>NC_136253.1:0-1200000 GCF_053564925.1 Oryzias latipes | reverse complement strand
AAAAATAAAACTTTCTTGAACATCAAATGAGAACTTCAACTTTTGGGTGCATTTGTTGCTAAAAAAAAATCATTTTTTAAGTCAAATGTACCAAAAGTGTCAAAAAAGCGTTTTTGGCTCTATGTTTTGAATTTTAAACTTACAATGTGGCATAAAATAACACTTTCTTGAACATCAAATGAGAACTTCAACTTTTGGGTGCGTTTTTTGCTAAAAAATCATTTTGTCAGTCAAAAGTGCCAAAAGTGTCAAAAAAGCGTTTTCGGCTCTATGACTGTTTTGAATTTTAAACTTACAATGTTGCATAAAATAACACTTTCTTGAACATCAAATGAGAACTTCAACTTTTGGGTGCGTTTTTTGCTAAAAAATCATTTTGTCAGTCAAAAGTGCCAAAAATGTTAAAAAAGCGTTTTCGGCTCTATGACTGTTTTGAATTTTAAACTTACAATGTTGCATAAAATAACACTTTCTTGAACTGCAAATGAGAACTTCAACTTTTGGGTGCATTTGTTTCTAAAAAAAATCATTTTGTCAGTCAAAAGTGCCAAAAGTGTCAAAAAAGTGTTTTCGGCTCTAACTATTACTGGTTTGAAGTTTCAACTGACAACACGAGAAAAAATAAAACTTTCTTGAACATCAAATGAGAACTTCAACTTTTGGGTGCATTTGTTGCTAAAAAAAATCATTTTGTCAGTCAAAAGTACCAAAAGTGTCAAAAAAGTCTTTTATGCTCAGAGTATGACTGTTTTGAAGATTTAACTTACAACGTGACGAAAAATAACACTTTCTTGAACTGCAAATAAGAACTTTGACTTTTGGGTGCGTTTTTTGCTAAAAAATCATTTTGTCAGTCAAAAGTGCCAAAAATGTCAAAAAAGCGTTTTTGGCTCAATGACTGTTTTGAAATTTCAACTTACAATGTGGCATAAAATAACACTTTCTTGAACATCAAATGAGAACTTCAACTTTTGGGTGCATTTGTTTCTAAAAAAAATCATTTTGTCAGTCAAAAGTGTCAAAAAAGTGTTTTCGGCTCTAACTATTACTGGTTTGAAGTTTAAACTGACAACATGAGAAAAAATAAAACTTTCTTGAACATCAAATGAGAACTTCAACTTTTGGGTGCATTTGTTGCTAAAAAAAATCATTTTGTCAGTCAAAAGTGCCAAAAGTGTCAAAAAAGCAATTTTGGCTCAATGACTGTTTTGAAATTTCAACTTACAACATGATAAAAAATGTAACACTTTCTTGAACTGCAAATGAGAACTTTGACTTTTGGGTGCGTTTTTTGCTAAAAATCATTTTGTCAGTCAAAAGTGCCAAAAATGTCAAAAAAGCGTTTTCGGCTCTTACTATTACTGGTTTGAAGTTTCAACTGACAACATGAGAAAAAATAAAACTTTCTTGAACATCAAATGAGAACTTCAACTTTTGGGTGCATTTGTTGCTAAAAAAAATCATTTTGTCAGTCAAAAGTACCAAAAGTGTCAAAAAAGCGTTTTCGGCTCTATGACTGTTTCGAATTTTAAACTTACAATGTGGCATAAAATAAACATTTCTTGAACATCAAATGAGAACTTCAACTTTTGGGTGCGTTTTTTGCTAAAAAAAATCATTTTTTCAATTAAAAGTGCCAAAAGTGTCAAAAAAGTCTTTTATGCTCAGAGTATGACTGTTTTGAATATTTAACTTACAACGTGACAAAAAATAACACTTTCTTGAACTGCAAATAAGAACTTTGACTTTTGGGTGCGTTTTTTGCTAAAAAATCATTTTGTCAGTCAAAAGTGCCAAAAGTGTCAAAAAAGCGTTTTCGGCTCTATGACTGTTTTGAATTTTAAACTTACAAAGTGGCATAAAATAACACTTTCTTGAACATCAAATGAGAACTTCAACTTTTGGGTGCATTTGTTTCTAAAAAAAATCATTTTGTCAGTCAAAAGTGCCAAAAGTGTCAAAAAAGTGTTTTCGGCTCTAACTATTACTGGTTTGAAGTTTCAACTGACAACATGAGAAAAAATAAAACTTTCTTGAACATCAAATGAGAACTTCAACTTTTGGGTGCATTTGTTGCTAAAAAAAAATCATTTTTTAAGTCAAATGTACCAAAAGTGTCAAAAAAGCGTTTTTGGCTCTATGTTTTGAATTTTAAACTTACAATGTGGCATAAAATAACACTTTCTTGAACATCAAATGAGAACTTCAACTTTTGGGTGCGTTTTTTGCTAAAAAATCATTTTGTCAGTCAAAAGTGCCAAAAGTGTCAAGAAAGCGTTTTCGGCTCTATGACTGTTTTGAATTTTAAACTTACAAAGTGGCATAAAATAACAATTTCTTGAACATCAAATGAGAACTTCAACTTTTGGGTGCATTTGTTTCCAAAAAAAATCATTTTGTCAGTCAAAAGTGCCAAAAGTGTCAAAAAAGTGTTTTCGGCTCTAACTATTACTGGTTTGAAGTTTCAACTGACAACATGAGAAAAAATAAAACTTTCTTGAAAATCAAATGAGAACTTCAACTTTTGGGTGCATTTGTTGCTAAAAAAAATCATTTTGTCAGTCAAAAGTACCAAAAGTGTCAAAAAAGCGTTTTCGGCTCTATGACTGTTTTGAATTTTAAACTTACAATGTGGCATAAAATAAACATTTCTTGAACATCAAATGAGAACTTCAACTTTTGGGTGTGTTTTTTGCTAAAAAAAATCATTTTGTCAGTCAAAAGTGCCAAAAGTGTCAAAAAAGTGTTTTCGGCTCTAACTATTACTGGTTTGAAGTTTCAACTGACAACATGAGAAAAAATAAAACTTTCTTGAACATCAAATGAGAACTTCAACTTTTGGGTGCATTTGTTGCTAAAAAAAAATCATTTTTTAAGTCAAATGTACCAAAAGTGTCAAAAAAGCGTTTTTGGCTCTATGTTTTGAATTTTAAACTTACAATGTGGCATAAAATAACACTTTCTTGAACATCAAATGAGAACTTCAACTTTTGGGTGCGTTTTTGCTAAAAAATCATTTTGTCAGTCAAAAGTGCCAAAAGTGTCAAGAAAGCGTTTTCGGCTCTATCGATGTTTTGAATTTTAACCTTACAAAGTGGCATAAAATAACAATTTCTTGAACATCAAATGAGAACTTCAACTTTTGGGTGCATTTGTTTCCAAAAAAAATCATTTTGTCAGTCAAAAGTGCCAAAAGTGTCAAAAAAGTGTTTTCGGCTCTAACTATTACTGGTTTGAAGTTTCAACTGACAACATGAGAAAAAATAAAACTTTCTTGAACATCAAATGAGAACTTCAACTTTTGGGTGCGTTTTTTGCTAAAAAAAATCATTTTGTCAGTCAAAAGTGCCAAAAGTGTCAAGAAAGCGTTTTCGGCTCTATGAATGTTTTGAATTTTAAACTTACAAAGTGGCATAAAATAACAATTTCTTGAACATCAAATAAGAACTTCAACTTTTGGGTGCATTTGTTGCTAAAAAAAATCATTTTGTCAGTCAAAAGTACCAAAAGTGTCAAAAAAGCGTTTTCGGCTCTATGACTGTTTTGAATTTTAAACTTACAATGTGGCATAAAATAAACATTTCTTGAACATCAAATGAGAACTTCAACTTTTGGGTGCTGTTTTGCTAAAAAAAATCATTTTGTCAGTCAAAAGTGCCAAAAGTGTCAAAAAAGCGTTTTCGGCTCTATCGATGTTTTGAATTTTAACCTTACAAAGTGGCATAAAATAACAATTTCTTGAACATCAAATGAGAACTTCAACTTTTGGGTGCATTTGTTTCCAAAAAAAATCATTTTGTCAGTCAAAAGTGCCAAAAGTGTCAAAAAAGTGTTTTCGGCTCTAACTATTACTGGTTTGAAGTTTCAACTGACAACATGAGAAAAAATAAAACTTTCTTGAACATCAAATGAGAACTTCAACTTTTGGGTGCGTTTTTTGCTAAAAAAAATCATTTTGTCAGTCAAAAGTGCCAAAAGTGTCAAGAAAGCGTTTTCGGCTCTATGAATGTTTTGAATTTTAAACTTACAAAGTGGCATAAAATAACAATTTCTTGAACATCAAATAAGAACTTCAACTTTTGGGTGCATTTGTTGCTAAAAAAAATCATTTTGTCAGTCAAAAGTACCAAAAGTGTCAAAAAAGCGTTTTCGGCTCTATGACTGTTTTGAATTTTAAACTTACAATGTGGCATAAAATAAACATTTCTTGAACATCAAATGAGAACTTCAACTTTTGGGTGCGTTTTTTGCTAAAAAAAATCATTTTGTCAGTCAAAAGTGCCAAAAGTGTCAAAAAAGCGTTTTCGGCTCTATGACGGTTTTAAATTTTAAACTTACAATGTGGCATAAAATAACACTTTCTTGAACATCAAATGAGAACTTCAACTTTTGGGTGCGTTTATTGCTAAAAAATCATTTTGTCAGTCAAAAGTGCCAAAAATGTTAAAAAAGTGTTTTCGGCTCTATGACTGTTTTGAATTTTAAACTTACAACGTTGCATAAAATAACACTTTCTTGACCTGCAAATAAGAACTTTGACTTTTGGGTGCGTTTTTTGCTAAAAAATCATTTTGTCAGTCAAAAGTGCCAAAAGTGTCAAAAAAGCGTTTTCGGCTCTATGACTGTTTTGAATTTTAAACTTACAAAGTGGCATAAAATAACAATTTCTTGAACATCAAATGAGAACTTCAACTTTTGGGTGCATTTGTTTCCAAAAAAAATCATTTTGTCAGTCAAAAGTGCCAAAAGTGTCAAAAAAGTGTTTTCGGCTCTAACTATTACTGGTTTGAAGTTTCAACTGACAACATGAGAAAAAATAAAACTTTCTTGAAAATCAAATGAGAACTTCAACTTTTGGGTGCATTTGTTGCTAAAAAAAATCATTTTGTCAGTCAAAAGTACCAAAAGTGTCAAAAAAGCGTTTTCGGCTCTATGACTGTTTTGAATTTTAAACTTACAATGTGGCATAAAATAAACATTTCTTGAACATCAAATGAGAACTTCAACTTTTGGGTGTGTTTTTTGCTAAAAAAAATCATTTTGTCAGTCAAAAGTGCCAAAAGTGTCAAAAAAGTGTTTTCGGCTCTAACTATTACTGGTTTGAAGTTTCAACTGACAACATGAGAAAAAATAAAACTTTCTTGAACATCAAATGAGAACTTCAACTTTTGGGTGCATTTGTTGCTAAAAAAAAATCATTTTTTAAGTCAAATGTACCAAAAGTGTCAAAAAAGCGTTTTTGGCTCTATGTTTTGAATTTTAAACTTACAATGTGGCATAAAATAACACTTTCTTGAACATCAAATGAGAACTTCAACTTTTGGGTGCGTTTTTGCTAAAAAATCATTTTGTCAGTCAAAAGTGCCAAAAGTGTCAAGAAAGCGTTTTCGGCTCTATCGATGTTTTGAATTTTAACCTTACAAAGTGGCATAAAATAACAATTTCTTGAACATCAAATGAGAACTTCAACTTTTGGGTGCATTTGTTTCCAAAAAAAATCATTTTGTCAGTCAAAAGTGCCAAAAGTGTCAAAAAAGTGTTTTCGGCTCTAACTATTACTGGTTTGAAGTTTCAACTGACAACATGAGAAAAAATAAAACTTTCTTGAACATCAAATGAGAACTTCAACTTTTGGGTGCGTTTTTTGCTAAAAAAAATCATTTTGTCAGTCAAAAGTGCCAAAAGTGTCAAGAAAGCGTTTTCGGCTCTATGAATGTTTTGAATTTTAAACTTACAAAGTGGCATAAAATAACAATTTCTTGAACATCAAATAAGAACTTCAACTTTTGGGTGCATTTGTTTCCAAAAAAAATCATTTTGTCAGTCAAAAGTGCCAAAAGTGTCAAAAAAGTGTTTTCGGCTCTAACTATTACTGGTTTGAAGTTTCAACTGACAACATGAGAAAAAATAAAACTTTCTTGAACATCAAATGAGAACTTCAACTTTTGGGTGCGTTTTTTGCTAAAAAAAATCATTTTGTCAGTCAAAAGTGCCAAAAGTGTCAAGAAAGCGTTTTCGGCTCTATGAATGTTTTGAATTTTAAACTTACAAAGTGGCATAAAATAACAATTTCTTGAACATCAAATAAGAACTTCAACTTTTGGGTGCATTTGTTGCTAAAAAAAATCATTTTGTCAGTCAAAAGTACCAAAAGTGTCAAAAAAGCGTTTTCGGCTCTATGACTGTTTTGAATTTTAAACTTACAATGTGGCATAAAATAAACATTTCTTGAACATCAAATGAGAACTTCAACTTTTGGGTGCTGTTTTGCTAAAAAAAATCATTTTGTCAGTCAAAAGTGCCAAAAGTGTCAAAAAAGCGTTTTCGGCTCTATCGATGTTTTGAATTTTAACCTTACAAAGTGGCATAAAATAACAATTTCTTGAACATCAAATGAGAACTTCAACTTTTGGGTGCATTTGTTTCCAAAAAAAATCATTTTGTCAGTCAAAAGTGCCAAAAGTGTCAAAAAAGTGTTTTCGGCTCTAACTATTACTGGTTTGAAGTTTCAACTGACAACATGAGAAAAAATAAAACTTTCTTGAACATCAAATGAGAACTTCAACTTTTGGGTGCGTTTTTTGCTAAAAAAAATCATTTTGTCAGTCAAAAGTGCCAAAAGTGTCAAGAAAGCGTTTTCGGCTCTATGAATGTTTTGAATTTTAAACTTACAAAGTGGCATAAAATAACAATTTCTTGAACATCAAATAAGAACTTCAACTTTTGGGTGCATTTGTTGCTAAAAAAAATCATTTTGTCAGTCAAAAGTACCAAAAGTGTCAAAAAAGCGTTTTCGGCTCTATGACTGTTTTGAATTTTAAACTTACAATGTGGCATAAAATAAACATTTCTTGAACATCAAATGAGAACTTCAACTTTTGGGTGCGTTTTTTGCTAAAAAAAATCATTTTGTCAGTCAAAAGTGCCAAAAGTGTCAAAAAAGCGTTTTCGGCTCTATGACGGTTTTAAATTTTAAACTTACAATGTGGCATAAAATAACACTTTCTTGAACATCAAATGAGAACTTCAACTTTTGGGTGCGTTTATTGCTAAAAAATCATTTTGTCAGTCAAAAGTGCCAAAAATGTTAAAAAAGCGTTTTCGGCTCTATGACTGTTTTGAATTTTAAACTTACAACGTTGCATAAAATAACACTTTCTTGACCTGCAAATAAGAACTTTGACTTTTGGGTGCGTTTTTTGCTAAAAAATCATTTTGTCAGTCAAAAGTGCCAAAAGTGTCAAAAAAGCGTTTTCGGCTCTATGACTGTTTTGAATTTTAAACTTACAAAGTGGCATAAAATAACACTTTCTTGAACATCAAATGAGAACTTCAACTTTTGGGTGCATTTGTTTCTAAAAAAAATCATTTTGTCAGTCAAAAGTGCCAAAAGTTTCAAAAAAGTGTTTTCGGCTCTAACTATTACTGGTTTGAAGTTTCAACTGACAACATGAGAAAAAATAAAACTTTCTTGAACATCAAATGAGAACTTCAACTTTTGGGTGCATTTGTTGCTAAAAAAAAATCATTTTTTAAGTCAAATGTACCAAAAGTGTCAAAAAAGCGTTTTTGGCTCTATGTTTTGAATTTTAAACTTACAATGTGGCATAAAATAACACTTTCTTGAACATCAAATGAGAACTTCAACTTTTGGGTGCATTTGTTTCCAAAAAAAATCATTTTGTCAGTCAAAAGTGCCAAAAGTGTCAAAAAAGTGTTTTCGGCTCTAACTATTACTGGTTTGAAGTTTCAACTGACAACATGAGAAAAAATAAAACTTTCTTGAACATCAAATGAGAACTTCAACTTTTGGGTGCGTTTTTTGCTAAAAAAAATCATTTTGTCAGTCAAAAGTGCCAAAAGTGTCAAGAAAGCGTTTTCGGCTCTATGAATGTTTTGAATTTTAAACTTACAAAGTGGCATAAAATAACAATTTCTTGAACATCAAATAAGAACTTCAACTTTTGGGTGCATTTGTTTCCAAAAAAAATCATTTTGTCAGTCAAAAGTGCCAAAAGTGTCAAAAAAGTGTTTTCGGCTCTAACTATTACTGGTTTGAAGTTTCAACTGACAACATGAGAAAAAATAAAACTTTCTTGAACATCAAATGAGAACTTCAACTTTTGGGTGCGTTTTTTGCTAAAAAAAATCATTTTGTCAGTCAAAAGTGCCAAAAGTGTCAAGAAAGCGTTTTCGGCTCTATGAATGTTTTGAATTTTAAACTTACAAAGTGGCATAAAATAACAATTTCTTGAACATCAAATAAGAACTTCAACTTTTGGGTGCATTTGTTGCTAAAAAAAATCATTTTGTCAGTCAAAAGTACCAAAAGTGTCAAAAAAGCGTTTTCGGCTCTATGACTGTTTTGAATTTTAAACTTACAATGTGGCATAAAATAAACATTTCTTGAACATCAAATGAGAACTTCAACTTTTGGGTGCGTTTTTTGCTAAAAAAAATCATTTTGTCAGTCAAAAGTGCCAAAAGTGTCAAAAAAGCGTTTTCGGCTCTATCGATGTTTTGAATTTTAACCTTACAAAGTGGCATAAAATAACAATTTCTTGAACATCAAATGAGAACTTCAACTTTTGGGTGCATTTGTTTCCAAAAAAAATCATTTTGTCAGTCAAAAGTGCCAAAAGTGTCAAAAAAGTGTTTTCGGCTCTAACTATTACTGGTTTGAAGTTTCAACTGACAACATGAGAAAAAATAAAACTTTCTTGAACATCAAATGAGAACTTCAACTTTTGGGTGCGTTTTTTGCTAAAAAAAATCATTTTGTCAGTCAAAAGTGCCAAAAGTGTCAAGAAAGCGTTTTCGGCTCTATGAATGTTTTGAATTTTAAACTTACAAAGTGGCATAAAATAACAATTTCTTGAACATCAAATAAGAACTTCAACTTTTGGGTGCATTTGTTGCTAAAAAAAATCATTTTGTCAGTCAAAAGTACCAAAAGTGTCAAAAAAGCGTTTTCGGCTCTATGACTGTTTTGAATTTTAAACTTACAATGTGGCATAAAATAAACATTTCTTGAACATCAAATGAGAACTTCAACTTTTGGGTGCGTTTTTTGCTAAAAAAAATCATTTTGTCAGTCAAAAGTGCCAAAAGTGTCAAAAAAGCGTTTTCGGCTCTATGACGGTTTTAAATTTTAAACTTACAATGTGGCATAAAATAACACTTTCTTGAACATCAAATGAGAACTTCAACTTTTGGGTGCGTTTATTGCTAAAAAATCATTTTGTCAGTCAAAAGTGCCAAAAATGTTAAAAAAGCGTTTTCGGCTCTATGACTGTTTTGAATTTTAAACTTACAACGTTGCATAAAATAACACTTTCTTGACCTGCAAATAAGAACTTTGACTTTTGGGTGCGTTTTTTGCTAAAAAATCATTTTGTCAGTCAAAAGTGCCAAAAGTGTCAAAAAAGCGTTTTCGGCTCTATGACTGTTTTGAATTTTAAACTTACAAAGTGGCATAAAATAACACTTTCTTGAACATCAAATGAGAACTTCAACTTTTGGGTGCATTTGTTTCTAAAAAAAATCATTTTGTCAGTCAAAAGTGCCAAAAGTTTCAAAAAAGTGTTTTCGGCTCTAACTATTACTGGTTTGAAGTTTCAACTGACAACATGAGAAAAAATAAAACTTTCTTGAACATCAAATGAGAACTTCAACTTTTGGGTGCATTTGTTGCTAAAAAAAAATCATTTTTTAAGTCAAATGTACCAAAAGTGTCAAAAAAGCGTTTTTGGCTCTATGTTTTGAATTTTAAACTTACAATGTGGCATAAAATAACACTTTCTTGAACATCAAATGAGAACTTCAACTTTTGGGTGCGTTTGTTTCCAAAAAAAATCATTTTGTCAGTCAAAAGTGCCAAAAGTGTCAAAAAAGTGTTTTCGGCTCTAACTATTACTGGTTTGAAGTTTCAACTGACAACATGAGAAAAAATAAAACTTTCTTGAACATCAAATGAGAACTTCAACTTTTGGGTGCGTTTTTTGCTAAAAAAAATCATTTTGTCAGTCAAAAGTGCCAAAAGTGTCAAAAAAGCGTTTTCGGCTCTATGACTGTTTTGAATTTTAAATTTACAAAGTGGCATAAAATAACACTTTCTTGAACATCAAATGAGAACTTCAACTTTTGGGTGCATTTGTTTCTAAAAAAAATCATTTTGTCAGTCAAAAGTGCCAAAAGTTTCAAAAAAGTGTTTTCGGCTCTAACTATTACTGGTTTGAAGTTTCAACTGACAACATGAGAAAAAATAAAACTTTCTTGAACATCAAATGAGAACTTCAACTTTTGGGTGGGTTTTTTGCTAAAAAAAATCATTTTGTCAGTCAAAAGTGCCAAAAGTGTCAAAAAAGCGTTTTCGGCTCTATGACGGTTTTAAATTTTAAACTTACAATGTGGCATAAAATAACACTTTCTTGAACATCAAATGAGAACTTCAACTTTTGGGTGCGTTTATTGCTAAAAAATCATTTTGTCAGTCAAAAGTGCCAAAAATGTTAAAAAAGCGTTTTCGGCTCTATGACTGTTTTGAATTTTAAACTTACAACGTTGCATAAAATAACACTTTCTTGACCTGCAAATAAGAACTTTGACTTTTGGGTGCGTTTTTTGCTAAAAAATCATTTTGTCAGTCAAAAGTGCCAAAAGTGTCAAAAAAAGCGTTTTCGGCTCTATGACTGTTTTGAATTTTAAATTTACAAAGTGGCATAAAATAACACTTTCTTGAACATCAAATGAGAACTTCAACTTTTGGGTGCATTTGTTTCTAAAAAAAATCATTTTGTCAGTCAAAAGTGCCAAAAGTACAAAGTGGCATAAAATAACACTTTCTTGAACATCAAATGAGAACTTCAACTTTTGGGTGCATTTGTTTCTAAAAAAAATCATTTTGTCAGTCAAAAGTGCCAAAAGTGTCAAAAAAGCGTTTTCGGCTCTATGACTGTTTTGAATTTTAAACTTACAAAGTGGCATAAAATACCACTTTCTTGAACATCAAATGAGAACTTCAACTTTTGGGTGCATTTGTTTCTAAAAAAAATCATTTTGTCAGTCAAAAGTGCCAAAAGTGTCAAAAAAGTGTTTTCGGCTCTAACTATTACTGGTTTGAAGTTTCAACTGACAACATGAGAAAAAATAAAACTTTCTTGAACATCAAATGAGAACTTCAACTTTTGGGTGCATTTGTTGCTAAAAAAAAAATCATTTTTTAAGTCAAATGTACCAAAAGTGTCAAAAAAGCGTTTTTGGCTCTATGTTTTGAATTTTAAACTTACAATGTGGCATAAAATAACACTTTCTTGAACATCAAATGAGAACTTCAACTTTTGGGTGCGTTTTTTGCTAAAAAATCATTTTGTCAGTCAAAAGTGCCAAAAGTGTCAAAAAAGCGTTTTCGGCTCTGTGACTGTTTTGAATTTTAAACTTACAAAGTGGCATAAAATAACACTTTCTTGAACATCAAATGAGAACATCAACTTTTGGGTGCATTTGTTTCTAAAAAAAATCATTTTGTCAGTCAAAAGTGCCAAAAGTGTCAAAAAAGTGTTTTCGGCTCTAACTATTCCTGGTTTGAAGTTTCAACTGACAACATGAGAAAAAATAAAACTTTCTTGAACATCAAATGAGAACTTCAACTTTTGGGTGCATTTGTTGCTAAAAAAAATCAATTTGTCAGTCAAAAGTACCAAAAGTGTCAAAAAAGCGTTTTCGGCTCTATGACTGTTTTGAATTTTAAACTTACAATGTGGCATAAAATAACAATTTCTTGAACATCAAATGAGAACTTCAACTTTCGGGTGCGTTTTTTGCTAAAAAATCATTTTGTCAGTCAAAAGTGCCAAAAGTGTCAAAAAAGCGTTTTCGGCTCTATGAATGTTTTGAATTTTAAACTTACAAAGTGGCATAAAATAACAATTTCTTGAACATCAAATGAGAACTTCAACTTTTCGGTGCATTTGTTGCTAAAAAAAAATCATTTTTTAAGTCAAATGTACCAAAAGTGTCAAAAAAGCGTTTTTGGCTCTATGTTTTGAATTTTAAACTTACAATGTGGCATAAAATAACACTTTCTTGAACATCAAATGAGAACTTCAACTTTTGGGTGCGTTTTTTGCTAAAAAATCATTTTGTCAGTCAAAAGTGCCAAAAGTGTCAAGAAAGCGTTTTCGGCTCTATGAATGTTTTGAATTTTAAACTTACAAAGTGGCATAAAATAACAATTTCTTGAACATCAAATGAGAACTTCAACTTTTGGGTGCATTTGTTTCCAAAAAAAATCATTTTGTCAGTCAAAAGTGCCAAAAGTGTCAAAAAAGTGTTTTCGGCTCTAACTATTACTGGTTTGAAGTTTCAACTGACAACATGAGAAAAAATAAAACTTTCTTGAACATCAAATGAGAACTTCAACTTTTGGGTGCATTTGTTGCTAAAAAAAATCATTTTGTCAGTCAAAAGTACCAAAAGTGTCAAAAAAGCGTTTTCGGCTCTATGACTGTTTTGAATTTTAAACTTACAATGTGGCATAAAATAAACATTTCTTGAACATCAAATGAGAACTTCAACTTTTGGGTGCGTTTATTGCTAAAAAATCATTTTGTCAGTCAAAAGTGCCAAAAATGTTAAAAAAGCGTTTTCGGCTCTATGACTGTTTTGAATTTTAAACTTACAACGTTGCATAAAATAACACTTTCTTGACCTGCAAATAAGAACTTTGACTTTTGGGTGCGTTTTTTGCTAAAAAATCATTTTGTCAGTCAAAAGTGCCAAAATTGTCAAAAAAGCGTTTTCGGCTCTATGACTGTTTCGAATTTTAAACTTACAAAGTGGCATAAAATAACACTTTCTTGAACATCAAATGAGAACTTCAACTTTTGGGTGCATTTGTTTCTAAAAAAAAATCATTTTGTCAGTCAAAAGTGCCAAAAGTGTCAAAAAAGCGTTTTCGGCTCTATGACTGTTTTGAATTTTAAACTTACAAAGTGGCATAAAATAACACTTTCTTGAACATCAAATGAGAACTTCAACTTTTGGGTGCATTTGTTTCTAAAAAAAATCATTTTGTCAGTCAAAAGTGCCAAAAGTGTCAAAAAAGCGTTTTCGGCTCTATGACTGTTTTGAATTTTAAACTTACAAAGTGGCATAAAATACCACTTTCTTGAACATCAAATGAGAACTTCAACTTTTGGGTGCATTTGTTTCTAAAAAAAATCATTTTGTCAGTCAAAAGTGTCAAAAAAGTGTTTTTGGCTCTAAGTTTTACTGGTTTGAAGTTTCAACTGACAACATGAGAAAAACTAACACTTTTTGAACTGCAAATGAGAACTTTGACTTTTGGGTGCGTTTTTTGCTAAAAAAAAACATTTTTTCAGTCAAAAGTGTCAAAAAAGTGTTTCCGGCTCTAAGTATTACTGGTTTGAAGTTTAAACTGACAACATGAGAAAAACTAACAATTTCTTGAACTGCAAATGAGAACTTTGACTTTTGGGTGCGTTTTTTGCTAAAAAAAAAAACATTTTTTCAGTCAAAAGTGTCAAAAAAGCGTTTTCGGCTCTAAGTATTACTGGTTTGAAGTTTCAACTGACAACATGAGAAAAACTAACACTTTCTTGAACTGCAAAATGAGAACTTTGAATTTTGTGTCTATTTTTTGCTAAGAAATCATTTTTCAGTTAAAAGTGCCAAAAGTGTCAAAAAAGTCTTTTATGCTCAGAGTATTACTGTTTTGAATATTCAACTTACAACTTGAGAAAAATGACACTTTCTTGAACATCAAATGAAAACTTAAACTTTTGGGTGCATTTGTTGCTAAAAAATTTTTTGTCAGTCAAAAGTGTCAAAAAAGCGTTTTTGGCTCTGAGTATGACTGTTTTGAATTTTCAACTTACGTGACAAAAAATACTACTTTCTTGAACTACAAATAAGAACTTTAAGTTTTGATTGGTTTTGTGCTTAAAATTCATTTTGTCGGTCAAAAGTGCCAAGAGTGTCAAAAAAGCGTTTTCTGCTCAGAGTATGACTGGTTTGAATTTTAAACTTACAACGTGACAAAAACTAACACTTTCTTGAACTGCAAATGTGAACTTTGACTTTTGGGTGCATTTGTTGCTAAAAAATCTTTTTGTCAGTCAAAAGTGTCAAAAAAGCGTTTTTGGCTCTGAGTATGACTGTTTTGAATTTTCAACTTACAACGTGACAAAAAATACTACTTTCTTGAACTACAAATGAGAACTTTGAATTTTGTGTTTATTTTTTGCTAAGAAATCATTTTTCAGTTAAAAGTGCCAAAAGTGTCAAAAAAGTCTTTTATTCTCAGAGTATGACTGTTTTGAATATTCAACTTACAACTTGAAAAAAATTACACTTTCTTGAACATCAAATGAGAACTTAAACTTTTGGGTGCATTTGTTGCTAAAAAAATCATTTTGTCAGTCAAAAGTGTCAAAACAGCGTTTTCGGCTCTGAGTATTACTGGTTTGAAGTTTCAACTGACAACGTGGCATAAAATAACACTTTCTTGAACTGCAAATGAAAACTTTAAGTTTTGATTGGTTTTGTGCTTAAAATTCATTTTGTCAGTCAAAAGTGCCAAAAGTCTCAAAAAAGTCTTTTATGTTCAGAGTATGACTGTTTTGAATATTTATTTTACAACGTGAGAAAAAATAACACTTTCTTGAACTGCAAATGTGAACTTTGACTTTTGGGTGCATTTGTTGCTAAAAAATATTTTTGTCAGTCAAAAGTGTCAAAAAAGCGTTTTTGGCTCTAAGTTTTACTGGTTTGAAGTTTCAACTGACAACATGAGAAAAACTAACACTTTTTGAACTGCAAATGAGAACTTTGACTTTTGGGTGCGTTTTTTGCTAAAAAAAAATCATTTTGTCAGTCAAAAGTGTCAAAAAAGTGTTTTCGTCTCTAACTATTACTGGTTTGAAGTTTCAACTGACAACATGAGAAAAAATAAAACTTTCTTGAACATCAAATGAGAACTTCAACTTTTGGGTGCATTTGTTGCTAAAAAAAATCAATTTGTCAGTCAAAAGTACCAAAAGTGTCAAAAAAGCGTTTTCGGCTCTATGACTGTTTTGAATTTTAAACTTACAATGTGGCATAAAATAACAATTTCTTGAACATCAAATGAGAACTTCAACTTTTGGGTGCGTTTTTTGCTAAAAAATCATTTTGTCAGTCAAAAGTGCCAAAAGTGTCAAAAAAGCGTTTTCGGCTCTATGACTGTTTTGAATTTTAAACTTACAATGTGGCATAAAATAACACTTTCTTGAACATCAAATGAGAACTTCAACTTTTGGGTGCGTTTTTTGCTAAAAAATCATTTTGTCAGTCAAAAGTGCCAAAAATGTTAAAAAAGCGTTTTCGGCTCTATGACTGTTTTGAATTTTAAACTTACAACGTGGCATAAAATAACACTTTCTTGAACTGCAAATGAGAACTTCAACTTTTGGGTGCATTTGTTTCTAAAAAAAATCATTTTGTCAGTCAAAAGTGCCAAAAGTGTCAAAAAAGTGTTTTCGGCTCTAACTATTACTGGTTTGAAGTTTCAACTGACAACATGAGAAAAAATAAAACTTTCTTGAACATCAAATGAGAACTTCAACTTTTGGGTGCATTTGTTGCTAAATAAAAATCATTTTTTAAGTCAAATGTACCAAAAGTGTCAAAAAAGCGTTTTTGGCTCTATGTTTTGAATTTTAAACTTACAATGTGGCATAAAATAACACTTTCTTGAACTGCAAATGAGAACTTCAACTTTTGGGTGCGTTTTTTGCTAAAAAATCATTTTGTCAGTCAAAAGTGCCAAAAGTGTCAAAAAAGCGTTTTCGGCTCTATGACTGTTTGAATTTTAAACTTACAATGTGGCATAAAATAACACTTTCGTGAACATCAAATGAGAACTTCAACTTTTGGGTGCATTTGTTGCTAAAAAAAATCATTTTGTCAGTCAAAAGTACAAAAAGTGTCAAAAAAGCGTTTTTGGCTCAATGACTGGTTTGAAGTTTCAACTGACAACATGAGAAAAACTAACACTTTTTTGAACTGCAAAATGAGAACTTTGAATTTTGTGTCAATTTTTTGCTAAGAAATCATTTTTTCAGTTAAAAGTGCCAAAAGTGTCAAAAAAGTATTTTATGCTCAGAGTATGACTGTTTTGAATATTTAACTTACAACGTGACAAAAAATAACACTTTCTTGAACTGCAAATAAGAACTTTGACTTTTGGGTGCGTTTTTTGCTAAAAAATCATTTTGTCAGTCAAAAGTGCCAAAAATGTCAAAAAAGCGTTTTCGGCTCTATGACTGTTTTGAATTTTAAACTTACAATGTGGCATAAAATAACACTTTCTTGAACATCAAATGAGAACTTCAACTTTTGGGTGCGTTTATTGCTAAAAAATCATTTTGTCAGTCAAAAGTGCCAAAAGTGTCAAAAAAGTGTTTTCGGCTCTAACTATTACTGGTTTGAAGTTTCAACTGACAACATGAGAAAAAATAAAACTTTCTTGAACATCAAATGAGAACTTCAACTTTTGGGTGCATTTGTTGCTAAATAAAAATCATTTTTTAAATCAAATGTACCAAAAGTGTCAAAAAAGCGTTTTTGGCTCTATGTTTTGAATTTTAAACTTACAATGTGGCATAAAATAACACTTTCTTGAACTGCAAATGAGAACTTCAACTTTTGGGTGCGTTTTTTGCTAAAAAATCATTTTGTCAGTCAAAAGTGCCAAAAGTGTCAAAAAAGCGTTTTCGGCTCTATGACTGTTTGAATTTTAAACTTACAATGTGGCATAAAATAACACTTTCGTGAACATCAAATGAGAACTTCAACTTTTGGGTGCATTTGTTGCTAAAAAAAATCATTTTGTCAGTCAAAAGTACAAAAAGTGTCAAAAAAGCGTTTTTGGCTCAATGACTGGTTTGAAGTTTCAACTGACAACATGAGAAAAACTAACACTTTCTTGAACTGCAAAATGAGAACTTTGAATTTTGTGTCTATTTTTTGCTAAGAAATCATTTTTCAGTTAAAAGTGCCAAAAGTGTCAAAAAAGTCTTTTATGCTCAGAGTATTACTGTTTTGAATATTCAACTTACAACTTGAGAAAAATGACACTTTCTTGAACATCAAATGAAAACTTAAACTTTTGGGTGCATTTGTTGCTAAAAAATCTTTTTGTCAGTCAAAAGTGTCAAAAAAGCGTTTTTGGCTCTGAGTATGACTGTTTTGAATTTTCAACTTACGTGACAAAAAATACTACTTTCTTGAACTACAAATAAGAACTTTAAGTTTTGATTGGTTTTGTGCTTAAAATTCATTTTGTCAGTCAAAAGTGCCAAAAGTCTCAAAAAAGTCTTTTATGCTCAGAGTATGACTGTTTTGAATATTTATTTTACAACTTGAGAAAAAACAACACTTTCTTGAACTGCAAATGTGAACTTTGACTTTTGGGTGCATTTGTTGCTAAAAAATCTTTTTGTCAGTCAAAAGTGTCAAAAAAGCATTTTTGGCTCTGAGTATGACTGTTTTGAATTTTCAACTTACAACGTGACAAAAAATAACACTTTCTAGAACTACAAATGAGAACTTTGACTTTTGAGTGGTTTTGTGCTTAAAATTCATTTTGTCAGTCAAAAGTGCCAAAAGTGTCAAAAAAGCGTTTTCTGCTCAGAGTATGACTGGTTTGAATTTTAAACTTACAATGTGGCATAAAATAACACTTTCTTGAACATCAAATAAGAACTTCAACTTTTGGGTGCATTTGTTGCTAAAAAAATCATTTTGTCAGTCAAAAGTGTCAAAAAAGCGTTTTTGGCTCTAAGTTTTACTGGTTTGAAGTTTCAACTGACAACATGAGAAAAACTAACACTTTCTTGAACTGCAAATGAGAACTTTGACTTTTGGGTGCGTTTGTTGCTAAAAAATCTTTTTGTCAGTCAAAAGTGTCAAAAAAGCATTTTTGGCTCTGAGTATGACTGTTTTGAATTTTCAACTTACAACGTGACAAAAAATAACACTTTCTAGAACTACAAATGAGAACTTTGACTTTTGAGTGGTTTTGTGCTTAAAATTCATTTTGTCAGTCAAAAGTACCAAAAGTGTCAAAAAAGCGTTTTCTTCTCAGAGTATGACTGGTTTGAATTTAAACTTACAATGTGGCATAAAATAACACTTTCTTGAACATCAAATAAGAACTTCAACTTTTGGGTGCATTTGTTGCTAAAAAAATCATTTTGTCAGTCAAAAGTGTCAAAAAAGCGTTTTTGGCTCTAAGTTTTACTGGTTTGAAGTTTCAACTGACAACATGAGAAAAACTAACACTTTTTGAACTGCAAATGAGAACTTTGACTTTTGGGTGCGTTTTTTGCTAAAAAAAAACATTTTTTCAGTCAAAAGTGTCAAAAAAGTGTTTCCGGCTCTAAGTATTACTGGTTTGAAGTTTAAACTGACAACATGAGAAAAACTAACAATTTCTTGAACTGCAAATGAGAACTTTGACTTTTGGGTGCGTTTTTTGCTAAAAAAAAAACATTTTTTCAGTCAAAAGTGTCAAAAAAGCGTTTTCGGCTCTAAGTATTACTGGTTTGAAGTTTCAACTGACAACATGAGAAAAACTAACACTTTCTTGAACTGCAAAATGAGAACTTTGAATTTTGTGTCTATTTTTTGCTAAGAAATCATTTTTCAGTTAAAAGTGCCAAAAGTGTCAAAAAAGTCTTTTATGCTCAGAGTATTACTGTTTTGAATATTCAACTTACAACTTGAGAAAAATGACACTTTCTTGAACATCAAATGAAAACTTAAACTTTTGGGTGCATTTGTTGCTAAAAATTTTTTTGTCAGTCAAAAGTGTCAAAAAAGCGTTTTTGGCTCTGAGTATGACTGTTTTGAATTTTCAACTTACGTGACAAAAAATACTACTTTCTTGAACTACAAATAAGAACTTTAAGTTTTGATTGGTTTTGTGCTTAAAATTCATTTTGTCGGTCAAAAGTGCCAAGAGTGTCAAAAAAGCGTTTTCTGCTCAGAGTATGACTGGTTTGAATTTTAAACTTACAACGTGACAAAAACTAACACTTTCTTGAACTGCAAATGTGAACTTTGACTTTTGGGTGCATTTGTTGCTAAAAAATCTTTTTGTCAGTCAAAAGTGTCAAAAAAGCGTTTTTGGCTCTGAGTATGACTGTTTTGAATTTTCAACTTACAACGTGACAAAAAATACTACTTTCTTGAACTACAAATGAGAACTTTGAATTTTGTGTCTATTTTTTGCTAAGAAATCATTTTTCAGTTAAAAGTGCCAAAAGTGTCAAAAAAGTCTTTTATTCTCAGAGTATGACTGTTTTGAATATTCAACTTACAACTTGAGAAAAATTACACTTTCTTGAACATCAAATGAGAACTTAAACTTTTGGGTGCATTTGTTGCTAAAAAAATCATTTTGTCAGTCAAAAGTGTCAAAACAGCGTTTTCGGCTCTGAGTATTACTGGTTTGAAGTTTCAACTGACAACGTGGCATAAAATAACACTTTCTTGAACTGCAAATGAAAACTTTAAGTTTTGATTGGTTTTGTGCTTAAAATTCATTTTGTCAGTCAAAAGTGCCAAAAGTCTCAAAAAAGTCTTTTATGTTCAGAGTATGACTGTTTTGAATATTTATTTTACAACGTGAGAAAGAATAACACTTTCTTGAACTGCAAATGTGAACTTTGACTTTTGGGTGCATTTGTTGCTAAAAAATCTTTTTGTCAGTCAAAAGTGTCAAAAAAGCGTTTTTGGCTCTAAGTTTTACTGGTTTGAAGTTTCAACTGACAACATGAGAAAAACTAACACTTTTTGAACTGCAAATGAGAACTTTGACTTTTGGGTGCGTTTTTTGCTAAAAAAAAATCATTTTGTCAGTCAAAAGTGTCAAAAAAGTGTTTTCGTCTCTAACTATTACTGGTTTGAAGTTTCAACTGACAACATGAGAAAAAATAAAACTTTCTTGAACATCAAATGAGAACTTCAACTTTTGGGTGCATTTGTTGCTAAAAAAAATCAATTTGTCAGTCAAAAGTACCAAAAGTGTCAAAAAAGCGTTTTCGGCTCTATGACTGTTTTGAATTTTAAACTTACAATGTGGCATAAAATAACAATTTCTTGAACATCAAATGAGAACTTCAACTTTTGGGTGCGTTTTTTGCTAAAAAATCATTTTGTCAGTCAAAAGTGCAAAAAGTGTCAAAAAAGCGTTTTCGGCTCTATGAATGTTTTGAATTTTAAACTTACAATGTGGCATAAAATAACACTTTCTTGAACATCAAATGAGAACTTCAACTTTTGGGTGCGTTTTTTGCTAAAAAATCATTTTGTCAGTCAAAAGTGCCAAAAATGTTAAAAAAGCGTTTTCGGCTCTATGACTGTTTTGAATTTTAAACTTACAACGTGGCATAAAATAACACTTTCTTGAACTGCAAATGAGAACTTCAACTTTTGGGTGCATTTGTTGCTAAAAAAATCATTTTGTCAGTCAAAAGTGCCAAAAGTGTCAAAAAAGTGTTTTCGGCTCTAACTATTACTGGTTTGAAGTTTCAACTGACAACATGAGAAAAAATAAAACTTTCTTGAACATCAAATGAGAACTTAAACTTTTGGGTGCATTTGTTGCTAAAAAAAATCAATTTGTCAGTCAAAAGTACCAAAAGTGTCAAAAAAGCGTTTTTGGCTCAATGACTGTTTTGAAATTTCAACTTACAATGTGGCATAAAATAACACTTTCTTGAACATCAAATGAGAACTTCAACTTTTGGGTGCATTTGTTTCTAAAAAAAATCATTTTGTCAGTCAAAAGTGTCAAAAAAGTGTTTTCGGCTCTAACTATTACTGGTTTGAAGTTTCAACTGACAACATGAGAAAAAATAAAACTTTCTTGAACATCAAATGAGAACTTCAACTTTTGGGTGCATTTGTTGCTAAAAAAAATCATTTTGTCAGTCAAAAGTGCCAAAAGTGTCAAAAAAGCAATTTTGGCTCAATGACTGTTTTGAAATTTCAACTTACAACATGACAAAATGTAACACTTTCTTGAACTGCAAATGAGAACTTTGACTTTTGGGTGCGTTTTTTGCTAAAAATCATTTTGTCAGTCAAAAGTGCCAAAAATGACGATTTATCGTATTTCGGGCAGATACTCGAAGCAGTGTTTTCAGGTAAATACCCCAGGGCGGTTCAGTTAATTAACTCACCTGCTCAGCCTCCTATTTAAGCCAGGTGCGCAGTTGTTCATTCTTTCTTACCTTCAGCGCTCATTCTTCGCCGGTCTCCGAGCCCGCGGGTCTCCTTCTCTTTCGGCGTCTTGCCGTGTTCCCCCGTCCTTGGGAAGGATGATCCCCATCTTTCTGATGTGGGGTTTTGGTTTCGCCGCGTCTGCTCTCCTTAATTTCTCCTCCGATCCGCGGGCGGCTGTCGATCCGCGGGCGGCTGACGGCGCACAGCGTGTTCGTTTCGCCGCGGTCGCGTGCATCTGCAGGGGGTGTGCTTTCCGCAATGTTCGGGATGTCCGTGCCCCCCGATCAGGAGTAGTCCGGGTCTTCTCGTCTGCCGTGGTCACCCCAATTATCCACGGTGAGCGTCTTGCGGTACTTTTCCCGTGTAGTTTTCTATGGCTGCGTCTCACTTCCTGTTTACTTCGGTGACGTCACGCCCCTGAGGACCCTGGGACTTGTAGTTTTTTCTCCGGGTCCTTCATGATGCACTTCTGATTCTTTTTCTGCTGCATAGTTCTGCGTCGTCCGGTTGTTTTATTTTTTTTCAGGGGTTGTGGGGTCCTTTCTGTGGTTGTGAAGGCTGGCAGGCCTCGTTTGGACAGGTTTCTCGTGCTGGCTGAATTTATCGTGGCTTTTAGCATTTGTTTTCTATTGCTGTTTTGTTCTTTGGGAGCTGTGTGTAAATTTTGATTGTCTTTAATTTGATGCTGGCTTTATTATTATGGCGTTTCTTCTGTTTGTTTTCTTCGTTGTTGTAGCTGCTGGTTAGTTAGAATGTGAATCAGTGTCTCTTGGACCCGTCTCTGCTCTGTGGACATTTTTCCCTATGATTGGTCTCTCTTATGCGTCTATGGCTCATTTTATTCACTCTGCGATCCTCGTTCATTGCCCCGCATGTTCTGCATCTGGTTCTGCTCCGCCTGTTTTTCCCCGCTCTGTGTACCCCAGTGGGTCATTCCCTGGCTTCAGGGACTTGCGTCGGCCGCATTAGTGAGTGTGTCAGTCTCGTCGCGGCCTTGTTTTCTCGGCTGGACAGTTAATTTGTTATTCTCTCTCTAGTTTGGTTGGAGGTTTGTGGGGGCTATGTGATGGATTCTTCCGGGGCATCGTTTTCAAAGCTGCCACTGAGGGTGGCCCCTAGGAAGTGTTCAGGTTGACGTGACTTGATCTGGACCTGCTAGCGCCTCGCAGTTAATCTTCTGGGCATCAGTGGCCTGGTTCCCCATGCGCCTTCAGGATTGGTATATATTTTCTTCAGCTCCCCATGCTGTCTCCACGAATTTCCTCCGAACGCGATATAAGGCTGAGGATGACTGTCACTGATGGTCTCACTGTTCTGCCTCTATGCCTCTCAGTGGCGTCTCTTGGCCTTCAGTTGGCGCTCGAGGTGTTTGTCGGTTTACCTTTCCGTTGTCGTGGCAGTCCTCATAAAATCGACTTTATCGCCCTGTACTGGATATTTGTAGGCGATGGGTGCCCTTCATTTTGCATGTTATTGATTATTTCTTGGTGGCCAACTTTACTCTGTATCCCTGGTCTTTTGAATCTCTGTGGAAAAACTTTATTTTCAAAATTGGGTTTCCACGTTATCTATAATGTATGGTCCTCCACCCGTCCGGATTTATTTTTCTTCTATAGATTTGGGTGGTTCATTGATGCTTGTCTCTCCCCATTATGTCATCTCTAGCTTTTGTGCAGCATGTTATTTCTTCGAATTTTGGTTGGATATGATTCGTCAATGATTGGGCCACCTGACATTTGCTGTAGCTTTGGTCCTATGGTCATCCGTTCATCTTGTGTTCTTGTTCTGGGTAGTTCGATCCTGGGCCACGTGTTCCTGTTCTGGATTTTCGTGTTTTGCGTTTGATCTTTCCGTCTCTATGCCTGGAGTGGTTTTGTGATACCTGTTGTGTCTTCAGGCTCCCTCCAATTGTTCTCCTGAGTCTGCGCCTTCTGGTTTGGGGGAAAAGGATTTAAGAAGAGTGGTTTGTGTTTGTCCGGCCGCCGGAATCTACAGCTCTGATGGTTTTTAAGGGGTCGTCCGGTTATTTCATCCTTGGAGATTATATTAAGGCTGATTCAATATTGAATGATAGTATTGTGTCATCGGTTGACTTGGTTAATGTTTAAATAACACCTTGAGCAACTTCTACCCTGACCGTAGGAAATATATCACTTGCGCTCTCAAGCTTAGTTCAAGAGTTAAATCTTGTGTCCACAAGTCAGTCTTCCATCTGCCTTGTTTAAGCAGATGACACTCTGCTAGATGCATCCCCATTTAGAGGCTTGTTATACTCCGCCTCTAAATGCTTAAGGTTCAGTCTAGCACAAATACTATCAAAACCTATGATCCCTCATGGCTCTCAAGTTCTCTTTTGCAGTATCCAGTCGCCCTTGGCTAACTGAAAAATTTGAGAACCACTAATATCAAATACAAGGCATCAAATCCAGCCGAGCTGTAATCCTTTGCTACGTGGGATGTTGACCTTCCTCATCTACAAATCTCCTTGGCTACTCTTCCCATCTACTACTCCTCGATGGCCTCCTGAAGGTGCGTCCCTCTGAAACTGTCAAAGGTTACTTTTCTCATCATTGGAATATATAAAAAAATTGGTGTTAAGATTTCGTGCAGGTCATATATTTCACTATCATTTCACTGTTGGAATTTGTAATTATGGTGGTTTCTAGGGTGCGATAAATCCACAATGGGTCTTTACCTTTACTATCTACTAAATTTCACTTTCTCAGATTTGTTTTTTAAAAGCACTGTTATTTAATTTATCTCAATCATTTTGAAACTGATCAGTTTCGGGGTTATTTATATATTCTTGTCAAGACTAATACCGCTTTGTTTTTATCTACGCATCGCATCCTGAGCCTGCGAACACCTACGCCCCGATAAGCTTCTCCGTTTCCAGGAAATGATGTCACCCATGCATTCCTTGATCTGGTGCTGCAACGATGACTGCTCGACGTACCTATTGCTGCACTGAAAGTGACGGGGCGTTGGACCTCCTCTGCATTCCAATGACACTTCTGACTGAATTAATTAATCAATGTCAACCGCAGAATGAATGTAAATTCTTCGATTATAGATGTTAAAAGAAAATTATAGCCAGGTGGAAGCCTCAAAATTTAGGTTGCTCTAAGTTGTATCATAGTCTGCGAGGAGCTCGAATCTGGTTCTTAAGCTCATTTGTTTGTAGTATGCCAAAGAAGCATAGTAATTATGGGCGTTGAACTCGTTCTCAATATTGGGATGGAACCTCATTATATGGATGTTCCTTGAGCGCTTATAATTGGTATGCCAAATGGAGAAAATTATGGCTGTTAAGCTCGTTCGTGGTACTGTCGTTGGGAGCTTCGAAATAATGGATGTTACTTAAGCGCGTGTATATATAGTTGCCAAAATGGAAGAGTTTATGGCCATCAAACTTGTTCTTGGTTTAATAGAAGTTCCAATAATGGCTGTTAAGCATGTCATACGCCATCGGAAGCTTTGGATTGAATGTTAAGTTAGTGTATCATACGGGTTGTTTGGCGGTTTAAATTATAGTTCTGCACAGCGTTTTGCGGAAGTGAGCTTACGTTCTAAGATCACGTATAAGTAATTTTATGTTGGCTCCCCTTTTGTTTCTTTCCCTCTCTCTTTCAGATAGTATGTTCCTCTAGTGGTTTCCACGAACGGGAGCGACCCTACGGTCAATGGTGCCGGGTCACACATAGCAGATCCACTAGATAGCATGTCCCCTTCGTGGCGCTGTACTCGAACGGGGCGGCCCAACGGTCAATGGTGCCGGGTCACACATAGCAGATCCACTAGATAGCATGTCCCCTTCGTGGCGCTGTACTCGAACGGGGGCGGCCCAACGGTCAATGGTGCCGGGTCACACATAGCAAATCCACTAGATAGCATGTCCCCTTCGTGGCGCTGTACTCGAACGGGGGCGGCCCAACGGTCAATGGTGCCGGGTCACACATAGTAGATCCACTAGTTAGCATGTTCCCTTCGTGGCGCTGTACTCGAACGGGGGCGGCCCAAACGGTCAATGGTGCCGGGTCACACATAGCAGATCCACTAGATAGCATGTTCCCTTCGTGGCGCTGTACTCGAACGGGGGCGGCCCAAACGGTCAATGGTGCCGGGTCACACATAGCAGATCCACTAGATAGCATGTTCCCTTCGTGGCGCTGTACTCGAACGGGGGCGGCCCAAACGGTCAATGGTGCCGGGTCACACATAGCAGTCATACTGGGAAATGAAATGAAAAATGGAATGCTGCCGAAAACACACCCCATTTTATTACACACTGATTATACATTCACATTTTCTCTTCTTCTGGATGATTTTAGTGTTGGGGGTTTTGTTACCCGAAAGTTTTATGGAAATTTTATGGAATTTTATGGAAGTTTTATGGAATTGAACGGAGCCTTATGCCAAACGAAAATATGTGAATGCCAACTTAAAGAATGTGGAAAAATGTCAAATAAATATTTCTTACTGCAAGAGTTGTCTGACTGAAATGACGATTTATCGTATTTCGGGCAGATACTCGAAGCAGTGTTTTCAGGTAAATACCCCAGGGCGGTTCAGTTAATTAACTCACCTGCTCAGCCTCCTATTTAAGCCAGGTGCGCAGTTGTTCATTCTTTCTTACCTTCAGCGCTCATTCTTCGCCCCACCCTCCTCCCCGGCTTCCACCTGTGGGCTCCGTAAAGGGGGGTTTTGTTACCCGAAAGTTTTATGGAAATTTTATGGAATTTTATGGAAGTTTTATGGAATTGAACGGAGCCTTATGCCAAACGAAAATATGTGAATGCCAACTTAAAGAATGTGGAAAAATGTCAAATAAATATTTCTTACTGCAAGAGTTGTCTGACTGAAATGTCAAAAAAGCGTTTTCGGCTCTTTCTATTACTGGTTTAAAGTTTTAACTGACAACATGAGAAAAAATAAAACTTTCTTGAACATCAAATGAGAACTTCAACTTTTGGGTGCATTTGTTTCTAAAAAAAATCTTTTTGTCAGTCAAAAGTGCCAAAAGTGTCAAAAAAGTGTTTTCGGCTCTAACTATTACTGGTTTGAAGTTTCAACTGACAACATGAGAAAAACTAACACTTTCTTGAACTGCAAAATGAGAACTTTGAATTTTGTGTCTATTTTTTGCTAAGAAATCATTTTTTCAGTTAAAAGTGCCAAAAGTGTCAAAAAAGTCTTTTATGCTCAGAGTATGACTGTTTTGAATATTTAACTTACAACGTGACAAAAAATAACACTTTCTTGAACTGCAAATAAGAACTTTGACTTTTGGGTGCGTTTTTTGCTAAAAAATCATTTTGTCAGTCAAAAGTGCAAAAAGTGTCAAAAAAGCGTTTTCGGCTCTATGACTGTTTTGAATTTTAAACTTACAAAGTGGCATAAAATAAAACTTTCTTGAACATCAAATGAGAACTTCAACTTTTGGGTGTGTTTTTTTTAAAAAAAAAATCATTTTGTCAGTCAAAAGTGCCAAAAGTGTCAAAAAAGTGTTTTCGGCTCTAACTATTACTGGTTTGAAGTTTCAACTGACAACATGAGAAAAAATAAAACTTTCTTGAACATCAAATGAGAACTTCAACTTTTGGGTGCATTTGTTGCTAAAAAAAAATCATTTTTTAAGTCAAATGTACCAAAAGTGTCAGAAAAGCGTTTTTGGCTCTATGATTTGAATTTTAAACTTACAATGTGGCATAAAATAACACTTTCTTGAACATCAAATGAGAACTTCAACTTTTGGGTGCGTTTTTTGCTAAAAAATCATTTTGTCAGTCAAAAGTGCCAAAAGTGTCAAGAAAGCGTTTTCGGCTCTATCGATGTTTTGAATTTTAACCTTACAAAGTGGCATAAAATAACAATTTCTTGAACATCAAATGAGAACTTCAACTTTTGGGTGCATTTGTTTCCAAAAAAAATCATTTTGTCAGTCAAAAGTGCCAAAAGTGTCAAAAAAGTGTTTTCGGCTCTAACTATTACTGGTTTGAAGTTTCAACTGACAACATGAGAAAAAATAAAACTTTCTTGAACATCAAATGAGAACTTCAACTTTTGGGTGCATTTGTTGCTAAAAAAAATCATTTTGTCAGTCAAAAGTACCAAAAGTGTCAAAAAAGCGTTTTCGGCTCTATGACTGTTTTGAATTTTAAACTTACAAAGTGGCATAAAATAACACTTTCTTGAACATCAAATGAGAACTTCAACTTTTGGGTGCATTTGTTTCTAAAAAAAATCATTTTGTCAGTCAAAAGTGTCAAAAAAGTGTTTTCGGCTCTAACTATTACTGGTTTGAAGTTTCAACTGACAACATGAGAAAAAATAAAACTTTCTTGAACATCAAATGAGAACTTCAACTTTTGGGTGCATTTGTTGCTAAAAAAAATCATTTTGTCAGTCAAAAGTACCAAAAGTGTCAAAAAAGCGTTTTCGGCTCTATGACTGTTTTGAATTTTAAACTTACAATGTGGCATAGAATAACAATTTCTTGAACATCAAATGAGAACTTCAACTTTTGGGTGCGTTTTTTGCTAAAAAATCATTTTGTCAGTCAAAAGTGCCAAAAGTGTCAAAAAAGCGTTTTCGGCTCTATGACTGTTTTGAATTTTAAACTTACAACGTTGCATAAAATAACACTTTCTTGAACTTCAAATGAGAACTTCAACTTTTGGGTGCATTTGTTTCTAAAAAAAATCATTTTGTCAGTCAAAAGTGCCAAAAGTGTCAAAAAAGTGTTTTCGGCTCTAACTATTACTGGTTTGAAGTTTCAACTGACAACATGAGAAAAAATAAAACTTTCTTGAACATCAAATGAGAACTTCAACTTTTGGGTGCATTTGTTGCTAAAAAAAATCATTTTGTCAGTCAAAAGTACCAAAAGTGTCAAAAAAGCGTTTTCGGCTCTATGACTGTTTTGAATTTTAAACTTACAATGTGGCATAGAATAACAATTTCTTGAACATCAAATGAGAACTTCAACTTTTGGGTGCGTTTTTTGCTAAAAAATCATTTTGTCAGTCAAAAGTGCCAAAAGTGTCAAAAAAGCGTTTTCGGCTCTATGACTGTTTTGAATTTTAAACTTACAATGTGGCATAGAATAACAATTTCTTGAACATCAAATGAGAACTTCAACTTTTGGGTGCGTTTTTTGCTAAAAAATCATTTTGTCAGTCAAAAGTGCCAAAAGTGTCAAAAAAGCGTTTTCGGCTCTATGACTGTTTTGAATTTTAAACTTACAATGTGGCATAAAATAACAATTTCTTGAACATCAAATGAGAACTTCAACTTTTGGGTGCGTTTTTTGCTAAAAATCATTTTGTCAGTAAAAGTGCCAAAAATGTCAAAAAAGCGTTTTCGGCTCTATGATTGTTTTGAATTTTAAACTTACAACGTTGCATAAAATAGTTGCATAAAATAACACTTTCTTGAACTGCAAATGAGAACTTCAACTTTTGGGTGCATTTGTTTATAAAAAAAATCATTTTGTCAGTCAAAAGTGTCAAAAAAGTGTTTTCGGCTCTAACTATTACTGGTTTGAAGTTTCAACTGACGACATGAGAAAAAATAAAACTTTCTTGAACATCAAATGAGAACTTCAACTTTTGATTGCATTTGTTGCTAAAAAAAATCATTTTGTCAGTCAAAAGTACCAAAAGTGTCAAAAAAGCGTTTTCGGCTCTATGACTGTTTTGAATTTTAAACTTACAATGTGGCATAAAATAACAATTTCTTGAACATCAAATGAGAACTTCAACTTTTGAGTGCATTTGTTGCTAAAAAAAATCATTTTGTCAGTCAAAAGTGCCAAAAATGTCAAAAAAGCGTTTTCGGCTCTAACTATTACTGGTTTGAAGTTTCAACTGACAACATGAGAAAAAATAAAACTTTTTTGAACATCAAATGAGAACTTCAACTTTTGGGTGCATTTGTTTCTAAAAAAAATCATTTTGTCAGTCAAAAGTGCCAAAAGTGTCAAAAAAGTGTTTTCGGCTCTAACTATTACTGGTTTGAAGTTTCAACTGACAACATGAGAAAAAATAAAACTTTCTTGAACATCAAATGAGAACTTCAACTTTTGGGTGCATTTGTTGCTAAAAAAAATCATTTTGTCAGTCAAAAGTACCAAAAGTGTCAAAAAAGCGTTTTCGGCTCTATGACTGTTTTGAATTTTAAACTTACAATGTGGCATAGAATAACAATTTCTTGAACATCAAATGAGAACTTCAACTTTTGGGTGCGTTTTTTGCTAAAAAATCATTTTGTCAGTCAAAAGTGCCAAAAGTGTCAAAAAAGCGTTTTCGGCTCTATGACTGTTTTGAATTTTAAACTTACAACGTTGCATAGAATAACAATTTCTTGAACATCAAATTAGAACTTCAACTTTTGGGTGCATTTGTTTCTAAAAAAAATCATTTTGTCAGTCAAAAGTGCCAAAAGTGTCAAAAAAGTGTTTTCGGCTCTAACTTTTACTGGTTTGAAGTTTCAACTGACAACATGAGAAAAAATAAAACTTTCTTGAACATCAAATGAGAACTTCAACTTTTGGGTGCGTTTTTTGCTAAAAAATCATTTTTTAAGTCAAAAGTGCCAAAAGTGTCAAGAAAGCGTTTTCGGCTCTATGACTGTTTTGAATTTTAAACTTACAAAGTGGCATAGAATAACAATTTCTTGAACATCAAATGAGAACTTCAACTTTTGGGTGCGTTTTTTGCTAAAAAACCATTTTGTCAGTCAAAAGTGCCAAAAGTGTCAAAAAAGCGTTTTCGGCTCTATGACTGTTTTGAATTTTAAACTTACAATGTGGCATAAAATAACACTTTCTTGAACATCAAATGAGAACTTCAACTTTTGGGTGCGTTTTTGCTAAAAAATCATTTTGTCAGTCAAAAGTGCCAAAAGTGTCAAGAAAGCGTTTTCGGCTCTATCGATGTTTTGAATTTTAACCTTACAAAGTGGCATAAAATAACAATTTCTTGAACATCAAATGAGAACTTCAACTTTTGGGTGCATTTGTTTCCAAAAAAAATCATTTTGTCAGTCAAAAGTGCCAAAAGTGTCAAAAAAGTGTTTTCGGCTCTAACTATTACTGGTTTGAAGTTTCAACTGACAACATGAGAAAAAATAAAACTTTCTTGAACATCAAATGAGAACTTCAACTTTTGGGTGCGTTTTTTGCTAAAAAAAATCATTTTGTCAGTCAAAAGTGCCAAAAGTGTCAAAAAAGCGTTTTCGGCTCTATGACGGTTTTAAATTTTAAACTTACAATGTGGCATAAAATAACACTTTCTTGAACATCAAATGAGAACTTCAACTTTTGGGTGCGTTTATTGCTAAAAAATCATTTTGTCAGTCAAAAGTGCCAAAAATGTTAAAAAAGCGTTTTCGGCTCTATGACTGTTTTGAATTTTAAACTTACAACGTTGCATAAAATAACACTTTCTTGACCTGCAAATAAGAACTTTGACTTTTGGGTGCGTTTTTTGCTAAAAAAACATTTTGTCAGTCAAAAGTGCCAAAAGTGTCAAAAAAGCGTTTTCGGCTCTATGACTGTTTTGAATTTTAAACTTACAAAGTGGCATAAAATAACACTTTCTTGAACATCAAATGAGAACTTCAACTTTTGGGTGCATTTGTTTCTAAAAAAAATCATTTTGTCAGTCAAAAGTGCCAAAAGTTTCAAAAAAGTGTTTTCGGCTCTAACTATTACTGGTTTGAAGTTTCAACTGACAACATGAGAAAAAATAAAACTTTCTTGAACATCAAATGAGAACTTCAACTTTTGGGTGCATTTGTTGCTAAAAAAAAATCATTTTTTAAGTCAAATGTACCAAAAGTGTCAAAAAAGCGTTTTTGGCTCTATGTTTTGAATTTTAAACTTACAATGTGGCATAAAATAACACTTTCTTGAACATCAAATGAGAACTTCAACTTTTGGGTGCGTTTTTTGCTAAAAAATCATTTTGTCAGTCAAAAGTGCCAAAAGTGTCAAAAAAGCGTTTTCGGCTCTATGACTGTTTTGAATTTTAAACTTACAATGTTGCATAAAATAACACTTTCTTGAACATCAAATGAGAACTTCAACTTTTGGGTGCGTTTTTTGCTAAAAAATCATTTTGTCAGTCAAAAGTGCCAAAAATGTTAAAAAAGCGTTTTCGGCTCTATGACTGTTTTGAATTTTAAACTTACAATGTTGCATAAAATAACACTTTCTTGAACTGCAAATGAGAACTTCAACTTTTGGGTGCATTTGTTTCTAAAAAAAATCATTTTGTCAGTCAAAAGTGCCAAAAGTGTCAAAAAAGTGTTTTCGGCTCTAACTATTACTGGTTTGAAGTTTCAACTGACAACACGAGAAAAAATAAAACTTTCTTGAACATCAAATGAGAACTTCAACTTTTGGGTGCATTTGTTGCTAAAAAAAATCATTTTGTCAGTCAAAAGTACCAAAAGTGTCAAAAAAGTCTTTTATGCTCAGAGTATGACTGTTTTGAAGATTTAACTTACAACGTGACGAAAAATAACACTTTCTTGAACTGCAAATAAGAACTTTGACTTTTGGGTGCGTTTTTTGCTAAAAAATCATTTTGTCAGTCAAAAGTGCCAAAAATGTCAAAAAAGCGTTTTTGGCTCAATGACTGTTTTGAAATTTCAACTTACAATGTGGCATAAAATAACACTTTCTTGAACATCAAATGAGAACTTCAACTTTTGGGTGCATTTGTTTCTAAAAAAAATCATTTTGTCAGTCAAAAGTGTCAAAAAAGTGTTTTCGGCTCTAACTATTACTGGTTTGAAGTTTAAACTGACAACATGAGAAAAAATAAAACTTTCTTGAACATCAAATGAGAACTTCAACTTTTGGGTGCATTTGTTGCTAAAAAAAATCATTTTGTCAGTCAAAAGTGCCAAAAGTGTCAAAAAAGCAATTTTGGCTCAATGACTGTTTTGAAATTTCAACTTACAACATGATAAAAAATGTAACACTTTCTTGAACTGCAAATGAGAACTTTGACTTTTGGGTGCGTTTTTTGCTAAAAATCATTTTGTCAGTCAAAAGTGCCAAAAATGTCAAAAAAGCGTTTTCGGCTCTTACTATTACTGGTTTGAAGTTTCAACTGACAACATGAGAAAAAATAAAACTTTCTTGAACATCAAATGAGAACTTCAACTTTTGGGTGCATTTGTTGCTAAAAAAAATCATTTTGTCAGTCAAAAGTACCAAAAGTGTCAAAAAAGCGTTTTCGGCTCTATGACTGTTTTGAATTTTAAACTTACAATGTGGCATAAAATAAACATTTCTTGAACATCAAATGAGAACTTCAACTTTTGGGTGCGTTTTTTGCTAAAAAAAATCATTTTTTCAATTAAAAGTGCCAAAAGTGTCAAAAAAGTCTTTTATGCTCAGAGTATGACTGTTTTGAATATTTAACTTACAACGTGACAAAAAATAACACTTTCTTGAACTGCAAATAAGAACTTTGACTTTTGGGTGCGTTTTTTGCTAAAAAATCATTTTGTCAGTCAAAAGTGCCAAAAGTGTCAAAAAAGCGTTTTCGGCTCTATGACTGTTTTGAATTTTAAACTTACAAAGTGGCATAAAATAACACTTTCTTGAACATCAAATGAGAACTTCAACTTTTGGGTGCATTTGTTTCTAAAAAAAATCATTTTGTCAGTCAAAAGTGCCAAAAGTGTCAAAAAAGTGTTTTCGGCTCTAACTATTACTGGTTTGAAGTTTCAACTGACAACATGAGAAAAAATAAAACTTTCTTGAACATCAAATGAGAACTTCAACTTTTGGGTGCATTTGTTGCTAAAAAAAAATCATTTTTTAAGTCAAATGTACCAAAAGTGTCAAAAAAGCGTTTTTGGCTCTATGTTTTGAATTTTAAACTTACAATGTGGCATAAAATAACACTTTCTTGAACATCAAATGAGAACTTCAACTTTTGGGTGCGTTTTTTGCTAAAAAATCATTTTGTCAGTCAAAAGTGCCAAAAGTGTCAAGAAAGCGTTTTCGGCTCTATGACTGTTTTGAATTTTAAACTTACAAAGTGGCATAAAATAACAATTTCTTGAACATCAAATGAGAACTTCAACTTTTGGGTGCATTTGTTTCCAAAAAAAATCATTTTGTCAGTCAAAAGTGCCAAAAGTGTCAAAAAAGTGTTTTCGGCTCTAACTATTACTGGTTTGAAGTTTCAACTGACAACATGAGAAAAAATAAAACTTTCTTGAAAATCAAATGAGAACTTCAACTTTTGGGTGCATTTGTTGCTAAAAAAAATCATTTTGTCAGTCAAAAGTACCAAAAGTGTCAAAAAAGCGTTTTCGGCTCTATGACTGTTTTGAATTTTAAACTTACAATGTGGCATAAAATAAACATTTCTTGAACATCAAATGAGAACTTCAACTTTTGGGTGTGTTTTTTGCTAAAAAAAATCATTTTGTCAGTCAAAAGTGCCAAAAGTGTCAAAAAAGTGTTTTCGGCTCTAACTATTACTGGTTTGAAGTTTCAACTGACAACATGAGAAAAAATAAAACTTTCTTGAACATCAAATGAGAACTTCAACTTTTGGGTGCATTTGTTGCTAAAAAAAAATCATTTTTTAAGTCAAATGTACCAAAAGTGTCAAAAAAGCGTTTTTGGCTCTATGTTTTGAATTTTAAACTTACAATGTGACATAAAATAACACTTTCTTGAACATCAAATGAGAACTTCAACTTTTGGGTGCGTTTTTGCTAAAAAATCATTTTGTCAGTCAAAAGTGCCAAAAGTGTCAAGAAAGCGTTTTCGGCTCTATCGATGTTTTGAATTTTAACCTTACAAAGTGGCATAAAATAACAATTTCTTGAACATCAAATGAGAACTTCAACTTTTGGGTGCATTTGTTTCCAAAAAAAATCATTTTGTCAGTCAAAAGTGCCAAAAGTGTCAAAAAAGTGTTTTCGGCTCTAACTATTACTGGTTTGAAGTTTCAACTGACAACATGAGAAAAAATAAAACTTTCTTGAACATCAAATGAGAACTTCAACTTTTGGGTGCGTTTTTTGCTAAAAAAAATCATTTTGTCAGTCAAAAGTGCCAAAAGTGTCAAGAAAGCGTTTTCGGCTCTATGAATGTTTTGAATTTTAAACTTACAAAGTGGCATAAAATAACAATTTCTTGAACATCAAATAAGAACTTCAACTTTTGGGTGCATTTGTTGCTAAAAAAAATCATTTTGTCAGTCAAAAGTACCAAAAGTGTCAAAAAAGCGTTTTCGGCTCTATGACTGTTTTGAATTTTAAACTTACAATGTGGCATAAAATAAACATTTCTTGAACATCAAATGAGAACTTCAACTTTTGGGTGCTGTTTTGCTAAAAAAAATCATTTTGTCAGTCAAAAGTGCCAAAAGTGTCAAAAAAGCGTTTTCGGCTCTATCGATGTTTTGAATTTTAACCTTACAAAGTGGCATAAAATAACAATTTCTTGAACATCAAATGAGAACTTCAACTTTTGGGTGCATTTGTTTCCAAAAAAAATCATTTTGTCAGTCAAAAGTGCCAAAAGTGTCAAAAAAGTGTTTTCGGCTCTAACTATTACTGGTTTGAAGTTTCAACTGACAACATGAGAAAAAATAAAACTTTCTTGAACATCAAATGAGAACTTCAACTTTTGGGTGCGTTTTTTGCTAAAAAAAATCATTTTGTCAGTCAAAAGTGCCAAAAGTGTCAAGAAAGCGTTTTCGGCTCTATGAATGTTTTGAATTTTAAACTTACAAAGTGGCATAAAATAACAATTTCTTGAACATCAAATAAGAACTTCAACTTTTGGGTGCATTTGTTGCTAAAAAAAATCATTTTGTCAGTCAAAAGTACCAAAAGTGTCAAAAAAGCGTTTTCGGCTCTATGACTGTTTTGAATTTTAAACTTACAATGTGGCATAAAATAAACATTTCTTGAACATCAAATGAGAACTTCAACTTTTGGGTGCGTTTTTTGCTAAAAAAAATCATTTTGTCAGTCAAAAGTGCCAAAAGTGTCAAAAAAGCGTTTTCGGCTCTATGACGGTTTTAAATTTTAAACTTACAATGTGGCATAAAATAACACTTTCTTGAACATCAAATGAGAACTTCAACTTTTGGGTGCGTTTATTGCTAAAAAATCATTTTGTCAGTCAAAAGTGCCAAAAATGTTAAAAAAGCGTTTTCGGCTCTATGACTGTTTTGAATTTTAAACTTACAACGTTGCATAAAATAACACTTTCTTGACCTGCAAATAAGAACTTTGACATTTGGGTGCGTTTTTTGCTAAAAAATCATTTTGTCAGTCAAAAGTGCCAAAAGTGTCAAAAAAGCGTTTTCGGCTCTATGACTGTTTTGAATTTTAAACTTACAAAGTGGCATAAAATAACAATTTCTTGAACATCAAATGAGAACTTCAACTTTTGGGTGCATTTGTTTCCAAAAAAAATCATTTTGTCAGTCAAAAGTGCCAAAAGTGTCAAAAAAGTGTTTTCGGCTCTAACTATTACTGGTTTGAAGTTTCAACTGACAACATGAGAAAAAATAAAACTTTCTTGAAAATCAAATGAGAACTTCAACTTTTGGGTGCATTTGTTGCTAAAAAAAATCATTTTGTCAGTCAAAAGTACCAAAAGTGTCAAAAAAGCGTTTTCGGCTCTATGACTGTTTTGAATTTTAAACTTACAATGTGGCATAAAATAAACATTTCTTGAACATCAAATGAGAACTTCAACTTTTGGGTGTGTTTTTTGCTAAAAAAAATCATTTTGTCAGTCAAAAGTGCCAAAAGTGTCAAAAAAGTGTTTTCGGCTCTAACTATTACTGGTTTGAAGTTTCAACTGACAACATGAGAAAAAATAAAACTTTCTTGAACATCAAATGAGAACTTCAACTTTTGGGTGCATTTGTTGCTAAAAAAAAATCATTTTTTAAGTCAAATGTACCAAAAGTGTCAAAAAAGCGTTTTTGGCTCTATGTTTTGAATTTTAAACTTACAATGTGGCATAAAATAACACTTTCTTGAACATCAAATGAGAACTTCAACTTTTGGGTGCGTTTTTGCTAAAAAATCATTTTGTCAGTCAAAAGTGCCAAAAGTGTCAAGAAAGCGTTTTCGGCTCTATCGATGTTTTGAATTTTAACCTTACAAAGTGGCATAAAATAACAATTTCTTGAACATCAAATGAGAACTTCAACTTTTGGGTGCATTTGTTTCCAAAAAAAATCATTTTGTCAGTCAAAAGTGCCAAAAGTGTCAAAAAAGTGTTTTCGGCTCTAACTATTACTGGTTTGAAGTTTCAACTGACAACATGAGAAAAAATAAAACTTTCTTGAACATCAAATGAGAACTTCAACTTTTGGGTGCGTTTTTTGCTAAAAAAAATCATTTTGTCAGTCAAAAGTGCCAAAAGTGTCAAGAAAGCGTTTTCGGCTCTATGAATGTTTTGAATTTTAAACTTACAAAGTGGCATAAAATAACAATTTCTTGAACATCAAATAAGAACTTCAACTTTTGGGTGCATTTGTTTCCAAAAAAAATCATTTTGTCAGTCAAAAGTGCCAAAAGTGTCAAAAAAGTGTTTTCGGCTCTAACTATTACTGGTTTGAAGTTTCAACTGACAACATGAGAAAAAATAAAACTTTCTTGAACATCAAATGAGAACTTCAACTTTTGGGTGCGTTTTTTGCTAAAAAAAATCATTTTGTCAGTCAAAAGTGCCAAAAGTGTCAAGAAAGCGTTTTCGGCTCTATGAATGTTTTGAATTTTAAACTTACAAAGTGGCATAAAATAACAATTTCTTGAACATCAAATAAGAACTTCAACTTTTGGGTGCATTTGTTGCTAAAAAAAATCATTTTGTCAGTCAAAAGTACCAAAAGTGTCAAAAAAGCGTTTTCGGCTCTATGACTGTTTTGAATTTTAAACTTACAATGTGGCATAAAATAAACATTTCTTGAACATCAAATGAGAACTTCAACTTTTGGGTGCGTTTTTTGCTAAAAAAAATCATTTTGTCAGTCAAAAGTGCCAAAAGTGTCAAAAAAGCGTTTTCGGCTCTATCGATGTTTTGAATTTTAACCTTACAAAGTGGCATAAAATAACAATTTCTTGAACATCAAATGAGAACTTCAACTTTTGGGTGCATTTGTTTCCAAAAAAAATCATTTTGTCAGTCAAAAGTGCCAAAAGTGTCAAAAAAGTGTTTTCGGCTCTAACTATTACTGGTTTGAAGTTTCAACTGACAACATGAGAAAAAATAAAACTTTCTTGAACATCAAATGAGAACTTCAACTTTTGGGTGCGTTTTTTGCTAAAAAAAATCATTTTGTCAGTCAAAAGTGCCAAAAGTGTCAAGAAAGCGTTTTCGGCTCTATGAATGTTTTGAATTTTTAACTTACAAAGTGGCATAAAATAACAATTTCTTGAACATCAAATAAGAACTTCAACTTTTGGGTGCATTTGTTGCTAAAAAAAATCATTTTGTCAGTCAAAAGTACCAAAAGTGTCAAAAAAGCGTTTTCGGCTCTATGACTGTTTTGAATTTTAAACTTACAATGTGGCATAAAATAAACATTTCTTGAACATCAAATGAGAACTTCAACTTTTGGGTGCGTTTTTTGCTAAAAAAAATCATTTTGTCAGTCAAAAGTGCCAAAAGTGTCAAAAAAGCGTTTTCGGCTCTATGACGGTTTTAAATTTTAAACTTACAATGTGGCATAAAATAACACTTTCTTGAACATCAAATGAGAACTTCAACTTTTGGGTGCGTTTATTGCTAAAAAATCATTTTGTCAGTCAAAAGTGCCAAAAATGTTAAAAAAGCGTTTTCGGCTCTATGACTGTTTTGAATTTTAAACTTACAACGTTGCATAAAATAACACTTTCTTGACCTGCAAATAAGAACTTTGACTTTTGGGTGCGTTTTTTGCTAAAAAATCATTTTGTCAGTCAAAAGTGCCAAAAGTGTCAAAAAAGCGTTTTCGGCTCTATGACTGTTTTGAATTTTAAACTTACAAAGTGGCATAAAATAACACTTTCTTGAACATCAAATGAGAACTTCAACTTTTGGGTGCATTTGTTTCTAAAAAAAATCATTTTATCAGTCAAAAGTGCCAAAAGTTTCAAAAAAGTGTTTTCGGCTCTAACTATTACTGGTTTGAAGTTTCAACTGACAACATGAGAAAAAATAAAACTTTCTTGAACATCAAATGAGAACTTCAACTTTTGGGTGCATTTGTTGCTAAAAAAAATCATTTTTTAAGTCAAATGTACCAAAAGTGTCAAAAAAGCGTTTTTGGCTCTATGTTTTGAATTTTAAACTTACAATGTGGCATAAAATAACACTTTCTTGAACATCAAATGAGAACTTCAACTTTTGGGTGCGTTTGTTTCCAAAAAAAATCATTTTGTCAGTCAAAAGTGCCAAAAGTGTCAAAAAAGTGTTTTCGGCTCTAACTATTACTGGTTTGAAGTTTCAACTGACAACATGAGAAAAAATAAAACTTTCTTGAACATCAAATGAGAACTTCAACTTTTGGGTGCGTTTTTTGCTAAAAAAAATCATTTTGTCAGTCAAAAGTGCCAAAAGTGTCAAAAAAGCGTTTTCGGCTCTATGACTGTTTTGAATTTTAAATTTACAAAGTGGCATAAAATAACACTTTCTTGAACATCAAATGAGAACTTCAACTTTTGGGTGCATTTGTTTCTAAAAAAAATCATTTTGTCAGTCAAAAGTGCCAAAAGTTTCAAAAAAGTGTTTTCGGCTCTAACTATTACTGGTTTGAAGTTTCAACTGACAACATGAGAAAAAATAAAACTTTCTTGAACATCAAATGAGAACTTCAACTTTTGGGTGGGTTTTTTGCTAAAAAAAATCATTTTGTCAGTCAAAAGTGCCAAAAGTGTCAAAAAAGCATTTTCGGCTCTATGACGGTTTTAAATTTTAAACTTACAATGTGGCATAAAATAACACTTTCTTGAACATCAAATGAGAACTTCAACTTTTGGGTGCGTTTATTGCTAAAAAATCATTTTGTCAGTCAAAAGTGCCAAAAATGTTAAAAAAGCGTTTTCGGCTCTATGACTGTTTTGAATTTTAAACTTACAACGTTGCATAAAATAACACTTTCTTGACCTGCAAATAAGAACTTTGACTTTTGGGTGCGTTTTTTGCTAAAAAATCATTTTGTCAGTCAAAAGTGCCAAAAGTGTCAAAAAAAGCGTTTTCGGCTCTATGACTGTTTTGAATTTTAAATTTACAAAGTGGCATAAAATAACACTTTCTTGAACATCAAATGAGAACTTCAACTTTTGGGTGCATTTGTTTCTAAAAAAAATAATTTTGTCAGTCAAAAGTGCCAAAAGTTTCAAAAAAGTGTTTTCGGCTCTAACTATTACTGGTTTGAAGTTTCAACTGACAACATGAGAAAAAATAAAACTTTCTTGAACATCAAATGAGAACTTCAACTTTTGGGTGCATTTGTTGCTAAAAAAAAATCATTTTTTAAGTCAAATGTACCAAAAGTGTCAAAAAAGCGTTTTTGGCTCTATGTTTTGAATTTTAAACTTACAATGTGGCATAAAATAACACTTTCTTGAACATCAAATGAGAACTTCAACTTTTGGGTGCGTTTTTTGCTAAAAAATCATTTTGTCAGTCAAAAGTGCCAAAAATGTTAAAAAAGCGTTTTCGGCTCTATGACTGTTTTGAATTTTAAACTTACAATGTTGCATAAAATAACACTTTCTTGAACTGCAAATGAGAACTTCAACTTTTGGGTGCATTTGTTGCTAAAAAAAAATCATTTTGTCAGTCAAAAGTACCAAAAGTGTCAAAAAAGTCTTTTATGCTCAGAGTATGACTGTTTTGAAGATTTAACTTACAACGTGACGAAAAATAACACTTTCTTGAACTGCAAATAAGAACTTTGACTTTTGGGTGCGTTTTTTGCTAAAAAATCATTTTGTCAGTCAAAAGTGCCAAAAGTGTCAAAAAAGCGTTTTCGGCTCTATGACGGTTTTAAATTTTAAACTTACAATGTGGCATAAAATAACACTTTCTTGAACATCAAATGAGAACTTCAACTTTTGGGTGCATTTGTTTCTAAAAAAAATCATTTTGTCAGTCAAAAGTGTCAAAAAAGTGTTTTCGGCTCTAACTATTACTGGTTTGAAGTTTAAACTGACAACATGAGAAAAAATAAAACTTTCTTGAACATCAAATGAGAACTTCAACTTTTGGGTGCATTTGTTGCTAAAAAAAATCATTTTGTCAGTCAAAAGTGCCAAAAGTGTCAAAAAAGCAATTTTGGCTCAATGACTGTTTTGAAATTTCAACTGACAACATGATAAAAAATGTAACACTTTCTTGAACTGCAAATGAGAACTTTGACTTTTGGGTGCGTTTTTTGCTAAAAATCATTTTGTCAGTCAAAAGTGCCAAAAATGTCAAAAAAGCGTTTTCGGCTCTTACTATTACTGGTTTGAAGTTTCAACTGACAACATGAGAAAAAATAAAACTTTCTTGAACATCAAATGAGAACTTCAACTTTTGGGTGCATTTGTTGCTAAAAAAAATCATTTTGTCAGTCAAAAGTACCAAAAGTGTCAAAAAAGCGTTTTCGGCTCTATGACTGTTTTGAATTTTAAACTTACAATGTGGCATAAAATAAACATTTCTTGAACATCAAATGAGGACTTCAACTTTTGGGTGCGTTTTTTGCTAAAAAAAATCATTTTTTCAATTAAAAGTGCCAAAAGTGTCAAAAAAGTCTTTTATGCTCAGAGTATGACTGTTTTGAATATTTAACTTACAACGTGACAAAAAATAACACTTTCTTGAACTGCAAATAAGAACTTTGACTTTTGGGTGCGTTTTTTGCTAAAAAATCATTTTGTCAGTCAAAAGTGCCAAAAGTGTCAAAAAAGCGTTTTCGGCTCTATGACTGTTTTGAATTTTAAACTTACAAAGTGGCATAAAATAACACTTTCTTGAACATCAAATGAGAACTTCAACTTTTGGGTGCATTTGTTTCTAAAAAAAATCATTTTGTCAGTCAAAAGTGCCAAAAGTGTCAAAAAAGTGTTTTCGGCTCTAACTATTACTGGTTTGAAGTTTCAACTGACAACATGAGAAAAAATAAAACTTTCTTGAACATCAAATGAGAACTTCAACTTTTGGGTGCATTTGTTGCTAAAAAAAAATCATTTTTTAAGTCAAATGTACCAAAAGTGTCAAAAAAGCGTTTTTGGCTCTATGTTTTGAATTTTCAACTTACAATGTGGCATAAAATAACACTTTCTTGAACATCAAATGAGAACTTCAACTTTTGGGTGCGTTTTTTGCTAAAAAATCATTTTGTCAGTCAAAAGTGCCAAAAGTGTCAAAAAAGTGTTTTCGGCTCTATGAATGTTTTGAATTTTAAACTTACAAAGTGGCATAAAATAACAATTTCTTGAACATCAAATGAGAACTTCAACTTTTGGGTGCATTTGTTTCCAAAAAAAATCATTTTGTCAGTCAAAAGTGCCAAAAGTGTCAAAAAAGTGTTTTCGGCTCTAACTATTACTGGTTTGAAGTTTCAACTGACAACATGAGAAAAAATAAAACTTTCTTGAACATCAAATGAGAACTTCAACTTTTGGGTGCGTTTTTTGCTAAAAAAAATCATTTTGTCAGTCAAAAGTGCCAAAAGTGTCAAAAAAGCGTTTTCGGCTCTATGACGGTTTTAAATTTTAAACTTACAATGTGGCATAAAATAACACTTTCTTGAACATCAAATGAGAACTTCAACTTTTGGGTGCGTTTATTGCTAAAAAATCATTTTGTCAGTCAAAAGTGCCAAAAATGTTAAAAAAGCGTTTTCGGCTCTATGACTGTTTTGAATTTTAAACTTACAACGTTGCATAAAATAACACTTTCTTGACCTGCAAATAAGAACTTTGACTTTTGGGTGCGTTTTTTGCTAAAAAATCATTTTGTCAGTCAAAAGTGCCAAAAGTGTCAAAAAAGCGTTTTCGGCTCTATGACTGTTTTGAATTTTAAACTTACAAAGTGGCATAAAATAACACTTTCTTGAACATCAAATGAGAACTTCAACTTTTGGGTGCATTTGTTGCTAAAAAAAATCATTTTGTCAGTCAAAAGTGCCAAAAGTGTCAAAAAAGCGTTTTCGGCTCTATGACTGTTTTGAATTTTAAACTTACAAAGTGGCATAAAATAACACTTTCTTGAACATCAAATGAGAACTTCAACTTTTGGGTGCATTTGTTTCTAAAAAAAATCATTTTGTCAGTCAAAAGTGCCAAAAGTGTCAAAAAAGTGTTTTCGGCTCTAACTATTACTGGTTTGAAGTTTCAACTGACAACATGAGAAAAAATAAAACTTTCTTGAACATCAAATGAGAACTTCAACTTTTGGGTGCATTTGTTGCTAAAAAAAAATCATTTTTTAAGTCAAATGTACCAAAAGTGTCAAAAAAGCGTTTTTGGCTCTATGTTTTGAATTTTAAACTTACAATGTGGCATAAAATAACACTTTCTTGAACATCAAATGAGAACTTCAACTTTTGGGTGCGTTTTTTGCTAAAAAAATCATTTTGTCAGTCAAAAGTGCCAAAAGTGTCAAAAAAGCTTTTTCGGCTCTGTGACTGTTTTGAATTTTAAACTTACAAAGTGGCATAAAATAACAATTTCTTGAACATTAAATGAGAACTTCAACTTTTGGGTGCATTTGTTTCTAAAAAAAATCATTTTGTCAGTCAAAAGTGCCAAAAGTGTCAAAAAAGTGTTTTCGGCTCTAACTATTACTGGTTTGAAGTTTCAACTGACAACATGAGAAAAAATAAAACTTTCTTGAACATCAAATGAGAACTTCAACTTTTGGGTGCATTTGTTGCTAAAAAAAATCAATTTGTCAGTCAAAAGTACCAAAAGTGTCAAAAAAGCGTTTTCGGCTCTGTGACTGTTTTGAATTTTAAACTTACAAAGTGGCATAAAATAACACTTTCTTGAACATCAAATGAGAACATCAACTTTTGGGTGCATTTGTTGCTAAAAAAAATCAATTTGTCAGTCAAAAGTGCCAAAAGTGTCAAAAAAGCGTTTTCGGCTCTGTGACTGTTTTGAATTTTAAACTTACAAAGTGGCATAAAATAACACTTTCTTGAACATCAAATGAGAACATCAACTTTTGGGTGCATTTGTTTCTAAAAAAAATCATTTTGTCAGTCAAAAGTGCCAAAAGTGTCAAAAAAGTGTTTTCGGCTCTAACTATTCCTGGTTTGAAGTTTCAACTGACAACATGAGAAAAAATAAAACTTTCTTGAACATCAAATGAGAACTTCAACTTTTGGGTGCATTTGTTACTAAAAAAAATCAATTTGTCAGTCAAAAGTACCAAAAGTGTCAAAAAAGCGTTTTCGGCTCTATGACTGTTTTGAATTTTAAACTTACAATGTGGCATAAAATAACAATTTCTTGAACATCAAATGAGAACTTCAACTTTCGGGTGCGTTTTTTGCTAAAAAATCATTTTGTCAGTCAAAAGTGCCAAAAGTGTCAAAAAAGCGTTTTCGGCTCTATGACTGTTTTGAATTTTAAACTTACAAAGTGGCATAAAATAACACTTTCTTGAACATCAAATGAGAACTTCAACTTTTGGGTGCATTTGTTTCTAAAAAAAATCATTTTGTCAGTCAAAAGTGCCAAAAGTGTCAAAAAAGCGTTTTCGGCTCTATGACTGTTTTGAATTTTAAACTTACAAAGTGGCATAAAATACCACTTTCTTGAACATCAAATGAGAACTTCAACTTTTGGGTGCATTTGTTTCTAAAAAAAATCATTTTGTCAGTCAAAAGTGCCAAAAGTGTCAAAAAAGTGTTTTCGGCTCTAACTATTACTGGTTTGAAGTTTCAACTGACAACATGAGAAAAAATAAAACTTTCTTGAACATCAAATGAGAACTTCAACTTTTGGGTGCATTTGTTGCTAAAAAAAAAATCATTTTTTAAGTCAAATGTACCAAAAGTGTCAAAAAAGCGTTTTTGGCTCTATGTTTTGAATTTTAAACTTACAATGTGGCATAAAATAACACTTTCTTGAACATCAAATGAGAACTTCAACTTTTGGGTGCATTTGTTTCTAAAAAAAATCATTTTGTCAGTCAAAAGTGCCAAAAGTGTCAAAAAAGTGTTTTCGGCTCTAACTATTCCTGGTTTGAAGTTTCAACTGACAACATGAGAAAAAATAAAACTTTCTTGAACATCAAATGAGAACTTCAACTTTTGGGTGCATTTGTTGCTAAAAAAAATCAATTTGTCAGTCAAAAGTACCAAAAGTGTCAAAAAAGCGTTTTCGGCTCTATGACTGTTTTGAATTTTAAACTTACAATGTGGCATAAAATAACAATTTCTTGAACATCAAATGAGAACTTCAACTTTCGGGTGCGTTTTTTGCTAAAAAATCATTTTGTCAGTCAAAAGTGCCAAAAGTGTCAAAAAAGCGTTTTCGGCTCTATGAATGTTTTGAATTTTAAACTTACAAAGTGGCATAAAATAACAATTTCTTGAACATCAAATGAGAACTTCAACTTTTCGGTGCATTTGTTGCTAAAAAAAAATCATTTTTTAAGTCAAATGTACCAAAAGTGTCAAAAAAGCGTTTTTGGCTCTATGTTTTGAATTTTAAACTTACAATGTGGCATAAAATAACACTTTCTTGAACATCAAATGAGAACTTCAACTTTTGGGTGCGTTTTTTGCTAAAAAATCATTTTGTCAGTCAAAAGTGCCAAAAGTGTCAAGAAAGCGTTTTCGGCTCTATGAATGTTTTGAATTTTAAACTTACAAAGTGGCATAAAATAACAATTTCTTGAACATCAAATGAGAACTTCAACTTTTGGGTGCATTTGTTTCCAAAAAAAATCATTTTGTCAGTCAAAAGTGCCAAAAGTGTCAAAAAAGTGTTTTCGGCTCTAACTATTACTGGTTTGAAGTTTCAACTGACAACATGAGAAAAAATAAAACTTTCTTGAACATCAAATGAGAACTTCAACTTTTGGGTGCATTTGTTGCTAAAAAAAATCATTTTGTCAGTCAAAAGTACCAAAAGTGTCAAAAAAGCGTTTTCGGCTCTATGACTGTTTTGAATTTTAAACTTACAATGTGGCATAAAATAAACATTTCTTGAACATCAAATGAGAACTTCAACTTTTGGGTGCGTTTATTGCTAAAAAATCATTTTGTCAGTCAAAAGTGCCAAAAATGTTAAAAAAGCGTTTTCGGCTCTATGACTGTTTTGAATTTTAAACTTACAACGTTGCATAAAATAACACTTTCTTGACCTGCAAATAAGAACTTTGACTTTTGGGTGCGTTTTTTGCTAAAAAATCATTTTGTCAGTCAAAAGTGCCAAAAGTGTCAAAAAAGCGTTTTCGGCTCTGTGACTGTTTTGAATTTTAAACTTACAAAGTGGCATAAAATAACACTTTCTTGAACATCAAATGAGAACATCAACTTTTGGGTGCATTTGTTTCTAAAAAAAATCATTTTGTCAGTCAAAAGTGCCAAAAGTGTCAAAAAAGTGTTTTCGGCTCTAACTATTCCTGGTTTGAAGTTTCAACTGACAACATGAGAAAAAATAAAACTTTCTTGAACATCAAATGAGAACTTCAACTTTTGGGTGCATTTGTTGCTAAAAAAAATCAATTTGTCAGTCAAAAGTACCAAAAGTGTCAAAAAAGCGTTTTCGGCTCTATGACTGTTTTGAATTTTAAACTTACAATGTGGCATAAAATAACAATTTCTTGAACATCAAATGAGAACTTCAACTTTCGGGTGCGTTTTTTGCTAAAAAATCATTTTGTCAGTCAAAAGTGCCAAAAGTGTCAAAAAAGCGTTTTCGGCTCTATGAATGTTTTGAATTTTAAACTTACAAAGTGGCATAAAATAACAATTTCTTGAACATCAAATGAGAACTTCAACTTTTCGGTGCATTTGTTGCTAAAAAAAAATCATTTTTTAAGTCAAATGTACCAAAAGTGTCAAAAAAGCGTTTTTGGCTCTATGTTTTGAATTTTAAACTTACAATGTGGCATAAAATAACACTTTCTTGAACATCAAATGAGAACTTCAACTTTTGGGTGCGTTTTTTGCTAAAAAATCATTTTGTCAGTCAAAAGTGCCAAAAGTGTCAAGAAAGCGTTTTCGGCTCTATGAATGTTTTGAATTTTAAACTTACAAAGTGGCATAAAATAACAATTTCTTGAACATCAAATGAGAACTTCAACTTTTGGGTGCATTTGTTTCCAAAAAAAATCATTTTGTCAGTCAAAAGTGCCAAAAGTGTCAAAAAAGTGTTTTCGGCTCTAACTATTACTGGTTTGAAGTTTCAACTGACAACATGAGAAAAAATAAAACTTTCTTGAACATCAAATGAGAACTTCAACTTTTGGGTGCATTTGTTGCTAAAAAAAATCATTTTGTCAGTCAAAAGTACCAAAAGTGTCAAAAAAGCGTTTTCGGCTCTATGACTGTTTTGAATTTTAAACTTACAATGTGGCATAAAATAAACATTTCTTGAACATCAAATGAGAACTTCAACTTTTGGGTGCGTTTATTGCTAAAAAATCATTTTGTCAGTCAAAAGTGCCAAAAATGTTAAAAAAGCGTTTTCGGCTCTATGACTGTTTTGAATTTTAAACTTACAACGTTGCATAAAATAACACTTTCTTGACCTGCAAATAAGAACTTTGACTTTTGGGTGCGTTTTTTGCTAAAAAATCATTTTGTCAGTCAAAAGTGCCAAAATTGTCAAAAAAGCGTTTTCGGCTCTATGACTGTTTTGAATTTTAAACTTACAAAGTGGCATAAAATAACACTTTCTTGAACATCAAATGAGAACTTCAACTTTTGGGTGCATTTGTTTCTAAAAAAAAATCATTTTGTCAGTCAAAAGTGCCAAAAGTGTCAAAAAAGCGTTTTCGGCTCTATGACTGTTTTGAATTTTAAACTTACAAAGTGGCATAAAATAACACTTTCTTGAACATCAAATGAGAACTTCAACTTTTGGGTGCATTTGTTTCTAAAAAAAATCATTTTGTCAGTCAAAAGTGCCAAAAGTGTCAAAAAAGCGTTTTCGGCTCTATGACTGTTTTGAATTTTAAACTTACAAAGTGGCATAAAATACCACTTTCTTGAACATCAAATGAGAACTTCAACTTTTGGGTGCATTTGTTTCTAAAAAAAATCATTTTGTCAGTCAAAAGTGCCAAAAGTGTCAAAAAAGTGTTTTCGGCTCTAACTATTACTGGTTTGAAGTTTCAACTGACAACATGAGAAAAAATAAAACTTTCTTGAACATCAAATGAGAACTTCAACTTTTGGGTGCATTTGTTGCTAAAAAAAAATCATTTTTTAAGTCAAATGTACCAAAAGTGTCAAAAAAGCGTTTTTGGCTCTATGTTTTGAATTTTAAACTTACAATGTGGCATAAAATAACACTTTCTTGAACATCAAATGAGAACTTCAACTTTTGGGTGCGTTTTTTGCTAAAAAATCATTTTGTCAGTCAAAAGTGCCAAAAGTGTCAAAAAAGCGTTTTCGGCTCTGTGACTGTTTTGAATTTTAAACTTACAAAGTGGCATAAAATAACACTTTCTTGAACATCAAATGAGAACATCAACTTTTGGGTGCATTTGTTTCTAAAAAAAATCATTTTGTCAGTCAAAAGTGCCAAAAGTGTCAAAAAAGTGTTTTCGGCTCTAACTATTACTGGTTTGAAGTTTCAACTGACAACATGAGAAAAAATAAAACTTTCTTGAACATCAAATGAGAACTTCAACTTTTGGATGCATTTGTTGCTAAAAAAAATCAATTTGTCAGTCAAAAGTACCAAAAGTGTCAAAAAAGCGTTTTCGGCTCTATGACTGTTTTGAATTTTAAACTTACAATGTGGCATAAAATAACAATTTCTTGAACATCAAATGAGAACTTCAACTTTTGGGTGCGTTTTTTGCTAAAAAATCATTTTGTCAGTCAAAAGTGCCAAAAGTGTCAAAAAAGCGTTTTCGGCTCTATGACTGTTTTGAATTTTAAACTTACAACGTTGCATAAAATAACACTTTCTTGACCTGCAAATAAGAACTTTGACTTTTGGGTGCGTTTTTTGCTAAAAAATCATTTTGTCAGTCAAAAGTGCCAAAAGTGTCAAAAAAGCGTTTTCGGCTCTATGACTGTTTTGAATTTTAAACTTACAAAGTGGCATAAAATAACACTTTCTTGAACATCAAATGAGAACTTCAACTTTTGGGTGCATTTGTTTCTAAAAAAAATCATTTTGTCAGTCAAAAGTGCCAAAAGTGTCAAAAAAGCGTTTTCGGCTCTATGACTGTTTTGAATTTTAAACTTACAAAGTGGCATAAAATAACACTTTCTTGAACATCAAATGAGAACTTCAACTTTTGGGTGCATTTGTTTCTAAAAAAAATCATTTTGTCAGTCAAAAGTGCCAAAAGTGTCAAAAAAGCGTTTTCGGCTCTATGACTGTTTTGAATTTTAAACTTACAAAGTGGAATAAAATAACACTTTCTTGAACATCAAATGAGAACTTCAACTTTTGGGTGCATTTGTTTCTAAAAAAAATCATTTTGTCAGTCAAAAGTGCCAAAAGTGTCAAAAAAGTGTTTTCGGCTCTAACTATTACTGGTTTGAAGTTTCAACTGACAACATGAGAAAAAATAAAACTTTCTTGAACATCAAATGAGAACTTCAACTTTTGGGTGCATTTGTTGCTAAAAAAAAATCATTTTTTAAGTCAAATGTACCAAAAGTGTCAAAAAAGCGTTTTCGGCTCTATGACTGTTTTGAATTTTAAACTTACAACGTTGCATAAAATAACACTTTCTTGACCTGCAAATAAGAACTTTGACTTTTGGGTGCGTTTTTTGCTAAAAAATCATTTTGTCAGTCAAAAGTGCCAAAAGTGTCAAGAAAGCGTTTTCGGCTCTATGACTGTTTTGAATTTTAAACTTACAAAGTGGCATAAAATAACACTTTCTTGAACATCAAATGAGAACTTCAACTTTTGGGTGCATTTGTTTCTAAAAAAAATCATTTTGTCAGTCAAAAGTGCCAAAAGTGTCAAAAAAGTGTTTTCGGCTCTATGTTTTGAATTTTAAACTTACAATGTGGCATAAAATAACACTTTCTTGAACATCAAATGAGAACTTCAACTTTTGGGTGCGTTTTTTGCTAAAAAATCATTTTGTCAGTCAAAAGTGCCAAAAGTGTCAAAAAAGCGTTTTCGGCTCTATGACTGTTTGAATTTTAAACTTACAATGTGGCATAAAATAACACTTTCGTGAACATCAAATGAGAACTTCAACTTTTGGGTGCATTTGTTGCTTAAAAAAATCATTTTGTCAGTAAAAAGTACAAAGAGTGTCAAAAAAGCGTTTTTGGCTCAATGACTGGTTTGAAGTTTCAACTGACAACATGAGAAAAACTAACACTTTCTTGAACTGCAAAATGAGAACTTTGAATTTTGTGTCTATTTTTTGCTAAGAAATCATTTTTTCAGTTAAAAGTGCCAAAAGTGTCAAAAAAAGTCTTTTATGCTCAGAGTATGACTGATTTGAAGATTTAACTTACAACGTGACGAAAAATAACACTTTCTTGAACTGCAAATAAGAACTTTGACTTTTGGGTGCGTTTTTTGCTAAAAAATCATTTTGTCAGTCAAAAGTGCCAAAAATGTCAAAAAAGCGTTTTCGGCTCTATGACTGTTTTGAATTTTAAACTTACAACGTGGCATAAAATAACACTTTCTTGAACTGCAAATGAGAACTTCAACTTTTGGGTGCATTTGTTGCTAAAAAAATCATTTTGTCAGTCAAAAGTCCCAAAAGTGTCAAAAAAGCGTTTTCGGCTCTAACTATTACTGGTTTGAAGTTTCAACTGACAACATGAGAAAAACTAACACTTTCTTGAACTGCAAAATGAGAACTTTATATTTTGTGTCTATTTTTTGCTAAGAAATCATTTTTTCAGTTAAAAGTGCCAAAAGTGTCAAAAAAGTCTTTTATGCTCAGAGTATGACTGTTTTGAATATTTAACTTACAACGTGACGAAAAATAACACTTTCTTGAACTGCAAATAAGAACTTTGACTTTTGGGTGCGTTTTTTGCTAAAAAATCATTTTGTCAGTCAAAAGTGCCAAAAGTGTCAAAAAAGAGTTTTCGGCTCTGTGACTGTTTTGAATTTTAAACTTACAAAGTGGCATAAAATAACACTTTCTTGAACATCAAATGAGAACTTCAACTTTTGGGTGCATTTGTTGCTAAAAAAAATCATTTTGTCAGTCAAAAGTGCCAAAAGTGTCAAAAAAGCGTTTTCGGCTCTAACTATTACTGGTTTGAAGTTTCAACTGACAACATGAGAAAAAATAAAACTTTCTTGAACATCAAATGAGAACTTCAACTTTTGGGTGCATTTGTTGCTAAAAAATCATTTTGTCAGTCAAAAGTGCCAAAAGTGTCAAAAAAGCGTTTTCGGCTCTATGACTGTTTTGAATTTTAAACTTACAACGTTGCATAAAATAACACTTTCTTGACCTGCAAATGAGAACTTCAACTTTTGGGTGCGTTTTTTGCTAAAAAATCATTTTGTCAGTCAAAAGTGCCAAAAGTGTCAAAAAAGCGTTTTCGGCTCTATAACTGTTTGAATTTAAAACTTACAATGTGGCATAAAATAACACTTTCTTGAACATCAAATGAGAACTTCAACTTTTGGGTGCATTTGTTGCTAAAAAAAATCATTTTGTCAGTCAAAAGTGCCAAAAGTGTCAAAAAAGCGTTTTTGGCTCAATGACTGGTTTGAAGTTTCAACTGACAACATGAGAAAAACTAACACTTTCTTGAACTGCAAAATGAGAACTTTGAATTTTGTGTCTATTTTTTGCTAAGAAATCATTTTTTCAGTTAAAAGTGCCAAAAGTGTCAAAAAAGTCTTTTATGCTCAGAGTATGACTGTTTTGAATATTTAACTTACAACGTGACAAAAAATAACACTTTCTTGAACTGCAAATAAGAACTTTGACTTTTGGGTGCGTTTTTTGGTAAAAAATCATTTTGTCAGTCAAAAGTGCCAAAAATGTCAAAAAAGCGTTTTCGGCTCTATGACTGTTTTGAATTTTAAACTTACAACGTGGCATAAAATAACACTTTCTTGAACTGCAAATGAAAACTTCAACTTTTGGGTGCATTTGTTGCTAAAAAAATCATTTTGTCAGTCAAAAGTCCCAAAAGTGTCAAAAAAGCGTTTTCGGCTCTAACTATTACTGGTTTGAAATTTCAACTGACAACATGAGAAAAACTAACACTTTCTTGAACTGCAAAATGAGAACTTTATATTTTGTGTCTATTTTTTGCTAAGAAATCATTTTTTCAGTTAAAAGTGCCAAAAGTGTCAAAAAAGTCTTTTATGCTCAGAGTATGACTGTTTTGAATATTTAACTTACAACGTGACGAAAAATAACACTTTCTTGAACTGCAAATAAGAACTTTGACTTTTGGGTGCGTTTTTTGCTAAAAAATCATTTTGTCAGTCAAAAGTGCCAAAAGTGTCAAAAAAGCGTTTTCGGCTCTGTGACTGTTTTGAATTTTAAACTTACAAAGTGGCATAAAATAACACTTTCTTGAACATCAAATGAGAACTTCAACTTTTGGGTGCATTTGTTTCTAAAAAAAATCATTTTGTCAGTCAAAAGTGCCAAAAGTGTCAAAAAAGTGTTTTCGGCTCTAACTATTACTGGTTTGAAGTTTCAACTGACAACATGAGAAAAAATAAAACTTTCTTGAACATCAAATGAGAACTTCAACTTTTGGGTGCATTTGTTGCTAAAAAATCATTTTGTCAGTCAAAAGTGCCAAAAGTGTCAAAAAAGCGTTTTCGGCTCTATGACTGTTTTGAATTTTAAACTTACAACGTTGCATAAAATAACACTTTCTTGACCTGCAAATGAGAACTTCAACTTTTGGGTGCGTTTTTTGCTAAAAAATCATTTTGTCAGTCAAAAGTGCCAAAAGTGTCAAAAAAGCGTTTTCGGCTCTATGACTGTTTGAATTTAAAACTTACAATGTGGCATAAAATAACACTTTCTTGAACATCAAATGAGAACTTCAACTTTTGGGTGCATTTGTTGCTAAAAAAAATCATTTTGTCAGTCAAAAGTGCCAAAAGTGTCAAAAAAGCGTTTTTGGCTCAATGACTGGTTTGAAGTTTCAACTGACAACATGAGAAAAACTAACACTTTCTTGAACTGCAAAATGAGAACTTTGAATTTTGTGTCTATTTTTTGCTAAGAAATCATTTTTTCAGTTAAAAGTGCCAAAAGTGTCAAAAAAGTCTTTTATGCTCAGAGTATGACTGTTTTGAATATTTAACTTACAACGTGACGAAAAATAACACTTTCTTGAACTGCAAATAAGAACTTTGACTTTTGGGTGCGTTTTTTGGTAAAAAATCATTTTGTCAGTCAAAAGTGCCAAAAATGTCAAAAAAGCGTTTTCGGCTCTAACTATTACTGGTTTGAAGTTTCAACTGACAACATGAGAAAAACTAACATTTTCTTGAACTGCAAAATGAGAACTTTATATTTTGTGTCTATTTTTGGCTAAGAAATCATTTTTTCAGTTAAAAGTGCCAAAAGTGTCAAAAAAGTCTTTTATGCTCAGAGTATGACTGTTTTGAATATTTAACTTACAACGTGATGAACAATAACACTTTCTTGAACTGCAAATAAGAACTTTGACTTTTGGGTGCGTTTTTTGCTAAAAAATCATTTTGTCAGTCAAAAGTGCCAAAAATGTCAAAAAAGCGTTTTCGGCTCTATGATTGTTTTGAATTTTAAACTTACAACGTTGCATAAAATAACACTTTCTTGAACTGCAAATGAGAACTTCAACTTTTGGGTGCATTTGTTTCTAAAAAAAATCATTTTGTCAGTCAAAAGTGCCAAAAGTGTCAAAAAAGTGTTTTCGGCTCTAACTATTACTGGTTTGAAGTTTCAACTGACAACACGAGAAAAAATAAAACTTTCTTGAACATCAAATGAGAACTTCAACTTTTGGGTGCATTTGTTGCTAAAAAAAATCATTTTGTCAGTCAAAAGTACCAAAAGTGTCAAAAAAGCGTTTTCGGCTCTAACTATTACTGGTTTGAAGTTTCAACTGACAACATGAGAAAAACTAACATTTTCTTGAACTGCAAAATGAGAACTTTATATTTTGTGTCTATTTTTTGCTAAGAAATCATTTTTTCAGTTAAAAGTGCCAAAAGTGTCAAAAAAGTCTTTTATGCTCAGAGTATGACTGTTTTGAATATTTAACTTACAACGTGATGAAAAATAACACTTTCTTGAACTGCAAATAAGAACTTTGACTTTTGGGTGCGTTTTTTGCTAAAAAATCATTTTGTCAGTCAAAAGTTCCAAAAATGTCAAAAAAGCGTTTTTCGGCTCTATGACTGTTTTGAATTTTAAACTTACAAAGTGGCATAAAATAACACTTTCTTGAACTGCAAATGAGAACTTCAACTTTTGGGTGCATTTGTTGCTAAAAAAATCATTTTGTCAGTCAAAAGTGCCAAAAGTGTCAAAAAAGCGTTTTCGGCTCTAACTATTACTGGTTTGAAGTTTCAACTGACAACATGAGAAAAACTAACACTTTCTTGAACTGCAAAATGAGAACTTTACATTTTGTGTCTATTTTTTGCTAAGAAATCATTTTTTCAGTTAAAAGTGCCAAAAGTGTCAAAAAAGTCTTTTATGCTCTATGACTGTTTTAATTTTAAACTTACAATGTGGCATAAAATAACAATTTCTTGAACATCAAATGAGAACTTCAACTTTTGGGTGCGTTTTTTGCTAAAAAATCATTTTGTCAGTCAAAAGTGCCAAAAGTGTCAAAAAAGCGTTTTCGGCTCTATGACTGTTTTGAATTTTAAACTTACAATGTGGCATAAAATAACATTTTCTTGAACATCAAATGAGAACTTCAACTTTTGGGTGTGTTTTTTGCTAAAAAATCATTTTGTCAGTCAAAAGTGCCAAAAATGTTAAAAAAGCGTTTTCGGCTCTATGACTGTTTTGAATTTTAAACTTACAACGTTGCATAAAATAACACTTTCTTGAACTGCAAATGAGAACTTCAACTTTTGGGTGCATTTGTTTCCAAAAAAAATCATTTTGTCAGTCAAAAGTGCCAAAAGTGTCAAAAAAGTGTTTTCGGCTCTAACTATTACTGGTTTGAAGTTTCAACTGACAGCACGAGAAAAAATAAAACTTTCTTGAACATCAAATGAGAACTTCAACTTTTGGGTGCATTTGTTGCTAAAAAAAATCATTTTGTCAGTCAAAAGTGCCAAAAGTGTCAAAAAAGCGTTTTCGGCTCTATGACTGTTTTGAATTCTAAACTTACAAAGTGGCATAAAATAACACTTTCTTGAACATCAAATGAGAACTTCAACTTTTGGGTGCATTTGTTGCTAAAAAAAATCATTTTGTCAGTCAAAAGTACCAAAAGTGTCAAAAAAGCGTTTTCGGCTCTATGATTGTTTTGAATTTTAAACTTACAATGTGGCATAAAATAAAAATTTTTTGAACATCAAATGAGAACTTCAACTTTTGGGTGCGTTTTTTGCTAAAAAATCATTTTGTCAGTCAAAAGTGCCAAAAGTGTCAAAAAAGCGTTTTCGGCTCTATGACTGTTTTGAATTTTAAACTTACAAAGTGGCATAAAATAACACTTTCTTGAAATGCAAATGAGAACATGACTTTTGGGTGCGTTTTTTGCTAAAAAATCATTTTGTCAGTCAAAAGTGCCAAAAGTGTCAAAAAAGCGTTTTCGGCTCTATGACTGTTTTGAATTTTAAACTTACAATGTGGCATAAAATAACACTTTTTTGAACATCAAATGAGAACTTCAACTTTTGGGGGCGTTTTTTGCTAAAAAATCATTTTGTCAGTCAAAAGTGCCAAAAATGTCAAAAAAGTGTTTTCGGCTCTAACTATAACTGGTTTGAAGTTTCAACTGACAACACGAGAAAAAATAAAACTTTCTTGAACATCAAATGAGAACTTCAACTTTTGGGTGCATTTGTTGCTAAAAAAAAATCATTTTGTCAGTCAAAAGTACCAAAAGTGTCAAAAAAGTCTTTTATGCTCAGAATATGACTGTTTTGAAGATTTAACTTACAACGTGACGAAAAATAACACTTTCTTGAACTGCAAATAAGAACTTTGACTTTTGGGTGCGTTTTTTGCTAAAAAATCATTTTGTCAGTCAAAAGTGCCAAAAATGTCAAAAAAGCGTTTTCGGCTCTATGACTGTTTTGAATTTTAAACTTACAACGTGGCATAAAATAACACTTTCTTGAACTGCAAATGAGAACTTCAACTTTTGGGTGCATTTGTTGCTAAAAAAATCATTTTGTCAGTCAAAAGTACCAAAAGTGTCAAAAAAGTCTTTTATGCTCAGAGTATGACTGTTTTGAAGATTTAACTTACAACGTGACGAAAAATAACACTTTCTTGAACTGCAAATAAGAACTTTGACTTTTGGGTGCGTTTTTTGCTAAAAAATCATTTTGTCAGTCAAAAGTGCCAAAAATGTCAAAAAAGCGTTTTCGGCTCTATGACTGTTTTGAATTTTAAACTTACAACGTGGCATAAAATAACACTTTCTTGAACTGCAAATGAGAACTTCAACTTTTGGGTGCATTTGTTGCTAAAAAAATCATTTTGTCAGTCAAAAGTGCCAAAAGTGTCAAAAAAGTGTTTTCGGCCCTAACTATAACTGGTTTGAAGTTTCAACTGACAACACGAGAAAAAATAAAACTTTCTTGAACATCAAATGAGAACTTCAACTTTTGGGTGCATTTGTTGCTAAAAAAAATCATTTTGTCAGTCAAAAGTACCAAAAGTGTCAAAAAAGTCTTTTATGCTCAGAGTATGACTGTTTTGAAGATTTAACTTACAACGTGACGAAAAATAACACTTTCTTGAACTGCAAATAAGAACTTTGACTTTTGGGTGCGTTTTTTGCTAAAAAATCATTTTGTCAGTCAAAAGTGCCAAAAATGTCAAAAAAGCGTTTTCGGCTCTATGACTGTTTTGAATTTTAAACTTACAACGTTGCATAAAATAACACTTTCTTGAACTGCAAATGAGAATTTCAACTTCTGGGTGCATTTGTTGCTAAAAAAATCATTTTGTCAGTCAAAAGTGCCAAAAGTGTCAAAAAAGTGTTTTCGGCTCTAACTATTACTGGTTTGAAGTTTCAACTGACAACATGAGAAAAAATAAAACTTTCTTAAACATCAAATGAGAACTTCAACTTTTGGGTGCATTTGTTGCTAAAAAAAATCAATTTGTCAGTCAAAAGTACCAAAAGTGTCAAAAAAGCGTTTTTGGCTCAATGACTGTTTTGAAATTTCAACTGACAACATGACAAAAAATAACACTTTCTTGAACTGCAAATGAGAACTTCAACTTTTGGGTGCGTTTTTTGCTAAAAAAAAATCATTTTTTAAGTCAAAAGTGCCAAAAGTGTCAAAAAAGCGTTTGCGGCTCTAAGTATTACTGGTTTGAAGTTTCAACTGACAAGATGAGAAAAACTAACACTTTCTTGAACTGCAAAATGAGAACTTTGAATTTTGTGTCTATTTTTTGCTAAAAAAAAATCATTTTTTCAGTTAAAAGTGCCAAAAGTGTGAAAAAAACTCTTTTATGCTCAGAGTATGACTGTTTTGAATATTTAACTTACAACGTGACAAAAAATAACACTTTCTTGAACTGCAAATAAGAACTTTGAATTTTGGGTGCGTTTTTTGCTAAAAAATTATTTTGTCAGTCAAAAGTGCCAAAAATGTCAAAAAAGTGTTTTCGGCTCTATGACTGTTTTGAATTTTAAACTTACAATGTGGCATAAAATAACACTTTCTTGAACATCAAATGAGAACTTCAACTTTTGGGTGCATTTGTTGCTAAAAAAAATCATTTTGTCAGTCAAAAGTACCAAAAGTGTCAAAAAAGCGTTTTCGGCTCTATGACTGTTTTGAATTTTAAACTTAAAATGTTGCATAAAATAACACTTTCTTGAACATCAAAAGAGAACTTCAACTTTTGGGTGCATTTGTTGCTAAAAAAAATCATTTTGTCAGTCAAAAGTACCAAAAGTGTCAAAAAAGCGTTTTCGGCTCTATGACTGTTTTGAATTTTAAACTTACAATGTTGCATAAAATAACAATTTCTTGAACATCAAATGAGAACTTCAACTTTTGGGTGCGTTTTTTGCTAAAAAATCATTTTGTCAGTCAAAAGTGCCAAAAGTGTCAAGAAAGCGTTTTCGGCTCTATGACTGTTTTGAATTTTAAACTTACAATGTGGAATAAAATAACACTTTCTTGAACATCAAATGAGAACTTCAACTTTTGGGAGCATTTGTTGCTAAAAAAAATCATTTTGTCAGTCAAAAGTACCAAAAGTGTCAAAAAAGCGTTTTTGGCTCAATGACTGTTTTGAAATTTCAACTGACAACATGACAAAAAATAACACTTTCTTGAACTGCAAATGAGAACTTCAACTTTTGGGTGCGTTTTTTGCTAAAAAAAAATCATTTTTTAAGTCAAAAGTGCCAAAAGTGTCAAAAAAGCGTTTACGGCTCTAAGTATTACTGGTTTGAAGTTTCAACTGACAACATGAGAAAAACTAACACTTTCTTGAACTGCAAAATGAGAACTTTGAATTTTGTGTCTATTTTTTGCTAAGAAATCATTTTTTCAGTTAAAAGTGCCAAAAGTGTCAAAAAAGTCTTTTATGCTCAGAGTATGACTGTTTTGAATATTTAACTTACGTGACAAAAAATAACACTTTCTAGAACTGCAAATGAGAACTTCAACTTTTGGGTGCGTTTTTTGCTAAAAAATCATTTTGTCAGTCAAAAGAGCCAAAAATGTCAAAAAAGTGTTTTCGGCTCTAACTATTACTGGTTTGAAGGTTCAACTAACAACATGAGAAAAAATAAAACTTTATTCGAACATCAAATGAGAACTTCAACTTTTGGGTGCATTTGTTGCTAAAAAAAATCATTTTGTCAGTCAAAAGTACCAAAAGTGTCAAAAAAGCGTTTTCGGCTCTATGACTGTTTTGAATTTTAAACTTAAAATGTTGCATAAAATAACACTTTCTTGAACATCAAAAGAGAACTTCAACTTTTGGGTGCATTTGTTGCTAAAAAAAATCATTTTGTCAGTCAAAAGTACCAAAAGTGTCAAAAAAGCGTTTTTGGCTCTATGACTGTTTTGAATTTTAAACTTACAATGTTGCATAAAATAACAATTTCTTGAACATCAAATGAGAACTTCAACTTTTGAGTGCGTTTTTTGCTAAAAAATCATTTTGTCAGTCAAAAGTGCCAAAAGTGTCAAGAAAGCGTTTTCGGCTCTATGACTGTTTTGAATTTTAAACTTACAATGTGGAATAAAATAACACTTTCTTGACCTGCAAATGAGAACTTCAACTTTTGGGAGCATTTGTTGCTAAAAAAAATCATTTTGTCAGTCAAAAGTACCAAAAGTGTCAAAAAAGCGTTTTTGGCTCAATGACTGTTTTGAAATTTCAACTGACAACATGACAAAAAATAACACTTTCTTGAACTGCAAATGAGAACTTCAACTTTTGGGTGCGTTTTTTGCTAAAAAAAAATCATTTTTTAAGTCAAAAGTGCCAAAAGTGTCAAAAAAGCGTTTACGGCTCTAAGTATTACTGGTTTGAAGTTTCAACTGACAACATGAGAAAAACTAACACTTTCTTGAACTGCAAAATGAGAACTTTGAATTTTGTGTCTATTTTTTGCTAAGAAATCATTTTTTCAGTTAAAAGTGCCAAAAGTGTCAAAAAAGTCTTTTATGCTCAGAGTATGACTGTTTTGAATATTTAACTTACGTGACAAAAAATAACACTTTCTAGAACTGCAAATGAGAACTTCAACTTTTGGGTGCGTTTTTTGCTAAAAAATCATTTTGTCAGTAAAAAGAGCCAAAAATGTCAAAAAAGTGTTTTCGGCTCTAACTATTACTGGTTTGAAGGTTCAACTAACAACATGAGAAAAAATAAAACTTTATTCGAACATCAAATGAGAACTTCAACTTTTGGGTGCATTTGTTGCTAAAAAAAATCATTTTGTCAGTCAAAAGTACCAAAAGTGTCAAAAAAGCGTTTTCGGCTCCATGACTGTTTTGAATTTTAAACTTACAATGTGGCATAAAATAACAATTTCTTGAACATCAAATGAGAACTTCAACTTTTGGGTGCGTTTTTTGCTAAAAAATCATTTTTTCAGTCAAAAGTGCCAAAAGTGTCAAAAAAGCGTTTTCGGCTCTATGACTGTTTTGAATTTTAAACTTACAATGTGGCATAAAATAACAATTTCTTGAACATCAAATGAGAACTTCAACTTTTGGGTGCGTTTTTTGCTAAAAAATCATTTTTTCAGTCAAAAGTGCCAAAAGTGTCAAAAAAGCGTTTTGGGCTCTATGATTGTTTTGAATTTTAAACTTACAACATTTCATAAAATAACACTTTCTTGAACTGCAAATGAGAACTTCAACTTTTGGGTGCATTTGTTTCTAAAAAAAATCATTTTGTCAGTCAAAAGTGTCAAAAAAGTGTTTTCGGCTCTAACTATTACTGGTTTGAAGTTTCAACTGACAACATGAGAAAAAATAAAACTTTCTTGAACATCAAATGAGAACTTCAACTTTTGGGTGCATTCGTTTCTAAAAAAAATCATTTTGTCAGTCAAAAGTGCCAAAAGTGTCAAAAAAGTGTTTTCGGCTCTAACTATTACTGGTTTGAATTTTAAACTGACAACATGAGGAAAAATAAAACTTTCTTGAACATCAAATGAGAACTTCAACTTTTGGGTGCATTTGTTGCTAAAAAAAAATCATTTTGTCAGTCAAAAGTACCAAAAGTGTCAAAAAAGCGTTTTCGGCTGTATGACTGTTTTGAATTTTAAACTTACAATGTGGCTTAAAATAACAATTTCTTGAACATCAAATGAGAACTTCAACTTTTGGGTGCGTTTTTTGCTAAAAAATCATTTTGTCAGTCAAAAGTGCCAAAAGTGTCAAAAAAGCGTTTTCGGCTCTATGACTGTTTTGAATTTTAAACTTACAATGTGGCATAAAGTAACACTTTCTTGAACATCAAATGAGAACCTCAACTTTTGGGTGCGTTTTTTGCTAAAAAATCATTTTGTCAGTCAAAAGTGCCAAAAATGTCAAAAAAGCGTTTTCGGCTCTATGACTGTTTTGAATTTTAAACTTACAACGTTGCATAAAATAACACTTTCTTGAACTGCAAATGAGAACTTCAACTTTTGGGTGCATTTGTTTCTAAAAAAAATCATTTTGTCAGTCAAAAGTGCCAAAAATGTTAAAAAAGCGTTTTCGGCTCTATGACTGTTTTGAATTTTAAACTTACAACGTTGCATAAAATAACACTTTCTTGAACATCAAATGAGAACTTCAACTTTTGGGTGCATTTGTTTCCAAAAAAAATCATTTTGTCAGTCAAAAGTGCCAAAAGTGTCAAAAAAGTGTTTTCGGCTCTAACTATTACTGGTTTGAAGTTTCAACTGACAGCACGAGAAAAAATAAAACTTTCTTGAACATCAAATGAGAACTTCAACTTTTGGGTGCATTTGTTGCTAAAAAAAATCATTTTGTCAGTCAAAAGTGCCAAAAGTGTCAAAAAAGCGTTTTCGGCTCTATGACTGTTTTGAATTCTAAACTTACAAAGTGGCATAAAATAACACTTTCTTGAACATCAAATGAGAACTTCAACTTTTGGGTGCATTTGTTGCTAAAAAAAATCATTTTGTCAGTCAAAAGTACCAAAAGTGTCAAAAAAGCGTTTTCGGCTCTATGACTGTTTTGAATTTTAAACTTACAAAGTGGCATAAAATAACACTTTCTTGAAATGCAAATGAGAACATGACTTTTGGGTGCGTTTTTTGCTAAAAAATCATTTTGTCAGTCAAAAGTGCCAAAAGTGTCAAAAAAGCGTTTTCGGCTCTATGACTGTTTTGAATTTTAAACTTACAATGTGGCATAAAATAACACTTTTTTGAACATCAAATGAGAACTTCAACTTTTGGGGGCGTTTTTTGCTAAAAAATCATTTTGTCAGTCAAAAGTGCCAAAAATGTCAAAAAAGTGTTTTCGGCTCTAACTATAACTGGTTTGAAGTTTCAACTGACAACACGAGAAAAAATAAAACTTTCTTGAACATCAAATGAGAACTTCAACTTTTGGGTGCATTTGTTGCTAAAAAAAAATCATTTTGTCAGTCAAAAGTACCAAAAGTGTCAAAAAAGTCTTTTATGCTCAGAATATGACTGTTTTGAAGATTTAACTTACAACGTGACGAAAAATAACACTTTCTTGAACTGCAAATAAGAACTTTGACTTTTGGGTGCGTTTTTTGCTAAAAAATCATTTTGTCAGTCAAAAGTGCCAAAAATGTCAAAAAAGCGTTTTCGGCTCTATGACTGTTTTGAATTTTAAACTTACAACGTGGCATAAAATAACACTTTCTTGAACTGCAAATGAGAACTTCAACTTTTGGGTGCATTTGTTGCTAAAAAAATCATTTTGTCAGTCAAAAGTACCAAAAGTGTCAAAAAAGTCTTTTATGCTCAGAGTATGACTGTTTTGAAGATTTAACTTACAACGTGACGAAAAATAACACTTTCTTGAACTGCAAATAAGAACTTTGACTTTTGGGTGCGTTTTTTGCTAAAAAATCATTTTGTCAGTCAAAAGTGCCAAAAATGTCAAAAAAGCGTTTTCGGCTCTATGACTGTTTTGAATTTTAAACTTACAACGTGGCATAAAATAACACTTTCTTGAACTGCAAATGAGAACTTCAACTTTTGGGTGCATTTGTTGCTAAAAAAATCATTTTGTCAGTCAAAAGTGCCAAAAGTGTCAAAAAAGTGTTTTCGGCCCTAACTATAACTGGTTTGAAGTTTCAACTGACAACACGAGAAAAAATAAAACTTTCTTGAACATCAAATGAGAACTTCAACTTTTGGGTGCATTTGTTGCTAAAAAAAATCATTTTGTCAGTCAAAAGTACCAAAAGTGTCAAAAAAGTCTTTTATGCTCAGAGTATGACTGTTTTGAAGATTTAACTTACAACGTGACGAAAAATAACACTTTCTTGAACTGCAAATAAGAACTTTGACTTTTGGGTGCGTTTTTTGCTAAAAAATCATTTTGTCAGTCAAAAGTGCCAAAAATGTCAAAAAAGCGTTTTCGGCTCTATGACTGTTTTGAATTTTAAACTTACAACGTTGCATAAAATAACACTTTCTTGAACTGCAAATGAGAACTTCAACTTCTGGGTGCATTTGTTGCTAAAAAAATCATTTTGTCAGTCAAAAGTGCCAAAAGTGTCAAAAAAGTGTTTTCGGCTCTAACTATTACTGGTTTGAAGTTTCAACTGACAACATGAGAAAAAATAAAACTTTCTTAAACATCAAATGAGAACTTCAACTTTTGGGTGCATTTGTTGCTAAAAAAAATCAATTTGTCAGTCAAAAGTACCAAAAGTGTCAAAAAAGCGTTTTTGGCTCAATGACTGTTTTGAAATTTCAACTGACAACATGACAAAAAATAACACTTTCTTGAACTGCAAATGAGAACTTCAACTTTTGGGTGCGTTTTTTGCTAAAAAAAAATCATTTTTTAAGTCAAAAGTGCCAAAAGTGTCAAAAAAGCGTTTGCGGCTCTAAGTATTACTGGTTTGAAGTTTCAACTGACAAGATGAGAAAAACTAACACTTTCTTGAACTGCAAAATGAGAACTTTGAATTTTGTGTCTATTTTTTGCTAAAAAAAAATCATTTTTTCAGTTAAAAGTGCCAAAAGTGTCAAAAAAACTCTTTTATGCTCAGAGTATGACTGTTTTGAATATTTAACTTACAACGTGACAAAAAATAACACTTTCTTGAACTGCAAATAAGAACTTTGACTTTTGGGTGCGTTTTTTGCTAAAAAATTATTTTGTCAGTCAAAAGTGCCAAAAATGTCAAAAAAGTGTTTTCGGCTCTATGACTGTTTTGAATTTTAAACTTACAATGTGGCATAAAATAACACTTTCTTGAACATCAAATGAGAACTTCAACTTTTGGGTGCATTTGTTGCTAAAAAAAATCATTTTGTCAGTCAAAAGTACCAAAAGTGTCAAAAAAGCGTTTTCGGCTCTATGACTGTTTTGAATTTTAAACTTAAAATGTTGCATAAAATAACACTTTCTTGAACATCAAAAGAGAACTTCAACTTTTGGGTGCATTTGTTGCTAAAAAAAATCATTTTGTCAGTCAAAAGTACCAAAAGTGTCAAAAAAGCGTTTTCGGCTCTATGACTGTTTTGAATTTTAAACTTACAATGTTGCATAAAATAACAATTTCTTGAACATCAAATGAGAACTTCAACTTTTGGGTGCGTTTTTTGCTAAAAAATCATTTTGTCAGTCAAAAGTGCCAAAAGTGTCAAGAAAGCGTTTTCGGCTCTATGACTGTTTTGAATTTTAAACTTACAATGTGGAATAAAATAACACTTTCTTGAACATCAAATGAGAACTTCAACTTTTGGGAGCATTTGTTGCTAAAAAAAATCATTTTGTCAGTCAAAAGTACCAAAAGTGTCAAAAAAGCGTTTTTGGCTCAATGACTGTTTTGAAATTTCAACTGACAACATGACAAAAAATAACACTTTCTTGAACTGCAAATGAGAACTTCAACTTTTGGGTGCGTTTTTTGCTAAAAAAAAATCATTTTTTAAGTCAAAAGTGCCAAAAGTGTCAAAAAAGCGTTTACGGCTCTAAGTATTACTGGTTTGAAGTTTCAACTGACAACATGAGAAAAACTAACACTTTCTTGAACTGCAAAATGAGAACTTTGAATTTTGTGTCTATTTTTTGCTAAGAAATCATTTTTTCAGTTAAAAGTGCCAAAAGTGTCAAAAAAGTCTTTTATGCTCAGAGTATGACTGTTTTGAATATTTAACTTACGTGACAAAAAATAACACTTTCTAGAACTGCAAATGAGAACTTCAACTTTTGGGTGCGTTTTTTGCTAAAAAATCATTTTGTCAGTCAAAAGAGCCAAAAATGTCAAAAAAGTGTTTTCGGCTCTAACTATTACTGGTTTGAAGGTTCAACTAACAACATGAGAAAAAATAAAACTTTATTCGAACATCAAATGAGAACTTCAACTTTTGGGTGCATTTGTTGCTAAAAAAAATCATTTTGTCAGTCAAAAGTACCAAAAGTGTCAAAAAAGCGTTTTCGGCTCTATGACTGTTTTGAATTTTAAACTTAAAATGTTGCATAAAATAACACTTTCTTGAACATCAAAAGAGAACTTCAACTTTTGGGTGCATTTGTTGCTAAAAAAAATCATTTTGTCAGTCAAAAGTACCAAAAGTGTCAAAAAAGCGTTTTCGGCTCTATGACTGTTTTGAATTTTAAACTTACAATGTTGCATAAAATAACAATTTCTTGAACATCAAATGAGAACTTCAACTTTTGGGTGCGTTTTTTGCTAAAAAATCATTTTGTCAGTCAAAAGTGCCAAAAGTGTCAAGAAAGCGTTTTCGGCTCTATGACTGTTTTGAATTTTAAACTTACAATGTGGAATAAAATAACACTTTCTTGAACATCAAATGAGAACTTCAACTTTTGGGAGCATTTGTTGCTAAAAAAAATCATTTTGTCAGTCAAAAGTACCAAAAGTGTCAAAAAAGCGTTTTTGGCTCAATGACTGTTTTGAAATTTCAACTGACAACATGACAAAAAATAACACTTTCTTGAACTGCAAATGAGAACTTCAACTTTTGGGTGCGTTTTTTGCTAAAAAAAAAATCATTTTTTAAGTCAAAAGTGCCAAAAGTGTCAAAAAAGCGTTTACGGCTCTAAGTATTACTGGTTTGAAGTTTCAACTGACAACATGAGAAAAACTAACACTTTCTTGAACTGCAAAATGAGAACTTTGAATTTTGTGTCTATTTTTTGCTAAGAAATCATTTTTTCAGTTAAAAGTGCCAAAAGTGTCAAAAAAGTCTTTTATGCTCAGAGTATGACTGTTTTGAATATTTAACTTACGTGACAAAAAATAACACTTTCTAGAACTGCAAATGAGAACTTCAACTTTTGGGTGCGTTTTTTGCTAAAAAATCATTTTGTCAGTCAAAAGAGCCAAAAATGTCAAAAAAGTGTTTTCGGCTCTAACTATTACTGGTTTGAAGGTTCAACTAACAACATGAGAAAAAATAAAACTTTATTCGAACATCAAATGAGAACTTCAACTTTTGGGTGCGTTTGTTGCTAAAAAAAATCATTTTGTCAGTCAAAAGTACCAAAAGTGTCAAAAAAGCGTTTTCGGCTCCATGACTGTTTTGAATTTTAAACTTACAATGTGGCATAAAATAACAATTTCTTGAACATCAAATGAGAACTTCAACTTTTGGGTGCGTTTTTTGCTAAAAAATCATTTTTTCAGTCAAAAGTGCCAAAAGTGTCAAAAAAGCGTTTTGGGCTCTATGATTGTTTTGAATTTTAAACTTACAACATTTCATAAAATAACACTTTCTTGAACTGCAAATGAGAACTTCAACTTTTGGGTGCATTTGTTTCTAAAAAAAATCATTTTGTCAGTCAAAAGTGTCAAAAAAGTGTTTTCGGCTCTAACTATTACTGGTTTGAAGTTTCAACTGACAACATGAGAAAAAATAAAACTTTCTTGAACATCAAATGAGAACTTCAACTTTTGGGTGCATTCGTTTCTAAAAAAAATCATTTTGTCAGTCAAAAGTGCCAAAAGTGTCAAAAAAGTGTTTTCGGCTCTAACTATTACTGGTTTGAATTTTAAACTGACAACATGAGGAAAAATAAAACTTTCTTGAACATCAAATGAGAACTTCAACTTTTGGGTGCATTTGTTGCTAAAAAAAAATCATTTTGTCAGTCAAAAGTACCAAAAGTGTCAAAAAAGCGTTTTCGGCTGTATGACTGTTTTGAATTTTAAACTTACAATGTGGCTTAAAATAACAATTTCTTGAACATCAAATGAGAACTTCAACTTTTGGGTGCGTTTTTTGCTAAAAAATCATTTTGTCAGTCAAAAGTGCCAAAAGTGTCAAAAAAGCGTTTTCGGCTCTATGACTGTTTTGAATTTTAAACTTACAACGTTGCATAAAATAACACTTTCTTGAACTGCAAATGAGAACTTCAACTTTTGGGTGCATTTGTTTCTAAAAAAAATCATTTTGTCAGTCAAAAGTGTCAAAAAAGTGTTTTCGGCTCTAACTATTACTGGTTTGAAGTTTCAACTGACAACATGAGAAAAAATAAAACTTTCTTGAACATCAAATGAGAACTTCAACTTTTGGGTGCGTTTTTTGCTAAAAAAAATCATTTTGTCAGTCAAAAGTACCAAAAGTGTCAAAAAAGTCTTTTATGCTCAGAGTATGACTGTTTTGAAGATTTAACTTACAACGTGACAAAAAATAACACTTTCTTGAACTGCAAATAAGAACTTTGACTTTTGGGTGCGTTTTCTGCTAAAAAATCATTTTTTCAGTCAAAAGTGCCAAAAGTGTCAAAAAAGCGTTTTCGGCTCTATGACTGTTTTGAATTTTAAACTTACAATGTGGCATAAAATAACACTTTCTTGAACATCAAATGAGAACTTTAACTTTTGGGTGCGTTTTTTGCTAAAAATCATTTTGTCAGTCAAAAGTGCCAAAAATGTCAAAAAAGCGTTTTCGGCTCTATGATTGTTTTGAATTTTAAACTTACAACGTTGCATAAAATAACAATTTCTTGAACTGCAAATGAGAACTTCAACTTTTGGGTGCATTTGTTTCTAAAAAAAGTCATTTTGTCAGTCAAAAGTGTCAAAAAAGTGTTTTCGGCTCTAACTATTACTGGTTTGAAGTTTCAACTGACAACATGAGAAAAATAAAACTTTCTTGAACATCAAATGAGAACTTCAACTTTTGGGTGCATTTGTTGCTAAAAAAAATAATTTTGTCAGTCAAAAGTACCAAAAATGTCATAAAAGTCTTTTATGCTCAGAGTATGACTGTTTTGAAGATTTAACGTACAACGTGACAAAAAATAACACTTTCTTGAACTGCAAATAAGAACTTTGACTTTTGGGTGCGTTTTTTGCTAAAAAATCATTTTGTCAGTCAAAAGTGCCAAAAATATCCAAAAAGCGTTTTCGGCTCTATGACTGTTTTGAATTTTAAACTTACAAAGTGGCATAAAATAACACTTTCTTGAAATGCAAATGAGAACTTCAACTTTTGGGTGCATTTGTTTCTAAAAAAAATCATTTTGTCAGTCAAAAGTACCAAAAGTGTCAAAAAGTGTTTTCGGCTCTAACTATTACTGGTTTGAAGTTTCAACTGACAACATGAGAAAAAATAAAACTTTCTTGAACATCAAATGAGAACTTCAACTTTTGGGTGCATTTGTTTCTAAAAAAAATCATTTTGTCATTCAAAAGTGCCAAAAGTGTCAAAAAACTGTTTTCGGCTCTAACTATTACTGGTTTGAAGTTTCAACTGACAACATGAGAAAAAATAAAACTTTCTTGAACATCAAATGAGAACTTCAACTTTTGGGTGCATTTGTTGCTAAAAAAAATCATTTTGTCAGTCAAAAGTACCAAAAGTGTCAAAAAAGCGTTTTCGGCTCTATGACTGTTTTGAATTTTAAACTTACAATGTGGCATAAATTAACAATTTCTTGAACATCAAATGAGAACTTCAACTTTTGGTGCGTTTTTTGCTAAAAAATCATTTTTTCAGTCAAAAGTGCCAAAAGTGTCAAAAAAGCGTTTTCGGCTCTATGACTGTTTTGAATTTTAAACTTACAATGTGGCATAAAATAACACTTTCTTGAACATCAAATGAGAACTTCAACTTTTGGGTGCGTTTTTTGCTAAAAATCATTTTGTCAGTCAAAAGTGCCAAAAATGTCAAAAAAGCGTTTTCGGCTCTATGATTGTTTTGAATTTTAAACTTACAACGTTGCATAAAATAACACTTTCTTGAACTGCAAATGAGAACTTCAACTTTTGGGTGCATTTGTTTCTAAAAAAAATCATTTTGTCAGTCAAAAGTGTCAAAAAAGTGTTTTCGGCTCTAACTATTACTGGTTTGAAGTTTCAACTGACAACATGAGAAAAAATAAAACTTTCTTGAACTACAAATGAGAACTTCAACTTTTGGGTGCATTTGTTGCTAAAAAAAATCATTTTGTCAGTCAAAAGTACCAAAAGTGTCAAAAAAGAGTTTTCGGCTTTATGACTGTTTTGAATTTTAAACTTACAATGTGGCATAAAATAACAAGTTCTTGAACATCAAATGAGAACCTCAACTTTTGGGTGCGTTTTTTGCTAAAAAATCATTTTGTCAGTCAAAAGTGCCAAAAGTGTCAAAAAAGTTTTTTCGGCTCTAACTATTACTGGTTTGAAGTTTCAACTGACAACATGAGAAAAAATAACACTTTCTTGAACTGCAAATGAGAACTTCAACTTTTGGGTGCATTTGTTTCTAAAAAAAATCATTTTGTCAGTCAAAAGTGTCAAAAAAGTGTTTTCGGCTCTAACTATTACTGGTTTGAAGTTTCAACTGACAACATGAGAAAAAATAAAACTTTCTTGAACATCAAATGAGAACTTCAACTTTTGGGTGCATTTGTTGCTAAAAAAAATCATTTTGTCAGTCAAAAGTACCAAAAGTGTCAAAAAAGCGTTTTCGGCTCTATGACTGTTTTGAATTTTAAACTTACAATGTGGCATAAAATAACAATTTCTTGAACATCAAATGAGAACTTCAACTTTTGGGTGCGTTTTTTGCTAAAAAATCATTTTGTCAGTCAAAAGTGCCAAAAGTGTCAAAAAAGCGTTTTCGGCTCTATGACTGTTTTGAATTTTAAACTTACAATGCGGCATAAAATAACAATTTCTTGAACATCAAATGAGAACTTCAACTTTTGGGTGCGTTTTTTGCTAAAAATCATTTTGTCAGTCAAAAGTGCCAAAAATGTCAAAAAAGCGTTTTCGGCTCTATGATTGTTTTGAATTTTAAACTTACAACGTTGCATAAAATAACACTTTCTTGAACTGCAAATGAGAACTTCAACTTTTGGGAGCTTTTGTTTCTAAAAAAAATCATTTTGTCAGTCAAAAGTGTCAAAAAAGTGTTTTCGGCTCTAACTATTACTGGTTTGAAGTTTCAACTGACAACATGAGAAAAAATAAAACTTTCTTGAACGTCAAATGAGAACTTCAACTTTTGGGTGCATTTGTTGCTAAAACAAATCATTTTGTCAGTCAAAAGTACCAAAAGTGTCAAAAAAGCGTTTTCGGCTCTATGACTGTTTTGAAATTTAAACTTACAATGTGGCATAAAATAACAATTTCTTGAACATCAAATGAGAACTTCAACTTTTGGGTGCGTTTTTTGCTAAAAAATCATTTTGTCAGTCAAAAGTGCCAAAAATGTCAAAAAAGCGTTTTCGGCTCTATGACTGTTTTGAATTTTAAACTTACAACGTTGCATAAAATAACACTTTCTTGAACTGCAAATGAGAACTTCAACTTTTGGGTGCATTTGTTTCTAAAAAAAATCATTTTGTCAGTCAAAAGTGCCAAAAGTGTCAAAAAAGATTTTTCGGCTCTAACTATTACTGGTTTGAAGTTTCAACTGACAACATGAGAAAAAATAAAACTTTCTTGAACATCAAATGAGAACTTCAACTTTTGGGTGCATTTGTTTCTAAAAAAAATCATTTTGTCACTCAAAAGTGCCAAAAGTGTCAAAAAAGTGTTTTCGGCTCTAACTATTACTGGTTTGAAATTTCAACTGACAACATGAGAAAAAATAAAACTTTCTTGAACATCAAATGAGAACTTCAACTTTTGGGTGCATTTGTTGCTAAAAAAAATCATTTTGTCAGTCAAAAGTACCAAAAGTGTCAAAAAAGCGTTTTCGGCTCTATGACTGTTTTGAATTTTAAACTTACAATGTGGCATAAAATAACAATTTCTTGAACATCAAATGAGAACTTCAACTTCTGGGTGCGTTTTTTGCTAAAAAATCATTTTGTCAGTCAAAAGTGCCAAAAATGTCAAAAAAGCGTTTTCGGCTCTATGACTGTTTTGAATTTTAAACTTACAACGTTGCATAAAATAACACTTTCTTGAACTGCAAATGAGAACTTTGACTTTTGGGTGCGTTTTTTGCTAAAAAATCATTTTGTCAGTCAAAAGTGCCAAAAATGTCAAAAAAGCATTTTCGGCTCTATGACTGTTTTGAATTTTAAACTTACAACGTTGCATAAAATAACACTTTCTTGAACTGCAAATGAGAACTTTGACTTTTGGGTGCATTTGTTTCTAAAAAAAATCATTTTGTCAGTCAAAAGTGCCAAAAGTGTCAAAAAAGTGTTTTCGGCTCTAACTATTACTGGTTTGAAGTTTCAACTGACAACATGAGAAAAAATAAAACTTTCTTGAACATCAAATGAGAACTTCAACTTTTGGGTGCATTTGTTGCTAAAAAAAAATCATTTTGTCAGTCAAAAGTACCAAAAGTGTCAAAAAAGCGTTTTCGGCTCTATGACTGTTTTGAATTTTAAACTTACAATGTGGCATAAAATAACACTTTCTTGAACATCAAATGAGAACTTCAACTTTTGGGTGCGTTTTTTGCTAAAAAATTATTTTTTCAGTCAAAAGTGCCAAAAATGTCAAAAAAGCGTTTTCGGCTCTAACTATTACTGGTTTGAAGTTTCAACTGAAAACATGAGAAAAAATAAAACTTTCTCGAACATCAAATGAGAACTTCAACTTTTGGGTGCATTTGTTGCTAAAAAAAATCATTTTGTCAGTCAAAAGTACCAAAAGTGTCAAAAAAGCGTTTTCGGCTCTATGACTGTTTTGAATTTTAAACTTACAATGTGGCATAAAATAACACTTTCTTGAACATCAAATGAGAACTTCAACTTTTGGGTGCGTTTTTTGCTAAAAAATCATTTTTTCAGTCAAAAGTGCCAAAAGTGTCAAAAAAGAGTTTTCGGCTCTATGACTGTTTTGAATTTTAAACTTACAATGTGGCATAAAATAACAATTTCTTGAACATCAAATGAGAACTTCAACATTTGGGTGCGTTTTTTGCTAAAAATCATTTTGTCAGTCAAAAGTGCAAAAAATGTCAAAAAAGCGTTTTTGGCTCTATGACTGTTTTGAATTTTAAACTTACAACGTTGCATAAAATAACACTTTCTTGAACTGCAAATGAGAACTTCAACTTTTGGGTGCATTTGTTTCTAAAAAAATTCATTTTGTCAGTCAAAAGTGTCAAAAAAGTGTTTTCGGCTCTAACTATTACTGGTTTGAAGTTTCAACTGACAACATGAGAAAAAATAAAACTTTCTTGAACATCAAATGAGAACTTCAACTTTTGGGTGCATTTGTTGCTAAAAAAAATCATTTTGTCAGTCAAAAGTACCAAAAGTGTCAAAAAAGCGTTTTCGGCTCTATGACTGTTTTGAATTTTAAACTTACAATGTGGCATAAAATAACAATTTCTTGAACATCAAATGAGAACTTCAACTTTTGGGTGCGTTTTTTGCTAAAAAATCATTTTGTCAGTCAAAAGTGCCAAAAATGTCAAAAAAGCGTTTTCGGCTCTATGACTGTTTTGAATTTTAAACTTACAAAGTGGCATAAAATAACACTTTCTTGAAATGCAAATGAGAACTTCAACTTTTGGGTGCATTTGTTTCTAAAAAAAATCATTTTGTCAGTCAAAAGTACCAAAAGTGTCAAAAAAGTGTTTTCGGCTGTATGACTGTTTTGAATTTTAAACTTACAATGTGGCATAAAATAACAATTTCTTGAACATCAAATGAGAACTTCAACTTTTGGGTGCGTTTTTTGCTAAAAAATCATTTTGTCAGTCAAAAGTGCCAAAAATGTCAAAAAAGCGTTTTCGGCTCTATGACTGTTTTGAATTTTAAACTTACAACGTTGCATAAAATAACACTTTCTTGAACTGCAAATGAGAACTTCAACTTTTGGGTGCATTTGTTTCTAAAAAAAATCATTTTGTCAGTCAAAAGTGCCAAAAGTGTCAAAAAAGTGTTTTCGGCTCTAACTATTACTGGTTTGAAGTTTCAACTGACAACATGAGAAAAAATGAAACTTTCTTGAACATCAAATGAGAACTTCAACTTTTGGGTGCATTTGTTGCTAAAAAAAATCATTTTGTCAGTCAAAAGTACCAAAAGTGTCAAAAAAGCGTTTTCGGCTCTATGACTGTTTTGAATTTTAAACTTACAATGTGGCATAAAATAACAATTTCTTGAACATCAAATGAGAACTTCAACTTTTGGGTGCGTTTTTTGCTAAAAATCATTTTGTCAGTAAAAGTGCCAAAAATGTCAAAAAAGCGTTTTCGGCTCTATGATTGTTTTGAATTTTAAACTTACAACGTTGCATAAAATAACACTTTCTTGAACTGCAAATGAGAACTTCAACTTTTGGGTGCATTTGTTTCTAAAAAAAATCTTTTTGTCAGTCAAAAGTACCAAAAGTGTCAAAAAAGTGTTTTCGGCTCTATGACTGTTTTGAATTTTAAACTTACAATGTGGCATAAAATAACAATTTCTTGAACATCAAATGAGAACTTCAACTTTTGGGTGCGTTTTTTGCTAAAAAATCATTTTGTCAGTCAAAAGTGCCAAAAATGTCAAAAAAGCGTTTTCGGCTCTATGACTGTTTTGAATTTTAAACTTACAACGTTGCATAAAATAACACTTTCTTGAACTGCAAATGAGAACTTCAACTTTTGGGTGCATTTGTTTCTAAAAAAAATCATTTTGTCAGTCAAAAGTGCCAAAAGTGTCAAAAAAGTGTTTTCGGCTCTAACTATTACTGGTTTGAAGTTTCAACTGACGACATGAGAAAAAATAAAACTTTCTTGAACATCAAATGAGAACTTCAACTTTTGGGTGCATTTGTTGCTAAAAAAAATCATTTTGTCAGTCAAAAGTACCAAAAGTGTCAAAAAAGCGTTTTCGGCTCTATGACTGTTTTGAATTTTAAACTTACAAAGTGGCATAAAATAACACTTTCTTGAACATCAAATGAGAACTTCAACTTTTGGGTGCATTTGTTGCTAAAAAAAATCATTTTGTCAGTCAAAAGTACCAAAAGTGTCAAAAAAGCGTTTTCGGCTCTATGACTGTTTTGAATTTTAAACTTACAATGTGGCATAAAATAACAATTTCTTGAACATCAAATGAGAACTTCAACTTTTGGGTGCTTTTTTTGCTAAAAAATCATTTTGTCAGTCAAAAGTGCCAAAAGTGTCAAAAAAGCGTTTTCGGCTCTATGACTGTTTTGAATTTTAAACTTACAATGTGGCATAAAATAACACTTTCTTGAACATCAAATGAGAAATTAAACTTTTGGGTGCGTTTTTTGCTAAAAAATCATTTTGTAAGTCAAAAGTGCCAAAAATGTTAAAAAAGCGTTTTCGGCTCTATGACTGTTTTGAATTTTAAACTTACAACATTGCATAAAATAACACTTTCTTGAACTGCAAATGAGAACTTCAACTTTTGGGTGCATTTGTTTCTAAAAAAAATCATTTTGTCAGTCAAAAGTGCCAAAAGTGTCAAAAAAGTGTTTTCGGCTCTATGACTGTTTTGAATTTTAAACTTACAATGTGGCATAAAATAACACTTTCTTGAACATCAAATGAGAACTTCAACTTTTGGGTGCGTTTTTTGCTAAAAAATCATTTTGTCAGTCAAAAGTGCCAAAAGTGTCAAGAAAGCGTTTTCGGCTCTATGACTGTTTTGAATTTTAAACTTACAAAGTGGCATAAAATAACACTTTCTTGAACATCAAATGAGAACTTCAACTTTTGGGTGCATTTGTTTCTAAAAAAAATCATTTTGTCAGTCAAAAGTGCCAAAAGTGTCAAAAAAGTGTTTTCGGCTCTAACTATTACTGGTTTGAAGTTTCAACTGACAACATGAGAAAAAATAAAACTTTCTTGAACATCAAATGAGAACTTCAACTTTTGGGTGCATTTGTTGCTAAAAAAAAATCATTTTTTAAGTCAAATGTACCAAAAGTGTCAAAAAAGCGTTTTTGGCTCTATGTTTTGAATTTTAAACTTACAATGTGGCATAAAATAACACTTTCTTGAACATCAAATGAGAACTTCAACTTTTGGGTGCGTTTTTTGCTAAAAAATCATTTTGTCAGTCAAAAGTGCCAAAAGTGTCAAAAAAGCGTTTTCGGCTCTATGACTGTTTGAATTTTAAACTTACAATGTGGCATAAAATAACACTTTCGTGAACATCAAATGAGAACTTCAACTTTTGGGTGCATTTGTTGCTAAAAAAAATCATTTTGTCAGTAAAAAGTACAAAGAGTGTCAAAAAAGCGTTTTTGGCTCAATGACTGGTTTGAAGTTTCAACTGACAACATGAGAAAAACTAACACTTTCTTGAACTGCAAAATGAGAACTTTGAATTTTGTGTCTATTTTTTGCTAAGAAATCATTTTTTCAGTTAAAAGTGCCAAAAGTGTCAAAAAAGTCTTTTATGGTCAGAGTATGACTGTTTTGAATATTTAACTTACAACGTGACGAAAAATAACACTTTCTTGAACTGCAAATAAGAACTTTGACTTTTGGGTGCGTTTTTTGCTAAAAAATCATTTTGTCAGTCAAAAGTGCCAAAAATGTCAAAAAAGCGTTTTCGGCTCTATGACTGTTTTGAATTTTAAACTTACAATGTGGCATAAAATAACACTTTCTTGAACATCAAATGAGAACTTTAACTTTTGGGTGCATTTGTTGCTAAAAAAAAATCATTTTTTCAGTCAAAAGTACCAAAAGTGTCAAAAAAGCGTTTTCGGCTCTATGACTGTTTTGAATTTTAAACTTACAATGTTGCATAAAATAACACTTTCTTGAACATCAAATGAGAACTTCAACTTTTGGGTGCGTTTTTTGCTAAAAAATCATTTTGTCAGTCAAAAGTGCCAAAAGTGTCAAGAAAGCGTTTTCGGCTCTATGACTGTTTTGAATTTTAAACTTACAAAGTGGCATAAAATAACACTTTCTTGAACATCAAATGAGAACTTCAACTTTTGGGTGCATTTGTTTCTAAAAAAAATCATTTTGTCAGTCAAAAGTGTCAAAAAAGTGTTTTCGGCTCTAACTATTACTGTTTTGAAATTTCAACTGACAACATGACAAAATAACACTTTCTTGAACTGCAAATGAGAACTTCAACTTTTGGGTGCGTTTTTTGCTAAAAAAAAATCATTTTTTAAGTCAAAAGTGCCAAAAGTGTCAAAAAAGTGTTTTCGGCTCTATTACTGGTTTGAAGTTTCTACTGACAACACGAGAAAAAATAAAACTTTCTGGAACATCAAATGAGAACTTCAACTTTTGGGTGCATTTGTTGCTAAAAAAAATCATTTTTTCAGTCAAAAGTACCAAAAGTGTCAAAAAAAGTCTTTTATGCTCAGAGTATGACTGATTTGAAGATTTAACTTACAACGTGACGAAAAATAACACTTTCTTGAACTGCAAATAAGAACTTTGACTTCTGGGTGCGTTTTTTGCTAAAAAATCATTTTGTCAGTCAAAAGTGCCAAAAATGTCAAAAAAGCGTTTTCGGCTCTATGACTGTTTTGAATTTTAAACTTACAACGTGGCATAAAATAACACTTTCTTGAACTGCAAATGAGAACTTCAACTTTTGGGTGCATTTGTTGCTAAAAAAATCATTTTGTCAGTCAAAAGTCCCAAAAGTGTCAAAAAAAGCGTTTTCGGCTCTAACTATTACTGGTTTGAAGTTTCAACTGACAACATGAGAAAAACTAACACTTTCTTGAACTGCAAAATAAGAACTTTATATTTTGTGTCTATTTTTTGCTAAGAAATCATTTTTTCAGTTAAAAGTGCCAAAAGTGTCAAAAAAGTCTTTTATGCTCAGAGTATGACTGTTTTGAATATTTAACTTACAACGTGACGAAAAATAACACTTTCTTGAACTGCAAATAAGAACTTTGACTTTTGGGTGCGTTTTTTGCTAAAAAATCATTTTGTCAGTCAAAAGTGCCAAAAGTGTCAAAAAAGAGTTTTCGGCTCTGTGACTGTTTTGAATTTTAAACTTACAAAGTGGCATAAAATAACACTTTCTTGAACATCAAATGAGAACTTCAACTTTTGGGTGCATTTGTTTCTAAAAAAAATCATTTTGTCAGTCAAAAGTGCCAAAAGTGTCAAAAAAGTGTTTTCGGCTCTAACTATTACTGGTTTGAAGTTTCAACTGACAACATGAGAAAAAATAAAACTTTCTTGAACATCAAATGAGAACTTCAACTTTTGGGTGCATTTGTTGCTAAAAAATCATTTTGTCAGTCAAAAGTGCCAAAAGTGTCAAAAAAGCGTTTTCGGCTCTATGACTGTTTTGAATTTTAAACTTACAACGTTGCATAAAATAACACTTTCTTGACCTGCAAATGAGAACTTCAACTTTTGGGTGCGTTTTTTGCTAAAAAATCATTTTGTCAGTCAAAAGTGCCAAAAGTGTCAAAAAAGCGTTTTCGGCTCTATGACTGTTTGAATTTAAAACTTACAATGTGGCATAAAATAACACTTTCTTGAACATCAAATGAGAACTTCAACTTTTGGGTGCATTTGTTGCTAAAAAAAATCATTTTGTCAGTCAAAAGTGCCAAAAGTGTCAAAAAAGCGTTTTTGGCTCAATGACTGGTTTGAAGTTTCAACTGACAACATGAGAAAAACTAACACTTTCTTGAACTGCAAAATGAGAACTTTGAATTTTGTGTCTATTTTTTGCTAAGAAATCATTTTTTCAGTTAAAAGTGCCAAAAGTGTCAAAAAAGTCTTTTATGCTCAGAGTATGACTGTTTTGAATATTTAACTTACAACGTGACGAAAAATAACACTTTCTTGAACTGCAAATAAGAACTTTGACTTTTGGGTGCGTTTTTTGGTAAAAAATCATTTTGTCAGTCAAAAGTGCCAAAAATGTCAAAAAAGTGTTTTCGGCTCTATGACTGTTTTGAATTTTAAACTTACAACGTGGCATAAAATAACACTTTCTTGAACTGCAAATGAAAACTTCAACTTTTGGGTGCATTTGTTGCTAAAAAAATCATTTTGTCAGTCAAAAGTCCCAAAAGTGTCAAAAAAGCGTTTTCGGCTCTAACTATTACTGGTTTGAAGTTTCAACTGACAACATGAGAAAAACTAACACTTTCTTGAACTGCAAAATGAGAACTTTATATTTTGTGTCTATTTTTTGCTAAGAAATCATTTTTTCAGTTAAAAGTGCCAAAAGTGTCAAAAAAGTCTTTTATGCTCAGAGTATGACTGTTTTGAATATTTAACTTACAACCTGACGAAAAATAACACTTTCTTGAACTGCAAATAAGAACTTTGACTTTTGGGTGCGTTTTTTGCTAAAAAATCATTTTGTCAGTCAAAAGTGCCAAAAATGTCAAAAAAGCGTTTTCGGCTCTATGACTGTTTTGAATTTTAAACTTACAAAGTGGCATAAAATAACACTTTCTTGAACATCAAAGGAGAACTTCAACTTTTGGGTGCATTTGTTTCTAAAAAAAATCATTTTGTCAGTCAAAAGTGCCAAAAGTGTCAAAAAAGTGTTTTCGGCTCTAACTATTACTGGTTTGAAGTTTCAACTGACAACATGAGAAAAAATAAAACTTTCTTGAACATCAAATGAGAGCTTCAACTTTTGGGTGCATTTGTTGCTAAAAAAAATCATTTTGTCAGTCAAAAGTACCAAAAGTGTCAAAAAAGCGTTTTCGGCTCTATGACTGTTTTGAATTTTAAACTTACAATGTGGCATAAAATAACAATTTCTTGAACATCAAATGAGAACTTCAACTTTTGGGTGCGTTTTTTGCTAAAAAATCATTTTGTCAGTCAAAAGTGCCAAAAATGTCAAAAAAGCGTTTTCGGCTCTATGATTGTTTTGAATTTTAAACTTACAACGTTGCATAAAATAACACTTTCTTGAACTGCAAATGAGAACTTCAACTTTTGGGTGCATTTGTTTCTAAAAAAAATCATTTTGTCAGTCAAAAGTGCCAAAAGTGTCAAAAAAGTGTTTTCGGCTCTAACTATTACTGGTTTGAAGTTTCAACTGACAACACGAGAAAAAATAAAACTTTCTTGAACATCAAATGAGAACTTCAACTTTTGGGTGCATTTGTTGCTAAAAAAAATCATTTTGTCAGTCAAAAGTACCAAAAGTGTCAAAAAAGCGTTTTCGGCTCTAACTATTACTGGTTTGAAGTTTCAACTGACAACATGAGAAAAACTAACATTTTCTTGAACTGCAAAATGAGAACTTTATATTTTGTGTCTATTTTTTGCTAAGAAATCATTTTTTCAGTTAAAAGTGCCAAAAGTGTCAAAAAAGTCTTTTATGCTCAGAGTATGACTGTTTTGAATATTTAACTTACAACGTGATGAAAAATAACACTTTCTTGAACTGCAAATAAGAACTTTGACTTTTGGGTGCGTTTTTTGCTAAAAAATCATTTTGTCAGTCAAAAGTGCCAAAAATGTCAAGAAAGCGTTTTCGGCTCTATGACTGTTTTGAATTTTAAACTTACAAAGTGGCATAAAATAACACTTTCTTGAACATCAAATGAGAACTTCAACTTTTGGGTGCATTTGTTTCTAAAAAAAATCATTTTGTCAGTCAAAAGTGCCAAAAGTGTCAAAAAAGTGTTTTCGGCTCTAACTATTACTGGTTTGAAGTTTCAACTGACAACATGAGAAAAAATAAAACTTTCTTGAACATCAAATGAGAACTTCAACTTTTGGGTGCATTTGTTGCTAAAAAAAAATCATTTTTTAAGTCAAATGTACCAAAAGTGTCAAAAAAGCGTTTTTGGCTCTATGTTTTGAATTTTAAACTTACAATGTGGCATAAAATAACACTTTCTTGAACATCAAATGAGAACTTCAACTTTTGGGTGCGTTTTTTGCTAAAAAATCATTTTGTCAGTCAAAAGTGCCAAAAGTGTCAAAAAAGCGTTTTCGGCTCTATGACTGTTTGAATTTTAAACTTACAATGTGGCATAAAATAACACTTTCTTGAACATCAAATGAGAACTTCAACTTTTGGGTGCATTTGTTGCTAAAAAAAATCATTTTGTCAGTCAAAAGTGCCAAAAATGTCAAAAAAGCGTTTTCGGCTCTATGATTGTTTTGAATTTTAAACTTACAACGTTGCATAAAATAACACTTTCTTGAACTGCAAATGAGAACTTCAACTTTTGGGAGCTTTTGTTTCTAAAAAAAATCATTTTGTCAGTCAAAAGTGTCAAAAAAGTGTTTTCGGCTCTAACTATTACTGGTTTGAAGTTTCAACTGACAACATGAGAAAAAATAAAACTTTCTTGAACGTCAAATGAGAACTTCAACTTTTGGGTGCATTTGTTGCTAAAACAAATCATTTTGTCAGTCAAAAGTACCAAAAGTGTCAAAAAAGCGTTTTCGGCTCTATGACTGTTTTGAAATTTAAACTTACAATGTGGCATAAAATAACAATTTCTTGAACATCAAATGAGAACTTCAACTTTTGGGTGCGTTTTTTGCTAAAAAATCATTTTGTCAGTCAAAAGTGCCAAAAATGTCAAAAAAGCGTTTTCGGCTCTATGACTGTTTTGAATTTTAAACTTACAACGTTGCATAAAATAACACTTTCTTGAACTGCAAATGAGAACTTCAACTTTTGGGTGCATTTGTTTCTAAAAAAAATCATTTTGTCAGTCAAAAGTGCCAAAAGTGTCAAAAAAGATTTTTCGGCTCTAACTATTACTGGTTTGAAGTTTCAACTGACAACATGAGAAAAAATAAAACTTTCTTGAACATCAAATGAGAACTTCAACTTTTGGGTGCATTTGTTTCTAAAAAAAATCATTTTGTCACTCAAAAGTGCCAAAAGTGTCAAAAAAGTGTTTTCGGCTCTAACTATTACTGGTTTGAAATTTCAACTGACAACATGAGAAAAATAAAACTTTCTTGAACATCAAATGAGAACTTCAACTTTTGGGTGCATTTGTTGCTAAAAAAAATCATTTTGTCAGTCAAAAGTACCAAAAGTGTCAAAAAAGCGTTTTCGGCTCTATGACTGTTTTGAATTTTAAACTTACAATGTGGCATAAAATAACAATTTCTTGAACATCAAATGAGAACTTCAACTTCTGGGTGCGTTTTTTGCTAAAAAATCATTTTGTCAGTCAAAAGTGCCAAAAATGTCAAAAAAGCGTTTTCGGCTCTATGACTGTTTTGAATTTTAAACTTACAACGTTGCATAAAATAACACTTTCTTGAACTGCAAATGAGAACTTTGACTTTTGGGTGCGTTTTTTGCTAAAAAATCATTTTGTCAGTCAAAAGTGCCAAAAATGTCAAAAAAGCATTTTCGGCTCTATGACTGTTTTGAATTTTAAACTTACAACGTTGCATAAAATAACACTTTCTTGAACTGCAAATGAGAACTTTGACTTTTGGGTGCATTTGTTTCTAAAAAAAATCATTTTGTCAGTCAAAAGTGCCAAAAGTGTCAAAAAAGTGTTTTCGGCTCTAACTATTACTGGTTTGAAGTTTCAACTGACAACATGAGAAAAAATAAAACTTTCTTGAACATCAAATGAGAACTTCAACTTTTGGGTGCATTTGTTGCTAAAAAAAAATCATTTTGTCAGTCAAAAGTACCAAAAGTGTCAAAAAAGCGTTTTCGGCTCTATGACTGTTTTGAATTTTAAACTTACAATGTGGCATAAAATAACACTTTCTTGAACATCAAATGAGAACTTCAACTTTTGGGTGCGTTTTTTGCTAAAAAATTATTTTTTCAGTCAAAAGTGCCAAAAATGTCAAAAAAGCGTTTTCGGCTCTAACTATTACTGGTTTGAAGTTTCAACTGAAAACATGAGAAAAAATAAAACTTTCTCGAACATCAAATGAGAACTTCAACTTTTGGGTGCATTTGTTGCTAAAAAAAATCATTTTGTCAGTCAAAAGTACCAAAAGTGTCAAAAAAGCGTTTTCGGCTCTATGACTGTTTTGAATTTTAAACTTACAATGTGGCATAAAATAACACTTTCTTGAACATCAAATGAGAACTTCAACTTTTGGGTGCGTTTTTTGCTAAAAAATCATTTTTTCAGTCAAAAGTGCCAAAAGTGTCAAAAAAGAGTTTTCGGCTCTATGACTGTTTTGAATTTTAAACTTACAATGTGGCATAAAATAACAATTTCTTGAACATCAAATGAGAACTTCAACATTTGGGTGCGTTTTTTGCTAAAAATCATTTTGTCAGTCAAAAGTGCAAAAAATGTCAAAAAAGCGTTTTTGGCTCTATGACTGTTTTGAATTTTAAACTTACAACGTTGCATAAAATAACACTTTCTTGAACTGCAAATGAGAACTTCAACTTTTGGGTGCATTTGTTTCTAAAAAAATTCATTTTGTCAGTCAAAAGTGTCAAAAAAGTGTTTTCGGCTCTAACTATTACTGGTTTGAAGTTTCAACTGACAACATGAGAAAAAATAAAACTTTCTTGAACATCAAATGAGAACTTCAACTTTTGGGTGCATTTGTTGCTAAAAAAAATCATTTTGTCAGTCAAAAGTACCAAAAGTGTCAAAAAAGCGTTTTCGGCTCTATGACTGTTTTGAATTTTAAACTTACAATGTGGCATAAAATAACAATTTCTTGAACATCAAATGAGAACTTCAACTTTTGGGTGCGTTTTTTGCTAAAAAATCATTTTGTCAGTCAAAAGTGCCAAAAATGTCAAAAAAGCGTTTTCGGCTCTATGACTGTTTTGAATTTTAAACTTACAAAGTGGCATAAAATAACACTTTCTTGAAATGCAAATGAGAACTTCAACTTTTGGGTGCATTTGTTTCTAAAAAAAATCATTTTGTCAGTCAAAAGTACCAAAAGTGTCAAAAAAGTGTTTTCGGCTGTATGACTGTTTTGAATTTTAAACTTACAATGTGGCATAAAATAACAATTTCTTGAACATCAAATGAGAACTTCAACTTTTGGGTGCGTTTTTTGCTAAAAAATCATTTTGTCAGTCAAAAGTGCCAAAAATGTCAAAAAAGCGTTTTCGGCTCTATGACTGTTTTGAATTTTAAACTTACAACGTTGCATAAAATAACACTTTCTTGAACTGCAAATGAGAACTTCAACTTTTGGGTGCATTTGTTTCTAAAAAAAATCATTTTGTCAGTCAAAAGTGCCAAAAGTGTCAAAAAAGTGTTTTCGGCTCTAACTATTACTGGTTTGAAGTTTCAACTGACAACATGAGAAAAAATGAAACTTTCTTGAACATCAAATGAGAACTTCAACTTTTGGGTGCATTTGTTGCTAAAAAAAATCATTTTGTCAGTCAAAAGTACCAAAAGTGTCAAAAAAGCGTTTTCGGCTCTATGACTGTTTTGAATTTTAAACTTACAATGTGGCATAAAATAACAATTTCTTGAACATCAAATGAGAACTTCAACTTTTGGGTGCATTTGTTGCTAAAAAAAATCATTTTGTCAGTCAAAAGTACCAAAAGTGTCAAAAAAGCGTTTTCGGCTCTATGACTGTTTTGAATTTTAAACTTACAATGTGGCATAAAATAACAATTTCTTGAACATCAAATGAGAACTTCAACTTTTGGGTGCGTTTTTTGCTAAAAATCATTTTGTCAGTAAAAGTGTCAAAAAAGTGTTTTCGGCTCTAACTATTACTGGTTTGAAGTTTCAACTGACGACATGAGAAAAAATAAAACTTTCTTGAACATCAAATGAGAACTTCAACTTTTGGGTGCATTTGTTGCTAAAAAAAATCATTTTGTCAGTCAAAAGTACCAAAAGTGTCAAAAAAGCGTTTTCGGCTCTATGACTGTTTTGAATTTTAAACTTACAATGTGGCATAATATAACAATTTCTTGAACATCAAATGAGAACTTCAACTTTTGGGTGCGTTTTTTGCTAAAAAATCATTTTGTCAGTCAAAAGTGCCAAAAATGTCAAAAAAGCATTTTCGGCTCTATGACTGTTTTGAATTTTAAACTTACAAAGTGGCATAAAATAACACTTTCTTGAAATGCAAATGAGAACTTCAACTTTTGGGTGCATTTGTTTCTAAAAAAAATCATTTTGTCAGTCAAAAGTACCAAAAGTGTCAAAAAAGTGTTTTCGGCTCTATGACTGTTTTGAATTTTAAACTTACAATGTGGCATAAAATAACAATTTCTTGAACATCAAATGAGAACTTCAACTTTTGGGTGCGTTTTTTGCTAAAAAATCATTTTGTCAGTCAAAAGTGCCAAAAATGTCAAAAAAGCGTTTTCGGCTCTATGACTGTTTTGAATTTTAAACTTACAACGTTGCATAAAATAACACTTTCTTGAACTGCAAATGAGAACTTCAACTTTTGGGTGCATTTGTTTCTAAAAAAAATCATTTTGTCAGTCAAAAGTGCCAAAAGTGTCAAAAAAGTGTTTTCGGCTCTAACTATTACTGGTTTGAAGTTTCAACTGACAACATGAGAAAAAATGAAACTTTCTTGAACATCAAATGAGAACTTCAACTTTTGGGTGCATTTGTTGCTAAAAAAAATCATTTTGTCAGTCAAAAGTACCAAAAGTGTCAAAAAAGCGTTTTCGGCTCTATGACTGTTTTGAATTTTAAACTTACAATGTGGCATAAAATAACAATTTCTTGAACATCAAATGAGAACTTCAACTTTTGGGTGCGTTTTTTGCTAAAAATCATTTTGTCACTAAAAGTGCCAAAAATGTCAAAAAAGCGTTTTCGGCTCTATGTTTGTTATGAATTTTAAACTTACAACGTTGCATAAAATAACACTTTCTTGAACTGCAAATGAGAACTTCAAATTTTGGGTGCATTTGTTTCTAAAAAAAATCATTTTGTCAGTCAAAAGTGTCAAAAAAGTGTTTTCGGCTCTAACTATTACTGGTTTGAAGTTTCAACTGACGACATGAGAAAAAATAAAACTTTCTTGAACATCAAATGAGAACTTTGACTTTTGGGTGCGTTTTTTGCTAAAAAATCATTTTGTCAGTCAAAAGTGCCAAAAATGTCAAGAAAGCGTTTTCGGCTCTATGACTGTTTTGAATTTTAAACTTACAAAGTGGCATAAAATAACACTTTCTTGAACATCAAATGAGAACTTCAACTTTTGGGTGCGTTTTTTGCTAAAAAATCATTTTGTCAGTCAAAAGTGCCAAAAGTGTCAAAAAAGCGTTTTCGGCTCTATGACTGTTTGAATTTTAAACTTACAACGTTGCATAAAATAACACTTTCTTGAACTGCAAATGAGAACTTCAACTTTTGGGTGCATTTGTTTCTAAAAAAAATCATTTTGTCAGTCAAAAGTGCCAAAAAAGTGTTTTCGGCTCTAACTATTACTGTTCTGAAATTTCAACTGACAACATGACAAAATAACACTTTCTTGAACTGCAAATGAGAACTTCAACTTTTGGGTGCGTTTTTTGCTAAAAAAAAATCATTTTTTAAGTCAAAAGTGCCAAAAGTGTCAAAAAAGTGTTTTCGGCTCTAACTATTACTGGTTTGAAGTTTCAACTGACAACACGAGAAAAAATAAAACTTTCTTGAACATCAAATGAGAACTTCAACTTTTGGGTGCATTTGTTGCTAAAAAAAATCATTTTGTCAGTCAAAAGTACCAAAAGTGTCAAAAAAAGTCTTTTATGCTCAGAGTATGACTGATCTGAAGATTTAACTTACAACGTGACGAAAAATAACACTTTCTTGAACTGCAAATAGGAACTTTGACTTTTGCGTGCGTTTTTTGCTAAAAAATCATTTTGTCAGTCAAAAGTGCCAAAAATGTCAAAAAAGCGTTTTCGGCTCTAACTATTACTGGTTTGAAGTTTCAACTGACAACATGAGAAAAACTAACACTTTCTTGAACTGCAAAATGAGAACTTTATATTTTGTGTCTATTTTTTGCTAAGAAATCATTTTTTCAGTTAAAAGTGCCAAAAGTGTCAAAAAAGTCTTTTATGCTCAGAGTATGACTGTTTTGAATATTTAACTTACAACGTGACGAAAAATAACACTTTCTTGAACTGCAAATAAGAACTTTGACTTTTGGGTGCGTTTTTTGCTAAAAAATCATTTTGTCAGTCAAAAGTGCCAAAAGTGTCAAAAAAGAGTTTTCGGCTCTGTGACTGTTTTGAATTTTAAACTTACAAAGTGGCATAAAATAACACTTTCTTGAACATCAAATGAGAACTTCAACTTTTGGGTGCATTTGTTTCTAAAAAAAATCATTTTGTCAGTCAAAAGTGCCAAAAGTGTCAAAAAAGTGTTTTCGGCTCTAACTATTACTGGTTTGAAGTTTCAACTGACAACATGAGAAAAAATAAAACTTTCTTGAACATCAAATGAGAACTTCAACTTTTGGGTGCATTTGTTGCTAAAAAATCATTTTGTCAGTCAAAAGTACCAAAAGTGTCAAAAAAGCGTTTTCGGCTCTATGACTGTTTTGAATTTTAAACTTACAACGTTGCATAAAATAACACTTTCTTGACCTGCAAATGAGAACTTCAACTTTTGGGTGCGTTTTTTGCTAAAAAATCATTTTGTCAGTCAAAAGTGCCAAAAGTGTCAAAAAAGCGTTTTCGGCTCTATGACTGTTTGAATTTAAAACTTACAATGTGGCATAAAATAACACTTTCTTGAACATCAAATGAGAACTTCAACTTTTGGGTGCATTTGTTGCTAAAAAAAATCATTTTGTCAGTCAAAAGTGCCAAAAGTGTCAAAAAAGCGTTTTTGGCTCAATGACTGGTTTGAAGTTTCAACTGACAACATGAGAAAAACTAACACTTTCTTGAACTGCAAAATGAGAACTTTGAATTTTGTGTCTATTTTTTGCTAAGAAATCATTTTTTCAGTTAAAAGTGCCAAAAGTGTCAAAAAAGTCTTTTATGCTCAGAGTATGACTGTTTTGAATATTTAACTTACAACGTGACGAAAAATAACACTTTCTTGAACTGCAAATAAGAACTTTGACTTTTGGGTGCGTTTTTTGGTAAAAAATCATTTTGTCAGTCAAAAGTGCCAAAAATGTCAAAAAAGCGTTTTCGGCTCTATGACTGTTTTGAATTTTAAACTTACAACGTGGCATAAACTAACACTTTCTTGAAAGCAAAAGAAAACTTCAACTTTTGGGTGCATTTGTTGCTAAAAAAATCATTTTGTCAGTCAAAAGTCCCAAAAGTGTCAAAAAAGCGTTTTCGGCTCTAACTATTACTGGTTTGAAGTTTCAACTGACAACATGAGAAAAACTAACACTTTCTTGAACTGCAAATGAGAACTTCAACTTTTGGGTGCATTTGTTTCCAAAAAAAATCATTTTGTCAGTCAAAAGTGCCAAAAGTGTCAAAAAAGTGTTTTCGGCTCTAACTATTACTGGTTTGAAGTTTCAACTGACAGCACGAGAAAAAATAAAACTTTCTTGAACATCAAATGAGAACTTCAACTTTTGGGTGCATTTGTTGCTAAAAAAAATCATTTTGTCAGTCAAAAGTGTCAAAAGTGTCAAAAAAGCGTTTTCGGCTCTATGACTGTTTTGAATTTTAAACTTACAAAGTGGCATAAAATAACACTTTCTTGAACATCAAATGAGAACTTCAACTTTTGGGTGCATTTGTTTCTAAAAAAAATCATTTTGTCAGTCAAAAGTGCCAAAAGTGTCAAAAAAGTGTTTTCGGCTCTAACTATTACTGGTTTGAAGTTTCAACTGACAACATGAGAAAAAATAAAACTTTCTTGAACATCAAATGAGAGCTTCAACTTTTGGGTGCATTTGTTGCTAAAAAAAATCATTTTGTCAGTCAAAAGTACCAAAAGTGTCAAAAAAGCGTTCTCGGCTCTATGACTGTTTTGAATTTTAAACTTACAATGTGGCATAAAATAACAATTTCTTGAACATCAAATGAGAACTTCAACTTTTGGGTGCGTTTTTTGCTAAAAAATCATTTTGTCAGTCAAAAGTGCCAAAAATGTCAAAAAAGCGTTTTCGGCTCTATGATTGTTTTGAATTTTAAACTTACAACGTTGCATAAAATAACACTTTCTTGAACTGCAAATGAAAACTTCAACTTTTGGGTGCATTTAATTCTAAAAAAAATTTTTGTCAGTCAAAAGTGCCAAAAGTGTCAAAAAAGTGTTTTCGGCTCTAACTATTACTGGTTTGAAGTTTCAACTGACAACACGAGAAAAAATAAAACTTTCTTGAACATCAAATGAGAACTTCAACTTTTGGGTGCATTTGTTGCTAAAAAAAATCATTTTGTCAGTCAAAAGTACCAAAAGTGTCAAAAAAGCGTTTTCGGCTCTAACTATTACTGGTTTGAAGTTTCAACTGACAACATGAGAAAAACTAACATTTTCTTGAACTGCAAAATGAGAACTTTATATTTTGTGTCTATTTTTTGCTAAGAAATCATTTTTTCAGTTAAAAGTGCCAAAAGTGTCAAAAAAGTCTTTTATGCTCAGAGTATGACTGTTTTGAATATTTAACTTACAACGTGATGAAAAATAACACTTTCTTGAACTGCAAATAAGAACTTTGACTTTTGGGTGCGTTTTTTGCTAAAAAATTATTTTGTCAGTCAAAAGTGCCAAAAATGTCAAAAAAGCGTTTTCGGCTCTATGACTGTTTTGAATTTTAAACTTACAAAGTGGCATAAAATAACACTTTCTTGAACTGCAAATGAGAACTTCAACTTTTGGGTGCATTTGTTGCTAAAAAAAATCATTTTGTCAGTCAAAAGTGCCAAAAGTGTCAAAAAAGCGTTTTCGGCTCTATGACTGTTTTGAATTTTAAACTTACAAAGTGGCATAAAATAACACTTTCTTGAACATCAAATGAGAACTTCAACTTTTGGGTGCATTTGTTGCTAAAAAAAATCATTTTGTCAGTCAAAAGTACCAAAAGTGTCAAAAAAGCGTTTTCGGCTCTATGATTGTTTTGAATTTTAAACTTACAATGTGGCATAAAATAAAAAATTTTTGAACATCAAATGAGAACTTCAACTTTTGGGTGCGTTTTTTGCTAAAAAATCATTATGTCAGTCAAAAGTGCCAAAAGTGTCAAAAAAGCGTTTTCGGCTCTATGACTGTTTTGAATTTTAAACTTACAATGTGGCATAAAATAACACTTTCTTGAACATCAAATGAGAACTTCAACTTTTGGGTGCGTTTTTTGCTAAAAAATCATTTTGTCAGTCAAAAGTGCCAAAAATGTTAAAAAAGCGTTTTCGGCTCTATGACTGTTTTGAATTTTAAACTTACAACGTTGCATAAAATAACACTTTCTTGACCTGCAAATAAGAACTTTGACTTTTGGGTGCGTTTTTTGCTAAAAAATCATTTTGTCAGTCAAAAGTGCCAAAAGTGTCAAAAAAGCGTTTTCGGCTCTATGACTGTTTTGAATTTTAAACTTACAATGTGGCATAAAATAACACTTTCTTGAACATCAAATGAGAACTTCAACTTTTGGGGGCGTTTTTTGCTAAAAAATCATTTTGTCAGTCAAAAGTGCCAAAAATGTTAAAAAAGCGTTTTCGGCTCTATGACTGTTTTGAATTTTAAACTTACAACATTGCATAAAATAACACTTTCTTGAACTGCAAATGAGAACTTCAACTTTTGGGTGCATTTGTTTCTAAAAAAAATCATTTTGTCAGTCAAAAGTGCCAAAAGTGTCAAAAAAGTGTTTTCGGCTCTAACTATAACTGGTTTGAAGTTTCAACTGACAACACGAGAAAAAATAAAACTTTCTTGAACATCAAATGAGAACTTCAACTTTTGGGTGCATTTGTTGCTAAAAAAAAATCATTTTGTCAGTCAAAAGTACCAAAAGTGTCAAAAAAGTCTTTTATGCTCAGAGTATGACTGTTTTGAAGATTTAACTTACAACGTGACGAAAAATAACACTTTCTTGAACTGCAAATAAGAACTTTGACTTTTGGGTGCGTTTTTTGCTAAAAAATCATTTTGTCAGTCAAAAGTGCCAAAAATGTCAAAAAAGCGTTTTCGGCTCTATGACTGTTTTGAATTTTAAACTTACAACGTGGCATAAAATAACACTTTCTTGAACTGCAAATGAGAACTTCAACTTTTGGGAGCATTTGTTGCTAAAAAAATCATTTTGTCAGTCAAAAGTACCAAAAGTGTCAAAAAAGTCTTTTATGCTCAGAGTATGACTGTTTTGAAGATTTAACTTACAACGTGACGAAAAATAACACTTTCTTGAACTGCAAATAAGAACTTTGACTTTTGGGTGCGTTTTTTGCTAAAAAATCATTTTGTCAGTCAAAAGTGCCAAAAATGTCAAAAAAGCGTTTTCGGCTCTATGACTGTTTTGAATTTTAAACTTACAACGTGGCATAAAATAACACTTTCTTGAACTGCAAATGAGAACTTCAACTTTTGGGTGCATTTGTTGCTAAAAAAATCATTTTGTCAGTCAAAAGTGCCAAAAGTGTCAAAAAAGTGTTTTCGGCCCTAACTATAACTGGTTTGAAGTTTCAACTGACAACACGAGAAAAAATAAAACTTTCTTGAACATCAAATGAGAACTTCAACTTTTGGGTGCATTTGTTGCTAAAAAAAATCATTTTGTCAGTCAAAAGTACCAAAAGTGTCAAAAAAGTCTTTTATGCTCAGAGTATGACTGTTTTGAAGATTTAACTTACAACGTGACGAAAAATAACACTTTCTTGAACTGCAAATAAGAACTTTGACTTTTGGGTGCGTTTTTTGCTATAAAATCATTTTGTCAGTCAAAAGTGCCAAAAATGTCAAAAAAGCGTTTTCGGCTCTATGACTGTTTTGAATTTTAAACTTACAATGTGGCATAAAATAACAATTTCTTGAACATCAAATGAGAACTTCAACTTTTGGGTGCGTTTTTTGCTAAAAAATCATTTTGTCAGTCAAAAGTGCCAAAAATGTCAAAAAAGCGTTTTCGGCTCTATGATTGTTTTGAATTTTAAACTTACAACGTTGCATAAAATAACACTTTCTTGAACTGCAAATGAGAACTTCAACTTTTGGGTGCATTTAATTCTAAAAAAAATTTTTGTCAGTCAAAAGTGCCAAAAGTGTCAAAAAAGTGTTTTCGGCTCTAACTATTACTGGTTTGAAGTTTCAACTGACAACACGAGAAAAAATAAAACTTTCTTGAACATCAAATGAGAACTTCAACTTTTGGGTGCATTTGTTGCTAAAAAAAATCATTTTGTCAGTCAAAAGTACCAAAAGTGTCAAAAAAGCGTTTTCGGCTCTAACTATTACTGGTTTGAAGTTTCAACTGACAACATGAGAAAAACTAACATTTTCTTGAACTGCAAAATGAGAACTTTATATTTTGTGTCTATTTTTTGCTAAGAAATCATTTTTTCAGTTAAAAGTGCCAAAAGTGTCAAAAAAGTCTTTTATGCTCAGAGTATGACTGTTTTGAATATTTAACTTACAACGTGATGTAAAATAACACTTTCTTGAACATCAAATGAGAACTTCAACTTTTGGGTGTGTTTTTTGCTAAAAAATCATTTTGTCAGTCAAAAGTGCCAAAAATGTTAAAAAAGCGTTTTCGGCTCTATGACTGTTTTGAATTTTAAACTTACAACGTTGCATAAAATAACACTTTCTTGAACTGCAAATGAGAACTTCAACTTTTGGGTGCATTTGTTTCCAAAAAAAATCATTTTGTCAGTCAAAAGTGCCAAAAGTGTCAAAAAAGTGTTTTCGGCTCTAACTATTACTGGTTTGAAGTTTCAACTGACAGCACGAGAAAAAATAAAACTTTCTTGAACATCAAATGAGAACTTCAACTTTTGGGTGCATTTGTTGCTAAAAAAAATCATTTTGTCAGTCAAAAGTGCCAAAAGTGTCAAAAAAGCGTTTTCGGCTCTATGACTGTTTTGAATTTTAAACTTACAAAGTGGCATAAAATAACACTTTCTTGAACATCAAATGAGAACTTCAACTTTTGGGTGCATTTGTTGCTAAAAAAAATCATTTTGTCAGTCAAAAGTACCAAAAGTGTCAAAAAAGCGTTTTCGGCTCTATGATTGTTTTGAATTTTAAACTTACAATGTGGCATAAAATAAAAAATTTTTGAACATCAAATGAGAACTTCAACTTCTGGGTGCGTTTTTTGCTAAAAAATCATTTTGTCAGTCAAAAGTGCCAAAAGTGTCAAAAAAGCGTTTTCGGCTCTATGACTGTTTTGAATTTTAAACTTACAATGTGGCATAAAATAACACTTTCTTGAACATCAAATGAGAACTTCAACTTTTGGGTGCGTTTTTTGCTAAAAAATCATTTTGTCAGTCAAAAGTGCCAAAAATGTTAAAAAAGCGTTTTCGGCTCTATGACTGTTTTGAATTTTAAACTTACAACGTTGCATAAAATAACACTTTCTTGACCTGCAAATAAGAACTTTGACTTTTGGGTGCGTTTTTTGCTAAAAAATCATTTTGTCAGTCAAAAGTGCCAAAAGTGTCAAAAAAGCGTTTTCGGCTCTATGACTGTTTTGAATTTTAAACTTACAATGTGGCATAAAATAACACTTTCTTGAACATCAAATGAGAACTTCAACTTTTGGGGGCGTTTTTTGCTAAAAAATCATTTTGTCAGTCAAAAGTGCCAAAAATGTTAAAAAAGCGTTTTCGGCTCTATGACTGTTTTGAATTTTAAACTTACAACATTGCATAAAATAACACTTTCTTGAACTGCAAATGAGAACTTCAACTTTTGGGTGCATTTGTTTCTAAAAAAAATCATTTTGTCAGTCAAAAGTGCCAAAAGTGTCAAAAAAGTGTTTTCGGCTCTAACTATAACTGGTTTGAAGTTTCAACTGACAACACGAGAAAAAATAAAACTTTCTTGAACATCAAATGAGAACTTCAACTTTTGGGTGCATTTGTTGCTAAAAAAAAATCATTTTGTCAGTCAAAAGTACCAAAAGTGTCAAAAAAGTCTTTTATGCTCAGAGTATGACTGTTTTGAAGATTTAACTTACAACGTGACGAAAAATAACACTTTCTTGAACTGCAAATAAGAACTTTGACTTTTGGGTGCGTTTTTTGCTAAAAAATCATTTTGTCAGTCAAAAGTGCCAAAAATGTCAAAAAAGCGTTTTCGGCTCTATGACTGTTTTGAATTTTAAACTTACAACGTGGCATAAAATAACACTTTCTTGAACTGCAAATGAGAACTTCAACTTTTGGGAGCATTTGTTGCTAAAAAAATCATTTTGTCAGTCAAAAGTACCAAAAGTGTCAAAAAAGTCTTTTATGCTCAGAGTATGACTGTTTTGAAGATTTAACTTACAACGTGACGAAAAATAACACTTTCTTGAACTGCAAATAAGAACTTTGACTTTTGGGTGCGTTTTTTGCTAAAAAATCATTTTGTCAGTCAAAAGTGCCAAAAATGTCAAAAAAGCGTTTTCGGCTCTATGACTGTTTTGAATTTTAAACTTACAACGTGGCATAAAATAACACTTTCTTGAACTGCAAATGAGAACTTCAACTTTTGGGTGCATTTGTTGCTAAAAAAATCATTTTGTCAGTCAAAAGTGCCAAAAGTGTCAAAAAAGTGTTTTCGGCCCTAACTATAACTGGTTTGAAGTTTCAACTGACAACACGAGAAAAAATAAAACTTTCTTGAACATCAAATGAGAACTTCAACTTTTGGGTGCATTTGTTGCTAAAAAAAATCATTTTGTCAGTCAAAAGTACCAAAAGTGTCAAAAAAGTCTTTTATGCTCAGAGTATGACTGTTTTGAAGATTTAACTTACAACGTGACGAAAAATAACACTTTCTTGAACTGCAAATAAGAACTTTGACTTTTGGGTGCGTTTTTTGCTATAAAATCATTTTGTCAGTCAAAAGTGCCAAAAATGTCAAAAAAGCGTTTTCGGCTCTATGACTGTTTTGAATTTTAAACTTACAATGTGGCATAAAATAACAATTTCTTGAACATCAAATGAGAACTTCAACTTTTGGGTGCGTTTTTTGCTAAAAAATCATTTTGTCAGTCAAAAGTGCCAAAAATGTCAAAAAAGCGTTTTCGGCTCTATGATTGTTTTGAATTTTAAACTTACAACGTTGCATAAAATAACACTTTCTTGAACTGCAAATGAGAACTTCAACTTTTGGGTGCATTTAATTCTAAAAAAAATTTTTGTCAGTCAAAAGTGCCAAAAGTGTCAAAAAAGTGTTTTCGGCTCTAACTATTACTGGTTTGAAGTTTCAACTGACAACACGAGAAAAAATAAAACTTTCTTGAACATCAAATGAGAACTTCAACTTTTGGGTGCATTTGTTGCTAAAAAAAATCATTTTGTCAGTCAAAAGTACCAAAAGTGTCAAAAAAGCGTTTTCGGCTCTAACTATTACTGGTTTGAAGTTTCAACTGACAACATGAGAAAAACTAACATTTTCTTGAACTGCAAAATGAGAACTTAATATTTTGTGTCTATTTTTTGCTAAGAAATCATTTTTTCAGTTAAAAGTGCCAAAAGTGTCAAAAAAGTCTTTTATGCTCAGAGTATGACTGTTTTGAATATTTAACTTACAACGTGATGAAAAATAACACTTTCTTGAACTGCAAATAAGAACTTTGACTTTTGGGTGCGTTTTTTGCTAAAAAATTATTTTGTCAGTCAAAAGTGCCAAAAATGTCAAAAAAGCGTTTTCGGCTCTATGACTGTTTTGAATTTTAAACTTACAAAGTGGCATAAAATAACACTTTCTTGAACTGCAAATGAGAACTTCAACTTTTGGGTGCATTTGTTGCTAAAAAAATCATTTTGTCAGTCAAAAGTGCCAAAAGTGTCAAAAAAGCGTTTTCGGCTCTAACTATTACTGGTTTGAAGTTTCAACTGACAACATGAGAAAAACTAACACTTTCTTGAACTGCAAAATGAGAACTTTACATTTTGTGTCTATTTTTTGCTAAGAAATCATTTTTTCAGTTAAAAGTGCCAAAAGTGTCAAAAAAGTCTTTTATGCTCTATGACTGTTTTGAAATTTAAACTTACAATGTGGCATAAAATAACAATTTCTTGAACATCAAATGAGAACTTCAACTTTTGGGTGCGTTTTTTGCTAAAAAATCATTTTGTCAGTCAAAAGTGCCAAAAGTGTCAAAAAAGCGTTTTCGGCTCTATGACTGTTTTGAATTTTAAACTTACAATGTGGCATAAAATAACACTTTCTTGAACATCAAATGAGAACTTCAACTTTTGGGTGTGTTTTTTGCTAAAAAATCATTTTGTCAGTCAAAAGTGCCAAAAGTGTCAAAAAAGTGTTTTCGGCCCTAACTATAACTGGTTTGAAGTTTCAACTGACAACACGAGAAAAAATAAAACTTTCTTGAACATCAAATGAGAACTTCAACTTTTGGGTGCATTTGTTGCTAAAAAAAAATCATTTTGTCAGTCAAAAGTACCAAAAGTGTCAAAAAAGTCTTTTATGCTCAGAGTATGACTGTTTTGAAGATTTAACTTACAACGTGACGAAAAATAACACTTTCTTGAACTGCAAATAAGAACTTTGACTTTTGGGTGCGTTTTTTGCTATAAAATCATTTTGTCAGTCAAAAGTGCCAAAAATGTCAAAAAAGCGTTTTCGGCTCTATGACTGTTTTGAATTTTAAACTTACAATGTGGCATAAAATAACAATTTCTTGAACATCAAATGAGAACTTCAACTTTTGGGTGCGTTTTTTGCTAAAAAATCATTTTGTCAGTCAAAAGTGCCAAAAATGTCAAAAAAGCGTTTTCGGCTCTATGATTGTTTTGAATTTTAAACTTACAACGTTGCATAAAATAACACTTTCTTGAACTGCAAATGAGAACTTCAACTTTTGGGTGCATTTAATTCTAAAAAAAATTTTTGTCAGTCAAAAGTGCCAAAAGTGTCAAAAAAGTGTTTTCGGCTCTAACTATTACTGGTTTGAAGTTTCAACTGACAACACGAGAAAAAATAAAACTTTCTTGAACATAAAATGAGAACTTCAACTTTTGGGTGCATTTGTTGCTAAAAAAAATCATTTTGTCAGTCAAAAGTACCAAAAGTGTCAAAAAAGCGTTTTCGGCTCTAACTATTACTGGTTTGAAGTTTCAACTGACAACATGAGAAAAACTAACATTTTCTTGAACTGCAAAATGAGAACTTTATATTTTGTGTCTATTTTTTGCTAAGAAATCATTTTTTCAGTTAAAAGTGCCAAAAGTGTCAAAAAAGTCTTTTATGCTCAGAGTATGACTGTTTTGAATATTTAACTTACAACGTGATGAAAAATAACACTTTCTTGAACTGCAAATAAGAACTTTGACTTTTGGGTGCGTTTTTTGCTAAAAAATTATTTTGTCAGTCAAAAGTGCCAAAAATGTCAAAAAAGCGTTTTCGGCTCTATGACTGTTTTGAATTTTAAACTTACAAAGTGGCATAAAATAACACTTTCTTGAACTGCAAATGAGAACTTCAACTTTTGGGTGCATTTGTTGCTAAAAAAATCATTTTGTCAGTCAAAAGTGCCAAAAGTGTCAAAAAAGCGTTTTCGGCTCTAACTATTACTGGTTTGAAGTTTCAACTGACAACATGAGAAAAACTAACACTTTCTTGAACTGCAAAATGAGAACTTTACATTTTGTGTCTATTTTTTGCTAAGAAATCATTTTTTCAGTTAAAAGTGCCAAAAGTGTCAAAAAAGTCTTTTATGCTCTATGACTGTTTTGAAATTTAAACTTACAATGTGGCATAAAATAACAATTTCTTGAACATCAAATGAGAACTTCAACTTTTGGGTGCGTTTTTTGCTAAAAAATCATTTTGTCAGTCAAAAGTGCCAAAAGTGTCAAAAAAGCGTTTTCGGCTCTATGACTGTTTTGAATTTTAAACTTACAATGTGGCATAAAATAACACTTTCTTGAACATCAAATGAGAACTTCAACTTTTGGGTGTGTTTTTTGCTAAAAAATCATTTTGTCAGTCAAAAGTGCCAAAAATGTTAAAAAAGCGTTTTCGGCTCTATGACTGTTTTGAATTTTAAACTTACAACGTTGCATAAAATAACACTTTCTTGAACTGCAAATGAGAACTTCAACTTTTGGGTGCATTTGTTTCCAAAAAAAATCATTTTGTCAGTCAAAAGTGCCAAAAGTGTCAAAAAAGTGTTTTCGGCTCTAACTATTACTGGTTTGAAGTTTCAACTGACAGCACGAGAAAAAATAAAACTTTCTTGAACATCAAATGAGAACTTCAACTTTTGGGTGCATTTGTTGCTAAAAAAAATCATTTTGTCAGTCAAAAGTGCCAAAAGTGTCAAAAAAGCGTTTTCGGCTCTATGACTGTTTTGAATTTTAAACTTACAAAGTGGCATAAAATAACACTTTCTTGAACATCAAATGAGAACTTCAACTTTTGGGTGCATTTGTTGCTAAAAAAAATCATTTTGTCAGTCAAAAGTACCAAAAGTGTCAAAAAAGCGTTTTCGGCTCTATGATTGTTTTGAATTTTAAACTTACAATGTGGCATAAAATAAAAAATTTTTGAACATCAAATGAGAACTTCAACTTTTGGGTGCGTTTTTTGCTAAAAAATCATTTTGTCAGTCAAAAGTGCCAAAAGTGTCAAAAAAGCGTTTTCGGCTCTATGACTGTTTTGAATTTTAAACTTACAATGTGGCATAAAATAACACTTTCTTGAACATCAAATGAGAACTTCAACTTTTGGGTGCGTTTTTTGCTAAAAAATCATTTTGTCAGTCAAAAGTGCCAAAAATGTTAAAAAAGCGTTTTCGGCTCTATGACTGTTTTGAATTTTAAACTTACAACGTTGCATAAAATAACACTTTCTTGACCTGCAAATAAGAACTTTGACTTTTGGGTGCGTTTTTTGCTAAAAAATCATTTTGTCAGTCAAAAGTGCCAAAAGTGTCAAAAAAGCGTTTTCGGCTCTATGACTGTTTTGAATTTTAAACTTACAATGTGGCATAAAATAACACTTTCTTGAACATCAAATGAGAACTTCAACTTTTGGGGGCGTTTTTTGCTAAAAAATCATTTTGTCAGTCAAAAGTGCCAAAAATGTTAAAAAAGCGTTTTCGGCTCTATGACTGTTTTGAATTTTAAACTTACAACATTGCATAAAATAACACTTTCTTGAACTGCAAATGAGAACTTCAACTTTTGGGTGCATTTGTTTCTAAAAAAAATCATTTTGTCAGTCAAAAGTGCCAAAAGTGTCAAAAAAGTGTTTTCGGCTCTAACTATAACTGGTTTGAAGTTTCAACTGACAACACGAGAAAAAATAAAACTTTCTTGAACATCAAATGAGAACTTCAACTTTTGGGTGCATTTGTTGCTAAAAAAAAATCATTTTGTCAGTCAAAAGTACCAAAAGTGTCAAAAAAGTCTTTTATGCTCAGAGTATGACTGTTTTGAAGATTTAACTTACAACGTGACGAAAAATAACACTTTCTTGAACTGCAAATAAGAACTTTGACTTTTGGGTGCGTTTTTTGCTAAAAAATCATTTTGTCAGTCAAAAGTGCCAAAAATGTCAAAAAAGCGTTTTCGGCTCTATGACTGTTTTGAATTTTAAACTTACAACGTGGCATAAAATAACACTTTCTTGAACTGCAAATGAGAACTTCAACTTTTGGGTGCATTTGTTGCTAAAAAAATCATTTTGTCAGTCAAAAGTACCAAAAGTGTCAAAAAAGTCTTTTATGCTCAGAGTATGACTGTTTTGAAGATTTAACTTACAACGTGACGAAAAATAACACTTTCTTGAACTGCAAATAAGAACTTTGACTTTTGGGTGCGTTTTTTGCTAAAAAATCATTTTGTCAGTCAAAAGTGCCAAAAATGTCAAAAAAGCGTTTTCGGCTCTATGACTGTTTTGAATTTTAAACTTACAACGTGGCATAAAATAACACTTTCTTGAACTGCAAATGAGAATTTCAACTTTTGGGTGCATTTGTTGCTAAAAAAATCATTTTGTCAGTCAAAAGTGCCAAAAGTGTCAAAAAAGTGTTTTCGGCCCTAACTATAACTGGTTTGAAGTTTCAACTGACAACACGAGAAAAAATAAAACTTTCTTGAACATCAAATGAGAACTTCAACTTTTGGGTGCATTTGTTGCTAAAAAAAATCATTTTGTCAGTCAAAAGTACCAAAAGTGTCAAAAAAGTCTTTTATGCTCAGAGTATGACTGTTTTGAAGATTTAACTTACAACGTGACGAAAAATAACACTTTCTTGAACTGCAAATAAGAACTTTGACTTTTGGGTGCGTTTTTTGCTAAAAAATCATTTTGTCAGTCAAAAGTGCCAAAAATGTCAAAAAAGCGTTTTCGGCTCTATGACTGTTTTGAATTTTAAACTTACAATGTGGCATAAAATAACAATTTCTTGAACATCAAATGAGAACTTCAACTTTTGGGTGCGTTTTTTGCTAAAAAATCATTTTGTCAGTCAAAAGTGCCAAAAATGTCAAAAAAGCGTTTTCGGCTCTATGATTGTTTTGAATTTTAAACTTACAACGTTGCATAAAATAACACTTTCTTGAACTGCAAATGAGAACTTCAACTTTTGGGTGCATTTAATTCTAAAAAAAATTTTTGTCAGTCAAAAGTGCCAAAAGTGTCAAAAAAGTGTTTTCGGCTCTAACTATTACTGGTTTGAAGTTTCAACTGACAACACGAGAAAAAATAAAACTTTCTTGAACATAAAATGAGAACTTCAACTTTTGGGTGCATTTGTTGCTAAAAAAAATCATTTTGTCAGTCAAAAGTACCAAAAGTGTCAAAAAAGCGTTTTCGGCTCTAACTATTACTGGTTTGAAGTTTCAACTGACAACATGAGAAAAACTAACATTTTCTTGAACTGCAAAATGAGAACTTTATATTTTGTGTCTATTTTTTGCTAAGAAATCATTTTTTCAGTTAAAAGTGCCAAAAGTGTCAAAAAAGTCTTTTATGCTCAGAGTATGACTGTTTTGAATATTTAACTTACAACGTGATGAAAAATAACACTTTCTTGAACTGCAAATAAGAACTTTGACTTTTGGGTGCGTTTTTTGCTAAAAAATTATTTTGTCAGTCAAAAGTGCCAAAAATGTCAAAAAAGCGTTTTCGGCTCTATGACTGTTTTGAATTTTAAACTTACAAAGTGGCATAAAATAACACTTTCTTGAACTGCAAATGAGAACTTCAACTTTTGGGTGCATTTGTTGCTAAAAAAATCATTTTGTCAGTCAAAAGTGCCAAAAGTGTCAAAAAAGCGTTTTCGGCTCTAACTATTACTGGTTTGAAGTTTCAACTGACAACATGAGAAAAACTAACACTTTCTTGAACTGCAAAATGAGAACTTTACATTTTGTGTCTATTTTTTGCTAAGAAATCATTTTTTCAGTTAAAAGTGCCAAAAGTGTCAAAAAAGTCTTTTATGCTCTATGACTGTTTTGAAATTTAAACTTACAATGTGGCATAAAATAACAATTTCTTGAACATCAAATGAGAACTTCAACTTTTGGGTGCGTTTTTTGCTAAAAAATCATTTTGTCAGTCAAAAGTGCCAAAAGTGTCAAAAAAGCGTTTTCGGCTCTATGACTGTTTTGAATTTTAAACTTACAATGTGGCATAAAATAACACTTTCTTGAACATCAAATGAGAACTTCAACTTTTGGGTGTGTTTTTTGCTAAAAAATCATTTTGTCAGTCAAAAGTGCCAAAAATGTTAAAAAAGCGTTTTCGGCTCTATGACTGTTTTGAATTTTAAACTTACAACGTTGCATAAAATAACACTTTCTTGAACTGCAAATGAGAACTTCAACTTTTGGGTGCATTTGTTTCCAAAAAAAATCATTTTGTCAGTCAAAAGTGCCAAAAGTGTCAAAAAAGTGTTTTCGGCTCTAACTATTACTGGTTTGAAGTTTCAACTGACAGCACGAGAAAAAATAAAACTTTCTTGAACATCAAATGAGAACTTCAACTTTTGGGTGCATTTGTTGCTAAAAAAAATCATTTTGTCAGTCAAAAGTGCCAAAAGTGTCAAAAAAGCGTTTTCGGCTCTATGACTGTTTTGAATTTTAAACTTACAAAGTGGCATAAAATAACACTTTCTTGAACATCAAATGAGAACTTCAACTTTTGGGTGCATTTGTTGCTAAAAAAAATCATTTTGTCAGTCAAAAGTACCAAAAGTGTCAAAAAAGCGTTTTCGGCTCTATGATTGTTTTGAATTTTAAACTTACAATGTGGCATAAAATAAAAAATTTTTGAACATCAAATGAGAACTTCAACTTTTGGGTGCGTTTTTTGCTAAAAAATCATTTTGTCAGTCAAAAGTGCCAAAAGTGTCAAAAAAGCGTTTTCGGCTCTATGACTGTTTTGAATTTTAAACTTACAATGTGGCATAAAATAACACTTTCTTGAACATCAAATGAGAACTTCAACTTTTGGGTGCGTTTTTTGCTAAAAAATCATTTTGTCAGTCAAAAGTGCCAAAAATGTTAAAAAAGCGTTTTCGGCTCTATGACTGTTTTGAATTTTAAACTTACAACGTTGCATAAAATAACACTTTCTTGACCTGCAAATAAGAACTTTGACTTTTGGGTGCGTTTTTTGCTAAAAAATCATTTTGTCAGTCAAAAGTGCCAAAAGTGTCAAAAAAGCGTTTTCGGCTCTATGACTGTTTTGAATTTTAAACTTACAATGTGGCATAAAATAACACTTTCTTGAACATCAAATGAGAACTTCAACTTTTGGGGGCGTTTTTTGCTAAAAAATCATTTTGTCAGTCAAAAGTGCCAAAAATGTTAAAAAAGCGTTTTCGGCTCTATGACTGTTTTGAATTTTAAACTTACAACATTGCATAAAATAACACTTTCTTGAACTGCAAATGAGAACTTCAACTTTTGGGTGCATTTGTTTCTAAAAAAAATCATTTTGTCAGTCAAAAGTGCCAAAAGTGTCAAAAAAGTGTTTTCGGCTCTAACTATAACTGGTTTGAAGTTTCAACTGACAACACGAGAAAAAATAAAACTTTCTTGAACATCAAATGAGAACTTCAACTTTTGGGTGCATTTGTTGCTAAAAAAAAATCATTTTGTCAGTCAAAAGTACCAAAAGTGTCAAAAAAGTCTTTTATGCTCAGAGTATGACTGTTTTGAAGATTTAACTTACAACGTGACGAAAAATAACACTTTCTTGAACTGCAAATAAGAACTTTGACTTTTGGGTGCGTTTTTTGCTAAAAAATCATTTTGTCAGTCAAAAGTGCCAAAAATGTCAAAAAAGCGTTTTCGGCTCTATGACTGTTTTGAATTTTAAACTTACAACGTGGCATAACATAACACTTTCTTGAACTGCAAATGAGAACTTCAACTTTTGGGTGCATTTGTTGCTAAAAAAATCATTTTGTCAGTCAAAAGTACCAAAAGTGTCAAAAAAGTCTTTTATGCTCAGAGTATGACTGTTTTGAAGATTTAACTTACAACGTGACGAAAAATAACACTTTCTTGAACTGCAAATAAGAACTTTGACTTTTGGGTGCGTTTTTTGCTAAAAAATCATTTTGTCAGTCAAAAGTGCCAAAAATGTCAAAAAAGCGTTTTCGGCTCTATGACTGTTTTGAATTTTAAACTTACAACGTGGCATAAAATAACACTTTCTTGAACTGCAAATGAGAACTTCAACTTTTGGGTGCATTTGTTGCTAAAAAAATCATTTTGTCAGTCAAAAGTGCCAAAAGTGTCAAAAAAGTGTTTTCGGCCCTAACTATAACTGGTTTGAAGTTTCAACTGACAACACGAGAAAAAATAAAACTTTCTTGAACATCAAATGAGAACTTCAACTTTTGGGTGCATTTGTTGCTAAAAAAAATCATTTTGTCAGTCAAAAGTACCAAAAGTGTCAAAAAAGTCTTTTATGCTCAGAGTATGACTGTTTTGAAGATTTAACTTACAACGTGACGAAAAATAACACTTTCTTGAACTGCAAATAAGAACTTTGACTTTTGGGTGCGTTTTTTGCTAAAAAATCATTTTGTCAGTCAAAAGTGCCAAAAATGTCAAAAAAGCGTTTTCGGCTCTATGACTGTTTTGAATTTTAAACTTACAACGTTGCATAAAATAACACTTTCTTGAACTGCAAATGAGAACTTCAACTTCTGGGTGCATTTGTTGCTAAAAAAATCATTTTGTCAGTCAAAAGTGCCAAAAGTGTCAAAAAAGTGTTTTCGGCTCTAACTATTACTGGTTTGAAGTTTCAACTGACAACATGAGAAAAAATAAAACTTTCTTAAACATCAAATGAGAACTTAAACTTTTGGGTGCATTTGTTGCTAAAAAAAATCAATTTGTCAGTCAAAAGTACCAAAAGTGTCAAAAAAGCGTTTTTGGCTCAATGACTGTTTTGAAATTTCAACTTACAATGTGGCATAAAATAACACTTTCTTGAACATCAAATGAGAACTTCAACTTTTGGGTGCATTTGTTTCTAAAAAAAATCATTTTGTCAGTCAAAAGTGTCAAAAAAGTGTTTTCGGCTCTAACTATTACTGTTTTGAAATTTCAACTGACAACATGACAAAAAATAACACTTTCTTGAACTGCAAATGAGAACTTCAACTTTTGGGTGCGTTTTTTGCTAAAAAAAAATCATTTTTTAAGTCAAAAGTGCCAAAAGTGTCAAAAAAGCGTTTGCGGCTCTAAGTATTACTGGTTTGAAGTTTCAACTGACAAGATGAGAAAAACTAACACTTTCTTGAACTGCAAAATGAGAACTTTGAATTTTGTGTCTATTTTTTGCTAAGAAATCATTTTTTCAGTTAAAAGTGCCAAAAGTGTCAAAAAACTCTTTTATGCTCAGAGTATGACTGTTTTGAATATTTAACTTACAACGTGACAAAAAATAACACTTTCTTGAACTGCAAATAAGAACTTTGACTTTTGGGTGCGTTTTTTGCTAAAAAATTATTTTGTCAGTCAAAAGTGCCAAAAATGTCAAAAAAGTGTTTTCGGCTCTATGACTGTTTTGAATTTTAAACTTACAATGTGGCATAAAATAACACTTTCTTGAACATCAAATGAGAACTTCAACTTTTGGGTGCATTTGTTGCTAAAAAAAATCATTTTGTCAGTCAAAAGTACCAAAAGTGTCAAAAAAGCGTTTTCGGCTCTATGACTGTTTTGAATTTTAAACTTACAATGTGGCATAAAATAACACTTTCTTGAACATCAAATGAGAACTTCAACTTTTGGGGGCGTTTTTTGCTAAAAAATCATTTTGTCAGTCAAAAGTGCCAAAAATGTTAAAAAAGCGTTTTCGGCTCTATGACTGTTTTGAATTTTAAACTTACAACATTGCATAAAATAACACTTTCTTGAACTGCAAATGAGAACTTCAACTTTTGGGTGCATTTGTTTCTAAAAAAAATCATTTTGTCAGTCAAAAGTGCCAAAAGTGTCAAAAAAGTGTTTTCGGCTCTAACTATAACTGGTTTGAAGTTTCAACTGACAACACGAGAAAAAATAAAACTTTCTTGAACATCAAATGAGAACTTCAACTTTTGGGTGCATTTGTTGCTAAAAAAAAATCATTTTGTCAGTCAAAAGTACCAAAAGTGTCAAAAAAGTCTTTTATGCTCAGAGTATGACTGTTTTGAAGATTTAACTTACAACGTGACGAAAAATAACACTTTCTTGAACTGCAAATAAGAACTTTGACTTTTGGGTGCGTTTTTTGCTAAAAAAAAATCATTTTGTCAGTCAAAAGTGCCAAAAATGTCAAAAAAGCGTTTTCGGCTCTATGACTGTTTTGAATTTTAAACTTACAACGTGGCATAAAATAACACTTTCTTGAACTGCAAATGAGAACTTCAACTTTTGGGTGCATTTGTTGCTAAAAAAATCATTTTGTCAGTCAAAAGTACCAAAAGTGTCAAAAAAGTCTTTTATGCTCAGAGTATGACTGTTTTGAAGATTTAACTTACAACGTGACGAAAAATAACACTTTCTTGAACTGCAAATAAGAACTTTGACTTTTGGGTGCGTTTTTTGCTAAAAAATCATTTTGTCAGTCAAAAGTGCCAAAAATGTCAAAAAAGCGTTTTCGGCTCTATGACTGTTTTGAATTTTAAACTTACAATGTGGCATAAAATAACAATTTCTTGAACATCAAATGAGAACTTCAACTTTTGGGTGCGTTTTTTGCTAAAAAATCATTTTGTCAGTCAAAAGTGCCAAAAATGTCAAAAAAGCGTTTTCGGCTCTATGATTGTTTTGAATTTTAAACTTACAACGTTGCATAAAATAACACTTTCTTGAACTGCAAATGAGAACTTCAACTTTTGGGTGCATTTAATTCTAAAAAAAATTTTTGTCAGTCAAAAGTGCCAAAAGTGTCAAAAAAGTGTTTTCGGCTCTAACTATTACTGGTTTGAAGTTTCAACTGACAACACGAGAAAAAATAAAACTTTCTTGAACATAAAATGAGAACTTCAACTTTTGGGTGCATTTGTTGCTAAAAAAAATCATTTTGTCAGTCAAAAGTACCAAAAGTGTCAAAAAAGCGTTTTCGGCTCTAACTATTACTGGTTTGAAGTTTCAACTGACAACATGAGAAAAACTAACATTTTCTTGAACTGCAAAATGAGAACTTTATATTTTGTGTCTATTTTTTGCTAAGAAATCATTTTTTCAGTTAAAAGTGCCAAAAGTGTCAAAAAAGTCTTTTATGCTCAGAGTATGACTGTTTTGAATATTTAACTTACAACGTGATGAAAAATAACACTTTCTTGAACTGCAAATAAGAACTTTGACTTTTGGGTGCGTTTTTTGCTAAAAAATTATTTTGTCAGTCAAAAGTGCCAAAAATGTCAAAAAAGCGTTTTCGGCTCTATGACTGTTTTGAATTTTAAACTTACAAAGTGGCATAAAATAACACTTTCTTGAACTGCAAATGAGAACTTCAACTTTTGGGTGCATTTGTTGCTAAAAAAATCATTTTGTCAGTCAAAAGTGCCAAAAGTGTCAAAAAAGCGTTTTCGGCTCTAACTATTACTGGTTTGAAGTTTCAACTGACAACATGAGAAAAACTAACACTTTCTTGAACTGCAAAATGAGAACTTTACATTTTGTGTCTATTTTTTGCTAAGAAATCATTTTTTCAGTTAAAAGTGCCAAAAGTGTCAAAAAAGTCTTTTATGCTCTATGACTGTTTTGAAATTTAAACTTACAATGTGGCATAAAATAACAATTTCTTGAACATCAAATGAGAACTTCAACTTTTGGGTGCGTTTTTTGCTAAAAAATCATTTTGTCAGTCAAAAGTGCCAAAAGTGTCAAAAAAGCGTTTTCGGCTCTATGACTGTTTTGAATTTTAAACTTACAATGTGGCATAAAATAACACTTTCTTGAACATCAAATGAGAACTTCAACTTTTGGGTGTGTTTTTTGCTAAAAAATCATTTTGTCAGTCAAAAGTGCCAAAAATGTTAAAAAAGCGTTTTCGGCTCTATGACTGTTTTGAATTTTAAACTTACAACGTTGCATAAAATAACACTTTCTTGAACTGCAAATGAGAACTTCAACTTTTGGGTGCATTTGTTTCCAAAAAAAATCATTTTGTCAGTCAAAAGTGCCAAAAGTGTCAAAAAAGTGTTTTCGGCTCTAACTATTACTGGTTTGAAGTTTCAACTGACAGCACGAGAAAAAATAAAACTTTCTTGAACATCAAATGAGAACTTCAACTTTTGGGTGCATTTGTTGCTAAAAAAAATCATTTTGTCAGTCAAAAGTGCCAAAAGTGTCAAAAAAGCGTTTTCGGCTCTATGACTGTTTTGAATTTTAAACTTACAAAGTGGCATAAAATAACACTTTCTTGAACATCAAATGAGAACTTCAACTTTTGGGTGCATTTGTTGCTAAAAAAAATCATTTTGTCAGTCAAAAGTACCAAAAGTGTCAAAAAAGCGTTTTCGGCTCTATGATTGTTTTGAATTTTAAACTTACAATGTGGCATAAAATAAAAAATTTTTGAACATCAAATGAGAACTTCAACTTTTGGGTGCGTTTTTTGCTAAAAAATCATTTTGTCAGTCAAAAGTGCCAAAAGTGTCAAAAAAGCGTTTTCGGCTCTATGACTGTTTTGAATTTTAAACTTACAATGTGGCATAAAATAACACTTTCTTGAACATCAAATGAGAACTTCAACTTTTGGGTGCGTTTTTTGCTAAAAAATCATTTTGTCAGTCAAAAGTGCCAAAAATGTTAAAAAAGCGTTTTCGGCTCTATGACTGTTTTGAATTTTAAACTTACAACGTTGCATAAAATAACACTTTCTTGACCTGCAAATAAGAACTTTGACTTTTGGGTGCGTTTTTTGCTAAAAAATCATTTTGTCAGTCAAAAGTGCCAAAAGTGTCAAAAAAGCGTTTTCGGCTCTATGACTGTTTTGAATTTTAAACTTACAATGTGGCATAAAATAACACTTTCTTGAACATCAAATGAGAACTTCAACTTTTGGGGGCGTTTTTTGCTAAAAAATCATTTTGTCAGTCAAAAGTGCCAAAAATGTTAAAAAAGCGTTTTCGGCTCTATGACTGTTTTGAATTTTAAACTTACAACATTGCATAAAATAACACTTTCTTGAACTGCAAATGAGAACTTCAACTTTTGGGTGCATTTGTTTCTAAAAAAAATCATTTTGTCAGTCAAAAGTGCCAAAAGTGTCAAAAAAGTGTTTTCGGCTCTAACTATAACTGGTTTGAAGTTTCAACTGACAACACGAGAAAAAATAAAACTTTCTTGAACATCAAATGAGAACTTCAACTTTTGGGTGCATTTGTTGCTAAAAAAAAATCATTTTGTCAGTCAAAAGTACCAAAAGTGTCAAAAAAGTCTTTTATGCTCAGAGTATGACTGTTTTGAAGATTTAACTTACAACGTGACGAAAAATAACACTTTCTTGAACTGCAAATAAGAACTTTGACTTTTGGGTGCGTTTTTTGCTAAAAAATCATTTTGTCAGTCAAAAGTGCCAAAAATGTCAAAAAAGCGTTTTCGGCTCTATGACTGTTTTGAATTTTAAACTTACAACGTGGCATAACATAACACTTTCTTGAACTGCAAATGAGAACTTCAACTTTTGGGTGCATTTGTTGCTAAAAAAATCATTTTGTCAGTCAAAAGTACCAAAAGTGTCAAAAAAGTCTTTTATGCTCAGAGTATGACTGTTTTGAAGATTTAACTTACAACGTGACGAAAAATAACACTTTCTTGAACTGCAAATAAGAACTTTGACTTTTGGGTGCGTTTTTTGCTAAAAAATCATTTTGTCAGTCAAAAGTGCCAAAAATGTCAAAAAAGCGTTTTCGGCTCTATGACTGTTTTGAATTTTAAACTTACAACGTGGCATAAAATAACACTTTCTTGAACTGCAAATGAGAACTTCAACTTTTGGGTGCATTTGTTGCTAAAAAAATCATTTTGTCAGTCAAAAGTGCCAAAAGTGTCAAAAAAGTGTTTTCGGCCCTAACTATAACTGGTTTGAAGTTTCAACTGACAACACGAGAAAAAATAAAACTTTCTTGAACATCAAATGAGAACTTCAACTTTTGGGTGCATTTGTTGCTAAAAAAAATCATTTTGTCAGTCAAAAGTACCAAAAGTGTCAAAAAAGTCTTTTATGCTCAGAGTATGACTGTTTTGAAGATTTAACTTACAACGTGACGAAAAATAACACTTTCTTGAACTGCAAATAAGAACTTTGACTTTTGGGTGCGTTTTTTGCTAAAAAATCATTTTGTCAGTCAAAAGTGCCAAAAATGTCAAAAAAGCGTTTTCGGCTCTATGACTGTTTTGAATTTTAAACTTACAACGTTGCATAAAATAACACTTTCTTGAACTGCAAATGAGAACTTCAACTTCTGGGTGCATTTGTTGCTAAAAAAATCATTTTGTCAGTCAAAAGTGCCAAAAGTGTCAAAAAAGTGTTTTCGGCTCTAACTATTACTGGTTTGAAGTTTCAACTGACAACATGAGAAAAAATAAAACTTTCTTAAACATCAAATGAGAACTTAAACTTTTGGGTGCATTTGTTGCTAAAAAAAATCAATTTGTCAGTCAAAAGTACCAAAAGTGTCAAAAAAGCGTTTTTGGCTCAATGACTGTTTTGAAATTTCAACTTACAATGTGGCATAAAATAACACTTTCTTGAACATCAAATGAGAACTTCAACTTTTGGGTGCATTTGTTTCTAAAAAAAATCATTTTGTCAGTCAAAAGTGTCAAAAAAGTGTTTTCGGCTCTAACTATTACTGTTTTGAAATTTCAACTGACAACATGACAAAAAATAACACTTTCTTGAACTGCAAATGAGAACTTCAACTTTTGGGTGCGTTTTTTGCTAAAAAAAAATCATTTTTTAAGTCAAAAGTGCCAAAAGTGTCAAAAAAGCGTTTGCGGCTCTAAGTATTACTGGTTTGAAGTTTCAACTGACAAGATGAGAAAAACTAACACTTTCTTGAACTGCAAAATGAGAACTTTGAATTTTGTGTCTATTTTTTGCTAAGAAATCATTTTTTCAGTTAAAAGTGCCAAAAGTGTCAAAAAACTCTTTTATGCTCAGAGTATGACTGTTTTGAATATTTAACTTACAACGTGACAAAAAATAACACTTTCTTGAACTGCAAATAAGAACTTTGACTTTTGGGTGCGTTTTTTGCTAAAAAATTATTTTGTCAGTCAAAAGTGCCAAAAATGTCAAAAAAGTGTTTTCGGCTCTATGACTGTTTTGAATTTTAAACTTACAATGTGGCATAAAATAACACTTTCTTGAACATCAAATGAGAACTTCAACTTTTGGGTGCATTTGTTGCTAAAAAAAATCATTTTGTCAGTCAAAAGTACCAAAAGTGTCAAAAAAGCGTTTTCGGCTCTATGACTGTTTTGAATTTTAAACTTACAATGTGGCATAAAATAACACTTTCTTGAACATCAAATGAGAACTTCAACTTTTGGGGGCGTTTTTTGCTAAAAAATCATTTTGTCAGTCAAAAGTGCCAAAAATGTTAAAAAAGCGTTTTCGGCTCTATGACTGTTTTGAATTTTAAACTTACAACATTGCATAAAATAACACTTTCTTGAACTGCAAATGAGAACTTCAACTTTTGGGTGCATTTGTTTCTAAAAAAAATCATTTTGTCAGTCAAAAGTGCCAAAAGTGTCAAAAAAGTGTTTTCGGCTCTAACTATAACTGGTTTGAAGTTTCAACTGACAACACGAGAAAAAATAAAACTTTCTTGAACATCAAATGAGAACTTCAACTTTTGGGTGCATTTGTTGCTAAAAAAAAATCATTTTGTCAGTCAAAAGTACCAAAAGTGTCAAAAAAGTCTTTTATGCTCAGAGTATGACTGTTTTGAAGATTTAACTTACAACGTGACGAAAAATAACACTTTCTTGAACTGCAAATAAGAACTTTGACTTTTGGGTGCGTTTTTTGCTAAAAAAAAATCATTTTGTCAGTCAAAAGTGCCAAAAATGTCAAAAAAGCGTTTTCGGCTCTATGACTGTTTTGAATTTTAAACTTACAACGTGGCATAAAATAACACTTTCTTGAACTGCAAATGAGAACTTCAACTTTTGGGTGCATTTGTTGCTAAAAAAATCATTTTGTCAGTCAAAAGTACCAAAAGTGTCAAAAAAGTCTTTTATGCTCAGAGTATGACTGTTTTGAAGATTTAACTTACAACGTGACGAAAAATAACACTTTCTTGAACTGCAAATAAGAACTTTGACTTTTGGGTGCGTTTTTTGCTAAAAAATCATTTTGTCAGTCAAAAGTGCCAAAAATGTCAAAAAAGCGTTTTCGGCTCTATGACTGTTTTGAATTTTAAACTTACAACGTGGCATAAAATAACACTTTCTTGAACTGCAAATGAGAACTTCAACTTTTGGGTGCATTTGTTGCTAAAAAAATCATTTTGTCAGTCAAAAGTGCCAAAAGTGTCAAAAAAGTGTTTTCGGCCCTAACTATAACTGGTTTGAAGTTTCAACTGACAACACGAGAAAAAATAAAACTTTCTTGAACATCAAATGAGAACTTCAACTTTTGGGTGCATTTGTTGCTAAAAAAAATCATTTTGTCAGTCAAAAGTACCAAAAGTGTCAAAAAAGTCTTTTATGCTCAGAGTATGACTGTTTTGAAGATTTAACTTACAACGTGACGAAAAATAACACTTTCTTGAACTGCAAATAAGAACTTTGACTTTTGGGTGCGTTTTTTGCTAAAAAATCATTTTGTCAGTCAAAAGTGCCAAAAATGTCAAAAAAGCGTTTTCGGCTCTATGACTGTTTTGAATTTTAAACTTACAACGTTGCATAAAATAACACTTTCTTGAACTGCAAATGAGAACTTCAACTTCTGGGTGCATTTGTTGCTAAAAAAATCATTTTGTCAGTCAAAAGTGCCAAAAGTGTCAAAAAAGTGTTTTCGGCTCTAACTATTACTGGTTTGAAGTTTCAACTGACAACATGAGAAAAAATAAAACTTTCTTAAACATCAAATGAGAACTTAAACTTTTGGGTGCATATGTTGCTAAAAAAATCATTTTGTCAGTCAAAAGTACCAAAAGTGTCAAAAAAGCGTTTTTGGCTCAATGACTGTTTTGAAATTTCAACTTACAATGTGGCATAAAATAACACTTTCTTGAACATCAAATGAGAACTTCAACTTTTGGGTGCATTTGTTTCTAAAAAAAATCATTTTGTCAGTCAAAAGTGTCAAAAAAGTGTTTTCGGCTCTAACTATTACTGTTTTGAAATTTCAACTGACAACATGACAAAAAATAACACTTTCTTGAACTGCAAATGAGAACTTCAACTTTTGGGTGCGTTTTTTGCTAAAAAAAAAATCAATTTTTAAGTCAAAAGTGCCAAAACTGTCAAAAGAGCGTTTGCGGCTCTAAGTATTACTGGTTTGAAGTTTCAACTGACAAGATGAGAAAAACTAACACTTTCTTGAACTGCAAAATGAGAACTTTGAGTTTTGTGTCTATTTTTTGCTAAGAAATCATTTTTTCAGTTAAAAGTGCCAAAAGTGTCAAAAAACTCTTTTATGCTCAGAGTATGACTGTTTTGAATATTTAACTTACAACGTGACAAAAAATAACACTTTCTTGAACTGCAAATAAGAACTTTGACTTTTGGGTGCGTTTTTTGCTAAAAAATTATTTTGTCAGTCAAAAGTGCCAAAAATGTCAAAAAAGTGTTTTCGGCTCTATGACTGTTTTGAATTTTAAACTTACAATGTGGCATAAAATAACACTTTCTTGAACATCAAATGAGAACTTCAACTTTTGGGTGCATTTGTTGCTAAAAAAAATCATTTTGTCAGTCAAAAGTACCAAAAGTGTCAAAAAAGCGTTTTCGGCTCTATGACTGTTTTGAATTTTAAACTTAAAATGTTGCATAAAATAACACTTTCTTGAACATCAAATGAGAACTTCAACTTTTGGGTGCGTTTTTTGCTAAAAAAATCATTTTGTCAGTCAAAAGTGCCAAAAGTGTCAAGAAAGCGTTTTCGGCTCTATGACTGTTTTGAATTTTAAACTTACAATGTGGCATAAAATAACACTTTCTTGAACATCAAAAGAGAACTTCAACTTTTGGGTGCATTTGTTGCTAAAAAAAATCATTTTGTCAGTCAAAAGTACCAAAAGTGTCAAAAAAGCGTTTTCGGCTCTATGACTGTTTTGAATTTTAAACTTACAATGTTGCATAAAATAACAATTTCTTGAACATCAAATGAGAACTTCAACTTTTGGGTGCGTTTTTTGCTAAAAAATCATTTTGTCAGTCAAAAGTGCCAAAAGTGTCAAGAAAGCGTTTTCGGCTCTATGACTGTTTTGAATTTTAAACTTACAATGTGGAATAAAATAACACTTTCTTGAACATCAAATGAGAACTTCAACTTTTGGGAGCATTTGTTGCTAAAAAAAATCATTTTGTCAGTCAAAAGTACCAAAAGTGTCAAAAAAGCGTTTTTTGGCTCAATGACTGTTTTGAAATTTCAACTGACAACATGACAAAAAATAACACTTTCTTGAACTGCAAATGAGAACTTCAACTTTTGGGTGCGTTTTTTGCTAAAAAAAAATCATTTTTTAAGTCAAAAGTGCCAAAAGTGTCAAAAAAGCGTTTACGGCTCTAAGTATTACTGGTTTGAAATTCAACTGACAACATGAGAAAAACTAACACTTTCTTGAACTGCAAAATGAGAACTTTGAATTTTGTGTCTATTTTTTGCTAAGAAATCATTTTTTCAGTTAAAAGTGCCAAAAGTGTCAAAAAAGTCTTTTATGCTCAGAGTATGACTGTTTTGAATATTTAACTTACGTGACAAAAAATAACACTTTCTAGAACTGCAAATGAGAACTTCAACTTTTGGGTGCGTTTTTTGCTAAAAAATCATTTTGTCAGTCAAAAGAGCCAAAAGTGTCAAAAAAGTGTTTTCGGCTCTAACTATTACTGGTTTGAAGGTTCAACTAACAACATGAGAAAAAATAAAACTTTATTCGAACATCAAATGAGAACTTCAACTTTTGGGTGCATTTGTTGCTAAAAAAAATCATTTTGTCAGTCAAAAGTACCAAAAGTGTCAAAAAAGCGTTTTTGGCTCCATGACTGTTTTGAATTTTAAACTTACAATGTGGCATAAAATAACAATTTCTTGAACATCAAATGAGAACTTCAACTTTTGGGTGCGTTTTTTGCTAAAAAATCATTTTTTCAGTCAAAAGTGCCAAAAGTGTCAAAAAAGCGTTTTCGGCTCTATGACTGTTTTGAATTTTAAACTTACAATGTGGCATAAAATAACAATTTCTTGAACATCAAATGAGAACTTCAACTTTTGGGTGCGTTTTTTGCTAAAAAATCATTTTTTCAGTCAAAAGTGCCAAAAGTGTCAAAAAAGCGTTTTGGGCTCTATGATTGTTTTGAATTTTAAACTTACAACATTTCATAAAATAACACTTTCTTGAACTGCAAATGAGAACTTCAACTTTTGGGTGCATTTGTTTCTAAAAAAAATCATTTTGTCAGTCAAAAGTGTCAAAAAAGTGTTTTCGGCTCTAACTATTACTGGTTTGAAGTTTCAACTGACAACATGAAAAAATATAACTTTCTTGAACATCAAATGAGACCTTCAACTTTTGGGTGCATTCGTTTCTAAAAAAAATCATTTTGTCAGTCAAAAGTGCCAAAAGTGTCAAAAAAGTGTTTTCGGCTCTAACTAATACTGGTTTGAATTTTAAACTGACAACATGAGGAAAAATAAAACTTTCTTGAACATCAAATGAGAACTTCAACTTTTGGGTGCATTTGTTGCTAAAAAAAAATCATTTTGTCAGTCAAAAGTGCCAAAAGTGTCAAAAAAGCGTTTTCGGCTCTATGACTGTTTTGAATTTTAAACTTACAATGTGGCATAAAATAACACTTTCTTGAACATCAAATGAGAACTTCAACTTTTGGGTGCGTTTTTTGCTAAAAATCATTTTGTCAGTCAAAAGTGCCAAAAATGTCAAAAAAGCGTTTTCGGCTCTATGATTGTTTTGAATTTTAAACTTACAACGTTGCATAAAATAACACTTTCTTGAACTGCAAATGAGAACTTCAACTTTTGGGTGCATTTGTTTCTAAAAAAAGTCATTTTGTCAGTCAAAAGTGTCAAAAAAGTGTTTTCGGCTCTAACTATTACTGGTTTGAAGTTTCAACTGACAACATGAGAAAAATAAAACTTTCTTGAACATCAAATGAGAACTTCAACTTTTGGGTGCATTTGTTGCTAAAAAAAATCATTTTTTCAGTCAAAAGTACCAAAAGTGTCAAAAAAGTCTTTTATGCTCAGAGTATGACTGTTTTGAAGATTTAACTTACAACGTGACAAAAAATAACACTTTCTAGAACTGCAAATGAGAACTTCAACTTTTGGGTGCGTTTTTTGCTAAAAAATCATTTTGTCAGTCAAAAGAGCCAAAAGTGTCAAAAAAGTGTTTTCGGCTCTATTACTGGTTTGAAGGTTCAACTAACAACATGAGAAAAAATAAAACTTTATTCGAACATCAAATGAGAACTTCAACTTTTGGGTGCATTTGTTGCTAAAAAAAATCATTTTGTCAGTCAAAAGTACCAAAAGTGTCAAAAAAGCGTTTTCGGCTCCATGACTGTTTTGAATTTTAAACTTACAATGTGGCATAAAATAACAATTTCTTGAACATCAAATGAGAACTTCAACTTTTGGGTGCGTTTTTTGCTAAAAAATCATTTTTTCAGTCAAAAGTGCCAAAAGTGTCAAAAAAGCGTTTTCGGCTCTATGACTGTTTTGAATTTTAAACTTACAATGTGGCATAAAATAACAATTTCTTGAACATCAAATGAGAACTTCAACTTTTGGGTGCGTTTTTTGCTAAAAAATCATTTTTTCAGTCAAAAGTGCCAAAAGTGTCAAAAAAGCGTTTTGGGCTCTATGATTGTTTTGAATTTTAAACTTACAACATTTCATAAAATAACACTTTCTTGAACTGCAAATGAGAACTTCAACTTTTGGGTGCATTTGTTTCTAAAAAAAATCATTTTGTCAGTCAAAAGTGTCAAAAAAGTGTTTTCGGCTCTAACTATTACTGGTTTGAAGTTTCAACTGACAACATGAGAAAAAATAAAACTTTCTTGAACATCAAATGAGAACTTCAACTTTTGGGTGCATTCGTTTCTAAAAAAAATCATTTTGTCAGTCAAAAGTGCCAAAAGTGTCAAAAAAGTGTTTTCGGCTCTAACTATTACTGGTTTGAATTTTAAACTGACAACATGAGGAAAAATAAAACTTTCTTGAACATCAAATGAGAACTTCAACTTTTGGGTGCATTTGTTGCTAAAAAAAAATCATTTTGTCAGTCAAAAGTGCCAAAAGTGTCAAAAAAGCGTTTTCGGCTCTATGACTGTTTTGAATTTTAAACTTACAATGTGGCATAAAATAACACTTTCTTGAACATCAAATGAGAACTTCAACTTTTGGGTGCGTTTTTTGCTAAAAATCATTTTGTCAGTCAAAAGTGCCAAAAATGTCAAAAAAGCGTTTTCGGCTCTATGATTGTTTTGAATTTTAAACTTACAACGTTGCATAAAATAACACTTTCTTGAACTGCAAATGAGAACTTCAACTTTTGGGTGCATTTGTTTCTAAAAAAAGTCATTTTGTCAGTCAAAAGTGTCAAAAAAGTGTTTTCGGCTCTAACTATTACTGGTTTGAAGTTTCAACTGACAACATGAGAAAAATAAAACTTTCTTGAACATCAAATGAGAACTTCAACTTTTGGGTGCATTTGTTGCTAAAAAAAATCATTTTGTCAGTCAAAAGTACCAAAAGTGTCAAAAAAGTCTTTTATGCTCAGAGTATGACTGTTTTGAAGATTTAACTTACAACGTGACAAAAAATAACACTTTCTAGAACTGCAAATGAGAACTTCAACTTTTGGGTGCGTTTTTTGCTAAAAAATCATTTTGTCAGTCAAAAGAGCCAAAAGTGTCAAAAAAGTGTTTTCGGCTCTATTACTGGTTTGAAGGTTCAACTAACAACATGAGAAAAAATAAAACTTTATTCGAACATCAAATGAGAACTTCAACTTTTGGGTGCATTTGTTGCTAAAAAAAATCATTTTGTCAGTCAAAAGTACCAAAAGTGTCAAAAAAGCGTTTTCGGCTCCATGACTGTTTTGAATTTTAAACTTACAATGTGGCATAAAATAACAATTTCTTGAACATCAAATGAGAACTTCAACTTTTGGGTGCGTTTTTTTCTAAAAAATCATTTTTTCAGTCAAAAGTGCCAAAAGTGTCAAAAAAGCGTTTTCGGCTCTATGACTGTTTTGAATTTTAAACTTACAATGTGGCATAAAATAACAATTTCTTGAACATCAAATGAGAACTTCAACTTTTGGGTGCGTTTTTTGCTAAAAAATCATTTTTTCAGTCAAAAGTGCCAAAAGTGTCAAAAAAGCGTTTTGGGCTCTATGATTGTTTTGAATTTTAAACTTACAACATTTCATAAAATAACACTTTCTTGAACTGCAAATGAGAACTTCAACTTTTGGGTGCATTTGTTTCTAAAAAAAATCATTTTGTCAGTCAAAAGTGTCAAAAAAGTGTTTTCGGCTCTAACTATTACTGGTTTGAAGTTTCAACTGACAACATGAGAAAAAATAAAACTTTCTTGAACATCAAATGAGAACTTCAACTTTTGGGTGCATTCGTTTCTAAAAAAAATCATTTTGTCAGTCAAAAGTGCCAAAAGTGTCAAAAAAGTGTTTTCGGCTCTAACTATTACTGGTTTGAATTTTAAACTGACAACATGAGGAAAAATAAAACTTTCTTGAACATCAAATGAGAACTTCAACTTTTGGGTGCATTTGTTGCTAAAAAAAAATCATTTTGTCAGTCAAAAGTACCAAAAGTGTCAAAAAAGCGTTTTCGGCTCTATGACTGTTTTGAATTTTAAACTTACAATGTGGCATAAAGTAACACTTTCTTGAACATCAAATGAGAACCTCAACTTTTGGGTGCGTTTTTTGCTAAAAAATCATTTTGTCAGTCAAAAGTGCCAAAAATGTCAAAAAAGCGTTTTCGGCTCTATGACTGTTTTGAATTTTAAACTTACAACGTTGCATAAAATAACACTTTCTTGAACTGCAAATGAGAACTTCAACTTTTGGGTGCATTTGTTTCTAAAAAAAATCATTTTGTCAGTCAAAAGTGTCAAAAAAGTGTTTTCGGCTCTAACTATTACTGGTTTGAAGTTTCAACTGACAACATGAGAAAAAATAAAACTTTCTTGAACATCAAATGAGAACTTCAACTTTTGGGTGCATATGTTGCTAAAAAAAATCATTTTGTCAGTCAAAAGTACCAAAAGTGTCAAAAAAGTCTTTTATGCTCAGAGTATGACTGTTTTGAAGATTTAACTTACAACGTGACAAAAAATAACACTTTCTTGAACTGCAAATAAGAACTTTGACTTTTGGGTGCGTTTTCTGCTAAAAAATCATTTTTTCAGTCAAAAGTGCCAAAAGTGTCAAAAAAGCGTTTTCGGCTCTATGACTGTTTTGAATTTTAAACTTACAATGTGGCATAAAATAACACTTTCTTGAACATCAAATGAGAACTTCAACTTTTGGGTGCGTTTTTTGCTAAAAATCATTTTGTCAGTCAAAAGTGCCAAAAAAGTGTTTTCGGCTCTAACTATTACTGGTTTGAAGTTTCAACTGACAACATGAGAAAAATAAAACTTTCTTGAACTGCAAATGAGAACTTCAACTTTTGGGTGCATTTGTTGCTAAAAAAAATAATTTTGTCAGTCAAAAGTACCAAAAATGTCATAAAAGTCTTTTATGCTCAGAGTATGACTGTTTTGAAGATTTAACGTACAACGTGACAAAAAATAACACTTTCTTGAACTGCAAATAAGAACTTTGACTTTTGGGTGCGTTTTTTGCTAAAAAATCATTTTGTCAGTCAAAAGTGCCAAAAATATCCAAAAAGCGTTTTCGGCTCTATGACTGTTTTGAATTTTAAACTTACAAAGTGGCATAAAATAACACTTTCTTGAAATGCAAATGAGAACTTCAACTTTTGGGTGCATTTGTTTCTAAAAAAAATCATTTTGTCAGTCAAAAGTACCAAAAGTGTCAAAAAGTGTTTTCGGCTCTAACTATTACTGGTTTGAAGTTTCAACTGACAACATGAGAAAAAATAAAACTTTCTTGAACATCAAATGAGAACTTCAACTTTTGGGTGCATTTGTTTCTAAAAAAAATCATTTTGTCATTCAAAAGTGCCAAAAGTGTCAAAAAACTGTTTTCGGCTCTAACTAATACTGGTTTGAAGGTTCAACTAACAACATGAGAAAAAATAAAACTTTCTTGAACATCAAATGAGAACTTCAACTTTTGGGTGCATTTGTTGCTAAAAAAAATCATTTTGTCAGTCAAAAGTACCAAAAGTGTCAAAAAAGCGTTTTCGGCTCTATGACTGTTTTGAATTTTAAACTTACAATGTGGCATAAAATAACAATTTCTTGAACATCAAATGAGAACTTCAACTTTTGGGTGCGTTTTTTGCTAAAAAATCATTTTTTCAGTCAAAAGTGCCAAAAGTGTCAAAAAAGCGTTTTCGGCTCTATGACTGTTTTGAATTTTAAACTTACAATGTGGCATAAAATAACACTTTCTTGAACATCAAATGAGAACTTCAACTTTTGGGTGCGTTTTTTGCTAAAAATCATTTTGTCAGTCAAAAGTGCCAAAAATGTCAAAAAAGCGTTTTCGGCTCTATGATTGTTTTGAATTTTAAACTTACAACGTTGCATAAAATAACACTTTCTTGAACTGCAAATGAGAACTTCAACTTTTGGGTGCATTTGTTTCTAAAAAAAATCATTTTGTCAGTCAAAAGTGTCAAAAAAGTGTTTTCGGCTCTAACTATTACTGGTTTGAAGTTTCAACTGACAACATGAGAAAAAATAAAACTTTCTTGAACTACAAATGAGAACTTCAACTTTTGGGTGCATTTGTTGCTAAAAAAAATCATTTTGTCAGTCAAAAGTACCAAAAGTGTCAAAAAAGAGTTTTCGGCTTTATGACTGTTTTGAATTTTAAACTTACAATGTGGCATAAAATAACAATTTCTTGAACATCAAATGAGAACCTCAACTTTTGGGTGCGTTTTTTGCTAAAAAATCATTTTGTCAGTCAAAAGTGCCAAAAGTGTCAAAAAAGCGTTTTCGGCTCTATGACTGTTTTGAATTTTAAACTTACAACGTTGCATAAAATAACACTTTCTTGAACTGCAAATGAGAACTTCAACTTTTGGGTGCATTTGTTTCTAAAAAAAATCATTTTGTCAGTCAAAAGTGCCAAAAGTGTCAAAAAAGATTTTTCGGCTCTAACTATTACTGGTTTGAAGTTTCAACTGACAACATGAGAAAAAATAAAACTTTCTTGAACATCAAATGAGAACTTCAACTTTTGGGTGCATTTGTTTCTAAAAAAAAATCATTTTGTCAGTCAAAAGTGCCAAAAGTGTCAAAAAAGTGTTTTCGGCTCTAACTATTACTGGTTTGAAATTTCAACTGACAACATGAGAAAAAATAAAACTTTCTTGAACATCAAATGAGAACTTCAACTTTTGGGTGCATTTGTTGCTAAAAAAAATCATTTTGTCAGTCAAAAGTACCAAAAGTGTCAAAAAAGCGTTTTCGGCTCTATGACTGTTTTGAATTTTAAACTTACAATGTGGCATAAAATAACAATTTCTTGAACATCAAATGAGAACTTCAACTTCTGGGTGCGTTTTTTGCTAAAAAATCATTTTGTCAGTCAAAAGTGCCAAAAATGTCAAAAAAGCGTTTTCGGCTCTATGACTGTTTTGAATTTTAAACTTACAACGTTGCATAAAATAACACTTTCTTGAACTGCAAATGAGAACTTTGACTTTTGGGTGCGTTTTTTGCTAAAAAATCATTTTGTCAGTCAAAAGTGCCAAAAATGTCAAAAAAGCATTTTCGGCTCTATGACTGTTTTGAATTTTAAACTTACAACGTTGCATAAAATAACACTTTCTTGAACTGCAAATGAGAACTTTGACTTTTGGGTGCATTTGTTTCTAAAAAAAATCATTTTGTCAGTCAAAAGTGCCAAAAGTGTCAAAAAAGTGTTTTCGGCTCTAACTATTACTGGTTTGAAGTTTCAACTGACAACATGAGAAAAAATAAAACTTTCTTGAACATCAAATGAGAACTTCAACTTTTGGGTGCATTTGTTGCTAAAAAAAAATCATTTTGTCAGTCAAAAGTACCAAAAGTGTCAAAAAAGCGTTTTCGGCTCTATGACTGTTTTGAATTTTAAACTTACAATGTGGCATAAAATAACACTTTCTTGAACATCAAATGAGAACTTCAACTTTTGGGTGCGTTTTTTGCTAAAAAATTATTTTTTCAGTCAAAAGTGCCAAAAATGTCAAAAAAGCGTTTTCGGCTCTAACTATTACTGGTTTGAAGTTTCAACTGACAACATGAGAAAAAATAAAACTTTCTTGAACATCAAATGAGAACTTCAACTTTTGGGTGCATTTGTTGCTAAAAAAAATCATTTTGTCAGTCAAAAGTACCAAAAGTGTCAAAAAAGCGTTTTCGGCTCTATGACTGTTTTGAATTTTAAACTTACAATGTGGCATAAAATAACACTTTCTTGAACATCAAATGAGAACTTCAACTTTTGGGTGCGTTTTTTGCTAAAAAATCATTTTTTCAGTCAAAAGTGCCAAAAGTGTCAAAAAAGAGTTTTCGGCTCTATGACTGTTTTGAATATTAAACTTACAATGTGGCATAAAATAACACTTTCTTGAACATCAAATGAGAACTTCAACTTTTGGGTGCGTTTTTTGCTAAAAATCATTTTGTCAGTCAAAAGTGCCAAAAATGTCAAAAAAGCGTTTTCGGCTCTATGATTGTTTTGAATTTTAAACTTACAACGTTGCATAAAATAACACTTTCTTGAACTGCAAATGAGAACTTCAACTTTTGGGTGCATTTGTTTCTAAAAAAAGTCATTTTGTCAGTCAAAAGTGTCAAAAAAGTGTTTTCGGCTCTAACTATTACTGGTTTGAAGTTTCAACTGACAACATGAGAAAAATAAAACTTTCTTGAACTGCAAATGAGAACTTCAACTTTTGGGTGCATTTGTTGCTAAAAAAAATAATTTTGTCAGTCAAAAGTACCAAAAATGTCATAAAAGTCTTTTATGCTCAGAGTATGACTGTTTTGAAGATTTAACGTACAACGTGACAAAAAATAACACTTTCTTGAACTGCAAATAAGAACTTTGACTTTTGGGTGCGTTTTTTGCTAAAAAATCATTTTGTCAGTCAAAAGTGCCAAAAATATCCAAAAAGCGTTTTCGGCTCTATGACTGTTTTGAATTTTAAACTTACAAAGTGGCATAAAATAACACTTTCTTGAAATGCAAATGAGAACTTCAACTTTTGGGTGCATTTGTTTCTTAAAAAAATCATTTTGTCAGTCAAAAGTACCAAAAGTGTCAAAAAGTGTTTTCGGCTCTAACTATTACTGGTTTGAAGTTTCAACTGACAACATGAGAAAAAATAAAACTTTCTTGAACATCAAATGAGAACTTCAACTTTTGGGTGCATTTGTTTCTAAAAAAAATCATTTTGTCATTCAAAAGTGCCAAAAGTGTCAAAAAACTGTTTTCGGCTCTAACTATTACTGGTTTGAAGGTTCAACTAACAACATGAGAAAAAATAAAACTTTCTTGAACATCAAATGAGAACTTCAACTTTTGGGTGCATTTGTTGCTAAAAAAAATCATTTTGTCATTCAAAAGTGCCAAAAGTGTCAAAAAACTGTTTTCGGCTCTAACTAATACTGGTTTGAAGGTTCAACTAACAACATGAGAAAAAATAAAACTTTCTTGAACATCAAATGAGAACTTCAACTTTTGGGTGCATTTGTTGCTAAAAAAAATCATTTTGTCAGTCAAAAGTACCAAAAGTGTCAAAAAAGCGTTTTCGGCTCTATGACTGTTTTGAATTTTAAACTTACAATGTGGCATAAAATAACAATTTCTTGAACATCAAATGAGAACTTCAACTTTTGGGTGCGTTTTTTGCTAAAAAATCATTTTTTCAGTCAAAAGTGCCAAAAGTGTCAAAAAAGCGTTTTCGGCTCTATGACTGTTTTGAATTTTAAACTTACAATGTGGCATAAAATAACACTTTCTTGAACATCAAATGAGAACTTCAACTTTTGGGTGCGTTTTTTGCTAAAAATCATTTTGTCAGTCAAAAGTGCCAAAAATGTCAAAAAAGCGTTTTCGGCTCTATGATTGTTTTGAATTTTAAACTTACAACGTTGCATAAAATAACACTTTCTTGAACTGCAAATGAGAACTTCAACTTTTGGGTGCATTTGTTTCTAAAAAAAATCATTTTGTCAGTCAAAAGTGTCAAAAAAGTGTTTTCGGCTCTAACTATTACTGGTTTGAAATTTCAACTGACAACATGAGAAAAAATAAAACTTTCTTGAACTACAAATGAGAACTTCAACTTTTGGGTGCATTTGTTGCTAAAAAAATCATTTTGTCAGTCAAAAGTACCAAAAGTGTCAAAAAAGAGTTTTCGGCTTTATGACTGTTTTGAATTTTAAACTTACAATGTGGCATAAAATAACAATTTCTTGAACATCAAATGAGAACCTCAACTTTTGGGTGCGTTTTTTGCTAAAAAATCATTTTGTCAGTCAAAAGTGCCAAAAGTGTCAAAAAAGTGTTTTCGGCTCTAACTATTACTGGTTTGAAGTTTCAACTGACAACATGAGAAAAAATAACACTTTCTTGAACTGCAAATGAGAACTTCAACTTTTGGGTGCATTTGTTTCTAAAAAAAATCATTTTGTCAGTCAAAAGTGTCAAAAAAGTGTTTTCGGCTCTAACTATTACTGGTTTAAAGTTTCAACTGACAACATGAGAAAAAATAAAACTTTCTTGAACATCAAATGAGAACTTCAACTTTTGGGTGCATTTGTTGCTAAAAAAAATCATTTTGTCAGTCAAAAGTACCAAAAGTGTCAAAAAAGCGTTTTCGGCTCTATGACTGTTTTGAATTTTAAACTTACAATGTGGCATAAAATAACAATTTCTTGAACATCAAATGAGAACTTCAACTTCTGGGTGCGTTTTTTGCTAAAAAATCATTTTGTCAGTCAAAAGTGCCAAAAATGTCAAAAAAGCGTTTTCGGCTCTATGACTGTTTTGAATTTTAAACTTACAACGTTGCATAAAATAACACTTTCTTGAACATCAAATGAGAACTTTGACTTTTGGGTGCGTTTTTTGCTAAAAAATCATTTTGTCAGTCAAAAGTGCCAAAAATGTCAAAAAAGCATTTTCGGCTCTATGACTGTTTTGAATTTTAAACTTACAACGTTGCATAAAATAACACTTTCTTGAACTGCAAATGAGAACTTTGACTTTTGGGTGCATTTGTTTCTAAAAAAAATCATTTTGTCAGTCAAAAGTGCCAAAAGTGTCAAAAAAGTGTTTTCGGCTCTAACTATTACTGGTTTGAAGTTTCAACTGACAACATGAGAAAAAATAAAACTTTCTTGAACATCAAATGAGAACTTCAACTTTTGGGTGCATTTGTTGCTAAAAAAAAATCATTTTGTCAGTCAAAAGTACCAAAAGTGTCAAAAAAGCGTTTTCGGCTCTATGACTGTTTTGAATTTTAAACTTACAATGTGGCATAAAATAACACTTTCTTGAACATCAAATGAGAACTTCAACTTTTGGGTGCGTTTTTTGCTAAAAAATTATTTTTTCAGTCAAAAGTGCCAAAAATGTCAAAAAAGCGTTTTCGGCTCTAACTATTACTGGTTTGAAGTTTCAACTGACAACATGAGAAAAAATAAAACTTTCTTGAACATCAAATGAGAACTTCAACTTTTGGGTGCATTTGTTGCTAAAAAAAATCATTTTGTCAGTCAAAAGTACCAAAAGTGTCAAAAAAGCGTTTTCGGCTCTATGACTGTTTTGAATTTTAAACTTACAATGTGGCATAAAATAACACTTTCTTGAACATCAAATGAGAACTTCAACTTTTGGGTGCGTTTTTTGCTAAAAAATCATTTTTTCAGTCAAAAGTGCCAAAAGTGTCAAAAAAGTGTTTTCGGCTCTATGACTGTTTTGAATTTTAAACTTACAATGTGGCATAAAATAACAATTTCTTGAACATCAAATGAGAACTTCAACTTTTGGGTGCGTTTTTTGCTAAAAAATCATTTTGTCAGTCAAAAGTGCCAAAAATGTCAAAAAAGCGTTTTCGGCTCTATGACTGTTTTGAATTTTAAACTTACAACGTTGCATAAAATAACACTTTCTTGAACTGCAAATGAGAACTTCAACTTTTGGGTGCATTTGTTTCTAAAAAAAATCATTTTGTCAGTCAAAAGTGTCAAAAAAGTGTTTTCGGCTCTAACTATTACTGGTTTGAAGTTTCAACTGACAACATGAGAAAAAATGAAACTTTCTTGAACATCAAATGAGAACTTCAACTTTTGGGTGCATTTGTTGCTAAAAAAAATCATTTTGTCAGTCAAAAGTACCAAAAGTGTCAAAAAAGTGTTTTCGGCTCTATGACTGTTTTGAATTTTAAACTTACAATGTGGCATAAAATAACAATTTCTTGAACATCAAATGAGAACTTCATCTTTTGGGTGCGTTTTTTGCTAAAAAATCATTTTGTCAGTCAAAAGTGCCAAAAATGTCAAAAAAGCGTTTTCGGCTCTATGACTGTTTTGAATTTTAAACTTACAAAGTGGCATAAAATAACACTTTCTTGAAATGCAAATGAGAACTTCAACTTTTGGGTGCATTTGTTTCTAAAAAAAATCATTTTGTCAGTCAAAAGTACCAAAAGTGTCAAAAAAGTGTTTTCGGCTCTATGACTGTTTTGAATTTTAAACTTACAATGTGGCATAAAATAACAATTTCTTGAACATCAAATGAGAACTTCAACTTTTGGGTGCGTTTTTTGCTAAAAAATCATTTTGTCAGTCAAAAGTGCCAAAAATGTCAAAAAAGCGTTTTCGGCTCTATGACTGTTTTGAATTTTAAACTTACAAAGTGGCATAAAATAACACTTTCTTGAAATGCAAATGAGAACTTCAACTTTTGGGTGCATTTGTTTCTAAAAAAAATCATTTTGTCAGTCAAAAGTACCAAAAGTGTCAAAAAAGTGTTTTCGGCTCTATGACTGTTTTGAATTTTAAACTTACAATGTGGCATAAAATAACAATTTCTTGAACATCAAATGAGAACTTCAACTTTTGGGTGCGTTTTTTGCTAAAAATCATTTTGTCAGTAAAAGTGCCAAAAATGTCAAAAAAGCGTTTTCGGCTCTATGTTTGTTAAGAATTTTAAACTTACAACGTTGCATAAAATAACACTTTCTTGAACTGCAAATGAGAACTTCAACTTTTGGGTGCATTTGTTTCTAAAAAAAATCATTTTGTCAGTCAAAAGTGTCAAAAAAGTGTTTTCGACTCTAACTATTACTGGTTTGAAGTTTCAACTGACGACATGAGAAAAAATAAAACTTTCTTGAACATCAAATGAGAACTTCAACTTTTGGGTGCATTTGTTGCTAAAAAAAATCATTTTGTCAGTCAAAAGTACCAAAAGTGTCAAAAAAGCGTTTTCGGCTCTATGACTGTTTTGAATTTTAAACTTACAATGTGGCATAAAATAACAATTTCTTGAACATCAAATGAGAACTTCAACTTTTGGGTGCGTTTTTTGCTAAAAAATCATTTTGTCAGTCAAAAGTGCCAAAAATATCCAAAAAGCGTTTTCGGCTCTATGACTGTTTTGAATTTTAAACTTACAAAGTGGCATAAAATAACACTTTCTTGAAATGCAAATGAGAACTTCAACTTTTGGGTGCATTTGTTTCTAAAAAAAATCATTTTGTCAGTCAAAAGTACCAAAAGTGTCAAAAAAGTGTTTTCGGCTCTAACTATTACTGGTTTGAAGTTTCAACTGACAACATGAGAAAAAATAAAACTTTCTTGAACATCAAATGAGAACTTCAACTTTTGGGTGCATTTGTTGCTAAAAAAAATCATTTTGTCAGTCAAAAGTACCAAAAGTGTCAAAAAAGCGTTTTCGGCTCTATGACTGTTTTGAATTTTAAACTTACAATGTGGCATAAAATAACACTTTCTTGAACATCAAATGAGAACTTCAACTTTTGGGTGCGTTTTTTGCTAAAAAATTATTTTTTCAGTCAAAAGTGCCAAAAATGTCAAAAAAGCGTTTTCGGCTCTAACTATTACTGGTTTGAAGTTTCAACTGACAACATGAGAAAAAATAAAACTTTCTTGAACATCAAATGAGAACTTAAACTTTTGGTTGCATTTGTTTCTAAAAAAAATCATTTTGTCAGTCAAAAGTGCCAAAAGTGTCAAAAAAGTGTTTTCGGCTCTAACTATTACTGGTTTGAAGTTTCAACTGACAACATGAGAAAAAATAAAACTTTCTTGAACATCAAATGAGAACTTCAACTTTTGGGTGCGTTTTTTGCTAAAAAATCATTTTGTCAGTCAAAAGTGCCAAAAGTGTCAAAAAAGCGTTTTCGGCTCTATGACTGTTTTGAATTTTAAACTTACAATGTGGCATAAAATAACAATTTCTTGAACATTAAATGAGAACTTCAACTTTTGGGTGCGTTTTTTGCTAAAAATCATTTTGTCAGTAAAAGTGCCAAAAATGTCAAAAAAGCGTTTTCGGCTCTATGATTGTTTTGAATTTTAAACTTACAACGTTGCATAAAATAACACTTTCTTGAACTGCAAATGAGAACTTCAACTTTTGGGTGCATTTGTTTCTAAAAAAAATCATTTTGTCAGTCAAAAGTGTCAAAAAAGTGTTTTCGGCTCTAACTATTACTGGTTTGAAGTTTCAACTGACGACATGAAAAAAAATAAAACTTTCTTGAACATCAAATGAGAACTTCAACTTTTGGGTGCATTTGTTGCTAAAAAAAATCATTTTGTCAGTCAAAAGTACCAAAAGTGTCAAAAAAGCGTTTTCGGCTCTATGACTGTTTTGAATTTTAAACTTACAATGTGGCATAAATTAACACTTTCTTGAAATGCAAATGAGAACTTCAACTTTTGGGTGCATTTGTTTCTAAAAAAAATCATTTTGTCAGTCAAAAGTACCAAAAGTGTCAAAAAAGTGTTTTCGGCTCTAACTATTACTGGTTTGAAGTTTCAACTGACAACATGAGAAAAAATAAAACTTTCTTGAACATCAAATGAGAACTTCAACTTTTGGGTGCATTTGTTGCTAAAAAAAATCATTTTGTCAGTCAAAAGTACCAAAAGTGTCAATAAAGCGTTTTCGGCTCTATGACTGTTTTGAATTTTAAACTTACAATGTGGCATAAAATAACAATTTCTTGAACATCAAATGAAAACTTCAACTTTTGGGTGCGTTTTTTGCTAAAAAATCATTTTGTCAGTCAAAAGTGCCAAAAGTGTCAAAAAAGCGTTTTCGGCTCTATGACTGTTTTGAATTTTAAACTTACAATGTGGCATAAAATAACACTTTCTTGAACATCAAATGAGAACTTCAACTTTTGGGTGCATTTGTTGCTAAAAAAAATCATTTTGTCAGTCAAAAGTACCAAAAGTGTCAAAAAAGCGTTTTCGGCTCTATGACTGTTTTGAATTTTAAACTTACAATGTGGCATAAAATAACAATTTCTTGAACATCAAATGAGAACTTCAACTTTTGGGTGCGTTTTTTGCTAAAAAATCATTTTGTCAGTCAAAAGTGCCAAAAATATCCAAAAAGCGTTTTCGGCTCTATGACTGTTTTGAATTTTAAACTTACAAAGTGGCATAAAATAACACTTTCTTGAAATGCAAATGAGAACTTCAACTTTTGGGTGCATTTGTTTCTAAAAAAAATCATTTTGTCAGTCAAAAGTGTCAAAAAAGTGTTTTCGGCTCTAACTATTACTGGTTTGAAGTTTCAACTGACAACATGAGAAAAAATAAAACTTTCTTGAACATCAAATGAGAACGTCAACTTTTGGGTGCATTTGTTGCTAAAAAAATTCATTTTGTCAGTCAAAAGTACCAAAAGTGTCAAAAAAGCGTTTTCGGCTCTATGACTGTTTTGAATTTTAAACTTACAATGTGGCATAAAATAACAATTTCTTGAACATCAAATGAGAACTTCAACTTTTGGGTGCGTTTTTTGCTAAAAAATCATTTTGTCAGTCAAAAGTGCCAAAAGTGTCAAAAAAGTGTTTTCGGCTCTAACTATTACTGGTTTGAAGTTTCAACTGACAACATGAGAAAAAATAAAACTTTCTTTAAACATCAAATGCGAACTTCAACTTTTGGGTGCATTTGTTGCTAAAAAAAATCATTTTGTCAGTCAAAAGTACCAAAAGTGTCAAAAAAGCGTTTTCGGCTCTATGACTGTTTTGAATTTTAAACTTACAATGTGGCATAAAATAACACTTTCTTGAACATCAAATGAGAACTTCAACTTTTGGGTGCGTTTTTTGCTAAAAAATCATTTTGTCAGTCAAAAGTACCAAAAGTGTCAAAAAAGCGTTTTCGGCTCTATGACTGTTTTGAATTTTAAACTTACAATGTGGCATAAAATAACAATTTCTTGAACATCAAATGAGAACTTCAACTTTTGGGTGCGTTTTTTGCTAAAAAATCATTTTGTCAGTCAAAAGTGCCAAAAGTGTCAAAAAAGTGTTTTCGGCTCTAACTATTACTGGTTTGAAGTTTCAACTGACAACATGAGAAAAAATAAAACTTTCTTTAAACATCAAATGCGAACTTCAACTTTTGGGTGCATTTGTTGCTAAAAAAAATCATTTTGTCAGTCAAAAGTACCAAAAGTGTCAAAAAAGCGTTTTCGGCTCTATGACTGTTTTGAATTTTAAACTTACAATGTGGCATAAAATAACAATTTCTTGAACATCAAATGAGAACTTCAACTTTTGGGTGCGTTTTTTGCTAAAAATCATTTTGTCAGTCAAAAGTGCAAAAAATGTCAAAAAAGCGTTTTCGGCTCTATGATTGTTTTGAATTTTAAACTTACAACGTTGCATAAAATAACACTTTCTTGAACTGCAAATGAGAACTTTGACTTTTGGGTGCATTTGTTTCTAAAAAAAATCATTTTGTCAGTCAAAAGTGCCAAAAGTGTCAAAAAAGTGTTTTCGGCTCTAACTATTACTGGTTTGAAGTTTCAACTGACAACATGAGAAAAAATAAAACTTTCTTGAACATCAAATGAGAACTTCAACTTTTGGGTGCATTTGTTGCTAAAAAAAAATCATTTTGTCAGTCAAAAGTACCAAAAGTGTCAAAAAAGCGTTTTCGGCTCTATGACTGTTTTGAATTTTAAACTTACAATGTGGCATAAAATAACACTTTCTTGAACATCAAATGAGAACTTCAACTTTTGGGTGCGTTTTTTGCTAAAAAATTATTTTTTCAGTCAAAAGTGCCAAAAATGTCAAAAAAGCGTTTTCGGCTCTAACTATTACTGGTTTGAAGTTTCAACTGACAACATGAGAAAAAATAAAACTTTCTTGAACATCAAATGAGAACTTCAACTTTTGGGTGCATTTGTTGCTAAAAAAAATCATTTTGTCAGTCAAAAGTACCAAAAGTGTCAAAAAAGCGTTTTCGGCTCTATGACTGTTTTGAATTTTAAACTTACAATGTGGCATAAAATAACACTTTCTTGAACATCAAATGAGAACTTCAACTTTTGGGTGCGTTTTTTGCTAAAAAATCATTTTTTCAGTCAAAAGTGCCAAAAGTGTCAAAAAAGAGTTTTCGGCTCTATGACTGTTTTGAATTTTAAACTTACAATGTGGCATAAAATAACACTTTCTTGAACATCAAATGAGAACTTCAACTTTTGGGTGCGTTTTTTGCTAAAAATCATTTTGTCAGTCAAAAGTGCCAAAAATGTCAAAAAAGCGTTTTCGGCTCTATGATTGTTTTGAATTTTAAACTTACAACGTTGCATAAAATAACACTTTCTTGAACTGCAAATGAGAACTTCAACTTTTGGGTGCATTTGTTTCTAAAAAAAGTCATTTTGTCAGTCAAAAGTGTCAAAAAAGTGTTTTCGGCTCTAACTATTACTGGTTTGAAGTTTCAACTGACAACATGAGAAAAATAAAACTTTCTTGAACTGCAAATGAGAACTTCAACTTTTGGGTGCATTTGTTGCTAAAAAAAATAATTTTGTCAGTCAAAAGTACCAAAAATGTCATAAAAGTCTTTTATGCTCAGAGTATGACTGTTTTGAAGATTTAACGTACAACGTGACAAAAAATAACACTTTCTTGAACTGCAAATAAGAACTTTGACTTTTGGGTGCGTTTTTTGCTAAAAAATCATTTTGTCAGTCAAAAGTGCCAAAAATATCCAAAAAGCGTTTTCGGCTCTATGACTGTTTTGAATTTTAAACTTACAAAGTGGCATAAAATAACACTTTCTTGAAATGCAAATGAGAACTTCAACTTTTGGGTGCATTTGTTTCTTAAAAAAATCATTTTGTCAGTCAAAAGTACCAAAAGTGTCAAAAAGTGTTTTCGGCTCTAACTATTACTGGTTTGAAGTTTCAACTGACAACATGAGAAAAAATAAAACTTTCTTGAACATCAAATGAGAACTTCAACTTTTGGGTGCATTTGTTTCTAAAAAAAATCATTTTGTCATTCAAAAGTGCCAAAAGTGTCAAAAAACTGTTTTCGGCTCTAACTATTACTGGTTTGAAGGTTCAACTAACAACATGAGAAAAAATAAAACTTTCTTGAACATCAAATGAGAACTTCAACTTTTGGGTGCATTTGTTGCTAAAAAAAATCATTTTGTCATTCAAAAGTGCCAAAAGTGTCAAAAAACTGTTTTCGGCTCTAACTAATACTGGTTTGAAGGTTCAACTAACAACATGAGAAAAAATAAAACTTTCTTGAACATCAAATGAGAACTTCAACTTTTGGGTGCATTTGTTGCTAAAAAAAATCATTTTGTCAGTCAAAAGTACCAAAAGTGTCAAAAAAGCGTTTTCGGCTCTATGACTGTTTTGAATTTTAAACTTACAATGTGGCATAAAATAACAATTTCTTGAACATCAAATGAGAACTTCAACTTTTGGGTGCGTTTTTTGCTAAAAAATCATTTTTTCAGTCAAAAGTGCCAAAAGTGTCAAAAAAGCGTTTTCGGCTCTATGACTGTTTTGAATTTTAAACTTACAATGTGGCATAAAATAACACTTTCTTGAACATCAAATGAGAACTTCAACTTTTGGGTGCGTTTTTTGCTAAAAATCATTTTGTCAGTCAAAAGTGCCAAAAATGTCAAAAAAGCGTTTTCGGCTCTATGATTGTTTTGAATTTTAAACTTACAACGTTGCATAAAATAACACTTTCTTGAACTGCAAATGAGAACTTCAACTTTTGGGTGCATTTGTTTCTAAAAAAAATCATTTTGTCAGTCAAAAGTGTCAAAAAAGTGTTTTCGGCTCTAACTATTACTGGTTTGAAATTTCAACTGACAACATGAGAAAAAATAAAACTTTCTTGAACTACAAATGAGAACTTCAACTTTTGGGTGCATTTGTTGCTAAAAAAATCATTTTGTCAGTCAAAAGTACCAAAAGTGTCAAAAAAGAGTTTTCGGCTTTATGACTGTTTTGAATTTTAAACTTACAATGTGGCATAAAATAACAATTTCTTGAACATCAAATGAGAACCTCAACTTTTGGGTGCGTTTTTTGCTAAAAAATCATTTTGTCAGTCAAAAGTGCCAAAAGTGTCAAAAAAGTGTTTTCGGCTCTAACTATTACTGGTTTGAAGTTTCAACTGACAACATGAGAAAAAATAACACTTTCTTGAACTGCAAATGAGAACTTCAACTTTTGGGTGCATTTGTTTCTAAAAAAAATCATTTTGTCAGTCAAAAGTGTCAAAAAAGTGTTTTCGGCTCTAACTATTACTGGTTTAAAGTTTCAACTGACAACATGAGAAAAAATAAAACTTTCTTGAACATCAAATGAGAACTTCAACTTTTGGGTGCATTTGTTGCTAAAAAAAATCATTTTGTCAGTCAAAAGTACCAAAAGTGTCAAAAAAGCGTTTTCGGCTCTATGACTGTTTTGAATTTTAAACTTACAATGTGGCATAAAATAACAATTTCTTGAACATCAAATGAGAACTTCAACTTCTGGGTGCGTTTTTTGCTAAAAAATCATTTTGTCAGTCAAAAGTGCCAAAAATGTCAAAAAAGCGTTTTCGGCTCTATGACTGTTTTGAATTTTAAACTTACAACGTTGCATAAAATAACACTTTCTTGAACATCAAATGAGAACTTTGACTTTTGGGTGCGTTTTTTGCTAAAAAATCATTTTGTCAGTCAAAAGTGCCAAAAATGTCAAAAAAGCATTTTCGGCTCTATGACTGTTTTGAATTTTAAACTTACAACGTTGCATAAAATAACACTTTCTTGAACTGCAAATGAGAACTTTGACTTTTGGGTGCATTTGTTTCTAAAAAAAATCATTTTGTCAGTCAAAAGTGCCAAAAGTGTCAAAAAAGTGTTTTCGGCTCTAACTATTACTGGTTTGAAGTTTCAACTGACAACATGAGAAAAAATAAAACTTTCTTGAACATCAAATGAGAACTTCAACTTTTGGGTGCATTTGTTGCTAAAAAAAAATCATTTTGTCAGTCAAAAGTACCAAAAGTGTCAAAAAAGCGTTTTCGGCTCTATGACTGTTTTGAATTTTAAACTTACAATGTGGCATAAAATAACACTTTCTTGAACATCAAATGAGAACTTCAACTTTTGGGTGCGTTTTTTGCTAAAAAATTATTTTTTCAGTCAAAAGTGCCAAAAATGTCAAAAAAGCGTTTTCGGCTCTAACTATTACTGGTTTGAAGTTTCAACTGACAACATGAGAAAAAATAAAACTTTCTTGAACATCAAATGAGAACTTCAACTTTTGGGTGCATTTGTTGCTAAAAAAAATCATTTTGTCAGTCAAAAGTACCAAAAGTGTCAAAAAAGCGTTTTCGGCTCTATGACTGTTTTGAATTTTAAACTTACAATGTGGCATAAAATAACACTTTCTTGAACATCAAATGAGAACTTCAACTTTTGGGTGCGTTTTTTGCTAAAAAATCATTTTTTCAGTCAAAAGTGCCAAAAGTGTCAAAAAAGTGTTTTCGGCTCTATGACTGTTTTGAATTTTAAACTTACAATGTGGCATAAAATAACAATTTCTTGAACATCAAATGAGAACTTCAACTTTTGGGTGCGTTTTTTGCTAAAAAATCATTTTGTCAGTCAAAAGTGCCAAAAATGTCAAAAAAGCGTTTTCGGCTCTATGACTGTTTTGAATTTTAAACTTACAACGTTGCATAAAATAACACTTTCTTGAACTGCAAATGAGAACTTCAACTTTTGGGTGCATTTGTTTCTAAAAAAAATCATTTTGTCAGTCAAAAGTGTCAAAAAAGTGTTTTCGGCTCTAACTATTACTGGTTTGAAGTTTCAACTGACAACATGAGAAAAAATGAAACTTTCTTGAACATCAAATGAGAACTTCAACTTTTGGGTGCATTTGTTGCTAAAAAAAATCATTTTGTCAGTCAAAAGTACCAAAAGTGTCAAAAAAGTGTTTTCGGCTCTATGACTGTTTTGAATTTTAAACTTACAATGTGGCATAAAATAACAATTTCTTGAACATCAAATGAGAACTTCATCTTTTGGGTGCGTTTTTTGCTAAAAAATCATTTTGTCAGTCAAAAGTGCCAAAAATGTCAAAAAAGCGTTTTCGGCTCTATGACTGTTTTGAATTTTAAACTTACAAAGTGGCATAAAATAACACTTTCTTGAAATGCAAATGAGAACTTCAACTTTTGGGTGCATTTGTTTCTAAAAAAAATCATTTTGTCAGTCAAAAGTACCAAAAGTGTCAAAAAAGTGTTTTCGGCTCTATGACTGTTTTGAATTTTAAACTTACAATGTGGCATAAAATAACAATTTCTTGAACATCAAATGAGAACTTCAACTTTTGGGTGCGTTTTTTGCTAAAAAATCATTTTGTCAGTCAAAAGTGCCAAAAATGTCAAAAAAGCGTTTTCGGCTCTATGACTGTTTTGAATTTTAAACTTACAAAGTGGCATAAAATAACACTTTCTTGAAATGCAAATGAGAACTTCAACTTTTGGGTGCATTTGTTTCTAAAAAAAATCATTTTGTCAGTCAAAAGTACCAAAAGTGTCAAAAAAGTGTTTTCGGCTCTATGACTGTTTTGAATTTTAAACTTACAATGTGGCATAAAATAACAATTTCTTGAACATCAAATGAGAACTTCAACTTTTGGGTGCGTTTTTTGCTAAAAATCATTTTGTCAGTAAAAGTGCCAAAAATGTCAAAAAAGCGTTTTCGGCTCTATGTTTGTTAAGAATTTTAAACTTACAACGTTGCATAAAATAACACTTTCTTGAACTGCAAATGAGAACTTCAACTTTTGGGTGCATTTGTTTCTAAAAAAAATCATTTTGTCAGTCAAAAGTGTCAAAAAAGTGTTTTCGACTCTAACTATTACTGGTTTGAAGTTTCAACTGACGACATGAGAAAAAATAAAACTTTCTTGAACATCAAATGAGAACTTCAACTTTTGGGTGCATTTGTTGCTAAAAAAAATCATTTTGTCAGTCAAAAGTACCAAAAGTGTCAAAAAAGCGTTTTCGGCTCTATGACTGTTTTGAATTTTAAACTTACAATGTGGCATAAAATAACAATTTCTTGAACATCAAATGAGAACTTCAACTTTTGGGTGCGTTTTTTGCTAAAAAATCATTTTGTCAGTCAAAAGTGCCAAAAATATCCAAAAAGCGTTTTCGGCTCTATGACTGTTTTGAATTTTAAACTTACAAAGTGGCATAAAATAACACTTTCTTGAAATGCAAATGAGAACTTCAACTTTTGGGTGCATTTGTTTCTAAAAAAAATCATTTTGTCAGTCAAAAGTACCAAAAGTGTCAAAAAAGTGTTTTCGGCTCTAACTATTACTGGTTTGAAGTTTCAACTGACAACATGAGAAAAAATAAAACTTTCTTGAACATCAAATGAGAACTTCAACTTTTGGGTGCATTTGTTGCTAAAAAAAATCATTTTGTCAGTCAAAAGTACCAAAAGTGTCAAAAAAGCGTTTTCGGCTCTATGACTGTTTTGAATTTTAAACTTACAATGTGGCATAAAATAACACTTTCTTGAACATCAAATGAGAACTTCAACTTTTGGGTGCGTTTTTTGCTAAAAAATTATTTTTTCAGTCAAAAGTGCCAAAAATGTCAAAAAAGCGTTTTCGGCTCTAACTATTACTGGTTTGAAGTTTCAACTGACAACATGAGAAAAAATAAAACTTTCTTGAACATCAAATGAGAACTTCAACTTTTGGTTGCATTTGTTTCTAAAAAAAATCATTTTGTCAGTCAAAAGTGCCAAAAGTGTCAAAAAAGTGTTTTCGGCTCTAACTATTACTGGTTTGAAGTTTCAACTGACAACATGAGAAAAAATAAAACTTTCTTGAACATCAAATGAGAACTTCAACTTTTGGGTGCGTTTTTTGCTAAAAAATCATTTTGTCAGTCAAAAGTGCCAAAAGTGTCAAAAAAGCGTTTTCGGCTCTATGACTGTTTTGAATTTTAAACTTACAATGTGGCATAAAATAACAATTTCTTGAACATTAAATGAGAACTTCAACTTTTGGGTGCGTTTTTTGCTAAAAATCATTTTGTCAGTAAAAGTGCCAAAAATGTCAAAAAAGCGTTTTCGGCTCTATGATTGTTTTGAATTTTAAACTTACAACGTTGCATAAAATAACACTTTCTTGAACTGCAAATGAGAACTTCAACTTTTGGGTGCATTTGTTTCTAAAAAAAATCATTTTGTCAGTCAAAAGTGTCAAAAAAGTGTTTTCGGCTCTAACTATTACTGGTTTGAAGTTTCAACTGACGACATGAAAAAAAATAAAACTTTCTTGAACATCAAATGAGAACTTCAACTTTTGGGTGCATTTGTTGCTAAAAAAAATCATTTTGTCAGTCAAAAGTACCAAAAGTGTCAAAAAAGCGTTTTCGGCTCTATGACTGTTTTGAATTTTAAACTTACAATGTGGCATAAATTAACACTTTCTTGAAATGCAAATGAGAACTTCAACTTTTGGGTGCATTTGTTTCTAAAAAAAATCATTTTGTCAGTCAAAAGTACCAAAAGTGTCAAAAAAGTGTTTTCGGCTCTAACTATTACTGGTTTGAAGTTTCAACTGACAACATGAGAAAAAATAAAACTTTCTTGAACATCAAATGAGAACTTCAACTTTTGGGTGCATTTGTTGCTAAAAAAAATCATTTTGTCAGTCAAAAGTACCAAAAGTGTCAATAAAGCGTTTTCGGCTCTATGACTGTTTTGAATTTTAAACTTACAATGTGGCATAAAATAACAATTTCTTGAACATCAAATGAAAACTTCAACTTTTGGGTGCGTTTTTTGCTAAAAAATCATTTTGTCAGTCAAAAGTGCCAAAAGTGTCAAAAAAGCGTTTTCGGCTCTATGACTGTTTTGAATTTTAAACTTACAATGTGGCATAAAATAACACTTTCTTGAACATCAAATGAGAACTTCAACTTTTGGGTGCATTTGTTGCTAAAAAAAATCATTTTGTCAGTCAAAAGTACCAAAAGTGTCAAAAAAGCGTTTTCGGCTCTATGACTGTTTTGAATTTTAAACTTACAATGTGGCATAAAATAACAATTTCTTGAACATCAAATGAGAACTTCAACTTTTGGGTGCGTTTTTTGCTAAAAAATCATTTTGTCAGTCAAAAGTGCCAAAAATATCCAAAAAGCGTTTTCGGCTCTATGACTGTTTTGAATTTTAAACTTACAAAGTGGCATAAAATAACACTTTCTTGAAATGCAAATGAGAACTTCAACTTTTGGGTGCATTTGTTTCTAAAAAAAATCATTTTGTCAGTCAAAAGTGTCAAAAAAGTGTTTTCGGCTCTAACTATTACTGGTTTGAAGTTTCAACTGACAACATGAGAAAAAATAAAACTTTCTTGAACATCAAATGAGAACGTCAACTTTTGGGTGCATTTGTTGCTAAAAAAATTCATTTTGTCAGTCAAAAGTACCAAAAGTGTCAAAAAAGCGTTTTCGGCTCTATGACTGTTTTGAATTTTAAACTTACAATGTGGCATAAAATAACAATTTCTTGAACATCAAATGAGAACTTCAACTTTTGGGTGCGTTTTTTGCTAAAAAATCATTTTGTCAGTCAAAAGTGCCAAAAGTGTCAAAAAAGTGTTTTCGGCTCTAACTATTACTGGTTTGAAGTTTCAACTGACAACATGAGAAAAAATAAAACTTTCTTTAAACATCAAATGCGAACTTCAACTTTTGGGTGCATTTGTTGCTAAAAAAAATCATTTTGTCAGTCAAAAGTACCAAAAGTGTCAAAAAAGCGTTTTCGGCTCTATGACTGTTTTGAATTTTAAACTTACAATGTGGCATAAAATAACACTTTCTTGAACATCAAATGAGAACTTCAACTTTTGGGTGCGTTTTTTGCTAAAAAATCATTTTGTCAGTCAAAAGTACCAAAAGTGTCAAAAAAGCGTTTTCGGCTCTATGACTGTTTTGAATTTTAAACTTACAATGTGGCATAAAATAACAATTTCTTGAACATCAAATGAGAACTTCAACTTTTGGGTGCGTTTTTTGCTAAAAAATCATTTTGTCAGTCAAAAGTGCCAAAAGTGTCAAAAAAGTGTTTTCGGCTCTAACTATTACTGGTTTGAAGTTTCAACTGACAACATGAGAAAAAATAAAACTTTCTTTAAACATCAAATGCGAACTTCAACTTTTGGGTGCATTTGTTGCTAAAAAAAATCATTTTGTCAGTCAAAAGTACCAAAAGTGTCAAAAAAGCGTTTTCGGCTCTATGACTGTTTTGAATTTTAAACTTACAATGTGGCATAAAATAACAATTTCTTGAACATCAAATGAGAACTTCAACTTTTGGGTGCGTTTTTTGCTAAAAATCATTTTGTCAGTCAAAAGTGCAAAAAATGTCAAAAAAGCGTTTTTGGCTCTATGATTGTTTTGAATTTTAAACTTACAACGTTGCATAAAATAACACTTTCTTGAACTGCAAATGAGAACTTTGACTTTTGGGTGCATTTGTTTCTAAAAAAAATCATTTTGTCAGTCAAAAGTGCCAAAAGTGTCAAAAAAGTGTTTTCGGCTCTAACTATTACTGGTTTGAAGTTTCAACTGACAACATGAGAAAAAATAAAACTTTCTTGAACATCAAATGAGAACTTCAACTTTTGGGTGCGTTTTTTGCTAAAAAATCATTTTGTCAGTCAAAAGTACCAAAAGTGTCAAAAAAGCGTTTTCGGCTCTATGACTGTTTTGAATTTTAAACTTACAATGTGGCATAAAATAACAATTTCTTGAACATCAAATGAGAACTTCAACTTTTGGGTGCGTTTTTTGCTAAAAAATCATTTTGTCAGTCAAAAGTGCCAAAAGTGTCAAAAAAGTGTTTTCGGCTCTAACTATTACTGGTTTGAAGTTTCAACTGACAACATGAGAAAAAATAAAACTTTCTTTAAACATCAAATGCGAACTTCAACTTTTGGGTGCATTTGTTGCTAAAAAAAATCATTTTGTCAGTCAAAAGTACCAAAAGTGTCAAAAAAGCGTTTTCGGCTCTATGACTGTTTTGAATTTTAAACTTACAATGTGGCATAAAATAACAATTTCTTGAACATCAAATGAGAACTTCAACTTTTGGGTGCGTTTTTTGCTAAAAATCATTTTGTCAGTCAAAAGTGCAAAAAATGTCAAAAAAGCGTTTTTGGCTCTATGATTGTTTTGAATTTTAAACTTACAACGTTGCATAAAATAACACTTTCTTGAACTGCAAAAGAGAACTTCAACTTTTGGGTGCATTTGTTTCTAAAAAAAATTAATTTTGTCAGTCAAAAGTGTCAAAAAAGTGTTTTCGGCTCTAACTATTACTGGTTTGAAGTTTCAACTGACAACATGAGAAAAAATAAAACTTTCTTGAACATCAAATGAGAACTTCAACTTTTGGGTGCATTTGTTGCTAAAAAAAATCATTTTGTCAGTCAAAAGTACCAAAAGTGTCAAAAAAGCGTTTTCGGCTCTATGACTGTTATGAATTTTAAACTTACAATGTGGCATAAAATAACACTTTCTTGAACATCAAATGAGAACTTCAACTTTTGGGTGCGTTTTTTGCTAAAAAATCATTTTTTCAGTCAAAAGTGCCAAAAGTGTCAAAAAAGAGTTTTCGGCTCTATGACTGTTTTGAATTTTAAACTTACAATGTGGCATAAAATAACAATTTCTTGAACATCAAATGAGAACTTCAACTTTTGGGTGCGTTTTTTGCTAAAAATCATTTTGTCAGTCAAAAGTGCAAAAAATGTCAAAAAAGCGTTTTTGGCTCTATGATTGTTTTGAATTTTAAACTTACAACGTTGCATAAAATAACACTTTCTTGAACTGCAAATGAGAACTTCAACTTTTGGGTGCATTTGTTTCTAAAAAAATTCATTTTGTCAGTCAAAAGTGTCAAAAAAGTGTTTTCGGCTCTAACTATTACTGGTTTGAAGTTTCAACTGACAACATGAGAAAAAATAAAACTTTCTTGAACATCAAATGAGAACTTCAACTTTTGGGTGCATTTGTTGCTAAAAAAAATCATTTTGTCAGTCAAAAGTACCAAAAGTGTCAAAAAAGCGTTTTCGGCTCTATGACTGTTTTGAATTTTAAACTTACAATGTGGCATAAAATAACAATTTCTTGAACATCAAATGAGAACTTCAACTTTTGGGTGCGTTTTTTGCTAAAAAAATCATTTTGTCATTCAAAAATGCCAAAAATGTAAAAAAAGCGTTTTTGGCTCTATGACTGTTTTGAATTTTAAACTTACAAAGTGGCATAAAATAACACTTTCTTGAACTGCAAATAAGAACTTTGACTTTTGGGTGCGTTTTTTGCTAAAAAATCATTTTGTCAGTCAAAAGTGCCAAAAATGTCAAAAAAGCGTTTTCGGCTCTATGACTGTTTTGAATTTTAAACTTACAACGTTGCATAAAATAACACTTTCTTGAACTGCAAATGAGAAATTCAACTTTTGGGTGCATTTGTTTCTAAAAAAAATCATTTTGTCAGTCAAAAATGCCAAAAGTGTCAAAAAAGTGTTTTCGGCTCTAACTATTACTGGTTTGAAGTTTCAACTGACAACATGAGAAAAAATAAAACTTTCTTGAACATCAAATGAGAACTTCAACTTTTGGGTGCATTTGTTGCTAAAAAAAATCATTTTGTCAGTCAAAAGTACCAAAAGTGTCAAAAAAGCGTTTTTGGCTCTATGACTGTTTTGAAATTTAAACTTACAATGTGGCATAGAATAACAATTTCTTGAACATCAAATGAGAACTTCAACTTTTGGGTGCGTTTTCTGCTAAAGAATCATTTTGTCAGTCAAAAGTGCCAAAAGTGTCAAAAAAGCGTTTTCGGCTCTATGACTGTTTTGAATTTTAAACTTACAATGTGGCATAAAATAACAATTTCTTGAACATCAAATGAGAACTTCAACTTTTGGGTGCGTTTTTTGCTAAAAATCATTTTGTCAGTAAAAGTGCCAAAAATTTCAAAAAAGCGTTTTCGGCTCTATGACTGTTTTGAATTTTAAACTTACAACGTTGCATAAAATAACACTTTCTTGAACTGCAAATGAGAACTTCAACTTTTGGGTGCATTTGTTTCTAAAAAAAATCATTTTGTCAGTCAAAAGTGTCAAAAAAGTGTTTTCGGCTCTAACTATTACTGGTTTGAAGTTTCAACTGACGACATGATAAAAAATAAAACTTTCTTGAACATCAAATGAGAACTTCAACTTTTGGGTGCATTTGTTGCTAAAAAAAATCAATTTGTCAGTCAAAAGTACCAAAAGTGTCAAAAAAGCGTTTTCGGCTCTATGACTGTTTTGAATTTTAAACTTACAATGTGGCATAAAATAACACTTTCTTGAAATGCAAATGAGAACTTCAACTTTTGGGTGCATTTGTTTCTAAAAAAAATCATTTTGTCAGTCAAAAGTGTCAAAAAAGTGTTTTCGGCTCTAACTATTACTGGTTTGAAGTTTCAACTGACAACATGAGAAAAAATAAAACTTTCTTGAACATCAAATGAGAACTTCAACTTTTGGGTGCATTTGTTTCTAAAAAAAATCATTTTGTCAGTCAAAAGTGCCAAAAGTGTCAAAAAAGTGTTTTCGGCTCTAACTATTACTGGTTTGAAGGTTCAACTAACAACATGAGAAAAAATAAAACTTTCTTGAACATCAAATGAGAACTTCAACTTTTGGGTGCGTTTTTTGCTAAAAAATCATTTTGTCAGTCAAAAGTGCCAAAAGTCTCAAAAAAGCATTTTCGGCTCTATGACTGTTTTGAATTTTAAACTTACAATGTGGCATAAAATAACACTTTCTTGAACATCAAATGAGAACCTCAACTTTTGGGTGCGTTTTTTGCTAAAAAATCATTTTGTCAGTCAAAAGTGCCAAAAATGTCAAAAAAGCGTTTTCGGCTCTATGACTGTTTTGAATTTTAAACTTACAACGTTGCATAAAATAACACTTTCTTGAACTGCAAATGAGAACTTCAACTTTTGGGTGCATTTGTTTCTAAAAAAAATCATTTTGTCAGTCAAAAGTGCCAAAAGTGTCAAAAAAGTGTTTTCGGCTCTAACTATTACTGGTTTGAAGTTTCAACTGACAACATGAGAAAAAATAAAACTTTCTTGAACATCAAATGAGAACTTCAACTTTTGGGTGCATTTGTTTCTAAAAAAAATCATTTTGTCAGTCAAAAGTGCCAAAAGTGTCAAAAAAGTGTTTTCGGCTCTATGACTGTTTTGAATTTTAAACTTACAATGTGGCATAAAATAACACTTTCTTGAACATCAAATGAGAACTTCAACTTTTGGGTGCGTTTTTTGCTAAAAAATCATTTTGTCAGTCAAAAGTGCCAAAAGTGTCAAAAAAGCGTTTTCGGCTCTATGACTGTTTTGAATTTTAAACTTACAATGTGGCATAAAATAACACTTTCTTGAACATCAAATGAGAACTTCAACTTTTGGGTGTGTTTTTTGCTAAAAAATCATTTTGTCAGTCAAAAGTGCCAAAAATGTTAAAAAAGCGTTTTCGGCTCTATGACTGTTTTGAATTTTAAACTTACAACGTTGCATAAAATAACACTTTCTTGAACTGCAAATGAGAACTTCAACTTTTGGGTGCATTTGTTTCTAAAAAAAATCATTTTGTCAGTGAAAAGTGCCAAAAGTGTCAAAAAAGTGTTTTCGGCTCTAACTATTACTGGTTTGAAGTTTCAACTGACAGCACGAGAAAAAATAAAACTTTCTTGAACATCAAATGAGAACTTCAACTTTTGGGTGCATTTGTTGCTAAAAAAAATCATTTTGTCAGTCAAAAGTACCAAAAGTGTCAAAAAAGCGTTTTCGGCTCTATGACTGTTTTGAATTTTAAACTTACAATGTGGCATAGAATAACAATTTCTTGAACATCAAATGAGAACTTCAACTTTTGGGTGCGTTTTTTGCTAAAAAATCATTTTGTCAGTCAAAAGTGCCAAAAGTGTCAAAAAAGCGTTTTCGGCTCTATGACTGTTTTGAATTTTAAACTTACAATGTGGCATAAAATAACAATTTCTTGAACATCAAATGAGAACTTCAACTTTTGGGTGCGTTTTTTGCTAAAAATCATTTTGTCAGTAAAAGTGCCAAAAATGTCAAAAAAGCGTTTTCGACTCTATGATTGTTTTGAATTTTAAACTTACAACGTTGCATAAAATAACACTTTCTTGAACTGCAAATGAGAACTTCAACTTTTGGGTGCATTTGTTTCTAAAAAAAATCATTTTGTCAGTCAAAAGTGTCAAAAAAGTGTTTTCGGCTCTAACTATTACTGGTTTGAAGTTTCAACTGACGACATGAGAAAAAATAAAACTTTCTTGAACATCAAATGAGAACTTCAACTTTTGGGTGCATTTGTTGCTAAAAAAAATCATTTTGTCAGTCAAAAGTACCAAAAGTGTCAAAAAAGCGTTTTCGGCTCTATGACTGTTTTGAATTTTAAACTTACAATGTGGCATAAAATAACAATTTCTTGAACATCAAATGAGAACTTCAACTTTTGGGTGCGTTTTTTGCTAAAAAATCATTTTGTCAGTCAAAAGTGCCAAAAATATCCAAAAAGCGTTTTCGGCTCTATGACTGTTTTGAATTTTAAACTTACAAAGTGGCATAAAATAACACTTTCTTGAAATGCAAATGAGAACTTCAACTTTTGGGTGCATTTGTTTCTAAAAAAAATCATTTTGTCAGTCAAAAGTACCAAAAGTGTCAAAAAAGTGTTTTCGGCTCTAACTATTACTGGTTTGAAGTTTCAACTGACAACATGAGAAAAAATAAAACTTTCTTGAACATCAAACGAGAACTTCAACTTTTGGGTGCATTTGTTGCTAAAAAAAATCATTTTGTCAGTCAAAAGTACCAAAAGTGTCAAAAAAGCGTTTTCGGCTTTATGACTGTTTTGAATTTTAAACTTACAATGTGGCATAAAATAACACTTTCTTGAACATCAAATGAGAACTTCAACTTTTGGGTGCGTTTTTTGCTAAAAAATTATTTTTTCAGTCAAAAGTGCCAAAAATGTCAAAAAAGCGTTTTCGGCTCTAACTATTACTGGTTTGAAGTTTCAACTGACAACATGAGAAAAAATAAAACTTTCTTGAACATCAAATGAGAACTTCAACTTTTGGGTGCATTTGTTTCTAAAAAAAATCATTTTGTCAGTCAAAAGTGTTAAAAAATGTGTTTTCGGCTCTAACTATTACTGGTTTGAAGTTTCAACTGACAACATGAGAAAAAATAAAACTTTCTTGAACATCAAATGAGAACTTCAACTTTTGGGTGCATTTGTTGCTAAAAAAAATCATTTTGTCAGTCAAAAGTACCAAAAGTGTCAAAAAAGCGTTTTCGGCTCTATGACTGTTTTGAATTTTAAACTTACAATGTGGCATAGAATAACAATTTCTTGAACATCAAATGAGAACTTCAACTTTTGGGTGCGTTTTTTGCTAAAAAATCATTTTGTCAGTCAAAAGTGCCAAAACTGTCAAAAAAGCGTTTTCGGCTCTATGACTGTTTTGAATTTTAAACTTACAATGTGGCATAAAATAACAATTTCTTGAACATCAAATGAGAACTTCAACTTTTGGGTGCGTTTTTTGCTAAAAATCATTTTGTCATTAAAAGTTCCAAAAGTGTCAAAAAAGCGTTTTCGGCTCTATGATTGTTTTGAATTTTAAACTTACAACGTTGCATAAAATAACACTTTCTTGAACTGCAAATGAGAACTTCAACTTTTGGGTGCATTTGTTTCTAAAAAAAATCATTTTGTCAGTCAAAAGTGTCAAAAAAGTGTTTTCGGCTCTAACTATTACTGGTTTGAAGTTTCAACTGACGACATGAGAAAAAATAAAACTTTCTTGAACATCAAATGAGAACTTCAACTTTTGGGTGCATTTGTTGCTAAAAAAAATCATTTTGTCAGTCAAAAGTACCAAAAGTGTCAAAAAAGCGTTTTCGGCTCTATGACTGTTTTGAATTTTAAACTTACAATGTGGCATAAAATAACAATTTCTTGAACATCAAATGAGAACTTCAACTTTTGGGTGCGTTTTTTGCTAAAAAATCATTTTGTCAGTCAAAAGTGCCAAAAATATCCAAAAAGCGTTTTCGGCTCTATGACTGTTTTGAATTTTAAACTTACAAAGTGGCATAAAATAACACTTTCTTGAAATGCAAATGAGAAATTCAACTTTTGGGTGCATTTGTTTCTAAAAAAAATCATTTTGTCAGTCAAAAGTACCAAAAGTGTCAAAAAAGTGTTTTCGGCTCTAACTATTACTGGTTTGAAGTTTCAACTGACAACATGAGAAAAAATAAAACTTTCTTGAACATCAAATGAGAACTTCAACTTTTGGGTGCATTTGTTGCTAAAAAAAATCATTTTGTCAGTCAAAAGTACCAAAAGTGTCAAAAAAGCGTTTTCGGCTCTATGACTGTTTTGAATTTTAAACTTACAATGTGGCATAAAATAACACTTTCTTGAACATCAAATGAGAACTTCAACTTTTGGGTGCGTTTTTTGCTAAAAAATTATTTTTTCAGTCAAAAGTGCCAAAAATGTCAAAAAAGCGTTTTCGGCTCTAACTATTACTGGTTTGAAGTTTCAACTGACAACATGAGAAAAAATAAAACTTTCTTGAACATCAAATGCGAACTTCAACTTTTGGGTGCATTTGTTGCTAAAAAAAATCATTTTGTCAGTCAAAAGTACCAAAAGTGTCAAAAAAGCGTTTTCGGCTCTATGACTGTTTTGAATTTTAAACTTACAATGTGGCATAAAATAACACTTTCTTGAACATCAAATGAGAACTTCAACTTTTGGGTGCGTTTTTTGCTAAAAAATCATTTTTTCAGTCAAAAGTGCCAAAAGTGTCAAAAAAGAGTTTTCGGCTCTATGACTGTTTTGAATTTTAAACTTACAATGTGGCATAAAATAACAATTTCTTGAACATCAAATGAGAACTTCAACTTTTGGGTGCGTTTTTTGCTAAAAAATCATTTTGTCAGTCAAAAGTGCCAAAAGTGTCAAAAAAGCGTTTTCGGCTCTATGACTGTTTTGAATTTTAAACTTACAACGTTGCATAAAATAACACTTTCTTGAACTGCAAATGAGAACTTCAACTTTTGGGTGCATTTGTTTCTAAAAAAAATCATTTTGTCAGTCAAAAGTGCCAAAAGTGTCAAAAAAGTGTTTTCGGCTCTAACTATTACTGGTTTGAAGTTTCAACTGACAACATGAGAAAAAATAAAACTTTCTTGAACATCAAATGAGAACTTCAACTTTTGGGTGCATTTGTTGCTAAAAAAAATCATTTTGTCAGTCAAAAGTACCAAAAGTGTCAAAAAAGCGTTTTCGGCTCTATGACTGTTTTGAATTTTAAACTTACAATGTGGCATAGAATAACAATTTCTTGAACATCAAATGAGAACTTCAACTTTTGGGTGCGTTTTTTGCTAAAAAATCATTTTGTCAGTCAAAAGTGCCAAAAGTGTCAAAAAAGCGTTTTCGGCTCTATGACTGTTTTGAATTTTAAACTTACAATGTGGCATAAAATAACAATTTCTTGAACATCAAATGAGAACTTCAACTTTTGGGTGCATTTGTTTCTAAAAAAAATCATTTTGTCAGTCAAAAGTGTCAAAAAAGTGTTTTCGGCTCTAACTATTACTGGTTTGAAGTTTCAACTGACGACATGAGAAAAAATAAAACTTTCTTGAACATCAAATGAGAACTTAGACTTTTGAGTGCATTTGTTGCTAAAAAAAATCATTTTGTCAGTCAAAAGTACCAAAAGTGTCAAAAAAGCGTTTTCGGCTCTATGACTGTTTTGAATTTTAAACTTACAATGTGGCATAAAATAACAATTTCTTGAACATCAAATGAGAACTTCAACTTTTGAGTGCATTTGTTGCTAAAAAAAATCATTTTGTCAGTCAAAAGTGCCAAAAATGTCAAAAAAGCGTTTTCGGCTCTAACTATTACTGGTTTGAAGTTTCAACTGACAACATGAGAAAAAATAAAACTTTCTTGAACATCAAATGAGAACTTCAACTTTTGGGTGCATTTGTTTCTAAAAAAAATCATTTTGTCAGTCAAAAGTGCCAAAAGTGTCAAAAAAGTGTTTTCGGCTCTAACTATTACTGGTTTGAAGTTTCAACTGACAACATGAGAAAAAATAAAACTTTCTTGAACATCAAATGAGAACTTCAACTTTTGGGTGCATTTGTTGCTAAAAAAAATCATTTTGTCAGTCAAAAGTACCAAAAGTGTCAAAAAAGTCTTTTATGCTCAGAGTATGACTGTTTTGAAGATTTAACTTACAACGTGACGAAAAATAACACTTTCTTGAACTGCAAATAAGAACTTTGACTTTTGGGTGCGTTTTTTGCTAAAAAATCATTTTGTCAGTCAAAAGTGCCAAAAATGTCAAAAAAGCGTTTTCGGCTCTATGACTGTTTTGAATTTTAAACTTACAACGTTGCATAAAATAACACTTTCTTGAACTGCAAATGAGAACTTCAACTTCTGGGTGCATTTGTTGCTAAAAAAATCATTTTGTCAGTCAAAAGTGCCAAAAGTGTCAAAAAAGTGTTTTCGGCTCTAACTATTACTGGTTTGAAGTTTCAACTGACAACATGAGAAAAAATAAAACTTTCTTGAACATCAAATGAGAACTTCAACTTTTGGGTGCATTTGTTGCTAAAAAAAATCATTTTGTCAGTCAAAAGTACCAAAAGTGTCAAAAAAGCGTTTTCGGCTCTATGACTGTTTTGAATTTTAAACTTACAATGTGGCATAAAATAACAATTTCTTGAACATCAAATGAGAACTTCAACTTTTGGGTGCGTTTTTTGCTAAAAAATCATTTTGTCAGTCAAAAGTGCCAAAAGTGTCAAAAAAGCGTTTTCGGCTCTATGACTGTTTTGAATTTTAAACTTACAATGTGGCATAAAATAACACTTTCTTGAACATCAAATGAGAACTTCAACTTTTGGGTGTGTTTTTTGCTAAAAAATCATTTTGTCAGTCAAAAGTGCCAAAAATGTTAAAAAAGCGTTTTCGGCTCTATGACTGTTTTGAATTTTAAACTTACAACGTTGCATAAAATAACACTTTCTTGAACTGCAAATGAGAACTTCAACTTTTGGGTGCATTTGTTTCTAAAAAAAATCATTTTGTCAGTGAAAAGTGCCAAAAGTGTCAAAAAAGTGTTTTCGGCTCTAACTATTACTGGTTTGAAGTTTCAACTGACAGCACGAGAAAAAATAAAACTTTCTTGAACATCAAATGAGAACTTCAACTTTTGGGTGCATTTGTTGCTAAAAAAAATCATTTTGTCAGTCAAAAGTACCAAAAGTGTCAAAAAAGCGTTTTCGGCTCTATGACTGTTTTGAATTTTAAACTTACAATGAGGCATAGAATAACAATTTCTTGAACATCAAATGAGAACTTCAACTTTTGGGTGCGTTTTTTGCTAAAAAATCATTTTGTCAGTCAAAAGTGCCAAAAGTGTCAAAAAAGCGTTTTCGGCTCTATGACTGTTTTGAATTTTAAACTTACAATGTGGCATAAAATAACAATTTCTTGAACATCAAATGAGAACTTCAACTTTTGGGTGCGTTTTTTGCTAAAAATCATTTTGTCAGTAAAAGTGCCAAAAATGTCAAAAAAGCGTTTTCGGCTCTATGATTGTTTTGAATTTTAAACTTACAACGTTGCATAAAATAACACTTTCTTGAACTGCAAATGAGAACTTCAACTTTTGGGTGCATTTGTTTCTAAAAAAAATCATTTTGTCAGTCAAAAGTGTCAAAAAAGTGTTTTCGGCTCTAAATATTACTGTTTTGAAGTTTCAACTGACGACATGAGAAAAAATAAAACTTTCTTGAACATCAAATGAGAACTTCAACTTTTGGGTGCATTTGTTGCTAAAAAAAATCATTTTGTCAGTCAAAAGTACCAAAAGTGTCAAAAAAGCGTTTTCGGCTCTATGAATGTTTTGAATTTTAAACTTACAATGTGGCATAAAATAACAATTTCTTGAACATCAAATGAGAACTTCAACTTTTGGGTGCGTTTTTTGCTAAAAAATCATTTTGTCAGTCAAAAGTGCCAAAAATATCCAAAAAGCGTTTTCGGCTCTATGACTGTTTTGAATTTTAAACTTACAAAGTGGCATAAAATAACACTTTCTTGAAATGCAAATGAGAACTTCAACTTTTGGGTGCATTTGTTTCTAAAAAAAATCATTTTGTCAGTCAAAAGTACCAAAAGTGTCAAAAAAGTGTTTTCGGCTCTAACTATTACTGGTTTGAAGTTTCAACTGACAACATGAGAAAAAATAAAACTTTCTTGAACATCAAATGAGAACTTCAACTTTTGGGTGCATTTGTTGCTAAAAAAATCATTTTGTCAGTCAAAAGTACCAAAATTGTCAAAAAAGCGTTTTCGGCTCTATGACTGTTTTGAATTTTAAACTTACAATGTGGCATAAAATAACACTTTCTTGAACATCAAATGAGAACTTCAACTTTTGGGTGCGTTTTTTGCTAAAAAATTATTTTTTCAGTCAAAAGTGCCAAAAATGTCAAAAAAGCGTTTTCGGCTCTAACTATTACTGGTTTGAAGTTTCAACTGACAACATGAGAAAAAATAAAACTTTCTTGAACATCAAATGAGAACTTCAACTTTTGGGTGCATTTGTTTCTAAAAAAAATCATTTTGTCAGTCAAAAGTGCCAAAAGTGTCAAAAAAGTGTTTTCGGCTCTAACTATTACTGATTTGAAGTTTCAACTGACAACATGAGAAAAAATAAAACTTTCTTGAACATCAAATGAGAACTTCAACTTTTGGGTGCATTTGTTGCTAAAAAAAATCATTTTGTCAGTCAAAAGTACCAAAAGTGTCAAAAAAGTGTTTTCGGCTCTAACTATTACTGGTTTGAAGTTTCAACTGACAGCACGAGAAAAAATAAAACTTTCTTGAACATCAAATGAGAACTTCAACTTTTGGGTGCATTTGTTGCTAAAAAAAATCATTTTGTCAGTCAAAAGTACCAAAAGTGTCAAAAAAGCGTTTTCGGCTCTATGCCGGTTTTAATTTTAAACTTACAATGTGGCATAGAATAACAATTTCTTGAACATCAAATGAGAACTTCAACTTTTGGGTGCGTTTTTTGCTAAAAAATCATTTTGTCAGTCAAAAGTGCCAAAAGTGTCAAAAAAGCGTTTTCGGCTCTATGACTGTTTTGAATTTTAAACTTACAATGTGGCATAAAATAACAATTTCTTGAACATCAAATGAGAACTTCAACTTTTGGGTGCGTTTTTTGCTAAAAATCATTTTGTCAGTAAAAGTGCCAAAAATGTCAAAAAAGCGTTTTCGGCTCTATGATTGTTTTGAATTTTAAACTTACAACGTTGCATAAAATAACACTTTCTTGAACTGCAAATGAGAACTTCAACTTTTGGGTGCATTTGTTTCTAAAAAAAATCATTTTGTCAGTCAAAAGTGTCAAAAAAGTGTTTTCGGCTCTAAATATTACTGTTTTGAAGTTTCAACTGACGACATGAGAAAAAATAAAACTTTCTTGAACATCAAATGAGAACTTCAACTTTTGGGTGCATTTGTTGCTAAAAAAAATCATTTTGTCAGTCAAAAGTACCAAAAGTGTCAAAAAAGCGTTTTCGGCTCTATGACTGTTTTGAATTTTAAACTTACAATGTGGCATAAAATAACAATTTCTTGAACATCAAATGAGAACTTCAACTTTTGGGTGCGTTTTTTGCTAAAAAATCATTTTGTCAGTCAAAAGTGCCAAAAATATCCAAAAAGCGTTTTCGGCTCTATGACTGTTTTGAATTTTAAACTTACAAAGTGGCATAAAATAACACTTTCTTGAAATGCAAATGAGAACTTCAACTTTTGGGTGCATTTGTTTCTAAAAAAAATCATTTTGTCAGTCAAAAGTACCAAAAGTGTCAAAAAAGTGTTTTCGGCTCTAACTATTACTGGTTTGAAGTTTCAACTGACAACATGAGAAAAAATAAAACTTTCTTGAACATCAAATGAGAACTTCAACTTTTGGGTGCATTTGTTGCTAAAAAAAATCATTTTGTCAGTCAAAAGTACCAAAAGTGTCAAAAAAGCGTTTTCGGCTCTATGACTGTTTTGAATTTTAAACTTACAATGTGGCATAAAATAACACTTTCTTGAACATCAAATGAGAACTTCAACTTTTGGGTGCGTTTTTTGCTAAAAAATTATTTTTTCAGTCAAAAGTGCCAAAAATGTCAAAAAAGCGTTTTCGGCTCTAACTATTACTGGTTTGAAGTTTCAACTGACAACATGAGAAAAAATAAAACTTTCTTGAACATCAAATGCGAACTTCAACTTTTGGGTGCATTTGTTGCTAAAAAAAATCATTTTGTCAGTCAAAAGTACCAAAAGTGTCAAAAAAGCGTTTTCGGCTCTATGACTGTTTTGAATTTTAAACTTACAATGTGGCATAAAATAACACTTTCTTGAACATCAAATGAGAACTTCAACTTTTGGGTGCGTTTTTTGCTAAAAAATCATTTTTTCAGTCAAAAGTGCCAAAAGTGTCAAAAAAGAGTTTTCGGCTCTATGACTGTTTTGAATTTTAAACTTACAATGTGGCATAAAATAACAATTTCTTGAACATCAAATGAGAACTTCAACTTTTGGGTGCGTTTTTTGCTAAAAAATCATTTTGTCAGTCAAAAGTGCCAAAAGTGTCAAAAAAGCGTTTTCGGCTCTATGACTGTTTTGAATTTTAAACTTACAACGTTGCATAAAATAACACTTTCTTGAACTGCAAATGAGAACTTCAACTTTTGGGTGCATTTGTTTCTAAAAAAAATCATTTTGTCAGTCAAAAGTGCCAAAAGTGTCAAAAAAGTGTTTTCGGCTCTAACTATTACTGGTTTGAAGTTTCAACTGACAACATGAGAAAAAATAAAACTTTCTTGAACATCAAATGAGAACTTCAACTTTTGGGTGCATTTGTTGCTAAAAAAAATCATTTTGTCAGTCAAAAGTACCAAAAGTGTCAAAAAAGCGTTTTCGGCTCTATGACTGTTTTGAATTTTAAACTTACAATGTGGCATAGAATAACAATTTCTTGAACATCAAATGAGAACTTCAACTTTTGGGTGCGTTTTTTGCTAAAAAATCATTTTGTCAGTCAAAAGTGCCAAAAGTGTCAAAAAAGCGTTTTCGGCTCTATGACTGTTTTGAATTTTAAACTTACAATGTGGCATAAAATAACAATTTCTTGAACATCAAATGAGAACTTCAACTTTTGGGTGCATTTGTTTCTAAAAAAAATCATTTTGTCAGTCAAAAGTGTCAAAAAAGTGTTTTCGGCTCTAACTATTACTGGTTTGAAGTTTCAACTGACGACATGAGAAAAAATAAAACTTTCTTGAACATCAAATGAGAACTTAGACTTTTGAGTGCATTTGTTGCTAAAAAAAATCATTTTGTCAGTCAAAAGTACCAAAAGTGTCAAAAAAGCGTTTTCGGCTCTATGACTGTTTTGAATTTTAAACTTACAATGTGGCATAAAATAACAATTTCTTGAACATCAAATGAGAACTTCAACTTTTGAGTGCATTTGTTGCTAAAAAAAATCATTTTGTCAGTCAAAAGTGCCAAAAATGTCAAAAAAGCGTTTTCGGCTCTAACTATTACTGGTTTGAAGTTTCAACTGACAACATGAGAAAAAATAAAACTTTCTTGAACATCAAATGAGAACTTCAACTTTTGGGTGCATTTGTTTCTAAAAAAAATCATTTTGTCAGTCAAAAGTGCCAAAAGTGTCAAAAAAGTGTTTTCGGCTCTAACTATTACTGGTTTGAAGTTTCAACTGACAACATGAGAAAAAATAAAACTTTCTTGAACATCAAATGAGAACTTCAACTTTTGGGTGCATTTGTTGCTAAAAAAAATCATTTTGTCAGTCAAAAGTACCAAAAGTGTCAAAAAAGTCTTTTATGCTCAGAGTATGACTGTTTTGAAGATTTAACTTACAACGTGACGAAAAATAACACTTTCTTGAACTGCAAATAAGAACTTTGACTTTTGGGTGCGTTTTTTGCTAAAAAATCATTTTGTCAGTCAAAAGTGCCAAAAATGTCAAAAAAGCGTTTTCGGCTCTATGACTGTTTTGAATTTTAAACTTACAACGTTGCATAAAATAACACTTTCTTGAACTGCAAATGAGAACTTCAACTTCTGGGTGCATTTGTTGCTAAAAAAATCATTTTGTCAGTCAAAAGTGCCAAAAGTGTCAAAAAAGTGTTTTCGGCTCTAACTATTACTGGTTTGAAGTTTCAACTGACAACATGAGAAAAAATAAAACTTTCTTGAACATCAAATGAGAACTTCAACTTTTGGGTGCATTTGTTGCTAAAAAAAATCATTTTGTCAGTCAAAAGTACCAAAAGTGTCAAAAAAGCGTTTTCGGCTCTATGACTGTTTTGAATTTTAAACTTACAATGTGGCATAAAATAACAATTTCTTGAACATCAAATGAGAACTTCAACTTTTGGGTGCGTTTTTTGCTAAAAAATCATTTTGTCAGTCAAAAGTGCCAAAAGTGTCAAAAAAGCGTTTTCGGCTCTATGACTGTTTTGAATTTTAAACTTACAATGTGGCATAAAATAACACTTTCTTGAACATCAAATGAGAACTTCAACTTTTGGGTGTGTTTTTTGCTAAAAAATCATTTTGTCAGTCAAAAGTGCCAAAAATGTTAAAAAAGCGTTTTCGGCTCTATGACTGTTTTGAATTTTAAACTTACAACGTTGCATAAAATAACACTTTCTTGAACTGCAAATGAGAACTTCAACTTTTGGGTGCATTTGTTTCTAAAAAAAATCATTTTGTCAGTGAAAAGTGCCAAAAGTGTCAAAAAAGTGTTTTCGGCTCTAACTATTACTGGTTTGAAGTTTCAACTGACAGCACGAGAAAAAATAAAACTTTCTTGAACATCAAATGAGAACTTCAACTTTTGGGTGCATTTGTTGCTAAAAAAAATCATTTTGTCAGTCAAAAGTACCAAAAGTGTCAAAAAAGCGTTTTCGGCTCTATGACTGTTTTGAATTTTAAACTTACAATGAGGCATAGAATAACAATTTCTTGAACATCAAATGAGAACTTCAACTTTTGGGTGCGTTTTTTGCTAAAAAATCATTTTGTCAGTCAAAAGTGCCAAAAGTGTCAAAAAAGCGTTTTCGGCTCTATGACTGTTTTGAATTTTAAACTTACAATGTGGCATAAAATAACAATTTCTTGAACATCAAATGAGAACTTCAACTTTTGGGTGCGTTTTTTGCTAAAAATCATTTTGTCAGTAAAAGTGCCAAAAATGTCAAAAAAGCGTTTTCGGCTCTATGATTGTTTTGAATTTTAAACTTACAACGTTGCATAAAATAACACTTTCTTGAACTGCAAATGAGAACTTCAACTTTTGGGTGCATTTGTTTCTAAAAAAAATCATTTTGTCAGTCAAAAGTGTCAAAAAAGTGTTTTCGGCTCTAAATATTACTGTTTTGAAGTTTCAACTGACGACATGAGAAAAAATAAAACTTTCTTGAACATCAAATGAGAACTTCAACTTTTGGGTGCATTTGTTGCTAAAAAAAATCATTTTGTCAGTCAAAAGTACCAAAAGTGTCAAAAAAGCGTTTTCGGCTCTATGAATGTTTTGAATTTTAAACTTACAATGTGGCATAAAATAACAATTTCTTGAACATCAAATGAGAACTTCAACTTTTGGGTGCGTTTTTTGCTAAAAAATCATTTTGTCAGTCAAAAGTGCCAAAAATATCCAAAAAGCGTTTTCGGCTCTATGACTGTTTTGAATTTTAAACTTACAAAGTGGCATAAAATAACACTTTCTTGAAATGCAAATGAGAACTTCAACTTTTGGGTGCATTTGTTTCTAAAAAAAATCATTTTGTCAGTCAAAAGTACCAAAAGTGTCAAAAAAGTGTTTTCGGCTCTAACTATTACTGGTTTGAAGTTTCAACTGACAACATGAGAAAAAATAAAACTTTCTTGAACATCAAATGAGAACTTCAACTTTTGGGTGCATTTGTTGCTAAAAAAATCATTTTGTCAGTCAAAAGTACCAAAATTGTCAAAAAAGCGTTTTCGGCTCTATGACTGTTTTGAATTTTAAACTTACAATGTGGCATAAAATAACACTTTCTTGAACATCAAATGAGAACTTCAACTTTTGGGTGCGTTTTTTGCTAAAAAATTATTTTTTCAGTCAAAAGTGCCAAAAATGTCAAAAAAGCGTTTTCGGCTCTAACTATTACTGGTTTGAAGTTTCAACTGACAACATGAGAAAAAATAAAACTTTCTTGAACATCAAATGAGAACTTCAACTTTTGGGTGCATTTGTTTCTAAAAAAAATCATTTTGTCAGTCAAAAGTGCCAAAAGTGTCAAAAAAGTGTTTTCGGCTCTAACTATTACTGATTTGAAGTTTCAACTGACAACATGAGAAAAAATAAAACTTTCTTGAACATCAAATGAGAACTTCAACTTTTGGGTGCATTTGTTGCTAAAAAAAATCATTTTGTCAGTCAAAAGTACCAAAAGTGTCAAAAAAGTGTTTTCGGCTCTAACTATTACTGGTTTGAAGTTTCAACTGACAGCACGAGAAAAAATAAAACTTTCTTGAACATCAAATGAGAACTTCAACTTTTGGGTGCATTTGTTGCTAAAAAAAATCATTTTGTCAGTCAAAAGTACCAAAAGTGTCAAAAAAGCGTTTTCGGCTCTATGCCGGTTTTAATTTTAAACTTACAATGTGGCATAGAATAACAATTTCTTGAACATCAAATGAGAACTTCAACTTTTGGGTGCGTTTTTTGCTAAAAAATCATTTTGTCAGTCAAAAGTGCCAAAAGTGTCAAAAAAGCGTTTTCGGCTCTATGACTGTTTTGAATTTTAAACTTACAATGTGGCATAAAATAACAATTTCTTGAACATCAAATGAGAACTTCAACTTTTGGGTGCGTTTTTTGCTAAAAATCATTTTGTCAGTAAAAGTGCCAAAAATGTCAAAAAAGCGTTTTCGGCTCTATGATTGTTTTGAATTTTAAACTTACAACGTTGCATAAAATAACACTTTCTTGAACTGCAAATGAGAACTTCAACTTTTGGGTGCATTTGTTTCTAAAAAAAATCATTTTGTCAGTCAAAAGTGTCAAAAAAGTGTTTTCGGCTCTAAATATTACTGTTTTGAAGTTTCAACTGACGACATGAGAAAAAATAAAACTTTCTTGAACATCAAATGAGAACTTCAACTTTTGGGTGCATTTGTTGCTAAAAAAAATCATTTTGTCAGTCAAAAGTACCAAAAGTGTCAAAAAAGCGTTTTCGGCTCTATGACTGTTTTGAATTTTAAACTTACAATGTGGCATAAAATAACAATTTCTTGAACATCAAATGAGAACTTCAACTTTTGGGTGCGTTTTTTGCTAAAAAATCATTTTGTCAGTCAAAAGTGCCAAAAATATCCAAAAAGCGTTTTCGGCTCTATGACTGTTTTGAATTTTAAACTTACAAAGTGGCATAAAATAACACTTTCTTGAAATGCAAATGAGAACTTCAACTTTTGGGTGCATTTGTTTCTAAAAAAAATCATTTTGTCAGTCAAAAGTACCAAAAGTGTCAAAAAAGTGTTTTCGGCTCTAACTATTACTGGTTTGAAGTTTCAACTGACAACATGAGAAAAAATAAAACTTTCTTGAACATCAAATGAGAACTTCAACTTTTGGGTGCATTTGTTGCTAAAAAAAATCATTTTGTCAGTCAAAAGTACCAAAAGTGTCAAAAAAGCGTTTTCGGCTCTATGACTGTTTTGAATTTTAAACTTACAATGTGGCATAAAATAACACTTTCTTGAACATCAAATGAGAACTTCAACTTTTGGGTGCGTTTTTTGCTAAAAAATTATTTTTTCAGTCAAAAGTGCCAAAAATGTCAAAAAAGCGTTTTCGGCTCTAACTATTACTGGTTTGAAGTTTCAACTGACAACATGAGAAAAAATAAAACTTTCTTGAACATCAAATGAGAACTTCAACTTTTGGGTGCATTTGTTTCTAAAAAAAATCATTTTGTCAGTCAAAAGTGCCAAAAGTGTCAAAAAAGTGTTTTCGGCTCTAACTATTACTGGTTTGAAGTTTCAACTGACAACATGAGAAAAAATAAAACTTTCTTGAACATCAAATGAGAACTTCAACTTTTGGGTGCATTTGTTGCTAAAAAAAAATCATTTTGTCAGTCAAAAGTACCAAAAGTGTCAAAAAAGCGTTTTCGGCTCTATGACTGTTTTGAATTTTAAACTTACAATGTGGCATAAAATAACACTTTCTTGAACATCAAATGAGAACTTCAACTTTTGGGTGCGTTTTTTGCTAAAAAATTATTTTTTCAGTCAAAAGTGCCAAAAATGTCAAAAAAGCGTTTTCGGCTCTAACTATTACTGGTTTGAAGTTTCAACTGACAACATGAGAAAAAATAAAACTTTCTTGAACATCAAATGAGAACTTCAACTTTTGGGTGCATTTGTTTCTAAAAAAAATCATTTTGTCAGTCAAAAGTGCCAAAAGTGTCAAAAAAGTGTTTTCGGCTCTAACTATTACTGGTTTGAAGTTTCAACTGACAACATGAGAAAAAATAAAACTTTCTTGAACATCAAATGAGAACTTCAACTTTTGGGTGCATTTGTTGCTAAAAAAAATCATTTTGTCAGTCAAAAGTACCAAAAGTGTCAAAAAAGCGTTTTCGGCTCTATGACTGTTTTGAATTTTAAACTTACAATGTGGCATAAAATAACAATTTCTTGAACATCAAATGAGAACTTCAACTTTTGGGTGCGTTTTTTGCTAAAAAATCATTTTGTCAGTCAAAAGTAACAAAAATGTCAAAAAAGCGTTTTCGGCTCTATGACTGTTTTGAATTTTAAACTTACAACGTTGCATAAAATAACACTTTCTTGAACTGCAAATGAGAACTTCAACTTTTGGGTGCATTTGTTGCTAAAAAAAATCATTTTGTCAGTCAAAAGTGCCAAAAGTGTCAAAAAAGCGTTTTCGGCTCTAACTATTACTGGTTTGAAGTTTCAACTGACGACATGAGAAAAAATAAAACTTTCTTGAACATCAAATGAGAACTTTGACTTTTGGGTGCATTTGTTGCTAAAAAAAATCATTTTGTCAGTCAAAAGTACCAAAAGTGTCAAAAAAGCGTTTTCGGCTCTATGACTGTTTTGAATTTTAAACTTACAATGTGGCATAAAATAACACTTTCTTGAACATCAAATGAGAACTTCAACTTTTGGGTGCGTTTTTTGCTAAAAAATTATTTTTTCAGTCAAAAGTGCCAAAAATGTCAAAAAAGCGTTTTCGGCTCTATGATTGTTTTGAATTTTAAACTTACAACGTTGCATAAAATAACACTTTCTTGAACTGCAAATGAGAACTTCAACTTTTGGGTGCATTTGTTTCTAAAAAAAATCATTTTGTCAGTCAAAAGTGTCAAAAAAGTGTTTTCGGCTCTAAATATTACTGTTTTGAAGTTTCAACTGACGACATGAGAAAAAATAAAACTTTCTTGAACATCAAATGAGAACTTCAACTTTTGGGTGCATTTGTTGCTAAAAAAAATCATTTTGTCAGTCAAAAGTACCAAAAGTGTCAAAAAAGCGTTTTCGGCTCTATGACTGTTTTGAATTTTAAACTTACAATGTGGCATAAAATAACAATTTCTTGAACATCAAATGAGAACTTCAACTTTTGGGTGCGTTTTTTGCTAAAAAATCATTTTGTCAGTCAAAAGTGCCAAAAATATCCAAAAAGCGTTTTCGGCTCTATGACTGTTTTGAATTTTAAACTTACAATGTGGCATAAAATAACAATTTCTTGAACATCAAATGAGAACTTCAACTTTTGGGTGCGTTTTTTGCTAAAAAATCATTTTGTCAGTCAAAAGTAACAAAAATGTCAAAAAAGCGTTTTCGGCTCTATGACTGTTTTGAATTTTAAAATTACAACGTTGCATAAAATAACACTTTCTTGAACTGCAAATGAGAACTTCAACTTTTGGGTGCATTTGTTTCTAAAAAAAATCATTTTGTCAGTCAAAAGTGCCAAAAGTGTCAAAAAAGTGTTTTCGGCTCTAACTATTACTGGTTTGAAGTTTCAACTGACGACATGAGAAAAAATAAAACTTTCTTGAACATCAAATGAGAACTTTGACTTTTGGGTGCATTTGTTGCTAAAAAAAATCATTTTGTCAGTCAAAAGTACCAAAAGTGTCAAAAAAGCGTTTTCGGCTCTATGACTGTTTTGAATTTTAAACTTACAATGTGGCATAAAATAACAATTTCTTGAACATCAAATGAGAACTTCAACTTTTGGGTGCGTTTTTTGCTAAAAAATCATTTTGTCAGTCAAAAGTGCCAAAAGTGTCAAAAAAGTGTTTTCGGCTCTAACTATTACTGGTTTGAAGTTTCAACTGACAACATGAGAAAAAATAAAACTTTCTTTAAACATCAAATGCGAACTGCAACTTTTGGGTGCATTTGTTGCTAAAAAAAATCATTTTGTCAGTCAAAAGTACCAAAAGTGTCAAAAAAGCGTTTTCGGCTCTATGACTGTTTTGAATTTTAAACTTACAATGTGGCATAAAATAACACTTTCTTGAACATCAAATGAGAACTTCAACTTTTGGGTGCGTTTTTTGCTAAAAAATCATTTTGTCAGTCAAAAGTACCAAAAGTGTCAAAAAAGCGTTTTCGGCTCTATGACTGTTTTGAATTTTAAACTTACAATGTGGCATAAAATAACAATTTCTTGAACATCAAATGAGAACTTCAACTTTTGGGTGCGTTTTTTGCTAAAAAATCATTTTGTCAGTCAAAAGTGCCAAAAGTGTCAAAAAAGTGTTTTCGGCTCTAACTATTACTGGTTTGAAGTTTCAACTGACAACATGAGAAAAAATAAAACTTTCTTTAAACATCAAATGCGAACTTCAACTTTTGGGTGCATTTGTTGCTAAAAAAAATCATTTTGTCAGTCAAAAGTACCAAAAGTGTCAAAAAAGCGTTTTCGGCTCTATGACTGTTTTGAATTTTAAACTTACAATGTGGCATAAAATAACAATTTCTTGAACATCAAATGAGAACTTCAACTTTTGGGTGCGTTTTTTGCTAAAAATCATTTTGTCAGTCAAAAGTGCAAAAAATGTCAAAAAAGCGTTTTTGGCTCTATGATTGTTTTGAATTTTAAACTTACAACGTTGCATAAAATAACACTTTCTTGAACTGCAAATGAGAACTTCAACTTTTGGGTGCATTTGTTTCTAAAAAAATTCATTTTGTCAGTCAAAAGTGTCAAAAAAGTGTTTTCGGCTCTAACTATTACTGGTTTGAAGTTTCAACTGACAACATGAGAAAAAATAAAACTTTCTTGAACATCAAATGAGAACTTCAACTTTTGGGTGCATTTGTTGCTAAAAAAAATCATTTTGTCAGTCAAAAGTACCAAAAGTGTCAATAAAGCGTTTTCGGCTCTATGACTGTTTTGAATTTTAAACTTACAATGTGGCATAAAATAACAATTTCTTGAACATCAAATGAAAACTTCAACTTTTGGGTGCGTTTTTTGCTAAAAAATCATTTTGTCAGTCAAAAGTGCCAAAAGTGTCAAAAAAGCGTTTTCGGCTCTATGACTGTTTTGAATTTTAAACTTACAATGTGGCATAAAATAACACTTTCTTGAACATCAAATGAGAACTTCAACTTTTGGGTGCATTTGTTGCTAAAAAAAATCATTTTGTCAGTCAAAAGTACCAAAAGTGTCAAAAAAGCGTTTTCGGCTCTATGACTGTTTTGAATTTTAAACTTACAATGTGGCATAAAATAACAATTTCTTGAACATCAAATGAGAACTTCAACTTTTGGGTGCGTTTTTTGCTAAAAAATCATTTTGTCAGTCAAAAGTGCCAAAAATATCCAAAAAGCGTTTTCGGCTCTATGACTGTTTTGAATTTTAAACTTACAAAGTGGCATAAAATAACACTTTCTTGAAATGCAAATGAGAACTTCAACTTTTGGGTGCATTTGTTTCTAAAAAAAATCATTTTGTCAGTCAAAAGTGTCAAAAAAGTGTTTTCGGCTCTAACTATTACTGGTTTGAAGTTTCAACTGACAACATGAGAAAAAATAAAACTTTCTTGAACATCAAATGAGAACGTCAACTTTTGGGTGCATTTGTTGCTAAAAAAATTCATTTTGTCAGTCAAAAGTACCAAAAGTGTCAAAAAAGCGTTTTCGGCTCTATGACTGTTTTGAATTTTAAACTTACAATGTGGCATAAAATAACAATTTCTTGAACATCAAATGAGAACTTCAACTTTTGGGTGCGTTTTTTGCTAAAAAATCATTTTGTCAGTCAAAAGTGCCAAAAGTGTCAAAAAAGTGTTTTCGGCTCTAACTATTACTGGTTTGAAGTTTCAACTGACAACATGAGAAAAAATAAAACTTTCTTTAAACATCAAATGCGAACTTCAACTTTTGGGTGCATTTGTTGCTAAAAAAAATCATTTTGTCAGTCAAAAGTACCAAAAGTGTCAAAAAAGCGTTTTCGGCTCTATGACTGTTTTGAATTTTAAACTTACAATGTGGCATAAAATAACACTTTCTTGAACATCAAATGAGAACTTCAACTTTTGGGTGCGTTTTTTGCTAAAAAATCATTTTGTCAGTCAAAAGTACCAAAAGTGTCAAAAAAGCGTTTTCGGCTCTATGACTGTTTTGAATTTTAAACTTACAATGTGGCATAAAATAACAATTTCTTGAACATCAAATGAGAACTTCAACTTTTGGGTGCGTTTTTTGCTAAAAAATCATTTTGTCAGTCAAAAGTGCCAAAAGTGTCAAAAAAGTGTTTTCGGCTCTAACTATTACTGGTTTGAAGTTTCAACTGACAACATGAGAAAAAATAAAACTTTCTTTAAACATCAAATGCGAACTTCAACTTTTGGGTGCATTTGTTGCTAAAAAAAATCATTTTGTCAGTCAAAAGTACCAAAAGTGTCAAAAAAGCGTTTTCGGCTCTATGACTGTTTTGAATTTTAAACTTACAATGTGGCATAAAATAACAATTTCTTGAACATCAAATGAGAACTTCAACTTTTGGGTGCGTTTTTTGCTAAAAATCATTTTGTCAGTCAAAAGTGCAAAAAATGTCAAAAAAGCGTTTTTGGCTCTATGATTGTTTTGAATTTTAAACTTACAACGTTGCATAAAATAACACTTTCTTGAACTGCAAATGAGAACTTCAACTTTTGGGTGCATTTGTTTCTAAAAAAATTCATTTTGTCAGTCAAAAGTGTCAAAAAAGTGTTTTCGGCTCTAACTATTACTGGTTTGAAGTTTCAACTGACAACATGAGAAAAAATAAAACTTTCTTGAACATCAAATGAGAACTTCAACTTTTGGGTGCATTTGTTGCTAAAAAAAATCATTTTGTCAGTCAAAAGTACCAAAAGTGTCAAAAAAGCGTTTTCGGCTCTATGACTGTTTTGAATTTTAAACTTACAATGTGGCATAAAATAACACTTTCTTGAACATCAAATGAGAACTTCAACTTTTGGGTGCGTTTTTTGCTAAAAAATCATTTTTTCAGTCAAAAGTGCCAAAAGTCTCAAAAAAGAGTTTTCGGCTCTATGACTGTTTTGAATTTTAAACTTACAATGTGGCATAAAATAACAATTTCTTGAACATCAAATGAGAACTTCAACTTTTGGGTGCGTTTTTTGCTAAAAATCATTTTGTCAGTCAAAAGTGCAAAAAATGTCAAAAAAGCGTTTTTGGCTCTATGATTGTTTTGAATTTTAAACTTACAACGTTGCATAAAATAACACTTTCTTGAACTGCAAATGAGAACTTCAACTTTTGGGTGCATTTGTTTCTAAAAAAATTCATTTTGTCAGTCAAAAGTGTCAAAAAAGTGTTTTCGGCTCTAACTATTACTGGTTTGAAGTTTCAACTGACAACATGAGAAAAAATAAAACTTTCTTGAACATCAAATGAGAACTTCAACTTTTGGGTGCATTTGTTGCTAAAAAAAATCATTTTGTCAGTCAAAAGTACCAAAAGTGTCAAAAAAGCGTTTTCGGCTCTATGACTGTTTTGAATTTTAAACTTACAATGTGGCATAAAATAACAATTTCTTGAACATCAAATGAGAACTTCAACTTTTGGGTGCGTTTTTTGCTAAAAAAATCATTTTGTCATTCAAAAATGCCAAAAATGTAAAAAAAGCGTTTTTGGCTCTATGACTGTTTTGAATTTTAAACTTACAAAGTGGCATAAAATAACACTTTCTTGAAATGCAAATGAGAACTTCAACTTTTGGGTGCGTTTTTTGCTAAAAAATCATTTTGTCAGTCAAAAGTGCCAAAAATGTCAAAAAAGCGTTTTCGGCTCTATGACTGTTTTGAATTTTAAACTTACAACGTTGCATAAAATAACACTTTCTTGAACTGCAAATGAGAACTTCAACTTTTGGGTGCATTTGTTTCTAAAAAAAATCATTTTGTCAGTCAAAAATGCCTAAAGTGTCAAAAAAGTGTTTTCGGCTCTAACTATTACTGGTTTGAAGTTTCAACTGACAACATGAGAAAAAATAAAACTTTCTTGAACATCAAATGAGAACTTCAACTTTTGGGTGCATTTGTTGCTAAAAAAAATCATTTTGTCAGTCAAAAGTACCAAAAGTGTCAAAAAAGCGTTTTTGGCTCTATGACTGTTTTGAAATTTAAACTTACAATGAGGCATAGAATAACAATTTCTTGAACATCAAATGAGAACTTCAACTTTTGGGTGCGTTTTCTGCTAAAGAATCATTTTGTCAGTCAAAAGTGCCAAAAGTGTCAAAAAAGCGTTTTCGGCTCTATGACTGTTTTGAATTTTAAACTTACAATGTGGCATAAAATAACAATTTCTTGAACATCAAATGAGAACTTCAACTTTTGGGTGCGTTTTTTGCTAAAAATCATTTTGTCAGTAAAAGTGCCAAAAATTTCAAAAAAGCGTTTTCGGCTCTATGACTGTTTTGAATTTTAAACTTACAACGTTGCATAAAATAACACTTTCTTGAACTGCAAATGAGAACTTCAACTTTTGGGTGCATTTGTTTCTAAAAAAAATCATTTTGTCAGTCAAAAGTGTCAAAAAAGTGTTTTCGGCTCTAACTATTACTGGTTTGAAGTTTCAACTGACGACATGATAAAAAATAAAACTTTCTTGAACATCAAATGAGAACTTCAACTTTTGGGTGCATTTGTTGCTAAAAAAAATCAATTTGTCAGTCAAAAGTACCAAAAGTGTCAAAAAAGCGTTTTCGGCTCTATGACTGTTTTGAATTTTAAACTTACAATGTGGCATAAAATAACACTTTCTTGAAATGCAAATGAGAACTTCAACTTTTGGGTGCATTTGTTTCTAAAAAAAATCATTTTGTCAGTCAAAAGTACCAAAAGTGTCAAAAAAGTGTTTTCGGCTCTAACTATTACTGGTTTGAAGTTTCAACTGACAACATGAGAAAAAATAAAACTTTCTTGAACATCAAATGAGAACTTCAACTTTTGGGTGCATTTGTTTCTAAAAAAAATCATTTTGTCAGTCAAAGGTGCCAAAAGTGTCAAAAAAGTGTTTTCGGCTCTAACTATTACTGGTTTGAAGGTTCAACTAACAACATGAGAAAAAATAAAACTTTCTTGAACATCAAATGAGAACTTCAACTTTTGGGTGCGTTTTTTGCTAAAAAATCATTTTGTCAGTCAAAAGTGCCAAAAGTCTCAAAAAAGCATTTTCGGCTCTATGACTGTTTTGAATTTTAAACTTACAATGTGGCATAAAATAACACTTTCTTGAACATCAAATGAGAACCTCAACTTTTGGGTGCGTTTTTTGCTAAAAAATCATTTTGTCAGTCAAAAGTGCCAAAAATGTCAAAAAAGCGTTTTCGGCTCTATGACTGTTTTGAATTTTAAACTTACAACGTTGCATAAAATAACACTTTCTTGAACTGCAAATGAGAACTTCAACTTTTGGGTGCATTTGTTTCTAAAAAAAATCATTTTGTCAGTCAAAAGTGCCAAAAGTGTCAAAAAAGTGTTTTCGGCTCTAACTATTACTGGTTTGAAGTTTCAACTGACAACATGAGAAAAAATAAAACTTTCTTGAACATCAAATGAGAACTTCAACTTTTGGGTGCATTTGTTTCTAAAAAAAATCATTTTGTCAGTCAAAAGTGCCAAAAGTGTCAAAAAAGTGTTTTCGGCTCTATGACTGTTTTGAATTTTAAACTTACAATGTGGCATAAAATAACACTTTCTTGAACATCAAATGAGAACTTCAACTTTTGGGTGCGTTTTTTGCTAAAAAATCATTTTGTCAGTCAAAAGTGCCAAAAGTGTCAAAAAAGCGTTTTCGGCTCTATGACTGTTTTGAATTTTAAACTTACAATGTGGCATAAAATAACACTTTCTTGAACATCAAATGAGAACTTCAACTTTTGGGTGTGTTTTTTGCTAAAAAATCATTTTGTCAGTCAAAAGTGCCAAAAATGTTAAAAAAGCGTTTTCGGCTCTATGACTGTTTTGAATTTTAAACTTACAACGTTGCATAAAATAACACTTTCTTGAACTGCAAATGAGAACTTCAACTTTTGGGTGCATTTGTTTCTAAAAAAAATCATTTTGTCAGTGAAAAGTGCCAAAAGTGTCAAAAAAGTGTTTTCGGCTCTAACTATTACTGGTTTGAAGTTTCAACTGACAGCACGAGAAAAAATAAAACTTTCTTGAACATCAAATGAGAACTTCAACTTTTGGGTGCATTTGTTGCTAAAAAAAATCATTTTGTCAGTCAAAAGTACCAAAAGTGTCAAAAAAGCGTTTTCGGCTCTATAACTGTTTTGAATTTTAAACTTACAATGTGGCATAGAATAACAATTTCTTGAACATCAAATGAGAACTTCAACTTTTGGGTGCGTTTTTTGCTAAAAAATCATTTTGTCAGTCAAAAGTGCCAAAAGTGTCAAAAAAGCGTTTTCGGCTCTATGACTGTTTTGAATTTTAAACTTACAATGTGGCATAAAATAACAATTTCTTGAACATCAAATGAGAACTTCAACTTTTGGGTGCGTTTGTTTCTAAAAAAAATCATTTTGTCAGTCAAAAGTGCCAAAAGTGTCAAAAAAGTGTTTTCGGCTCTAACTATTACTGGTTTGAAGTTTCAACTGACAACATGAGAAAAAATAAAACTTTCTTGAACATCAAATGAGAACTTCAACTTTTGGGTGCATTTGTTTCTAAAAAAAATCATTTTGTCAGTCAAAAGTGCCAAAAGTGTCAAAAAAGTGTTTTCGGCTCTATGACTGTTTTGAATTTTAAACTTACAATGTGGCATAAAATAACACTTTCTTGAACATCAAATGAGAACTTCAACTTTTGGGTGCGTTTTTTGCTAAAAAATCATTTTGTCAGTCAAAAGTGCCAAAAGTGTCAAAAAAGCGTTTTCGGCTCTATGACTGTTTTGAATTTTAAACTTACAATGTGGCATAAAATAACACTTTCTTGAACATCAAATGAGAACTTCAACTTTTGGGTGTGTTTTTTGCTAAAAAATCATTTTGTCAGTCAAAAGTGCCAAAAATGTTAAAAAAGCGTTTTCGGCTCTATGACTGTTTTGAATTTTAAACTTACAACGTTGCATAAAATAACACTTTCTTGAACTGCAAATGAGAACTTCAACTTTTGGGTGCATTTGTTTCTAAAAAAAATCATTTTGTCAGTGAAAAGTGCCAAAAGTGTCAAAAAAGTGTTTTCGGCTCTAACTATTACTGGTTTGAAGTTTCAACTGACAGCACGAGAAAAAATAAAACTTTCTTGAACATCAAATGAGAACTTCAACTTTTGGGTGCATTTGTTGCTAAAAAAAATCATTTTGTCAGTCAAAAGTACCAAAAGTGTCAAAAAAGCGTTTTCGGCTCTATGACTGTTTTGAATTTTAAACTTACAATGTGGCATAGAATAACAATTTCTTGAACATCAAATGAGAACTTCAACTTTTGGGTGCGTTTTTTGCTAAAAAATCTTTTTGTCAGTCAAAAGTGCCAAAAGTGTCAAAAAAGCGTTTTCGGCTCTATGACTGTTTTGAATTTTAAACTTACAATGTGGCATAAAATAACAATTTCTTGAACATCAAATGAGAACTTCAACTTTTGGGTGCGTTTTTTGCTAAAAATCATTTTGTCAGTAAAAGTGCCAAAAATGTCAAAAAAGCGTTTTCGGCTCTATGATTGTTTTGAATTTTAAACTTACAACGTTGCATAAAATAACACTTTCTTGAACTGCAAATGAGAACTTCAACTTTTGGGTGCATTTGTTTCTAAAAAAAATCATTTTGTCAGTCAAAAGTGTCAAAAAAGTGTTTTCGGCTCTAACTATTACTGGTTTGAAGTTTCAACTGACGACATGAGAAAAAATAAAACTTTCTTGAACATCAAATGAGAACTTCAACTTTTGGGTGCATTTGTTGCTAAAAAAAATCATTTTGTCAGTCAAAAGTACCAAAAGTGTCAAAAAAGCGTTTTCGGCTCTATGACTGTTTTGAATTTTAAACTTACAATGTGGCATAAAATAACAATTTCTTGAACATCAAATGAGAACTTCAACTTTTGGGTGCGTTTTTTGCTAAAAAATCATTTTGTCAGTCAAAAGTGCCAAAAATATCCAAAAAGCGTTTTCGGCTCTATGACTGTTTTGAATTTTAAACTTACAAAGTGGCATAAAATAACACTTTCTTGAAATGCAAATGAGAACTTCAACTTTTGGGTGCATTTGTTTCTAAAAAAAATCATTTTGTCAGTCAAAAGTACCAAAAGTGTCAAAAAAGTGTTTTCGGCTCTAACTATTACTGGTTTGAAGTTTCAACTGACAACATGAGAAAAAATAAAACTTTCTTGAACATCAAACGAGAACTTCAACTTTTGGGTGCATTTGTTGCTAAAAAAAATCATTTTGTCAGTCAAAAGTACCAAAAGTGTCAAAAAAGCGTTTTCGGCTTTATGACTGTTTTGAATTTTAAACTTACAATGTGGCATAAAATAACACTTTCTTGAACATCAAATGAGAACTTCAACTTTTGGGTGCGTTTTTTGCTAAAAAATTATTTTTTCAGTCAAAAGTGCCAAAAATGTCAAAAAAGCGTTTTCGGCTCTAACTATTGCTGGTTTGAAGTTTCAACTGACAACATGAGAAAAAATAAAACTTTCTTGAACATCAAATGAGAACTTCAACTTTTGGGTGCATTTGTTTCTAAAAAAAATCATTTTGTCAGTCAAAAGTGTTAAAAAATGTGTTTTCGGCTCTAACTATTACTGGTTTGAAGTTTCAACTGACAACATGAGAAAAAATAAAACTTTCTTGAACATCAAATGAGAACTTCAACTTTTGGGTGCATTTGTTGCTAAAAAAAATCATTTTGTCAGTCAAAAGTACCAAAAGTGTCAAAAAAGCGTTTTCGGCTCTATGACTGTTTTGAATTTTAAACTTACAATGTGGCATAGAATAACAATTTCTTGAACATCAAATGAGAACTTCAACTTTTGGGTGCGTTTTTTGCTAAAAAATCATTTTGTCAGTCAAAAGTGCCAAAAGTGTCAAAAAAGCGTTTTCGGCTCTATGACTGTTTTGAATTTTAAACTTACAATGTGGCATAAAATAACAATTTCTTGAACATCAAATGAGAACTTCAACTTTTGGGTGCGTTTTTTGCTAAAAATCATTTTGTCATTAAAAGTTCCAAAAGTGTCAAAAAAGCGTTTTCGGCTCTATGATTGTTTTGAATTTTAAACTTACAACGTTGCATAAAATAACACTTTCTTGAACTGCAAATGAGAACTTCAACTTTTGGGTGCATTTGTTTCTAAAAAAAATCATTTTGTCAGTCAAAAGTGTCAAAAAAGTGTTTTCGGCTCTAACTATTACTGGTTTGAAGTTTCAACTGACGACATGAGAAAAAATAAAACTTTCTTGAACATCAAATGAGAACTTCAACTTTTGGGTGCATTTGTTGCTAAAAAAAATCATTTTGTCAGTCAAAAGTACCAAAAGTGTCAAAAAGCGTTTTCGGCTCTATGACTGTTTTGAATTTTAAACTTACAATGTGGCATAAAATAACAATTTCTTGAACATCAAATGAGAACTTCAACTTTTGGGTGCGTTTTTTGCTAAAAAATCATTTTGTCAGTCAAAAGTGCCAAAAATATCCAAAAAGCGTTTTCGGCTCTATGACTGTTTTGAATTTTAAACTTACAAAGTGGCATAAAATAACACTTTCTTGAAATGCAAATGAGAAATTCAACTTTTGGGTGCATTTGTTTCTAAAAAAAATCATTTTGTCAGTCAAAAGTACCAAAAGTGTCAAAAAAGTGTTTTCGGCTCTAACTATTACTGGTTTGAAGTTTCAACTGACAACATGAGAAAAAATAAAACTTTCTTGAACATCAAATGAGAACTTCAACTTTTGGGTGCATTTGTTGCTCAAAAAAATCATTTTGTCAGTCAAAAGTACCAAAAGTGTCAAAAAAGCGTTTTCGGCTCTATGACTGTTTTGAATTTTAAACTTACAATGTGGCATAAAATAACACTTTCTTGAACATCAAATGAGAACTTCATTTTTTGGGTGCGTTTTTTGCTAAAAAATTATTTTTTCAGTCAAAAGTGCCAAAAATGTCAAAAAAGCGTTTTCGGCTCTAACTATTACTGGTTTGAAGTTTCAACTGACAACATGAGAAAAAATAAAACTTTCTTGAACATCAAATGCGAACTTCAACTTTTGGGTGCATTTGTTGCTAAAAAAAATCATTTTGTCAGTCAAAAGTACCAAAAGTGTCAAAAAAGCGTTTTCGGCTCTATGACTGTTTTGAATTTTAAACTTACAATGTGGCATAAAATAACAATTTCTTGAACATCAAATGAGAACTTCAACTTTTGGGTGCGTTTTTTGCTAAAAAATCATTTTGTCAGTCAAAAGTGCCAAAAGTGTCAAAAAAGCGTTTTCGGCTCTATGACTGTTTTGAATTTTAAACTTACAACGTTGCATAAAATAACACTTTCTTGAACTGCAAATGAGAACTTCAACTTTTGGGTGCATTTGTTTCTAAAAAAAATCATTTTGTCAGTCAAAAGTGCCAAAAGTGTCAAAAAAGTGTTTTCGGCTCTAACTATTACTGGTTTGAAGTTTCAACTGACAACATGAGAAAAAATAAAACTTTCTTGAAAATCAAATGAGAACTTCAACTTTTGGGTGCATTTGTTGCTAAAAAAAATCATTTTGTCAGTCAAAAGTACCAAAAGTGTCAAAAAAGCGTTTTCGGCTCTATGACTGTTTTGAATTTTAAACTTACAATGTGGTATGAATAACAATTTCTTGAACATCAAATGAGAACTTCAACTTTTGGGTGCGTTTTTTGCTAAAAAATCATTTTGTCAGTCAAAAGTGCCAAAAGTGTCAAAAAAGCGTTTTCGGCTCTATGACTGTTTTGAATTTTAAACTTACAATGTGGCATAAAATAACAATTTCTTGAACATCAAATGAGAACTTCAACTTTTGGGTGCGTTTTTTGCTAAAAAATCATTTTGTCAGTCAAAAGTGCCAAAAATATCCAAAAAGCGTTTTCGGCTCTATGACTGTTTTGAATTTTAAACTTACAACGTTGCATAAAATAGTTGCATAAAATAACACTTTCTTGAACTGCAAATGAGAACTTCAACTTTTGGGTGCATTTGTTTCTAAAAAAAATCATTTTGTCAGTCAAAAGTGTCAAAAAAGTGTTTTCGGCTCTAACTATTACTGGTTTGAAGTTTCAACTGACGACATGAGAAAAAATAAAACTTTCTTGAACATCAAATGAGAACTTAGACTTTTGAGTGCATTTGTTGCTAAAAAAAATCATTTTGTCAGTCAAAAGTACCAAAAGTGTCAAAAAAGCGTTTTCGGCTCTATGACTGTTTTGAATTTTAAACTTACAATGTGGCATAAAATAACAATTTCTTGAACATCAAATGAGAACTTCAACTTTTGAGTGCATTTGTTGCTAAAAAAAATCATTTTGTCAGTCAAAAGTGCCAAAAATGTCAAAAAAGCGTTTTCGGCTCTAACTATTACTGGTTTGAAGTTTCAACTGACAACATGAGAAAAAATAAAACTTTCTTGAACATCAAATGAGAACTTCAACTTTTGGGTGCATTTGTTTCTAAAAAAAATCATTTTGTCAGTCAAAAGTGCCAAAAGTGTCAAAAAAGTGTTTTCGGCTCTAACTATTACTGGTTTGAAGTTTCAACTGACAACATGAGAAAAAATAAAACTTTCTTGAACATCAAATGAGAACTTCAACTTTTGGGTGCATTTGTTGCTAAAAAAAATCATTTTGTCAGTCAAAAGTACCAAAAGTGTCAAAAAAGTCTTTTATGCTCAGAGTATGACTGTTTTGAAGATTTAACTTACAACGTGACGAAAAATAACACTTTCTTGAACTGCAAATAAGAACTTTGACTTTTGGGTGCGTTTTTTGCTAAAAAATCATTTTGTCAGTCAAAAGTGCCAAAAATGTCAAAAAAGCGTTTTCGGCTCTATGACTGTTTTGAATTTTAAACTTACAACGTTGCATAAAATAACACTTTCTTGAACTGCAAATGAGAACTTCAACTTCTGGGTGCATTTGTTGCTAAAAAAATCATTTTGTCAGTCAAAAGTGCCAAAAGTGTCAAAAAAGTGTTTTCGGCTCTAACTATTACTGGTTTGAAGTTTCAACTGACAACATGAGAAAAAATAAAACTTTCTTGAACATCAAATGAGAACTTCAACTTTTGGGTGCATTTGTTGCTAAAAAAAATCATTTTGTCAGTCAAAAGTACCAAAAGTGTCAAAAAAGCGTTTTCGGCTCTATGACTGTTTTGAATTTTAAACTTACAATGTGGCATAAAATAACAATTTCTTGAACATCAAATGAGAACTTCAACTTTTGGGTGCGTTTTTTGCTAAAAAATCATTTTGTCAGTCAAAAGTGCCAAAAGTGTCAAAAAAGCGTTTTCGGCTCTATGACTGTTTTGAATTTTAAACTTACAATGTGGCATAAAATAACACTTTCTTGAACATCAAATGAGAACTTCAACTTTTGGGTGTGTTTTTTGCTAAAAAATCATTTTGTCAGTCAAAAGTGCCAAAAATGTTAAAAAAGCGTTTTCGGCTCTATGACTGTTTTGAATTTTAAACTTACAACGTTGCATAAAATAACACTTTCTTGAACTGCAAATGAGAACTTCAACTTTTGGGTGCATTTGTTTCTAAAAAAAATCATTTTGTCAGTGAAAAGTGCCAAAAGTGTCAAAAAAGTGTTTTCGGCTCTAACTATTACTGGTTTGAAGTTTCAACTGACAGCACGAGAAAAAATAAAACTTTCTTGAACATCAAATGAGAACTTCAACTTTTGGGTGCATTTGTTGCTAAAAAAAATCATTTTGTCAGTCAAAAGTACCAAAAGTGTCAAAAAAGCGTTTTCGGCTCTATGACTGTTTTGAATTTTAAACTTACAATGAGGCATAGAATAACAATTTCTTGAACATCAAATGAGAACTTCAACTTTTGGGTGCGTTTTTTGCTAAAAAATCATTTTGTCAGTCAAAAGTGCCAAAAGTGTCAAAAAAGCGTTTTCGGCTCTATGACTGTTTTGAATTTTAAACTTACAATGTGGCATAAAATAACAATTTCTTGAACATCAAATGAGAACTTCAACTTTTGGGTGCGTTTTTTGCTAAAAATCATTTTGTCAGTAAAAGTGCCAAAAATGTCAAAAAAGCGTTTTCGGCTCTATGATTGTTTTGAATTTTAAACTTACAACGTTGCATAAAATAACACTTTCTTGAACTGCAAATGAGAACTTCAACTTTTGGGTGCATTTGTTTCTAAAAAAAATCATTTTGTCAGTCAAAAGTGTCAAAAAAGTGTTTTCGGCTCTAAATATTACTGTTTTGAAGTTTCAACTGACGACATGAGAAAAAATAAAACTTTCTTGAACATCAAATGAGAACTTCAACTTTTGGGTGCATTTGTTGCTAAAAAAAAATCATTTTGTCAGTCAAAAGTACCAAAAGTGTCAAAAAAGCGTTTTCGGCTCTATGACTGTTTTGAATTTTAAACTTACAATGTGGCATAAAATAACAATTTCTTGAACATCAAATGAGAACTTCAACTTTTGGGTGCGTTTTTTGCTAAAAAATCATTTTGTCAGTCAAAAGTGCCAAAAATATCCAAAAAGCGTTTTCGGCTCTATGACTGTTTTGAATTTTAAACTTACAAAGTGGCATAAAATAACACTTTCTTGAAATGCAAATGAGAACTTCAACTTTTGGGTGCATTTGTTTCTAAAAAAAATCATTTTGTCAGTCAAAAGTACCAAAAGTGTCAAAAAAGTGTTTTCGGCTCTAACTATTACTGGTTTGAAGTTTCAACTGACAACATGAGAAAAAATAAAACTTTCTTGAACATCAAATGAGAACTTCAACTTTTGGGTGCATTTGTTGCTAAAAAAAATCATTTTGTCAGTCAAAAGTACCAAAATTGTCAAAAAAGCGTTTTCGGCTCTATGACTGTTTTGAATTTTAAACTTACAATGTGGCATAAAATAACACTTTCTTGAACATCAAATGAGAACTTCAACTTTTGGGTGCGTTTTTTGCTAAAAAATTATTTTTTCAGTCAAAAGTGCCAAAAATGTCAAAAAAGCGTTTTCGGCTCTAACTATTACTGGTTTGAAGTTTCAACTGACAACATGAGAAAAAATAAAACTTTCTTGAACATCAAATGAGAACTTCAACTTTTGGGTGCATTTGTTTCTAAAAAAAATCATTTTGTCAGTCAAAAGTGCCAAAAGTGTCAAAAAAGTGTTTTCGGCTCTAACTATTACTGGTTTGAAGTTTCAACTGACAACATGAGAAAAAATAAAACTTTCTTGAACATCAAATGAGAACTTCAACTTTTGGGTGCATTTGTTGCTAAAAAAAATCATTTTGTCAGTCAAAAGTACCAAAAGTGTCAAAAAAGTGTTTTCGGCTCTAACTATTACTGGTTTGAAGTTTCAACTGACAGCACGAGAAAAAATAAAACTTTCTTGAACATCAAATGAGAACTTCAACTTTTGGGTGCATTTGTTGCTAAAAAAAATCATTTTGTCAGTCAAAAGTACCAAAAGTGTCAAAAAAGCGTTTTCGGCTCTATGCCGGTTTTAATTTTAAACTTACAATGTGGCATAGAATAACAATTTCTTGAACATCAAATGAGAACTTCAACTTTTGGGTGCGTTTTTTGCTAAAAAAACATTTTGTCAGTCAAAAGTGCCAAAAGTGTCAAAAAAGCGTTTTCGGCTCTATGACTGTTTTGAATTTTAAACTTACAATGTGGCATAAAATAACAATTTCTTGAACATCAAATGAGAACTTCAACTTTTGGGTGCGTTTTTTGCTAAAAAATCATTTTGTCAGTCAAAAGTGCCAAAAATCTCCAAAAAGCGTTTTCGGCTCTATGACTGTTTTGAATTTTAAACTTACAAAGTGGCATAAAATAACACTTTCTTGAAATGCAAATGAGAAATTCAACTTTTGGGTGCATTTGTTTCTAAAAAAAATCATTTTGTCAGTCAAAAGTACCAAAAGTGTCAAAAAAGTGTTTTCGGCTCTAACTATTACTGGTTTGAAGTTTCAACTGACAACATGAGAAAAAATAAAACTTTCTTGAACATCAAATGAGAACTTCAACTTTTGGGTGCATTTGTTGCTAAAAAAAATCATTTTGTCAGTCAAAAGTACCAAAAGTGTCAAAAAAGCGTTTTCGGCTCTATGACTGTTTTGAATTTTAAACTTACAATGTGGCATAAAATAACACTTTCTTGAACATCAAATGAGAACTTCAACTTTTGGGTGCGTTTTTTGCTAAAAAATTATTTTTTCAGTCAAAAGTGCCAAAAATGTCAAAAAAGCGTTTTCGGCTCTAACTATTACTGGTTTGAAGTTTCAACTGACAACATGAGAAAAAATAAAACTTTCTTGAACATCAAATGAGAACTTCAACTTTTGGGTGCATTTGTTTCTAAAAAAAATCATTTTGTCAGTCAAAAGTGCCAAAAGTGTCAAAAAAGTGTTTTCGGCTCTAACTATTACTGGTTTGAAGTTTCAACTGACAACATGAGAAAAAATAAAACTTTCTTGAACATCAAATGAGAACTTCAACTTTTGGGTGCATTTGTTGCTAAAAAAAATCATTTTGTCAGTCAAAAGTACCAAAAGTGTCAAAAAAGCGTTTTCGGCTCTATGACTGTTTTGAATTTTAAACTTACAATGTGGCATAAAATAACAATTTCTTGAACATCAAATGAGAACTTCAACTTTTGGGTGCGTTTTTTGCTAAAAAATCATTTTGTCAGTCAAAAGTAACAAAAATGTCAAAAAAGCGTTTTCGGCTCTATGACTGTTTTGAATTTTAAACTTACAACGTTGCATAAAATAACACTTTCTTGAACTGCAAATGAGAACTTCAACTTTTGGGTGCATTTGTTTCTAAAAAAAATCATTTTGTCAGTCAAAAGTGCCAAAAGTGTCAAAAAAGTGTTTTCGGCTCTAACTATTACTGGTTTGAAGTTTCAACTGACGACATGAGAAAAAATAAAACTTTCTTGAACATCAAATGAGAACTTCAACTTTTGGGTGCATTTGTTGCTAAAAAAAATCATTTTGTCAGTCAAAAGTACCAAAAGTGTCAAAAAAGCGTTTTCGGCTCTATGACTGTTTTGAATTTTAAACTTACAATGTGGCATAAAATAACAATTTCTTGAACATCAAATGAGAACTTCAACTTTTGGGTGCGTTTTTTGCTAAAAAATCATTTTGTCAGTCAAAAGTGCCAAAAATATCCAAAAAGCGTTTTCGGCTCTATGACTGTTTTGAATTTTAAACTTACAAAGTGGCATAAAATAACACTTTCTTGAAATGCAAATGAGAACTTCAACTTTTGGGTGCATTTGTTTCTAAAAAAAATCATTTTGTCAGTCAAAAGTACCAAAAGTGTCAAAAAAGTGTTTTCGGCTCTAACTATTACTGGTTTGAAGTTTCAACTGACAACATGAGAAAAAATAAAACTTTCTTGAACATCAAATGAGAACTTCAACTTTTGGGTGCATTTGTTGCTAAAAAAAATCATTTTGTCAGTCAAAAGTACCAAAAGTGTCAAAAAAGCGTTTTCGGCTCTATGACTGTTTTGAATTTTAAACTTACAATGTGGCATAAAATAACACTTTCTTGAACATCAAATGAGAACTTCAACTTTTGGGTGCGTTTTTTGCTAAAAAATTATTTTTTCAGTCAAAAGTGCCAAAAATGTCAAAAAAGCGTTTTCGGCTCTAACTATTACTGGTTTGAAGTTTCAACTGACAACATGAGAAAAAATAAAACTTTCTTGATCATCAAATGAGAACTTCAACTTTTGGGTGCATTTGTTTCTAAAAAAAATCATTTTGTCAGTCAAAAGTGCCAAAAGTGTCAAAAAAGTGTTTTCGGCTCTAACTATTACTGGTTTGAAGTTTCAACTGACAACATGAGAAAAAATAAAACTTTCTTGAACATCAAATGAGAACTTCAACTTTTGGGTGCATTTGTTGCTAAAAAAAATCATTTTGTCAGTCAAAAGTACCAAAAGTGTCAAAAAAGCGTTTTCGGCTCTATGACTGTTTTGAATTTTAAACTTACAATGTGGCATAAAATAACAATTTCTTGAACATCAAATGAGAACTTCAACTTTTGGGTGCGTTTTTTGCTAAAAAATCATTTTGTCAGTCAAAAGTAACAAAAATGTCAAAAAAGCGTTTTCGGCTCTATGACTGTTTTGAATTTTAAAATTACAACGTTGCATAAAATAACACTTTCTTGAACTGCAAATGAGAACTTCAACTTTTGGGTGCATTTGTTTCTAAAAAAAATCATTTTGTCAGTCAAAAGTGCCAAAAGTGTCAAAAAAGTGTTTTCGGCTCTAACTATTACTGGTTTGAAGTTTCAACTGACGACATGAGAAAAAATAAAACTTTCTTGAACATCAAATGAGAACTTTGACTTTTGGGTGCATTTGTTGCTAAAAAAAATCATTTTGTCAGTCAAAAGTACCAAAAGTGTCAAAAAAGCGTTTTCGGCTCTATGACTGTTTTGAATTTTAAACTTACAATGTGGCATAAAATAACAATTTCTTGAACATCAAATGAGAACTTCAACTTTTGGGTGCGTTTTTTGCTAAAAAATCATTTTGTCAGTCAAAAGTGCCAAAAATATCCAAAAAGCGTTTTCGGCTCTATGACTGTTTTGAATTTTAAACTTACAAAGTGGCATAAAATAACACTTTCTTGAAATGCAAATGAGAACTTCAACTTTTGGGTGCATTTGTTTCTAAAAAAAATCATTTTGTCAGTCAAAAGTACCAAAAGTGTCAAAAAAGTGTTTTCGGCTCTAACTATTACTGGTTTGAAGTTTCAACTGACAACATGAGAAAAAATAAAACTTTCTTGAACATCAAATGAGAACTTCAACTTTTGGGTGCATTTGTTGCTAAAAAAAAATCATTTTGTCAGTCAAAAGTACCAAAAGTGTCAAAAAAGCGTTTTCGGCTCTATGACTGTTTTGAATTTTAAACTTACAATGTGGCATAAAATAACACTTTCTTGAACATCAAATGAGAACTTCAACTTTTGGGTGCGTTTTTTGCTAAAAAATTATTTTTTCAGTCAAAAGTGCCAAAAATGTCAAAAAAGCGTTTTCGGCTCTAACTATTACTGGTTTGAAGTTTCAACTGACAACATGAGAAAAAATAAAACTTTCTTGAACATCAAATGAGAACTTCAACTTTTGGGTGCATTTGTTTCTAAAAAAAATCATTTTGTCAGTCAAAAGTGCCAAAAGTGTCAAAAAAGTGTTTTCGGCTCTAACTATTACTGGTTTGAAGTTTCAACTGACAACATGAGAAAAAATAAAACTTTCTTGAACATCAAATGAGAACTTCAACTTTTGGGTGCATTTGTTGCTAAAAAAAATCATTTTGTCAGTCAAAAGTACCAAAAGTGTCAAAAAAGCGTTTTCGGCTCTATGACTGTTTTGAATTTTAAACTTACAATGTGGCATAAAATAACAATTTCTTGAACATCAAATGAGAACTTCAACTTTTGGGTGCGTTTTTTGCTAAAAAATCATTTTGTCAGTCAAAAGTAACAAAAATGTCAAAAAAGCGTTTTCGGCTCTATGACTGTTTTGAATTTTAAACTTACAACGTTGCATAAAATAACACTTTCTTGAACTGCAAATGAGAACTTCAACTTTTGGGTGCATTTGTTTCTAAAAAAAATCATTTTGTCAGTCAAAAGTGCCAAAAGTGTCAAAAAAGTGTTTTCGGCTCTAACTATTACTGGTTTGAAGTTTCAACTGACGACATGAGAAAAAATAAAACTTTCTTGAACATCAAATGAGAACTTCAACTTTTGGGTGCATTTGTTGCTAAAAAAAATCATTTTGTCAGTCAAAAGTACCAAAAGTGTCAAAAAAGCGTTTTCGGCTCTATGACTGTTTTGAATTTTAAACTTACAATGTGGCATAAAATAACAATTTCTTGAACATCAAATGAGAACTTCAACTTTTGGGTGCGTTTTTTGCTAAAAAATCATTTTGTCAGTCAAAAGTGCCAAAAATATCCAAAAAGCGTTTTCGGCTCTATGACTGTTTTGAATTTTAAACTTACAAAGTGGCATAAAATAACACTTTCTTGAAATGCAAATGAGAACTTCAACTTTTGGGTGCATTTGTTTCTAAAAAAAATCATTTTGTCAGTCAAAAGTACCAAAAGTGTCAAAAAAGTGTTTTCGGCTCTAACTATTACTGGTTTGAAGTTTCAACTGACAACATGAGAAAAAATAAAACTTTCTTGAACATCAAATGAGAACTTCAACTTTTGGGTGCATTTGTTGCTAAAAAAAATCATTTTGTCAGTCAAAAGTACCAAAAGTGTCAAAAAAGCGTTTTCGGCTCTATGACTGTTTTGAATTTTAAACTTACAATGTGGCATAAAATAACAATTTCTTGAACATCAAATGAGAACTTCAACTTTTGGGTGCGTTTTTTGCTAAAAAATCATTTTGTCAGTCAAAAGTAACAAAAATGTCAAAAAAGCGTTTTCGGCTCTATGACTGTTTTGAATTTTAAACTTACAACGTTGCATAAAATAACACTTTCTTGAACTGCAAATGAGAACTTCAACTTTTGGGTGCATTTGTTTCTAAAAAAAATCATTTTGTCAGTCAAAAGTGCCAAAAGTGTCAAAAAAGTGTTTTCGGCTCTAACTATTACTGGTTTGAAGTTTCAACTGACGACATGAGAAAAAATAAAACTTTCTTGAACATCAAATGAGAACTTTGACTTTTGGGTGCATTTGTTGCTAAAAAAAATCATTTTGTCAGTCAAAAGTACCAAAAGTGTCAAAAAAGCGTTTTCGGCTCTATGACTGTTTTGAATTTTAAACTTACAATGTGGCATAAAATAACAATTTCTTGAACATCAAATGAGAACTTCAACTTTTGGGTGCGTTTTTTGCTAAAAAATCATTTTGTCAGTCAAAAGTGCCAAAAATATCCAAAAAGCGTTTTCGGCTCTATGACTGTTTTGAATTTTAAACTTACAAAGTGGCATAAAATAACACTTTCTTGAAATGCAAATGAGAACTTCAACTTTTGGGTGCATTTGTTTCTAAAAAAAATCATTTTGTCAGTCAAAAGTACCAAAAGTGTCAAAAAAGTGTTTTCGGCTCTAACTATTACTGGTTTGAAGTTTCAACTGACAACATGAGAAAAAATAAAACTTTCTTGAACATCAAATGAGAACTTCAACTTTTGGGTGCATTTGTTGCTAAAAAAAAATCATTTTGTCAGTCAAAAGTACCAAAAGTGTCAAAAAAGCGTTTTCGGCTCTATGACTGTTTTGAATTTTAAACTTACAATGTGGCATAAAATAACACTTTCTTGAACATCAAATGAGAACTTCAACTTTTGGGTGCGTTTTTTGCTAAAAAATTATTTTTTCAGTCAAAAGTGCCAAAAATGTCAAAAAAGCGTTTTCGGCTCTAACTATTACTGGTTTGAAGTTTCAACTGACAACATGAGAAAAAATAAAACTTTCTTGAAAATCAAATGAGAACTTCAACTTTTGGGTGCATTTGTTTCTAAAAAAAATCATTTTGTCAGTCAAAAGTGCCAAAAGTGTCAAAAAAGTGTTTTCGGCTCTAACTATTACTGGTTTGAAGTTTCAACTGACAACATGAGAAAAAATAAAACTTTCTTGAACATCAAATGAGAACTTCAACTTTTGGGTGCATTTGTTGCTAAAAAAAATCATTTTGTCAGTCAAAAGTACCAAAAGTGTCAAAAAAGCGTTTTCGGCTCTATGACTGTTTTGAATTTTAAACTTACAATGTGGCATAAAATAACACTTTCTTGAACATCAAATGAGAACTTCAACTTTTGGGTGCGTTTTTTGCTAAAAAATTATTTTTTCAGTCAAAAGTGCCAAAAATGTCAAAAAAGCGTTTTCGGCTCTATGACTGTTTTGAATTTTAAACTTACAACGTTGCATAAAATAACACTTTCTTGAACTGCAAATGAGAACTTCAACTTTTGGGTGCATTTGTTTCTAAAAAAAATCATTTTGTCAGTCAAAAGTGCCAAAAGTGTCAAAAAAGTGTTTTCGGCTCTAACTATTACTGGTTTGAAGTTTCAACTGACGACATGAGAAAAAATAAAACTTTCTTGAACATCAAATGAGAACTTCAACTTTTGGGTGCATTTGTTGCTAAAAAAAATCATTTTGTCAGTCAAAAGTACCAAAAGTGTCAAAAAAGCGTTTTCGGCTCTATGACTGTTTTGAATTTTAAACTTACAATGTGGCATAAAATAACAATTTCTTGAACATCAAATGAGAACTTCAACTTTTGGGTGCGTTTTTTGCTAAAAAATCATTTTGTCAGTCAAAAGTGCCAAAAATATCCAAAAAGCGTTTTCGGCTCTATGACTGTTTTGAATTTTAAACTTACAAAGTGGCATAAAATAACACTTTCTTGAAATGCAAATGAGAACTTCAACTTTTGGGTGCATTTGTTTCTAAAAAAAATCATTTTGTCAGTCAAAAGTACCAAAAGTGTCAAAAAAGTGTTTTCGGCTCTAACTATTACTGGTTTGAAGTTTCAACTGACAACATGAGAAAAAATAAAACTTTCTTGAACATCAAATGAGAACTTCAACTTTTGGGTGCATTTGTTGCTAAAAAAAATCATTTTGTCAGTCAAAAGTACCAAAAGTGTCAAAAAAGCGTTTTCGGCTCTATGACTGTTTTGAATTTTAAACTTACAATGTGGCATAAAATAACACTTTCTTGAACATCAAATGAGAACTTCAACTTTTGGGTGCGTTTTTTGCTAAAAAATTATTTTTTCAGTCAAAAGTGCCAAAAATGTCAAAAAAGCGTTTTCGGCTCTAACTATTACTGGTTTGAAGTTTCAACTGACAACATGAGAAAAAATAAAACTTTCTTGAACATCAAATGAGAACTTCAACTTTTGGGTGCATTTGTTTCTAAAAAAAATCATTTTGTCAGTCAAAAGTGCCAAAAGTGTCAAAAAAGTGTTTTCGGCTCTAACTATTACTGGTTTGAAGTTTCAACTGACAACATGAGAAAAAATAAAACTTTCTTGAACATCAAATGAGAACTTCAACTTTTGGGTGCATTTGTTGCTAAAAAAAATCATTTTGTCAGTCAAAAGTACCAAAAGTGTCAAAAAAGCGTTTTCGGCTCTATGACTGTTTTGAATTTTAAACTTACAATGTGGCATAAAATAACAATTTCTTGAACATCAAATGAGAACTTCAACTTTTGGGTGCGTTTTTTGCTAAAAAATCATTTTGTCAGTCAAAAGTAACAAAAATGTCAAAAAAGCGTTTTCGGCTCTATGACTGTTTTGAATTTTAAACTTACAACGTTGCATAAAATAACACTTTCTTGAACTGCAAATGAGAACTTCAACTTTTGGGTGCATTTGTTTCTAAAAAAAATCATTTTGTCAGTCAAAAGTGCCAAAAGTGTCAAAAAAGTGTTTTCGGCTCTAACTATTACTGGTTTGAAGTTTCAACTGACGACATGAGAAAAAATAAAACTTTCTTGAACATCAAATGAGAACTTCAACTTTTGGGTGCATTTGTTGCTAAAAAAAATCATTTTGTCAGTCAAAAGTACCAAAAGTGTCAAAAAAGCGTTTTCGGCTCTATGACTGTTTTGAATTTTAAACTTACAATGTGGCATAAAATAACAATTTCTTGAACATCAAATGAGAACTTCAACTTTTGGGTGCGTTTTTTGCTAAAAAATCATTTTGTCAGTCAAAAGTGCCAAAAATATCCAAAAAGCGTTTTCGGCTCTATGACTGTTTTGAATTTTAAACTTACAAAGTGGCATAAAATAACACTTTCTTGAAATGCAAATGAGAACTTCAACTTTTGGGTGCATTTGTTTCTAAAAAAAATCATTTTGTCAGTCAAAAGTACAAAAAGTGTCAAAAAAGTGTTTTCGGCTCTAACTATTACTGGTTTGAAGTTTCAACTGACAACATGAGAAAAAATAAAACTTTCTTGAACATCAAATGAGAACTTCAACTTTTGGGTGCATTTGTTGCTAAAAAAAATCATTTTGTCAGTCAAAAGTACCAAAAGTGTCAAAAAAGCGTTTTCGGCTCTATGACTGTTTTGAATTTTAAACTTACAATGTGGCATAAAATAACACTTTCTTGAACATCAAATGAGAACTTCAACTTTTGGGTGCGTTTTTTGCTAAAAAATTATTTTTTCAGTCAAAAGTGCCATAAATGTCAAAAAAGCGTTTTCGGCTCCAACTATTACTGGTTTGAAGTTTCAACTGACAACACGAGAAAAAATAAAACTTTCTTGAACATCAAATGAAGAACTTTGACTTTTGGGTGCATTTGTTTCTAAAAAAAATCATTTTGTCAGTCAAAAGTGCCAAAAGTGTCAAAAAAGTGTTTTCGGCTCTAACTATTACTGGTTTGAAGTTTCAACTGACAACATGAGAAAAAATAAAACTTTCTTGAACATCAAATGAGAACTTCAACTTTTGGGTGCATTTGTTGCTAAAAAAAATCATTTTGTCAGTCAAAAGTACCAAAAGTGTCAAAAAAGCGTTTTCGGCTCTATGACTGTTTTGAATTTTAAACTTACAATGTGGCATAAAATAACAATTTCTTGAACATCAAATGAGAACTTCAACTTTTGGGTGCGTTTTTTGCTAAAAAATCATTTTGTCAGTCAAAAGTGCCAAAAGTGTCAAAAAAGCGTTTTCGGCTCTATGACTGTTTTGAATTTTAAACTTACAACGTTGCATAAAATAACACTTTCTTGAACTGCAAATGAGAACTTCAACTTTTGGGTGCATTTGTTTCTAAAAAAAATCATTTTGTCAGTCAAAAGTGCCAAAAGTGTCAAAAAAGTGTTTTCGGCTCTAACTATTACTGGTTTGAAGTTTCAACTGACAACATGAGAAAAAATAAAACTTTCTTGAACATCAAATGAGAACTTCAACTTTTGGGTGCATTTGTTGCTAAAAAAAATCATTTTGTCAGTCAAAAGTACCAAAAGTGTCAAAAAAGCGTTTTCGGCTCTATGACTGTTTTGAATTTTAAACTTACAATGTGGCATAAAATAACAATTTCTTGAACATCAAATGAGAACTTCAACTTTTGGGTGCGTTTTTTGCTAAAAAATCATTTTGTCAGTCAAAAGTGCCAAAAATATCCAAAAAGCGTTTTCGGCTCTATGACTGTTTTGAATTTTAAACTTACAAAGTGGCATAAAATAACACTTTCTTGAAATGCAAATGAGAACTTCAACTTTTGGGTGCATTTGTTTCTAAAAAAAATCATTTTGTCAGTCAAAAGTACCAAAAGTGTCAAAAAAGTGTTTTCGGCTCTAACTATTACTGGTTTGAAGTTTCAACTGACAACATGAGAAAAAATAAAACTTTCTTGAACATCAAATGAGAACTTCAACTTTTGGGTGCATTTGTTGCTAAAAAAAAATCATTTTGTCAGTCAAAAGTACCAAAAGTGTCAAAAAAGCGTTTTCGGCTCTATGACTGTTTTGAATTTTAAACTTACAATGTGGCATAAAATAACACTTTCTTGAACATCAAATGAGAACTTCAACTTTTGGGTGCGTTTTTTGCTAAAAAATTATTTTTTCAGTCAAAAGTGCCAAAAATGTCAAAAAAGCGTTTTCGGCTCTAACTATTACTGGTTTGAAGTTTCAACTGACAACATGAGAAAAAATAAAACTTTCTTGAACATCAAATGAGAACTTCAACTTTTGGGTGCATTTGTTTCTAAAAAAAATCATTTTGTCAGTCAAAAGTGCCAAAAGTGTCAAAAAAGTGTTTTCGGCTCTAACTATTACTGGTTTGAAGTTTCAACTGACAACATGAGAAAAAATAAAACTTTCTTGAACATCAAATGAGAACTTCAACTTTTGGGTGCATTTGTTGCTAAAAAAAATCATTTTGTCAGTCAAAAGTACCAAAAGTGTCAAAAAAGCGTTTTCGGCTCTATGACTGTTTTGAATTTTAAACTTACAATGTGGCATAAAATAACAATTTCTTGAACATCAAATGAGAACTTCAACTTTTGGGTGCGTTTTTTGCTAAAAAATCATTTTGTCAGTCAAAAGTAACAAAAATGTCAAAAAAGCGTTTTCGGCTCTATGACTGTTTTGAATTTTAAACTTACAACGTTGCATAAAATAACACTTTCTTGAACTGCAAATGAGAACTTCAACTTTTGGGTGCATTTGTTTCTAAAAAAAATCATTTTGTCAGTCAAAAGTGCCAAAAGTGTCAAAAAAGTGTTTTCGGCTCTAACTATTACTGGTTTGAAGTTTCAACTGACGACATGAGAAAAAATAAAACTTTCTTGAACATCAAATGAGAACTTCAACTTTTGGGTGCATTTGTTGCTAAAAAAAATCATTTTGTCAGTCAAAAGTACCAAAAGTGTCAAAAAAGCGTTTTCGGCTCTATGACTGTTTTGAATTTTAAACTTACAATGTGGCATAAAATAACAATTTCTTGAACATCAAATGAGAACTTCAACTTTTGGGTGCGTTTTTTGCTAAAAAATCATTTTGTCAGTCAAAAGTGCCAAAAATATCCAAAAAGCGTTTTCGGCTCTATGACTGTTTTGAATTTTAAACTTACAAAGTGGCATAAAATAACACTTTCTTGAAATGCAAATGAGAACTTCAACTTTTGGGTGCATTTGTTTCTAAAAAAAATCATTTTGTCAGTCAAAAGTACCAAAAGTGTCAAAAAAGTGTTTTCGGCTCTAACTATTACTGGTTTGAAGTTTCAACTGACAACATGAGAAAAAATAAAACTTTCTTGAACATCAAATGAGAACTTCAACTTTTGGGTGCATTTGTTTCTAAAAAAAATCATTTTGTCAGTCAAAAGTGCCAAAAGTGTCAAAAAAGTGTTTTCGGCTCTAACTATTACTGGTTTGAAGTTTCAACTGACGACATGAGAAAAAATAAAACTTTCTTGAACATCAAATGAGAACTTCAACTTTTGGGTGCATTTGTTGCTAAAAAAAATCATTTTGTCAGTCAAAAGTACCAAAAGTGTCAAAAAAGCGTTTTCGGCTCTATGACTGTTTTGAATTTTAAACTTACAATGTGGCATAAAATAACAATTTCTTGAACATCAAATGAGAACTTCAACTTTTGGGTGCGTTTTTTGCTAAAAAATCATTTTGTCAGTCAAAAGTGCCAAAAATATCCAAAAAGCGTTTTCGGCTCTATGACTGTTTTGAATTTTAAACTTACAAAGTGGCATAAAATAACACTTTCTTGAAATGCAAATGAGAACTTCAACTTTTGGGTGCATTTGTTTCTAAAAAAAATCATTTTGTCAGTCAAAAGTACCAAAAGTGTCAAAAAAGTGTTTTCGGCTCTAACTATTACTGGTTTGAAGTTTCAACTGACAACATGAGAAAAAATAAAACTTTCTTGAACATCAAATGAGAACTTCAACTTTTGGGTGCATTTGTTGCTAAAAAAAATCATTTTGTCAGTCAAAAGTACCAAAAGTGTCAAAAAAGCGTTTTCGGCTCTATGACTGTTTTGAATTTTAAACTTACAATGTGGCATAAAATAACACTTTCTTGAACATCAAATGAGAACTTCAACTTTTGGGTGCGTTTTTTGCTAAAAAATTATTTTTTCAGTCAAAAGTGCCAAAAATGTCAAAAAAGCGTTTTCGGCTCTAACTATTACTGGTTTGAAGTTTCAACTGACAACATGAGAAAAAATAAAACTTTCTTGAACATCAAATGAGAACTTCAACTTTTGGGTGCATTTGTTTCTAAAAAAAATCATTTTGTCAGTCAAAAGTGCCAAAAGTGTCAAAAAAGTGTTTTCGGCTCTAACTATTACTGGTTTGAAGTTTCAACTGACAACATGAGAAAAAATAAAACTTTCTTGAACATCAAATGAGAACTTCAACTTTTGGGTGCATTTGTTGCTAAAAAAAATCATTTTGTCAGTCAAAAGTACCAAAAGTGTCAAAAAAGCGTTTTCGGCTCTATGACTGTTTTGAATTTTAAACTTACAATGTGGCATAAAATAACAATTTCTTGAACATCAAATGAGAACTTCAACTTTTGGGTGCGTTTTTTGCTAAAAAATCATTTTGTCAGTCAAAAGTAACAAAAATGTCAAAAAAGCGTTTTCGGCTCTATGACTGTTTTGAATTTTAAACTTACAACGTTGCATAAAATAACACTTTCTTGAACTGCAAATGAGAACTTCAACTTTTGGGTGCATTTGTTTCTAAAAAAAATCATTTTGTCAGTCAAAAGTGCCAAAAGTGTCAAAAAAGTGTTTTCGGCTCTAACTATTACTGGTTTGAAGTTTCAACTGACGACATGAGAAAAAATAAAACTTTCTTGAACATCAAATGAGAACTTCAACTTTTGGGTGCATTTGTTGCTAAAAAAAATCATTTTGTCAGTCAAAAGTACCAAAAGTGTCAAAAAAGCGTTTTCGGCTCTATGACTGTTTTGAATTTTAAACTTACAATGTGGCATAAAATAACAATTTCTTGAACATCAAATGAGAACTTCAACTTTTGGGTGCGTTTTTTGCTAAAAAATCATTTTGTCAGTCAAAAGTGCCAAAAATATCCAAAAAGCGTTTTCGGCTCTATGACTGTTTTGAATTTTAAACTTACAAAGTGGCATAAAATAACACTTTCTTGAAATGCAAATGAGAACTTCAACTTTTGGGTGCATTTGTTTCTAAAAAAAATCATTTTGTCAGTCAAAAGTACAAAAAGTGTCAAAAAAGTGTTTTCGGCTCTAACTATTACTGGTTTGAAGTTTCAACTGACAACATGAGAAAAAATAAAACTTTCTTGAACATCAAATGAGAACTTCAACTTTTGGGTGCATTTGTTGCTAAAAAAAATCATTTTGTCAGTCAAAAGTACCAAAAGTGTCAAAAAAGCGTTTTCGGCTCTATGACTGTTTTGAATTTTAAACTTACAATGTGGCATAAAATAACACTTTCTTGAACATCAAATGAGAACTTCAACTTTTGGGTGCGTTTTTTGCTAAAAAATTATTTTTTCAGTCAAAAGTGCCATAAATGTCAAAAAAGCGTTTTCGGCTCCAACTATTACTGGTTTGAAGTTTCAACTGACAACACGAGAAAAAATAAAACTTTCTTGAACATCAAATGAGAACTTCAACTTTTGGGTGCATTTGTTTCTAAAAAAAATCATTTTGTCAGTCAAAAGTGCCAAAAGTGTCAAAAAAGTGTTTTCGGCTCTAACTATTACTGGTTTGAAGTTTCAACTGACAACATGAGAAAAAATAAAACTTTCTTGAACATCAAATGAGAACTTCAACTTTTGGGTGCATTTGTTGCTAAAAAAAATCATTTTGTCAGTCAAAAGTACCAAAAGTGTCAAAAAAGCGTTTTCGGCTCTATGACTGTTTTGAATTTTAAACTTACAATGTGGCATAAAATAACAATTTCTTGAACATCAAATGAGAACTTCAACTTTTGGGTGCGTTTTTTGCTAAAAAATCATTTTGTCAGTCAAAAGTGCCAAAAGTGTCAAAAAAGCGTTTTCGGCTCTATGACTGTTTTGAATTTTAAACTTACAACGTTGCATAAAATAACACTTTCTTGAACTGCAAATGAGAACTTCAACTTTTGGGTGCATTTGTTTCTAAAAAAAATCATTTTGTCAGTCAAAAGTGCCAAAAGTGTCAAAAAAGTGTTTTCGGCTCTAACTATTACTGGTTTGAAGTTTCAACTGACAACATGAGAAAAAATAAAACTTTCTTGAACATCAAATGAGAACTTCAACTTTTGGGTGCATTTGTTGCTAAAAAAAATCATTTTGTCAGTCAAAAGTACCAAAAGTGTCAAAAAAGCGTTTTCGGCTCTATGACTGTTTTGAATTTTAAACTTACAATGTGGCATAGAATAACAATTTCTTGAACATCAAATGAGAACTTCAACTTTTGGGTGCGTTTTTTGCTAAAAATCATTTTGTCAGTAAAAGTGCCAAAAATGTCAAAAAAGCGTTTTCGGCTCTATGATTGTTTTGAATTTTAAACTTACAACGTTGCATAAAATAGTTGCATAAAATAACACTTTCTTGAACTGCAAATGAGAACTTCAACTTTTGGGTGCATTTGTTTCTAAAAAAATCATTTTGTCAGTCAAAAGTGTCAAAAAAGTGTTTTCGGCTCTAACTATTACTGGTTTGAAGTTTCAACTGACGACATGAGAAAAAATAAAACTTTCTTGAACATCAAATGAGAACTTCAACTTTTGAGTGCATTTGTTGCTAAAAAAAATCATTTTGTCTGTCAAAAGTACCAAAAGTGTCAAAAAAGCGTTTTCGGCTCTATGACTGTTTTGAATTTTAAACTTACAATGTGGCATAAAATAACAATTTCTTGAACATCAAATGAGAACTTCAACTTTTGAGTGCATTTGTTGCTAAAAAAAATCATTTTGTCAGTCAAAAGTGCCAAAAATGTCAAAAAAGCGTTTTCGGCTCTAACTATTACTGGTTTGAAGTTTCAACTGACAACATGAGAAAAAATAAAACTTTCTTGAACATCAAATGAGAACTTCAACTTTTGGGTGCATTTGTTTCTAAAAAAAATCATTTTGTCAGTCAAAAGTGCCAAAAGTGTCAAAAAAGTGTTTTCGGCTCTAACTATTACTGGTTTGAAGTTTCAACTGACAACATGAGAAAAAATAAAACTTTCTTGAACATCAAATGAGAACTTCAACTTTTGGGTGCATTTGTTGCTAAAAAAAATCATTTTGTCAGTCAAAAGTACCAAAAGTGTCAAAAAAGCGTTTTCGGCTCTATGACTGTTTTGAATTTTAAACTTACAATGTGGCATAGAATAACAATTTCTTGAACATCAAATGAGAACTTCAACTTTTGGGTGCGTTTTTTGCTAAAAAATCATTTTGTCAGTCAAAAGTGCCAAAAGTGTCAAAAAAGCGTTTTCGGCTCTATGACTGTTTTGAATTTTAAACTTACAACGTTGCATAAAATAACACTTTCTTGAACTTCAAATGAGAACTTCAACTTTTGGGTGCATTTGTTTCTAAAAAAAATCATTTTGTCAGTCAAAAGTGCCAAAAGTGTCAAAAAAGTGTTTTCGGCTCTAACTATTACTGGTTTGAAGTTTCAACTGACAACATGAGAAAAAATAAAACTTTCTTGAACATCAAATGAGAACTTCAACTTTTGGGTGCATTTGTTGCTAAAAAAAATCATTTTGTCAGTCAAAAGTACCAAAAGTGTCAAAAAAGCGTTTTCGGCTCTATGACTGTTTTGAATTTTAAACTTACAATGTGGCATAGAATAACAATTTCTTGAACATCAAATGAGAACTTCAACTTTTGGGTGCGTTTTTTGCTAAAAAATCATTTTGTCAGTCAAAAGTGCCAAAAGTGTCAAAAAAGCGTTTTCGGCTCTATGACTGTTTTGAATTTTAAACTTACAATGTGGCATAAAATAACAATTTCTTGAACATCAAATGAGAACTTCAACTTTTGGGTGCGTTTTTTGCTAAAAAATCATTTTGTCAGTCAAAAGTGCCAAAAGTGTCAAAAAAGCGTTTTCGGCTCTATGACTGTTTTGAATTTTAAATTTACAACGTTGCATAAAATAACACTTTCTTGAACTGCAAATGAGAACTTCAACTTTTGGGTGCATTTGTTTCTAAAAAAAATCATTTTGTCAGTCAAAAGTGCCAAAAGTGTCAAAAAAGTGTTTTCGGCTCTAACTATTACTGGTTTGAAGTTTCAACTGACAACATGAGAAAAAATAAAACTTTCTTGAACATCAAATGAGAACTTCAACTTTTGGGTGCATTTGTTGCTAAAAAAAATCATTTTGTCAGTCAAAAGTACCAAAAGTGTCAAAAAAGCGTTTTCGGCTCTATGACTGTTTTGAATTTTAAACTTACAATGTGGCATAGAATAACAATTTCTTGAACATCAAATGAGAACTTCAACTTTTGGGTGCGTTTTTTGCTAAAAAATCATTTTGTCAGTCAAAAGTGCCAAAAGTGTCAAAAAAGCGTTTTCGGCTCTATGACTGTTTTGAATTTTAAACTTACAATGTGGCATAAAATAACAATTTCTTGAACATCAAATGAGAACTTCAACTTTTGGGTGCGTTTTTTGCTAAAAATCATTTTGTCAGTAAAAGTGCCAAAAATGTCAAAAAAGCGTTTTCGGCTCTAACTATTACTGGTTTGAAGTTTCAACTGACAACATGAGAAAAAATAAAACTTTCTTGAACATCAAATGAGAACTTCAACTTTTGGGTGCATTTGTTTCTAAAAAAAATCATTTTGTCAGTCAAAAGTGCCAAAAGTGTCAAAAAAGTGTTTTCGGCTCTAACTATTACTGGTTTGAAGTTTCAACTGACAACATGAGAAAAAATAAAACTTTCTTGAACATCAAATGAGAACTTCAACTTTTGGGTGCATTTGTTTCTAAAAAAAATCATTTTGTCAGTCAAAAGTGCCAAAAGTGTCAAAAAAGTGTTTTCGGCTCTAACTATTACTGGTTTGAAGGTTCAACTAACAACATGAGAAAAAATAAAACTTTCTTAAACATCAAATGAGAACTTCAACTTGTGGGTGCATTTGTTGCTAAAAAAAATCATTTTGTCAGTCAAAAGTACCAAAAGTGTCAAAAAAGCGTTTTCGGCTCTATGACTGTTTTGAATTTTAAACTTACAATGTGGCATAAAATAACAATTTCTTGAACATCAAATGAGAACTTCAACTTTTGGGTGCATTTGTTTCTAAAAAAAATCATTTTGTCAGTCAAAAGTGCCAAAAGTGTCAAAAAAGTGTTTTCGGCTCTAACTATTACTGGTTTGAAGTTTCAACTGACAACATGAGAAAAAATAAAACTTTCTTGAACATCAAATGAGAACTTCAACTTTTGGGTGCATTTGTTGCTAAAAAAAATCATTTTGTCAGTCAAAAGTACCAAAAGTGTCAAAAAAGCGTTTTCGGCTCTATGACTGTTTTGAATTTTAAACTTACAATGTGGCATAGAATAACAATTTCTTGAACATCAAATGAGAACTTCAACTTTTGGGTGCGTTTTTTGCTAAAAAATCATTTTGTCAGTCAAAAGTGCCAAAAGTGTCAAAAAAGCGTTTTCGGCTCTATGACTGTTTTGAATTTTAAACTTACAATGTGGCATAAAATAACAATTTCTTGAACATCAAATGAGAACTTCAACTTTTGGGTGCGTTTTTTGCTAAAAAATCATTTTGTCAGTCAAAAGTGCCAAAAGTGTCAAAAAAGCGTTTTCGGCTCTATGACTGTTTTGAATTTTAAACTTACAACGTTGCATAAAATAACACTTTCTTGAACTGCAAATGAGAACTTCAACTTTTGGGTGCATTTGTTTCTAAAAAAAATCATTTTGTCAGTCAAAAGTGCCAAAAGTGTCAAAAAAGTGTTTTCGGCTCTAACTATTACTGGTTTGAAGTTTCAACTGACAACATGAGAAAAAATAAAACTTTCTTGAACATCAAATGAGAACTTCAACTTTTGGGTGCATTTGTTGCTAAAAAAAATCATTTTGTCAGTCAAAAGTACCAAAAGTGTCAAAAAAGCGTTTTCGGCTCTATGACTGTTTTGAATTTTAAACTTACAATGTGGCATAGAATAACAATTTCTTGAACATCAAATGAGAACTTCAACTTTTGGGTGCGTTTTTTGCTAAAAAATCATTTTGTCAGTCAAAAGTGCCAAAAGTGTCAAAAAAGCGTTTTCGGCTCTATGACTGTTTTGAATTTTAAACTTACAATGTGGCATAAAATAACAATTTCTTGAACATCAAATGAGAACTTCAACTTTTGGGTGCGTTTTTTGCTAAAAATCATTTTGTCAGTAAAAGTGCCAAAAATGTCAAAAAAGCGTTTTCGGCTCTATGATTGTTTTGAATTTTAAACTTACAACGTTGCATAAAATAGTTGCATAAAATAACACTTTCTTGAACTGCAAATGAGAACTTCAACTTTTGGGTGCATTTGTTTCTAAAAAAAATCATTTTGTCAGTCAAAAGTGTCAAAAAAGTGTTTTCGGCTCTAACTATTACTGGTTTGAAGTTTCAACTGACGACATGAGAAAAAATAAAACTTTCTTGAACATCAAATGAGAACTTCAACTTTTGAGTGCATTTGTTGCTAAAAAAAATCATTTTGTCTGTCAAAAGTACCAAAAGTGTCAAAAAAGCGTTTTCGGCTCTATGACTGTTTTGAATTTTAAACTTACAATGTGGCATAAAATAACAATTTCTTGAACATCAAATGAGAACTTCAACTTTTGAGTGCATTTGTTGCTAAAAAAAATCATTTTGTCAGTCAAAAGTGCCAAAAGTGTCAAAAAAGTGTTTTCGGCTCTAACTATTACTGGTTTGAAGTTTCAACTGACAACATGAGAAAAAATAAAACTTTCTTGAACATCAAATGAGAACTTCAACTTTTGGGTGCATTTGTTGCTAAAAAAAATCATTTTGTCAGTCAAAAGTACCAAAAGTGTCAAAAAAGCGTTTTCGGCTCTATGACTGTTTTGAATTTTAAACTTACAATGTGGCATAGAATAACAATTTCTTGAACATCAAATGAGAACTTCAACTTTTGGGTGCGTTTTTTGCTAAAAAATCATTTTGTCAGTCAAAAGTGCCAAAAGTGTCAAAAAAGCGTTTTCGGCTCTATGACTGTTTTGAATTTTAAACTTACAATGTGGCATAAAATAACAATTTCTTGAACATCAAATGAGAACTTCAACTTTTGGGTGCGTTTTTTGCTAAAAATCATTTTGTCAGTAAAAGTGCCAAAAATGTCAAAAAAGCGTTTTCGGCTCTAACTATTACTGGTTTGAAGTTTCAACTGACAACATGAGAAAAAATAAAACTTTCTTGAACATCAAATGAGAACTTCAACTTTTGGGTGCATTTGTTTCTAAAAAAAATCATTTTGTCAGTCAAAAGTGCCAAAAGTGTCAAAAAAGTGTTTTCGGCTCTAACTATTACTGGTTTGAAGTTTCAACTGACAACATGAGAAAAAATAAAACTTTCTTGAACATCAAATGAGAACTTCAACTTTTGGGTGCATTTGTTTCTAAAAAAAATCATTTTGTCAGTCAAAAGTGCCAAAAGTGTCAAAAAAGTGTTTTCGGCTCTAACTATTACTGGTTTGAAGGTTCAACTAACAACATGAGAAAAAATAAAACTTTCTTAAACATCAAATGAGAACTTCAACTTGTGGGTGCATTTGTTGCTAAAAAAAATCATTTTGTCAGTCAAAAGTACCAAAAGTGTCAAAAAAGCGTTTTCGGCTCTATGACTGTTTTGAATTTTAAACTTACAATGTGGCATAAAATAACAATTTCTTGAACATCAAATGAGAACTTCAACTTTTGGGTGCGTTTTTTGCTAAAAAATCATTTTGTCAGTCAAAAGTGCCAAAAGTGTCAAAAAAGCGTTTTCGGCTCTATGACTGTTTTGAATTTTAAACTTACAACGTTGCATAAAATAACACTTTCTTGAACTTCAAATGAGAACTTCAACTTTTGGGTGCATTTGTTTCTAAAAAAAATCATTTTGTCAGTCAAAAGTGCCAAAAGTGTCAAAAAAGTGTTTTCGGCTCTAACTATTACTGGTTTGAAGTTTCAACTGACAACATGAGAAAAAATAAAACTTTCTTGAACATCAAATGAGAACTTCAACTTTTGGGTGCATTTGTTGCTAAAAAAAATCAATTTGTCAGTCAAAAGTACCAAAAGTGTCAAAAAAGCGTTTTTGGCTCAATGACTGTTTTGAATTTTAAACTTACAATGTGGCATAGAATAACAATTTCTTGAACATCAAATGAGAACTTCAACTTTTGGGTGCGTTTTTTGCTAAAAAATCATTTTGTCAGTCAAAAGTGCCAAAAGTGTCAAAAAAGCGTTTTCGGCTCTATGACTGTTTTGAATTTTAAACTTACAATGTGGCATAAAATAACAATTTCTTGAACATCAAATGAGAACTTCAACTTTTGGGTGCGTTTTTTGCTAAAAAATCATTTTGTCAGTCAAAAGTGCCAAAAGTGTCAAAAAAGCGTTTTCGGCTCTATGACTGTTTTGAATTTTAAACTTACAACGTTGCATAAAATAACACTTTCTTGAACTGCAAATGAGAACTTCAACTTTTGGGTGCATTTGTTTCTAAAAAAAATCATTTTGTCAGTCAAAAGTGCCAAAAGTGTCAAAAAAGTGTTTTCGGCTCTAACTATTACTGGTTTGAAGTTTCAACTGACAACATGAGAAAAAATAAAACTTTCTTGAACATCAAATGAGAACTTCAACTTTTGGGTGCATTTGTTGCTAAAAAAAATCATTTTGTCAGTCAAAAGTACCAAAAGTGTCAAAAAAGCGTTTTCGGCTCTATGACTGTTTTGAATTTTAAACTTACAATGTGGCATAGAATAACAATTTCTTGAACATCAAATGAGAACTTCAACTTTTGGGTGCGTTTTTTGCTAAAAAATCATTTTGTCAGTCAAAAGTGCCAAAAGTGTCAAAAAAGCGTTTTCGGCTCTATGACTGTTTTGAATTTTAAACTTACAATGTGGCATAAAATAACAATTTCTTGAACATCAAATGAGAACTTCAACTTTTGGGTGCGTTTTTTGCTAAAAATCATTTTGTCAGTAAAAGTGCCAAAAATGTCAAAAAAGCGTTTTCGGCTCTATGATTGTTTTGAATTTTAAACTTACAACGTTGCATAAAATAGTTGCATAAAATAACACTTTCTTGAACTGCAAATGAGAACTTCAACTTTTGGGTGCATTTGTTTCTTAAAAAAAATCATTTTGTCAGTCAAAAGTGTCAAAAAAGTGTTTTCGGCTCTAACTATTACTGGTTTGAAGTTTCAACTGACGACATGAGAAAAAATAAAACTTTCTTGAACATCAAATGAGAACTTCAACTTTTGAGTGCATTTGTTGCTAAAAAAAATCATTTTGTCTGTCAAAAGTACCAAAAGTGTCAAAAAAGCGTTTTCGGCTCTATGACTGTTTTGAATTTTAAACTTACAATGTGGCATAAAATAACAATTTCTTGAACATCAAATGAGAACTTCAACTTTTGAGTGCATTTGTTGCTAAAAAAAATCATTTTGTCAGTCAAAAGTGCCAAAAATGTCAAAAAAGCGTTTTCGGCTCTAACTATTACTGGTTTGAAGTTTCAACTGACAACATGAGAAAAAATAAAACTTTCTTGAACATCAAATGAGAACTTCAACTTTTGGGTGCATTTGTTTCTAAAAAAAATCATTTTGTCAGTCAAAAGTGCCAAAAGTGTCAAAAAAGTGTTTTCGGCTCTAACTATTATTGGTTTGAAGTTTCAACTGACAACATGAGAAAAAATAAAACTTTCTTGAACATCAAATGAGAACTTCAACTTTTGGGTGCATTTGTTGCTAAAAAAAATCATTTTGTCAGTCAAAAGTACCAAAAGTGTCAAAAAAGCGTTTTCGGCTCTATGACTGTTTTGAATTTTAAACTTACAATGTGGCATAGAATAACAATTTCTTGAACATCAAATGAGAACTTCAACTTTTGGGTGCGTTTTTTGCTAAAAAATCATTTTGTCAGTCAAAAGTGCCAAAAGTGTCAAAAAAGCGTTTTCGGCTCTATGACTGTTTTGAATTTTAAACTTACAACGTTGCATAAAATAACACTTTCTTGAACTTCAAATGAGAACTTCAACTTTTGGGTGCATTTGTTTCTAAAAAAAATCATTTTGTCAGTCAAAAGTGCCAAAAGTGTCAAAAAAGTGTTTTCAGCTCTAACTATTACTGGTTTGAAGTTTCAACTGACAACATGAGAAAAAATAAAACTTTCTTGAACATCAAATGAGAACTTCAACTTTTGGGTGCATTTGTTGCTAAAAAAAATCATTTTGTCAGTCAAAAGTACCAAAAGTGTCAAAAAAGCGTTTTCGGCTCTATGACTGTTTTGAATTTTAAACTTACAATGTGGCATAGAATAACAATTTCTTGAACATCAAATGAGAACTTCAACTTTTGGGTGCGTTTTTTGCTAAAAAATCATTTTGTCAGTCAAAAGTGCCAAAAGTGTCAAAAAAGCGTTTTCGGCTCTATGACTGTTTTGAATTTTAAACTTACAATGTGGCATAAAATAACAATTTCTTGAACATCAAATGAGAACTTCAACTTTTGGGTGCGTTTTTTGCTAAAAAATCATTTTGTCAGTCAAAAGTGCCAAAAGTGTCAAAAAAGCGTTTTCGGCTCTATGACTGTTTTGAATTTTAAACTTACAACGTTGCATAAAATAACACTTTCTTGAACTGCAAATGAGAACTTCAACTTTTGGGTGCATTTGTTTCTAAAAAAAATCATTTTGTCAGTCAAAAGTGCCAAAAGTGTCAAAAAAGTGTTTTCGGCTCTAACTATTACTGGTTTGAAGTTTCAACTGACAACATGAGAAAAAATAAAACTTTCTTGAACATCAAATGAGAACTTCAACTTTTGGGTGCATTTGTTGCTAAAAAAAATCATTTTGTCAGTCAAAAGTACCAAAAGTGTCAAAAAAGCGTTTTCGGCTCTATGACTGTTTTGAATTTTAAACTTACAATGTGGCATAGAATAACAATTTCTTGAACATCAAATGAGAACTTCAACTTTTGGGTGCGTTTTTTGCTAAAAAATCATTTTGTCAGTCAAAAGTGCCAAAAGTGTCAAAAAAGCGTTTTCGGCTCTATGACTGTTTTGAATTTTAAACTTACAATGTGGCATAAAATAACAATTTCTTGAACATCAAATGAGAACTTCAACTTTTGGGTGCGTTTTTTGCTAAAAATCATTTTGTCAGTAAAAGTGCCAAAAATGTCAAAAAAGCGTTTTCGGCTCTATGATTGTTTTGAATTTTAAACTTACAACGTTGCATAAAATAGTTGCATAAAATAACACTTTCTTGAACTGCAAATGAGAACTTCAACTTTTGGGTGCATTTGTTTATAAAAAAAATCATTTTGTCAGTCAAAAGTGTCAAAAAAGTGTTTTCGGCTCTAACTATTACTGGTTTGAAGTTTCAACTGACGACATGAGAAAAAATAAAACTTTCTTGAACATCAAATGAGAACTTCAACTTTTGGGTGCATTTGTTGCTAAAAAAAATCATTTTGTCAGTCAAAAGTACCAAAAGTGTCAAAAAAGCGTTTTCGGCTCTATGACTGTTTTGAATTTTAAACTTACAATGTGGCATAGAATAACAATTTCTTGAACATCAAATGAGAACTTCAACTTTTGGGTGCGTTTTTTGCTAAAAAATCATTTTGTCAGTCAAAAGTGCCAAAAGTGTCAAAAAAGCGTTTTCGGCTCTATGACTGTTTTGAATTTTAAACTTACAATGTGGCATACAATAACAATTTCTTGAACATCAAATGAGAACTTCAACTTTTGGGTGCGTTTTTTGCTAAAAATCATTTTGTCAGTAAAAGTGCCAAAAATGTCAAAAAAGCGTTTTCGGCTCTATGATTGTTTTGAATTTTAAACTTACAACGTTGCATAAAATAGTTGCATAAAATAACACTTTCTTGAACTGCAAATGAGAACTTCAACTTTTGGGTGCATTTGTTTATAAAAAAAATCATTTTGTCAGTCAAAAGTGTCAAAAAAGTGTTTTCGGCTCTAACTATTACTGGTTTGAAGTTTCAACTGACGACATGAGAAAAAATAAAACTTTCTTGAACATCAAATGAGAACTTCAACTTTTGATTGCATTTGTTGCTAAAAAAAATCATTTTGACAGTCAAAAGTACCAAAAGTGTCAAAAAAGCGTTTTCGGCTCTATGACTGTTTTGAATTTTAAACTTACAATGTGGCATAAAATAACAATTTCTTGAACATCAAATGAGAACTTCAACTTTTGAGTGCATTTGTTGCTAAAAAAAATCATTTTGTCAGTCAAAAGTGCCAAAAATGTCAAAAAAGTGTTTTCGGCTCTAACTATTACTGGTTTGAAGTTTCAACTGACAACATGAGAAAAAATAAAACTTTCTTGAACATCAAATGAGAACTTCAACTTTTGGGTGCATTTGTTTCTAAAAAAAATCATTTTGTCAGTCAAAAGTGCCAAAAGTGTCAAAAAAGTGTTTTCGGCTCTAACTATTACTGGTTTGAAGTTTCAACTGACAACATGAGAAAAAATAAAACTTTCTTGAACATCAAATGAGAACTTCAACTTTTGGGTGCATTTGTTGCTAAAAAAAATCATTTTGTCAGTCAAAAGTACCAAAAGTGTCAAAAAAGCGTTTTCGGCTCTATGACTGTTTTGAATTTTAAACTTACAATGTGGCATAGAATAACAATTTCTTGAACATCAAATGAGAACTTCAACTTTTGGGTGCGTTTTTTGCTAAAAAATCATTTTGTCAGTCAAAAGTGCCAAAAGTGTCAAAAAAGCGTTTTCGGCTCTATGACTGTTTTGAATTTTAAACTTACAACGTTGCATAAAATAACACTTTCTTGAACTTCAAATGAGAACTTCAACTTTTGGGTGCATTTGTTTCTAAAAAAAATCATTTTGTCAGTCAAAAGTGCCAAAAGTGTCAAAAAAGTGTTTTCGGCTCTAACTATTACTGGTTTGAAGTTTCAACTGACAACATGAGAAAAAATAAAACTTTCTTGAACATCAAATGAGAACTTCAACTTTTGGGTGCATTTGTTGCTAAAAAAAATCATTTTGTCAGTCAAAAGTACCAAAAGTGTCAAAAAAGTGTTTTCGGCTCTAACTATTAATGGTTTGAAATTTCAACTGACAACATGAGAAAAAATAAAACTTTCTTGAACATCAAATGAGAACTTCAACTTTTGGGTGCATTTTTTGCTAAAAAATCATTTTGTCAGTCAAAAGTGCCAAAAGTGTCAAAAAAGCGTTTTCGGCTCTATGACTGTTTTGAATTTTAAACTTACAATGTGGCATAAAATAACAATTTCTTGAACATCAAATGAGAACTTCAACTTTTGGGTGCGTTTTTTGCTAAAAATCATTTTGTCAGTAAAAGTGCCAAAAATATCAAAAAAGCGTTTTCGGCTCTATGATTGTTTTGAATTTTAAACTTACAACGTTGCATAAAATAGTTGCATAAAATAACACTTTCTTGAACTGCAAATGAGAACTTCAACTTTTGGGTGCATTTGTTTATAAAAAAAATCATTTTGTCAGTCAAAAGTGTCAAAAAAGTGTTTTCGGCTCTAACTATTACTGGTTTGAAGTTTCAACTGACGACATGAGAAAAAATAAAACTTTCTTGAACATCAAATGAGAACTTCAACTTTTGATTGCATTTGTTGCTAAAAAAAATCATTTTGTCAGTCAAAAGTACCAAAAGTGTCAAAAAAGCGTTTTCGGCTCTATGACTGTTTTGAATTTTAAACTTACAATGTGGCATAAAATAACAATTTCTTGAACATCAAATGAGAACTTCAACTTTTGAGTGCATTTGTTGCTAAAAAAACATCATTTTGTCAGTCAAAAGTGCCAAAAATGTCAAAAAAGCGTTTTCGGCTCTAACTATTACTGGTTTGAAGTTTCAACTGACAACATGAGAAAAAATAAAACTTTCTTGAACATCAAATGAGAACTTCAACTTTTGGGTGCATTTGTTTCTAAAAAAAATCATTTTGTCAGTCAAAAGTGCCAAAAGTGTCAAAAAAGTGTTTTCGGCTCTAACTATTACTGGTTTGAAGTTTCAACTGACAACATGAGAAAAAATAAAACTTTCTTGAACATCAAATGAGAACTTCAACTTTTGGGTGCATTTGTTGCTTAAAAAAATCATTTTGTCAGTCAAAAGTACCAAAAGTGTCAAAAAAGCGTTTTCGGCTCTATGACTGTTTTGAATTTTAAACTTACAATGTGGCATAGAATAACAATTTCTTGAACATCAAATGAGAACTTCAACTTTTGGGTGCGTTTTTTGCTAAAAAATCATTTTGTCAGTCAAAAGTGCCAAAAGTGTCAAAAAAGCGTTTTCGGCTCTATGACTGTTTTGAATTTTAAACTTACAACGTTGCATAAAATAACACTTTCTTGAACTTCAAATGAGAACTTCAACTTTTGGGTGCATTTGTTTCTAAAAAAAATCATTTTGTCAGTCAAAAGTGCCAAAAGTGTCAAAAAAGTGTTTTCGGCTCTAACTATTACTGGTTTGAAGTTTCAACTGACAACATGAGAAAAAATAAAACTTTCTTGAACATCAAATGAGAACTTCAACTTTTGGGTGCATTTGTTGCTAAAAAAAATCATTTTGTCAGTCAAAAGTACCAAAAGTGTCAAAAAAGCGTTTTCGGCTCTATGACTGTTTTGAATTTTAAACTTACAATGTGGCATAGAATAACAATTTCTTGAACATCAAATGAGAACTTCAACTTTTGGGTGCGTTTTTTTTTTTAAAAAAATCATTTTGTCAGTCAAAAGTGCCAAAAGTGTCAAAAAAGCGTTTTCGGCTCTATGACTGTTTTGAATTTTAAACTTACAATGTGGCATAAAATAACAATTTCTTGAACATCAAATGAGAACTTCAACTTTTGGGTGCGTTTTTTGCTAAAAATCATTTTGTCAGTAAAAGTGCCAAAAATGTCAAAAAAGCGTTTTCGGCTCTATGATTGTTTTGAATTTTAAACTTACAACGTTGCATAAAATAACACTTTCTTGAACTGCAAATGAGAACTTCAACTTTTGGGTGCATTTGTTTCTAAAAAAAATCATTTTGTCAGTCAAAAGTGTCAAAAAAGTGTTTTCGGCTCTAACTATTACTGTTTTGAATTTTCAACTGACGACATGAGAAAAAATAAAACTTTCTTGAACATCAAATGAGAACTTCAACTTTTGGGTGCATTTGTTGCTAAAAAAAATCATTTTGTCAGTCAAAAGTACCATAAGTGTCAAAAAAGCGTTTTCGGCTCTATGACTGTTTTGAATTTTAAACTTACAATGTGGCATAAAATAACAATTTCTTGAACATCAAATGAGAACTTCAACTTTTGGGTGCGTTTTTTGCTAAAAAATCATTTTGTCAGTCAAAAGTGCCAAAAATATCCAAAAAGCGTTTTCGGCTCTATGACTGTTTTGAATTTTAAACTTACAAAGTGGCATAAAATAACACTTTCTTGAAATGCAAATGAGAACTTCAACTTTTGGGTGCATTTGTTTCTAAAAAAAATCATTTTGTCAGTCAAAAGTACCAAAAGTGTCAAAAAAGTGTTTTCGGCTCTAACTATTACTGGTTTGAAGTTTCAACTGACAACATGAGAAAAAATAAAACTTTCTTGAACATCAAATGAGAACTTCAACTTTTGGGTGCGTTTTTTGCTAAAAAATCATTTTGTCAGTCAAAAGTGCCAAAAATGTCAAAAAAGCGTTTTCGGCTCTATGACTGTTTTGAATTTTAAACTTACAATGTGGCATAAAATAACACTTTCTTGAACATCAAATGAGAACTTCAACTTTTGGGTGCGTTTTTTGCTAAAAAATTATTTTTTCAGTCAAAAGTGCCAAAAATATCAAAAAAGCGTTTTCGGCTCTAACTATTACTGGTTTGAAGTTTCAACTGACAACATGAGAAAAAATAAAACTTTCTTGAACATCAAATGAGAACTTCAACTTAGGGTGCATTTGTTTCTAAAAAAAATCGTTTTGTCAGTCAAAAGTGCCAAAAGTGTCAAAAAAGTGTTTTCGGCTCTAACTATTACTGGTTTGAAGTTTCAACTGACAACATGAGAAAAAATAAAACTTTCTTGAACATCAAATGAGAACTTCAACTTTTGGGTGCATTTGTTTCTAAAAAAAATCATTTTGTCAGTCAAAAGTGCCAAAAGTGTCAAAAAAGTGTTTTCGGCTCTAACTATTACTGGTTTGAAGTTTCAACTGACAACATGAGAAAAAATAAAACTTTCTTGAACATCAAATGAGAACTTCAACTTTTGGGTGCATTTGTTGCTAAAAAAAATCATTTTGTCAGTCAAAAGTACCAAAAGTGTCAAAAAAGCGTTTTCGGCTCTATGACTGTTTTGAATTTTAAACTTACAATGTGGCATAGAATAACAATTTCTTGAACATCAAATGAGAACTTCAACTTTTGGGTGCGTTTTTTGCTAAAAAATCATTTTGTCAGTCAAAAGTGCCAAAAGTGTCAAAAAAGCGTTTTCGGCTCTATGACTGTTTTGAATTTTAAACTTACAACGTTGCATAAAATAACACTTTCTTGAACTTCAAATGAGAACTTCAACTTTTGGGTGCTTTTGTTTCTAAAAAAAATCATTTTGTCAGTCAAAAGTGCCAAAAGTGTCAAAAAAGTGTTTTCGGCTCTAACTATTACTGGTTTGAAGTTTCAACTGACAACATGAGAAAAAATAAAACTTTCTTGAACATCAAATGAGAACTTCAACTTTTGGGTGCATTTGTTGCTAAAAAAAATCATTTTGTCAGTCAAAAGTACCAAAAGTGTCAAAAAAGCGTTTTCGGCTCTATGACTGTTTTGAATTTTAAACTTACAATGTGGCATAGAATAACAATTTCTTGAACATCAAATGAGAACTTCAACTTTTGGGTGCGTTTTTTTTTTTAAAAAATCATTTTGTCAGTCAAAAGTGCCAAAAGTGTCAAAAAAGCGTTTTCGGCTCTATGACTGTTTTGAATTTTAAACTTACAATGTGGCATAAAATAACAATTTCTTGAACATCAAATGAGAACTTCAACTTTTGGGTGCGTTTTTTGCTAAAAATCATTTTGTCAGTAAAAGTGCCAAAAATGTCAAAAAAGCGTTTTCGGCTCTATGATTGTTTTGAATTTTAAACTTACAACGTTGCATAAAATAACACTTTCTTGAACTGCAAATGAGAACTTCAACTTTTGGGTGCATTTGTTTCTAAAAAAAATCATTTTGTCAGTCAAAAGTGTCAAAAAAGTGTTTTCGGCTCTAACTATTACTGTTTTGAATTTTCAACTGACGACATGAGAAAAAATAAAACTTTCTTGAACATCAAATGAGAACTTCAACTTTTGGGTGCATTTGTTGCTAAAAAAAATCATTTTGTCAGTCAAAAGTACCATAAGTGTCAAAAAAGCGTTTTCGGCTCTATGACTGTTTTGAATTTTAAACTTACAATGTGGCATAAAATAACAATTTCTTGAACATCAAATGAGAACTTCAACTTTTGGGTGCGTTTTTTGCTAAAAAATCATTTTGTCAGTCAAAAGTGCCAAAAATATCCAAAAAGCGTTTTCGGCTCTATGACTGTTTTGAATTTTAAACTTACAAAGTGGCATAAAATAACACTTTCTTGAAATGCAAATGAGAACTTCAACTTTTGGGTGCATTTGTTTCTAAAAAAAATCATTTTGTCAGTCAAAAGTACCAAAAGTGTCAAAAAAGTGTTTTCGGCTCTAACTATTACTGGTTTGAAGTTTCAACTGACAACATGAGAAAAAATAAAACTTTCTTGAACATCAAATGAGAACTTCAACTTTTGGGTGCGTTTTTTGCTAAAAAATCATTTTGTCAGTCAAAAGTGCCAAAAATGTCAAAAAAGCGTTTTCGGCTCTATGACTGTTTTGAATTTTAAACTTACAATGTGGCATAAAATAACACTTTCTTGAACATCAAATGAGAACTTCAACTTTTGGGTGCGTTTTTTGCTAAAAAATTATTTTTTCAGTCAAAAGTGCCAAAAATATCAAAAAAGCGTTTTCGGCTCTAACTATTACTGGTTTGAAGTTTCAACTGACAACATGAGAAAAAATAAAACTTTCTTGAACATCAAATGAGAACTTCAACTTAGGGTGCATTTGTTTCTAAAAAAAATCATTTTGTCAGTCAAAAGTGCCAAAAGTGTCAAAAAAGTGTTTTCGGCTCTAACTATTACTGGTTTGAAGTTTCAACTGACAACATGAGAAAAAATAAAACTTTCTTGAACATCAAATGAGAACTTCAACTTTTGGGTGCATTTGTTGCTAAAAAAAATCATTTTGTCAGTCAAAAGTACCAAAAGTGTCAAAAAAGCGTTTTCGGCTCTATGACTGTTTTGAATTTTAAACTTACAATGTGGCATAAAATAACAATTTCTTGAACATCAAATGAGAACTTCAACTTTTGGGTGCGTTTTTTGCTAAAAAATCATTTTGTCAGTCAAAAGTGCCAAAAGTGTCAAAAAAGCGTTTTCGGCTCTATGACTGTTTTGAATTTTAAACTTACAATGTGGCATAAAATAACAATTTCTTGAACATCAAATGAGAACTTCAACTTTTGGGTGCGTTTTTTGCTAAAAAATCATTTTGTCAGTCAAAAGTGCCAAAAATGTCAAAAAAGCGTTTTCGGCTCTATGACTGTTTTGAATTTTAAACTTACAACGTTGCATAAAATAACACTTTCTTGAACTGCAAATGAGAACTTCAACTTTTGGGTGCATTTGTTTCTAAAAAAAATCATTTTGTCAGTCAAAAGTGCCAAAAGTGTCAAAAAAGTGTTTTCGGCTCTATGACTGTTTTGAATTTTAAACTTACAACGTTGCATAAAATAACACTTTCTTGAACTGCAAATGAGAACTTCAACTTTTGGGTGCATTTGTTTCTAAAAAAAATCATTTTGTCAGTCAAAAGTGCCAAAAGTGTCAAAAAAGTGTTTTCGGCTCTAACTATTACTGGTTTGAAGTTTCAACTGACAACATGAGAAAAAATAAAACTTTCTTGAACATCAAATGAGAACTTCAACTTTTGGGTGCATTTGTTGCTAAAAAAAAATCATTTTGTCAGTCAAAAGTACCAAAAGTGTCAAAAAAGTGTTTTCGGCTCTAACTATTACTGGTTTGAAGTTTCAACTGACAACATGAGAAAAAATAAAACTTTCTTGAACATCAAATGAGAACTTCAACTTTTGGGTGCATTTGTTGCTAAAAAAAATCATTTTGTCAGTCAAAAGTACCAAAAGTGTCAAAAAAGCGTTTTCGGCTTTATGACTGTTTTGAATTTTAAACTTACAATGTGGCATAAAATAACAATTTCTTGAACATCAAATGAGAACTTCAACTTTTGGGTGCGTTTTTTGCTAAAAAATCATTTTGTCAGTCAAAAGTGCCAAAAGTGTCAAAAAAGCGTTTTCGGCTCTATGACTGTTTTGAATTTTAAACTTACAATGTGGCATAAAATAACACTTTCTTGAACATCAAATGAGAACCTCAACTTTTGGGTGCGTTTTTTGCTAAAAAATCATTTTGTCAATCAAAAGTGCCAAAAATGTCAAAAAAGCGTTTTCGGCTCTATGACTGTTTTGAATTTTAAACTTACAACGTTGCATAAAATAACACTTTCTTGAACTGCAAATGAGAACTTCAACTTTTGGGTGCATTTGTTTCTAAAAAAAATCATTTTGTCAGTCAAAAGTGCCAAAAGTGTCAAAAAAGTGTTTTCGGCTCTAACTATTACTGGTTTGAAGTTTCAACTGACAACATGAGAAAAAATAAAACTTTCTTGAACATCAAATGAGAACTTCAACTTTTGGGTGCATTTGTTTCTAAAAAAAATCATTTTGTCAGTCAAAAGTGCCAAAAGTGTCAAAAAAGTGTTTTCGGCTCTAACTATTTCTGGTTTGAAGTTTCAACTGACATCATGAGAAAAAATAACACTTTCTTGAACTGCAAATGAGAACTTCAACTTTTGGGTGCATTTGTTTCTAAAAAAAATCATTTTGTCAGTCAAAAGTGTCAAAAAAGTGTTTTCGGCTCTAACTATTACTGGTTTGAAGTTTCAACTCACAACATGAGAAAAAAATAAAACTTTCTTGAACATCAAATGAGAACTTCAACTTTTGGGTGCATTTGTTGCTAAAAAAAATCATTTTGTCAGTCAAAAGTACCAAAAGTGTCAAAAAAGAGTTTTCGGCTTTATGACTGTTTTGAATTTTAAACTTACAATGTGGCATAAAATAACAATTTCTTGAACATCAAATGAGAACTTCAACTTTTGGGTGCGTTTTTTGCTAAAAAATCATTTTGTCAGTCAAAAGTGCCAAAAGTGTCAAAAAAGCGTTTTCGGCTCTATGACTGTTTTGAATTTTAAACTTACAATGTGGCATAAAATAACACTTTCTTGAACATCAAATGAGAACCTCAACTTTTGGGTGCGTTTTTTGCTAAAAAATCATTTTGTCAGTCAAAAGTGCCAAAAATGTCAAAAAAGCGTTTTCGGCTCTATGACTGTTTTGAATTTTAAACTTACAACGTTGCATAAAATAACACTTTCTTGAACTGCAAATGAGAACTTCAACTTTTGGGTGCATTTGTTTCTAAAAAAAATCATTTTGTCAGTCAAAAGTGCCAAAAGTGTCAAAAAAGTGTTTTCGGCTCTAACTATTACTGGTTTGAAGTTTCAACTGACAACATGAGAAAAAATAAAACTTTCTTGAACATCAAATGAGAACTTCAACTTTTGGGTGCATTTGTTTCTAAAAAAAATCATTTTGTCAGTCAAAAGTGCCAAAAGTGTCAAAAAAGTGTTTTCGGCTCTAACTATTACTGGTTTGAAGTTTCAACTGACAACATGAGAAAAAATAACACTTTCTTGAACTGCAAATGAGAACTTCAACTTTTGGGTGCATTTGTTTCTAAAAAAAATCATTTTGTCAGTCAAAAGTGTCAAAAAAGTGTTTTCGGCTCTAACTATTACTGGTTTGAAGTTTCAACTGACAACATGAGAAAAAATAAAACTTTCTTGAACATCAAATGAGAACTTCAACTTTTGGGTGCGTTTTTTGCTAAAAAATCATTTTGTCAGTCAAAAGTGCCAAAAGTGTCAAAAAAGCGTTTTCGGCTCTATGACTGTTTTGAATTTTAAACTTACAATGTGGCATAAAATAACACTTTCTTGAACATCAAATGAGAACCTCAACTTTTGGGTGCGTTTTTTGCTAAAAAATCATTTTGTCAGTCAAAAGTGCCAAAAATGTCAAAAAAGCGTTTTCGGCTCTATGACTGTTTTGAATTTTAAACTTACAACGTTGCATAAAATAACACTTTCTTGAACTGCAAATGAGAACTTCAACTTTTGGGTGCATTTGTTTCTAAAAAAAATCATTTTGTCAGTCAAAAGTGCCAAAAGTGTCAAAAAAGTGTTTTCGGCTTTAACTATTACTGGTTTGAAGTTTCAACTGACAACATGAGAAAAAAAAAAACTTTCTTGAACATCAAATGAGAACTTCAACTTTTGGGTGCATTTGTTGCTAAAAAAATCATTTTGTCAGTCAAAAGTACCAAAAGTGTCAAAAAAGCGTTTTCGGCTCTATGACTGTTTTGAATTTTAAACTTACAATGTGGCATAGAATAACAATTTCTTGAACATCAAATGAGAACTTCAACTTTTGGGTGCGTTTTTTGCTAAAAAATCATTTTGTCAGTCAAAAGTGCCAAAAGTGTCAAAAAAGCGTTTTCGGCTCAATGACTGTTTTGAATTTTAAACTTACAATGTGGCATAAAATAACAATTTCTTGAACATCAAATGAGAACTTCAACTTTTGGGTGCGTTTTTTGCTAAAAATCATTTTGTCAGTAAAAGAAACAAAAATGTCAAAAAAGCGTTTTCGGCTCTATGATTGTTTTGAATTTTAAACTTACAACGTTGCATAAAATAACACTTTCTTGAACTGCAAATGAGAACTTCAACTTTTGGGTGCATTTGTTTCTAAAAAAAATCATTTTGTCAGTCAAAAGTGTCAAAAAAGTGTTTTCGGCTCTAACTATTACTGGTTTGAAGTTTCAACTGACGACATGAGAAAAAATAAAACTTTCTTGAACATCAAATGAGAACTTCAACTTTTGGGTGCATTTGTTGCTAAAAAAAATCATTTTGTCAGTCAAAAGTACCAAAAGTGTCAAAAAAGCGTTTTCGGCTCTATGATTGTTTTGAATTTTAAACTTACAATGTGGCATAAAATAACAATTTCTTGAACATCAAATGAGAACTTCAACTTTTGGGTGCGTTTTTTGCTAAAAAATCATTTTGTCAGTCAAAAGTTTCCAAAAATATCCAAAAAGCGTTTTCGGCTCTATGACTGTTTTGAATTTTAAACTTACAAAGTGGCATAAAATAACACTTTCTTGAAATGCAAATGAGAACTTCAACTTTTGGGTGCATTTGTTTCTAAAAAAAATCATTTTGTCAGTCATAAGTACCAAAAGTGTCAAAAAAGCGTTTTCGGCTCTAACTATTACTGGTTTGAAGTTTCAACTGACAACATGAGAAAAAATAAAACTTTCTTGAACATCAAATGAGAACTTCAACTTTTGGGTGCATTTGTTTCTAAAAAAAATCATTTTGTCAGTCAAAAGTGCCAAAAGTGTCAAAAAAGTGTTTTCGGCTCTAACTATTACTGGTTTGAAGGTTCAACTAACAACATGAGAAAAAATAAAACTTTCTTGAACATCAAATGAGAACTTCAACTTGTGGGTGCATTTGTTGCTAAAAAAAATCATTTTGTCAGTCAAAAGTACCAAAAGTGTCAAAAAAGCGTTTTCGGCTCTATGACTGTTTTGAATTTTAAACTTACAACGTTGCATAAAATAACACTTTCTTGAACTGCAAATGAGAACTTCAACTTTTGGGTGCATTTGTTTCTAAAAAAAATCATTTTGTCAGTCAAAAGTGTCAAAAAAGTGTTTTCGGCTCTAACTATTACTGGTTTGAAGTTTCAACTGACGACATGAGAAAAAATAAAACTTTCTTGAACATCAAATGAGAACTTCAACTTTTGGGTGCATTTGTTGCTAAAAAAAATCATTTTGTCAGTCAAAAGTACCAAAAGTGTCAAAAAAGCGTTTTCGGCTCTATGATTGTTTTGAATTTTAAACTTACAATGTGGCATAAAATAACAATTTCTTGAACATCAAATGAGAACTTCAACTTTTGGGTGCGTTTTTTGCTAAAAAATCATTTTGTCAGTCAAAAGTGCCAAAAATATCCAAAAAGCGTTTTCGGCTCTATGACTGTTTTGAATTTTAAACTTACAAAGTGGCATAAAATAACACTTTCTTGAAATGCAAATGAGAACTTCAACTTTTGGGTGCATTTGTTTCTAAAAAAAATCATTTTGTCAGTCATAAGTACCAAAAGTGTCAAAAAAGCGTTTTCGGCTCTAACTATTACTGGTTTGAAGTTTCAACTGACAACATGAGAAAAAATAAAACTTTCTTGAACATCAAATGAGAACTTCAACTTTTGGGTGCATTTGTTTCTAAAAAAAATCATTTTGTCAGTCAAAAGTGCCAAAAGTGTCAAAAAAGTGTTTTCGGCTCTAACTATTACTGGTTTGAAGTTTCAACTAACAACATGAGAAAAAATAAAACTTTCTTGAACATCAAATGAGAACTTCAACTTGTGGGTGCATTTGTTGCTAAAAAAAATCATTTTGTCAGTCAAAAGTACCAAAAGTGTCAAAAAAGCGTTTTCGGCTCTATGACTGTTTTGAATTTTAAACTTACAACGTTGCATAAAATAACACTTTCTTGAACTGCAAATGAGAACTTCAACTTTTGGGTGCATTTGTTTCTAAAAAAAATCATTTTGTCAGTCAAAAGTGTCAAAAAAGTGTTTTCGGCTCTAACTATTACTGGTTTGAAGTTTCAACTGACGACATGAGAAAAAATAAAACTTTCTTGAACATCAAATGAGAACTTCAACTTTTGGGTGCATTTGTTGCTAAAAAAAATCATTTTGTCAGTCAAAAGTACCAAAAGTGTCAAAAAAGCGTTTTCGGCTCTATGATTGTTTTGAATTTTAAACTTACAATGTGGCATAAAATAACAATTTCTTGAACATCAAATGAGAACTTCAACTTTTGGGTGCGTTTTTTGCTAAAAAATCATTTTGTCAGTCAAAAGTGCCAAAAATATCCAAAAAGCGTTTTCGGCTCTATGACTGTTTTGAATTTTAAACTTACAAAGTGGCATAAAATAACACTTTCTTGAAATGCAAATGAGAACTTCAACTTTTGGGTGCATTTGTTTCTAAAAAAAATCATTTTGTCAGTCATAAGTACCAAAAGTGTCAAAAAAGCGTTTTCGGCTCTAACTATTACTGGTTTGAAGTTTCAACTGACAACATGAGAAAAAATAAAACTTTCTTGAACATCAAATGAGAACTTCAACTTTTGGGTGCATTTGTTTCTAAAAAAAATCATTTTGTCAGTCAAAAGTGCCAAAAGTGTCAAAAAAGTGTTTTCGGCTCTAACTATTACTGGTTTGAAGGTTCAACTAACAACATGAGAAAAAATAAAACTTTCTTGAACATCAAATGAGAACTTCAACTTGTGGGTGCATTTGTTGCTAAAAAAAATCATTTTGTCAGTCAAAAGTACCAAAAGTGTCAAAAAAGCGTTTTCGGCTCTATGACTGTTTTGAATTTTAAACTTACAATGTGGCATAAAATAACAATTTCTTGAACATCAAATGAGAACTTCAACTTTTGGGTGCGTTTTTTGCTAAAAAATCATTTTTTCAGTCAAAAGTGCCAAAAGTGTCAAAAAAGCGTTTTCGGCTCTATGACTGTTTTGAATTTTAAACTTACAATGTGGCATAAAATAACACTTTCTTGTACATCAAATGAGAACTTCAACTTTTGGGTGCGTTTTTTGCTAAAAATCATTTTGTTAGTCAAAAGTGCCAAAAATGTCAAAAAAGCGTTTTCGGCTCTATGATTGTTTTGAATTTTAAACTTACAACGTTGCATAAAATAACACTTTCTTGAACTGCAAATGAGAACTTCAACTTTTGGGTGCATTTGTTTCTAAAAAAAATCATTTTGTCAGTCAAAAGTGTCAAAAAAGTGTTTTCAGCTCTAACTATTACTGGTTTGAAGTTTCAACTGACAACATGAGAAAAAATAAAACTTTCTTGAACATCAAATGAGAACTTCAACTTTTGGGTGCATTTGTTGCTAAAAAAAATCATTTTGTCAGTCAAAAGTACCAAAAGTGTCAAAAAAGCGTTTTCGGCTCTATGATTGTTTTGAATTTTAAACTTACAACGTTGCATAAAATAACACTTTCTTGAACTGCAAATGAGAACTTCAACTTTTGGGTGCATTTGTTTCTAAAAAAAATCATTTTGTCAGTCAAAAGTGTCAAAAAAGTGTTTTCGGCTCTAACTATTACTGGTTTGAAGTTTCAACTGACGACATGAGAAAAAATAAAACTTTCTTGAACATCAAATGAGAACTTCAACTTTTGGGTGCATTTGTTGCTAAAAAAAATCATTTTGTCAGTCAAAAGTACCAAAAGTGTCAAAAAAGCGTTTTCGGCTCTATGATTGTTTTGAATTTTAAACTTACAATGTGGCATAAAATAACAATTTCTTGAACATCAAATGAGAACTTCAACTTTTGGGTGCGTTTTTTGCTAAAAAATCATTTTGTCAGTCAAAAGTGCCAAAAATATCCAAAAAGCGTTTTCGGCTCTATGACTGTTTTGAATTTTAAACTTACAAAGTGGCATAAAATAACACTTTCTTGAAATGCAAATGAGAACTTCAACTTTTGGGTGCATTTGTTTCTAAAAAAAATCATTTTGTCAGTCATAAGTACCAAAAGTGTCAAAAAAGCGTTTTCGGCTCTAACTATTACTGGTTTGAAGTTTCAACTGACAACATGAGAAAAAATAAAACTTTCTTGAACATCAAATGAGAACTTCAACTTTTGGGTGCATTTGTTTCTAAAAAAAATCATTTTGTCAGTCAAAAGTGCCAAAAGTGTCAAAAAAGTGTTTTCGGCTCTAACTATTACTGGTTTGAAGGTTCAACTAACAACATGAGAAAAAATAAAACTTTCTTAAACATCAAATGAGAACTTCAACTTGTGGGTGCATTTGTTGCTAAAAAAAATCATTTTGTCAGTCAAAAGTACCAAAAGTGTCAAAAAAGCGTTTTCGGCTCTATGACTGTTTTGAATTTTAAACTTACAATGTGGCATAAAATAACAATTTCTTGAACATCAAATGAGAACTTCAACTTTTGGGTGCGTTTTTTGCTAAAAAATCATTTTTTCAGTCAAAAGTGCCAAAAGTGTCAAAAAAGCGTTTTCGGCTCTATGACTGTTTTGAATTTTAAACTTACAATGTGGCATAAAATAACAATTTCTTGAACATCAAATGAGAACTTCAACTTTTGGGTGCGTTTTTTGCTAAAAAATCATTTTTTCAGTCAAAAGTGCCAAAAGTGTCAAAAAAGCGTTTTCGGCTCTATGACTGTTTTGAATTTTAAACTTACAATGTGGCATAAAATAACACTTTCTTGTACATCAAATGAGAACTTCAACTTTTGGGTGCGTTTTTTGCTAAAAATCATTTTGTTAGTCAAAAGTGCCAAAAATGTCAAAAAAGCGTTTTCGGCTCTATGATTGTTTTGAATTTTAAACTTACAACGTTGCATAAAATAACACTTTCTTGAACTGCAAATGAGAACTTCAACTTTTGGGTGCATTTGTTTCTAAAAAAAATCATTTTGTCAGTCAAAAGTGTCAAAAAAGTGTTTTCAGCTCTAACTATTACTGGTTTGAAGTTTCAACTGACAACATGAGAAAAAATAAAACTTTCTTGAACATCAAATGAGAACTTCAACTTTTGGGTGCATTTGTTGCTAAAAAAAATCATTTTGTCAGTCAAAAGTACCAAAAGTGTCAAAAAAGCGTTTTCGGCTCTATGACTGTTTTGAATTTTAAACTTACAACGTTGCATAAAATAACACTTTCTTGAACTGCAAATGAGAACTTCAACTTTTGGGTGCATTTGTTTCTAAAAAAAATCATTTTGTCAGTCAAAAGTGTCAAAAAAGTGTTTTCGGCTCTAACTATTACTGGTTTGAAGTTTCAACTGACGACATGAGAAAAAATAAAACTTTCTTGAACATCAAATGAGAACTTCAACTTTTGGGTGCATTTGTTGCTAAAAAAAATCATTTTGTCAGTCAAAAGTACCAAAAGTGTCAAAAAAGCGTTTTCGGCTCTATGATTGTTTTGAATTTTAAACTTACAATGTGGCATAAAATAACAATTTCTTGAACATCAAATGAGAACTTCAACTTTTGGGTGCGTTTTTTGCTAAAAAATCATTTTGTCAGTCAAAAGTGCCAAAAATATCCAAAAAGCGTTTTCGGCTCTATGACTGTTTTGAATTTTAAACTTACAAAGTGGCATAAAATAACACTTTCTTGAAATGCAAATGAGAACTTCAACTTTTGGGTGCATTTGTTTCTAAAAAAAATCATTTTGTCAGTCATAAGTACCAAAAGTGTCAAAAAAGCGTTTTCGGCTCTAACTATTACTGGTTTGAAGTTTCAACTGACAACATGAGAAAAAATAAAACTTTCTTGAACATCAAATGAGAACTTCAACTTTTGGGTGCATTTGTTTCTAAAAAAAATCATTTTGTCAGTCAAAAGTGCCAAAAGTGTCAAAAAAGTGTTTTCGGCTCTAACTATTACTGGTTTGAAGGTTCAACTAACAACATGAGAAAAAATAAAACTTTCTTGAACATCAAATGAGAACTTCAACTTGTGGGTGCATTTGTTGCTAAAAAAAATCATTTTGTCAGTCAAAAGTACCAAAAGTGTCAAAAAAGCGTTTTCGGCTCTATGACTGTTTTGAATTTTAAACTTACAACGTTGCATAAAATAACACTTTCTTGAACTGCAAATGAGAACTTCAACTTTTGGGTGCATTTGTTTCTAAAAAAAATCATTTTGTCAGTCAAAAGTGTCAAAAAAGTGTTTTCGGCTCTAACTATTACTGGTTTGAAGTTTCAACTGACGACATGAGAAAAAATAAAACTTTCTTGAACATCAAATGAGAACTTCAACTTTTGGGTGCATTTGTTGCTAAAAAAAATCATTTTGTCAGTCAAAAGTACCAAAAGTGTCAAAAAAGCGTTTTCGGCTCTATGATTGTTTTGAATTTTAAACTTACAATGTGGCATAAAATAACAATTTCTTGAACATCAAATGAGAACTTCAACTTTTGGGTGCGTTTTTTGCTAAAAAATCATTTTGTCAGTCAAAAGTGCCAAAAATATCCAAAAAGCGTTTTCGGCTCTATGACTGTTTTGAATTTTAAACTTACAAAGTGGCATAAAATAACACTTTCTTGAAATGCAAATGAGAACTTCAACTTTTGGGTGCATTTGTTTCTAAAAAAAATCATTTTGTCAGTCATAAGTACCAAAAGTGTCAAAAAAGCGTTTTCGGCTCTAACTATTACTGGTTTGAAGTTTCAACTGACAACATGAGAAAAAATAAAACTTTCTTGAACATCAAATGAGAACTTCAACTTTTGGGTGCATTTGTTTCTAAAAAAAATCATTTTGTCAGTCAAAAGTGCCAAAAGTGTCAAAAAAGTGTTTTCGGCTCTAACTATTACTGGTTTGAAGGTTCAACTAACAACATGAGAAAAAATAAAACTTTCTTGAACATCAAATGAGAACTTCAACTTGTGGGTGCATTTGTTGCTAAAAAAAATCATTTTGTCAGTCAAAAGTACCAAAAGTGTCAAAAAAGCGTTTTCGGCTCTATGACTGTTTTGAATTTTAAACTTACAATGTGGCATAAAATAACAATTTCTTGAACATCAAATGAGAACTTCAACTTTTGGGTGCGTTTTTTGCTAAAAAATCATTTTTTCAGTCAAAAGTGCCAAAAGTGTCAAAAAAGCGTTTTCGGCTCTATGACTGTTTTGAATTTTAAACTTACAATGTGGCATAAAATAACACTTTCTTGTACATCAAATGAGAACTTCAACTTTTGGGTGCGTTTTTTGCTAAAAATCATTTTGTTAGTCAAAAGTGCCAAAAATGTCAAAAAAGCGTTTTCGGCTCTATGATTGTTTTGAATTTTAAACTTACAACGTTGCATAAAATAACACTTTCTTGAACTGCAAATGAGAACTTCAACTTTTGGGTGCATTTGTTTCTAAAAAAAATCATTTTGTCAGTCAAAAGTGTCAAAAAAGTGTTTTCAGCTCTAACTATTACTGGTTTGAAGTTTCAACTGACAACATGAGAAAAAATAAAACTTTCTTGAACATCAAATGAGAACTTCAACTTTTGGGTGCATTTGTTGCTAAAAAAAATCATTTTGTCAGTCAAAAGTACCAAAAGTGTCAAAAAAGCGTTTTCGGCTCTATGATTGTTTTGAATTTTAAACTTACAACGTTGCATAAAATAACACTTTCTTGAACTGCAAATGAGAACTTCAACTTTTGGGTGCATTTGTTTCTAAAAAAAATCATTTTGTCAGTCAAAAGTGTCAAAAAAGTGTTTTCGGCTCTAACTATTACTGGTTTGAAGTTTCAACTGACGACATGAGAAAAAATAAAACTTTCTTGAACATCAAATGAGAACTTCAACTTTTGGGTGCATTTGTTGCTAAAAAAAATCATTTTGTCAGTCAAAAGTACCAAAAGTGTCAAAAAAGCGTTTTCGGCTCTATGATTGTTTTGAATTTTAAACTTACAATGTGGCATAAAATAACAATTTCTTGAACATCAAATGAGAACTTCAACTTTTGGGTGCGTTTTTTGCTAAAAAATCATTTTGTCAGTCAAAAGTGCCAAAAATATCCAAAAAGCGTTTTCGGCTCTATGACTGTTTTGAATTTTAAACTTACAAAGTGGCATAAAATAACACTTTCTTGAAATGCAAATGAGAACTTCAACTTTTGGGTGCATTTGTTTCTAAAAAAAATCATTTTGTCAGTCATAAGTACCAAAAGTGTCAAAAAAGCGTTTTCGGCTCTAACTATTACTGGTTTGAAGTTTCAACTGACAACATGAGAAAAAATAAAACTTTCTTGAACATCAAATGAGAACTTCAACTTTTGGGTGCATTTGTTTCTAAAAAAAATCATTTTGTCAGTCAAAAGTGCCAAAAGTGTCAAAAAAGTGTTTTCGGCTCTAACTATTACTGGTTTGAAGGTTCAACTAACAACATGAGAAAAAATAAAACTTTCTTAAACATCAAATGAGAACTTCAACTTGTGGGTGCATTTGTTGCTAAAAAAAATCATTTTGTCAGTCAAAAGTACCAAAAGTGTCAAAAAAGCGTTTTCGGCTCTATGACTGTTTTGAATTTTAAACTTACAATGTGGCATAAAATAACAATTTCTTGAACATCAAATGAGAACTTCAACTTTTGGGTGCGTTTTTTGCTAAAAAATCATTTTTTCAGTCAAAAGTGCCAAAAGTGTCAAAAAAGCGTTTTCGGCTCTATGACTGTTTTGAATTTTAAACTTACAATGTGGCATAAAATAACAATTTCTTGAACATCAAATGAGAACTTCAACTTTTGGGTGCGTTTTTTGCTAAAAAATCATTTTTTCAGTCAAAAGTGCCAAAAGTGTCAAAAAAGCGTTTTCGGCTCTATGACTGTTTTGAATTTTAAACTTACAATGTGGCATAAAATAACACTTTCTTGTACATCAAATGAGAACTTCAACTTTTGGGTGCGTTTTTTGCTAAAAATCATTTTGTTAGTCAAAAGTGCCAAAAATGTCAAAAAAGCGTTTTCGGCTCTATGATTGTTTTGAATTTTAAACTTACAACGTTGCATAAAATAACACTTTCTTGAACTGCAAATGAGAACTTCAACTTTTGGGTGCATTTGTTTCTAAAAAAAATCATTTTGTCAGTCAAAAGTGTCAAAAAAGTGTTTTCAGCTCTAACTATTACTGGTTTGAAGTTTCAACTGACAACATGAGAAAAAATAAAACTTTCTTGAACATCAAATGAGAACTTCAACTTTTGGGTGCATTTGTTGCTAAAAAAAATCATTTTGTCAGTCAAAAGTACCAAAAGTGTCAAAAAAGCGTTTTCGGCTCTATGACTGTTTTGAATTTTAAACTTACAACGTTGCATAAAATAACACTTTCTTGAACTGCAAATGAGAACTTCAACTTTTGGGTGCATTTGTTGCTAAAAAAAATCATTTTGTCAGTCAAAAGTACCAAAAGTGTCAAAAAAGCGTTTTCGGCTCTATGATTGTTTTGAATTTTAAACTTACAATGTGGCATAAAATAACAATTTCTTGAACATCAAATGAGAACTTCAACTTTTGGGTGCGTTTTTTGCTAAAAAATCATTTTGTCAGTCAAAAGTGCCAAAAATATCCAAAAAGCGTTTTCGGCTCTATGACTGTTTTGAATTTTAAACTTACAAAGTGGCATAAAATATCACTTTCTTGAAATGCAAATGAGAACTTCAACTTTTGGGTGCATTTGTTTCTAAAAAAAATCATTTTGTCAGTCATAAGTACCAAAAGTGTCAAAAAAGCGTTTTCGGCTCTAACTATTACTGGTTTGAAGTTTCAACTGACAACATGAGAAAAAATAAAACTTTCTTGAACATCAAATGAGAACTTCAACTTTTGGGTGCATTTGTTTCTAAAAAAAATCATTTTGTCAGTCAAAAGTGCCAAAAGTGTCAAAAAAGTGTTTTCGGCTCTAACTATTACTGGTTTGAAGGTTCAACTAACAACATGAGAAAAAATAAAACTTTCTTAAACATCAAATGAGAACTTCAACTTGTGGGTGCATTTGTTGCTAAAAAAAATCATTTTGTCAGTCAAAAGTACCAAAACTGTCAAAAAAGCGTTTTCGGCTCTATGACTGTTTTGAATTTTAAACTTACAATGTGGCATAAAATAACAATTTCTTGAACATCAAATGAGAACTTCAACTTTTGGGTGCGTTTTTTGCTAAAAAATCATTTTGTCAGTCAAAAGTGCCAAAAATATCCAAAAAGCGTTTTCGGCTCTATGACTGTTTTGAATTTTAAACTTACAAAGTGGCATAAAATATCACTTTCTTGAAATGCAAATGAGAACTTCAACTTTTGGGTGCATTTGTTTCTAAAAAAAATCATTTTGTCAGTCATAAGTACCAAAAGTGTCAAAAAAGCGTTTTCGGCTCTAACTATTACTGGTTTGAAGTTTCAACTGACAACATGAGAAAAAATAAAACTTTCTTGAACATCAAATGAGAACTTCAACTTTTGGGTGCATTTGTTTCTAAAAAAAATCATTTTGTCAGTCAAAAGTGCCAAAAGTGTCAAAAAAGTGTTTTCGGCTCTAACTATTACTGGTTTGAAGGTTCAACTAACAACATGAGAAAAAATAAAACTTTCTTAAACATCAAATGAGAACTTCAACTTGTGGGTGCATTTGTTGCTAAAAAAAATCATTTTGTCAGTCAAAAGTACCAAAACTGTCAAAAAAGCGTTTTCGGCTCTATGACTGTTTTGAATTTTAAACTTAAAATGTGGCATAAAATAACAATTTCTTGAACATCAAATGAGAACTTCAACTTTTGGGTGCGTTTTTTGCTAAAAAATCATTTTTTCAGTCAAAAGTGCCAAAAGTGTCAAAAAAGCGTTTTCGGCTCTATGACTGTTTTGAATTTTAAACTTACAATGTGGCATAAAATAACACTTTCTTGTACATCAAATGAGAACTTCAACTTTTGGGTGCGTTTTTTGCTAAAAATCATTTTGTTAGTCAAAAGTGCCAAAAATGTCAAAAAAGCGTTTTCGGCTCTATGATTGTTTTGAATTTTAAACTTACAACGTTGCATAAAATAACACTTTCTTGAACTGCAAATGAGAACTTCAACTTTTGGGTGCATTTGTTTCTAAAAAAAATCATTTTGTCAGTCAAAAGTGTCAAAAAAGTGTTTTCAGCTCTAACTATTACTGGTTTGAAGTTTCAACTGACAACATGAGAAAAAATAAAACTTTCTTGAACATCAAATGAGAACTTCAACTTTTGGGTGCATTTGTTGCTAAAAAAAATCATTTTGTCAGTCAAAAGTACCAAAAGTGTCAAAAAAGAGTTTTCGGCTTTATGACTGTTTTGAATTTTAAACTTACAATGTGGCATAAAATAACAATTTCTTGAACATCAAATGAGAACTTCAACTTTTGGGTGCGTTTTTTGCTAAAAAATCATTTTGTCAGTCAAAAGTGCCAAAAGTGTCAAAAAAGCGTTTTCGGCTCTATGACTGTTTTGAATTTTAAACTTACAATGTGGCATAAAATAACACTTTCTTGAACATCAAATGAGAACTTCAACTTTTGGGTGCGTTTTTTGCTAAAAATCATTTTGTCAGTAAAAGTGCCAAAAATGTCAAAAAAGCGTTTTCGGCTCTATGATTGTTTTGAATTTTAAACTTACAACGTTGCATAAAATAACACGTTCTTGAACTGCAAATGAGAACTTCAACTTTTGGGTGCATTTGTTTCTAAAAAAAATCATTTTGTCAGTCAAAAGTGTCAAAAAAGTGTTTTCGGCTCTAACTATTACTGGTTTGAAGTTTCAACTGACGACATGAGAAAAAATAAAACTTTCTTGAACATCAAATGAGAACTTCAACTTTTGGGTGCATTTGTTGCTAAAAAAAATCATTTTGTCAGTCAAAAGTACCAAAAGTGTCAAAAAAGCGTTTTCGGCTCTATGACTGTTTTGAATTTTAAACTTACAATGTGGCATAAAATAACAATTTCTTGAACATCAAATGAGAACTTCAACTTTTGGGTGCGTTTTTTGCTAAAAAATCATTTTGTCAGTCAAAAGTGCCAAAAATGTCAAAAAAGCGTTTTCGGCTCTATGACTGTTTTGAATTTTAAACTTACAACGTGGCATAAAATAACACTTTCTTGAACTGCAAATGAGAACTTCAACTTTTGGGTGCATTTGTTGCTAAAAAAATCATTTTGTCAGTCAAAAGTGCCAAAAGTGTCAAAAAAGTGTTTTCGGCTCTAACTATTACTGGTTTGAAGTTTCAACTGACAACATGAGAAAAAATAAAACTTTCTTGAACATCAAATGAGAACTTAAACTTTTGGGTGCATTTGTTGCTAAAAAAAATCAATTTGTCAGTCAAAAGTACCAAAAGTGTCAAAAAAGCGTTTTTGGCTCAATGACTGTTTTGAAATTTCAACTTACAATGTGGCATAAAATAACACTTTCTTGAACATCAAATGAGAACTTCAACTTTTGGGTGCATTTGTTTCTAAAAAAAATCATTTTGTCAGTCAAAAGTGTCAAAAAAGTGTTTTCGGCTCTAACTATTACTGGTTTGAAGTTTAAACTGACAACATGAGAAGAAATAAAACTTTCTTGAACATCAAATGAGAACTTCAACTTTTGGGTGCATTTGTTGCTAAAAAAAATCATTTTGTCAGTCAAAAGTGCCAAAAGTGTCAAAAAAGCAATTTTGGCTCAATGACTGCTTTGAAATTTCAACTTACAACATGACAAAATGTAACACTTTCTTGAACTGCAAATGAGAACTTTGACTTTTGGGTGCGTTTTTTGCTAAAAATCATTTTGTCAGTCAAAAGTGCCAAAAATTTCAAAAAAGCGTTTTCGGCTCTTACTATTACTGGTTTGAAGTTTCAACTGACAACATGAGAAAAAATAAAACTTTCTTGAACATCAAATGAGAACTTCAAATTTTGGGTGCATTTGTTTCTAAAAAAAATCTTTTTGTCAGTCAAAAGTGCCAAAAGTGTCAAAAAAGTGTTTTCGGCTCTATGACTGTTTTGAATTTTAAACTTACAATGTGGCATAAAATAACACTTTCTTGAACATCAAATGAGAACCTCAACTTTTGGGTGCGTTTTTTGCTAAAAAATCATTTTGTCAGTCAAAAGTGCCAAAAATGTCAAAAAAGCGTTTTCGGCTCTATGACTGTTTTGAATTTTAAACTTACAACGTTGCATAAAATAACACTTTCTTGAACTGCAAATGAGAACTTCAACTTTTGGGTGCATTTGTTTCTAAAAAAAATCATTTTGTCAGTCAAAAGTGCCAAAAGTGTCAAAAAAGTGTTTTCGGCTCTAACTATTACTGGTTTGAAGGTTCAACTAACAACATGAGAAAAAATAAAACTTTCTTGAACATCAAATGAGAACTTCAACTTTTGGGTGCATTTGTTGCTAAAAAAAATCATTTTGTCAGTCAAAAGTACCAAAAGTGTCAAAAAAGCGTTTTCGGCTCTATGACTGTTTTGAATTTTAAACTTACAATGTGGCATAAAATAACAATTTCTTGAACATCAAATGAGAACTTCAACTTTTGGGTGCGTTTTTTGCTAAAAAATCATTTTTTCAGTCAAAAGTGCCAAAAGTGTCAAAAAAGCGTTTTCGGCTCTATGACTGTTTTGAATTTTAAACTTACAATGTGGCATAAAATAACACTTTCTTGAACATCAAATGAGAACTTCAACTTTTGGGTGCGTTTTTTGCTAAAAATCATTTTGTCAGTCAAAAGTGCCAAAAATGTCAAAAAAGCGTTTTCGGCTCTATGATTGTTTTGAATTTTAAACTTACAATGTTGCATAAAATAACACTTTCTTGAACTGCAAATGAGAACTTCAACTTTTGGGGGCATTTGTTTCTAAAAAAAATCATTTTGTCAGTCAAAAGTGTCAAAAAAGTGTTTTCGGCTCTAACTATTACTGGTTTGAAGTTTCAACTGACAACATGAGAAAAAATAAAACTTTCTTGAACATCAAATGAGAACTTCAACTTTTGGGTGCATTTGTTGCTAAAAAAAATCATTTTGTCAGTCAAAAGTACCAAAAGTGTCAAAAAAGCGTTTTCGGCTTTATGACTGTTTTGAATTTTAAACTTACAATGTGGCATAAAATAACAATTTCTTGAACATCAAATGAGAACTGCAACTTTTGGGTGCGTTTTTTGCTAAAAAATCATTTTGTCAGTCAAAAGTGCCAAAAATGTCAAAAAAGCGTTTTCGGCTCTATGACTGTTTTGAATTTTAAACTTACAACGTTGCATAAAATAACACTTTCTTGAACTGCAAATGAGAACTTCAACTTTTGGGTGCATTTGTTTCTAAAAAAAATCATTTTGTCAGTCAAAAGTGCCAAAAGTGTCAAAAAAGTGTTTTCGGCTCTAACTATTACTGGTTTGAAGGTTCAACTAACAACATGAGAAAAAATAAAACTTTCTTGAACATCAAATGAGAACTTCAACTTTTGGGTGCATTTGTTGCTAAAAAAAATCATTTTGTCAGTCAAAAGTACCAAAAGTGTCAAAAAAGCGTTTTCGGCTCTATGACTGTTTTGAATTTTAAACTTACAATGTGGCATAAAATAACAATTTCTTGAACATCAAATGAGAACTTCAACTTTTGGGTGCGTTTTTTGCTAAAAAATCATTTTTTCAGTCAAAAGTGCCAAAAGTGTCAAAAAAGCGTTTTCGGCTCTATGACTGTTTTGAATTTTAAACTTACAATGTGGCATAAAATAACACTTTCTTGAACATCAAATGAGAACTTCAACTTTTGGGTGCGTTTTTTGCTAAAAATCATTTTGTCAGTCAAAAGTGCCAAAAATGTCAAAAAAGCGTTTTCGGCTCTATGATTGTTTTGAATTTTAAACTTACAACGTTGCATAAAATAACACTTTCTTGAACTGCAAATGAGAACTTCAACTTTTGGGTGCATTTGTTTCTAAAAAAAATCATTTTGTCAGTCAAAAGTGTCAAAAAAGTGTTTTCGGCTCTAACTATTACTGGTTTGAAGTTTCAACTGACAACATGAGAAAAAATAAAACTTTCTTGAACATCAAACGAGAACTTCAACTTTTGGGTGCATTTGTTGCTAAAAAAAATCATTTTGTCAGTCAAAAGTACCAAAAGTGTCAAAAAAGCGTTTTCGGCTTTATGACTGTTTTGAATTTTAAACTTACAATGTGGCATAAAATAACAATTTCTTGAACATCAAATGAGAACCTCAACTTTTGGGTGCGTTTTTTGCTAAAAAATCATTTTGTCAGTCAAAAGTGCCAAAAGTGTCAAAAAAGCGTTTTCGGCTCTATGACTGTTTTGAATTTTAAACTTACAATGTGGCATAAAATAACACTTTCTTGAACATCAAATGAGAACCTCAACTTTTGGGTGCGTTTTTTGCTAAAAAATCATTTTGTCAGTCAAAAGTGCCAAAAATGTCAAAAAAGCGTTTTCGGCTCTATGACTGTTTTGAATTTTAAACTTACAACGTTGCATAAAATAACACTTTCTTGAACTGCAAATGAGAACTTCAACTTTTGGGTGCATTTGTTTCTAAAAAAAATCATTTTGTCAGTCAAAAGTGCCAAAAGTGTCAAAAAAGTGTTTTCGGCTCTAACTATTACTGGTTTGAAGTTTCAACTGACAACATGAGAAAAAATAAAACTTTCTTGAACATCAAATGAGAACTTCAACTTTTGGGTGCATTTGTTTCTAAAAAAAATCATTTTGTCAGTCAAAAGTGCCAAAAGTGTCAAAAAAGTGTTTTCGGCTCTAACTATTACTGGTTTGAAGTTTCAACTGACATCATGAGAAAAAATAACACTTTCTTGAACTGCAAATGAGAACTTCAACTTTTGGGTGCATTTGTTTCTAAAAAAAATCATTTTGTCAGTCAAAAGTGTCAAAAAAGTGTTTTCGGCTCTAACTATTACTGGTTTGAAGTTTCAACTGACAACATGAGAAAAAATAAAACTTTCTTGAACATCAAATGAGAACTTCAACTTTTGGGTGCATTTGTTGCTAAAAAAAATCATTTTGTCAGTCAAAAGTACCAAAAGTGTCAAAAAAGAGTTTTCGGCTTTATGAATGTTTTGAATTTTAAACTTACAATGTGGCATAAAATAACAATTTCTTGAACATCAAATGAGAACTTCAACTTTTGGGTGCATTTGTTTCTAAAAAAAATCATTTTGTCAGTCAAAAGTGTCAAAAAAGTGTTTTCGGCTCTAACTATTACTGGTTTGAAGTTTCAACTGACGACATGAGAAAAAATAAAACTTTCTTGAACATCAAATGAGAACTTCAACTTTTGGGTGCATTTGTTGCTAAAAAAAAATCATTTTGTCAGTCAAAAGTACCAAAAGTGTCAAAAAAGCGTTTTCGGCTCTATGACTGTTTTGAATTTTAAACTTACAATGTGGCATAAAATAACAATTTCTTGAACATCAAATGAGAACTTCAACTTTTGGGTGCGTTTTTTGCTAAAAAATCATTTTGTCAGTCAAAAGTGCCAAAAATGTCAAAAAAGCGTTTTCGGCTCTATGACTGTTTTGAATTTTAAACTTACAACGTGGCATAAAATAACACTTTCTTGAACTGCAAATGAGAACTTCAACTTTTGGGTGCATTTGTTGCTAAAAAAATCATTTTGTCAGTCAAAAGTTTCAAAAAAGTGTTTTCGGCTCTAACTATTACTGGTTTGAAGTTTCAACTGACAACATGAGAAAAAATAAAACTTTCTTGAACATCAAATGAGAACTTAAACTTTTGGGTGCATTTGTTGCTAAAAAAATCAATTTGTCAGTCAAAAGTACCAAAAGTGTCAAAAAAGCGTTTTTGGCTCAATGACTGTTTTGAAATTTCAACTTACAATGTGGCATAAAATAACACTTTCTTGAACATCAAATGAGAACTTCAACTTTTGGGTGCATTTGTTTCTAAAAAAAATCATTTTGTCAGTCAAAAGTGTCAAAAAAGTGTTTTCGGCTCTAACTATTACTGGTTTGAAGTTTAAACTGACAACATGAGAAGAAATAAAACTTTCTTGAACATCAAATGAGAACTTCAACTTTTGGGTGCGTTTTTTGCTAAAAAATCATTTTTTAAGGCAAAAGTGCCAAAAGTGTCAAAAAAGCGTTTTCGGCTCTATGACTGTTTTGAATTTTAAACTTACAATGTGGCATAAAATAACACTTTCTTGAACATCAAATGAGAACTTCAACTTTTGGGTGCGTTTTTTGCTAAAAATCATTTTGTCAGTCAAAAGTGCCAAAAATGTCAAAAAAGCGTTTTCGGCTCTATGATTGTTTTGAATTTTAAACTTACAACGTTGCATAAAATAACACTTTCTTGAACTGCAAATGAGAACTTCAACTTTTGGGTGCATTTGTTTCTAAAAAAAATCATTTTGTCAGTCAAAAGTGTCAAAAAAGTGTTTTCGGCTCTAACTATTACTGGTTTGAAGTTTCAACTGACAACATGAGAAAAAATAAAACTTTCTTGAACATCAAATGAGAACTTCAACTTTTGGGTGCATTTGTTGCTAAAAAAAATCATTTTGTCAGTCAAAAGTACCAAAAGTGTCAAAAAAGCGTTTTCGGCTCTATTACTGTTTTGAATTTTAAACTTACAATGTGGCATAAAATAACAATTTCTTGAACATCAAATGAGAACTTCAACTTTTGGGTGCGTTTTTTGCTAAAAAATCATTTTGTCAGTCAAAAGTGCCAAAAGTGTCAAAAAAGCGTTTTCGGCTCTATGACTGTTTTGAATTTTAAACTTACAATGTGGCATAAAATAACACTTTCTTGTACATCAAATGAGAACTTCAACTTTTGGGTGCGTTTTTTGCTAAAAATCATTTTGTTAGTCAAAAGTGCCAAAAATGTCAAAAAAGCGTTTTCGGCTCTATGATTGTTTTGAATTTTAAACTTACAACGTTGCATAAAATAACACTTTCTTGAACTGCAAATGAGAACTTCAACTTTTGGGTGCATTTGTTTCTAAAAAAAATCATTTTGTCAGTCAAAAGTGTCAAAAAAGTGTTTTCAGCTCTAACTATTACTGGTTTGAAGTTTCAACTGACAACATGAGAAAAAATAAAACTTTCTTGAACATCAAATGAGAACTTCAACTTTTGGGTGCATTTGTTGCTAAAAAAAATCATTTTGTCAGTCAAAAGTACCAAAAGTGTCAAAAAAGAGTTTTCGGCTTTATGACTGTTTTGAATTTTAAACTTACAATGTGGCATAAAATAACAATTTCTTGAACATCAAATGAGAACTTCAACTTTTGGGTGCGTTTTTTGCTAAAAAATCATTTTGTCAGTCAAAAGTGCCAAAAGTGTCAAAAAAGCGTTTTCGGCTCTATGACTGTTTTGAATTTTAAACTTACAATGTGGCATAAAATAACACTTTCTTGAACATCAAATGAGAACCTCAACTTTTGGGTGCGTTTTTTGCTAAAAAATCATTTTGTCAGTCAAAAGTGCCAAAAATGTCAAAAAAGCGTTTTCGGCTCTATGACTGTTTTGAATTTTAAACTTACAACGTTGCATAAAATAACACTTTCTTGAACTGCAAATGAGAACTTCAACTTTTGGGTGCATTTGTTTCTAAAAAAAATCATTTTGTCAGTCAAAAGTGCCAAAAGTGTCAAAAAAGTGTTTTCGGCTCTAACTATTACTGGTTTGAAGTTTCAACTGACAACATGAGAAAAAATAAAAATTTCTTGAACATCAAATGAGAACTTCAACTTTTGGGTGCATTTGTTTCTAAAAAAATCATTTTGTCAGTCAAAAGTGCCAAAAGTGTCAAAAAAGTGTTTTCGGCTCTAACTATTACTGGTTTGAAGTTTCAACTGACAACATGAGAAAAAATAACACTTTCTTGAACTGCAAATGAGAACTTCAACTTTTGGGTGCATTTGTTTCTAAAAAAAAATCATTTTGTCAGTCAAAAGTGTCAAAAAAGTGTTTTCGGCTCTAACTATTACTGGTTTGAAGTTTCAACTGACAACATGAGAAAAAATAAAACTTTCTTGAACATCAAATGAGAACTTCAACTTTTGGTTGCATTTGTTGCTAAAAAAAATCATTTTGTCAGTCAAAAGTACCAAAAGTGTCAAAAAAGCGTTTTCGGCTCTATGACTGTTTTGAATTTTAAACTTACAATGTGGCATAAAATAACAATTTCTTGAACATCAAATGAGAACTTCAACTTTTGGGTGCGTTTTTTGCTAAAAAATCATTTTGTCAGTCAAAAGTGTCAAAAAAGCGTTTTCGGCTCTATGACTGTTTTGAATTTTAAACTTACAATGTGGCATAAAATAACAATTTCTTGAACATCAAATGAGAACTTCAACTTTTGGGTGCGTTTTTTGCTAAAAATCATTTTGTCAGTCAAAAGTGCCAAAAATGTCAAAAAAGCGTTTTCGGCTCTATGATTGTTTTGAATTTTAAACTTACAACGTTGCATAAAATAACACTTTCTTGAACTGCAAATGAGAACTTCAACTTTAACTTTTGGGTGCATTTGTTTCTAAAAAAAATCATTTTGTCAGTCAAAAGTGTCAAAAAAGTGTTTTCGGCTCTAACTATTACTGGTTTGAAGTTTCAACTGACAACATGAGAAAAAATAAAACTTTCTTGAACATCAAATGAGAACTTCAACTTTTGGTTGCATTTGTTGCTAAAAAAAATCATTTTGTCAGTCAAAAGTACCAAAAGTGTCAAAAAAGCGTTTTCGGCTCTATGACTGTTTTGAATTTTAAACTTACAATGTGGCATAAAATAACAATTTCTTGAACATCAAATGAGAACTTCAACTTTTGGGTGCGTTTTTTGCTAAAAAATCATTTTGTCAGTCAAAAGTGCCAAAAATGTCAAAAAAGCGTTTTCGGCTCTATGACTGTTTTGAATTTTAAACTTACAAAGTGGCATAAAATAACACTTTCTTGAAATGCAAATGAGAACTTCAACTTTTGGGTGCATTTGTTTCTAAAAAAAATCATTTTGTCAGTCAAAAGTACCAAAAGTGTCAAAAAAGCGTTTTCGGCTCTATGACTGTTTTGAATTTTAAACTTACAATGTGGCATAAAATAACAATTTCTTGAACATCAAATGAGAACTTCAACTTTTGGGTGCATTTGTTTCTAAAAAAAATCATTTTGTCAGTCAAAAGTGCCAAAAGTGTCAAAAAAGTGTTTTCGGCTCTAACTATTACTGGTTTGAAGTTTCAACTGACAACATGAGAAAAAATAACACTTTCTTGAACTGCAAATGAGAACTTCAACTTTTGGGTGCATTTGTTTCTAAAAAAAATCATTTTGTCAGTCAAAAGTGTCAAAAAAGTGTTTTCGGCTCTAACTATTACTGGTTTGAAGTTTCAACTGACAACATGAGAAAAAATAAAACTTTCTTGAACATCAAATGAGAACTTCAACTTTTGGGTGCATTTGTTGCTAAAAAAAATCATTTTGTCAGTCAAAAGTACCAAAAGTGTCAAAAAAGCGTTTTCGGCTCTATGACTGTTTTGAATTTTAAACTTACAATGTGGCATAAAATAACAATTTCTTGAACATCAAATGAGATCTTCAACTTTTGGGTGCGTTTTTTGCTAAAAAATCATTTTGTCAGTCAAAAGTGCCAAAAGTGTCAAAAAAGCGTTTTCGGCTCTATGACTGTTTTGAATTTTAAACTTACAATGTGGCATAAAATAACAATTTCTTGAACATCAAATGAGAACTTCAACTTTTGGGTGCGTTTTTTGCTAAAAATCATTTTGTCAGTCAAAAGTGCCAAAAATGTCAAAAAAGCGTTTTCGGCTCTATGATTGTTTTGAATTTTAAACTTACAACGTTGCATAAAATAACACTTTCTTGAACTGCAAATGAGAACTTCAACTTTTGGGTGCATTTGTTTCTAAAAAAAATCATTTTGTCAGTCAAAAGTGTCAAAAAAGTGTTTTCGGCTCTAACTATTACTGGTTTGAAGTTTCAACTGACAACATGAGAAAAAATAAAACTTTCTTAAACGTCAAATGAGAACTTCAACTTTTGGGTGCATTTGTTGCTAAAAAAAATCATTTTGTCAGTCAAAAGTACCAAAAGTGTCAAAAAAGCGTTTTCGGCTCTATGACTGTTTTGAATTTTAAACTTACAATGTGGCATAAAATAACAATTTCTTGAACATCAAATGAGAACTTCAACTTTTGGGTGCGTTTTTTGCTAAAAAATCATTTTGTCAGTCAAAAGTGCCAAAAATGTCAAAAAAGCGTTTTCGGCTCTATGACTGTTTTGAATTTTAAACTTACAAAGTGGCATAAAATAACACTTTCTTGAAATGCAAATGAGAACTTCAACTTTTGAGTGCATTTGTTTCTAAAAAAAATCATTTTGTCAGTCAAAAGTACCAAAAGTGTCAAAAAAGCGTTTTCGGCTCTATGACTGTTTTGAATTTTAAACTTACAATGTGGCATAAAATAACAATTTCTTGAACATCAAATGAGAACTTCAACTTTTGGGTGCATTTGTTTCTAAAAAAAAATCATTTTGTCAGTCAAAAGTGCCAAAAGTGTCAAAAAAGTGTTTTCGGCTCTAACTATTACTGGTTTGAAGTTTCAACTGACAACATGAGAAAAAATAAAACTTTCTTGAACATCAAATGAGAACTTCAACTTTTGGGTGCATTTGTTGCTAAAAAAAATCATTTTGTCAGTCAAAAGTACCAAAAGTGTCAAAAAAGCGTTTTCGGCTCTATGACTGTTTTGAATTTTAAACTTACAATGTGGCATGGAATAACAATTTCTTGAACATCAAATGAGAACTTCAACTTTTGGGTGCGTTTTTTGCTAAAAAATCATTTTGTCAGTCAAAAGTGCCAAAAGTGTCATAAAAGCGTTTTGAGCTCTATGACTGTTTTGAATTTTAAACTTACAATGTGGCATAAAATAACAATTTCTTGAACATCAAATGAGAACTTCAACTTTTGGGTGCGTTTTTTGCTAAAAATCATTTTGTCAGTAAAAGTGCCAAAAATGTCAAAAAAGCGTTTTCGGCTCTATGATTGTTTTGAATTTTAAACTTACAACGTTGCATAAAATAACACTTTCTTGAACTGCAAATGAGAACTTCAACTTTTGGGTGCATTTGTTTCTAAAAAAAATCATTTTGTCAGTCAAAAGTGTCAAAAAAGTGTTTTCAGCTCTAACTATTACTGGTTTGAAGTTTCAACTGACAACATGAGAAAAAATAAAACTTTCTTGAACATCAAATGAGAACTTCAACTTTTGGGTGCATTTGTTGCTAAAAAAAATCATTTTGTCAGTCAAAAGTACCAAAAGTGTCAAAAAAGAGTTTTCGGCTTTATGACTGTTTTGAATTTTAAACTTACAATGTGGCATAAAATAACAATTTCTTGAACATCAAATGAGAACTTCAACTTTTGGGTGCGTTTTTTGCTAAAAAATCATTTTGTCAGTCAAAAGTGTCAAAAAAGCGTTTTCGGCTCTATGACTGTTTTGAATTTTAAACTTACAATGTGGCATAAAATAACACTTTCTTGAACATCAAATGAGAACCTCAACTTTTGGGTGCGTTTTTTGCTAAAAAATCATTTTGTCAGTCAAAAGTGCCAAAAATGTCAAAAAAGCGTTTTCGGCTCTATGACTGTTTTGAATTTTAAACTTACAACGTTGCATAAAATAACACTTTCTTGAACTGCAAATGAGAACTTCAACTTTTGGGTGCATTTGTTTCTAAAAAAAATCATTTTGTCAGTCAAAAGTGCCAAAAGTGTCAAAAAAGTGTTTTCGGCTCTAACTATTACTGGTTTGAAGTTTCAACTGACAACATGAGAAAAAATAAAAATTTCTTGAACATCAAATGAGAACTTCAACTTTTGGGTGCATTTGTTTCTAAAAAAATCATTTTGTCAGTCAAAAGTGCCAAAAGTGTCAAAAAAGTGTTTTCGGCTCTAACTATTACTGGTTTGAAGTTTCAACTGACAACATGAGAAAAAATAACACTTTCTTGAACTGCAAATGAGAACTTCAACTTTTGGGTGCATTTGTTTCTAAAAAAAAATCATTTTGTCAGTCAAAAGTGTCAAAAAAGTGTTTTCGGCTCTAACTATTACTGGTTTGAAGTTTCAACTGACATTATGAGAAAAAATAAAACTTTCTTGAACATCAAATGAGAACTTCAACTTTTGGTTGCATTTGTTGCTAAAAAAAATCATTTTGTCAGTCAGAAGTACCAAAAGTGTCAAAAAAGCGTTTTCGGCTCTATGACTGTTTTGAATTTTAAACTTACAATGTGGCATAAAATAACAATTTCTTGAACATCAAATGAGAACTTCAACTTTTGGGTGCGTTTTTTGCTAAAAAATCATTTTGTCAGTCAAAAGTGTCAAAAAAGCGTTTTCGGCTCTATGACTGTTTTGAATTTTAAACTTACAATGTGGCATAAAATAACAATTTCTTGAACATCAAATGAGAACTTCAACTTTTGGGTGCGTTTTTTGCTAAAAATCATTTTGTCAGTCAAAAGTGCCAAAAATGTCAAAAAAGCGTTTTCGGCTCTATGATTGTTTTGAATTTTAAACTTACAACGTTGCATAAAATAACACTTTCTTGAACTGCAAATGAGAACTTCAACTTTAAGTTTTGGGTGCATTTGTTTCTAAAAAAAATCATTTTGTCAGTCAAAAGTGTCAAAAAAGTGTTTTCGGCTCTAACTATTACTGGTTTGAAGTTTCAACTGACAACATGAGAAAAAATAAAACTTTCTTGAACATCAAATGAGAACTTCAACTTTTGGTTGCATTTGTTGCTAAAAAAAATCATTTTGTCAGTCAAAAGTACCAAAAGTGTCAAAAAAGCGTTTTCGGCTCTATGACTGTTTTGAATTTTAAACTTACAATGTGGCATAAAATAACAATTTCTTGAACATCAAATGAGAACTTCAACTTTTGGGTGCGTTTTTTGCTAAAAAATCATTTTGTCAGTCAAAAGTGCCAAAAATGTCAAAAAAGCGTTTTCGGCTCTATGACTGTTTTGAATTTTAAACTTACAAAGTGGCATAAAATAACACTTTCTTGAAATGCAAATGAGAACTTCAACTTTTGGGTGCATTTGTTTCTAAAAAAAATCATTTTGTCAGTCAAAAGTACCAAAAGTGTCAAAAAAGCGTTTTCGGCTCTATGACTGTTTTGAATTTTAAACTTACAATGTGGCATAAAATAACAATTTCTTGAACATCAAATGAGTACTTCAACTTTTGGGTGCATTTGTTTCTAAAAAAAATCATTTTGTCAGTCAAAAGTGCCAAAAGTGTCAAAAAAGTGTTTTCGGCTCTAACTATTACTGGTTTGAAGTTTCAACTGACAACATGAGAAAAAATAACACTTTCTTGAACTGCAAATGAGAACTTCAACTTTTGGGTGCATTTGTTTCTAAAAAAAATCATTTTGTCAGTCAAAAGTGTCAAAAAAGTGTTTTCGGCTCTAACTATTACTGGTTTGAAGTTTCAACTGACAACATGAGAAAAAATAAAACTTTCTTGAACATCAAATGAGAACTTCAACTTTTGGGTGCATTTGTTGCTAAAAAAAATCATTTTGTCAGTCAAAAGTACCAAAAGTGTCAAAAAAGCGTTTTCGGCTCTATGACTGTTTTGAATTTTAAACTTACAATGTGGCATAAAAAAACAATTTCTTGAACATCAAATGAGAACTTCAACTTTTGGGTGCGTTTTTTGCTAAAAAATCATTTTGTCAGTCAAAAGTGCCAAAAGTGTCAAAAAAGCGTTTTCGGCTCTATGACTGTTTTGAATTTTAAACTTACAATGTGGCATAAAATAACAATTTCTTGAACATCAAATGAGAACTTCAACTTTTGGGTGCGTTTTTTGCTAAAAATCATTTTGTCAGTCAAAAGTGCCAAAAATGTCAAAAAAGCGTTTTCGGCTCTATGATTGTTTTGAATTTTAAACTTACAACGTTGCATAAAATAACACTTTCTTGAACTGCAAATGAGAACTTCAACTTTTGGGTGCATTTGTTTCTAAAAAAAATCATTTTGTCAGTCAAAAGTGTCAAAAAAGTGTTTTCGGCTCTAACTATTACTGGTTTGAAGTTTCAACTGACAACATGAGAAAAAATAAAACTTTCTTGAACATCAAATGAGAACTTCAACTTTTGGGTGCATTTGTTGCTAAAAAAAATCATTTTGTCAGTCAAAAGTGTCAAAAAAGTGTTTTCGGCTCTAACTATTACTGGTTTGAAGTTTCAACTGACGACATGAGAAAAAATAAAACTTTCTTGAACATCAAATGAGAACTTCAACTTTTGGGTGCATTTGTTGCTAAAAAAAATCATTTTGTCAGTCAAAAGTACCAAAAGTGTCAAAAAAGCGTTTTCGGCTCTATGATTGTTTTGAATTTTAAACTTACAATGTGGCATAAAATAACAATTTCTTGAACATCAAATGAGAACTTCAACTTTTGGGTGCGTTTTTTGCTAAAAAATCATTTTGTCAGTCAAAAGTGCCAAAAATATCCAAAAAGCGTTTTCGGCTCTATGACTGTTTTGAATTTTAAACTTACAAAGTGGCATAAAATAACACTTTCTTGAAATGCAAATGAGAACTTCAACTTTTGGGTGCATTTGTTTCTAAAAAAAATCATTTTGTCAGTCATAAGTACCAAAAGTGTCAAAAAAGTGTTTTCGGCTCTAACTATTACTGGTTTGAAGTTTCAACTGACAACATGAGAAAAAATAAAACTTTCTTGAACATCAAATGAGAACTTCAACTTTTGGGTGCATTTTTTTCTAAAAAAAATCATTTTGTCAGTCAAAAGTGCCAAAAGTGTCAAAAAAGTGTTTTCGGCTCTAACTATTACTGGTTTGAAGGTTCAACTAACAACATGAGAAAAAATAAAACTTTCTTGAACATCAAATGAGAACTTCAACTTTTGGTTGCATTTGTTTCTAAAAAAAATCATTTTGTCAGTCAAAAGTACCAAAAGTGTCAAAAAAGCGTTTTCGGCTCTATTACTGTTTTGAATTTTAAACTTACAATGTGGCATAAAAAAACAATTTCTTGAACATCAAATGAGAACTTCAACTTTTGGGTGCGTTTTTTGCTAAAAATCATTTTGTTAGTCAAAAGTGCCAAAAATGTCAAAAAAGCGTTTTCGGCTCTATGATTGTTTTGAATTTTAAACTTACAACGTTGCATAAAATAACACTTTCTTGAACTGCAAATGAGAACTTCAACTTTTGGGTGCATTTGTTTCTAAAAAAAATCATTTTGTCAGTCAAAAGTGCCAAAAGTGTCAAAAAAGTGTTTTCGGCTCTAACTATTACTGGTTTGAAGTTTCAACTGACAACATGAGAAAAAATAACACTTTCTTGAACTGCAAATGAGAACTTCAACTTTTGGGTGCATTTGTTTCTAAAAAAAAATCATTTTGTCAGTCAAAAGTGTTAAAAAAGTGTTTTCGGCTCTAACTATTACTGGTTTGAAGTTTCAACTGACAACATGAAAAAAAAAAAACTTTCTTGAACATCAAATGAGAACTTCAACTTTTGGGTGCATTTGTTGCTAAAAAAAATCATTTTGTCAGTCAAAAGTGCCAAAAGTGTCAAAAAAGTGTTTTCGGCTCTAACTATTACTGGTTTGAAGTTTCAACTGACAACATGAGAAAAAATAAAACTTTCTTGAACATCAAATGAGAACTTCAACTTTTGGGTGCATTTGTTGCTAAAAAAAATCATTTTGTCAGTCAAAAGTACCAAAAGTGTCAAAAAAGAGTTTTCGGCTTTATGACTGTTTTGAATTTTAAACTTACAATGTGGCATAAAATAACAATTTCTTGAACATCAAATGAGAACTTCAACTTTTGGGTGCGTTTTTTGCTAAAAAATCATTTTGTCAGTCAAAAGTGCCAAAAGTGTCAAAAAAGCGTTTTCGGCTCTATGACTGTTTTGAATTTTAAACTTACAATGTGGCATAAAATAACACTTTCTTGAACATCAAATGAGAACCTCAACTTTTGGGTGCGTTTTTTGCTAAAAAATCATTTTGTCAGTCAAAAGTGCCAAAAATGTCAAAAAAGCGTTTTCGGCTCTATGACTGTTTTGAATTTTAAACTTACAACGTTGCATAAAATAACACTTTCTTGAACTGCAAATGAGAACTTCAACTTTTGGGTGCATTTGTTTCTAAAAAAAATCATTTTGTCAGTCAAAAGTGCCAAAAGTGTCAAAAAAGTGTTTTCGGCTCTAACTATTACTGGTTTGAAGTTTCAACTGACAACATGAGAAAAAATAAAACTTTCTTGAACATCAAATGAGAACTTCAACTTTTGGGTGCATTTGTTGCTAAAAAAAATCATTTTGTCAGTCAAAAGTGCCAAAAGTGTCAAAAAAGTGTTTTCGGCTCTAACTATTACTGGTTTGAAGGTTCAACTAACAACATGAGAAAAAATAAAACTTTCTTGAACATCAAATGAGAACTTCAACTTTTGGGTGCATTTGTTGCTAAAAAAAATCATTTTGTCAGTCAAAAGTACCAAAAGTGTCAAAAAAGCGTTTTCGGCTCTATTACTGTTTTGAATTTTAAACTTACAATGTGGCATAAAATAACAATTTCTTGAACATCAAATGAGAACTTCAACTTTTGGGTGCGTTTTTTGCTAAAAAATCATTTTGTCAGTCAAAAGTGCCAAAAGTGTCAAAAAAGAGTTTTCGGCTCTATGACTGTTTTGAATTTTAAACTTACAATGTGGCATAAAAAAACAATTTCTTGAACATCTAATGAGAACTTCAACTTTTGGGTGCGTTTTTTGCTAAAAATCATTTTGTTAGTCAAAAGTGCCAAAAATGTCAAAAAAGCGTTTTCGGCTCTATGATTGTTTTGAATTTTAAACTTACAACGTTGCATAAAATAACACTTTCTTGAACTGCAAATGAGAACTTCAACTTTTGGGTGCATTTGTTTCTAAAAAAAATCATTTTGTCAGTCAAAAGTGTCAAAAAAGTGTTTTCAGCTCTAACTATTACTGGTTTGAAGTTTCAACTGACAACATGAGAAAAAATAAAACTTTCTTGAACATCAAATGAGAACTTCAACTTTTGGGTGCATTTGTTGCTAAAAAAAATCATTTTGTCAGTCAAAAGTACCAAAAGTGTCAAAAAAGAGTTTTCGGCTTTATGACTGTTTTGAATTTTAAACTTACAATGTGGCATAAAATAACAATTTCTTGAACATCAAATGAGAACTTCAACTTTTGGGTGCGTTTTTTGCTAAAAAATCATTTTGTCAGTCAAAAGTGCCAAAAGTGTCAAAAAAGCGTTTTCGGCTCTATGATTGTTTTGAATTTTAAACTTACAATGTGGCATAAAATAACACTTTCTTGAACATCAAATGAGAACCTCAACTTTTGGGTGCGTTTTTTGCTAAAAAATCATTTTGTCAGTCAAAAGTGCCAAAAATGTCAAAAAAGCGTTTTCGGCTCTATGACTGTTTTGAATTTTAAACTTACAACGTTGCATAAAATAACACTTTCTTGAACTGCAAATGAGAACTTCAACTTTTGGGTGCATTTGTTTCTAAAAAAAATCATTTTGTCAGTCAAAAGTGCCAAAAGTGTCAAAAAAGTGTTTTCGGCTCTAACTATTACTGGTTTGAAGTTTCAACTGACAACATGAGAAAAAATAAAAATTTCTTGAACATCAAATGAGAACTTCAACTTTTGGGTGCATTTGTTTCTAAAAAAATCATTTTGTCAGTCAAAAGTGCCAAAAGTGTCAAAAAAGTGTTTTCGGCTCTAACTATTACTGGTTTGAAGTTTCAACTGACAACATGAGAAAAAATAACACTTTCTTGAACTGCAAATGAGAACTTCAACTTTTGGGTGCATTTGTTTCTAAAAAAAAATCATTTTGTCAGTCAAAAGTGTCAAAAAAGTGTTTTCGGCTCTAACTATTACTGGTTTGAAGTTTCAACTGACAACATGAGAAAAAATAAAACTTTCTTGAACATCAAATGAGAACTTCAACTTTTGGTTGCATTTGTTGCTAAAAAAAATCATTTTGTCAGTCAAAAGTACCAAAAGTGTCAAAAAAGCGTTTTCGGCTCTATGACTGTTTTGAATTTTAAACTTACAATGTGGCATAAAATAACAATTTCTTGAACATCAAATGAGAACTTCAACTTTTGGGTGCGTTTTTTGCTAAAAAATCATTTTGTCAGTCAAAAGTGTCAAAAAAGCGTTTTCGGCTCTATGACTGTTTTGAATTTTAAACTTATAATGTGGCATAAAATAACAATTTCTTGAACATCAAATGAGAACTTCAACTTTTGGGTGCGTTTTTTGCTAAAAATCATTTTGTCAGTCAAAAGTGCCAAAAATGTCAAAAAAGCGTTTTCGGCTCTATGATTGTTTTGAATTTTAAACTTACAACGTTGCATAAAATAACACTTTCTTGAACTGCAAATGAGAACTTCAACTTTAACTTTTGGGTGCATTTGTTTCTAAAAAAAATCATTTTGTCAGTCAAAAGTGTCAAAAAAGTGTTTTCGGCTCTAACTATTACTGGTTTGAAGTTTCAACTGACAACATGAGAAAAAATAAAACTTTCTTGAACATCAAATGAGAACTTCAACTTTTGGTTGCATTTGTTGCTAAAAAAAATCATTTTGTCAGTCAAAAGTACCAAAAGTGTCAAAAAAGCGTTTTCGGCTCTATGACTGTTTTGAATTTTAAACTTACAATGTGGCATAAAATAACAATTTCTTGAACATCAAATGAGAACTTCAACTTTTGGGTGCGTTTTTTGCTAAAAAATCATTTTGTCAGTCAAAAGTGCCAAAAATGTCAAAAAAGCGTTTTCGGCTCTATGACTGTTTTGAATTTTAAACTTACAAAGTGGCATAAAATAACACTTTCTTGAAATGCAAATGAGAACTTCAACTTTTGGGTGCATTTGTTTCTAAAAAAAATCATTTTGTCAGTCAAAAGTACCAAAAGTGTCAAAAAAGCGTTTTCGGCTCTATGACTGTTTTGAATTTTAAACTTACAATGTGGCATAAAATAACAATTTCTTGAACATCAAATGAGAACTTCAACTTTTGGGTGCATTTGTTTCTAAAAAAAATCATTTTGTCAGTCAAAAGTGCCAAAAGTGTCAAAAAAGTGTTTTCGGCTCTAACTATTACTGGTTTGAAGTTTCAACTGACAACATGAGAAAAAATAACACTTTCTTGAACTGCAAATGAGAACTTCAACTTTTGGGTGCATTTGTTTCTAAAAAAAATCATTTTGTCAGTCAAAAGTGTCAAAAAAGTGTTTTCGGCTCTAACTATTACTGGTTTGAAGTTTCAACTGACAACATGAGAAAAAATAAAACTTTCTTGAACATCAAATGAGAACTTCAACTTTTGGGTGCATTTGTTGCTAAAAAAAATCATTTTGTCAGTCAAAAGTACCAAAAGTGTCAAAAAAGCGTTTTCGGCTCTATGACTGTTTTGAATTTTAAACTTACAATGTGGCATAAAATAACAATTTCTTGAACATCAAATGAGAACTTCAACTTTTGGGTGCGTTTTTTGCTAAAAAATCATTTTGTCAGTCAAAAGTGCCAAAAGTGTCAAAAAAGCGTTTTCGGCTCTATGACTGTTTTGAATTTTAAACTTACAATGTGGCATAAAATAACAATTTCTTGAACATCAAATGAGAACTTCAACTTTTGGGTGCGTTTTTTGCTAAAAATCATTTTGTCAGTCAAAAGTGCCAAAAGTGTCAAAAAAGTGTTTTCGGCTCTAACTATTACTGGTTTGAAGTTTCAACTGACAACATGAGAAAAAATAAAACTTTCTTGAACGTCAAATGAGAACTTCAACTTTTGGGTGCATTTGTTGCTAAAAAAAATCATTTTGTCAGTCAAAAGTACCAAAAGTGTCAAAAAAGCGTTTTCGGCTCTATGACTGTTTTGAATTTTAAACTTACAAAGTGGCATAAAATAACACTTTCTTGAAATGCAAATGAGAACTTCAACTTTTGGGTGCATTTGTTTCTAAAAAAAATCATTTTGTCAGTCAAAAGTACCAAAAGTGTCAAAAAAGCGTTTTCGGCTCTATGACTGTTTTGAATTTTAAACTTACAATGTGGCATAAAATAACAATTTCTTGAACATCAAATGAGAACTTCAACTTTTGGGTGCATTTGTTTCTAAAAAAAATCATTTTGTCAGTCAAAAGTGCCAAAAGTGTCAAAAAAGTGTTTTCGGCTCTAACTATTACTGGTTTGAAGTTTCAACTGACAACATGAGAAAAAATAACACTTTCTTGAACTGCAAATGAGAACTTCAACTTTTGGGTGCATTTGTTTCTAAAAAAAATCATTTTGTCAGTCAAAAGTGTCAAAAAAGTGTTTTCGGCTCTAACTATTACTGGTTTGAAGTTTCAACTGACAACATGAGAAAAAATAAAACTTTCTTGAACATCAAATGAGAACTTCAACTTTTGGGTGCATTTGTTGCTAAAAAAAATCATTTTGTCAGTCAAAAGTACCAAAAGTGTCAAAAAAGCGTTTTCGGCTCTATGACTGTTTTGAATTTTAAACTTACAATGTGGCATAAAATAACAATTTCTTGAACATCAAATGAGAACTTCAACTTTTGGGTGCGTTTTTTGCTAAAAAATCATTTTGTCAGTCAAAAGTGCCAAAAGTGTCAAAAAAGCGTTTTCGGCTCTATGACTGTTTTGAATTTTAAACTTACAATGTGGCATAAAATAACAATTTCTTGAACATCAAATGAGAACTTCAACTTTTGGGTGCTTTTTTTGCTAAAAATCATTTTGTCAGTCAAAAGTGCCAAAAATGTCAAAAAAGCGTTTTCGGCTCTATGATTGTTTTGAATTTTAAACTTACAACGTTGCATAAAATAACACTTTCTTGAACTGCAAATGAGAACTTCAACTTTTGGGTGCATTTGTTTCTAAAAAAAATCATTTTGTCAGTCAAAAGTGTCAAAAAAGTGTTTTCGGCTCTAACTATTACTGGTTTGAAGTTTCAACTGACAACATGAGAAAAAATAAAACTTTCTTGAACGTCAAATGAGAACTTCAACTTTTGGGTGCATTTGTTGCTAAAAAAAATCATTTTGTCAGTCAAAAGTACCAAAAGTGTCAAAAAAACGTTTTCGGCTCTATGACTGTTTTGAATTTTAAACTTACAATGTGGCATAAAATAACAATTTCTTGAACATCAAATGAGAACTTCAACTTTTGGGTGCGTTTTTTGCTAAAAAATCATTTTGTCAGTCAAAAGTGCCAAAAATGTCAAAAAAGCGTTTTCGGCTCTATGACTGTTTTGAATTTTAAACTTACAAAGTGGCATAAAATAACACTTTCTTGAAATGCAAATGAGAACTTCAACTTTTGGGTGCATTTGTTTCTAAAAAAAATCATTTTGTCAGTCAAAAGTACCAAAAGTGTCAAAAAAGCGTTTTCGGCTCTATGACTGTTTTGAATTTTAAACTTACAATGTGGCATAAAATAACAATTTCTTGAACATCAAATGAGAACTTCAACTTTTGGGTGCATTTGTTTCTAAAAAAAAATCATTTTGTCAGTCAAAAGTGCCAAAAGTGTCAAAAAAGTGTTTTCGGCTCTAACTATTACTGGTTTGAAGTTTCAACTGACAACATGAGAAAAAATAAAACTTTCTTGAACATCAAATGAGAACTTCAACTTTTGGGTGCATTTGTTGCTAAAAAAAATCATTTTGTCAGTCAAAAGTACCAAAAGTGTCAAAAAAGCGTTTTCGGCTCTATGACTGTTTTGAATTTTAAACTTACAATGTGGCATAGAATAACAATTTCTTGAACATCAAATGAGAACTTCAACTTTTGGGTGCGTTTTTTGCTAAAAAATCATTTTGTCAGTCAAAAGTGCCAAAAGTGTCATAAAAGCGTTTTCAGCTCTATGACTGTTTTGAATTTTAAACTTACAATGTGGCATAAAATAACAATTTCTTGAACATCAAATGAGAACTTCAACTTTTGGGTGCGTTTTTTGCTAAAAATCATTTTGTCAGTAAAAGTGCCAAAAATGTCAAAAAAGCGTTTTCGGCTCTATGATTGTTTTGAATTTTAAACTTACAACGTTGCATAAAATAACACTTTCTTGAACTGCAAATGAGAACTTCAACTTTTGGGTGCATTTGTTTCTAAAAAAAATCATTTTGTCAGTCAAAAGTGTCAAAAAAGTGTTTTCAGCTCTAACTATTACTGGTTTGAAGTTTCAACTGACAACATGAGAAAAAATAAAACTTTCTTGAACATCAAATGAGAACTTCAACTTTTGGGTGCATTTGTTGCTAAAAAAAATCATTTTGTCAGTCAAAAGTACCAAAAGTGTCAAAAAAGAGTTTTCGGCTTTATGACTGTTTTGAATTTTAAACTTACAATGTGGCATAAAATAACAATTTCTTGAACATCAAATGAGAACTTCAACTTTTGGGTGCGTTTTTTGCTAAAAAATCATTTTGTCAGTCAAAAGTGCCAAAAGTGTCAAAAAAGCGTTTTCGGCTCTATGACTGTTTTGAATTTTAAACTTACAATGTGGCATAAAATAACACTTTCTTGAACATCAAATGAGAACCTCAACTTTTGGGTGCGTTTTTTGCTAAAAAATCATTTTGTCAGTCAAAAGTGCCAAAAATGTCAAAAAAGCGTTTTCGGCTCTATGACTGTTTTGAATTTTAAACTTACAACGTTGCATAAAATAACACTTTCTTGAACTGCAAATGAGAACTTCAACTTTTGGGTGCATTTGTTTCTAAAAAAAATCATTTTGTCAGTCAAAAGTGCCAAAAGTGTCAAAAAAGTGTTTTCGGCTCTAACTATTACTGGTTTGAAGTTTCAACTGACAACATGAGAAAAAATAAAAATTTCTTGAACATCAAATGAGAACTTCAACTTTTGGGTGCATTTGTTTCTAAAAAAATCATTTTGTCAGTCAAAAGTGCCAAAAGTGTCAAAAAAGTGTTTTCGGCTCTAACTATTACTGGTTTGAAGTTTCAACTGACAACATGAGAAAAAATAACACTTTCTTGAACTGCAAATGAGAACTTCAACTTTTGGGTGCATTTGTTTCTAAAAAAAAATCATTTTGTCAGTCAAAAGTGTCAAAAAAGTGTTTTCGGCTCTAACTATTACTGGTTTGAAGTTTCAACTGACAACATGAGAAAAAATAAAACTTTCTTGAACATCAAATGAGAACTTCAACTTTTGGTTGCATTTGTTGCTAAAAAAAATCATTTTGTCAGTCAAAAGTACCAAAAGTGTCAAAAAAGCGTTTTCGGCTCTATGACTGTTTTGAATTTTAAACTTACAATGTGGCATAAAATAACAATTTCTTGAACATCAAATGAGAACTTCAACTTTTGGGTGCGTTTTTTGCTAAAAAATCATTTTGTCAGTCAAAAGTGTCATAAAAGCGTTTTCAGCTCTATGACTGTTTTGAATTTCAAACTTACAATGTGGCATAAAATAACAATTTCTTGAACATCAAATGAGAACTTCAACTTTTGGGTGCGTTTTTTGCTAAAAATCATTTTGTCAGTAAAAGTGCCAAAAATGTCAAGAAAGCGTTTTCGGCTCTATGATTGTTTTGAATTTTAAACTTACAACGTTGCATAAAATAACACTTTCTTGAACTGCAAATGAGAACTTCAACTTTTGGGTGCATTTGTTTCTAAAAAAAATCATTTTGTCAGTCAAAAGTGTCAAAAAAGTGTTTTCGGCTCTAACTATTACTGGTTTGAAGTTTCAACTGACGACATGAGAAAAAATAAAACTTTCTTGAACATCAAATGAGAACTTCAACTTTTGGGTGCATTTGTTGCTAAAAAAAATCATTTTGTCAGTCAAAAGTACCAAAAGTGTCAAAAAAGCGTTTTCGGCTCTATGACTGTTTTGAATTTTAAACTTACAATGTGGCATAAAATAACAATTTCTTGAACATCAAATGAGAACTTCAACTTTTGGGTGCGTTTTTTGCTAAAAAATCATTTTGTCAGTCAAAAGTGCCAAAAATATCCAAAAAGCGTTTTCGGCTCTATGACTGTATTGAATTTTAAACTTACAAAGTGGCATAAAATAACACTTTCTTGAAATGCAAATGAGAACTTCAACTTTTGTGTGCATTTGTTTCTAAAAAAAATCATTTTGTCAGTCAAAAGTACCAAAAGTGTCAAAAAAGTGTTTTCGGCTCTAACTATTACTGGTTTGAAGTTTCAACTGACAACATGAGAAAAAATAAAACTTTCTTGAACATCAAATGAGAACTTCAACTTTTGGGTGCATTTGTTTCTAAAAAAAATCATTTTGTCAGTCAAAAGTGCCAAAAGTGTCAAAAAAGTGTTTTCGGCTCTAACTATTACTGGTTTGAAGGTTCAACTAACAACATGAGAAAAAATAAAACTTTCTTGAACATCAAATGAGAACTTCAACTTTTGGGTGCATTTGTTGCTAAAAAAAATCATTTTGTCAGTCAAAAGTACCAAAAGTGTCAAAAAAGCGTTTTCGGCTCTATGACTGTTTTGAATTTTAAACTTACAATGTGGCATAAAATAACAATTTCTTGAACATCAAATGAGAACTTCAACTTTTGGGTGCGTTTTTTGCTAAAAAATCATTTTTTCAGTCAAAAGTGCCAAAAGTGTCAAAAAAGCGTTTTCGGCTCTATGACTGTTTTGAATTTTAAACTTACAATGTGGCATAAAATAACACTTTCTTGAACATCAAATGAGAACTTCAACTTTTGGGTGCGTTTTTTGCTAAAAAATCATTTTGTCAGTCAAAAGTGTCATAAAAGCGTTTTCAGCTCTATGACTGTTTTGAATTTTAAACTTACAATGTGGCATAAAATAACAATTTCTTGAACATCAAATGAGAACTTCAACTTTTGGGTGCGTTTTTTGCTAAAAATCATTTTGTCAGTAAAAGTGCCAAAAATGTCAAAAAAGCGTTTTCGGCTCTATGATTGTTTTGAATTTTAAACTTACAACGTTGCATAAAATAACACTTTCTTGAACTGCAAATGAGAACTTCAACTTTTGGGTGCATTTGTTTCTAAAAAAAATCATTTTGTCAGTCAAAAGTGTCAAAAAAGTGTTTTCGGCTCTAACTATTACTGGTTTGAAGTTTCAACTGACGACATGAGAAAAAATAAAACTTTCTTGAACATCAAATGAGAACTTCAACTTTTGGGTGCATTTGTTGCTAAAAAAAATCATTTTGTCAGTCAAAAGTACCAAAAGTGTCAAAAAAGCGTTTTCGGCTCTATGACTGTTTTGAATTTTAAACTTACAATGTGGCATAAAATAACAATTTCTTGAACATCAAATGAGAACTTCAACTTTTGGGTGCGTTTTTTGCTAAAAAATCATTTTGTCAGTCAAAAGTGCCAAAAATATCCAAAAAGCGTTTTCGGCTCTATGACTGTATTGAATTTTAAACTTACAAAGTGGCATAAAATAACACTTTCTTGAAATGCAAATGAGAACTTCAACTTTTGTGTGCATTTGTTTCTAAAAAAAATCATTTTGTCAGTCAAAAGTACCAAAAGTGTCAAAAAAGTGTTTTCGGCTCTAACTATTACTGGTTTGAAGTTTCAACTGACAACATGAGAAAAAATAAAACTTTCTTGAACATCAAATGAGAACTTCAACTTTTGGGTGCATTTGTTTCTAAAAAAAATCATTTTGTCAGTCAAAAGTGCCAAAAGTGTCAAAAAAGTTTTTTCGGCTCTAACTATTACTGGTTTGAAGGTTCAACTAACAACATGAGAAAAAATAAAACTTTCTTGAACATCAAATGAGAACTTCAACTTTTGGGTGCATTTGTTGCTAAAAAAAATCATTTTGTCAGTCAAAAGTACCAAAAGTGTCAAAAAAGCGTTTTCGGCTCTATGACTGTTTTGAATTTTAAACTTACAATGTGGCATAAAATAACAATTTCTTGAACATCAAATGAGAACTTCAACTTTTGGGTGCGTTTTTTGCTAAAAAATCATTTTGTCAGTCAAAAGTGCCAAAAGTGTCAAAAAAGCGTTTTCGGCTCTATGACTGTTTTGAATTTTAAACTTACAATGTGGCATAAAATAACACTTTCTTGAACATCAAATGAGAACTTCAACTTTTGGGTGCGTTTTTTGCTAAAAATCATTTTGTCAGTCAAAAGTGCCAAAAATGTCAAAAAAGCGTTTTCGGCTCTATGATTGTTTTGAATTTTAAACTTACAACGTTGAATAAAATAACACTTTCTTGAACTGCAAATGAGAACTTCAACTTTTGGGTGCATTTGTTTCTAAAAAAAATCATTTTGTCAGTCAAAAGTGCCAAAAGTGTCAAAAAAGCATTTTCGGCTCTAACTATTACTGGTTTGAAGTTTCAACTGACAACATGAGAAAAAATAAAACTTTCTTGAACATCAAATGAGAACTTCAACTTTTGGGTGCATTTGTTTCTAAAAAAAATCATTTTGTCAGTCAAAAGTGCCAAAAGTGTCAAAAAAGTGTTTTCGGCTCTAACTATTACTGGTTTGAAGTTTCAACTGACAACATGAGAAAAAATAACACTTTCTTGAACTGCAAATGAGAACTTCAACTTTTGGGTGCATTTGTTTCTAAAAAAAAATCATTTTGTCAGTCAAAAGTGTTAAAAAAGTGTTTTCGGCTCTAACTATTACTGGTTTGAAGTTTCAACTGACAACATGAGAAAAAATAAAACTTTCTTGAACATCAAATGAGAACTTCAACTTTTGGGTGCATTTGTTGCTAAAAAAAATCATTTTGTCAGTCAAAAGTACCAAAAGTGTCAAAAAAGCGTTTTCGGCTCTATGACTGTTTTGAATTTTAAACTTACAATGTGGCATAGAATAACAATTTCTTGAACATCAAATGAGAACTTCAACTTTTGGGTGCGTTTTTTGCTAAAAAATCATTTTGTCAGTCAAAAGTGCCAAAAGTGTCATAAAAGCGTTTTCAGCTCTATGACTGTTTTGAATTTTAAACTTACAATGTGGCATAAAATAACAATTTCTTGAACATCAAATGAGAACTTCAACTTTTGGGTGCGTTTTTTGCTAAAAATCATTTTGTCAGTAAAAGTGCCAAAAATGTCAAAAAAGCGTTTTCGGCTCTATGATTGTTTTGAATTTTAAACTTACAACGTTGCATAAAATAACACTTTCTTGAACTGCAAATGAGAACTTCAACTTTTGGGTGCATTTGTTTCTAAAAAAAATCATTTTGTCAGTCAAAAGTGTCAAAAAAGTGTTTTCGGCTCTAACTATTACTGGTTTGAAGTTTCAACTGACGACATGAGAAAAAATAAAACTTTCTTGAACATCAAATGAGAACTTCAACTTTTGGGTGCATTTGTTGCTAAAAAAAATCATTTTGTCAGTCAAAAGTACCAAAAGTGTCAAAAAAGCGTTTTCGGCTCTATGACTGTTTTGAATTTTAAACTTACAATGTGGCATAAAATAACAATTTCTTGAACATCAAATGAGAACTTCAACTTTTGGGTGCGTTTTTTGCTAAAAAATCATTTTGTCAGTCAAAAGTGCCAAAAATATCCAAAAAGCGTTTTCGGCTCTATGACTGTATTGAATTTTAAACTTACAAAGTGGCATAAAATAACACTTTCTTGAAATGCAAATGAGAACTTCAACTTTTGTGTGCATTTGTTTCTAAAAAAAATCATTTTGTCAGTCAAAAGTACCAAAAGTGTCAAAAAAGTGTTTTCGGCTCTAACTATTACTGGTTTGAAGTTTCAACTGACAACATGAGAAAAAATAAAACTTTCTTGAACATCAAATGAGAACTTCAACTTTTGGGTGCATTTGTTTCTAAAAAAAATCATTTTGTCAGTCAAAAGTGCCAAAAGTGTCAAAAAAGTGTTTTCGGCTCTAACTATTACTGGTTTGAAGGTTCAACTAACAACATGAGAAAAAATAAAACTTTCTTGAACATCAAATGAGAACTTCAACTTTTGGGTGCATTTGTTGCTAAAAAAAATCATTTTGTCAGTCAAAAGTACCAAAAGTGTCAAAAAAGCGTTTTCGGCTCTATGACTGTTTTGAATTTTAAACTTACAATGTGGCATAAAATAACAATTTCTTGAACATCAAATGAGAACTTCAACTTTTGGGTGCGTTTTTTGCTAAAAAATCATTTTTTCAGTCAAAAGTGCCAAAAGTGTCAAAAAAGCGTTTTCGGCTCTATGACTGTTTTGAATTTTAAACTTACAATGTGGCATAAAATAACACTTTCTTGAACATCAAATGAGAACTTCAACTTTTGGGTGCGTTTTTTGCTAAAAATCATTTTGTCAGTCAAAAGTGCCAAAAATGTCAAAAAAGCGTTTTCGGCTCTATGATTGTTTTGAATTTTAAACTTACAACGTTGAATAAAATAACACTTTCTTGAACTGCAAATGAGAACTTCAACTTTTGGGTGCATTTGTTTCTAAAAAAAATCATTTTGTCAGTCAAAAGTGTCAAAAAAGTGTTTTCGGCTCTAACTATTACTGGTTTGAAGTTTCAACTGACAACATGAGAAAAAATAAAACTTTCTTGAACATCAAATGAGAACTTCAACTTTTGGGTGCATTTGTTGCTAAAAAAAATCATTTTGTCAGTCAAAAGTACCAAAAGTGTCAAAAAAGAGTTTTCGGCTTTATGACTGTTTTGAATTTTAAACTTACAATGTGGCATAAAATAACAATTTCTTGAACATCAAATGAGAACTTCAACTTTTGGGTGCGTTTTTTGCTAAAAAATCATTTTGTCAGTCAAAAGTGCCAAAAGTGTCAAAAAAGCGTTTTCGGCTCTATGACTGTTTTGAATTTTAAACTTACAATGTGGCATAAAATAACACTTTCTTGAACATCAAATGAGAACCTCAACTTTTGGGTGCGTTTTTTGCTAAAAAATCATTTTGTCAGTCAAAAGTGCCAAAAATGTCAAAAAAAGCGTTTTCGGCTCTATGACTGTTTTGAATTTTAAACTTACAACGTTGCATAAAATAACACTTTCTTGAACTGCAAATGAGAACTTCAACTTTTGGGTGCATTTGTTTCTAAAAAAAATCATTTTGTCAGTCAAAAGTGCCAAAAGTGTCAAAAAAGCATTTTCGGCTCTAACTATTACTGGTTTGAAGTTTCAACTGACAACATGAGAAAAAATAAAACTTTCTTGAACATCAAATGAGAACTTCAACTTTTGGGTGCATTTGTTTCTAAAAAAAATCATTTTGTCAGTCAAAAGTGCCAAAAGTGTCAAAAAAGTGTTTTCGGCTCTAACTATTACTGGTTTGAAGTTTCAACTGACAACATGAGAAAAAATAACACTTTCTTGAACTGCAAATGAGAACTTCAACTTTTGGGTGCATTTGTTTCTAAAAAAAAATCATTTTGTCAGTCAAAAGTGTTAAAAAAGTGTTTTCGGCTCTAACTATTACTGGTTTGAAGTTTCAACTGACAACATGAGAAAAAATAAAACTTTCTTGAACATCAAATGAGAACTTCAACTTTTGGGTGCATTTGTTGCTAAAAAAAATCATTTTGTCAGTCAAAAGTACCAAAAGTGTCAAAAAAGCGTTTTCGGCTCTATGACTGTTTTGAATTTTAAACTTACAATGTGGCATAAAATAACAATTTCTTGAACATCAAATGAGAACTTCAACTTTTGGGTGCGTTTTTTGCTAAAAAATCATTTTGTCAGTCAAAAGTGCCAAAAGTGTCAAAAAAGCGTTTTCGGCTCTATGACTGTTTTGAATTTTAAACTTACAATGTGGCATAAAATAACAATTTCTTGAACATCAAATGAGAACTTCAACTTTTGGGTGCGTTTTTTGCTAAAAATCATTTTGTCAGTCAAAAGTGCCAAAAATGTCAAAAAAGCGTTTTCGGCTCTATGATTGTTTTGAATTTTAAACTTACAACGTTGCATAAAATAACACTTTCTTGAACTGCAAATGAGAACTTCAACTTTTGGGTGCATTTGTTTCTAAAAAAAATCATTTTGTCAGTCAAAAGTGTCAAAAAAAGTGTTTTTGGCTCTAACTATTACTGGTTTGAAGTTTCAACTGACAACATGAGAAAAAATAAAACTTTCTTGAACGTCAAATGAGAACTTCAACTTTTGGGTGCATTTGTTGCTAAAAAAAATCATTTTGTCAGTCAAAAGTACCAAAAGTATCAAGAAAGCGTTTTCGGCTCTATGACTGTTTTGAATTTTAAACTTACAATGTGGCATAAAATAACAATTTCTTGAACATCAAATGAGAACTTCAACTTTTGGGTGCGTTTTTTGCTAAAAAATCATTTTGTCAGTCAAAAGTGCCAAAAATGTCAAAAAAGTGTTTTCGGCTCTATGACTGTTTTGAATTTTAAACTTACAACGTTGCATAAAATAACACTTTCTTGAAATGCAAATCAGAACTTCAACTTTTGGGTGCATTTGTTTCTAAAAAAAATCATTTTGTCAGTCAAAAGTGCCAAAAGTGTCAAAAAAGATTTTTCGGCTCTAACTATTACTGGTTTGAAGTTTCAACTGACAACATGAGAAAAAATAAAACTTTCTTGAACATCAAATGAGAACTTCAACTTTTGGGTGCATTTGTTTCTAAAAAAAATCATTTTGTCACTCAAAAGTGCCGAAAGTGTCAAAAAAGTGTTTTCGGCTCTAACTATTACTGGTTTGAAATTTCAACTGACAACATGAGAAAAAATAAAACTTTCTTGAACATCAAATGAGAACTTCAACTTTTGGGTGCATTTGTTGCTAAAAAAAATCATTTTGTCAGTCAAAAGTACCAAAAGTGTCAAAAAAGCGTTTTCGGCTCTATGACTGTTTTGAATTTTAAACTTACAACGTTGCATAAAATAACACTTTCTTGAACTGCCAATGAGAACTTTGACTTTTGGGTGCGTCTTTTGCTAAAAAATCATTTTGTCAGTCAAAAGTGCCAAAAATGTCAAAAAAGTGTTTTCGGCTCTAACTATTACTGGTTTGAAGTTTCAACTGACAACATGAGAAAAAATAAAACTTTCTTGAACATCAAATGAGAACTTCAACTTTTGGGTGCATTTGTTTCTAAAAAAAATCATTTTGTCAGTCAAAAGTGCCAAAAGTGTCAAAAAAGTGTTTTCGGCTCTAACTATTACTGGTTTGAAGTTTCAACTGACAACATGAGAAAAAATAACACTTTCTTGAACATCAAATGAGAACTTCAACTTTTGGGTGCGTTTTTTGCTAAAAATTATTTTGTCAGTCAAAAGTGCCAAAAATGTCAAAAAAGCGTTTTCGGCTCTATGATTGTTTTGAATTTTAAACTTACAACGTTGCATAAAATAACACTTTCTTGAACTGCAAATGAGAACTTCAACTTTTGGGTGCATTTGTTTCTAAAAAAAATCATTTTGTCAGTCAAAAGTGTCAAAAAAGTGTTTTCGGCTCTAACTATTACTGGTTTGAAGTTTCAACTGACAACATGAGAAAAAATAAAACTTTCTTGAACATCAAATGAGAACTTCAACTTTTGGGTTCATTTGTTGCTAAAAAAAATCATTTTGTCAGTCAAAAGTACCAAAAGTGTCAAAAAAGCGTTTTCGGCTCTATGACTTTTTTGAATTTTAAACTTACAATGTGGCATAAAATAACAATTTCTTGAACATCAAATGAGAACTTCAACTTTTGGGTGCGTTTTTTGCTAAAAAATCATTTTGTCAGTCAAAAGTGCCAAAAGTGTCAAAAAAGAGTTTTCGGCTCTATGACTGTTTTGAATTTTAAACTTACAATGTGGCATAAAAAAACAATTTCTTGAACATCAAATGAGAACTTCAACTTTTGGGTGAGTTTTTTGCTAAAAATCATTTTGTCAGTCAAAAGTGCCAAAAATGTCAAAAAAGCGTTTTCGGCTCTATGATCGTTTTGAATTTTAAACTTACAACGTTGCATAAAATAACACTTTCTTGAACTGCAAATGAGAACTTCAACTTTTGGGTGCATTTGTTTCTAAAAAAAATCATTTTGTCAGTCAAAAGTGTCAAAAAAGTGTTTTTTCGGCTCTAACTATTACTGGTTTGAAGTTTCAACTGACAACATGAGAAAAAATAAAACTTTCTTGAACGTCAAATGAGAACTTCAACTTTTGGGTGCATTTGTTGCTAAAACAAATCATTTTGTCAGTCAAAAGTACCAAAAGTGTCAAAAAAGCGTTTTCGGCTCTATGACTGTTTTGAATTTTAAACTTACAATGTGGCATAAAATAAAACTTTCTTGAACATCAAATGAGAACTTCAACTTTTGGGTGCGTTTTTTGCTAAAAAATCATTTTGTCAGTCAAAAGTGCCAAAAATGTCAAAAAAGCGTTTTCGGCTCTATGACTGTTTTGAATTTTAAACTTACAATGTGGCATAAAATAAAACTTTCTTGAAATGCAAATGAGAACTTCAACTTTTGGGTGCATTTGTTTCTAAAAAAAATCATTTTGTCAGTCAAAAGTGCCAAAAGTGTCAAAAAAGATTTTTCGGCTCTAACTATTACTGGTTTGAAGTTTCAACTGACAACATGAGAAAAAATAAAACTTTCTTGAACATCAAATGAGAACTTCAACTTTTGGGTGCATTTGTTTCTAAAAAAAATCATTTTGTCACTCAAAAGTGCCAAAAGTGTCAAAAAAGTGTTTTCGGCTCTAACTATTACTGGTTTGAAATTTCAACTGACAACATGAGAAAAAATAAAACTTTCTTGAACATCAAATGAGAACTTCAACTTTTGGGTGCATTTGTTGCTAAAAAAAATCATTTTGTCAGTCAAAAGTACCAAAAGTGTCAAAAAAGCGTTTTCGGCTCTATGACTGTTTTGAATTTTAAACTTACAATGTGGCATAAAATAACAATTTCTTGAACATCAAATGAGAACTTCAACTTTTGGGTGCGTTTTTTGCTAAAAAATCATTTTGTCAGTCAAAAGTGCCAAAAATGTCAAAAAAGCGTTTTCGGCTCTATGACTGTTTTGAATTTTAAACTTACAACGTTGCATAAAATAAAACTTTCTTGAAATGCAAATGAGAACTTCAACTTTTGGGTGCATTTGTTTCTAAAAAAAATCATTTTGTCAGTCAAAGGTGCCAAAAGTGTCAAAAAAGATTTTTCGGCTCTAACTATTACTGGTTTGAAATTTCAACTGACAACATGAGAAAAAATAAAACTTTCTTGAACATCAAATGAGAACTTCAACTTTTGGGTGCATTTGTTGCTAAAACAAATCATTTTGTCAGTCAAAAGTACCAAAAGTGTCAAAAAAGCGTTTTCGGCTCTATGACTGTTTTGAATTTTAAACTTACAATGTGGCATAAAATAACAATTTCTTGAACATCAAATGAGAACTTCAACTTTTGGGTGCGTTTTTTGCTAAAAAATCATTTTGTCAGTCAAAAGTGCCAAAAATGTCAAAAAAGCGTTTTCGGCTCTATGACTGTTTTGAATTTTAAACTTACAACGTTGCATAAAATAACACTTTCTTGAACTGCAAATGAGAACTTCAACTTTTGGGTGCATTTGTTTCTAAAAAAAATCATTTTGTCAGTCAAAAGTGTCAAAAAAAGTGTTTTTGGCTCTAACTATTACTGGTTTGAAGTTTCAACTGACAACATGAGAAAAAATAAAACTTTCTTGAACGTCAAATGAGAACTTCAACTTTTGGGTGCATTTGTTGCTAAAAAAAATCATTTTGTCAGTCAAAAGTACCAAAAGTATCAAGAAAGCGTTTTCGGCTCTATGACTGTTTTGAATTTTAAACTTACAATGTGGCATAAAATAACAATTTCTTGAACATCAAATGAGAACTTCAACTTTTGGGTGCGTTTTTTGCTAAAAAATCATTTTGTCAGTCAAAAGTGCCAAAAATGTCAAAAAAGTGTTTTCGGCTCTATGACTGTTTTGAATTTTAAACTTACAACGTTGCATAAAATAACACTTTCTTGAAATGCAAATCAGAACTTCAACTTTTGGGTGCATTTGTTTCTAAAAAAAATCATTTTGTCAGTCAAAAGTGCCAAAAGTGTCAAAAAAGATTTTTCGGCTCTAACTATTACTGGTTTGAAGTTTCAACTGACAACATGAGAAAAAATAAAACTTTCTTGAACATCAAATGAGAACTTCAACTTTTGGGTGCATTTGTTTCTAAAAAAAATCATTTTGTCACTCAAAAGTGCCGAAAGTGTCAAAAAAGTGTTTTCGGCTCTAACTATTACTGGTTTGAAATTTCAACTGACAACATGAGAAAAAATAAAACTTTCTTGAACATCAAATGAGAACTTCAACTTTTGGGTGCATTTGTTGCTAAAAAAAATCATTTTGTCAGTCAAAAGTACCAAAAGTGTCAAAAAAGCGTTTTCGGCTCTATGACTGTTTTGAATTTTAAACTTACAACGTTGCATAAAATAACACTTTCTTGAACTGCCAATGAGAACTTTGACTTTTGGGTGCGTCTTTTGCTAAAAAATCATTTTGTCAGTCAAAAGTGCCAAAAATGTCAAAAAAGTGTTTTCGGCTCTAACTATTACTGGTTTGAAGTTTCAACTGACAACATGAGAAAAAATAAAACTTTCTTGAACATCAAATGAGAACTTCAACTTTTGGGTGCATTTGTTTCTAAAAAAAATCATTTTGTCAGTCAAAAGTGCCAAAAGTGTCAAAAAAGTGTTTTCGGCTCTAACTATTACTGGTTTGAAGTTTCAACTGACAACATGAGAAAAAATAACACTTTCTTGAACATCAAATGAGAACTTCAACTTTTGGGTGCGTTTTTTGCTAAAAATTATTTTGTCAGTCAAAAGTGCCAAAAATGTCAAAAAAGCGTTTTCGGCTCTATGATTGTTTTGAATTTTAAACTTACAACGTTGCATAAAATAACACTTTCTTGAACTGCAAATGAGAACTTCAACTTTTGGGTGCATTTGTTTCTAAAAAAAATCATTTTGTCAGTCAAAAGTGTCAAAAAAGTGTTTTCGGCTCTAACTATTACTGGTTTGAAGTTTCAACTGACAACATGAGAAAAAATAAAACTTTCTTGAACATCAAATGAGAACTTCAACTTTTGGGTTCATTTGTTGCTAAAAAAAATCATTTTGTCAGTCAAAAGTACCAAAAGTGTCAAAAAAGCGTTTTCGGCTCTATGACTTTTTTGAATTTTAAACTTACAATGTGGCATAAAATAACAATTTCTTGAACATCAAATGAGAACTTCAACTTTTGGGTGCGTTTTTTGCTAAAAAATCATTTTGTCAGTCAAAAGTGCCAAAAGTGTCAAAAAAGAGTTTTCGGCTCTATGACTGTTTTGAATTTTAAACTTACAATGTGGCATAAAAAAACAATTTCTTGAACATCAAATGAGAACTTCAACTTTTGGGTGAGTTTTTTGCTAAAAATCATTTTGTCAGTCAAAAGTGCCAAAAATGTCAAAAAAGCGTTTTCGGCTCTATGATCGTTTTGAATTTTAAACTTACAACGTTGCATAAAATAACACTTTCTTGAACTGCAAATGAGAACTTCAACTTTTGGGTGCATTTGTTTCTAAAAAAAATCATTTTGTCAGTCAAAAGTGTCAAAAAAGTGTTTTTTCGGCTCTAACTATTACTGGTTTGAAGTTTCAACTGACAACATGAGAAAAAATAAAACTTTCTTGAACGTCAAATGAGAACTTCAACTTTTGGGTGCATTTGTTGCTAAAACAAATCATTTTGTCAGTCAAAAGTACCAAAAGTGTCAAAAAAGCGTTTTCGGCTCTATGACTGTTTTGAATTTTAAACTTACAATGTGGCATAAAATAAAACTTTCTTGAACATCAAATGAGAACTTCAACTTTTGGGTGCGTTTTTTGCTAAAAAATCATTTTGTCAGTCAAAAGTGCCAAAAATGTCAAAAAAGCGTTTTCGGCTCTATGACTGTTTTGAATTTTAAACTTACAATGTGGCATAAAATAAAACTTTCTTGAAATGCAAATGAGAACTTCAACTTTTGGGTGCATTTGTTTCTAAAAAAAATCATTTTGTCAGTCAAAAGTGCCAAAAGTGTCAAAAAAGATTTTTCGGCTCTAACTATTACTGGTTTGAAGTTTCAACTGACAACATGAGAAAAAATAAAACTTTCTTGAACATCAAATGAGAACTTCAACTTTTGGGTGCATTTGTTTCTAAAAAAAATCATTTTGTCACTCAAAAGTGCCGAAAGTGTCAAAAAAGTGTTTTCGGCTCTAACTATTACTGGTTTGAAATTTCAACTGACAACATGAGAAAAAATAAAACTTTCTTGAACATCAAATGAGAACTTCAACTTTTGGGTGCATTTGTTGCTAAAAAAAATCATTTTGTCAGTCAAAAGTACCAAAAGTGTCAAAAAAGCGTTTTCGGCTCTATGACTGTTTTGAATTTTAAACTTACAACGTTGCATAAAATAACACTTTCTTGAACTGCCAATGAGAACTTTGACTTTTGGGTGCGTCTTTTGCTAAAAAATCATTTTGTCAGTCAAAAGTGCCAAAAATGTCAAAAAAGTGTTTTCGGCTCTAACTATTACTGGTTTGAAGTTTCAACTGACAACATGAGAAAAAATAAAACTTTCTTGAACATCAAATGAGAACTTCAACTTTTGGGTGCATTTGTTTCTAAAAAAAATCATTTTGTCAGTCAAAAGTGCCAAAAGTGTCAAAAAAGTGTTTTCGGCTCTAACTATTACTGGTTTGAAGTTTCAACTGACAACATGAGAAAAAATAACACTTTCTTGAACATCAAATGAGAACTTCAACTTTTGGGTGCGTTTTTTGCTAAAAATTATTTTGTCAGTCAAAAGTGCCAAAAATGTCAAAAAAGCGTTTTCGGCTCTATGATTGTTTTGAATTTTAAACTTACAACGTTGCATAAAATAACACTTTCTTGAACTGCAAATGAGAACTTCAACTTTTGGGTGCATTTGTTTCTAAAAAAAATCATTTTGTCAGTCAAAAGTGTCAAAAAAGTGTTTTCGGCTCTAACTATTACTGGTTTGAAGTTTCAACTGACAACATGAGAAAAAATAAAACTTTCTTGAACATCAAATGAGAACTTCAACTTTTGGGTTCATTTGTTGCTAAAAAAAATCATTTTGTCAGTCAAAAGTACCAAAAGTGTCAAAAAAGCGTTTTCGGCTCTATGACTTTTTTGAATTTTAAACTTACAATGTGGCATAAAATAACAATTTCTTGAACATCAAATGAGAACTTCAACTTTTGGGTGCGTTTTTTGCTAAAAAATCATTTTGTCAGTCAAAAGTGCCAAAAGTGTCAAAAAAGAGTTTTCGGCTCTATGACTGTTTTGAATTTTAAACTTACAATGTGGCATAAAAAAACAATTTCTTGAACATCAAATGAGAACTTCAACTTTTGGGTGAGTTTTTTGCTAAAAATCATTTTGTCAGTCAAAAGTGCCAAAAATGTCAAAAAAGCGTTTTCGGCTCTATGATCGTTTTGAATTTTAAACTTACAACGTTGCATAAAATAACACTTTCTTGAACTGCAAATGAGAACTTCAACTTTTGGGTGCATTTGTTTCTAAAAAAAATCATTTTGTCAGTCAAAAGTGTCAAAAAAGTGTTTTTTCGGCTCTAACTATTACTGGTTTGAAGTTTCAACTGACAACATGAGAAAAAATAAAACTTTCTTGAACGTCAAATGAGAACTTCAACTTTTGGGTGCATTTGTTGCTAAAACAAATCATTTTGTCAGTCAAAAGTACCAAAAGTGTCAAAAAAGCGTTTTCGGCTCTATGACTGTTTTGAATTTTAAACTTACAATGTGGCATAAAATAAAACTTTCTTGAACATCAAATGAGAACTTCAACTTTTGGGTGCGTTTTTTGCTAAAAAATCATTTTGTCAGTCAAAAGTGCCAAAAATGTCAAAAAAGCGTTTTCGGCTCTATGACTGTTTTGAATTTTAAACTTACAATGTGGCATAAAATAAAACTTTCTTGAAATGCAAATGAGAACTTCAACTTTTGGGTGCATTTGTTTCTAAAAAAAATCATTTTGTCAGTCAAAAGTGCCAAAAGTGTCAAAAAAGATTTTTCGGCTCTAACTATTACTGGTTTGAAGTTTCAACTGACAACATGAGAAAAAATAAAACTTTCTTGAACATCAAATGAGAACTTCAACTTTTGGGTGCATTTGTTTCTAAAAAAAATCATTTTGTCACTCAAAAGTGCCAAAAGTGTCAAAAAAGTGTTTTCGGCTCTAACTATTACTGGTTTGAAATTTCAACTGACAACATGAGAAAAAATAAAACTTTCTTGAACATCAAATGAGAACTTCAACTTTTGGGTGCATTTGTTGCTAAAAAAAATCATTTTGTCAGTCAAAAGTACCAAAAGTGTCAAAAAAGCGTTTTCGGCTCTATGACTGTTTTGAATTTTAAACTTACAATGTGGCATAAAATAACAATTTCTTGAACATCAAATGAGAACTTCAACTTTTGGGTGCGTTTTTTGCTAAAAAATCATTTTGTCAGTCAAAAGTGCCAAAAATGTCAAAAAAGCGTTTTCGGCTCTATGACTGTTTTGAATTTTAAACTTACAACGTTGCATAAAATAACACTTTCTTGAACTGCAAATGAGAACTTTGACTTTTGGGTGCGTTTTTTGCTAAAAAATCATTTTGTCAGTCAAAAGTGCCAAAAGTGTCAAAAAAGCGTTTTTGGCTCTATGACTGTTTTGAATTTTAAACTTACAATGTGGCATAAAATAACACTTTCTTGAACATCAAATGAGAACTTTAACTTTTGGGTGCGTTTTTTGCTAAAAAATTATTTTTTCAGTCAAAAGCGCCAAAAATGTCAAAAAAGCGTTTTCGGCTCTATGACTGTTTTGAATTTTAAACTTACAACGTTGCATAAAATAACACTTTCTTGAACTGCAAATGAGAACTTCAACTTTTGGGTGCATTTGTTTAAAAAAAAAATCATTTTGTCAGTCAAAAGTGCCAAAAGTGTCAAAAAAGTGTTTTCGGCTCTAATTATTACTGGTTTGAAGTTTCAACTGACAACATGAGAAAATATAAAAGTTTATTGAACATCAAATGAGAACTTCAACTTTTGGGTGCATTTGTTGCTAAAAAAAATCATTTTGTCAGTCAAAAGTGCCAAAAATGACAAAAAAGCGTTTTCGGCTCTATGACTGTTTTGAATTTTAAACTTACAACGTTGCATAAAATAACACTTTCTTGAACTGCAAATGAGAACTTCAACTTTTGGGTGCATTTGTTTCTAAAAAAAATCATTTTGTCAGTCAAAAGTGTCAAAAAAGCGTTTTTGGCTCTATGACTGATTTGAATTTTAAACTTACAATGTGGCATAAAATAACAATTTCTTGAACATCAAATGAGAACTTCAACTTTTGGGTGCGTTTTTTGCTAAAAGTCATTTTGTCAGTCAAAAGTGCAAAAAATGTCAAAAAAGCGTTTTCGGCTCTATGATTGTTTTGAATTTTAAACTTACAACGTTGCATAAAATAACACTTTCTTGAACTGCAAATGAGAACTTCAACTTTTGGGTGCATTTGTTTCTAAAAAAAATCATTTTGTCAGTCAAAAGTGTCAAAAAAGTGTTTTCGGCTCTAACTATTACTGGTTTGAAGTTTCAACTGACAACATGAGAAAAAATAAAACTTTCTTGAACATCAAATGAGAACTTCAACTTTTGGGTGCATTTGTTGCTAAAAAAAATCATTTTGTCAGTCAAAAGTACCAAAAGTGTCAAAAAAGCGTTTTCGGCTCTATGACTGTTTTGAATTTTAAACTTACAATGTGGCATAAAATAACAATTTCTTGAACATCAAATGAGAACTTCAACTTTTGGGTGCGTTTTTTTCTAAAAAATCATTTTGTCAGTCAAAAGTGCCAAAAGTGTCAAAAAAGCGTTTTCGGCTCTATGACTGTTTTGAATTTTAAACTTACAATGTGGCATAAAATAACACTTTCTTGAACATCAAATGAGAACCTCAACTTTTGGGTGCGTTTTTTGCTAAAAAATCATTTTTTCAGTCAAAAGTGCCAAAAATGTCACAAAAAGCGTTTTCGGCTCTATGACTGTTTTGAATTTTAAACTTACAACGTTGCATAAAATAACACTTTCTTGAACTGCAAATGAGAATTTTGACTTTTAGGTGCGTTTTTAGCTAAAAAATCATTTTGTCAGTCAAAAGTGCCAAAAGTGTAAAAAAAAGCGTTTACTGCTGACTGGTTTGAACTTTCAACTTATAAAATGACAGAAAATAACACTTTCTTGAACTGCAAATGAGAACTTAAACTTTTGGGGGCATTTGTTGTTAAAAAAATCATTTTGTCGGTCAAAAGTGCCAAAAGTGTCAAAAAAGCGTTTTCGGTTCTATGACTGTTTTGAATTTTAAACTTACAACGTTGCATAAAATAACACTTTCTTGAACTGCAAATGAGAACTTCAACTTTTGGGTGCATTTGTTTCTACAAAAAATCATTTTGTCAGTCAAAAATGCCAAAAGTGTCAAAAAAGTGTTTTCGGCTCTAACTATTACTGGTTTGAAGTTTCAACTGACAACATGAGAAAAAATAAAACTTTCTTGAACATCAAATGAGAACTTCAACTTTTGGGTGCATTTGTTGCTAAAAAAAATCATTTTGTCAGTCAAAAGTACCAAAAGTGTCAAAAAAGCGTTTTCGGCTCTATGACTGTTTTGAATTTTAAACTTACAATGTGGCATAAAATAAAACTTTCTTGAACATCAAATGAGAACTTCAACTTTTGGGTGCATTTGTTTCTAAAAAAAATCATTTTGTCAGTCAAAAGTGTCAAAAAAGTGTTTTCGGCTCTAACTATTACTGGTTTGAAGTTTCAACTGACAACATGAGAAAAAATAAAACTTTCTTGAACATCAAATGAGAACTTCAACTTTTGGGTGCATTTGTTGCTAAAAAAAATCATTTTGTCAGTCAAAAGTACCAAAAGTGTCAAAAAAGCGTTTTCGGCTCTATGACTGTTTTGAATTTTAAACTTACAATGTGGCATAAAATAACAATTTCTTGAACATCAAATGAGAACTTCAACTTTTGGGTGCGTTTTTTTCTAAAAAATCATTTTGTCAGTCAAAAGTGCCAAAAGTGTCAAAAAAGCGTTTTCGGCTCTATGACTGTTTTGAATTTTAAACTTACAATGTGGCATAAAATAACACTTTCTTGAACATCAAATGAGAACCTCAACTTTTGGGTGCGTTTTTTGCTAAAAAATCATTTTGTCAGTCAAAAGTGCCAAAAATGTCACAAAAAGCGTTTTCGGCTCTATGACTGTTTTGAATTTTAAACTTACAACGTTGCATAAAATAACACTTTCTTGAACTGCAAATGAGAATTTTGACTTTTAGGTGCGTTTTTAGCTAAAAAATCATTTTGTCAGTCAAAAGTGCCAAAAGTGTCAAAAAAGCGTTTTCGGCTCTATGACTGTTTTGAATTTTAAACTTACAATGTGGCATAAAATAACACTTTCTTGAACATCAAATGAGAACTTCAACTTTTGGGTGCGTTTTTTGCTAAAAAATCATTTTGTCAGTCAAAAGTGCCAAAAATGTCAAAAAAGCGTTTTCGGCTCTATGACTGTTTTGAATTTTAAACTTACAATGTGGCATAAAATAAAACTTTCTTGAAATGCAAATGAGAACTTCAACTTTTGGGTGCATTTGTTTCTAAAAAAAATCATTTTGTCAGTCAAAAGTGCCAAAAGTGTCAAAAAAGATTTTTCGGCTCTAACTATTACTGGTTTGAAGTTTCAACTGACAACATGAGAAAAAATAAAACTTTCTTGAACATCAAATGAGAACTTCAACTTTTGGGTGCATTTGTTTCTAAAAAAAATCATTTTGTCACTCAAAAGTGCCAAAAGTGTCAAAAAAGTGTTTTCGGCTCTAACTATTACTGGTTTGAAATTTCAACTGACAACATGAGAAAAAATAAAACTTTCTTGAACATCAAATGAGAACTTCAACTTTTGGGTGCATTTGTTGCTAAAAAAAATCATTTTGTCAGTCAAAAGTACCAAAAGTGTCAAAAAAGCGTTTTCGGCTCTATGACTGTTTTGAATTTTAAACTTACAATGTGGCATAAAATAACAATTTCTTGAACATCAAATGAGAACTTCAACTTTTGGGTGCGTTTTTTGCTAAAAAATCATTTTGTCAGTCAAAAGTTCCAAAAATGTCAAAAAAGCGTTTTCGGCTCTATGACTGTTTTGAATTTTAAACTTACAACGTTGCATAAAATAACACTTTCTTGAACTGCAAATGAGAACTTTGACTTTTGGGTGCGTTTTTTGCTAAAAAATCATTTTGTCAGTCAAAAGTGCCAAAAGTGTCAAAAAAGCGTTTTTGGCTCTATGACTGTTTTGAATTTTAAACTTACAATGTGGCATAAAATAACACTTTCTTGAACATCAAATGAGAACTTTAACTTTTGGGTGCGTTTTTTGCTAAAAAATTATTTTTTCAGTCAAAAGCGCCAAAAATGTCAAAAAAGCGTTTTCGGCTCTATGACTGTTTTGAATTTTAAACTTACAACGTTGCATAAAATAACACTTTCTTGAACTGCAAATGAGAACTTCAACTTTTGGGTGCATTTGTTTAAAAAAAAAATCATTTTGTCAGTCAAAAGTGCCAAAAGTGTCAAAAAAGTGTTTTCGGCTCTAACTATTACTGGTTTGAAGTTTCAACTGACAACATGAGAAAATATAAAAGTTTATTGAACATCAAATGAGAACTTCAACTTTTGGGTGCATTTGTTGCTAAAAAAAATCATTTTGTCAGTCAAAAGTGCCAAAAATGACAAAAAAGCGTTTTCGGCTCTATGACTGTTTTGAATTTTAAACTTACAACGTTGCATAAAATAACACTTTCTTGAACTGCAAATGAGAACTTCAACTTTTGGGTGCATTTGTTTCTAAAAAAAATCATTTTGTCAGTCAAAAGTGTCAAAAAAGCGTTTTTGGCTCTATGACTGATTTGAATTTTAAACTTACAATGTGGCATAAAATAACAATTTCTTGAACATCAAATGAGAACTTCAACTTTTGGGTGCGTTTTTTGCTAAAAATCATTTTGTCAGTCAAAAGTGCAAAAAATGTCAAAAAAGCGTTTTCGGCTCTATGATTGTTTTGAATTTTAAACTTACAACGTTGCATAAAATAACACTTTCTTGAACTGCAAATGAGAACTTCAACTTTTGGGTGCATTTGTTTCTAAAAAAAATCATTTTGTCAGTCAAAAGTGTCAAAAAAGTGTTTTCGGCTCTAACTATTACTGGTTTGAAGTTTCAACTGACAACATGAGAAAAAATAAAACTTTCTTGAACATCAAATGAGAACTTCAACTTTTGGGTGCATTTGTTGCTAAAAAAAATCATTTTGTCAGTCAAAAGTACCAAAAGTGTCAAAAAAGCGTTTTCGGCTCTATGACTGTTTTGAATTTTAAACTTACAATGTGGCATAAAATAACAATTTCTTGAACATCAAATGAGAACTTCAACTTTTGGGTGCGTTTTTTTCTAAAAAATCATTTTGTCAGTCAAAAGTGCCAAAAGTGTCAAAAAAGCGTTTTCGGCTCTATGACTGTTTTGAATTTTAAACTTACAATGTGGCATAAAATAACACTTTCTTGAACATCAAATGAGAACCTCAACTTTTGGGTGCGTTTTTTGCTAAAAAATCATTTTTTCAGTCAAAAGTGCCAAAAATGTCACAAAAAGCGTTTTCGGCTCTATGACTGTTTTGAATTTTAAACTTACAACGTTGCATAAAATAACACTTTCTTGAACTGCAAATGAGAATTTTGACTTTTAGGTGCGTTTTTAGCTAAAAAATCATTTTGTCAGTCAAAAGTGCCAAAAGTGTAAAAAAAAGCGTTTACTGCTGACTGGTTTGAACTTTCAACTTATAAAATGACAGAAAATAACACTTTCTTGAACTGCAAATGAGAACTTAAACTTTTGGGGGCATTTGTTGTTAAAAAAATCATTTTGTCGGTCAAAAGTGCCAAAAGTGTCAAAAAAGCGTTTTCGGTTCTATGACTGTTTTGAATTTTAAACTTACAACGTTGCATAAAATAACACTTTCTTGAACTGCAAATGAGAACTTCAACTTTTGGGTGCATTTGTTTCTACAAAAAATCATTTTGTCAGTCAAAAATGCCAAAAGTGTCAAAAAAGTGTTTTCGGCTCTAACTATTACTGGTTTGAAGTTTCAACTGACAACATGAGAAAAAATAAAACTTTCTTGAACATCAAATGAGAACTTCAACTTTTGGGTGCATTTGTTGCTAAAAAAAATCATTTTGTCAGTCAAAAGTACCAAAAGTGTCAAAAAAGCGTTTTCGGCTCTATGACTGTTTTGAATTTTAAACTTACAATGTGGCATAAAATAAAACTTTCTTGAACATCAAATGAGAACTTCAACTTTTGGGTGCATTTGTTTCTAAAAAAAATCATTTTGTCAGTCAAAAGTGTCAAAAAAGTGTTTTCGGCTCTAACTATTACTGGTTTGAAGTTTCAACTGACAACATGAGAAAAAATAAAACTTTCTTGAACATCAAATGAGAACTTCAACTTTTGGGTGCATTTGTTGCTAAAAAAAATCATTTTGTCAGTCAAAAGTACCAAAAGTGTCAAAAAAGCGTTTTCGGCTCTATGACTGTTTTGAATTTTAAACTTACAATGTGGCATAAAATAACAATTTCTTGAACATCAAATGAGAACTTCAACTTTTGGGTGCGTTTTTTTCTAAAAAATCATTTTGTCAGTCAAAAGTGCCAAAAGTGTCAAAAAAGCGTTTTCGGCTCTATGACTGTTTTGAATTTTAAACTTACAATGTGGCATAAAATAACACTTTCTTGAACATCAAATGAGAACCTCAACTTTTGGGTGCGTTTTTTGCTAAAAAATCATTTTGTCAGTCAAAAGTGCCAAAAATGTCACAAAAAGCGTTTTCGGCTCTATGACTGTTTTGAATTTTAAACTTACAACGTTGCATAAAATAACACTTTCTTGAACTGCAAATGAGAATTTTGACTTTTAGGTGCGTTTTTAGCTAAAAAATCATTTTGTCAGTCAAAAGTGCCAAAAGTGTCAAAAAAGCGTTTTCGGCTCTATGACTGTTTTGAATTTTAAACTTACAATGTGGCATAAAATAACACTTTCTTGAACATCAAATGAGAACCTCAACTTTTGGGTGCGTTTTTTGCTAAAAAATCATTTTGTCAGTCAAAAGTGCCAAAAATGTCAAAAAAGTGTTTTCGGCTCTATGACTGTTTTGAATTTTAAACTTACAACGTTGCATAAAATAAAACTTTCTTGAAATGCAAATGAGAACTTCAACTTTTGGGTGCATTTGTTGCTAAAAAAAATCATTTTGTCAGTCAAAAGTGCCAAAAGTGTCAAAAAAGCGTTTTCGGCTCTAACTATTACTGGTTTGAAATTTCAACTGACAACATGAGAAAAAATAAAACTTTCTTGAACATCAAATGAGAACTTCAACTTTTGGGTGCATTTGTTGCTAAAAAAAATCATTTTGTCAGTCAAAAGTACCAAAAGTGTCAAAAAAGCGTTTTCGGCTCTATGACTGTTTTGAATTTTAAACTTACAATGTGGCATAAAATAACAATTTCTTGAACATCAAATGAGAACTTCAACTTTTGGGTGCGTTTTTTGCTAAAAAATCATTTTGTCAGTCAAAAGTGCCAAAAATGTCAAAAAAGCGTTTTCGGCTCTATGACTGTTTTGAATTTTAAACTTACAACGTTGCATAAAATAAAACTTTCTTGAACTGCAAATGAGAACTTTGACTTTTGGGTGCGTTTTTTGCTAAAAAATCATTTTGTCAGTCAAAAGTGCCAAAAATGTCAAGAAAGCATTTTCGGCTCTATGACTTGTTTTGAATTTTAAACTTACAACGTTGCATAAAATAACACTTTCTTGAACTGCAAATGAGAACTTTGACTTTTGGGTGCATTTGTTTCTAAAGAAAATCATTTTGTCAGTCAAAAGTGCCAAAAGTGTCAAAAAAGTGTTTTCGGCTCTAACTATTACTGGTTTGAAGTTTCAACTGACAACATGAGAAAAAATAAAACTTTCTTGAACATCAAATGAGAACTTCAACTTTTGGGTGCATTTGTTTCTAAAAAAAATCATTTTGTCAGTCAAAAGTGCCAAAAGTGTCAAAAAAGTGTTTTCGGCTCTAACTATTACTGGTTTGAAGTTTCAACTGACAACATGAGAAAAAATAACACTTTCTTGAACTGCAAATGAGAACTTCAACTTTTGGGTGCATTTGTTTCTAAAAAAAATCATTTTGTCAGTCAAAAGTGTCAAAAAAGTGTTTTCGGCTCTAACTATTACTGGTTTGAAGTTTCAACTGACAACATGAGAAAATATAAAACTTTCTTGAACATCAAATGAGAACTTAAACTTTTGGGTGCATTTGTTGCTAAAAAAAATCATTTTGTCAGTCAAAAGTGCCAAAAATGTCAAAAAAGCGTTTTCGGCTCTATGACTGTTTTGAATTTTAAACTTACAACGTTGCATAAAATAACACTTTCTTGAACTGCAAATGAGAACTTCAACTTTTGGGTGCATTTGTTTCTAAAAAAAATCATTTTGTCAGTCAAAAGTGTCAAAAAAGCATTTTTGGCTCTATGACTGATTTGAATTTTAAACTTACAATGTGGCATAAAATAACAATTTCTTGAACATCAAATGAGAACTTCAACTTTTGGGTGCGTTTTTTGCTAAAAATCATTTTGTCAGTCAAAAGTGCAAAAAATGTCAAAAAAGCGTTTTCGGCTCTATGATTGTTTTGAATTTTAAACTTACAACGTTGCATAAAATAACAATTTCTTGAACATCAAATGAGAACTTCAACTTTTGGGTGCGTTTTTTGCTAAAAAATCATTTTGTCAGTCAAAAGTGCCAAAAGTGTCAAAAAAGAGTTTTCGGCTCTATGACTGTTTTGAATTTTAAACTTACAATGTGGCATAAAAAAACAATTTCTTGAACATCAAATGAGAACTTCAACTTTTGGGTGCGTTTTTTGCTAAAAATCATTTTGTCAGTCAAAAGTGCCAAAAATGTCAAAAAAGCGTTTTCGGCTCTATGATTGTTTTGAATTTTAAACTTACAACGTTGCATAAAATAACACTTTCTTGAACTGCAAATGAGAACTTCAACTTTTGGGTGCATTTGTTTCTAAAAAAAATAATTTTGTCAGTCAAAAGTGTCAAAAAAGTGTTTTCGGCTCTAACTATTACTGGTTTGAAGTATCAACTGACAACATGAGAAAAAATAAAACTTTCTTGAACGTCAAATGAGAACTTCAACTTTTGGGTATATTTGTTGCTAAAACAAATCATTTTGTCAGTCAAAAGTACCAAAAGTGTCAAAAAAGCGTTTTCGGCTCTATGACTGTTTTGAATTTTAAACTTACAATGTGGCATAAAATAAAACTTTCTTGAACATCAAATGAGAACTTCAACTTTTGGGTGCGTTTTTTGCTAAAAAATCATTTTGTCAGTCAAAAGTGCCAAAAATGTCAAAAAAGCGTTTTCGGCTCTATGACTGTTTTGAATTTTAAACTTACAACGTTGCATAAAATAAAACTTTCTTGAAATGCAAATGAGAACTTCAACTTTTGGGTGCATTTGTTTTTAAAAAAAATCATTTTGTCAGTCAAAAGTGCCAAAAGTGTCAAAAAAGATTTTTCGGCTCTAACTATTACTGGTTTGAAGTTTCAACTGACAACATGAGAAAAAATAAAACTTTCTTGAACATCAAATGAGAACTTCAACTTTTGGGTGCATTTGTTTCTAAAAAAAATCATTTTGTCACTCAAAAGTGCCAAAAGTGTCAAAAAAGTGTTTTCGGCTCTAACTATTACTGGTTTGAAATTTCAACTGACAACATGAGAAAAAATAAAACTTTCTTGAACATCAAATGAGAACTTCAACTTTTGGGTGCATTTGTTGCTAAAAAAAAATCATTTTGTCAGTCAAAAGTACCAAAAGTGTCAAAAAAGCGTTTTCGGCTCTATGACTGTTTTGAATTTTAAACTTACAATGTGGCATAAAATAACAATTTCTTGAACATCAAATGAGAACTTCAACTTTTGGGTGCGTTTTTTGCTAAAAAATCATTTTGTCAGTCAAAAGTGCCAAAAATGTCAAAAAAGCGTTTTCGGCTCTATGACTGTTTTGAATTTTAAACTTACAACGTTGCATAAAATAACACTTTCTTGAACTGCAAATGAGAACTTGACTTTTGGGTGCGTTTTTTGCTAAAAAATCATTTTGTCAGTCAAAAGTGCCAAAAATGTCAAAAAAGCATTTTCGGCTCTATGACTGTTTTGAATTTTAAACTTACAACGTTGCATAAAATAACACTTTCTTGAACTGCAAATGAGAACTTTGACTTTTGGGTGCATTTGTTTCTAAAAAAAATCATTTTGTCAGTCAAAAGTGCCAAAAGTGTCAAAAAAGTGTTTTCGGCTCTAACTATTACTGGTTTGAAGTTTCAACTGACAACATGAGAAAAAATGAAACTTTCTTGAACATCAAATGAGAACTTCAACTTTTGGGTGCATTTGTTGCTAAAAAAAAATCATTTTGTCAGTCAAAAGTACCAAAAGTGTCAAAAAAGCGTTTTTGGCTCTATGACTGTTTTGAATTTTAAACTTACAATGTGGCATAAAATAACACTTTCTTGAACATCAAATGAGAACTTCAAATTTTGGGTGCGTTTTTTGCTAAAAAATTATTTTTTCAGTCAAAAGTGCCAAAAATGTCAAAAAAGCGTTTTCGGCTCTATGACTGTTTTGAATTTTAAACTTACAACGTTGCATAAAATAACACTTTCTTGAACTGCAAATGAGAACTTCAACTTTTGGGTGCATTTGTTTCTACAAAAAATCATTTTGTCAGTCAAAAGTGCCAAAAGTGTCAAAAAAGTGTTTTCGGCTCTAACTATTACTGGTTTGAAGTTTCAACTGACAACATGAGAAAAAATAAAACTTTCTTGAACATCAAATGAGAACTTCAACTTTTGGGTGCATTTGTTGCTAAAAAAAATCATTTTGTCAGTCAAAAGTACCAAAAGTGTCATAAAAGCGTTTTCGGCTCTATGACTGTTTTGAATTTTAAACTTACAATGTGGCATAAAATAACAATTTCTTGAACATCAAATGAGAACTTCAACTTTTGGGTGCGTTTTTTTCTAAAAAATCATTTTGTCAGTCAAAAGTGCCAAAAGTGTCAAAAAAGCGTTTTCGGCTCTATGACTGTTTTGAATTTTAAACTTACAATGTGGCATAAAATAACACTTTCTTGAACATCAAATGAGAACTTCAACTTTTGGGTGCGTTTTTTGCTAAAAAATCATTTTGTCAGTCAAAAGTGCCAAAAATGTCACAAAAAGCGTTTTCGGCTCTATGACTGTTTTGAATTTTAAACTTACAACGTTGCATAAAATAACACTTTCTTGAACTGCAAATGAGAATTTTGACTTTTAGGTGCGTTTTTAGCTAAAAAATCATTTTGTCAGTCAAAAGTGTCAAAAGTGTAAAAAAAAGCGTTTACTGCTGACTGGTTTGAACTTTCAACTTATAACATGACAGAAAATAACACTTTCTTGAACATCAAATGAGAACTTCAACTTTTGGGGGCATTTGTTGTTAAAAAAATCATTTTGTCGGTCAAAAGTGCCAAAAGTGTCAAAAAAGCGTTTTCGGTTCTATGACTGTTTTGAATTTTAAACTTACAACGTTGCATAAAATAACACTTTCTTGAACTGCAAATGAGAACTTCAACTTTTGGGTGCATTTGTTTCTACAAAAAATCATTTTGTCAGTCAAAAGTGCCAAAAGTGTCAAAAAAGTGTTTTCGGCTCTAACTATTACTGGTTTGAAGTTTCAACTGACAACATAAGAAAAAATAAAACTTTCTTGAACATCAAATGAGAACTTCAACTTTTGGGTGCATTTGTTGCTAAAAAAAATCATTTTGTCAATCAAAAGTACCAAAAGTGTCAAAAAAGCGTTTTCGGCTCTATGACTGTTTTGAATTTTAAACTTACAACGTTGCATAAAATAACACTTTCTTGAACTGCAAATGAGAACTTCAACTTTTGGGTGCATTTGTTTCTAAAAAAAATCATTTTGTCAGTCAAAAGTGCCAAAAGTGTCAAAAAAGTGTTTTCGGCTCTAACTATTACTGGTTTGAAGTTTCAACTGACAACATGAGAAAAAATAAAACTTTCTTGAACATCAAATGAGAACTTCAACTTTTGGGTGCATTTGTTTCTAAAAAAAATCATTTTGTCAGTCAAAAGTGCCAAAAGTGTCAAAAAAGTGTTTTCGGCTCTAACTATTACTGGTTTGAAGTTTCAACTGACAACATGAGAAAAAATAACACTTTCTTGAACTGCAAATGAGAACTTCAACTTTTGGGTGCATTTGTTTCTAAAAAAAATCATTTTGTCAGTCAAAAGTGTCAAAAAAGTGTTTTCGGCTCTAACTATTACTGGTTTGAAGTTTCAACTGACAACATGAGAAAATATAAAACTTTCTTGAACATCAAATGAGAACTTAAACTTTTGGGTGCATTTGTTGCTAAAAAAAATCATTTTGTCAGTCAAAAGTGCCAAAAATGTCAAAAAAGCGTTTTCGGCTCTATGACTGTTTTGAATTTTAAACTTACAACGTTGCATAAAATAACACTTTCTTGAACTGCAAATGAGAACTTCAACTTTTGGGTGCATTTGTTTCTAAAAAAAATCATTTTGTCAGTCAAAAGTGTCAAAAAAGCATTTTTGGCTCTATGACTGATTTGAATTTTAAACTTACAATGTGGCATAAAATAACAATTTCTTGAACATCAAATGAGAACTTCAACTTTTGGGTGCGTTTTTTGCTAAAAATCATTTTGTCAGTCAAAAGTGCAAAAAATGTCAAAAAAGCGTTTTCGGCTCTATGATTGTTTTGAATTTTAAACTTACAACGTTGCATAAAATAACAATTTCTTGAACATCAAATGAGAACTTCAACTTTTGGGTGCGTTTTTTGCTAAAAAATCATCTTGTCAGTCAAAAGTGCCAAAAGTGTCAAAAAAGAGTTTTCGGCTCTATGACTGTTTTGAATTTTAAACTTACAATGTGGCATAAAAAAACAATTTCTTGAACATCAAATGAGAACTTCAACTTTTGGGTGCGTTTTTTGCTAAAAATCATTTTGTCAGTCAAAAGTGCCAAAAATGTCAAAAAAGCGTTTTCGGCTCTATGATTGTTTTGAATTTTAAACTTACAACGTTGCATAAAATAACACTTTCTTGAACTGCAAATGAGAACTTCAACTTTTGGGTGCATTTGTTTCTAAAAAAAATAATTTTGTCACTCAAAAGTGCCAAAAGTGTCAAAAAAGTGTTTTCGGCTCTAACTATTACTGGTTTGAAATTTCAACTGACAACATGAGAAAATATAAAACTTTCTTGAACATCAAATGAGAACTTCAACTTTTGGGTGCATTTGTTTCTAAAAAAAATCATTTTGTCAGTCAAAAGTGTCAAAAAAGCATTTTTGACACAGCAGAAACAACAGGAGCGTGACAGTGAAGTTGACTGTGTCAGGAGGAGAGGTAGGACATTCCAGGAGAGGTAGGAGCACGTGATGCTGTAGTATCGCGAGAGCCGACGAGAGGAGTGTGGTGAGTTTACTTGGCGGCGCGTAAGTTGTGAACAAACATTTTTGATTTATTTAATTACACCGCCATATTTAAATAATCCAGAAAGTTTAAAAAATAAAAATCTGAAAAAGTTTGTCAAGCATTTGCCAGCCTGGATGACCTGGAGGACCTGGAGGATCTGGAGAATTACATCGACGAGTGTTTCAATACCTGCCTCATGAAGAAATCCAACACCGCCACTCCGTCCACCAAACGCAACCGTCCCGAAGACTCCCCGGGGGCTGCCTCCTCCCCAGGCAGCAACATGAGTGATATCCTGGATTCAATTGATAAAAGGCTCTCCAGCCTTGATTGCCGTTTAAATCTGCTGGAGATCCTCCATAAGGAATTCCAAGGTCTGCGAGAGTCTCTGGAGTTCAGCCAACAGCAGGTGCAGGAGCTCGCAGCGGAGAACCAGGCCCTCAGAGAGACCGTGAAGATCTTGGGCCACGACACCGCCCGTCTCTCTGAGGAAAACCGATCCATCAAGGAAACCCTCCTGGATCTTCAGGCGAGGAGCATGAGGGACAATCTAGTGTTCGCAGGGATTCCAGAAGAGGCAGGGGAAGTCCCGGAGAACATTGTTAAGTCCTTTATAGAGGTCCACCTGAAACTCCCCAAGGAAGAAGTCCAGAAGATCTCCTTTCACAGGGTTCACCGGCTCGGAGGAAAAAGGCCGGACAATCAGCGTCCCCGTCCTATTGTTGCTAAATTTGAACATTATAAACAAAAGATGCAGGTAAAAAGCAGAGGGCGCGAGCTGAAAGACACACATTATAGCGTGAATGATCAGTTTCCAGGCGAGATCCTCCGCCGTCGGAAAATCCTCTTCCCGCTGAGGAGGAAGCACCTGTCTGCTGGAGCACGCGCGGTGGTTGCTGTTGATAAACTTTTTGTGAATGGCAAGCTGTTCCGGGACCCAGAGGTAACACCCTGGCTGTGCTGAAGGCTTTCAGAGGCGCACTGACATCTGCGCTGCCCAGAAGAAACCCGCAAACTTATTTAACTAGGAAATAATCGGATCATCAATAATCCACACCTCTCAGGAAAAGTGTTTTTTCTTTCTCTCACATTCATGTTTCTGTTGTTGTTTCGTTGTTTTTGTTTTTTGTTCTTTCTCTTTCCCTCTCTCTTTTCTCTTGTCCCCCCCCCTTCCCATGTCCTCATATGTGAATCAGGTAAAGTCAACGCAACCATGGTGAGTATTTATTTACGCACGGAACGGGCGCGCGCGCATACTAGCGCGCATAAGAGCATGCACACGCGATCCCGCACACACACGTTGATAAACTGCAAAAACCTCACTTAGGCTCACACAGGACGCACGTAACATGCAGCTCATAGCCAAGACACGTTCACCCACAACGCATAGCGCTTGTCAGTGTAGCAGGTACGCACAGCGGGCACGCGCACACGGACGGGCACACGCACTATTTAGCCTTGCACTCTCCCGGTTAGAACAGCTATGAGCAGTCTTAACATCGTTAGCTGGAATGTGCGTGGACTTGGTTCTGGGCCAAAGAGATTGAAAGTGTTAAATCACCTGAATGATCTTAAAGTAGATATAGCTCTGCTGCAGGAGACCCATTTATCTTTATCAGCTGGTCAACTCCTGTGCTGTTCCCAGTATCCAGCTATGTATTCTGCCAGTTTCAACTCCAAACAAAGAGGGGTTGCAGTTTTGATTAATAAAAATGTTACATTTACTCATAAGGATACAGTTACTGACCCAGAAGGCAGATTTGTAATCATTAATATATCCATTCAGAATAAAGACTTTTGCATCGCCAGCATCTATGGCCCGAATGTTGACGACTCTTCCTTCTTTCACAGATTCTTCACCTCACTCTCAGTTCACTCTGACTCCACAATCATTATAGGAGGAGACGTCAACCTTGTTTTGGACCCTGAACTTGACAGACTCAGCACAGCAGCAAACCAGCGTACATGGCAGTCTGCAAGTATTCTAAAGCAGTACATGAATGATCTGGGTCTCTGCGACGCTTGGTGCTCATGTCATCCAAGCACTAAGGGGTTCACCTTTTTTTCTCCAGTTCACCATTCACAATCTCGTTTAGATTATTTATTAGTCAGTAACTCCCTTTTGAAAGAAATTAAAAGTTCCAACATTCATCCAATTATTATCAGTGACCATGCACCAGTTTCTGTTACTATTTCAAGGGAAGTACCCAGACCCTCGGGTTCAACCTGGAGGTTTAATACGTCTCTGTTAAAAGACCAGGAATTTATTGAATTCTTTAAAAAAGAGTGGGCAACCTTCTTAGAATTCAACGATACTTCTGAAATATCACCAAGTATTCTTTGGGAAGCAGCAAAAGCAGTCATGAGAGGGAAAATCATCTCTTATTCAACGCATAAAAAACGCAAGGAGAAAGCAGATTTATTAGAATTAGGAAATAAAATAAAAACTCTGGAGACTGCTTATGCTGCTTCTGCACAGGAACACATACTGGGCGACCTGAAAAATTTAAAACTGCAGTTAAATGACATCATCAATAAACAAACACAATTCCAGATACAAAGGCTTCGACTGGAAAGATATGAAAACTCAAATAAATCTGGCAAATTTCTAGCTAATCAGCTTAAAATTAATAAAGAAAAATCAACAATCACTTCGATTATGGACCAAACAGGGAATGTCACCCATGACCCGGTAAAAATTAATAATGCGTTTAAAGACTTTTATCAAAACTTATACACTCCACAGATCAATCCATCAGAACAAAGCATCAACTCATTTCTCAACAATATAAACCTGCCCAAGTTAAACGAAGATCAAATCACAAATTTAGACTCTCCGCTCTCGTTGTCTGAGCTTCATGAAGCTCTGTTACTTATGCCTAATGGTAAAGCACCAGGGCCTGACGGCTTTCCTGCAGAGTTTTATAAGGAATTCTGGGAACAACTGGCACCAACGTTTTATAAAACGGTAAAATTTATCAATGAAAGCCAATCTCTACCACCTAACATGAACTCTGCCAACATTATCCTTCTTCTAAAACCAGACAAAGACCCCACGAGTCCTTCAAGCTATCGCCCCATTTCTTTAATTAATGCAGATGTAAAAATTATCTGCAAAGCACTAGCACAGAGAATAGAAAAAGTCACTCCTCACATAATTGACTTTGATCAAACTGGATTCATCAAAGGCAGACACTCGGATGACAATGTCCGCAGACTCGTTAACATAATAGACTTTGCCACCATCAAAAACCAGGAAATGACTATACTATCACTGGATGCTGAAAAAGCCTTTGATAGAGTAAATTGGAAGTTCCTCATTGCTGCCCTCCATAAGTTTGGGTTTGGAGAATCATTCATCAATTGGATCAAAATATTATATCACAACCCCAATGCATCAGTTAGTGTCATGACTAGAACACGGAACGGACCCAGGCGCTGGAACCCAGAGGCAGAGACAGGTGAGTGAAAGGTAAGAAGAGTTTATTTTAAGTTCTTGTTGATTCCGGGCGAGGCTGTGGGTAACGTGGCTGCGGCTCTTGACTGAAGTCTCCGGTACCGTACGTGCAGAGTCCCAAGAGCTGGGAGGCCAGACAGAGTTCGTGGCGTGGCTGGAGATCCAGAGGAGCACAGAGACTGTGGCTCACAAACACAGGTGGCGTCGACGAGGAGAGTTGCGGCAGCTGCTGCTCGAGGAGGTGAGATTCAGGTGACACTCTTGGCGTGAGGTGAGAACCTGAAGCGAAGAAAACAGTCAAGGTTAACTTGGGACAAGACAAGGGGGCCAGACGTAGTGAGCTTCAGGAGACTAGGCACCATCAGGGTTAACGGACTAGCGAAGAATGATGAAGCTGGGTCTCCTTAAGTAGCAGGTGTCTGATGAGTAGAGTGGTCACAGCTGAGAGAGATAAGCAGCAGAGCTGGAGGGGGAGGAGTCTGCCAGGCCACCATGACAGTACCCCCCCCTCAACGACCGCCTCCTGGCGGTCCAGGCCGACGATCCGGGTGGGCGCGGAAGAAGTCGGTGATGAGGGAAGGGTCGAGGATGAGGGAACGGGAGACCCAGGAGCGTTCCTCAGGACCGTACCCTTCCCAATCCACCAGGTACTGGTGGCCACGGCCACGGCGGCGGATATCCAGGATGCGGGTGGCTGTGAACGCCGGAGCCCCATCAATGATACGGGCGGGTGGTGGGGAAGTGGAAGGCGGGCACAACGGACTGTCCAAAAAGGGCTTGATGTTAGAGATGTGGAACGTGGGGTGCACCTTAAGCGCAGCGGGCAGACGAAGGCGGACACAGGAGGGATTGAGGATACGATCAATGACATATGGACCGATGAACCTGGGCGCCAACTTGCGGGACGAGGTCTGCAGGGGAATGTTTTTAGATGAGAGCCACACTTTCTGACCGACCTGATAGGTGGGACCTGCCATCCTGTGGCGATTGGCGATACGACAGTTCTCCTCCTTGGTCCGAAGCAAAGCCTCTCTGGTCTGGTTCCACACTCGCTGGCAGCGTTGAAGATGATGCTGCATGGACGGGACAGCCAGATCCAGCTCCTGAGAGGGGAACAGAGGGGGTGAATAGCCCAACGAAGCCTCGAAGGGGGAGACCCCGGTAGCAGATGAGACGTGAGAGTTGTGGGCATACTCGATCCACACCAAGTGAGTAGCCCAATCAGCTGGATTTTGGGCAGCCAGACAGCGCAGAGCCGCCTCCAACTCTTGGTTGGCACGCTCTGCCTGGCCGTTAGATTGGGGGTGATAGCCGGAGGACAAACTGGCGGTAGCCCCCAACGCAGAACAGAAGGCCTTCCAAACATGGGAAATGAATTGAGGGCCCCTGTCAGAGACAATATCGGCTGGAATCCCGTGATGGCGAAAAACATGGTTCACTAGGAGGTCGGCTGTCACAGTGGCTGAAGGTAACTGGGGCAGAGGGATAAACTGGGCGGCTTTGGAGAAGCGATCAATGACCGTAAGAATAACTGTGTGACCTTGTGACGTAGGTAGCCCTGTAACAAAGTCCACGGCGATGTGCGACCAGGGTCTATGGGGAGTGGACAGAGGATGGAGCAGGCCGACAGGAGGTGAACTGGAGGACTTAGATCTAGCGCAGGTGGTGCAAGCGGCGACGTACTCCCGCACATCCTTGTCCATTCTAGGCCAGTAAAACCTCTTCCGGAGGAGACTGAGGGTCCTAAACACCCCGCCATGACAGGCGACCCGAGAACTGTGGCCCCAGGATAAAACGTCCGACCTGAGTGAAGTGGGGACGAAGAGGACACCGTTAGGACAGGAGTCGGGTTTGGGTTCCTCACCCTGGGCATTAATAACCCGGTTTTCGATGTCCCAGGTCAGACTGCCCACGATGCAAGTAGGAGGGATGATGGTATTGGAGGTCGTTGAGTCATCGGAGCTGAATTGGCGTGAGAGAGCATCAGGTTTGGTGTTGCGACTGCCTGGCCTGTAGGTAATAGTGAAGTTGAATCTGTCAAAAAATAAACACCACCGAGCTTGTCGAGAATTTAACCGTTTGGCGGAACGCAAGTATGCCAGGTTTTTGTGGTCGGTCCAGACAATGAAGGGTAGGTCCGCTCCCTCCAACCAATGACGCCACTCCTCCAGCGCTAGTTTGATGGCCAGCAGCTCACGATTACCCACATCATAATTCCGCTCGGCGGGAGTAAGTTTCCGGGAAAAGAAAGCACAGGGTTTGAGTTTGTTAGAAGCGCTTTCTTTCTGGGAGAGGATCGCTCCGACCCCAGTGTCCGAAGCATCAACCTCTACTACGAACTGTCTGGCCGGGTCGGGTTGCGTGAGGATGGGAGCTGAGATGAACAGTGACTTGAGGGTGTCAAAGGCGGCTTGAGCATTAGGGTTCCATTGAAAGGGCTTGGAGATAGAAGTTAGCTGAGTAAGGGGTGAGGCAATGCTGCTGTAATTACGAATGAATCTTCTGTAAAAGTTGGCAAAACCCAGGAACTGCTGTAGTTTTTTGCGAGTGACAGGGGGTTCCCACTGGGAGACTGCTTTGATTTTTGCGGGATCGGGACGGATGCGACCAGCCTCGAGGATGTACCCAAGGAACTGGACAGACGGGGCGTGAAATTGACATTTTTCTGCCTTAACAAACAGCTGATTTTCGAGTAACCTGGTCAGAACCTGGCGCACGTGGTTTTCGTGTTGGACGGGATCACGGGAAAAAATTAAGATATCATCGAGGTAGACGAAGACGAAGCGATTAATGAAATCTCGGAGCACGTCATTCACGAGTCTTTGAAAAACTGCGGGGGCGTTGGTGAGGCCAAAGGGCATGACCAGGTACTCATAGTGGCCGAGGGGAGTATTGAACGCGGTTTTCCATTCATCCCCCTCCTTGATACGGACTAAATGATAGGCATTGCGAAGGTCGAGTTTAGAAAAAATCTGAGCGCCTTGAACTGAATCAAAAACCGAGCTTATGAGGGGAAGTGAGTATTTGTCTTTGACAGTGATAGAATTAAGTTCGCGGTAATCAATACAGGGACGCAGGGTTTTATCTTTTTTCACCACGAAGAAAAACCCAGCACCAACAGGAGAAGAAGACGGACGAATGTGACCGGATGAAAGCGCCTCATGGATGTAGGACTCCATAGCGGCCTTTTCGGGACCAGATAAATTAAATAGATGCCCCTTGGGCAACGTAGCCCCTTGAAGGAGCTCGATGGCGCAGTCATAAGGCCGGTGGGAAGGTAGAGCATTAGCTTTGCATTTACTGAAGACAGCTTTAAAATCATGGTAGCAAGAGGGAACCTTAGTGAGATCGATAGATTCAGCGAGAGCAGAGTTAACAGGAGTTAAATCGGGGATGGCAGACTGAAGACAGTTAGCCATACAGTAGGCACTCCAAGAATTAACCCGTTGGTAAACCCAATCAAACTGGGGGTTATGATGTTTCAACCAAGAACAACCCAAAACTATAGGATTATGAGGAGAGTGAGTAATAAAGAATTGAATGTTTTCATGATGATTACCGGATGTAATAAGCTGGATGGGACCGGTACGGTGAGTGATGACTGAGAGGTGCTGACCCCCCAAGCCAGCAGCTTTAACGGGGGTCTCCAAGGGTTCAGTAGGTAGCGAGAGAGATTTTACGAGGCCTAAGTCAATGAGGCTTTGTTCGGCTCCAGAGTCAATTAAAGCCTGAGCCTCTGTGACACGAGAATCAAAACATAGCTTGACAGGAATGCAACAAAAGTCTGTGGGAGGAGAAACAGACTTACCCGCCCGCGGCCTGCCGTCTAGCGGGGGGTTCGGGAGTTTAAACGAAGCTTACATTGGGAGACCTGATGACCGGGATTTCCACAGTAAAAGCATAAGCCTTCATTACTCCGCTTCTGACGTTCTTCGGCAGACAGCTTTGAGTGGCAAATCTGCATGGGTTCTTCAGGTGATTTGCGAGGTAAGACCGCCGGGGACTCTGTGAGATGGATAGAGGAAGGACACTGGTTAGCAATAAGCAGAGTACGAGGCTGAGAGGTGCGCTCCAGTTTACGTTCACGGAGGCGAATATCAGATCGTAGAGCAGCGTTGACTAAACCTTCAAAGCCGGTAGCTTCTGGCTGAGTGCACAGATGATCTTTGATGTGGTCATTCAATGACTGGTAAAAAACACCTCTGAGTGCGGGGTCCGTCCACCCCGCTTCCACGGCTAGGATGCGGAAATCAATGACATGGTCGCAGACAGATCGATCACCTTGCTTGAGGCTTAGCAATCGTCTGGTGGCTTCTTCCTGCTTTTTGGGTCGGTCAAAAACGAGTCGAAACTCGTTAATGAATCTTTCGAGGGGGAGTTGAGGAATATGATTGACCGCCAGGAAGGCTTGGGCCCATCGCAGAGCTTTACTCCTGAGGGAGTTGACGATTAGCGTTATTTTGGTGAGATCTGAGCGGTAGAAACATGGAGAAAGTTGGAAAAGGAGTTGACATTGTAACAGAAACCCCCCACATGCTTCAACATCCCCGTGAAATGGCTCAGGTTGTAACCGGAAATTTTCCGGAGTAGAAGCGGAAGTAAACAGATCGCTGGGGGATGGGACTGAAGCTGGAGCTGTGGTGTTTAAGGTCTGAAGAGTCCGTGTGATATCCTGGATCCGGGAAATAAGGTCCTCCTGAACAGAAGTGATGCGAGAGAGTATATTGGAGTGGAGTTCCAAGAAAATACCTTGTTTCTGCACAGCATGGCGGAGAACTTCCGGGTCAGCTGGGTCGGGGTTTAGGCTAGTCCGTTCTGTCATGACTAGAACACGGAACGGACCCAGGCGCTGGAACCCAGAGGCAGAGACAGGTGAGTGAAAGGTAAGAAGAGTTTATTTTAAGTTCTTGTTGATTCCGGGCGAGGCTGTGGGTAACGTGGCTGCGGCTCTTGACTGAAGTCTCCGGTACCGTACGTGCAGAGTCCCAAGAGCTGGGAGGCCAGACAGAGTTCGTGGCGTGGCTGGAGATCCAGAGGAGCACAGAGACTGTGGCTCACAAACACAGGTGGCGTCGACGAGGAGAGTTGCGGCAGCTGCTGCTCGAGGAGGTGAGATTCAGGTGACACTCTTGGCGTGAGGTGAGAACCTGAAGCGAAGAAAACAGTCAAGGTTAACTTGGGACAAGACAAGGGGGCCAGACGTAGTGAGCTTCAGGAGACTAGGCACCATCAGGGTTAACGGACTAGCGAAGAATGATGAAGCTGGGTCTCCTTAAGTAGCAGGTGTCTGATGAGTAGAGTGGTCACAGCTGAGAGAGATAAGCAGCAGAGCTGGAGGGGGAGGAGTCTGCCAGGCCACCATGACAGTTAGAACTAATAAACAGACTTCCAATAGGTTTTTTCTTGGAAGAGGAACTAGACAGGGTTGCCCACTCTCCCCCTCGCTTTTTGCAATATTTATCGAGCCTCTAGCTGCAGCAATAAGACAGAATGAGAGTATTAAAGGAATTAAAACCAAACACAGCCATCATAAAATTAGTCTCTATGCAGATGACATATTACTGTTTTTAAGTAATATACATTCTGTTAATGAAACGGCAACAATCATTAATGAATTCTCTTCTATATCAGACTATTCCATTAATTGGAATAAATCTGTTTTATTACCACTGAACAGTAATGCAGAGCAAGGACTCACAATACCAGTTAAATCAGGCAATATAAAATATCTAGGTATTTATTTTTCCCCCAAAATATCAGAACTGGTGCTGCTAAACTACACCCCATTACTGAAAAACATACAGGACGACCTAACACGCTGGACCAACCTGCCTTTGTCCCTTATGGGCAAGGTAGCCACGGTTAAAATGAAAATCTTACCCAAAGTTAATTATCTCTTCTCAATGATTCCCACACAACCGCCATTAAAATGGTTCAAAACATTAGACTCATCCATATCAAGCTTTCTATGGAACAATAAACCTGCAAGAATTAGTCTAAAAACTTTAAAATCTGCAAAAAGCTGTGGAGGATTAGAATTACCTAACTTCCACAATTACTTTCTTGCAAATAGATTACAATACATCTTAAAATGGTTAAAAAATAATCCAGAAACCAACTCATGGTTAGACTTGGAACAGGCGTTATGTGGAAAGATCAACCTGTCAGATCTTCCATTTATTAGTCAAATAGTTAAAAAACAGGATTGTTTCAAAAGTATTAATATAAATGCCACTTTAACAGCCTGGTGGGAATTTCTCAAAATATCAAAATCATCAATTCAACCGTGCAAAATGACACCCATCTGGAACAACCCAGACATCCTCATAAACAAAAAAATTATCCACTTCCCAGCTTGGCAAGCAGGGGGCATAAAACAACTAGAGCACATAATTATTGATAGAAGATTCATAACTCCCCAGGAACTTCAAGACAAACATGGAATATATAACTTCTTGGAATATCAGCAACTTAAATCAATTATTACTAAAAAGTTTAAATACAGAGACAACGATTTAAAGCTACCAGATGTAGTTACCACTCTGATCAATTTCTCAATGAATAAAACTCTCTCCAAAATATACAAACTTTTATGTAATTTAGATAACAATATTTCACTTCCGACAACAAAATGGGATGCGGATTTGAGCATCAGCACAGATGAAAGTTTTTGGTCAGAACTTTGTCTAAACACCTTTAAAATGACAAAAAATCCAAATCTGCAGCTAATCCGTTTCAAAACTCTTCACAGAATTTACTACACTGGACAGAGGATGTTCAAGATGGGTCTCAGTAACTCAGACATTTGTCAGCACTGTGACAGTAATCTACCCGACAATTACATGCATGCACTATGGTTCTGCACGCCTGTCCAGGCTCTCTGGCAGCAGGTATGTGCCGATCTATCAGTCTGGCTTAAGGTTTCAATCACAGCTTCACCGTCACTTTGTGTGCTTGGTGACATGAGTGCCATCGATGTGGAAGGAGGATTAGGCTCTATCATTTTCATAACTCTTTGCATTGCTAAAAAAACTATTTTAATAAATTGGAAAAGCAAAAAAAATATAAATATAAGTCAACACAGAAATCTGCTGCTTGATCATATCAGCTTGGAAAAAATGTCAGCCCAAAGTTCAAGTAACTTTGAAAGAATTCGGTCTCTCTGGTCTCCCATAGCTAACTCCGTGACTTAGGGGGTGGGGGGGGCATGGTCGTCGCTGCTCCTTGCCCTTCTGCCGTGGGCCGGGGTGGGGGTCGGGGCCTCCGGTGCCTGGCCGGGGGTGGTGGGGGCTCCGTTGGTCGGGGGGTCGGGTCCGGCGCCTGGGTGGGGCGGCCTGGGGCGCTGCGTGGTCCTCTGGGCTTGGGTGTGGGGGTGCGTGGTGGGGGGGGTGGGGTGGTGGTCTGGCTTGGCTTGGGGGGGTGGTCCCTTTGCCTGTGCTGGGGGGGGTTGGCGGGGGGCGCTGCTCGGGGGGGGGGGCCCAGCGGCGCTGGATGGGCTTCCCGTCTACACCTGGGGCTGGGATCGGCCCTTCCCTGGCTCTGGGGCGGGACGGGACAACCCTCTTGGGGCCCCCGGTCGCTCTGGGTGTCATCCGCTTCGGCTGCGGGGTCTGGGGGTGGGGTGGGGTGGGGGTCTTGTCGGCCCTGTCCTGTGGGGGGGCATTCTGGGGGAGGGGGGGGGCCACTATTGGTACGGGGCAGGGGGGGTTGACGGGTCGGGGTCTCCGCTGAGGCCATCGGCGGTTTCCCCGGCCGGTTGGCTGCCTCGGTCCCGTCGAGGCCTGACCAGAGCTCTTCTAGGGCCGGCGTTTGGGGGTGGGGGCCTGGGCTTGCTCCGGGGGGGGGCGGCGCTTTCTGGCTCCCCTCTCTCTGTGTGGGGGTGGTGGTGCTGGGCCTGGGGTGTCTGCGCCTCCGGGGGTGGGGCCCCGGGGCTGGGTGGGCCTGGCCCCCTTGCTGGGGGGGGGGGCGGGGGACGGCTGTTTGACCACCGGGGGACAGTCTATCATCTGTCCCCAACTTACCCCCTTCCTCATATAACCTCATAATAGGGTGAGGGGGCGGGGGGCTTAGCCTGCGATGAGCCTTGGGGGGGGGGGGTTTACTAGGCAGTGACCCCCCTCCTGTGGTTGCCGTATGGAGTGGGCCCCCCCTCTTTCGGTTTTATTTGCACCTTAGACATGTAGGGCCCTTGGTAGGGGGGGTGCTTGGACATCACTGCCAGCAAGCAGCGGATGTCCTCCTAGCACCCTACCCGCCAATTTTAACCGCACCTTAGACATTTAGGGCCCCTTGGTGGGGAGGGTGAGGGGACGTCACTGTGAGTAATCAGGAGACGTCCCCTTAGTGCCCTACCCGCCAATTTTAACCGCACCCCCCTTAGTACACACACCCCTCCCCCCTCAATATATACATCCCAACATAAACACACACACATGCACACACACACTCTCTCAAACACACATACACGCACACACATTTTGCAAGGAAGGTGGGACCTAGGACCATCTGTCCCCTGCCTCTTCCCTGGTGGGGGGTACGGGCCCCTTTGCAACGGCGGCTGTGTCCCCGGGGTGCTGGCTTCCTGGGCCCGGCGGTGCTCTCTCCGCGCGGTGGGGGGGTTCACATTACATCTGAGCCGGGGGTGTTCGTGTCCCTGGGGGGTGGGTTCTGGTCCTTGCTCCTGAGTGCTGGGCCCCGCCAAATTTCCAACTGTGGCCGAGCCTGGTCGGGCCATATTTACAACACCCCTTGAAGGCCCTCTTTTTTCCCCGGGGTTCCCCCCTCCTGGGCGGGGGCGGCGGGCCCCTGCCTCGCTCCTCCCTGGACCAACCGTTGGCCGGGCGGATGGCTGCCTGGAGTGCGGAGTGGGTCTCCCTTGGGGGGTCCTGGCCCGTACCTGGGGTTGGGGCGGGGGGATGCCCGGAACTCCTGGGTGGTGGTGGGGTGCTCGTCTGGGGCTGTGGGCGTCCTTCTCCGGTGGGGCCCTGCGTTGGGTTCTCCCGGCGCGGCGGGGGGGCTGCTCTCCTGGTTGGGCTGGGGCGGCGCCCTCTTTCCCTCCGTGCCTCCCTGCTCTCTGGCTCTGGGGGCCTTGCGGCGGCCCTGCTGGCCCTGGCCTGGGTGGCGGGCTTGGTCGCCCGGGCGGCGGTTGTTCCCTGCCGGTTCCCGTGTGGTGTTGGGGGGAATCCGGCTGCCGCTTCTGGTGCGGTGGGGGTCTTGGGGTGGGGATGGCTGGGCACTCTCCCTCCTTCTTTTCACGTTCCACCATCCATTTTAGAAGAACATAAACACTCACCTGAGCACAGGTGTCAGCTCAACAGACTGAATGACTGAAATATTTCACACTAGTTGGTTTTAAGGCATAAGTATGCGTGTGAACACTATCTGTTTTGTGTACATGTCGACAGGTGGACATTTTTGCAACTAACAGGTGTGTTTATAACATTTGAGTGTGCGTGTGGACAGGCTCCGCCCTTTTTTTTTTTGTTTGTTTGTTTTGTTTTTACATTTGAACCTTACCATAATGATTAACAACCAGTAAACTTGTTGCTTTATGCTGCTTCATGGTCTTATCCCCCTTCCCTTCCTATTATCACCCACTACCCCCCCTCTCTCTAACGTCCCTCTCTCTTCTTCCCCTCTTTCCTTTTCCGTCCGGTCCAACACCAAAGATTTTCAGACATGTTTGAAATTAATAAAGTTTGGCCTCAATTACAAAAGGGGTTTATTCAGACATACCTTTGGTTTGTCTGAAGATTAATAACCCCTCTTGTTAAAGTAAAATATGTCCAACCCAAGAGGCCCTCAGCTCTCATCTGTCTGCCTAGCTGTTGGACAGGACAAGTTAAAAAAAAAAAAAAAAAAAAAAAAAAAAACTTTTGGGTGCATTTGTTGCTAAAAAAAAATCATTTTGTCAGTCAAAAGTACCAAAAGTGTCAAAAAAGCGTTTTCGGCTCTATGACTGTTTTGAATTTTAAACTTACAATGTGGCATAAAATAACAATTTCTTGAACATCAAATGAGAACTTCAACTTTTGGGTGCGTTTTTTGCTAAAAAATCATTTTGTCAGTCAAAAGTGCCAAAAATGTCAAAAAAGCGTTTTCGGCTCTATGACTGTTTTGAATTTTAAACTTACAACGTTGCATAAAATAACACTTTCTTGAACTGCAAATGAGAACTTTGACTTTTGGGTGCGTTTTTTGCTAAAAAATCATTTTGTCAGTCAAAAGTGCCAAAAATGTCAAAAAAGCATTTTCGGCTCTATGACTGTTTTGAATTTTAAACTTACAACGTTGCATAAAATAACACTTTCTTGAACTGCAAATGAGAACTTTGACTTTTGGGTGCATTTGTTTCTAAAAAAAATCATTTTGTCAGTCAAAAGTGCCAAAAGTGTCAAAAAAGTGTTTTCGGCTCTAACTATTACTGGTTTGAAGTTTCAACTGACAACATGAGAAAAAATGAAACTTTCTTGAACATCAAATGAGAACTTCAACTTTTGGGTGCATTTGTTGCTAAAAAAAAATCATTTTGTCAGTCAAAAGTACCAAAAGTGTCAAAAAAGCGTTTTTGGCTCTATGACTGTTTTGAATTTTAAACTTAAAATGTGGCATAAAATAACACTTTCTTGAACATCAAATGAGAACTTCAACTTTTGGGTGCGTTTTTTGCTAAAAAATTATTTTTTCAGTCAAAAGTGCCAAAAATGTCAAAAAAGCGTTTTCGGCTCTATGACTGTTTTGAATTTTAAACTTACAACGTTGCATAAAATAACACTTTCTTGAACTGCAAATGAGAACTTCAACTTTATGGTGCATTTGTTTAAAAAAAAATCATTTTGTCAGTCAAAAGTGCCAAAAGTGTCAAAAAAGTGTTTTCGGCTCTAACTATTACTGGTTTGAAGTTTCAACTGACAACATGAGAAAAAATAAAACTTTCTTGAACATCAAATGAGAACTTCAACTTTTGGGTGCATTTGTTGCTAAAAAAAATCATTTTGTCAGTCAGAAGTACCAAAAGTGTCAAAAAAGCGTTTTCGGCTCTATGACTGTTTTGAATTTTAAACTTACAATGTGGCATAAAATAACAATTTCTTGAACATCAAATGAGAACTTCAACTTTTGGGTGCGTTTTTTTCTAAAAAATCATTTTGTCAGTCAAAAGTGCCAAAAGTGTCAAAAAAGTGTTTTCGGCTCTATGACTGTTTTGAATTTTAAACTTACAATGTGGCATAAAATAACACTTTCTTGAACATCAAATGAGAACTTCAACTTTTGGGTGCATTTGTTGCTAAAAAAAAATCATTTTGTCAGTCAAAAGTACCAAAAGTGTCAAAAAAGCGTTTTCGGCTCTATGACTGTTTTGAATTTTAAACTTACAATGTGGCATAAAATAACAATTTCTTGAACATCAAATGAGAACTTCAACTTTTGGGTGCGTTTTTTGCTAAAAAATCATTTTGTCAGTCAAAAGTGCCAAAAATGTCAAAAAAGCGTTTTCGGCTCTATGACTGTTTTGAATTTTAAACTTACAACGTTGCATAAAATAACACTTTCTTGAACTGCAAATGAGAACTTTGACTTTTGGGTGCGTTTTTTGCTAAAAAATCATTTTGTCAGTCAAAAGTGCCAAAAATGTCAAAAAAGCATTTTCGGCTCTATGACTGTTTTGAATTTTAAACTTACAACGTTGCATAAAATAACACTTTCTTGAACTGCAAATGAGAACTTTGACTTTTGGGTGCATTTGTTTCTAAAAAAAATCATTTTGTCAGTCAAAAGTGCCAAAAGTGTCAAAAAAGTGTTTTCGGCTCTAACTATTACTGGTTTGAAGTTTCAACTGACAACATGAGAAAAAATGAAACTTTCTTGAACATCAAATGAGAACTTCAACTTTTGGGTGCATTTGTTGCTAAAAAAAAATCATTTTGTCAGTCAAAAGTACCAAAAGTGTCAAAAAAGCGTTTTTGGCTCTATGACTGTTTTGAATTTTAAACTTAAAATGTGGCATAAAATAACACTTTCTTGAACATCAAATGAGAACTTCAACTTTTGGGTGCGTTTTTTGCTAAAAAATTATTTTTTCAGTCAAAAGTGCCAAAAATGTCAAAAAAGCGTTTTCGGCTCTATGACTGTTTTGAATTTTAAACTTACAACGTTGCATAAAATAACACTTTCTTGAACTGCAAATGAGAACTTCAACTTTATGGTGCATTTGTTTAAAAAAAAATCATTTTGTCAGTCAAAAGTGCCAAAAGTGTCAAAAAAGTGTTTTCGGCTCTAACTATTACTGGTTTGAAGTTTCAACTGACAACATGAGAAAAAATAAAACTTTCTTGAACATCAAATGAGAACTTCAACTTTTGGGTGCATTTGTTGCTAAAAAAAATCATTTTGTCAGTCAAAAGTACCAAAAGTGTCAAAAAAGCGTTTTCGGCTCTATGACTGTTTTGAATTTTAAACTTACAATGTGGCATAAAATAACAATTTCTTGAACATCAAATGAGAACTTCAACTTTTGGGTGCGTTTTTTTCTAAAAAATCATTTTGTCAGTCAAAAGTGCCAAAAGTGTCAAAAAAGCGTTTTCGGCTCTATGACTGTTTTGAATTTTAAACTTACAATGTGGCATAAAATAACACTTTCTTGAACATCAAATGAGAACTTCAACTTTTGGGTGCGTTTTTTGCTAAAAAATCATTTTGTCAGTCAAAAGTGCCAAAAATGTCACAAAAAGCGTTTTCGGCTCTATGACTGTTTTGAATTTTAAACTTACAACGTTGCATAAAATAACACTTTCTTGAACTGCAAATGAGAATTTTGACTTTTAGGTGCGTTTTTAGCTAAAAAATCATTTTGTCAGTCAAAAGTGCCAAAAGTGTAAAAAAAAGCGTTTACTGCTGACTGGTTTGAACTTTCAACTTATAACATGACAGAAAATAACACTTTCTTGAACATCAAATGAGAACTTCAACTTTTGGGGGCATTTGTTGTTAAAAAAATCATTTTGTCGGTCAAAAGTGCCAAAAGTGTCAAAAAAGCGTTTTCGGTTCTATGACTGTTTTGAATTTTAAACTTACAACGTTGCATAAAATAACACTTTCTTGAACTGCAAATGAGAACTTCAACTTTTGGGTGCATTTGTTTCTACAAAAAATCATTTTGTCAGTCAAAAGTGCCAAAAGTGTCAAAAAAGTGTTTTCGGCTCTAACTATTACTGGTTTGAAGTTTCAACTGACAACATAAGAAAAAATAAAACTTTCTTGAACATCAAATGAGAACTTCAACTTTTGGGTGCATTTGTTGCTAAAAAAAATCATTTTGTCAATCAAAAGTACCAAAAGTGTCAAAAAAGCGTTTTCGGCTCTATGACTGTTTTGAATTTTAAACTTACAACGTTGCATAAAATAACACTTTCTTGAACTGCAAATGAGAACTTCAACTTTTGGGTGCATTTGTTTCTAAAAAAAATCATTTTGTCAGTCAAAAGTGCCAAAAGTGTCAAAAAAGTGTTTTCGGCTCTAACTATTACTGGTTTGAAGTTTCAACTGACAACATGAGAAAAAATAAAACTTTCTTGAACATCAAATGAGAACTTCAACTTTTGGGTGCATTTGTTTCTAAAAAAAATCATTTTGTCAGTCAAAAGTGCCAAAAGTGTCAAAAAAGTGTTTTCGGCTCTAACTATTACTGGTTTGAAGTTTCAACTGACAACATGAGAAAAAATAACACTTTCTTGAACTGCAAATGAGAACTTCAACTTTTGGGTGCATTTGTTTCTAAAAAAAATCATTTTGTCAGTCAAAAGTGTCAAAAAAGTGTTTTCGGCTCTAACTATTACTGGTTTGAAGTTTCAACTGACAACATGAGAAAATATAAAACTTTCTTGAACATCAAATGAGAACTTAAACTTTTGGGTGCATTTGTTGCTAAAAAAAATCATTTTGTCAGTCAAAAGTGCCAAAAATGTCAAAAAAGCGTTTTCGGCTCTATGACTGTTTTGAATTTTAAACTTACAACGTTGCATAAAATAACACTTTCTTGAACTGCAAATGAGAACTTCAACTTTTGGGTGCATTTGTTTCTAAAAAAAATCATTTTGTCAGTCAAAAGTGTCAAAAAAGCATTTTTGGCTCTATGACTGATTTGAATTTTAAACTTAAAATGTGGCATAAAATAACAATTTCTTGAACATCAAATGAGAACTTCAACTTTTGGGTGCGTTTTTTGCTAAAAATCATTTTGTCAGTCAAAAGTGCAAAAAATGTCAAAAAAGCGTTTTCGGCTCTATGATTGTTTTGAATTTTAAACTTACAACGTTGCATAAAATAACAATTTCTTGAACATCAAATGAGAACTTCAACTTTTGGGTGCGTTTTTTGCTAAAAAATCATTTTGTCAGTCAAAAGTGCCAAAAGTGTCAAAAAAGAGTTTTCGGCTCTATGACTGTTTTGAATTTTAAACTTACAATGTGGCATAAAAAAACAATTTCTTGAACATCAAATGAGAACTTCAACTTTTGGGTGCGTTTTTTGCTAAAAATCATTTTGTCAGTCAAAAGTGCCAAAAATGTCAAAAAAGCGTTTTCGGCTCTATGATTGTTTTGAATTTTAAACTTACAACGTTGCATAAAATAACACTTTCTTGAACTGCAAATGAGAACTTCAACTTTTGGGTGCATTTGTTTCTAAAAAAAATCATTTTGTCAGTCAAAAGTGTCAAAAAAGTGTTTTCGGCTCTAACTATTACTGGTTTGAAGTTTCAACTGACAACATGAGAAAAAATAAAACTTTCTTGAACGTCAAATGAGAACTTCAACTTTTGGGTATATTTGTTGCTAAAACAAATCATTTTGTCAGTCAAAAGTACCAAAAGTGTCAAAAAAGCGTTTTCGGCTCTATGACTGTTTTGAATTTTAAACTTACAATGTGGCATAAAATAAAACTTTCTTGAACATCAAATGAGAACTTCAACTTTTGGGTGCGTTTTTTGCTAAAAAATAATTTTGTCAGTCAAAAGTGCCAAAAATGTCAAAAAAGCGTTTTCGGCTCTATGACTGTTTTGAATTTTAAACTTACAACGTTGCATAAAATAAAACTTTCTTGAAATGCAAATGAGAACTTCAACTTTTGGGTGCATTTGTTTTTAAAAAAAATCATTTTGTCAGTCAAAAGTGCCAAAAGTGTCAAAAAAGATTTTTCGGCTCTAACTATTACTGGTTTGAAGTTTCAACTGACAACATGAGAAAAAATAAAACTTTCTTGAACATCAAATGAGAACTTCAACTTTTGGGTGCATTTTTTTCTAAAAAAAATCATTTTGTCACTCAAAAGTGCCAAAAGTGTCAAAAAAGTGTTTTCGGCTCTAACTATTACTGGTTTGAAATTTCAACTGACAACATGAGAAAAAATAAAACTTTCTTGAACATCAAATGAGAACTTCAACTTTTGGGTGCATTTGTTGCTAAAAAAAATCATTTTGTCAGTCAAAAGTACCAAAAGTGTCAAAAAAGCGTTTTCGGCTCTATGACTGTTTTGAATTTTAAACTTACAATGTGGCATAAAATAACAATTTCTTGAACATCAAATGAGAACTTCAACTTTTGGGTGCGTTTTTTGCTAAAAAATCATTTTGTCAGTCAAAAGTGCCAAAAATGTCAAAAAAGCGTTTTCGGCTCTATGACTGTTTTGAATTTTAAACTTACAACGTTGCATAAAATAACACTTTCTTGAACTGCAAATGAGAACTTTGACTTTTGGGTGCGTTTTTTGCTAAAAAATCATTTTGTCAGTCAAAAGTGCCAAAAATGTCAAAAAAGCATTTTCGGCTCTATGACTGTTTTGAATTTTAAACTTACAACGTTGCATAAAATAACACTTTCTTGAACTGCAAATGAGAACTTTGACTTTTGGGTGCATTTGTTTCTAAAAAAAATCATTTTGTCAGTCAAAAGTGCCAAAAGTGTCAAAAAAGTGTTTTCGGCTCTAACTATTACTGGTTTGAAGTTTCAACTGACAACATGAGAAAAAATGAAACTTTCTTGAACATCAAATGAGAACTTCAACTTTTGGGTGCATTTGTTGCTAAAAAAAAATCATTTTGTCAGTCAAAAGTACCAAAAGTGTCAAAAAAGCGTTTTTGGCTCTATGACTGTTTTGAATTTTAAACTTACAATGTGGCATAAAATAACACTTTCTTGAACATCAAATGAGAACTTCAACTTTTGGGTGCGTTTTTTGCTAAAAAATTATTTTTTCAGTCAAAAGTGCCAAAAATGTCAAAAAAGCGTTTTCGGCTCTATGACTGTTTTGAATTTTAAACTTACAATGTGGCATAAAATAACAATTTCTTGAACATCAAATGAGAACTTCAACTTTTGGGTGCGTTTTTTTCTAAAAAATCATTTTGTCAGTCAAAAGTGCCAAAAGTGTCAAAAAAGCGTTTTCGGCTCTATGACTGTTTTGAATTTTAAACTTACAATGTGGCATAAAATAACACTTTCTTGAACATCAAATGAGAACCTCAACTTTTGGGTGCGTTTTTTGCTAAAAAATCATTTTGTCAGTCAAAAGTGCCAAAAATGTCACAAAAAGCGTTTTCGGCTCTATGACTGTTTTGAATTTTAAACTTACAACGTTGCATAAAATAACACTTTCTTGAACTGCAAATGAGAATTTTGACTTTTAGGTGCGTTTTCAGCTAAAAAATCATTTTGTCAGTCAAAAGTGCCAAAAGTGTAAAAAAAAGCGTTTACTGCTGACTGGTTTGAACTTTCAACTTATAACATGACAGAAAATAACACTTTCTTGAACATCAAATGAGAACTTCAACTTTTGGGGGCATTTGTTGTTAAAAAAATCATTTTGTCAGTCAAAAGTGCCAAAAGTGTCAAAAAAGTGTTTTCGGCTCTAACTATTACTGGTTTGAAGTTTCAACTGACAACATAAGAAAAAATAAAACTTTCTTGAACATCAAATGAGAACTTCAACTTTTGGGTGCATTTGTTGCTAAAAAAAATCATTTTGTCAATCAAAAGTACCAAAAGTGTCAAAAAAGCGTTTTCGGCTCTATGATTGTTTTGAATTTTAAACTTACAACGTTGCATAAAATAACACTTTCTTGAACTGCAAATGAGAACTTCAACTTTTGGGTGCATTTGTTTCTAAAAAAAATCATTTTGTCAGTCAAAAGTGTCAAAAAAGTGTTTTCGGCTCTAACTATTACTGGTTTGAAGTTTCAACTGACAACATGAGAAAAAATAAAACTTTCTTGAACGTCAAATGAGAACTTCAACTTTTGGGTGCATTTGTTGCTAAAACAAATCATTTTGTCAGTCAAAAGTACCAAAAGTGTCAAAAAAGCGTTTTCGGCTCTATGACTGTTTTGAATTTTAAACTTACAATGTGGCATAAAATAAAACTTTCTTGAACATCAAATGAGAACTTCAACTTTTGGGTGCGTTTTTTGCTAAAAAATCATTTTGTCAGTCAAAAGTGCCAAAAATGTCAAAAAAGCGTTTTCGGCTCTATGACTGTTTTGAATTTTAAACTTACAATGTGGCATAAAATAAAACTTTCTTGAAATGCAAATGAGAACTTCAACTTTTGGGTGCATTTGTTTCTAAAAAAAATCATTTTGTCAGTCAAAAGTGCCAAAAGTGTCAAAAAAGATTTTTCGGCTCTAACTATTACTGGTTTGAAGTTTCAACTGACAACATGAGAAAAAAATAAAACTTTCTTGAACATCAAATGAGAACTTCAACTTTTGGGTGCATTTGTTTCTAAAAAAAATCATTTTGTCACTCAAAAGTGCCAAAAGTGTCAAAAAAGTGTTTTCGGCTCTAACTATTACTGGTTTGAAATTTCAACTGACAACATGAGAAAAAATAAAACTTTCTTGAACATCAAATGAGAACTTCAACTTTTGGGTGCATTTGTTGCTAAAAAAAATCATTTTGTCAGTCAAAAGTACCAAAAGTGTCAAAAAAGCGTTTTCGGCTCTATGACTGTTTTGAATTTTAAACTTACAATGTGGCATAAAATAACAATTTCTTGAACATCAAATGAGAACTTCAACTTTTGGGTGCGTTTTTTGCTAAAAAATCATTTTGTCAGTCAAAAGTGCCAAAAATGTCAAAAAAGCGTTTTCGGCTCTATGACTGTTTTGAATTTTAAACTTACAACGTTGCATAAAATAACACTTTCTTGAACTGCAAATGAGAACTTTGACTTTTGGGTGCGTTTTTTGCTAAAAAATCATTTTGTCAGTCAAAAGTGCCAAAAATGTCAAAAAAGCATTTTCGGCTCTATGACTGTTTTGAATTTTAAACTTACAACGTTGCATAAAATAACACTTTCTTGAACTGCAAATGAGAACTTTGACTTTTGGGTGCATTTGTTTCTAAAAAAAATCATTTTGTCAGTCAAAAGTGCCAAAAGTGTCAAAAAAGTGTTTTCGGCTCTAACTATTACTGGTTTGAAGTTTCAACTGACAACATGAGAAAAAATGAAACTTTCTTGAACATCAAATGAGAACTTCAACTTTTGGGTGCATTTGTTGCTAAAAAAAAATCATTTTGTCAGTCAAAAGTACCAAAAGTGTCAAAAAAGCGTTTTTGGCTCTATGACTGTTTTGAATTTTAAACTTACAATGTGGCATAAAATAACACTTTCTTGAACATCAAATGAGAACTTCAACTTTTGGGTGCGTTTTTTGCTAAAAAATTATTTTTTCAGTCAAAAGTGCCAAAAATGTCAAAAAAGCGTTTTCGGCTCTATGACTGTTTTGAATTTTAAACTTACAATGTGGCATAAAATAACAATTTCTTGAACATCAAATGAGAACTTCAACTTTTGGGTGCGTTTTTTTCTAAAAAATCATTTTGTCAGTCAAAAGTGCCAAAAGTGTCAAAAAAGCGTTTTCGGCTCTATGACTGTTTTGAATTTTAAACTTACAATGTGGCATAAAATAACACTTTCTTGAACATCAAATGAGAACTTCAACTTTTGGGTGCGTTTTTTGCTAAAAAATCATTTTGTCAGTCAAAAGTGCCAAAAATGTCACAAAAAGCGTTTTCGGCTCTATGACTGTTTTGAATTTTAAACTTACAACGTTGCATAAAATAACACTTTCTTGAACTGCAAATGAGAATTTTGACTTTTAGGTGCGTTTTTAGCTAAAAAATCATTTTGTCAGTCAAAAGTGCCAAAAGTGTAAAAAAAAGCGTTTACTGCTGACTGGTTTGAACTTTCAACTTATAACATGACAGAAAATAACACTTTCTTGAACATCAAATGAGAACTTCAACTTTTGGGGGCATTTGTTGTTAAAAAAATCATTTTGTCAGTCAAAAGTGCCAAAAGTGTCAAAAAAGTGTTTTCGGCTCTAACTATTACTGGTTTGAAGTTTCAACTGACAACATAAGAAAAAATAAAACTTTCTTGAACATCAAATGAGAACTTCAACTTTTGGGTGCATTTGTTGCTAAAAAAAATCATTTTGTCAATCAAAAGTACCAAAAGTGTCAAAAAAGCGTTTTCGGCTCTATGATTGTTTTGAATTTTAAACTTACAACGTTGCATAAAATAACACTTTCTTGAACTGCAAATGAGAACTTCAACTTTTGGGTGCATTTGTTTCTAAAAAAAATCATTTTGTCAGTCAAAAGTGTCAAAAAAGTGTTTTCGGCTCTAACTATTACTGGTTTGAAGTTTCAACTGACAACATGAGAAAAAATAAAACTTTCTTGAACGTCAAATGAGAACTTCAACTTTTGGGTGCATTTGTTGCTAAAACAAATCATTTTGTCAGTCAAAAGTACCAAAAGTGTCAAAAAAGCGTTTTCGGCTCTATGACTGTTTTGAATTTTAAACTTACAATGTGGCATAAAATAAAACTTTCTTGAACATCAAATGAGAACTTCAACTTTTGGGTGCGTTTTTTGCTAAAAAATCATTTTGTCAGTCAAAAGTGCCAAAAATGTCAAAAAAGCGTTTTCGGCTCTATGACTGTTTTGAATTTTAAACTTACAATGTGGCATAAAATAAAACTTTCTTGAAATGCAAATGAGAACTTCAACTTTTGGGTGCATTTGTTTCTAAAAAAAATCATTTTGTCAGTCAAAAGTGCCAAAAGTGTCAAAAAAGATTTTTCGGCTCTAACTATTACTGGTTTGAAGTTTCAACTGACAACATGAGAAAAAAATAAAACTTTCTTGAACATCAAATGAGAACTTCAACTTTTGGGTGCATTTGTTTCTAAAAAAAATCATTTTGTCACTCAAAAGTGCCAAAAGTGTCAAAAAAGTGTTTTCGGCTCTAACTATTACTGGTTTGAAATTTCAACTGACAACATGAGAAAAAATAAAACTTTCTTGAACATCAAATGAGAACTTCAACTTTTGGGTGCATTTGTTGCTAAAAAAAATCATTTTGTCAGTCAAAAGTACCAAAAGTGTCAAAAAAGCGTTTTCGGCTCTATGACTGTTTTGAATTTTAAACTTACAATGTGGCATAAAATAACAATTTCTTGAACATCAAATGAGAACTTCAACTTTTGGGTGCGTTTTTTGCTAAAAAATCGTTTTGTCAGTCAAAAGTGCCAAAAATGTCAAAAAAGCGTTTTCGGCTCTATGACTGTTTTGAATTTTAAACTTACAACGTTGCATAAAATAACACTTTCTTGAACTGCCAATGAGAACTTTGACTTTTGGGTGCGTTTTTTGCTAAAAAATCATTTTGTCAGTCAAAAGTGCAAAAAATGTCAAAAAAGCGTTTTCGGCTCTATGATTGTTTTGAATTTTAAACTTACAACGTTGCATAAAATAACACTTTCTTGAACTGCAAATGAGAACTTCAACTTTTGGGTGCATTTGTTTCTAAAAAAAATCATTTTGTCAGTCAAAAGTGTCAAAAAAGTGTTTTCGGCTCTAACTATTACTGGTTTGAAGTTTCAACTGACAACATGAGAAAAAATAAAACTTTCTTGAACATCAAATGAGAACTTCAACTTTTGGGTGCATTTGTTGCTAAAAAAAATCATTTTGTCAGTCAAAAGTACCAAAAGTGTCAAAAAAGCGTTTTCGGCTCTATGACTGTTTTGAATTTTAAACTTACAATGTGGCATAAAATAACAATTTCTTGAACATCAAATGAGAACTTCAACTTTTGGGTGCGTTTTTTTCTAAAAAATCATTTTGTCAGTCAAAAGTGCCAAAAGTGTCAAAAAAGCGTTTTCGGCTCTATGACTGTTTTGAATTTTAAACTTACAATGTGGCATAAAATAACACTTTCTTGAACATCAAATGAGAACCTCAACTTTTGGGTGCGTTTTTTGCTAAAAAATCATTTTGTCAGTCAAAAGTGCCAAAAATGTCACAAAAAGCGTTTTCGGCTCTATGACTGTTTTGAATTTTAAACTTACAACGTTGCATAAAATAACACTTTCTTGAACTGCAAATGAGAATTTTGACTTTTAGGTGCGTTTTTAGCTAAAAAATCATTTTGTCAGTCAAAAGTGCCAAAAGTGTAAAAAAAAGCGTTTACTGCTGACTGGTTTGAACTTTCAACTTATAAAATGACAGAAAATAACACTTTCTTGAACTGCAAATGAGAACTTAAACTTTTGGGGGCATTTGTTGTTAAAAAAATCATTTTGTCGGTCAAAAGTGCCAAAAGTGTCAAAAAGCGTTTTCGGTTCTATGACTGTTTTGAATTTTAAACTTACAACGTTGCATAAAATAACACTTTCTTGAACTGCAAATGAGAACTTCAACTTTTGGGTGCATTTGTTTCTACAAAAAATCATTTTGTCAGTCAAAAGTGCCAAAAGTGTCAAAAAAGTGTTTTCGGCTCTAACTATTACTGGTTTGAAGTTTCAACTGACAACATGAGAAAAAATAAAACTTTCTTGAACATCAAATGAGAACTTCTCCTTTTTTTGGGTGCATTTGTTGCTAAAAAAAATCATTTTGTCAGTCAAAAGTACCAAAAGTGTCAAAAAAGCGTTTTCGGCTCTATGACTGTTTTGAATTTTAAACTTACAACGTTGCATAAAATAACACTTTCTTGAACTGCAAATGAGAACTTCAACTTTTGGGTGCATTTGTTTCTAAAAAAAATCATTTTGTCAGTCAAAAGTGTCAAAAAAGCGTTTTTGGCTCTATGACTGTTTTGAATTTTAAACTTACAATGTGGCATAAAATAACAATTTCTTGAACATCAAATGAGAACTTCAACTTTTGGGTGCGTTTTTTGCTAAAAATCATTTTGTCAGTCAAAAGTGTCAAAAAAGCGTTTTTGGCTCTATGACTGATTTGAATTTTAAACTTACAATGTGGCATAAAATAACAATTTCTTGAACATCAAATGAGAACTTCAACTTTTGGGTGCGTTTTTTGCTAAAAATCATTTTGTCAGTCAAAAGTGCAAAAAATGTCAAAAAAGCGTTTTCGGCTCTATGATTGTTTTGAATTTTAAACTTACAACGTTGCATAAAATAACACTTTCTTGAACATCAAATGAGAACCTCAACTTTTGGGTGCGTTTTTTGCTAAAAAATCATTTTGTCAGTCAAAAGTGCCAAAAATGTCACAAAAAGCGTTTTCGGCTCTATGACTGTTTTGAATTTTAAACTTACAACGTTGCATAAAATAACACTTTCTTGAACTGCAAATGAGAATTTTGACTTTTAGGTGCGTTTTTAGCTAAAAAATCATTTTGTCAGTCAAAAGTGCCAAAAGTGTAAAAAAAAGCGTTTACTGCTGACTGGTTTGAACTTTCAACTTATAAAATGACAGAAAATAACACTTTCTTGAACTGCAAATGAGAACTTAAACTTTTGGGGGCATTTGTTGTTAAAAAAATCATTTTGTCGGTCAAAAGTGCCAAAAGTGTCAAAAAAGCGTTTTCGGTTCTATGACTGTTTTGAATTTTAAACTTACAACGTTGCATAAAATAACACTTTCTTGAACTGCAAATGAGAACTTCAACTTTTGGGTGCATTTGTTTCTACAAAAAATCATTTTGTCAGTCAAAAGTGCCAAAAGTGTCAAAAAAGTGTTTTCGGCTCTAACTATTACTGGTTTGAAGTTTCAACTGACAACATGAGAAAAAATAAAACTTTCTTGAACATCAAATGAGAACTTCTCCTTTTTTTGGGTGCATTTGTTGCTAAAAAAAATCATTTTGTCAGTCAAAAGTACCAAAAGTGTCAAAAAAGCGTTTTCGGCTCTATGACTGTTTTGAATTTTAAACTTACAATGTGGCATAAAATAACAATTTCTTGAACATCAAATGAGAACTTCAACTTTTGGGTGCGTTTTTTGCTAAAAAATCATTTTTTCAGTCAAAAGTGCCAAAAGTGTCAAAAAAGCGTTTTCGGCTCTATGACTGTTTTGAATTTTAAACTTACAACGTTGCATAAAATAACACTTTCTTGAACTGCAAATGAGAACTTCAACTTTTGGGTGCATTTGTTTCTAAAAAAAATCATTTTGTCAGTCAAAAGTGTCAAAAAAGCGTTTTTGGCTCTATGACTGTTTTGAATTTTAAACTTACAATGTGGCATAAAATAACAATTTCTTGAACATCAAATGAGAACTTCAACTTTTGGGTGCGTTTTTTGCTAAAAATCATTTTGTCAGTCAAAAGTGCAAAAAATGTCAAAAAAGCGTTTTCGGCTCTATGATTGTTTTGAATTTTAAACTTACAACGTTGCATAAAATAACACTTTCTTGAACTGCAAATGAGAACTTCAACTTTTGGGTGCATTTGTTTCTAAAAAAAATCATTTTGTCAGTCAAAAGTGTCAAAAAAGTGTTTTCGGCTCTAACTATTACTGGTTTGAAGTTTCAACTGACAACATGAGAAAAAATAAAACTTTCTTGAACATCAAATGAGAACTTCAACTTTTGGGTGCATTTGTTGCTAAAAAAAATCATTTTGTCAGTCAAAAGTACCAAAAGTGTCAAAAAAGCGTTTTCGGCTCTATGACTGTTTTGAATTTTAAACTTACAATGTGGCATAAAATAACAATTTCTTGAACATCAAATGAGAACTTCAACTTTTGGGTGCGTTTTTTTCTAAAAAATCATTTTGTCAGTCAAAAGTGCCAAAAGTGTCAAAAAAGCGTTTTCGGCTCTATGACTGTTTTGAATTTTAAACTTACAATGTGGCATAAAATAACACTTTCTTGAACATCAAATGAGAACCTCAACTTTTGGGTGCGTTTTTTGCTAAAAAATCATTTTGTCAGTCAAAAGTGCCAAAAATGTCACAAAAAGCGTTTTCGGCTCTATGACTGTTTTGAATTTTAAACTTACAACGTTGCATAAAATAACACTTTCTTGAACTGCAAATGAGAATTTTGACTTTTAGGTGCGTTTTTAGCTAAAAAATCAATTTGTCAGTCAAAAGTGCCAAAAGTGTAAAAAAAAGCGTTTACTGCTGACTGGTTTGAACTTTCAACTTATAAAATGACAGAAAATAACACTTTCTTGAACTGCAAATGAGAACTTCAACTTTTGGGGGCATTTGTTGTTAAAAAAATCATTTTGTCGGTCAAAAGTGCCAAAAGTGTCAAAAAAGCGTTTTCGGTTCTATGACTGTTTTGAATTTTAAACTTACAACGTTGCATAAAATAACACTTTCTTGAACTGCAAATGAGAACTTCAACTTTTGGGTGCATTTGTTTCTACAAAAAATCATTTTGTCAGTCAAAAGTGCCAAAAGTGTCAAAAAAGTGTTTTCGGCTCTAACTATTACTGGTTTGAAGTTTCAACTGACAACATGAGAAAAAATAAAACTTTCTTGAACATCAAATGAGAACTTCAACTTTTGGGTGCATTTGTTGCTAAAAAAAATCATTTTGTCAGTCAAAAGTACCAAAAGTGTCAAAAAAGCGTTTTCGGCTCTATGACTGTTTTGAATTTTAAACTTACAATGTGGCATAAAATAACAATTTCTTGAACATCAAATGAGAACTTCAACTTTTGGGTGCCTTTTTTGCTAAAAAATCATTTTTTCAGTCAAAAGTGCCAAAAGTGTCAAAAAAGCGTTTTCGGCTCTATGACTGTTTTGAATTTTAAACTTACAATGTGGCATAAAATAATTTCTTGAACATCAAATGAGAACTTCAACTTTTGGGTGCGTTTTTTGCTAAAAATCATTTTGTCAGTCAAAAGTGCAAAAAATGTCAAAAAAGCGTTTTCGGCTCTATGATTGTTTTGAATTTTAAACTTACAACGTTGCATAAAATAACACTTTCTTGAACTGCAAATGAGAACTTCAACTTTTGGGTGCATTTGTTTCTAAAAAAAATCATTTTGTCAGTCAAAAGTGTCAAAAAAGTGTTTTCGGCTCTAACTATTACTGGTTTGAAGTTTCAACTGACAACATGAGAAAAAATAAAACTTTCTTGAACATCAAATGAGAACTTCAACTTTTGGGTGCATTTGTTGCTAAAAAAAATCATTTTGTCAGTCAAAAGTACCAAAAGTGTCAAAAAAGCGTTTTCGGCTCTATGACTGTTTTGAATTTTAAACTTACAATGTGGCATAAAATAACAATTTCTTGAACATCAAATGAGAACTTCAACTTTTGGGTGCGTTTTTTTCTAAAAAATCATTTTGTCAGTCAAAAGTGCCAAAAGTGTCAAAAAAGCGTTTTCGGCTCTATGACTGTTTTGAATTTTAAACTTACAATGTGGCATAAAATAACACTTTCTTGAACATCAAATGAGAACCTCAACTTTTGGGTGCGTTTTTTGCTAAAAAATCATTTTGTCAGTCAAAAGTGCCAAAAATGTCACAAAAAGCGTTTTCGGCTCTATGACTGTTTTGAATTTTAAACTTACAACGTTGCATAAAATAACACTTTCTTGAACTGCAAATGAGAATTTTGACTTTTAGGTGCGTTTTTAGCTAAAAAATCAATTTGTCAGTCAAAAGTGCCAAAAGTGTAAAAAAAAGCGTTTACTGCTGACTGCTTTGAATTTTAAACTTACAAAGTGGCATAAAATAACACTTTCTTGAAATGCAAATGAGAACTTCAACTTTTGTGTGCATTTGTTGCTAAAAAAAATCATTTTGTCAGTCAAAAGTACCAAAAGTGTCAAAAAAGCGTTTTCGGCTCTATGACTGTTTTGAATTTTAAACTTACAATGTGGCATAAAATAACAATTTCTTGAACATCAAATGAGAACTTCAACTTTTGGGTGCGTTTTTTGCTAAAAAATCATTTTGTCAGTCAAAAGTGCCAAAAATGTCAAAAAAGCGTTTTCGGCTCTATGACTGTTTTGAATTTTAAACTTACAACGTTGCATAAAATAAAACTTTCTTGAAATGCAAATGAGAACTTCAACTTTTGGGTGCATTTGTTTCTAAAAAAAATCATTTTGTCAGTCAAAGGTGCCAAAAGTGTCAAAAAAGATTTTTCGGCTCTAACTATTACTGGTTTGAAATTTCAACTGACAACATGAGAAAAAATAAAACTTTCTTGAACATCAAATGAGAACTTCAACTTTTGGGTGCATTTGTTGCTAAAACAAATCATTTTGTCAGTCAAAAGTACCAAAAGTGTCAAAAAAGCGTTTTCGGCTCTATGACTGTTTTGAATTTTAAACTTACAATGTGGCATAAAATAACAATTTCTTGAACATCAAATGAGAACTTCAACTTTTGGGTGCGTTTTTTGCTAAAAAATCATTTTGTCAGTCAAAAGTGCCAAAAATGTCAAAAAAGCGTTTTCGGCTCTATGACTGTTTTGAATTTTAAACTTACAACGTTGCATAAAATAACACTTTCTTGAACTGCAAATGAGAACTTTGACTTTTGGGTGCGTTTTTTGCTAAAAAATCATTTTGTCAGTCAAAAGTGCCAAAAATGTCAAAAAAGCATTTTCGGCTCTATGACTTGTTTTGAATTTTAAACTTACAACGTTGCATAAAATAACACTTTCTTGAACTGCAAATGAGAACTTCAACTTTTGGGTGCATTTGTTTCTAAAAAAAACATTTTGTCAGTCAAAAGTGTCAAAAAAGTTTTTTCGGCTCTAACTATTACTGGTTTGAAGTTTCAACTGACAACATGAGAAAAAATAAAACTTTCTTGAACATCAAATGAGAACTTCAACTTTTGGGTGCATTTGTTGCTAAAAAAAATCATTTTGTCAGTCAAAAGTACCAAAAGTGTCAAAAAAGCGTTTTTGGCTCTAAGTATTACTGGTTTGAAGTTTCAAATGACAACGTGACAAAAACTAACACTTTCCTAAACTGCAAATGAGAACTCTTATTTTTGAGCCTATTTTTTTCTGAGAAATCATTTATTGAGTCAAAAGTGTATGTACAATATGCTCTCAAAAATGCAGAACGTATTATATATTGTCACCAAGTAAGTGGAGAAGACCAAACAGTGCTTTCTGGAGCTGAAAACGCTATTTTGACACTTTTGAATGAAAAACTGATTTTTATGTACAATATGCACTCAAAAGTGAAGCAAGTGTCATTTCTTGTCAGCTTCTAAGTGGAGAGGTCAAAACAGTGCTGTTTAGAGCGGAAAACGCTATTTTGACACTTTTGTATGAAAAACTGTTTTTTGTGGCCAAAATGCACTCAAAAGTCAAAGTTCTAATTTTCAGATGAAGAACGTGTTATATATTGTCACCTTGTAAGTGGAGAAGTCCAAACAGTGCTGTTTTGAGCTGAAAACGCTTTTATGACACTTTTAAATGAAAAACTGATTTTTATGTACAATATGCCCTCAAAACAGAAGAAAGTGTCATTTCTTGTCAGCTTCTAAGTGGAGAAAGCAAAACAGTGCTTTCTAGAGCTGAAAACGCTATTTTGACACTTTTGAATGAAAAACTGTTTTTTGTGGCCAAAATGCACTCAAAAGCCAAAGTTCTCATTTGCAGATGAAGAACGTCTTATATCTTGTCACGCAGTAACTGGATGAGTCCAAACAGTGCTGTTTGGAGCTGAAAACGCTTTTATGACACTTTTGAATGAAAAACTGATTTTAATGTACAATATGCCCTCAAAACAGAAGAAAGTGTCATTTCTTGTCAGCTTCTAAGTGGAGAAAGCAAAACAGTGCTTTCTATAGCTGAAAACGCTATTTTGACACTTTTGAATGAAAAACTGTTTTTTGTGGCCAAAATGCACTCAAAAGCCAAAGTTCTCATTTGCAGATGAAGAACGTCTTATATCTTGTCACGCAGTAACTGGATGAGTCCAAACAGTGCTGTTTGGAGCTGAAAACGCTTTTATGACACTTTTGAATGAAAAACTGATTTTAATGTACAATATGCTCTCAAAAGTGCAGAACGTATTATATATTGTCACCAAGTAAGTGGAGAATACCAAACAGTGCTTTCTAGAGCTGAAAACGCTATTTTGACACTTTTGAATGAAAAACTTATTTTTATGTACAATATGCACTCAAAAGTGAAGCAAGTGTCATTTCTTGTCAGCTTTTAAGTGAAGTCAAAACAGTGCTGTTTAGAGCTGAAAACGCTATTTTGACACTTTTGTATGAAAAACTGTTTTTTGTGGCCAAAATGCACTCAAAAGTCAAAGTTCTAATTTTCAGATGAAGAACGTGTTATATATTGTCACCTTGTAAGTGGAGAAGTCCAAACAGTGCTGTTTTGAGTTGTAAACGCTTTTATGACACTTTTGAATGAAAAACTGTTTTTTGTGGCCAAAATGCACTCAAAAGTCAAAGTTCTAATTTTCAGATGAAGAACGTGTTATATATTGTCACCTTGTAAGTGGAGAAGTCAAAACAGTGCTTTCTAGAGCTGAAAACGCTATTTTGACACTTTTGAATGAAAAACTTTTTTTTGTGGCCAAAATGCAATAAAAAGCCAATGTTCTCATTTGCAGATGAAGAACGTGTTATCTCTTGTCACGCAGTAACTGGATGAGTCCAAACAGTGCTGTTTGGAGCTGAAAACGCTTTTATGACACTTTTGAATGAAAAAACTGATTTTAATGTACAATATGCCCTCAAAACAGAAGAAAGTGTCATTTCTTGTCAGCTTCTAAGTGGAGAAAGCAAAACAGTGCTTTCTATAGCTGAAAACGCTATTTTGACACTTTTGAATGAAAAACTGTTTTTTGTGGCCAAAATGCACTCAAAAGCCAAAGTTCTCATTTGCAGATGAAGAACGTCTTATATCTTGTCACGCAGTAACTGGATGAGTCCAAACAGTGCTGTTTGGAGCTGAAAACGCTTTTATGACACTTTTGAATGAAAAACTGATTTTAATGTACAATATGCTCTCAAAAGTGCAGAACGTATTATATATTGTCACCAAGTAAGTGGAGAATACCAAACAGTGCTTTCTAGAGCTGAAAACGCTATTTTGACACTTTTGAATGAAAAACTTATTTTTATGTACAATATGCACTCAAAAGTGAAGCAAGTGTCATTTCTTGTCAGCTTTTAAGTGAAGTCAAAACAGTGCTGTTTAGAGCTGAAAACGCTATTTTGACACTTTTGTATGAAAAACTGTTTTTTGTGGCCAAAATGCACTCAAAAGTCAAAGTTCTAATTTTCAGATGAAGAACGTGTTATATATTGTCACCTTGTAAGTGGAGAAGTCCAAACAGTGCTGTTTTGAGTTGTAAACGCTTTTATGACACTTTTGAATGAAAAACTGTTTTTTGTGGCCAAAATGCACTCAAAAGTCAAAGTTCTAATTTTCAGATGAAGAACGTGTTATATATTGTCACCTTGTAAGTGGAGAAGTCAAAACAGTGCTTTCTAGAGCTGAAAACGCTATTTTGACACTTTTGAATGAAAAACTTTTTTTTGTGGCCAAAATGCAATAAAAAGCCAATGTTCTCATTTGCAGATGAAGAACGTGTTATCTCTTGTCACGCAGTAACTGGACGAGTCCAAACAGTGCTTTCTAGAGCTGTAAACGCTATTTTGACACTTTTGAATGAAAAACTTATTTTTATGTACAATATGCACTCAAAAGTGAAGCAAGTGTCATTTCTTGTCAGCTTCTAAGTGGAGAGGTCAAAACAGTGCTGTTTAGAGCGGAAAACGCTATTTTGACACTTTTGTATGAAAAACTGTTTTTTGTGGCCAAAATGCACTCAAAAGTCAAAGTTCTAATTTTCAGATGAAGAACGTGTTATATATTGTCACCTTGTAAGTGGAGAAGTCCAAACAGTGCTGTTTTGAGCTGAAAACGCTTTTATGACACTTTTGAATGAAAAACTGATTTTTATGTACAATATGCCCTCAAAACAGAAGAAAGTGTCATTTCTTGTCAGCTTCTAAGTGGAGAAAGCAAAACAGTGCTTTCTAGAGCTGAAAACGCTATTTTGACACTTTTGAATGAAAAACTGTTTTTTGTGGCCAAAATGCACTCAAAAGCCAAAGTTCTCATTTGCAGATGAAGAACGTCTTATATCTTGTCACGCAGTAACTGGATGAGTACAAACAGTGCTGTTTGGAGCTGAAAACGCTTTTATGACACTTTTGAATGAAAAACTGATTTTAATGTACAATATGCCCTCAAAACAGAAGAAAGTGTCATTTCTTGTCAGCTTCTAAGTGGAGAAAGCAAAACAGTGCTTTCTAGAGCTGAAAACGCTATTTTGACACTTTTGAATGAAAAACTGTTTTTTGTGGCCAAAATGCACTCAAAAGCCAAAGTTCTCATTTGCAGATGAAGAACGTCTTATATCTTGTCACGCAGTAACTGGATGAGTCCAAACAGTGGTGTTTGGAGCTGAAAACGCTTTTATGACACTTTTGAATGAAAAACTGATTTTAATGTACAATATGCACTCAAAAGAGAAGAAAGTGTCATTTCTTGTCAGCTTCTAAGTGGAGAAAGCAAAACAGTGCTTTCTAGAGCTGAAAACGCTATTTTGACACTTTTGAATGAAAAACTGTTTTTTGTGGCCAAAATGCACTCAAAAGTCAAAGTTCTAATTTTCAGATGAAGAACGTGTTATATATTGTCACCTTGTAAGTGGAGAAGTCCAAACATGCTGTTTTGAGCTGAAAACGCTTTTATGACACTTTTGAATGAAAAACTGATTTTTATGTACAATATGCCCTCAAAACAGAAGAAAGTGTCATTTCTTGTCAGCTTCTAAGTGGAGAAAGCAAAACAGTGCTTTCTAGAGCTGAAAACGCTATTTTGACACTTTTGAATGAAAAACTGTTTTTTGTGGCCAAAATGCACTCAAAAGCCAAAGTTCTCATTTGCAGATGAAGAACGTCTTATATCTTGTCACGCAGTAACTGGATGAGTACAAACAGTGCTGTTTGGAGCTGAAAACGCTTTTATGACACTTTTGAATGAAAAACTTGTTTTTATGTACAATATGCACTCAAAAGTGAAGCAAGTGTCATTTCTTGTCAGCTTCTAAGTGCAGAAAGCAAAACAGTGCTTTCTAGAGCTGAAAACGCTATTTTGACACTTTTGAATGAAAAACTTATTTTTATGTACAATATGCACTCAAAAGTGAAGCAAGTGTCATTTCTTGTCAGCTTCTAAGTGGAGAGGTCAAAACAGTGCTGTTTAGAGCTGAAAACGCTATTTTGACACTTTTGTATGAAAAACTGTTTTTTGTGGCCAAAATGCACTCAAAAGTCAAAGTTCTAATTTTCAGACGAAGAACGTGTTATATATTGTCACCTTGTAAGTGGAGAAGTCCAAACATGCTGTTTTGAGCTGAAAACGCTTTTATGACACTTTTGAATGAAAAACTGATTTATATGTACAATATGCACTCAAAAGTGAAGCAAGTGTCATTACTTGTCAGCTTCTAAGTGGAGAAGTCAAAACAGTGCTTTCTAGAGCTGAAAACGCTATTTTGACAATTTTGAATGAAAAACTTTTTTTTATGTACAATATGCACTCAAAAGTGAAGCAAGTGTCATTTCTTGTCAGCTTCTAAGTGGAGAAAGCAAAACAGTGCTTTCTAGAGCTGAAAACGCTTTTATGACACTTTTGAATGAAAAACTTATTTTTATGTACAATATGCACTCAAAACAGAAGAAAGTGTCAATTCTTGTCAGCTTCTAAGTGGAGAAAGCAAAACAGTGCTTTCTAGAGCTGAAAACGCTATTTTGACACTTTTGAATGAAAAACTGTTTTTTGTGGCCAAAATGCACTCAAAAGCCAAAGTTCTCATTTGCAGATGAAGAACGTCTTATATCTTGTCACGCAGTAACTGGATGAGTACAAACAGTGCTGTTTGGAGCTGAAAACGCTTTTATGACACTTTTGAATGAAAAACTGATTTTAATGTACAATATGCCCTCAAAACAGAAGAAAGTGTCATTTCTTGTCAGCTTCTAAGTGGAGAAAGCAAAACAGTGCTTTCTAGAGCTGAAAACGCTATTTTGACACTTTTGAATGAAAAACTGTTTTTTGTGACCAAAATGCACTCAAAAGCCAAAGTTCTCATTTGCAGATGAAGAACGTCTTATATCTTGTCACGCAGTAACTGGATGAGTCCAAACAGTGGTGTTTGGAGCTGAAAACGCTTTTATGACACTTTTGAATGAAAAACTTATTTTTATGTACAATATGCACTCAAAAGTGAAGCAAGTGTCATTTCTTGTCAGCTCCTAAGTGGAGGTCAAAACAGTGCTTTCTAGAGCTGAAAACGCTCTTTTGACACTTTTGAATGAAAAACTTTTTTATGTGGCCAAAATGCAATAAAAAGCCAATTTTCTTATTTGCTGATGAAGAACGTGTTATCTCTTGTCACGCAGTAACTGGAAGAGTCCAAACAGTGCTTTCTAGAGCTGTAAACGCTTTTATGACACTTTTGAATGAAAAACTTGTTTTTATGTACAATATGCACTCAAAAGTGAAGCAAGTGTCATTTCTTGTCAGCTTCTAAGTGCAGAAAGCAAAACAGTGCTTTCTAGAGCTGAAAACGCTATTTTGACACTTTTGAATGAAAAACTTATTTTTATGTACAATATGCACTCAAAAGTGAAGCAAGTGTCATTTCTTGTCAGCTTCTAAGTGGAGAGGTCAAAACAGTGCTGTTTAGAGCTGAAAACGCTATTTTGACACTTTTGTATGAAAAACTGTTTTTTGTGGCCAAAATGCACTCAAAAGTCAAAGTTCTAATTTTCAGACGAAGAACGTGTTATATATTGTCACCTTGTAAGTGGAGAAGTCCAAACATGCTGTTTTGAGCTGAAAACGCTTTTATGACACTTTTGAATGAAAAACTGATTTATATGTACAATATGCACTCAAAAGTGAAGCAAGTGGAGAAAGCAAAACAGTGCTTTCTAGAGCTGAAAACGCTATTTTGACACTTTTGAATGAAAAACTGTTTTTTGTGGCCAAAATGCACTCCAAAGCCAAAGTTCTCATTTGCAGATGAAGAACGTGTTATATCTTGTCACGCAGTAACTGGACGAGTCCAAACAATGCTGTTTGGAGCTGAAAACGCTTTTATGACACTTTTGAATGAAAAACTTGTTTTTATGTACAATATGCACTCAAAAGTGAAGCAAGTGTCATTTCTAGTCAGCTTCTAAGTGGAGAAAGCAAAACATTGCTTTCTAGAGCTGAAAACGCTATTTTGACACTTTTGAATGAAAAACTTATTTTTATGTACAATATGCACTCAAAAGTGAAGCAAGTGTCATTTCTTGTCAGCTTCTAAGTGGAGAAGTCAAAACAGTGCTTTCTAGAGCTGAAAACGCTATTTTGACACTTTTGAATGAAAAACTTTTTTTTGTGGCCAAAATGCAATAAAAAGCCAATGTTCTCATTTGCAGATGAAGAACGTGTTATCTCTTGTCACGCAGTAACTGGACGAGTCCAAACAGTGCTTTCTAGAGCTGTAAACGCTTTTATGACACTTTTGAATGAAAAACTTGTTTTTATGTACAATATGCACTCAAAAGTGAAGCAAGTGTCATTTCTTGTCAGCTTCTAAGTGGAAAAAGCAAAACAGTGCTTTCTAGAGCTGAAAACGCTATTTTGACACTTTTGAATGAAAAACTTATTTTTATGTACAATATGCACTCAAAAGTGAAGCAAATGTCATTTCTTGTCAGCTTCTAAGTGGAGAGGTCAAAACAGTGCTGTTTAGAGCTGAAAACGCTATTTTGACACTTTTGTATGAAAAACTGTTTTTTGTGGCCAAAATGCACTCAAAAGCCAAAGTTCTCATTTGCAGATGAAGAACGTCTTATATCTTGTCACGCAGTAACTGGATGAGTCCAAACAGTGATGTTTGGAGCTGAAAACGCTTTTATGACACTTTTGAATGAAAAACTGATTTTTATGTACAATATGCTCTCAAAAGAGAAGAACGTATTATTTCTTGTCAGCTTCTAAGTGGAGAAGTCCAAACAGTGCTTTCTAGAGCTGAAAACGCTATTTTGACACTTTTGAATGAAAAACTTATTTTTATGTACAATTTGCACTCAAAATGAAGCAAGTGTCATTTCTTGTCAGCTTCTAAGTGGAGAAGTCAAAACAGTGCTTTCTAGAGCTGAAAACTTTATTTTGACACTTTTGAATGAAAAACTTTTTTTTGTGGCCAAAATGCAATAAAAAGCCAATGTTCTCATTTGCAGATGAAGAACGTCTTATATCTTTTCACGCAGTAACTGGATGAGTCCAAACAGTGCTGTTTGGAGCTGAAAACGCTTTTATGACACTTTTGAATGAAAAACTGATTTTTATGTACAATATGCCCTCAAAAGAGAAGAACGTATTATTTCTTGTCAGCTTCTAAGTGGAGAAGTCCAAACAGTGCTTTCTAGAGCTGAAAACGCTATTTTGACACTTTTGAATGAAAAACTTATTTTTATGTACAATATGCACTCAAAAGTGAAGCAAGTGTCATTTCTTGTCAGCTTCTAAGTGGGGAAGTCAAAACAGTGCTGTTTAGAGCTGAAAACGCTATTTTGACACTTTTGTATGAAAAACTGTTTTTTGTGGCCAAAATGCACTCAAAAGTCAAAGTTCTAATTTTCAGATGAAGAACGTGTTATATATTGTCACCTTTTAAGTGGAGAAGTCCAAACAGTGCTGTTTTGAGCTGAAAACGCTATTTTGACACTTTTGTATGAAAAACTGTTTTTTTGTGGCCAAAATGCACTCAAAAGTCAAAGTTCTGATTTTCAGATGAAGAACGTGTTATATATTGTCACCTTGTAAGTGGAGAAGTCCAAACAGTGCTGTTTTGAGCTGAAAACGCTTTTATGACACTTTTGAATGAAAAACTGTTTTTTGTGGCCAAAATGCACTCAAAAGTCAAAGTTCTAATTTTCAGATGAAGAACGTGTTATATATTGTCACCTTGTAAGTGGAGAAGTCCAAACAGTGCTGTTTTGAGCTGAAAACGCTTTTATGACACTTTTGAATGAAAAACTGATTTTTATGTACAATATGCACTCAAAAGTGAAGCAAGTGTCATTTCTTGTCAGTTTCTAAGTGGAGAAAGCAAAACAGTGCTTTTTTAGAGCTGAAAACGCTATTTTGACACTTTTGAATGAAAAACTGTTTTTTGTGGCCAAAATGCACTCCAAAGCCAAAGTTCTCATTTGCAGATGAAGAACATGTTATATCTTGTCACGCAGTAACTGGACGAGTCCAAACAATGCTGTTTGGAGCTGAAAACGCTTTTATGACACTTTTGAATGAAAAACCTGTTTTTATGTACAATATGCACTCAAAAGTAAAGCAAGTGTCATTTCTTGTCAGCTTCTAAGTGGAGAAGTCAAAACAGTGCTTTCTAGAGCTGAAAACGCTATTTTGACACTTTTGAATGAAAAACTTATTTTTATGTACAATATGCACTCAAAAGTGAAGCAAGTGTCATTTCTTGTCAGCTTCTAAGTGGAGAAAGCAAAACAGTGCTTTCTAGAGCTGAAAACGCTATTTTGACACTTTTGAATGAAAAACTGTTTTTTGTGGCCAAAATGCACTCCAAAGCCAAAGTTCTCATTTGCAGATGAAGAACGTGTTATATATTGTCACCTTGTAAGTGGAGAAGTCCAAACAGTGCTGTTTTGAGCTGAAAACGCTTTTATGACACTTTTGAATGAAAAACTGTTTTTTGTGGCCAAAATGCACTCAAAAGTCAAAGTTCTAATTTTCAGATGAAGAACGTGTTATATATTGTCACCTTGTAAGTGGAGAAGTCCAAACAGTGCTGTTTTGAGCTGAAAACGCTTTTATGACACTTTTGAATGAAAAACTGATTTTTATGTACAATATGCACTCAAAAGTGAAGCAAGTGTCATTTCTTGTCAGTTTCTAAGTGGAGAAAGCAAAACAGTGCTTTCTAGAGCTGAAAACGCTATTTTGACACTTTTGAATGAAAAACTGTTTTTTGTGGCCAAAATGCACTCCAAAGCCAAAGTTCTCATTTGCAGATGAAGAACATGTTATATCTTGTCACGCAGTAACTGGACGAGTCCAAACAATGCTGTTTGGAGCTGAAAACGCTTTTATGACACTTTTGAATGAAAAACCTGTTTTTATGTACAATATGCACTCAAAAGTAAAGCAAGTGTCATTTCTTGTCAGCTTCTAAGTGGAGAAGTCAAAACAGTGCTTTCTAGAGCTGAAAACGCTATTTTGACACTTTTGAATGAAAAACTTATTTTTATGTACAATATGCACTCAAAAGTGAAGCAAGTGTCATTTCTTGTCAGCTTCTAAGTGGAGAAAGCAAAACAGTGCTTTCTAGAGCTGAAAACGCTATTTTGACACTTTTGAATGAAAAACTGTTTTTTGTGGCCAAAATGCACTCCAAAGCCAAAGTTCTCATTTGCAGATGAAGAACGTCTTATATCTTGTCACGCAGTAACTGGATGAGTCCAAACAGTGCTGTTTGGAGCTGAAAACGCTTTTATGACACTTTTGAATGAAAAACTGATTTTTATGTACAATATGCTCTCAAAAGAGAAGAACGTATTATTTCTTGTCAGCTTCTAAGTGGAGAAGTCCAAACAGTGCTTTCTAGAGCTGAAAACGCTATTTTGACACTTTTGAATGAAAAACTTATTTTTATGTACAATATGCACTCAAAAGTGAAGCAAGTGTCATTTCTTGTCAGCTTCTAAGTGGGGAAGTCAAAACAGTGCTGTTTAGAGCTGAAAACGCTATTTTGACACTTTTGAATGAAAAACTGTTTTTTGTGGCCAAAATGCACTCAAAAGCCAAAGTTCTCATTTGCAGATGAAGAACGTCTTATATCTTGTCACGCAGTAACTGGATGAGTCCAAACAGTAATGTTTGGAGCTGAAAACGCTTTTATGACACTTTTGAATGAAAAACCGATTTTTATGTACAATATGCTCTCAAAAGAGAAGAACGTATTATTTCTTGTCAGCTTTTAAGTGGATAAGTCCAAACAGTGCTTTCTAGAGCTGAAAACGCTATTTTGACACTTTTGAATGAAAAACTTATTTTTATGTACAATATGCACTCAAAAGTGAAGCAAGTGTCATTTCTTGTCAGCTTCTAAGTGGGGAAGTCAAAACAGTGCTGTTTAGAGCTGAAAACGCTATTTTGACACTTTTGTATGAAAAACTGTTTTTTGTGGCCAAAATGCACTCAAAAGTCAAAGTTCTAATTTTCAGATGAAGAACGTGTTATATATTGTCACCTTGTAAGTGGAGAAGTCCAAACAGTGCTGTTTTGAGCTGAAAACGCTATTTTGACACTTTTGTATGAAAAACTGTTTTTTTGTGGCCAAAATGCACTCAAAAGTCAAAGTTCTGATTTTCAGATGAAGAACGTGTTATATATTGTCACTTTGTAAGTGGAGAAGTCCAAACAGTGCTGTTTTGAGCTGAAAACGCTTTTATGACACTTTTGAATGAAAAACTGTTTTTTGTGGCCAAAATGCACTCAAAAGTCAAAGTTCTAATTTTCAGATGAAGAACGTGTTATATATTGTCACCTTGTAAGTGGAGAAGTCCAAACAGTGCTGTTTTGAGCTGAAAACGCTTTTATGACACTTTTGAATGAAAAACTGATTTTTATGTACAATATGCACTCAAAAGTGAAGCAAGTGTCATTTCTTGTCAGCTTCTAAGTGGAGAAAGCAAAACAGTGCTTTCTAGAGCTGAAAACGCTATTTTGACACTTTTGAATGAAAAACTGTTTTTTGTGGCCAAAATGCACTCCAAAGCCAAAGTTCTCATTTGCAGATGAAGAACGTGTTATATCTTGTCACGCAGTAACTGGACGAGTCCAAACAATGCTGTTTGGAGCTGAAAACGCTTTTATGACACTTTTGAATGAAAAACTTGTTTTTATGTCCAATATGCACTCAAAAGTGAAGCAAGTGTCATTTCTTGTCAGCTTCTAAGTGGAGAAAGCAAAACAGTGCTTTCTAGAGCTGAAAACGCTATTTTGACACTTTTGAATGAAAAACTGTTTTTTGTGGCCAAAATGCACTCAAAAGCCAAAGTTCTCTTTTGCAGATGAAGAACGTCTTATATCTTGTCACGCAGTAACTGGACGAGTCCAAACAGTGCTGTTTGGAGCTGAAAACGCTTTTATGACACTTTTGAATGAAAAACTGATTTTTATGTACAATATGCACTCAAAAGTGAAGCAAGTGTCATTTCTTGTCAGCTTCTAAGTGGAGAAAGCAAAACAGTGCTTTCTAGAGCTGAAAACGCTATTTTGACACTTTTGAATGAAAAACTTTTTTTTGTGGCCAAAATGCAATAAAAAGCCAATGTTCTCATTTGCAGATGAAGAACGTGTTATCTCTTGTCACGCAGTAACTGGACGAGTCCAAACAGTGCTTTCTAGAGCTGTAAACGCTTTTATGACACTTTTGAATGAAAAACTTGTTTTTATGTACAATATGCACTCAAAAGTGAAGCAAGTGTCATTTCTTGTCAGCTTCTAAGTGGAGAAAGCAAAACAGTGCTTTCTAGAGCTGAAAACGCTATTTTGACACTTTTGAATGAAAAACTGTTTTTTGTGGCCAAAATGCACTCCAAAGCCAAAGTTCTCATTTGCAGATGAAGAACGTGTTATATCTTGTCACGCAGTAACTGGACGAGTCCAAACAATGCTGTTTGGAGCTGAAAACGCTTTTATGACACTTTTGAATGAAAAACTTGTTTTTATGTCCAATATGCACTCAAAAGTGAAGCAAGTGTCATTTCTTGTCAGCTTCTAAGTGGAGAAAGCAAAACAGTGCTTTCTAGAGCTGAAAACGCTATTTTGACACTTTTGAATGAAAAACTGATTTTTATGTACAATATGCACTCAAAAGTGAAGCAAGTGTCATTTCTTGTCAGCTTCTAAGTGGAGAAGTCAAAACAGTGCTGTTTAGAGCTGAAAACGCTATTTTGACACTTTTTAATGACAAACTGTTTTTTGTGGCCAAAATGCACTCAAAAGCCAAAGTTCTCTTTTGCAGATGAAGAACGTCTTATATCTTGTCACGCAGTAACTGGACGAGTCCAAACAGTGCTGTTTGGAGCTGAAAACGCTTTTATGACACTTTTGAATGAAAAACTGATTTTTATGTACAATATGCTCTCAAAAGTGCAGAACGTATTATATATTGTCACCAAGTAAGTGGAGAAGACCAAACAGTGCTTTCTAGAGCTGAAAACGCTATTTTGACACTATTGAATGAAAAACCTTGTTTTTATGTACAATATGCACTCAAAAGTGAAGCAAGTGTCATTTCTTGTCAGCTTCTAAGTGGAGAAGACCAAACAGTGCTTTCTAGAGTTGAAAACGCTATTTTGACACTTTTGACTGACAAAATGACTTTTTTTTTAGCAACAAATGCACCCAAAAGTTTAAGTTCTCATTTGATGTTCAAGAAAGTGTCATTTTTTCTCAAGTTGTAAGTTGAATATTCAAAACAGTCATACTCTGAGCATAAAATACTTTTTTGACACTTTTGACACTTTTAACTGAAAAATGATTTCTTGGCAAAAAATAGACACAAAATTCAAAGTTCTCATTTTGCAGTTCAAGAAAGTTAGTTTTTCTCATGGTGTGAGTTGAAAGTTCAAACCAGTAATACTTATAGCCGAAAACGCTCTTTGACACTTTTGACTGACAAAATGATTTTTTTTTAGCAAAAAACGCACCCAAAAGTTAAAGTTCTCATTTGATGTTCAACAAAGTGTTATTTTATGCCACGTTGTAAGTTTAAAATTCAAAACAGTCATATAAGTCAAAAACGCTTTTTTGACACTTTTGGCAATTTTGACTAACAAAATAATTTGTTAGCAAAAAATAGACTCAACAATCAAAGTTCTCATTTGCAGTTCGAGAAAGTGTTAGTTTTGTCACCTTCTAAGTTGAAAATTCAAAACACTGATACTCTGAGCAGAAAACGCTTTTTTGACACTTTTGGCACTTTTGACTGACACAATGAATTTTAAGCACAAAACCACTCAAAATTTAAAGTTCTCCTTTGCAGTTCAAGAAAGTGTTATTTTATGCCACGTTGTAAGTTTAAAATTCAAAACAGTCAAAGAGCCAAAAACGCTTTTTTTTGACACTTTTGGCACTTTTGACTGAAAAAATGATTATTTTTTTTTAGCAAAAAACGCACCCACAAGTCAAAGTTCTCATTTGCAGTTCAAAAAGTGTTAGTTTTAGTCAGGTAGTAAGTTGAAAATTCAAAACAGTCATTGAGTCAAAAACGCTTTTTTTGACACTTTTGGCACTTTTGACAGACAAAATGATTTTTTAGCAAAAAATGCACCCAAAGGTCAAAGTTCTTATTTGCAATTCAAGAAAGTGTTAGTTTTTGTCACGTTGTGAGTTGAAAATTCAAAACAGTCATAGAGCCGAAAACGCTTTTTTGACACTTTTGGTACTTTTGACTGACAAAATGATTTTTTTTTAGCAACAAATGCACCCAAAAGTGGAAGTTCTCATTTGATATTCAAGAAAGTTTTATTTTTTCTCATGTTGTCAGTTGAAACTTCAAACCAGTAATAGTTAGAGCCGAAAACACTTTTTTGACACTTTTGACTGACAAAATGATTTTTTTTAGAAACAAATGCACCCAAAAGTTGAAGTTCTCATTTGATGTTCAAGAAAGTGTTATTTTCTGTCATGTTATAAGTTGAAAGTTCAAACCAGTCAGCAGTAAACCCTTTTTTTTTACACTTTTGGCACTTTTGACTGACAAAATGCTTTTTTTTAGCTAAAAACGCACCTAAAAGTAAAAATTCTCATTTGCAGTTCAAGAAAGTGTTATTTTATGCAACGTTGTAAGTTTAAAATTCAAAACAATCATAGAGCCGAAAACGCTTTTTTGACATTTTTTGCACTTTTGACTGACAAAATGATTTTTAGCAAAAAACGCACCCAAAAGTTGAAGTTCTCATTTGATGTTCAAGAAATTGTTATTTTATGCCACATTGTAATATTAAAATTCAAAACAGTCATAGAGCCGAAAACGCTTTTTTGACACTTTTGGCACTTTTGACTGAAAAAATGATTTTTTAGCAAAAAACGCACCCAAAAGTTGAAGTTCTCATTTGATGTTCAAGAAATTGTTATTTTATGCCACATTGTAAGTTTAAAATTCAAAACAGTCATAGAGCCGAAAACGCTTTTTTGACACTTTTGGTACTTTTGACTGACAAAATGATTTTTTTTAGCAACAAATGCACCCAAAAGTTGAAGTTCTCATTTGATGTTCAAGAAAGTTTTATTTTTTCTCATGTTGTCAGTTGAAACTTCAAACCAGTAATAGTTAGAGCCGAAAACGCTTTTTTGACATTTTTGGCACTTTGGACTGACAAAATGATTTTTTGTAGAAACAAATGCACCCAAAAGTTGAAGTTCTCATTTGCAGTTCAAGAAAGTGTTATTTTATGCAACGTTGTAAGTTTAAAATTCAAAACAGTCATAGAACCGAAAACGCTTTTTTGACACTTTTGGCACTTTTGACCGACAAAATGATTTTTTTAACAACAAATGCCCCCAAAAGTTTAAGTTCTCATTTGCAGTTCAAGAAAGTGTTATTTTCTGTCATGTTATAAGTTGAAAGTTCAAACCAGTCAGCAGTAAACCCTTTTTTTTTACACTTTTGACTGACAAAATGATTTTTTAGCAAAAAACGCACCCAAAAGTTGAAGTTCTCATTTGATGTTCAAGAAATTGTTATTTTATGCCACATTGTAAGTTTAAAATTCAAAACAGTCATAGAGCCGAAAACGCTTTTTTGACACTTTTGGTACTTTTGACTGACAAAATGATTTTTTTTAGCAACAAATGCACCCAAAAGTTGAAGTTCTCATTTGATGTTCAAGAAAGTTTTATTTTTTCTCATGTTGTCAGTTGAAACTTCAAACCAGTAATAGTTAGAGCCGAAAACACTTTTTTGACACTTTTGACTGACAAAATGATTTTTTTTAGAAACAAATGCACCCAAAAGTTGAAGTTCTCATTTGCAGTTCAAGAAAGTGTTATTTTATGCAACGTTGTAAGTTTAAAATTCAAAACAATCATAGAGCCGAAAACGCTTTTTTGACACTTTTGGCACTTTTGACTGACAAAATGATTTTTAGCAAAAAACGCACCCAAAAGTTGAAGTTCTCATTTGATGTTCAAGAAATTGTTATTTTATGCCACATTGTAAGTTTAAAATTCAAATCAGTCATAGAGCCGAAAACGCTTTTTTGACACTTTTGACTGACAAAATGATTTTTTTTAGAAACAAATGCACCCAAAAGTTGAAGTTCTCATTTGCAGTTCAAGAAAGTGTTATTTTATGCAACGTTGTAAGTTTAAAATTCAAAACACTCATAGAGCCGAAAACGCTTTTTTGACATTTTTGGCACTTTTGACTGACAAAATGATTTTTTTTAGCAACAAATGCACCCAAAAGTTTAAGTTCTCATTTGATGTTCAAGAAAGTTTTATATTTTCTCATGTTGTCAGTTGAAACTTCAAACCAGTAATAGTTAGAGCCGAAAACACTTTTTTGACACTTTTGGCACTTTTGACTGACAAAATGATTTTTTTTAGAAACAAATGCACCCAAAAGTTGAAGTTCTCATTTGCAGTTCAAGAAAGTGTTATTTTATGCAACGTTGTAAGTTTAAAATTCAAAACAGTCATAGAGCCGAAAACGCTTTTTTGACATTTTTGGCACTTTTGACTGACAAAATGATTTTTTAGCAAAAAACGCACCCAAAAGTTGAAGTTCTCATTTGATGTTCAAGAAATTGTTATTTTATGCCACATTGTAAGTTTAAAATTCAAAACAGTCATAGAGCCGAAAACGCTTTTTTGACACTTTTGGTACTTTTGACTGACAAAATGATTTTTTTTAGCAACAAATGCACCCAAAAGTGGAAGTTCTCATTTGATATTCAAGAAAGTTTTATTTTTTCTCATGTTGTCAGTTGAAACTTCAAACCAGTAATAGTTAGAGCCGAAAACACTTTTTTGACACTTTTGACTGACAAAATGATTTTTTTTAGAAACAAATGCACCCAAAAGTTGAAGTTCTCATTTGATGTTCAAGAAAGTGTTATTTTCTGTCATGTTATAAGTTGAAAGTTCAAACCAGTCAGCAGTAAACCCTTTTTTTTTTACACTTTTGGCACTTTTGACTGACAAAATGCTTTTTTTTAGCTAAAAACGCACCTAAAAGTCAAAATTCTCATTTGCAGTTCAAGAAAGTGTTATTTTATGCAACGTTGTAAGTTTAAAATTCAAAACAATCATAGAGCCGAAAACGCTTTTTTGACATTTTTTGCACTTTTGACTGACAAAATGATTTTTAGCAAAAACGCACCCAAAAGTTGAAGTTCTCATTTGATGTTCAAGAAATTGTTATTTTATGCCACATTGTAATATTAAAATTCAAAACAGTCATAGAGCCGAAAACGCTTTTTTGACACTTTTGGCACTTTTGACTGAAAAAATGATTTTTTAGCAAAAAACGCACCCAAAAGTTGAAGTTCTCATTTGATGTTCAAGAAATTTTTATTTTATGCCACGTTGTAAGTTTAAAATTCAAAACAGTCATAGAGCCGAAAACGCTTTTTTGACACTTTTGGTACTTTTGACTGACAAAATGATTTTTTTTAGCAACAAATGCACCCAAAAGTTGAAGTTCTCATTTGATGTTCAAGAAAGTTTTATTTTTTCTCATGTTGTCAGTTGAAACTTCAAACCAGTAATAGTTAGAGCCGAAAACGCTTTTTTGACATTTTTGGCACTTTGGACTGACAAAATTATTTTTTGTAGAAACAAATGCACCCAAAAGTTGAAGTTCTCATTTGCAGTTCAAGAAAGTGTTATTTTATGCAAAGTTGTAAGTTTAAAATTCAAAACAGTCATAGAACCGAAAACGCTTTTTTGACACTTTTGGCACTTTTGACCGACAAAATGATTTTTTTAACAACAAATGCCCCCAAAAGTTTAAGTTCTCATTTGCAGTTCAAGAAAGTGTTATTTTCTGTCATGTTATAAGTTGAAAGTTCAAACCAGTCAGCAGTAAACCCTTTTTTTTTACACTTTTGGCACTTTTGACTGACAAAATGATTTTTTAGCAAAAAACGCACCCAAAAGTTGAAGTTCTCATTTGATGTTCAAGAAATTGTTATTTTATGCCACATTGTAAGTTTAAAATTCAAAACAGTCATAGAGCCGAAAACGCTTTTTTGACACTTTTGGTACTTTTGACTGACAAAATGATTTTTTTTAGCAACAAATGCACCCAAAAGTTGAAGTTCTCATTTGATGTTCAAGAAAGTGTTATTTTATGCAACGTTGTAAGTTTAAAATTCAAAACACTCATAGAGCCGAAAACGCTTTTTTGACATTTTTGGCACTTTTGACTGACAAAATTATTTTTTTTAGCAACAAATGCACCCAAAAGTTTAAGTTCTCATTTGATGTTCAAGAAAGTTTTATATTTTCTCATGTTGTCAGTTGAAACTTCAAACCAGTAATAGTTAGAGCCGAAAACACTTTTTTGACACTTTTGGCACTTTTGACTGACAAAATGATTTTTTTTTAAACAAATGCACCCAAAAGTTGAAGTTCTCATTTGCAGTTCAAGAAAGTGTTATTTTATGCAACGTTGTAAGTTTAAAATTCAAAACAGTCATAGAGCCGAAAACGCTTTTTTGACATTTTTGGCACTTTTGACTGAAAAAATAATTTTTTAGCAAAAAACGCACCCAAAAGTTGAAGTTCTCATTTGATGTTCAAGAAAGTGTTATTTTATGCCACATTGTAAGTTTAAAATTCAAAACAGTCATAGAGCCGAAAACGCTTTTTTGACACTTTTGGTACTTTTGACTGACAAAATGATTTTTTTTTAGCAACAAATGCACCCAAAAGTTGAAGTTCTCATTTGATGTTCAAGAAAGTTTTATTTTTTCTCATGTTGTCAGTTGAAACTTCAAACCAGTAATAGAGCCGAAAACATTTTTTTGACACTTTTGGCACTTTTGACTGACAAAATGATTATTTTTAGAAACAAATGCACCCAAAAGTCAAAGTTCTCATTTGCAGTTCAAGAAAGTGTTATTTTATGCAACGTTGTAAGTTTAAAATTCAAAACAGTCATAGAGCCGAAAACGCTTTTTTGACACTTTTGGTACTTTTGACTGACAAAATGATTTTTTTTAGCAACAAATGCACCCAAAAGTGGAAGTTCTCATTTGATATTCAAGAAAGTTTTATTTTTTCTCATGTTGTCAGTTGAAACTTCAAACCAGTATTAGTTAGAGCCGAAAACACTTTTTTGACACTTTTGACTGACAAAATGATTTTTTTTAGAAACAAATGCACCCAAAAATTGAAGTTCTCATTTGCAGTTCAAGAAAGTGTTATTTTATGCAACGTTGTAAGTTTAAAATTCAAAACAATCATAGAGCCGAAAACGCTTTTTTGACATTTTTTGCACTTTTGACTGACAAAATGATTTTTAGCAAAAAACGCACCCAAAAGTTGAAGTTCTCATTTGATGTTCAAGAAATTGTTATTTTATGCCACATTGTAAGTTTAAAATTCAAAACAGTCATAGAGCCGAAAACGCTTTTTTGACACTTTTGGCACTTTTGACTGAAAAAATGATTTTTTAGCAAAAAACGCACCCAAAAGTTGAAGTTCTCATTTGATGTTCAAGAAATTGTTATTTTATGCCTTATTGTAAGTTTAAAATTCAAAACAGTCATAGAGCCGAAAACGCTTTTTTGACACTTTTGGTACTTTTGACTGACAAAATGATTTTTTTTAGCAACAAATGCACCCAAAAGTTGAAGTTCTCATTTGATGTTCAAGAAAGTTTTATTTTTTCTCATGTTGTCAGTTGAAACTTCAAACCAGTAATAGTTAGAGCCGAAAACGCTTTTTTGACATTTTTGGCACTTTGGACTGACAAAATGATTTTTTGTAGAAACAAATGCACCCAAAAGTTGAAGTTCTCATTTGCAGTTCAAGAAAGTGTTATTTTATGCAACGTTGTAAGTTTAAAATTCAAAACAGTCATAGAGCCGAAAACGCTTTTTTGACACTTTTGGTACTTTTGACTGACAAAATGATTTTTTTTAGCAACAAATGCACCCAAAAGTGGAAGTTCTCATTTGATATTCAAGAAAGTTTTATTTTTTCTCATGTTGTCAGTTGAAACTTCAAACCAGTATTAGTTAGAGCCGAAAACACTTTTTTGACACTTTTGACTGACAAAATGATTTTTTTTAGAAACAAATGCACCCAAAAATTGAAGTTCTCATTTGCAGTTCAAGAAAGTGTTATTTTATGCAACGTTGTAAGTTTAAAATTCAAAACAATCATAGAGCCGAAAACGCTTTTTTGACATTTTTTGCACTTTTGACTGACAAAATGATTTTTAGCAAAAAACGCACCCAAAAGTTGAAGTTCTCATTTGATGTTCAAGAAATTGTTATTTTATGCCACATTGTAAGTTTAAAATTCAAAACAGTCATAGAGCCGAAAACGCTTTTTTGACACTTTTGGCACTTTTGACTGAAAAAATGATTTTTTAGCAAAAAACGCACCCAAAAGTTGAAGTTCTCATTTGATGTTCAAGAAATTGTTATTTTATGCCTTATTGTAAGTTTAAAATTCAAAACAGTCATAGAGCCGAAAACGCTTTTTTGACACTTTTGGTACTTTTGACTGACAAAATGATTTTTTTTAGCAACAAATGCACCCAAAAGTTGAAGTTCTCATTTGATGTTCAAGAAAGTTTTATTTTTTCTCATGTTGTCAGTTGAAACTTCAAACCAGTAATAGTTAGAGCCGAAAACGCTTTTTTGACATTTTTGGCACTTTGGACTGACAAAATGATTTTTTGTAGAAACAAATGCACCCAAAAGTTGAAGTTCTCATTTGCAGTTCAAGAAAGTGTTATTTTATGCAACGTTGTAAGTTTAAAATTCAAAACAGTCATAGAACCGAAAACTCTTTTTTGACACTTTTGGCACTTTGGACTGACAAAATGATTTTTTGTAGAAACAAATGCCCCCAAAAGTTTAAGTTCTCATTTGCAGTTCAAGAAAGTGTTATTTTCTGTCATGTTATAAGTTGAAAGTTCAAACCAGTCAGCAGTAAACCTTTTTTTTTTACACTTTTGGCACTTTTGACTGACAAAATGATTTTTTAGCTAAAAACGCACCTAAAAGTCAAAATTCTCATTTGCAGTTCAAGAAAGTGTTATTTTATGCAACGTTGTAAGTTTAAAATTCAAAACAGTCATAGAGCCGAAAACGCTTTTTTGACATTTTTGGCACTTTTGACTGACAAAATGATTTTTTAGCAAAAAACGCACCCAAAAGTTGAGGTTCTCATTTGATGTTCAAGAAAGTGTTATTTTATGCCACATTGTAAGTTTAAAATTCAAAACAGTCATAGAGCCGAAAACGCTTTTTTGACACTTTTGGCACTTTTGACTGACAAAATGATTTTTTAGCAAAAAACGCACCCAAAAGTTGAAGTTCTCATTTGATGTTCAAGAAATTGTTATTTTATGCCACATTGTAAGTTTAAAATTCAAAACAGTCATAGAGCCGAAAACGCTTTTTTGACATTTTTGGCACTTTTGACTGACAAAATGATTTTTTAGCAAAAAACGCACCCAAAAGTCAAAGTTCTCACTGGCAGTTCAAGAAAGTGTTATTTTATGCAACGTTGTAAGTTTAAAATTCAAAACAGTCATAGAGCCGAAAACGCTTTTTTGACATTTTTGGCACTTTTGACTGACAAATTGATTTTTTAGCAAAAAACGCACCCAAAAGTTGAAGTTCTCATTTGATGTTCAAGAAATTGTTATTTTATGCCACATTGTAAGTTTAAAATTCAAAACAGTCATAGAGCCGAAAACGCTTTTTTGACACTTTTGGTACTTTTGACTGACAAAATGATTTTTTTTAGCAACAAATGCACCCAAAAGTTGAAGTTCTCATTTGATGTTCAAGAAAGTTTTATTTTTTCTCATGTTGTCAGTTGAAATTTCAAACCAGTAATAGTTAGAGCCGAAAACACTTTTTTGACACTTTTGGCACTTTTGTGTGACAAAATGATTTTTTTAGAAACAAATGCACCCTAAAGTTGAAGTTCTCATTTGATGTTCAAGAAAGTTTTATTTTTTCTCATGTTGTCAGTTGAAACTTCAAACCAGTAATAGTTAGAGCCGAAAAATCTTTTTTGACACTTTTGGCACTTTTGACTGACAAAATGATTTTTTTTAGAAACAAATGCACCCAAAAGTTGAAGTTCTCATTTGCAGTTCAAGAAAGTGTTATTTTATGCAACGTTGTAAGTTTAAAATTCAAAACACTCATAGAGCCGAAAACGCTTTTTTGACATTTTTGGCACTTTTGACTGACAGAATGATTTTTTTTAGCAACAAATGCACCCAAAAGTTTAAGTTCTCATTTGATGTTCAAGAAAGTTTTATATTTTCTCATGTTGTCAGTTGAATCTTCAAACCAGTAATAGTTAGAGCCGAAAACACTTTTTTGACACTTTTGGCACTTTTGACTGACAAAATAATTTTTTTTTTAACAAATGCACCCAAAAGTTGAAGTTCTCATTTGCAGTTCAAGAAAGTGTTATTTTATGCAACGTTGTAAGTTTAAAATTCAAAACAGTCATAGAGCCGAAAACGCTTTTTTGACACTTTTGGTACTTTTGACTGACAAAATGATTTTTTTTAGCAACAAATGCACCCAAAAGTTGAAGTTCTCATTTGATGTTCAAGAAAGTTTTATTTTTTCTCATGTTGTCAGTTGAAACTTCAAACCAGTAATAGTTAGAGCCGAAAACACTTTTTTGACACTTTTGACTGACAAAATGATTTTTTTTAGAAACAAATGCACCCAAAAGTTGAAGTTCTCATTTGCAGTTCAAGAAAGTGTTATTTTATGCAACGTTGTAAGTTTAAAATTCAAAACACTCATAGAGCCGAAAACGCTTTTTTTACTTTTTTGGCTTTTTTGACTGACAAAATGATTTTTTTTAGCAACAAATGCACCCAAAAGTTTAAGTTCTCATTTGATGTTCAAGAAAGTTTTATATTTTCTCATGTTGTCAGTTGAAACTTCAAACCAGTAATAGTTAGAGCCGAAAACACTTTTTTGACACTTTTGGCACTTTTGACTGACAAAATGATTTTTTTTTTAAACAAATGCACCCAAAAGTTGAAGTTCTCATTTGCAGTTCAAGAAAGTGTTATTTTATGCAACGTTGTAAGTTTAAAATTCAAAACAGTCATAGAGCCGAAAACGCTTTTTTGACATTTTTGGCACTTTTGACTGAAAAAATAATTTTTTAGCAAAAAACGCACCCAAAAGTTGAAGTTCTCATTTGATGTTCAAGAAAGTGTTATTTTATGCCACATTGTAAGTTTAAAATTCAAAACAGTCATAGAGCCGAAAACGCTTTTTTGACACTTTTGGTACTTTTGACTGACAAAATGATTTTTTTTTAGCAACAAATGCACCCAAAAGTTGAAGTTCTCATTTGATGTTCAAGAAAGTTTTATTTTTTCTCATGTTGTCAGTTGAAACTTCAAACCAGTAATAGAGCCGAAAACACTTTTTTGACACTTTTGGCACTTTTGACTGACAAAATGATTATTTTTAGAAACAAATGCACCCAAAAGTCAAAGTTCTCATTTGCAGTTCAAGAAAGTGTTATTTTATGCAACGTTGTAAGTTTAAAATTCAAAACAGTCATAGAGCCGAAAACGCTTTTTTGACATTTTTGGCACTTTTGACTGAAAAAATAATTTTTTAGCAAAAAACGCACCCAAAAGTTGAAGTTCTCATTTGATGTTCAAGAAAGTGTTATTTTATGCCACATTGTAAGTTGAAATTTCAAAACAGTCATAGAGCCGAAAACGCTTTTTTGACATTTTTGGCACTTTTGACTGAAAAAATAATTTTTTAGCAAAAAACGCACCCAAAAGTTGAAGTTCTCATTTGATGTTCAAGAAAGTGTTATTTTATGCCACATTGTAAGTTTAAAATTCAAAACAGTCATAGAGCCGAAAACGCTTTTTTGACACTTTTGGCACTTTTAACTGAAAAAATGATTTTTTTTTAGCAACAAATGCACCCAAAAGTTGAAGTTCTCATTTGATGTTCAAGAAAGTTTTATTTTTTCTCATGTTGTCAGTTGAAACTTCAAACCAGTAATAGTTAGAGCCGAAAACACTTTTTTGACACTTTTGACTGACAAAATGATTTTTTTTAGAAACAAATGCACCCAAAAGTTGAAGTTCTCATTTGCAGTTCAAGAAAGTGTTATTTTATGCAACGTTGTAAGTTTAAAATTCAAAACAATCATAGAGCCGAAAACGCTTTTTTGACATTTTTGGCACTTTTGACTGACAAAATGATTTTTTTTAGCAACAAATGCACCCAAAAGTTGAAGTTCTCATTTGATGTTCAAGAAAGTTTTATTTTTTCTCATGTCGTCAGTTGAATCTTCAAACCAGTAATAGTTAGAGCCGAAAACACTTTTTTGACACTTTTGACTGACAAAATGATTTTTTTTAGAAACAAATGCACCCAAAAGTTGAAGTTCTCATTTGCAGTTCAAGAAAGTGTTATTTTATGCAACGTTGTAAGTTTAAAATTCAAAACAATCATAGAGCCGAAAACGCTTTTTTGACATTTTTGGCACTTTTGACTGACAAAATGATTTTTAGCAAAAAACGCACCCAAAAGTTGAAGTTCTCGTTTGATGTTCAAGAAATTGTTATTTTATGCCACATTGTAAGTTTAAAATTCAAAACAGTCATAGAGCCAAAAACGCTTTTTTGACACTTTTGGCACTTTTGACTGACAAAATGATTTTTTAGCAAAAAACGCACCCAAAAGTTGAAGTTCTATTTGATGTTCAAGAAATTGTTATTCTATGCCACATTGTAAGTTTAAAATTCAAAACAGTCATAGAGCCGAAAACGCTTTTTTGACACTTTTGGTACTTTTGACTGACAAAATGACTTTTTTTAGCAACAAATGCACCCAAAAGTTGAAGTTCTCATTTGATGTTCAAGAAAGTTTTATTTTTTCTCATGTTGTCAGTTGAAACATCAAACCAGTAATAGTTAGAGCCGAAAACACTTTTTTGACACTTTTGGCACTTTTGACTGACAAAATGATTTTTTTTAGAAACAAATGCACCCAAAAGTTGAAGTTCTCATTTGCAGTTCAAGAAAGTGTTATTTTATGCAACGTTGTAAGTTTAAAATTCAAAACAGTCATAGAGCCGAAAACGCTTTTTTGACATTTTTGGCACTTTTGACTGACAAAATGATTTTTTAGCAAAAAACGCACCCAAAAGTTGAAGTTCTCATTTGATGTTCAAGAAATTGTTATTTTATGCCACATTGTAAGTTTAAAATTCAAAACAGTCATAGAGCCGAAAACGCTTTTTTGACACTTTTGGTACTTTTGACTGACAAAATGATTTTTTTTAGCAACAAATGCACCCAAAAGTGGAAGTTCTCATTTGATATTCAAGAAAGTTTTATTTTTTCTCATGTTGTCAGTTGAAACTTCAAACCAGTAATAGTTAGAGCCGAAAACACTTTTTTGACACTTTTGACTGACAAAATGATTTTTTTTAGAAACAAATGCACCCAAAAGTTGAAGTTCTCATTTGCAGTTCAAGAAAGTGTTATTTTCTGTCATGTTATAAGTTGAAAGTTCAAACCAGTCAGCAGTAAACCCTTTTTTTTTACACTTTTGGCACTTTTGACTGACAAAATGCTTTTTTTTAGCTAAAAACGCACCTAAAAGTCAAAATTCTCATTTGCAGTTCAAGAAAGTGTTATTTTATGCAACGTTGTAAGTTTAAAATTCAAAACAATCATAGAGCCGAAAACGCTTTTTTGACATTTTTTGCACTTTTGACTGACAAAATGATTTTAAACAAAAAAAGCACCCAAAAGTTGAAGTTCTCATTTGATGTTCAAGAAATTGTTATTTTATGCCACATTGTAATATTAAAATTCAAAACAGTCATAGAGCCGAAAACGCTTTTTTGACACTTTTGGCACTTTTGACTGAAAAAATGATTTTTTAGCAAAAAACGCACCCAAAAGTTGAAGTTCTCATTTGATGTTCAAGAAATTGTTATTTTATGCCACATTGTAAGTTTAAAATTCAAAACAGTCATACAGCCGAAAACGCTTTTTTGACACTTTTGGTACTTTTGACTGACAAAATGATTTTTTTTAGCAACAAATGCACCCAAAAGTTGAAGTTCTCATTTGATGTTCAAGAAAGTTTTATTTTTTCTCATGTTGTCAGTTGAAACTTCAAACCAGTAATAGTTAGAGCCGAAAACGCTTTTTTGACATTTTTGGCACTTTGGACTGACAATATGATTTTTTGTAGAAACAAATGCACCCAAAAGTTGAAGTTCTCATTTGCAGTTCAAGAAAGTGTTATTTTATGCAACGTTGTAAGTTTAAAATTCAAAACAGTCATAGAACCGAAAACGCTTTTTTGACACTTTTGGCACTTTTGACCGACAAAATGATTTTTTTAACAACAGATGCCCCCAAAAGTTTAAGTTCTCATTTGCAGTTCAAGAAAGTGTTATTTTCTGTCATGTTATAAGTTGAAAGTTCAAACCAGTCAGCAGTAAACCCTTTTTTTTTACACTTTTGGCACTTTTGACTGACAAAATGATTTTTTAGCAAAAAACGCACCCAAAAGTTGAAGTTCTCATTTGATGTTCAAGAAATTGTTATTTTATGCCACATTGTAAGTTTAAAATTTAAAACAGTCATAGAGCCGAAAACGCTTTTTTGACACTTTTGGTACTTTTGACTGACAAAATGATTTTTTTAGCAACAAATGCACCCAAAAGTGGAAGTTCTCATTTGATATTCAAGAAAGTTTTATTTTTTCTCATGTTGTCAGTTGAAACTTCAAACCAGTAATAGTTAGAGCCGAAAACACTTTTTTGACACTTTTGGCACTTTTGACTGACAAAATGATTTTTTTTAGAAACAAATGCACCCAAAAGTTGAAGTTCTCATTTGCAGTTCAAGAAAGTGTTATTTTATGCAACGTTGTAAGTTTAAAATTCAAAACAGTCATAGAACCGAAAACTCTTTTTTGACACTTTTGGCACTTTGGACTGACAAAATGATTTTTTGTAGAAACAAATGCCCCCAAAAGTTTAAGTTCTCATTTGCAGTTCAAGAAAGTGTTATTTTCTGTCATGTTATAAGTTGAAAGTTCAAACCAGTCAGCAGTAAACCCTTTTTTTTTTACACTTTTGGCACTTTTGACTGACAAAATGATTTTTTAGCTAAAAACGCACCTAAAAGTCAAAATTCTCATTTGCAGTTCAAGAAAGTGTTATTTTATGCAACGTTGTAAGTTTAAAATTCAGAACAGTCATAGAGCCGAAAACGCTTTTTTGACATTTTTGGCACTTTTGACTGACAAAATGATTTTTTAGCAAAAAACGCACCCAAAAGTTGAGGTTCTCATTTGATGTTCAAGAAAGTGTTATTTTATGCCACATTGTAAGTTTAAAATTCAAAACAGTCATAGAGCCGAAAACGCTTTTTTGACACTTTTGGCACTTTTGACTGACAAAATGATTTTTTAGCAAAAAACGCACCCAAAAGTTGAAGTTCTCATTTGATGTTCAAGAAATTGTTATTTTATGCCACATTGTAAGTTTAAAATTCAAAACAGTCATAGAGCCGAAAACGCTTTTTTGACATTTTTGGCACTTTTGACTGACAAAATGATTTTTTAGCAAAAAACGCACCCAAAAGTCAAAGTTCTCACTGGCAGTTCAAGAAAGTGTTATTTTATGCAACGTTGTAAGTTTAAAATTCAAAACAGTCATAGAGCCGAAAACGCTTTTTTGACATTTTTGGCACTTTTGATTGACAAAATGATTTTTTAGCAAAAAACGCACCCAAAAGTTGAAGTTCTCATTTGATGTTCAAGAAATTGTTATTTTATGCCACATTGTAAGTTTAAAATTCAAAACAGTCATAGAGCCGAAAACGCTTTTTTGACACTTTTGGTACTTTTGACTGACAAAATGATTTTTTTTAGCAACAAATGCACCCAAAAGTTGAAGTTCTCATTTGATGTTCAAGAAAGTTTTATTTTTTCTCATGTTGTCAGTTGAAATTTCAAACCAGTAATAGTTAGAGCCGAAAACACTTTTTTGACACTTTTGGCACTTTTGAGTGACAAAATGATTTTTTTAGAAACAAATGCACCCTAAAGTTGAAGTTCTCATTTGATGTTCAAGAAAGTTTTATTTTTTCTCATGTTGTCAGTTGAAACTTCAAACCAGTAATAGTTAGAGCCGAAAAATCTTTTTTGACACTTTTGGCACTTTTGACTGACAAAATGATTTTTTTTAGAAACAAATGCACCCAAAAGTTGAAGTTCTCATTTGCAGTTCAAGAAAGTGTTATTTTATGCAACGTTGTAAGTTTAAAATTCAAAACAGTCATAGAGCCGAAAACGCTTTTTTGACATTTTTGGCACTTTTGACTGACAAAATAATTTTTTTTAGCAACAAATGCACCCAAAAGTTGAAGTTCTCATTTGATGTTCAAGAAAGTTTTATTTTTTCTCATGTTGTCAGTTGAAATTTCAAACCAGTAATAGTTAGAGCCGAAAACACTTTTTTGACACTTTTGGCACTTTTGTGTGACAAAATGATTTTTTTAGAAACAAATGCACCCTAAAGTTGAAGTTCTCATTTGATGTTCAAGAAAGTTTTATTTTTTCTCATGTTGTCAGTTGAAACTTCAAACCAGTAATAGTTAGAGCCGAAAAATCTTTTTTGACACTTTTGGCACTTTTGACTGACAAAATGATTTTTTTTAGAAACAAATGCACCCAAAAGTTGAAGTTCTCATTTGCAGTTCAAGAAAGTGTTATTTTATGCAACGTTGTAAGTTTAAAATTCAAAACACTCATAGAGCCGAAAACGCTTTTTTGACATTTTTGGCACTTTTGACTGACAGAATGATTTTTTTTAGCAACAAATGCACCCAAAAGTTTAAGTTCTCATTTGATGTTCAAGAAAGTTTTATATTTTCTCATGTTGTCAGTTGAATCTTCAAACCAGTAATAGTTAGAGCCGAAAACACTTTTTTGACACTTTTGGCACTTTTGACTGACAAAATAATTTTTTTTTTAACAAATGCACCCAAAAGTTGAAGTTCTCATTTGCAGTTCAAGAAAGTGTTATTTTATGCAACGTTGTAAGTTTAAAATTCAAAACAGTCATAGAGCCGAAAACGCTTTTTTGACACTTTTGGTACTTTTGACTGACAAAATGATTTTTTTTAGCAACAAATGCACCCAAAAGTTGAAGTTCTCATTTGATGTTCAAGAAAGTTTTATTTTTTCTCATGTTGTCAGTTGAAACTTCAAACCAGTAATAGTTAGAGCCGAAAACACTTTTTTGACACTTTTGACTGACAAAATGATTTTTTTTAGAAACAAATGCACCCAAAAGTTGAAGTTCTCATTTGCAGTTCAAGAAAGTGTTATTTTATGCAACGTTGTAAGTTTAAAATTCAAAACACTCATAGAGCCGAAAACGCTTTTTTTACTTTTTTGGCTTTTTTGACTGACAAAATGATTTTTTTTAGCAACAAATGCACCCAAAAGTTTAAGTTCTCATTTGATGTTCAAGAAAGTTTTATATTTTCTCATGTTGTCAGTTGAAACTTCAAACCAGTAATAGTTAGAGCCGAAAACACTTTTTTGACACTTTTGGCACTTTTGACTGACAAAATGATTTTTTTTTTAAACAAATGCACCCAAAAGTTGAAGTTCTCATTTGCAGTTCAAGAAAGTGTTATTTTATGCAACGTTGTAAGTTTAAAATTCAAAACAGTCATAGAGCCGAAAACGCTTTTTTGACATTTTTGGCACTTTTGACTGAAAAAATAATTTTTTAGCAAAAAACGCACCCAAAAGTTGAAGTTCTCATTTGATGTTCAAGAAAGTGTTATTTTATGCCACATTGTAAGTTTAAAATTCAAAACAGTCATAGAGCCGAAAACGCTTTTTTGACACTTTTGGTACTTTTGACTGACAAAATGATTTTTTTTTAGCAACAAATGCACCCAAAAGTTGAAGTTCTCATTTGATGTTCAAGAAAGTTTTATTTTTTCTCATGTTGTCAGTTGAAACTTCAAACCAGTAATAGAGCCGAAAACACTTTTTTGACACTTTTGGCACTTTTGACTGACAAAATGATTATTTTTAGAAACAAATGCACCCAAAAGTCAAAGTTCTCATTTGCAGTTCAAGAAAGTGTTATTTTATGCAACGTTGTAAGTTTAAAATTCAAAACAGTCATAGAGCCGAAAACGCTTTTTTGACATTTTTGGCACTTTTGACTGAAAAAATAATTTTTTAGCAAAAAACGCACCCAAAAGTTGAAGTTCTCATTTGATGTTCAAGAAAGTGTTATTTTATGCCACATTGTAAGTTGAAATTTCAAAACAGTCATAGAGCCGAAAACGCTTTTTTGACATTTTTGGCACTTTTGACTGAAAAAATAATTTTTTAGCAAAAAACGCACCCAAAAGTTGAAGTTCTCATTTGATGTTCAAGAAAGTGTTATTTTATGCCACATTGTAAGTTTAAAATTCAAAACAGTCATAGAGCCGAAAACGCTTTTTTGACACTTTTGGCACTTTTAACTGAAAAAATGATTTTTTTTTAGCAACAAATGCACCCAAAAGTTGAAGTTCTCATTTGATGTTCAAGAAAGTTTTATTTTTTCTCATGTTGTCAGTTGAAACTTCAAACCAGTAATAGTTAGAGCCGAAAACACTTTTTTGACACTTTTGACTGACAAAATGATTTTTTTTAGAAACAAATACACCCAAAAGTTGAAGTTCTCATTTGCAGTTCAAGAAAGTGTTATTTTATGCAACGTTGTAAGTTTAAAATTCAAAACAATCATAGAGCCGAAAACGCTTTTTTGACATTTTTGGCACTTTTGACTGACAAAATGATTTTTTTTAGCAACAAATGCACCCAAAAGTTGAAGTTCTCATTTGATGTTCAAGAAAGTTTTATTTTTTCTCATGTCGTCAGTTGAATCTTCAAACCAGTAATAGTTAGAGCCGAAAACACTTTTTTGACACTTTTGACTGACAAAATGATTTTTTTTAGAAACAAATGCACCCAAAAGTTGAAGTTCTCATTTGCAGTTCAAGAAAGTGTTATTTTATGCAACGTTGTAAGTTTAAAATTCAAAACAATCATAGAGCCGAAAACGCTTTTTTGACATTTTTGGCACTTTTGACTGACAAAATGATTTTTAGCAAAAAACGCACCCAAAAGTTGAAGTTCTCGTTTGATGTTCAAGAAATTGTTATTTTATGCCACATTGTAAGTTTAAAATTCAAAACAGTCATAGAGCCGAAAACGCTTTTTTGACACTTTTGGCACTTTTGACTGACAAAATGATTTTTTAGCAAAAAACGCACCCAAAAGTTGAAGTTCTATTTGATGTTCAAGAAATTGTTATTCTATGCCACATTGTAAGTTTAAAATTCAAAACAGTCATAGAGCCGAAAACGCTTTTTTGACACTTTTGGTACTTTTGACTGACAAAATGACTTTTTTTAGCAACAAATGCACCCAAAAGTTGAAGTTCTCATTTGATGTTCAAGAAAGTTTTATTTTTTCTCATGTTGTCAGTTGAAACATCAAACCAGTAATAGTTAGAGCCGAAAACACTTTTTTGACACTTTTGGCACTTTTGACTGACAAAATGATTTTTTTTAGAAACAAATGCACCCAAAAGTTGAAGTTCTCATTTGCAGTTCAAGAAAGTGTTATTTTATGCAACGTTGTAAGTTTAAAATTCAAAACAGTCATAGAGCCGAAAACGCTTTTTTGACATTTTTGGCACTTTTGACTGACAAAATGATTTTTTAGCAAAAAACGCACCCAAAAGTTGAAGTTCTCATTTGATGTTCAAGAAATTGTTATTTTATGCCACATTGTAAGTTTAAAATTCAAAACAGTCATAGAGCCGAAAACGCTTTTTTGACACTTTTGGTACTTTTGACTGACAAAATGATTTTTTTTAGCAACAAATGCACCCAAAAGTGGAAGTTCTCATTTGATATTCAAGAAAGTTTTATTTTTTCTCATGTTGTCAGTTGAAACTTCAAACCAGTAATAGTTAGAGCCGAAAACACTTTTTTGACACTTTTGACTGACAAAATGATTTTTTTTAGAAACAAATGCACCCAAAAGTTGAAGTTCTCATTTGCAGTTCAAGAAAGTGTTATTTTCTGTCATGTTATAAGTTGAAAGTTCAAACCAGTCAGCAGTAAACCCTTTTTTTTTACACTTTTGGCACTTTTGACTGACAAAATGCTTTTTTTTAGCTAAAAACGCACCTAAAAGTCAAAATTCTCATTTGCAGTTCAAGAAAGTGTTATTTTATGCAACGTTGTAAGTTTAAAATTCAAAACAATCATAGAGCCGAAAACGCTTTTTTGACATTTTTTGCACTTTTGACTGACAAAATGATTTTAAACAAAAAAAGCACCCAAAAGTTGAAGTTCTCATTTGATGTTCAAGAAATTGTTATTTTATGCCACATTGTAATATTAAAATTCAAAACAGTCATAGAGCCGAAAACGCTTTTTTGACACTTTTGGCACTTTTGACTGAAAAAATGATTTTTTAGCAAAAAACGCACCCAAAAGTTGAAGTTCTCATTTGATGTTCAAGAAATTGTTATTTTATGCCACATTGTAAGTTTAAAATTCAAAACAGTCATACAGCCGAAAACGCTTTTTTGACACTTTTGGTACTTTTGACTGACAAAATGATTTTTTTTAGCAACAAATGCACCCAAAAGTTGAAGTTCTCATTTGATGTTCAAGAAAGTTTTATTTTTTCTCATGTTGTCAGTTGAAACTTCAAACCAGTAATAGTTAGAGCCGAAAACGCTTTTTTGACATTTTTGGCACTTTGGACTGACAATATGATTTTTTGTAGAAACAAATGCACCCAAAAGTTGAAGTTCTCATTTGCAGTTCAAGAAAGTGTTATTTTATGCAACGTTGTAAGTTTAAAATTCAAAACAGTCATAGAACCGAAAACGCTTTTTTGACACTTTTGGCACTTTTGACCGACAAAATGATTTTTTTAACAACAGATGCCCCCAAAAGTTTAAGTTCTCATTTGCAGTTCAAGAAAGTGTTATTTTCTGTCATGTTATAAGTTGAAAGTTCAAACCAGTCAGCAGTAAACCCTTTTTTTTTACACTTTTGGCACTTTTGACTGACAAAATGATTTTTTAGCAAAAAACGCACCCAAAAGTTGAAGTTCTCATTTGATGTTCAAGAAATTGTTATTTTATGCCACATTGTAAGTTTAAAATTTAAAACAGTCATAGAGCCGAAAACGCTTTTTTGACACTTTTGGTACTTTTGACTGACAAAATGATTTTTTTAGCAACAAATGCACCCAAAAGTGGAAGTTCTCATTTGATATTCAAGAAAGTTTTATTTTTTCTCATGTTGTCAGTTGAAACTTCAAACCAGTAATAGTTAGAGCCGAAAACACTTTTTTGACACTTTTGGCACTTTTGACTGACAAAATGATTTTTTTTAGAAACAAATGCACCCAAAAGTTGAAGTTCTCATTTGCAGTTCAAGAAAGTGTTATTTTATGCAACGTTGTAAGTTTAAAATTCAAAACAGTCATAGAACCGAAAACTCTTTTTTGACACTTTTGGCACTTTGGACTGACAAAATGATTTTTTGTAGAAACAAATGCCCCCAAAAGTTTAAGTTCTCATTTGCAGTTCAAGAAAGTGTTATTTTCTGTCATGTTATAAGTTGAAAGTTCAAACCAGTCAGCAGTAAACCCTTTTTTTTTTACACTTTTGGCACTTTTGACTGACAAAATGATTTTTTAGCTAAAAACGCACCTAAAAGTCAAAATTCTCATTTGCAGTTCAAGAAAGTGTTATTTTATGCAACGTTGTAAGTTTAAAATTCAGAACAGTCATAGAGCCGAAAACGCTTTTTTGACATTTTTGGCACTTTTGACTGACAAAATGATTTTTTAGCAAAAAACGCACCCAAAAGTTGAGGTTCTCATTTGATGTTCAAGAAAGTGTTATTTTATGCCACATTGTAAGTTTAAAATTCAAAACAGTCATAGAGCCGAAAACGCTTTTTTGACACTTTTGGCACTTTTGACTGACAAAATGATTTTTTAGCAAAAAACGCACCCAAAAGTTGAAGTTCTCATTTGATGTTCAAGAAATTGTTATTTTATGCCACATTGTAAGTTTAAAATTCAAAACAGTCATAGAGCCGAAAACGCTTTTTTGACATTTTTGGCACTTTTGACTGACAAAATGATTTTTTAGCAAAAAACGCACCCAAAAGTCAAAGTTCTCACTGGCAGTTCAAGAAAGTGTTATTTTATGCAACGTTGTAAGTTTAAAATTCAAAACAGTCATAGAGCCGAAAACGCTTTTTTGACATTTTTGGCACTTTTGATTGACAAAATGATTTTTTAGCAAAAAACGCACCCAAAAGTTGAAGTTCTCATTTGATGTTCAAGAAATTGTTATTTTATGCCACATTGTAAGTTTAAAATTCAAAACAGTCATAGAGCCGAAAACGCTTTTTTGACACTTTTGGTACTTTTGACTGACAAAATGATTTTTTTTAGCAACAAATGCACCCAAAAGTTGAAGTTCTCATTTGATGTTCAAGAAAGTTTTATTTTTTCTCATGTTGTCAGTTGAAATTTCAAACCAGTAATAGTTAGAGCCGAAAACACTTTTTTGACACTTTTGGCACTTTTGAGTGACAAAATGATTTTTTTAGAAACAAATGCACCCTAAAGTTGAAGTTCTCATTTGATGTTCAAGAAAGTTTTATTTTTTCTCATGTTGTCAGTTGAAACTTCAAACCAGTAATAGTTAGAGCCGAAAAATCTTTTTTGACACTTTTGGCACTTTTGACTGACAAAATGATTTTTTTTAGAAACAAATGCACCCAAAAGTTGAAGTTCTCATTTGCAGTTCAAGAAAGTGTTATTTTATGCAACGTTGTAAGTTTAAAATTCAAAACAGTCATAGAGCCGAAAACGCTTTTTTGACATTTTTGGCACTTTTGACTGACAAAATAATTTTTTTTAGCAACAAATGCACCCAAAAGTTTAAGTTCTCATTTGATGTTCAAGAAAGTTTTATATTTTCTCATGTTGTCAGTTGAAACTTCAAACCAGTAATAGTTAGAGCCGAAAAATCTTTTTTGACACTTTTGGCACTTTTGACTGACAAAATGATTTTTTTTTTAAACAAATGCACCCAAAAGTTGAAGTTCTCATTTGCAGTTCAAGAAAGTGTTATTTTATGCAACGTTGTAAGTTTAAAATTCAAAACAGTCATAGAGCCGAAAACGCTTTTTTGACATTTTTGGCACTTTTGACTGAAAAAATAATTTTTTAGCAAAAAACGCACCCAAAAGTTGAAGTTCTCATTTGATGTTCAAGAAAGTGTTATTTTATGCCACACTGTAAGTTTAAATTTCAAAACAGTCATAGAGCCGAAAACGCTTTTTTGACACTTTTGGTACTTTTGACTGACAAAATGATTTTTTTTTAGCAACAAATGCACCCAAAAGTTGAAGTTCTCATTTGATGTTCAAGAAAGTTTTATTTTTTCTCATGTTGTCAGTTGAAACTTCAAACCAGTAATAGTTAGAGCCGAAAACACTTTCTTGACACTTTTGGCACTTTTGACTGACAAAATGATTATTTTTAGAAACAAATGCACCCAAAAGTCAAAGTTCTCATTTGCAGTTCAAGAAAGTGTTATTTTATGCAACGTTGTAAGTTTTAAATTCAAAACAGTCATAGAGCCGAAAATGCTTTTTTGACCTTTTTGGCACTTTTGACTGACAAAATGATTTTTTAGCAAAAAACGCACCCAAAAGTCAAAGTTCTCATTTGCAGTTCAAGAAAGTGTTATTTTATGCAACGTTGTAAGTTTAAAATTCAAAACAGTCATAGAGCCGAAAACGCTTTTTTTGACACTTTTGGTACTTTTGACTGACAAAATGATTTTTTTTAGCAACAAATGCACCCAAAAGTTGAAGTTCTCATTTGATGTTCAAGAAATTGTTATTTTATGCCACATTGTAAGTTTAAAATTCAAAACAGTCATAGAGCCGAAAACGCTTTTTTGACACTTTTGGTACTTTTGACTGACAAAATGATTTTTTTTAGCAACAAATGCACCCAAAAGTTGAAGCTCTCATTTGATGTTCAAGAAAGTTTTATTTTTTCTCATGTTGTCAGTTGAAATTTCAAACCAGTAAAAGTTAGAGCCGAAAACACTTTTTTGACACTTTTGGCACCTTTGAGTGACAAAATAAATTTTGTTTAGAAACAAATGCACCCAAAAGTTGAAGTTCTCATTTGATGTTCAAGAAAGTTTTATTTTTTCTCATGTTGTCAGTTGAAACTTCAAACCAGTAATAGTTAGAGCCGAAAACACTTTTTTGACACTTTTGGCACTTTTGAGTGACAAAATGATTTTTTTTAGAAACAAATGCACCCAAAAGTTGAAGTTCTCATTTGCAGTTCAAGAAAGTGTTATTTTATGCAACGTTGTAAGTTTAAAATTCAAAACAGTCATAGAGCCGAAAACGCTTTTTTGACATTTTTGGCACTTTTGACTGACAAAATGATTTTTTAGCAAAAAACGCACCCAAAAGTTGAAGTTCTCATTTGATGTTCAAGAAATTGTTATTTTATGCCACATTGTAAGTTTAAAATTCAAAACAGTCATAGAGCCGAAAACGCTTTTTTGACACTTTTGGTACTTTTGACTGACAAAATGATTTTTTTTAGCAACAAATGCACCCAAAAGTTGAAGTTCTCATTTGATGTTCAAGAAATTGTTATTTTATGCCACATTGTAAGTTTAAAATTCAAAACAGTCATAGAGCCGAAAACGCTTTTTTGACACTTTTGGTACTTTTGACTGACAAAATGATTTTTTTTAGCAACAAATGCACCCAAAAGTTGAAGCTCTCATTTGATGTTCAAGAAAGTTTTATTTTTTCTCATGTTGTCAGTTGAAATTTCAAACCAGTAAAAGTTAGAGCCGAAAACACTTTTTTGACACTTTTGGCACCTTTGAGTGACAAAATGATTTTGTTTAGAAACAAATGCACCCAAAAGTTGAAGTTCTCATTTGATGTTCAAGAAAGTTTTATTTTTTCTCATGTTGTCAGTTGAAACTTCAAACCAGTAATAGTTAGAGCCGAAAACACTTTTTTGACACTTTTGGCACTTTTGACTGACAAAATGATTTTTTTTTAGAAACAAATGCACCCAAAAGTTGAAGTTCTCATTTGCAGTTCAAGAAAGTGTTATTTTATGCAACGTTGTAAGTTTAAAATTCAAAACAGTCATAGAGCCGAAAACGCTTTTTTGACATTTTTGGCACTTTTGACTGACAAAATGATTTTTTAGCAAAAAACGCACCCAAAAGTCAAAGTTCTCATTGGCAGTTCAAGAAAGTGTTATTTTATGCAACGTTGTAAGTTTAAAATTCAAAACAGTCATAGAGCCGAAAACGCTTTTTTGACATTTTTGGCACTTTTGACTGACAAAATGATTTTTTAGCAAAAAACGCACCCAAAAGTTGAAGTTCTCATTTGATGTTCAAGAAAGTGTTATTTTATGCCACTTTGTAAGTTTAAAATTCAAAACAGTCATAGAGCCGAAAACGCTTTTTTGACACTTTTGGTACTTTTGACTGACAAAATGATTTTTTTTAGCAACAAATGCACCCAAAAGTCAAAGTTCTCATTTGATGTTCAAGAAAGTTTTATTTTTTCTCATGTTGTCAGTTGAAACTTCAAACCAGTAATAGTTAGAGCCGAAAACACTTTTTTGACACTTTTGACTGACAAAATGATTTTTTTTAGAAACAAATGCACCCAAAAGTTGAAGTTCTCATTTGCAGTTCAAGAAAGTGTTATTTTATGCAACGTTGTAAGTTTAAAATTCAAAACAATCATAGAGCCGAAAACGCTTTTTTGACACTTTTGGCACTTTTGACTGACAAAATGATTTTTAGCAAAAAACGCACCCAAAAGTTGAAGTTCTCATTTGATGTTCAAGAAATTGTTATTTTATGCCACATTGTAAGTTTAAAATTCAAAACAGTCATAGAGCCGAAAACGCTTTTTTTGACACTTTTGGTACTTTTGACTGACAAAATGATTTTTTTTAGCAACAAATGCACCCAAAAGTTGAAGTTCTCATTTGATGTTCAAGAAAGTTTTATTTTTTCTCATGTTGTCAGTTGAAACTTCAAACCAGTAATAGTTAGAGCCGAAAACACTTTTTTGACACTTTTGACTGACAAAATGATTTTTTTTTAGAAACAAATGCACCCAAAAGTTGAAGTTCTCATTTGCAGTTCAAGAAAGTGTTATTTTATGCAACGTTGTAAGTTTAAAATTCAAAACAATCATAGAGCCGAAAACGCTTTTTTGACATTTTTGGCACTTTTGACTGACAAAATGATTTTTAGCAAAAAACGCACCCAAAAGTTGAAGTTCTCATTTGATGTTCAAGAAATTGTTATTTTATGCCACATTGTAAGTTTAAAATTCAAAACAGTCATAGAGCCGAAAACGCTTTTTTGACACTTTTGGCACTTTTGACTGACAAAATGATTTTTTAGCAAAAAACGCACCCAAAAGTTGAAGTTCTCATTTGATGTTCAAGAAATTGTTATATTATGCCACATTGTAAGTTTAAAATTCAAAACAGTCATAGAGCCGAAAACGCTTTTTTGATACTTTTGGTACTTTTGACTGACAAAATGATTTTTTTTAGCAACAAATGCAGCCAAAAGTTGAAGTTCTCATTTGATGTTCAAGAAAGTTTTATTTTTTCTCATGTTGTCAGTTGAAACTTCAAACCAGTAATAGTTAGAGCCGAAAACACTTTTTTGACACTTTTGGCACTTTTGACTGACAAAATGATTATTTTTAGAAACAAATGCACCCAAAAGTCAAAGTTCTCATTTGCAGTTCAAGAAAGTGTTATTTTATGCAACGTTGTAAGTTTAAAATTCAAAACAGTCATAGAGCCGAAAATGCTTTTTTGACATTTTTGGCACTTTTGACTGACAAAATGATTTTTTAGCAAAAAACGCACCCAAAAGTCAAAGTTCTCATTTGATGTTCAAGAAAGTGTTATTTTATGCAACGTTGTAAGTTTAAAATTCAAAACAGTCATAGAGCCGAAAACGCTTTTTTGACATTTTTGGCACTTTTGAGTGACAAAATGATTTTTTTTAGCAAAAAACGCACCCAAAAGTTGAAGTTCTCATTTGATGTTCAAGAAATTGTTATTTTATGCCACATTGTAAGTTTAAAATTCAAAACAGTCATAGAGCCGAAAACGCTTTTTTGACACTTTTGGTACTTTTGACTGACAAAATGATTTTTTTTAGCAACAAATGCACCCAAAAGTTGAAGTTCTCATTTGATGTTCAAGAAAGTTTTATTTTTTCTCATGTTGTCAGTTGAAATTTCAAACCAGTAAAAGTTAGAGCCGAAAACACTTTTTTGACACTTTTGGCACTTTTGAGTGACAAAATGATTTTGTTTAGAAACAAATGCACCCAAAAGTTGAAGTTCTCATTTGATGTTCAAGAAAGTTTTATTTTTTCTAATGTTGTCAGTTGAAACTTCAAACCAGTAATAGTTAGAGCCGAAAACACTTTTTTGACACTTTTGACTGACAAAATGATTTTTTTTAGAAACAAATGCACCCAAAAGTTGAAGTTCTCATTTGCAGTTCAAGAAAGTGTTATTTTATGCAACGTTGTAAGTTAAAAATTCAAAACAATCATAGAGCCGAAAACGCTTTTTTGACATTTTTGGCACTTTTGACTGACAAAATGATTTTTTAGCAAAAAACGCACCCAAAAGTTGAAGTTCTCATTTGATGTTCAAGAAATTGTTATTTTATGCCACATTGTAAGTTTAAAATTCAAAACAGTCATAGAGCCGAAAACGCTTTTTTGATACTTTTGGTACTTTTGACTGACAAAATGATTTTTTTTAGCAACAAATGCAGCCAAAAGTTGAAGTTCTCATTTGATGTTCAAGAAAGTTTTATTTTTTCTCATGTTGTCAGTTGAAACTTCAAACCAGTAATAGTTAGAGCCGAAAACACTTTTTTGACACTTTTGGCACTTTTGACTGACAAAATGATTTTTTTTTAGAAACAAATGCACCCAAAAGTTGAAGTTCTCATTTGCAGTTCAAGAAAGTGTTATTTTATGCAACGTTGTAAGTTTAAAATTCAAAACAGTCATAGAGCCGAAAACGCTTTGTTGACATTTTTGGCACTTTTGACTGACAAAATGATTTTTTAGCAAAAAACGCACCCAAAAGTCAAAGTTCTCATTGGCAGTTCAAGAAAGTGTTATTTTATGCAACGTTGTAAGTTTAAAATTCAAAACAGTCATAGAGCCGAAAACGCTTTTTTGACACTTTTGGTACTTTTGACTGACAAAATGATTTTTTTTAGCAACAAATGCACCCAAAAGTCAAAGTTCTCATTTGATGTTCAAGAAAGTTTTATTTTTTCTCATGTTGTCAGTTGAAACTTCAAACCAGTAATAGTTAGAGCCGAAAACACTTTTTTGACACTTTTGACTGACAAAATGATTTTTTTTAGCAACAAATGCACCCAAAAGTTGAAGTTCTCATTTGATGTTCAAGAAAGTTTTATTTTTTCTCATGTTGTCAGTTGAAACTTCAAACCAGTAATAGTTAGAGCCGAAAACACTTTTTTGACACTTTTGACTGACAAAATGATTTTTTTTTAGAAACAAATGCACCCAAAAGTTGAAGTTCTCATTTGCAGTTCAAGAAAGTGTTATTTTATGCAACGTTGTAAGTTTAAAATTCAAAACAATCATAGAGCCGAAAACGCTTTTTTGACATTTTTGGCACTTTTGACTGACAAAATGATTTTTAGCAAAAAACGCACCCAAAAGTTGAAGTTCTCATTTGATGTTCAAGAAATTGTTATTTTATGCCACATTGTAAGTTTAAAATTCAAAACAGTCATAGAGCCGAAAACGCTTTTTTGACACTTTTGGCACTTTTGACTGACAAAATGATTTTTTAGCAAAAAACGCACCCAAAAGTTGAAGTTCTCATTTGATGTTCAAGAAATTGTTATATTATGCCACATTGTAAGTTTAAAATTCAAAACAGTCATAGAGCCGAAAACGCTTTTTTGACATTTTTGGCACTTTTGACTGACAAAATGATTTTTTTTAGCAACAAATGCAGCCAAAAGTTGAAGTTCTCATTTGATGTTCAAGAAAGTTTTATTTTTTCTCATGTTGTCAGTTGAAACTTCAAACCAGTAATAGTTAGAGCCGAAAACACTTTTTTGACACTTTTGGCACTTTTGACTGACAAAATGATTATTTTTAGAAACAAATGCACCCAAAAGTCAAAGTTCTCATTTGCAGTTCAAGAAAGTGTTATTTTATGCAACGTTGTAAGTTTAAAATTCAAAACAGTCATAGAGCCGAAAATGCTTTTTTGACATTTTTGGCACTTTTGACTGACAAAATGATTTTTTAGCAAAAAACGCACCCAAAAGTCAAAGTTCTCATTTGATGTTCAAGAAAGTGTTATTTTATGCAACGTTGTAAGTTTAAAATTCAAAACAGTCATAGAGCCGAAAACGCTTTTTTGACATTTTTGGCACTTTTGAGTGACAAAATGATTTTTTTTAGCAAAAAACGCACCCAAAAGTTGAAGTTCTCATTTGATGTTCAAGAAATTGTTATTTTATGCCACATTGTAAGTTTAAAATTCAAAACAGTCATAGAGCCGAAAACGCTTTTTTGACACTTTTGGTACTTTTGACTGACAAAATGATTTTTTTTAGCAACAAATGCACCCAAAAGTTGAAGTTCTCATTTGATGTTCAAGAAAGTTTTATTTTTTCTCATGTTGTCAGTTGAAATTTCAAACCAGTAAAAGTTAGAGCCGAAAACACTTTTTTGACACTTTTAGCACTTTTGAGTGACAAAATGATTTTGTTTAGAAACAAATGCACCCAAAAGTTGAAGTTCTCATTTGATGTTCAAGAAAGTTTTATTTTTTCTAATGTTGTCAGTTGAAACTTCAAACCAGTAATAGTTAGAGCCGAAAACACTTTTTTGACACTTTTGACTGACAAAATGATTTTTTTTAGAAACAAATGCACCCAAAAGTTGAAGTTCTCATTTGCAGTTCAAGAAAGTGTTATTTTATGCAACGTTGTAAGTTTAAAATTCAAAACAATCATAGAGCCGAAAACGCTTTTTTGACATTTTTGGCACTTTTGACTGACAAAATGATTTTTTAGCAAAAAACGCACCCAAAAGTTGAAGTTCTCATTTGATGTTCAAGAAATTGTTATTTTATGCCACATTGTAAGTTTAAAATTCAAAACAGTCATAGAGCCGAAAACGCTTTTTTGATACTTTTGGTACTTTTGACTGACAAAATGATTTTTTTTAGCAACAAATGCAGCCAAAAGTTGAAGTTCTCATTTGATGTTCAAGAAAGTTTTATTTTTTCTCATGTTGTCAGTTGAAACTTCAAACCAGTAATAGTTAGAGCCGAAAACACTTTTTTGACACTTTTGGTACTTTTGACTGACAAAATGATTTTTTTTAGCAACAAATGCACCCAAAAGTTGAAGTTCTCATTTGATGTTCAAGAAATTGTTATTTTATGCCACATTGTAAGTTTAAAATTCAAAACAGTCATAGAGCCGAAAACGCTTTTTTGACACTTTTGGTACTTTTGACTGACAAAATGATTTTTTTTAGCAACAAATGCACCCAAAAGTTGAAGCTCTCATTTGATGTTCAAGAAAGTTTTATTTTTTCTCATGTTGTCAGTTGAAATTTCAAACCAGTAAAAGTTAGAGCCGAAAACACTTTTTTGACACTTTTGGCACCTTTGAGTGACAAAATGATTTTGTTTAGAAACAAATGCACCCAAAAGTTGAAGTTCTCATTTGATGTTCAAGAAAGTTTTATTTTTTCTCATGTTGTCAGTTGAAACTTCAAACCAGTAATAGTTAGAGCCGAAAACACTTTTTTGACACTTTTGGCACTTTTGACTGACAAAATGATTTTTTTTTAAAAACAAATGCACCCAAAAGTTGAAGTTCTCATTTGCAGTTCAAGAAAGTGTTATTTTATGCAACGTTGTAAGTTTAAAATTCAAAACAGTCATAGAGCCGAAAACGCTTTTTTGACATTTTTGGCACTTTTGACTGACAAAATGATTTTTTAGCAAAAAACGCACCCAAAAGTCAAAGTTCTCATTGGCAGTTCAAGAAAGTGTTATTTTATGCAACGTTGTAAGTTTAAAATTCAAAACAGTCATAGAGCCGAAAACGCTTTTTTGACATTTTTGGCACTTTTGACTGACAAAATGATTTTTTAGCAAAAAACGCACCCAAAAGTTGAAGTTCTCATTTGATGTTCAAGAAATTGTTATTTTATGCCACATTGTAAGTTTAAAATTCAAAACAGTCATAGAGCCGAAAACGCTTTTTTGACACTTTTGGTACTTTTGACTGACAAAATGATTTTTTTTAGCAACAAATGCACCCAAAAGTCAAAGTTCTCATTTGATGTTCAAGAAAGTTTTATTTTTTCTCATGTTGTCAGTTGAAACTTCAAACCAGTAATAGTTAGAGCCGAAAACACTTTTTTGACACTTTTGACTGACAAAATGATTTTTTTTTAGAAACAAATGCACCCAAAAGTTGAAGTTCTCATTTGCAGTTCAAGAAAGTGTTATTTTATGCAACGTTGTAAGTTTAAAATTCAAAACAATCATAGAGCCGAAAACGCTTTTTTGACATTTTTGGCACTTTTGACTGACAAAATGATTTTTAGCAAAAAACGCACCCAAAAGTTGAAGTTCTCATTTGATGTTCAAGAAATTGTTATTTTATGCCACATTGTAAGTTTAAAATTCAAAACAGTCATAGAGCCGAAAACGCTTTTTTGACACTTTTGGCACTTTTGACTGACAAAATGATTTTTTAGCAAAAAACGCACCCAAAAGTTGAAGTTCTCATTTGATGTTCAAGAAATTGTTATATTATGTCACATTGTAAGTTTAAAATTCAAAACAGTCATAGAGCCGAAAACGCTTTTTTGATACTTTTGGTACTTTTGACTGACAAAATGATTTTTTTTAGCAACAAATGCAGCCAAAAGTTGAAGTTCTCATTTGATGTTCAAGAAAGTTTTATTTTTTCTCATGTTGTCAGTTGAAACTTCAAACCAGTAATAGTTAGAGCCGAAAACACTTTTTTGACACTTTTGGCACTTTTGACTGACAAAATGATTATTTTTAGAAACAAATGCACCCAAAAGTCAAAGTTCTCATTTGCAGTTCAAGAAAGTGTTATTTTATGCAACGTTGTAAGTTTAAAATTCAAAACAGTCATAGAGCCGAAAATGCTTTTTTGACATTTTTGGCACTTTTGACTGACAAAATGATTTTTTAGCAAAAAACGCACCCAAAAGTCAAAGTTCTCATTTGATGTTCAAGAAAGTGTTATTTTATGCAACGTTGTAAGTTTAAAATTCAAAACAGTCATAGAGCCGAAAACGCTTTTTTGACATTTTTGGCACTTTTGAGTGACAAAATGATTTTTTTTAGCAAAAAACGCACCCAAAAGTTGAAGTTCTCATTTGATGTTCAAGAAATTGTTATTTTATGCCACATTGTAAGTTTAAAATTCAAAACAGTCATAGAGCCGAAAACGCTTTTTTGACACTTTTGGTACTTTTGACTGACAAAATGATTTTTTTTAGCAACAAATGCACCCAAAAGTTGAAGTTCTCATTTGATGTTCAAGAAAGTTTTATTTTTTCTCATGTTGTCAGTTGAAATTTCAAACCAGTAAAAGTTAGAGCCGAAAACACTTTTTTGACACTTTTGGCACTTTTGAGTGACAAAATGATTTTGTTTAGAAACAAATGCACCCAAAAGTTGAAGTTCTCATTTGATGTTCAAGAAAGTTTTATTTTTTCTAATGTTGTCAGTTGAAACTTCAAACCAGTAATAGTTAGAGCCGAAAACACTTTTTTGACACTTTTGACTGACAAAATGATTTTTTTTAGAAACAAATGCACCCAAAAGTTGAAGTTCTCATTTGCAGTTCAAGAAAGTGTTATTTTATGCAACGTTGTAAGTTTAAAATTCAAAACAATCATAGAGCCGAAAACGCTTTTTTGACATTTTTGGCACTTTTGACTGACAAAATGATTTTTTAGCAAAAAACGCACCCAAAAGTTGAAGTTCTCATTTGATGTTCAAGAAATTGTTATTTTATGCCACATTGTAAGTTTAAAATTCAAAACAGTCATAGAGCCGAAAACGCTTTTTTGATACTTTTGGTACTTTTGACTGACAAAATGATTTTTTTTAGCAACAAATGCAGCCAAAAGTTGAAGTTCTCATTTGATGTTCAAGAAAGTTTTATTTTTTCTCATGTTGTCAGTTGAAACTTCAAACCAGTAATAGTTAGAGCCGAAAACACTTTTTTGACACTTTTGGCACTTTTGACTGACAAAATGATTATTTTTAGAAACAAATGCACCCAAAAGTCAAAGTTCTCATTTGCATTTCAAGAAAGTGTTATTTTATGCAACGTTGTAAGTTTAAAATTCAAAACAGTCATAGAGCCGAAAATGCTTTTTTGACATTTTTGGCACTTTTGACTGACAAAAAGATTTTTTAGCAAAAAACGCACCCAAAAGTCAAAGTTCTCATTTGATGTTCAAGAAAGTGTTATTTTATGCAACGTTGTAAGTTTAAAATTCAAAACAGTCATAGAGCCGAAAACGCTTTTTTGACATTTTTGGCACTTTTGACTGACAAAATGATTTTTTAGCAAAAAACGCACCCAAAAGTTGAAGTTCTCATTTGATGTTCAAGAAATTGTTATTTTATACCACATTGTAAGTTTAAAATTCAAAACAGTCATAGAGCCGAAAACGCTTTTTTGACACTTTTGGTACTTTTGACTGACAAAATGATTTTTTTTAGCAACAAATGCACCCAAAAGTTGAAGTTCTCATTTGATGTTCAAGAAAGTTTTATTTTTTCTCATGTTGTCAGTTGAAATTTCAAACCAGTAAAAGTTAGAGCCGAAAACACTTTTTTGACACTTTTGGCACTTTTGAGTGACAAAATGATTTTGTTTAGAAACAAATGCACCCAAAAGTTGAAGTTCTCATTTGATGTTCAAGAAAGTTTTATTTTTTCTCATGTTGTCAGTTGAAACTTCAAACCAGTAATAGTTAGAGCCGAAAACACTTTTTTGACACTTTTGGCACTTTTGACTGACAAAATGATTTTTTTTAGAAACAAATGCACCCAAAAGTTGAAGTTCTCATTTGCAGTTCAAGAAAGTGTTATTTTATGCAACGTTGTAAGTTTAAAATTCAAAACATTCATAGAGCCGAAAACGCTTTTTTGACATTTTTGGCACTTTTGACTGACAAAATGATTTTTAGCAAAAAACGCACCCAAAAGTTGAAGTTCTCATTTGATGTTCAAGAAATTGTTATTTTATGCCACATTGTAAGTTTAAAATTCAAAACAGTCATAGAGCCGAAAACGCTTTTTTGACACTTTTGGCACTTTTGACTGACAAAATGATTTTTTAGCAAAAAACGCACCCAAAAGTTGAAGTTCTCATTTGATGTTCAAGAAATTGTTATATTATGTCACATTGTAAGTTTAAAATTCAAAACAGTCATAGAGCCGAAAACGCTTTTTTGATACTTTTGGTACTTTTGACTGACAAAATGATTTTTTTTAGCAACAAATGCAGCCAAAAGTTGAAGTTCTCATTTGATGTTCAAGAAAGTTTTATTTTTTCTCATGTTGTCAGTTGAAACTTCAAACCAGTAATAGTTAGAGCCGAAAACACTTTTTTGACACTTTTGGCACTTTTGACTGACAAAATGATTATTTTTAGAAACAAATGCACCCAAAAGTCAAAGTTCTCATTTGCAGTTCAAGAAAGTGTTATTTTATGCAACGTTGTAAGTTTAAAATTCAAAACAGTCATAGAGCCGAAAATGCTTTTTTGACATTTTTGGCACTTTTGACTGACAAAATGATTTTTTAGCAAAAAACGCACCCAAAAGTCAAAGTTCTCATTTGATGTTCAAGAAAGTGTTATTTTATGCAACGTTGTAAGTTTAAAATTCAAAACAGTCATAGAGCCGAAAACGCTTTTTTGACATTTTTGGCACTTTTGAGTGACAAAATGATTTTTTTTAGCAAAAAACGCACCCAAAAGTTGAAGTTCTCATTTGATGTTCAAGAAATTGTTATTTTATGCCACATTGTAAGTTTAAAATTCAAAACAGTCATAGAGCCGAAAACACTTTTTTGACACTTTTGGCACTTTTGAGTGACAAAATGATTTTGTTTAGAAACAAATGCACCCAAAAGTTGAAGTTCTCATTTGATGTTCAAGAAAGTTTTATTTTTTCTAATGTTGTCAGTTGAAACTTCAAACCAGTAATAGTTAGAGCCGAAAACACTTTTTTGACACTTTTGACTGACAAAATGATTTTTTTTAGAAACAAATGCACCCAAAAGTTGAAGTTCTCATTTGCAGTTCAAGAAAGTGTTATTTTATGCAACGTTGTAAGTTTAAAATTCAAAACAATCATAGAGCCGAAAACGCTTTTTTGACATTTTTGGCACTTTTGACTGACAAAATGATTTTTTAGCAAAAAACGCACCCAAAAGTTGAAGTTCTCATTTGATGTTCAAGAAATTGTTATTTTATGCCACATTGTAAGTTTAAAATTCAAAACAGTCATAGAGCCGAAAACGCTTTTTTGATACTTTTGGTACTTTTGACTGACAAAATGATTTTTTTTAGCAACAAATGCAGCCAAAAGTTGAAGTTCTCATTTGATGTTCAAGAAAGTTTTATTTTTTCTCATGTTGTCAGTTGAAACTTCAAACCAGTAATAGTTAGAGCCGAAAACACTTTTTTGACACTTTTGGCACTTTTGACTGACAAAATGATTATTTTTAGAAACAAATGCACCCAAAAGTCAAAGTTCTCATTTGCATTTCAAGAAAGTGTTATTTTATGCAACGTTGTAAGTTTAAAATTCAAAACAGTCATAGAGCCGAAAATGCTTTTTTGACATTTTTGGCACTTTTGACTGACAAAAAGATTTTTTAGCAAAAAACGCACCCAAAAGTCAAAGTTCTCATTTGATGTTCAAGAAAGTGTTATTTTATGCAACGTTGTAAGTTTAAAATTCAAAACAGTCATAGAGCCGAAAACGCTTTTTTGACATTTTTGGCACTTTTGACTGACAAAATGATTTTTTAGCAAAAAACGCACCCAAAAGTTGAAGTTCTCATTTGATGTTCAAGAAATTGTTATTTTATGCCACATTGTAAGTTTAAAATTCAAAACAGTCATAGAGCCGAAAACGCTTTTTTGACACTTTTGGTACTTTTGACTGACAAAATGATTTTTTTTAGCAACAAATGCACCCAAAAGTTGAAGTTCTCATTTGATGTTCAAGAAAGTTTTATTTTTTCTCATGTTGTCAGTTGAAATTTCAAACCAGTAAAAGTTAGAGCCGAAAACACTTTTTTGACACTTTTGGCACTTTTGAGTGACAAAATGATTTTGTTTAGAAACAAATGCACCCAAAAGTTGAAGTTCTCATTTGATGTTCAAGAAAGTTTTATTTTTTCTCATGTTGTCAGTTGAAACTTCAAACCAGTAATAGTTAGAGCCGAAAACACTTTTTTGACACTTTTGGCACTTTTGACTGACAAAATGATTTTTTTTAGAAACAAATGCACCCAAAAGTTGAAGTTCTCATTTGCAGTTCAAGAAAGTGTTATTTTATGCAACGTTGTAAGTTTAAAATTCAAAACATTCATAGAGCCGAAAACGCTTTTTTGACATTTTTGGCACTTTTGACTGACAAAATGATTTTTTAGCAAAAAAAGCACCCAAAAGTCAAAGTTCTCATTGGCAGTTCAAGAAAGTGTTATTTTATGCAACGTTGTAAGTTTAAAATTCAAAACAGTCATAGAGCCGAAAACGCTTTTTTGACATTTTTGGCACTTTTGACTGACAAAATGATTTTTTAGCAAAAAACGCACCCAAAAGTTGAAGTTCTCATTTGATGTTCAAGAAATTGTTATTTTATGCCACATTGTAAGTTTAAAATTCAAAACAGTCATAGAGCCGAAAACGCTTTTTTGACACTTTTGGTACTTTTGACTGACAAAATGATTTTTTTTAGCAACAAATGCACCCAAAAGTTGAAGTTCTCATTTGATGTTCAAGAAAGTTTTATTTTTTTTTCATGTTGTCAGTTGAAATTTCAAACCAGTAATAGTTAGAGCCGAAAACACTTTTTTGACACTTTTGGCACTTTTGAGTGACAAAATGATTTTTTTTAGAAACAAATGCACCCAAAAGTTGAAGTTCTCATTTGATGTTCAAGAAAGTGTTATTTTATGCCACATTGTAAGTTTAAAATTCAAAACAGTCATAGAGCCGAAAACGCTTTTTTGACACTTTTGGCACTTTTGACTGACAAAATGATTTTTTAGCTAAAAACGCACCCAAAAGTTGAAGTTCTCATTTGATGTTCAAGAAATTGTTATTTTATGCCACATTGTAAGTTTAAAATTCAAAACAGTCATAGAGCCGAAAACGCTTTTTTTGACACTTTTGGTACTTTTGACTGACAAAATGATTTTTTTTAGCAACAAATGCACCCAAAAGTTGAAGTTCTCATTTGATGTTCAAGAAAGTTTTATTTTTTCTCATGTTGTCAGTTGAAACTTCAAACCAGTAATAGTTAGAGCCGAAAAATCTTTTTTGACACTTTTGGCACTTTTGACTGACAAAATGATTTTTTTTAGAAACAAATGCACCCAAAAGTTGAAGTTCTCATTTGCAGTTCAAGAAAGTGTTATTTTATGCAACGTTGTAAGTTTAAAATTCAAAACAGTCATAGAGCCGAAAACGCTTTTTTGACACTTTTGGTACTTTTGACTGACAAAATGATTTTTTAGCAAAAAACGCACCCAAAAGTTGAAGTTCTCATTTGATGTTCAAGAAATTGTTATTTTATGCCACATTGTAAGTTTAAAATTCAAAACAGTCATAGAGCCGAAAACGCTTTTTTGACACTTTTGGTACTTTTGACTGACAAAATGATTTGTTTTAGCAACAAATGCACCCAAAAGTTGAAGTTCTCATTTGATGTTCAAGAAAAGTGTTATTTTTTCTCATGTTGTCAGTTGAAACTTCAAACCAGTAATAGTTAGAGCCGAAAACACTTTTTTGACACTTTTGACTGACAAAATGATTTTTTTTAGAAACAAATGCACCCAAAAGTTGAAGTTCTCATTTGCAGTTCAAGAAAGTGTTATTTTATGCAACGTTGTAAGTTTAAAATTCAAAACAATCATAGAGCCGAAAACGCTTTTTTGACATTTTTGGCACTTTTGACTGACAAAATGATTTTTAGCAAAAAACGCACCCAAAAGTTGAAGTTCTCATTTGATGTTCAAGAAATTGTTATTTTATTCCACATTGTAAGTTTAAAATTCAAAACAGTCATAGAGCCGAAAACGCTTTTTTGACACTTTTGGCACTTTTGACTGACAAAATGATTTTTTAGCAAAAAACGCACCCAAAAGTTGAAGTTCTCATTTGATGTTTAAGAAATTGTTATTTTATGCCACATTGTAAGTTTAAAATTCAAAACAGTCATAGAGCCGAAAACGCTTTTTTTGACACTTTTGGTACTTTTGACTGACAAAATGATTTTTTTTAGCAACAAATGCACCCAAAAGTTGAAGTTTTCATTTGATGTTCAAGAAAGTTTTATTTTTTCTCATGTTGTCAGTTGAAACTTCAAACCAGTAATAGTTAGAGCCGAAAACACTTTTTTGACACTTTTGACTGACAAAATGATTTTTTTTAGAAACAAATGCACCCAAAAGTTGAAGTTCTCATTTGATGTTCAAGAAAGTTTTATTTTTTCTTATGTTGTCAGTTGAAACTTCAAACCAGTAATAGTTAGAGCCGAAAACACTTTTTTGACACTTTTGGTACTTTGACTGACAAAATGATTTTTTTTAGAAACAAATGCACCCAAAAGTTGAAGTTCTCATTTGCATTTCAAGAAAGTGTTATTTTATGCCACTTTGTAAGTTTAAAATTCAAAACAGTCATAGAGCCGAAAACGCTTTTTGGATATTTTTGGCACTTTTGACTAACAAAATGATTTTTTAGCAAAAAACGCACCCAAAAGTTGAAGTTCTCATTTGATGTTCAAGAAATTGTTATTTTATGCCACATTGTAAGTTTAAAATTCAAAACAGTCATAGAGCCGAAAACGCTTTTTTTGACACTTTTGGTACTTTTGACTGACAAAATGATTTTTTTTAGCAACAAATGCACCCAAAAGTTGAAGTTCTCATTTGATGTTCAAGAAAGTTTTATTTTTTCTCATGTTGTCAGTTGAAACTTCAAACCAGTAATAGTTAGAGCCGAAAAATCTTTTTTGACACTTTTGGCACTTTTGACTGACAAAATGATTTTTTTTAGAAACAAATGCACCCAAAAGTTGAAGTTCTCATTTGCAGTTCAAGAAAGTGTTATTTTATGCAACGTTGTAAGTTTAAAATTCAAAACAGTCATAGAGCCGAAAACGCTTTTTTGACACTTTTGGTACTTTTGACTGACAAAATGATTTTTTAGCAAAAAACGCACCCAAAAGTTGAAGTTCTCATTTGATGTTCAAGAAATTGTTATTTTATGCCACATTGTAAGTTTAAAATTCAAAACAGTCATAGAGCCGAAAACGCTTTTTTGACACTTTTGGTACTTTTGACTGACAAAATGATTTGTTTTAGCAACAAATTCACCCAAAAGTTGAAGTTCTCATTTGATGTTCAAGAAAAGTGTTATTTTTTCTCATGTTGTCAGTTGAAACTTCAAACCAGTAATAGTTAGAGCCGAAAACACTTTTTTGACACTTTTGACTGACAAAATGATTTTTTTTAGAAACAAATGCACCCAAAAGTTGAAGTTCTCATTTGCAGTTCAAGAAAGTGTTATTTTATGCAACGTTGTAAGTTTAAAATTCAAAACAATCATAGAGCCGAAAACGCTTTTTTGACATTTTTGGCACTTTTGACTGACAAAATGATTTTTAGCAAAAAACGCACCCAAAAGTTGAAGTTCTCATTTGATGTTCAAGAAATTGTTATTTTATTCCACATTGTAAGTTTAAAATTCAAAACAGTCATAGAGCCGAAAACGCTTTTTTGACACTTTTGGCACTTTTGACTGACAAAATGATTTTTTAGCAAAAAACGCACCCAAAAGTTGAAGTTCTCATTTGATGTTTAAGAAATTGTTATTTTATGCCACATTGTAAGTTTAAAATTCAAAACAGTCATAGAGCCGAAAACGCTTTTTTTGACACTTTTGGTACTTTTGACTGACAAAATGATTTTTTTTAGCAACAAATGCACCCAAAAGTTGAAGTTTTCATTTGATGTTCAAGAAAGTTTTATTTTTTCTCATGTTGTCAGTTGAAACTTCAAACCAGTAATAGTTAGAGCCGAAAACACTTTTTTGACACTTTTGACTGACAAAATGATTTTTTTTAGCAAAAAATGCACCCAAAAGTTGAAGTTCTCATTTGATGTTCAAGAAAGTTTTATTTTTTCTTATGTTGTCAGTTGAAACTTCAAACCAGTAATAGTTAGAGCCGAAAACACTTTTTTGACACTTTTGGTACTTTGACTGACAAAATGATTTTTTTTAGAAACAAATGCACCCAAAAGTTGAAGTTCTCATTTGCATTTCAAGAAAGTGTTATTTTATGCCACTTTGTAAGTTTAAAATTCAAAACAGTCATAGAGCCGAAAACGCTTTTTGGATATTTTTGGCACTTTTGACTGACAAAATGATTTTTTAGCAAAAAACGCACCCAAAAGTCAAAGTTCTTATTTGCAGTTCAAGAAAGTGTTATTTTTTGTCACGTTGTACGTTAAATCTTCAAAACAGTCATACTCTGAGCATAAAAGACTTTTATGACATTTTTGGTACTTTTGACTGACAAAATGATTTTTTTTAGCAACAAATGCACCCAAAAGTTGAAGTTCTCATTTGATGTTCAAGAAAGTTTTATTTTTCTCATGTTGTCAGTTGAAACTTCAAACCAGTAATAGTTAGAGCCGAAAACACTTTTTTGACACTTTTGACTGACAAAATGATTTTTTTTAGAAACAAATGCACCCAAAAGTTGAAGTTCTCATTTGCAGTTCAAGAAAGTGTTATTTTATGCAACGTTGTAAGTTTAAAATTCAAAACAATCATAGAGCCGAAAACGCTTTTTTGACATTTTTGGCACTTTTGACTGACAAAATGATTTTTAGCAAAAAACGCACCCAAAAGTTGAAGTTCTCATTTGATGTTCAAGAAAGTGTTATTTTATGCCACATTGTAAGTTTAAAATTCAAAACAGTCATAGAGCCGAAAACGCTTTTTTTGACACTTTTGGCACTTTTGACTGAAAAAATGATTTTTTAGCAAAAAACGCACCCAAAAGTTGAAGTTCTCATTTGATGTTCAAGAAAGTGTTATTTTATGCCACATTGTAAGTTTAAAATTCAAAACAGTCATAGAGCCGAAAACGCTTTTTTGACACTTTTGGCACTTTTGACTGAAAAAATGATTTTTTAGCAAAAAACGCACCCAAAAGTTGAAGTTCTCATTTGATGTTCAAGAAAGTTTTATTTTTTCTCATGTTGTCAGTTGAAACTTCAAACCAGTAATAGTTAGAGCCGAAAAATCTTTTTTGACACTTTTGGCACTTTTGACTGACAAAATGATTTTTTTTAGAAACAAATGCACCCAAAAGTTGAAGTTCTCATTTGCAGTTCAAGAAAGTGTTATTTTATGCAACGTTGTAAGTTTAAAATTCAAAACAGTCATAGAGCCGAAAACGCTTTTTTGACACTTTTGGTACTTTTGACTGACAAAATGATTTTTTAGCAAAAAACGCACCCAAAAGTTGAAGTTCTCATTTGATGTTCAAGAAATTGTTATTTTATGCCACATTGTAAGTTTAAAATTCAAAACAGTCATAGAGCCGAAAACGCTTTTTTGACACTTTTGGTACTTTTGACTGACAAAATGATTTGTTTTAGCAACAAATGCACCCAAAAGTTGAAGTTCTCATTTGATGTTCAAGAAAAGTGTTATTTTTTCTCATGTTGTCAGTTGAAACTTCAAACCAGTAATAGTTAGAGCCGAAAACACTTTTTTGACACTTTTGACTGACAAAATGATTTTTTTTAGAAACAAATGCACCCAAAAGTTGAAGTTCTCATTTGCAGTTCAAGAAAGTGTTATTTTATGCAACGTTGTAAGTTTAAAATTCAAAACAATCATAGAGCCGAAAACGCTTTTTTGACATTTTTGGCACTTTTGACTGACAAAATGATTTTTAGCAAAAAACGCACCCAAAAGTTGAAGTTCTCATTTGATGTTCAAGAAATTGTTATTTTATTCCACATTGTAAGTTTAAAATTCAAAACAGTCATAGAGCCGAAAACGCTTTTTTGACACTTTTGGCACTTTTGACTGACAAAATGATTTTTTAGCAAAATACGCACCCAAAAGTTGAAGTTCTCATTTGATGTTTAAGAAATTGTTATTTTATGCCACATTGTAAGTTTAAAATTCAAAACAGTCATAGAGCCGAAAACGCTTTTTTTGACACATTTGGTACTTTTGACTGACAAAATGATTTTTTTTAGCAACAAATGCACCCAAAAGTTGAAGTTTTCATTTGATGTTCAAGAAAGTTTTATTTTTTCTCATGTTGTCAGTTGAAACTTCAAACCAGTAATAGTTAGAGCCGAAAACACTTTTTTGACACTTTTGACTGACAAAATGATTTTTTTTAGAAACAAATGCACCCAAAAGTTGAAGTTCTCATTTGATGTTCAAGAAAGTTTTATTTTTTCTTATGTTGTCAGTTGAAACTTCAAACCAGTAATAGTTAGAGCCGAAAACACTTTTTTGACACTTTTGGTACTTTGACTGACAAAATGATTTTTTTTAGAAACAAATGCACCCAAAAGTTGAAGTTCTCATTTGCATTTCAAGAAAGTGTTATTTTATGCCACTTTGTAAGTTTAAAATTCAAAACAGTCATAGAGCCGAAAACGCTTTTTGGATATTTTTGGCACTTTTGACTGACAAAATGATTTTTTAGCAAAAAACGCACCCAAAAGTTGAAGTTCTCATTTGATGTTCAAGAAATTGTTATTTTATGCCACATTGTAAGTTTAAAATTCAAAACAGTCATAGAGCCGAAAACGCTTTTTTTGACACTTTTGGTACTTTTGACTGACAAAATGATTTTTTTTAGCAACAAATGCACCCAAAAGTTGAAGTTCTCATTTGATGTTCAAGAAAGTTTTATTTTTTCTCATGTTGTCAGTTGAAACTTCAAACCAGTAATAGTTAGAGCCGAAAAATCTTTTTTGACACTTTTGGCACTTTTGACTGACAAAATGATTTTTTTTAGAAACAAATGCACCCAAAAGTTGAAGTTCTCATTTGCAGTTCAAGAAAGTGTTATTTTATGCAACGTTGTAAGTTTAAAATTCAAAACAGTCATACAGCCGAAAACGCTTTTTTGACACTTTTGGTACTTTTGACTGACAAAATGATTTTTTAGCAAAAAACGCACCCAAAAGTTGAAGTTCTCATTTGATGTTCAAGAAATTGTTATTTTATGCCACATTGTAAGTTTAAAATTCAAAACAGTCATAGAGCCGAAAACGCTTTTTTGACACTTTTGGTACTTTTGACTGACAAAATGATTTGTTTTAGCAACAAATGCACCCAAAAGTTGAAGTTCTCATTTGATGTTCAAGAAAAGTGTTATTTTTTCTCATGTTGTCAGTTGAAACTTCAAACCAGTAATAGTTAGAGCCGAAAACACTTTTTTGACACTTTTGACTGACAAAATGATTTTTTTTAGAAACAAATGCACCCAAAAGTTGAAGTTCTCATTTGCAGTTCAAGAAAGTGTTATTTTATGCAACGTTGTAAGTTTAAAATTCAAAACAATCATAGAGCCGAAAACGCTTTTTTGACATTTTTGGCACTTTTGACTGACAAAATGATTTTTAGCAAAAAACGCACCCAAAAGTTGAAGTTCTCATTTGATGTTCAAGAAATTGTTATTTTATTCCACATTGTAAGTTTAAAATTCAAAACAGTCATAGAGCCGAAAACGCTTTTTTGACACTTTTGGCACTTTTGACTGACAAAATGATTTTTTAGCAAAAAACGCACCCAAAAGTTGAAGTTCTCATTTGATGTTTAAGAAATTGTTATTTTATGCCACATTGTAAGTTTAAAATTCAAAACAGTCATAGAGCCGAAAACGCTTTTTTGACACTTTTGGTACTTTGACTGACAAAATGATTTTTTTTAGCAACAAATGCACCCAAAAGTTGAAGTTCTCATTTGATGTTCAAGAAAGTTTTATTTTTTCTCATGTTGTTAGTTGAACCTTCAAACCAGTAATAGTTAGAGCCGAAAACACTTTTTTGACACTTTTGGCACTTTTGACTGACAAAATGATTTTTTTTAGAAACAAATGCACCCAAAAGTTGCAGTTCTCATTTGATGTTCAAGAAAGTTTTATTTTTCTCATGTTGTCAGTTGAAACTTCAAACCAGTAATAGTTAGAGCCGAAAACACTTTTTTGACACTTTTGACTGACAAAATGATTTTTTTTAGCAACAAATGCACCCAAAAGTTGAAGTTTTCATTTGATGTTCAAGAAAGTTTTATTTTTTCTCATGTTGTCAGTTGAAACTTCAAACCAGTAATAGTTAGAGCCGAAAACACTTTTTTGACACTTTTGACTGACAAAATGATTTTTTTTAGAAACAAATGCACCCAAAAGTTGAAGTTCTCATTTGATGTTCAAGAAAGTTTTATTTTTTCTTATGTTGTCAGTTGAAACTTCAAACCAGTAATAGTTAGAGCCGAAAACACTTTTTTGACACTTTTGGTACTTTGACTGACAAAATGATTTTTTTTAGAAACAAATGCACCCAAAAGTTGAAGTTCTCATTTGCATTTCAAGAAAGTGTTATTTTATGCCACTTTGTAAGTTTAAAATTCAAAACAGTCATAGAGCCGAAAACGCTTTTTGGATATTTTTGGCACTTTTGACTGACAAAATGATTTTTTAGCAAAAAACGCACCCAAAAGTCAAAGTTCTTATTTGCAGTTCAAGAAAGTGTTATTTTTTGTCACGTTGTACGTTAAATCTTCAAAACAGTCATACTCTGAGCATAAAAGACTTTTATGACATTTTTGGTACTTTTGACTGACAAAATGATTTTTTTTAGCAACAAATGCACCCAAAAGTTGAAGTTCTCATTTGATGTTCAAGAAAGTTTTATTTTTCTCATGTTGTCAGTTGAAACTTCAAACCAGTAATAGTTAGAGCCGAAAACACTTTTTTGACACTTTTGACTGACAAAATGATTTTTTTTAGAAACAAATGCACCCAAAAGTTGAAGTTCTCATTTGCAGTTCAAGAAAGTGTTATTTTATGCAACGTTGTAAGTTTAAAATTCAAAACAATCATAGAGCCGAAAACGCTTTTTTGACATTTTTGGCACTTTTGACTGACAAAATGATTTTTAGCAAAAAACGCACCCAAAAGTTGAAGTTCTCATTTGATGTTCAAGAAAGTGTTATTTTATGCCACATTGTAAGTTTAAAATTCAAAACAGTCATAGAGCCGAAAACGCTTTTTTTGACACTTTTGGCACTTTTGACTGAAAAAATGATTTTTTAGCAAAAAACGCACCCAAAAGTTGAAGTTCTCATTTGATGTTCAAGAAATTGTTATTATATGCCACATTGTAAGTTTAAAATTCAAAACAGTCATAGAGCCGAAAACGCTTTTTTGACACTTTTGGTACTTTGACTGACAAAATGATTTTTTTTAGCAACAAATGCACCCAAAAGTTGAAGTTCTCATTTGATGTTCAAGAAAGTTTTATTTTTTCTCATGTTGTTAGTTGAACCTTCAAACCAGTAATAGTTAGAGCCGAAAACACTTTTTTGACACTTTTGGCACGTTTGACTGACAAAATGATTTTTTTTAGAAACAAATGCACCCAAAAGTTGAAGTTCTCATTTGCAGTTCAAGAAAGTGTTATTTTATGCAACGTTGTAAGTTTAAAATTCAAAACAATCATAGAGCCGAAAACGCTTTTTTGACATTTTTGGCACTTTTGACTGACAAAATGATTTTTAGCAAAAAACGCACCCAAAAGTTGAAGTTCTCATTTGATGTTCAAGAAAGTGTTATTTTATGCCACATTGTAAGTTTAAAATTCAAAACAGTCATAGAGCCGAAAACGCTTTTTTGACACTTTTGGCACTTTTGACTGAAAAAATGATTTTTTAGCAAAAAACGCATCCAAAAGTTGAAGTTCTCATTTGATGTTCAAGAAATTGTTATTTTATGCCACATTGTAAGTTTAAAATTCAAAACAGTCATAGAGCCGAAAACGCTTTTTTGACACTTTTGGTACTTTTGACTGACAAAATGATTTTTTTTTAGCAACAAATGCACCCAAAAGTTGAAGTTCTCATTTGATGTTCAAGAAAGTTTTATTTTTTCTCATGTTGTTAGTTGAACCTTCAAACCAGTAATAGTTAGAGTCGAAAACACTTTTTTGACACTTTTGGCACGTTTGACTGACAAAATGATTTTTTTTAGAAACAAATGCACCCAAAAGTTGAAGTTCTCATTTGATGTTCAAGAAAGTTTTATTTTTTCTCATGTTGTCAGTTGAAACTTCAAACCAGTAATAGTTAGAGCCGAAAAATCTTTTTTGACACTTTTGGCACTTTTGACTGACAAAATGATTTTTTTTAGAAACAAATGCACCCAAAAGTTGAAGTTCTCATTTGCAGTTCAAGAAAGTGTTATTTTATGCAACGTTGTAAGTTTAAAATTCAAAACAGTCATAGAGCCGAAAACGCTTTTTTGACACTTTTGGTACTTTTGACTGACAAAATGATTTTTTAGCAAAAAACGCACCCAAAAGTTGAAGTTCTCATTTGATGTTCAAGAAATTGTTATTTTATGCCACATTGTAAGTTTAAAATTCAAAACAGTCATAGAGCCGAAAACGCTTTTTTGACACTTTTGGTACTTTTGACTGACAAAATGATTTGTTTTAGCAACAAATGCACCCAAAAGTTGAAGTTCTCATTTGATGTTCAAGAAAAGTGTTATTTTTTCTCATGTTGTCAGTTGAAACTTCAAACCAGTAATAGTTAGAGCCGAAAACACTTTTTTGACACTTTTGACTGACAAAATGATTTTTTTTAGAAACAAATGCACCCAAAAGTTGAAGTTCTCATTTGCAGTTCAAGAAAGTGTTATTTTATGCAACGTTGTAAGTTTAAAATTCAAAACAATCATAGAGCCGAAAACGCTTTTTTGACATTTTTGGCACTTTTGACTGACAAAATGATTTTTAGCAAAAAACGCACCCAAAAGTTGAAGTTCTCATTTGATGTTCAAGAAATTGTTATTTTATGCCACATTGTAAGTTTAAAATTCAAAACAGTCATAGAGCCGAAAACGCTTTTTTGACACTTTTGGCACTTTTGACTGACAAAATGATTTTTTAGCAAAAAACGCACCCAAAAGTTGAAGTTCTCATTTGATGTTTAAGAAATTGTTATTTTATGCCACATTGTAAGTTTAAAATTCAAAACAGTCATAGAGCCGAAAACGCTTTTTTTGACACTTTTGGTACTTTTGACTGACAAAATGATTTTTTTTAGCAACAAATGCACCCAAAAGTTGAAGTTTTCATTTGATGTTCAAGAAAGTTTTATTTTTTCTCATGTTGTCAGTTGAAACTTCAAACCAGTAATAGTTAGAGCCGAAAACACTTTTTTGACACTTTTGACTGACAAAATGATTTTTTTTAGAAACAAATGCACCCAAAAGTTGAAGTTCTCATTTGATGTTCAAGAAAGTTTTATTTTTTCTTATGTTGTCAGTTGAAACTTCAAACCAGTAATAGTTAGAGCCGAAAACACTTTTTTGACACTTTTGGTACTTTGACTGACAAAATGATTTTTTTTAGAAACAAATGCACCCAAAAGTTGAAGTTCTCATTTGCATTTCAAGAAAGTGTTATTTTATGCCACTTTGTAAGTTTAAAATTCAAAACAGTCATAGAGCCGAAAACGCTTTTTGGATATTTTTGGCACTTTTGACTGACAAAATGATTTTTTAGCAAAAAACGCACCCAAAAGTCAAAGTTCTTATTTGCAGTTCAAGAAAGTGTTATTTTTTGTCACGTTGTACGTTAAATCTTCAAAACAGTCATACTCTGAGCATAAAAGACTTTTATGACATTTTTGGTACTTTTGACTGACAAAATGATTTTTTTTAGCAACAAATGCACCCAAAAGTTGAAGTTCTCATTTGATGTTCAAGAAAGTTTTATTTTTCTCATGTTGTCAGTTGAAACTTCAAACCAGTAATAGTTAGAGCCGAAAACACTTTTTTGACACTTTTGACTGACAAAATGATTTTTTTTAGAAACAAATGCACCCAAAAGTTGAAGTTCTCATTTGCAGTTCAAGAAAGTGTTATTTTATGCAACGTTGTAAGTTTAAAATTCAAAACAATCATAGAGCCGAAAACGCTTTTTTGACATTTTTGGCACTTTTGACTGACAAAATGATTTTTAGCAAAAAACGCACCCAAAAGTTGAAGTTCTCATTTGATGTTCAAGAAAGTGTTATTTTATGCCACATTGTAAGTTTAAAATTCAAAACAGTCATAGAGCCGAAAACGCTTTTTTTGACACTTTTGGCACTTTTGACTGAAAAAATGATTTTTTAGCAAAAAACGCACCCAAAAGTTGAAGTTCTCATTTGATGTTCAAGAAATTGTTATTTTATGCCACATTGTAAGTTTAAAATTCAAAACAGTCATAGAGCCGAAAACGCTTTTTTGACACTTTTGGTACTTTGACTGACAAAATGATTTTTTTTAGCAACAAATGCACCCAAAAGTTGAAGTTCTCATTTGATGTTCAAGAAAGTTTTATTTTTTCTCATGTTGTTAGTTGAACCTTCAAACCAGTAATAGTTAGAGCCGAAAACACTTTTTTGACACTTTTGGCACTTTTGACTGACAAAATGATTTTTTTTAGAAACAAATGCACCCAAAAGTTGCAGTTCTCATTTGATGTTCAAGAAAGTTTTATTTTTCTCATGTTGTCAGTTGAAACTTCAAACCAGTAATAGTTAGAGCCGAAAAATCTTTTTTGACACTTTTGGCACTTTTGACTGACAAAATGATTTTTTTTAGAAACAAATGCACCCAAAAGTTGAAGTTCTCATTTGCAGTTCAAGAAAGTGTTATTTTATGCAACGTTGTAAGTTTAAAATTCAAAACAGTCATAGAGCCGAAAACGCTTTTTTGACACTTTTGGTACTTTTGACTGACAAAATGATTTTTTAGCAAAAAACGCACCCAAAAGTTGAAGTTCTCATTTGATGTTCAAGAAATTGTTATTTTATGCCACATTGTAAGTTTAAAATTCAAAACAGTCATAGAGCCGAAAACGCTTTTTTGACACTTTTGGTACTTTTGACTGACAAAATGATTTGTTTTAGCAACAAATGCACCCAAAAGTTGAAGTTCTCATTTGATGTTCAAGAAAAGTGTTATTTTTTCTCATGTTGTCAGTTGAAACTTCAAACCAGTAATAGTTAGAGCCGAAAACACTTTTTTGACACTTTTGACTGACAAAATGATTTTTTTTAGAAACAAATGCACCCAAAAGTTGAAGTTCTCATTTGCAGTTCAAGAAAGTGTTATTTTATGCAACGTTGTAAGTTTAAAATTCAAAACAATCATAGAGCCGAAAACGCTTTTTTGACATTTTTGGCACTTTTGACTGACAAAATGATTTTTAGCAAAAAACGCACCCAAAAGTTGAAGTTCTCATTTGATGTTCAAGAAATTGTTATTTTATTCCACATTGTAAGTTTAAAATTCAAAACAGTCATAGAGCCGAAAACGCTTTTTTGACACTTTTGGCACTTTTGACTGACAAAATGATTTTTTAGCAAAAAACGCACCCAAAAGTTGAAGTTCTCATTTGATGTTTAAGAAATTGTTATTTTATGCCACATTGTAAGTTTAAAATTCAAAACAGTCATAGAGCCGAAAACGCTTTTTTTGACACTTTTGGTACTTTTGACTGACAAAATGATTTTTTTTAGCAACAAATGCACCCAAAAGTTGAAGTTTTCATTTGATGTTCAAGAAAGTTTTATTTTTTCTCATGTTGTCAGTTGAAACTTCAAACCAGTAATAGTTAGAGCCGAAAACACTTTTTTGACACTTTTGACTGACAAAATGATTTTTTTTAGAAACAAATGCACCCAAAAGTTGAAGTTCTCATTTGATGTTCAAGAAAGTTTTATTTTTTCTTATGTTGTCAGTTGAAACTTCAAACCAGTAATAGTTAGAGCCGAAAACACTTTTTTGACACTTTTGGTACTTTGACTGACAAAATGATTTTTTTTAGAAACAAATGCACCCAAAAGTTGAAGTTCTCATTTGCATTTCAAGAAAGTGTTATTTTATGCCACTTTGTAAGTTTAAAATTCAAAACAGTCATAGAGCCGAAAACGCTTTTTGGATATTTTTGGCACTTTTGACTGACAAAATGATTTTTTAGCAAAAAACGCACCCAAAAGTCAAAGTTCTTATTTGCAGTTCAAGAAAGTGTTATTTTTTGTCACGTTGTACGTTAAATCTTCAAAACAGTCATACTCTGAGCATAAAAGACTTTTATGACATTTTTGGTACTTTTGACTGACAAAATGATTTTTTTTAGCAACAAATGCACCCAAAAGTTGAAGTTCTCATTTGATGTTCAAGAAAGTTTTATTTTTCTCATGTTGTCAGTTGAAACTTCAAACCAGTAATAGTTAGAGCCGAAAACACTTTTTTGACACTTTTGACTGACAAAATGATTTTTTTTAGAAACAAATGCACCCAAAAGTTGAAGTTCTCATTTGCAGTTCAAGAAAGTGTTATTTTATGCAACGTTGTAAGTTTAAAATTCAAAACAATCATAGAGCCGAAAACGCTTTTTTGACATTTTTGGCACTTTTGACTGACAAAATGATTTTTAGCAAAAAACGCACCCAAAAGTTGAAGTTCTCATTTGATGTTCAAGAAAGTGTTATTTTATGCCACATTGTAAGTTTAAAATTCAAAACAGTCATAGAGCCGAAAACGCTTTTTTTGACACTTTTGGCACTTTTGACTGAAAAAATGATTTTTTAGCAAAAAACGCACCCAAAAGTTGAAGTTCTCATTTGATGTTCAAGAAATTGTTATTATATGCCACATTGTAAGTTTAAAATTCAAAACAGTCATAGAGCCGAAAACGCTTTTTTGACACTTTTGGTACTTTGACTGACAAAATGATTTTTTTTAGCAACAAATGCACCCAAAAGTTGAAGTTCTCATTTGCAGTTCAAGAAAGTGTTATTTTATGCAACGTTGTAAGTTTAAAATTCAAAACAATCATAGAGCCGAAAACGCTTTTTTGACATTTTTGGCACTTTTGACTGACAAAATGATTTTTAGCAAAAAACGCACCCAAAAGTTGAAGTTCTCATTTGATGTTCAAGAAAGTGTTATTTTATGCCACATTGTAAGTTTAAAATTCAAAACAGTCATAGAGCCGAAAACGCTTTTTTGACACTTTTGGCACTTTTGACTGAAAAAATGATTTTTTAGCAAAAAACGCATCCAAAAGTTGAAGTTCTCATTTGATGTTCAAGAAATTGTTATTTTATGCCACATTGTAAGTTTAAAATTCAAAACAGTCATAGAGCCGAAAACGCTTTTTTGACACTTTTGGTACTTTTGACTGACAAAATGATTTTTTTTTAGCAACAAATGCACCCAAAAGTTGAAGTTCTCATTTGATGTTCAAGAAAGTTTTATTTTTTCTCATGTTGTTAGTTGAACCTTCAAACCAGTAATAGTTAGAGCCGAAAACACTTTTTTGACACTTTTGGCACGTTTGACTGACAAAATGATTTTTTTTAGAAACAAATGCACCCAAAAGTTGAAGTTCTCATTTGATGTTCAAGAAAGTTTTATTTTTTCTCATGTTGTCAGTTGAAACTTCAAACCAGTAATAGTTAGAGCCGAAAACACTTTTTTGACACTTTTGGCACGTTTGACTGACAAAATGATTTTTTTTAGAAACAAATGCACCCAAAAGTTGAAGTTCTCATTTGATGTTCAAGAAAGTTTTATTTTTTCTCATGTTGTTAGTTGAACCTTCAAACCAGTAATAGTTAGAGCCGAAAACACTTTTTTGACACTTTTGGCACGTTTGACTGACAAAATGATTTTTTTTAGAAACAAATGCACCCAAAAGTTGAAGTTCTCATTTGCAGTTCAAGAAAGTGTTATTTTATGCAACGTTGTAAGTTTAAAATTCAAAACAATCATAGAGCCGAAAACGCTTTTTTGACATTTTTGGCACTTTTGACTGACAAAATGATTTTTAGCAAAAAACGCACCCAAAAGTTGAAGTTCTCATTTGATGTTCAAGAAAGTGTTATTTTATGCCACATTGTAAGTTTAAAATTCAAAACAGTCATAGAGCCGAAAACGCTTTTTTGACACTTTTGGCACTTTTGACTGAAAAAATGATTTTTTAGCAAAAAACGCATCCAAAAGTTGAAGTTCTCATTTGATGTTCAAGAAATTGTTATTTTATGCCACATTGTAAGTTTAAAATTCAAAACAGTCATAGAGCCGAAAACGCTTTTTTGACACTTTTGGTACTTTTGACTGACAAAATGATTTTTTTTTAGCAACAAATGCACCCAAAAGTTGAAGTTCTCATTTGATGTTCAAGAAAGTTTTATTTTTTCTCATGTTGTTAGTTGAACCTTCAAACCAGTAATAGTTAGAGCCGAAAACACTTTTTTGACACTTTTGGCACGTTTGACTGACAAAATGATTTTTTTTAGAAACAAATGCACCCAAAAGTTGAAGTTCTCATTTGCAGTTCAAGAAAGTGTTATTTTATGCAACGTTGTAAGTTTAAAATTCAAAACAATCATAGAGCCGAAAACGCTTTTTTGACATTTTTGGCACTTTTGACTGACAAAATGATTTTTAGCAAAAAACGCACCCAAAAGTTGAAGTTCTCATTTGATGTTCAAGAAAGTGTTATTTTATGCCACATTGTAAGTTTAAAATTCAAAACAGTCATAGAGCCGAAAACGCTTTTTTGACACTTTTGGTACTTTTGACTGACAAAATGATTTTTTTTTAGCAACAAATGCACCCAAAAGTTGAAGTTCTCATTTGATGTTCAAGAAAGTTTTATTTTTTCTCATGTTGTTAGTTGAACCTTCAAACCAGTAATAGTTAGAGCCGAAAACACTTTTTTGACACTTTTGGCACGTTTGACTGACAAAATGATTTTTTTTAGAAACAAATGCACCCAAAAGTTGAAGTTCTCATTTGATGTTCAAGAAAGTTTTATTTTTTCTCATGTTGTCAGTTGAAACTTCAAACCAGTAATAGTTAGAGCCGAAAAATCTTTTTTGACACTTTTGGCACTTTTGACTGACAAAATGATTTTTTTTAGAAACAAATGCACCCAAAAGTTGAAGTTCTCATTTGCAGTTCAAGAAAGTGTTATTTTATGCAACGTTGTAAGTTTAAAATTCAAAACAGTCATAGAGCCGAAAACGCTTTTTTGACACTTTTGGTACTTTTGACTGACAAAATGATTTTTTAGCAAAAAACGCACCCAAAAGTTGAAGTTCTCATTTGATGTTCAAGAAATTGTTATTTTATGCCACATTGTAAGTTTAAAATTCAAAACAGTCATAGAGCCGAAAACGCTTTTTTGACACTTTTGGTACTTTTGACTGACAAAATGATTTGTTTTAGCAACAAATGCACCCAAAAGTTGAAGTTCTCATTTGATGTTCAAGAAAAGTGTTATTTTTTCTCATGTTGTCAGTTGAAACTTCAAACCAGTAATAGTTAGAGCCGAAAACACTTTTTTGACACTTTTGACTGACAAAATGATTTTTTTTAGAAACAAATGCACCCAAAAGTTGAAGTTCTCATTTGCAGTTCAAGAAAGTGTTATTTTATGCAACGTTGTAAGTTTAAAATTCAAAACAATCATAGAGCCGAAAACGCTTTTTTGACATTTTTGGCACTTTTGACTGACAAAATGATTTTTAGCAAAAAACGCACCCAAAAGTTGAAGTTCTCATTTGATGTTCAAGAAATTGTTATTTTATGCCACATTGTAAGTTTAAAATTCAAAACAGTCATAGAGCCGAAAACGCTTTTTTGACACTTTTGGCACTTTTGACTGACAAAATGATTTTTTAGCAAAAAACGCACCCAAAGTTGAAGTTCTCATTTGATGTTTAAGAAATTGTTATTTTATGCCACATTGTTAGTTTAAAATTCAAAACAGTCATAGAGCCGAAAACGCTTTTTTTGACACTTTTGGTACTTTTGACTGACAAAATGATTTTTTTTAGCAACAAATGCACCCAAAAGTTGAAGTTTTCATTTGATGTTCAAGAAAGTTTTATTTTTTCTCATGTTGTCAGTTGAAACTTCAAACCAGTAATAGTTAGAGCCGAAAACACTTTTTTGACACTTTTGACTGACAAAATGATTTTTTTTAGAAACAAATGCACCCAAAAGTTGAAGTTCTCATTTGATGTTCAAGAAAGTTTTATTTTTTCTTATGTTGTCAGTTGAAACTTCAAACCAGTAATAGTTAGAGCCGAAAACACTTTTTTGACACTTTTGGTACTTTGACTGACAAAATGATTTTTTTTAGAAACAAATGCACCCAAAAGTCAAAGTTCTCATTTGCATTTCAAGAAAGTGTTATTTTATGCCACTTTGTAAGTTTAAAATTCAAAACAGTCATAGAGCCGAAAACGCTTTTTGGATATTTTTGGCACTTTTGACTGACAAAATGATTTTTTAGCAAAAAACGCACCCAAAAGTCAAAGTTCTTATTTGCAGTTCAAGAAAGTGTTATTTTTTGTCACGTTGTACGTTAAATCTTCAAAACAGTCATACTCTGAGCATAAAAGACTTTTATGACATTTTTGGTACTTTTGACTGACAAAATGATTTTTTTTAGCAACAAATGCACCCAAAAGTTGAAGTTCTCATTTGATGTTCAAGAAAGTTTTATTTTTCTCATGTTGTCAGTTGAAACTTCAAACCAGTAATAGTTAGAGCCGAAAACACTTTTTTGACACTTTTGACTGACAAAATGATTTTTTTTAGAAACAAATGCACCCAAAAGTTGAAGTTCTCATTTGCAGTTCAAGAAAGTGTTATTTTATGCAACGTTGTAAGTTTAAAATTCAAAACAATCATAGAGCCGAAAACGCTTTTTTGACATTTTTGGCACTTTTGACTGACAAAATGATTTTTAGCAAAAAACGCACCCAAAAGTTGAAGTTCTCATTTGATGTTCAAGAAAGTGTTATTTTATGCCACATTGTAAGTTTAAAATTCAAAACAGTCATAGAGCCGAAAACGCTTTTTTTGACACTTTTGGCACTTTTGACTGAAAAAATGATTTTTTAGCAAAAAACGCACCCAAAAGTTGAAGTTCTCATTTGATGTTCAAGAAATTGTTATTATATGCCACATTGTAAGTTTAAAATTCAAAACAGTCATAGAGCCGAAAACGCTTTTTTGACACTTTTGGTACTTTGACTGACAAAATGATTTTTTTTAGCAACAAATGCACCCAAAAGTTGAAGTTCTCATTTGCAGTTCAAGAAAGTGTTATTTTATGCAACGTTGTAAGTTTAAAATTCAAAACAATCATAGAGCCGAAAACGCTTTTTTGACATTTTTGGCACTTTTGACTGACAAAATGATTTTTAGCAAAAAACGCACCCAAAAGTTGAAGTTCTCATTTGATGTTCAAGAAAGTGTTATTTTATGCCACATTGTAAGTTTAAAATTCAAAACAGTCATAGAGCCGAAAACGCTTTTTTGACACTTTTGGCACTTTTGACTGAAAAAATGATTTTTTAGCAAAAAACGCATCCAAAAGTTGAAGTTCTCATTTGATGTTCAAGAAATTGTTATTTTATGCCACATTGTAAGTTTAAAATTCAAAACAGTCATAGAGCCGAAAACGCTTTTTTGACACTTTTGGTACTTTTGACTGACAAAATGATTTTTTTTTAGCAACAAATGCACCCAAAAGTTGAAGTTCTCATTTGATGTTCAAGAAAGTTTTATTTTTTCTCATGTTGTTAGTTGAACCTTCAAACCAGTAATAGTTAGAGCCGAAAACACTTTTTTGACACTTTTGGCACGTTTGACTGACAAAATGATTTTTTTTAGAAACAAATGCACCCAAAAGTTGAAGTTCTCATTTGATGTTCAAGAAAGTTTTATTTTTTCTCATGTTGTCAGTTGAAACTTCAAACCAGTAATAGTTAGAGCCGAAAACACTTTTTTGACACTTTTGGCACGTTTGACTGACAAAATGATTTTTTTTAGAAACAAATGCACCCAAAAGTTGAAGTTCTCATTTGATGTTCAAGAAAGTTTTATTTTTTCTCATGTTGTTAGTTGAACCTTCAAACCAGTAATAGTTAGAGCCGAAAACACTTTTTTGACACTTTTGGCACGTTTGACTGACAAAATGATTTTTTTTAGAAACAAATGCACCCAAAAGTTGAAGTTCTCATCTGCAGTTCAAGAAAGTGTTATTTTATGCAACGTTGTAAGTTTAAAATTCAAAACAATCATAGAGCCGAAAACGCTTTTTTGACATTTTTGGCACTTTTGACTGACAAAATGATTTTTAGCAAAAAACGCACCCAAAAGTTGAAGTTCTCATTTGATGTTCAAGAAAGTGTTATTTTATGCCACATTGTAAGTTTAAAATTCAAAACAGTCATAGAGCCGAAAACGCTTTTTTGACACTTTTGGCACTTTTGACTGAAAAAATGATTTTTTAGCAAAAAACGCATCCAAAAGTTGAAGTTCTCATTTGATGTTCAAGAAATTGTTATTTTATGCCACATTGTAAGTTTAAAATTCAAAACAGTCATAGAGCCGAAAACGCTTTTTTGACACTTTTGGTACTTTTGACTGACAAAATGATTTTTTTTTAGCAACAAATGCACCCAAAAGTTGAAGTTCTCATTTGATGTTCAAGAAAGTTTTATTTTTTCTCATGTTGTTAGTTGAACCTTCAAACCAGTAATAGTTAGAGCCGAAAACACTTTTTTGACACTTTTGGCACGTTTGACTGACAAAATGATTTTTTTTAGAAACAAATGCACCCAAAAGTTGAAGTTCTCATTTGATGTTCAAGAAAGTTTTATTTTTTCTCATGTTGTCAGTTGAAACTTCAAACCAGTAATAGTTAGAGCCGAAAAATCTTTTTTGACACTTTTGGCACTTTTGACTGACAAAATGATTTTTTTTAGAAACAAATGCACCCAAAAGTTGAAGTTCTCATTTGCAGTTCAAGAAAGTGTTATTTTATGCAACGTTGTAAGTTTAAAATTCAAAACAGTCATAGAGCCGAAAACGCTTTTTTGACACTTTTGGTACTTTTGACTGACAAAATGATTTTTTAGCAAAAAACGCACCCAAAAGTTGAAGTTCTCATTTGATGTTCAAGAAATTGTTATTTTATGCCACATTGTAAGTTTAAAATTCAAAACAGTCATAGAGCCGAAAACGCTTTTTTGACACTTTTGGTACTTTTGACTGACAAAATGATTTGTTTTAGCAACAAATGCACCCAAAAGTTGAAGTTCTCATTTGATGTTCAAGAAAAGTGTTATTTTTTCTCATGTTGTCAGTTGAAACTTCAAACCAGTAATAGTTAGAGCCGAAAACACTTTTTTGACACTTTTGACTGACAAAATGATTTTTTTTAGAAACAAATGCACCCAAAAGTTGAAGTTCTCATTTGCAGTTCAAGAAAGTGTTATTTTATGCAACGTTGTAAGTTTAAAATTCAAAACAATCATAGAGCCGAAAACGCTTTTTTGACATTTTTGGCACTTTTGACTGACAAAATGATTTTTAGCAAAAAACGCACCCAAAAGTTGAAGTTCTCATTTGATGTTCAAGAAATTGTTATTTTATGCCACATTGTAAGTTTAAAATTCAAAACAGTCATAGAGCCGAAAACGCTTTTTTGACACTTTTGGCACTTTTGACTGACAAAATGATTTTTTAGCAAAAAACGCACCCAAAAGTTGAAGTTCTCATTTGATGTTTAAGAAATTGTTATTTTATGCCACATTGTAAGTTTAAAATTCAAAACAGTCATAGAGCCGAAAACGCTTTTTTTGACACTTTTGGTACTTTTGACTGACAAAATGATTTTTTTTAGCAACAAATGCACCCAAAAGTTGAAGTTTTCATTTGATGTTCAAGAAAGTTTTATTTTTTCTCATGTTGTCAGTTGAAACTTCAAACCAGTAATAGTTAGAGCCGAAAACACTTTTTTGACACTTTTGACTGACAAAATGATTTTTTTTAGAAACAAATGCACCCAAAAGTTGAAGTTCTCATTTGATGTTCAAGAAAGTTTTATTTTTTCTTATGTTGTCAGTTGAAACTTCAAACCAGTAATAGTTAGAGCCGAAAACACTTTTTTGACACTTTTGGTACTTTGACTGACAAAATGATTTTTTTTAGAAACAAATGCACCCAAAAGTTGAAGTTCTCATTTGCATTTCAAGAAAGTGTTATTTTATGCCACTTTGTAAGTTTAAAATTCAAAACAGTCATAGAGCCGAAAACGCTTTTTGGATATTTTTGGCACTTTTGACTGACAAAATGATTTTTTAGCAAAAAACGCACCCAAAAGTCAAAGTTCTTATTTGCAGTTCAAGAAAGTGTTATTTTTTGTCACGTTGTACGTTAAATCTTCAAAACAGTCATACTCTGAGCATAAAAGACTTTTATGACATTTTTGGTACTTTTGACTGACAAAATGATTTTTTTTAGCAACAAATGCACCCAAAAGTTGAAGTTCTCATTTGATGTTCAAGAAAGTTTTATTTTTCTCATGTTGTCAGTTGAAACTTCAAACCAGTAATAGTTAGAGCCGAAATCACTTTTTTGACACTTTTGACTGACAAAATGATTTTTTTTAGAAACAAATGCTCCCAAAAGTTGAAGTTCTCATTTGCAGTTCAAGAAAGTGTTATTTTATGCAACGTTGTAAGTTTAAAATTCAAAACAATCATAGAGCCGAAAACGCTTTTTTGACATTTTTGGCACTTTTGACTGACAAAATGATTTTTAGCAAAAAACGCACCCAAAAGTTGAAGTTCTCATTTGATGTTCAAGAAAGTGTTATTTTATGCCACATTGTAAGTTTAAAATTCAAAACAGTCATAGAGCCGAAAACGCTTTTTTTGACACTTTTGGCACTTTTGACTGAAAAAATGATTTTTTAGCAAAAAACGCACCCAAAAGTTGAAGTTCTCATTTGATGTTCAAGAAATTGTTATTTTATGCCACATTGTAAGTTTAAAATTCAAAACAGTCATAGAGCCGAAAACGCTTTTTTGACACTTTTGGTACTTTGACTGACAAAATGATTTTTTTTAGCAACAAATGCACCCAAAAGTTGAAGTTCTCATTTGATGTTCAAGAAAGTTTTATTTTTTCTCATGTTGTTAGTTGAACCTTCAAACCAGTAATAGTTAGAGCCGAAAACACTTTTTTGACACTTTTGGCACTTTTGACTGACAAAATGATTTTTTTTAGAAACAAATGCACCCAAAAGTTGCAGTTCTCATTTGATGTTCAAGAAAGTTTTATTTTTCTCATGTTGTCAGTTGAAACTTCAAACCAGTAATAGTTAGAGCCGAAAACACTTTTTTGACACTTTTGACTGACAAAATGATTTTTTTTAGAAACAAATGCATCCAAAAGTTGAAGTTCTCATTTGCAGTTCAAGAAAGTGTTATTTTATGCAACGTTGTAAGTTTAAAATTCAAAACAATCATAGAGCCGAAAACGCTTTTTTGACATTTTTGGCACTTTTGACTGACAAAATGATTTTTAGCAAAAAACGCACCCAAAAGTTGAAGTTCTCATTTGATGTTCAAGAAAGTGTTATTTTATGCCACATTGTAAGTTTAAAATTCAAAACAGTCATAGAGCCGAAAACGCTTTTTTGACACTTTTGGCACTTTTGACTGAAAAAATGATTTTTTAGCAAAAAACGCATCCAAAAGTTGAAGTTCTCATTTGATGTTCAAGAAATTGTTATTTTATGCCACATTGTAAGTTTAAAATTCAAAACAGTCATAGAGCCGAAAACGCTTTTTTGACACTTTTGGTACTTTTGACTGACAAAATGATTTTTTTTTAGCAACAAATGCACCCAAAAGTTGAAGTTCTCATTTGATGTTCAAGAAAGTTTTATTTTTTCTCATGTTGTCAGTTGAACCTTAAAACCAGTAATAGTTAGAGCCGAAAACACTTTTTTGACACTTTTGGTACTTTTGACTGACAAAATGATTTTTTTTAGAAACAAATGCACCCAAAAGTTGAAGTTCTCATTTGATGTTCAAGAAAGTTTTATTTTTTCTCATGTTGTCAGTTGAACCTTAAAACCAGTAATAGTTAGAGCCGAAAACACTTTTTTGACACTTTTGGTACTTTTGACTGACAAAATGATTTTTTTTAGAAACAAATGCACCCAAAAGTTGAAGTTCTCATTTGCATTTCAAGAAAGTGTTATTTTATGCCACTTTGTAAGTTTAAAATTCAAAACAGTCATAGAGCCGAAAACGCTTTTTTGACATTTTTGGCACTTTTGACTGACAAAATGATTTTTTAGCAAAAAACGCACCCAAAAGTCAAAGTTCTTATTTGCAATTCATGAAAGTGTTATTTTTTCTCAAGTTTTAAGTTAAATATTAAAACCAGTCATACTCTGAGCATAAAATGCTTTTTTGACACTTTTGACACTTTTGACTGACAAAATGAATTTTAAGCACAAACCACTTAAAGTTTAAAGTTCTCATTTGCAGTTCAAGAAAGTTTTATTTTATGCCACGTTGTAAGTTTAAAATTCAAAACAGTCATAGAGCCAAAAACGCTTTTTTGACACTTTTGGCACTTTTGACTGACAAAATTATTTTTCAGCAAAAAATAGACTCAAAAGTCAAAGTTCTCATTTGATGTTCAAGAAAGTGTTATTTTATGCAACATTGTAAGTTTAAAATTCAAAACAGTCATAGAGCCGAAAACGCTTTTTTGACACTTTTGGTACTTTTGACTGACAAAATGATTTTTTTTAGCAACAAATGCTCCCAAAAGTTGAAGTTCTCTTTTGATGTTCAGGAAAGTGTTATTTTATGCCACATTGTAAGTTTAAAATTCAAATCAGTCATAGAGCCGAAAACGCTTTCTTGACACTTTTGGCACTTTTGACTGACAAAATGATTTTTTAGCAAAAAACGCACCCAAAAGTTGAAGTTCTCATTTGATGTTCAAGAAAGTGTTATTTTATGCAACATTGTAAGTTTAAAATTCAAAACAGTCATAGAGCCGAAAACGCTTTTTTGACACTTTTGGTACTTTTGACTGACAAAATAATTTTTTTAGCAACAAATGCACCCAAAAGTTGAAGTTCTCATTTGATGTTCAAGAAAGTGTTATTTTATGCCACATTGTAAGTTTAAAATTCAAAACAGTCATAGAGCCGAAAACGCTTTTGTTATTTTTTCTCAAGTTTTAAGTTAAATATTAAAATGAATTTTAAGCACAAAACCACTTAAAGTTTAAAGGTCTCATTTGCAGTTCAAGAAAGTGTTATTTTATGCCAAGTTGTAAGTTGAACTTTCTTTAACATCAAATGAGAACTTTGACTTTTGGGTGCGTTTTTTGCTAAAAAATCATTTTGTCAGTCAAAAGTGCCAAAAGTGTCAAAAAAGCGTTTTCGGCTCTATGACTGTTTTGAATTTTAAACTTACAATGTAGCATAAAATAACACTTTGTTGAACATCAAATGAGAACTTTGAATTTTGTGTCTATTTTTTGCTAAGAAATCATTTTGTCAGTTAAAAGTGCCAAAAGTGTCAAAAAAGTCTTTTATGCTCAGAGTTTGACTGTTTTTAATAGTCAACTTACAACTTAAGAAAAAATAACACTTTCTTGAACATCAAATGAGAACTTCAACTTTTGGGTGCATTTGTTGCTAAAAAAAAATCATTTTGTCAGTCAAAAGTGCCAAAAATGTCAAAAAAGCGTTTTCGGCTCTAAGTATTACTGGTTTGAAGTTTCAACTGACAACATGAGAAAAACTAAAACTTTCTTGAACTGCAAATAAGAACTTTGACTTTTGGGTGCGTTTTTTGCTAAAAAATCATTTTGTCAGTAAAAAGTGCCAAAAGTGTCAAAAAAGCGTTTTCGGCTCTATGACTGTTTTGAATTTTAAACTTACAAAGTGTCATAAAATAACACTTTCTTGAACATCAAATGAGAACTTCAACTTTTGGGTGCATTTGTTTCTAAAAAAAATCATTTTGTCAGTCAAAAGTGCCAAAAGTGTCAAAAAAGCGTTTTCGGCTCTATGACTGTTTTGAATTTTAAACTTACAATGTGGCATAAAATAACACTTTCTTGAACATCAAATTAGAACTTCAACTTTTGGGAGCATTTGTTGTTTAAAAAAAAATCATTTTGTCAGTCAAAAGTACCAAAAGTGTCAAAAAAGCGTTTTTGGCTCAATGACTGTTTTGAAATTTCAACTGACAACATGAGAAAAACTAAGACTTTCTTCAACTGCAAAATGAGAACTTTGAATTTTGTGTCTATTTTTTGCTAAGAAATCATTTTTTCAGTTAAAAGTGCCAAAAGTGTCAAATAAAGTCTTTTATGCTCAGAGTATGACTGTTTTGAATATTTAACTTACAACGTGACGAAAAATAACACTTTCTTGAACTGCAAATAAGAACTTTGACTTTTGGGTGCGTTTTTTGCTAAAAAATCATTTTGTCAGTCAAAAGTGCCAAAAGTGTCAAAAAAGCGTTTTCGGCTCTATGACTGTTTTGAATTTTAAACTTACAAAGTGGCATAAAATAACACTTTCTTGAACATCAAATGAGAACTTCAACTTTTGGGTGCATTTGTTTCTAAAAAAAATCATTTTGTCAGTCAAAAGTGTCAAAAAAGTGTTTTCGGCTCTAACTATTACTGGTTTGAAGTTTCAACTGACAACATGAGAAAAAATAAAACTTTCTTGAACATCAAATGAAAACGTCAACTTTTGGGTGCATTTGTTGCTAAAAAAAAACATTTTGTCAGTCAAAAGTGCCAAAAGTGTCAAAAAAGCGTTTTCGGCTCTAACTATTACTGGTTTGAAGTTTCAACTGACAACATGAGAAAAAGTAACACTTTCTTGAACTGCAAAATGAGAACTTCGAATTTTGTGTCTATTTTTTGTTTCTAAAAAAAATCATTTTGTCAGTCAAAAGTGCCTAAAGTGTCAAAAAAGTGTTTTAGGCTCTAACTATTACTGGTTTGAAGTTTCAACTGACAACACGAGAAAAAATAAAACTTTCTTGAACATCAAATGAGAACTTCAACTTTTGGGTGCATTTGTTGCTAAAAAAAATCATTTTGTCAGTCAAAAGTACCAAAAGTGTCAAAAAAGCGTTTTCGGCTCTAACTATTACTGGTTTGAAGTTTCAACTGACAACATGAGAAAAACTAACACTTTCTTGAACTGCAAAATGAGAACTTTATATTTTGTGTCTATTTTTTGCTAAGAAATCATTTTTTCAGTTAAAAGTGCCAAAAGTGTCAAAAAAGTCTTTTATGCTCAGAGTATGACTGTTTTGAATATTTAACTTACAACGTGACGAAAAATAACACTTTCTTGAACTGCAAATAAGAACTTTGACTTTTGGGTGCGTTTTTTGCTAAAAAATCATTTTGTCAGTCAAAAGTGCCAAAAATGTCAAAAAAGCGTTTTCGGCTCTATGACTGTTTTGAATTTTAAACTTACAACGTGGCATAAAATAACACTTTCTTGAACTGCAAATGAGAACTTCAACTTTTGGGTGCATTTGTTGCTAAAAAAATCATTTTGTCAGTCAAAAGTGCCAAAAGTGTCAAAAAAGCGTTTTCGGCTCTAACTATTACTGGTTTGAAGTTTCAACTGACAACATGAGAAAATCTAACACTTTCTTGAACTGCAAAATGAGAACTTTATATTTTGTGTCTATTTTTTACTAAAAAATCATTTTGTCAGTCAAAAGTGCCAAAAGTGTCAAAAAAGCGTTTTCGGCTCTATGACTGTTTTGAATTTTAAACTTACAAAGTGGCATAAAATAACACTTTCTTGAACATCAAATGATAACTTCAACTTTTGGGTGCATTTGTTTCTAAAAAAAATCATTTTGTCAGTCAAAAGTGCCAAAAGTGTCAAAAAAGTGTTTTCGGCTCTATGATTGTTTTGAATTTCAAACTTACAACGTTGCATAAAATAACACTTTCTTGAACTGCAAATGAGAACTTCAACTTTTGGGTGCACTTGTTTCTAAAAAAAAATCATTTTGTCAGTCAAAAGTGCCAAAAGTGTCAAAAAAGCGTTTTCGGCTCTAACTATTACTGGTTTGAAGTTTCAACTGACAACATGAGAAAATCTAACACTTTCTTGAACTGCAAAATGAGAACTTTATATTTTGTGTCTATTTTTTACTAAAAAATCATTTTGTCAGTCAAAAGTGCCAAAAGTGTCAAAAAAGCGTTTTCGGCTCTATGACTGTTTTGAATTTTAAACTTACAAAGTGGCATAAAATAACACTTTCTTGAACATCAAATGAGAACTTCAACTTTTGGGTGCATTTGTTTCTAAAAAAAATCATTTTGTCAGTCAAAAGTGCCAAAAGTGTCAAAAAAGTGTTTTCGGCTCTATGATTGTTTTGAATTTCAAACTTACAACGTTGCATAAAATAACACTTTCTTGAACTGCAAATGAGAACTTCAACTTTTGGGTGCATTTGTTTCTAAAAAAAATCATTTTGTCAGTCAAAAGTGTCAAAAAAGTGTTTTCGGCTCTAACTATTACTGGTTTGAAGTTTCAACTGACAACATGAGAAAAAATAAAACTTTCTTGAACATCAAATGAGAACTTCAACTTTTGGGTGCGTTTTTTGCTAAAAAATCATTTTGTCAGTCAAAAGTGCCAAAAGTGTCAAAAAAGCGTTTTCGGCTCTATGACTGTTTTGAATTTTAAACTTAAAATGTGGCATAAAATAACACTTTCTTGAACATCAAATGAGAACTTCAACTTTTGGGTGCGTTTTTTGCTAAAAAATCATTTTGTCAGTCAAAAGTGCCAAAAGTGTCAAAAAAGCGTTTTCGCCTCTATGACTGTTTGAATTTAAAACTTACAATGTGGCATAAAATAACACTTTCTTGAACATCAAATGAGAACTTCAACTTTTGGGTGCATTTGTTGCTAAAAAAAATCATTTTGTCAGTCAAAAGTACCAAAAGTGTCAAAAAAGCGTTTTTGGCTCAATGACTGGTTTGAAGTTTCAACTGACAACATGAGAAAAACTAACACTTTCTTGAACTGCAAAATGAGAACTTTGAATTTTGTGTCTATTTTTTGCTAAGAAATCATTTTTTCAGTTAAAAGTGCCAAAAGTGTCAAAAAAGTCTTTTATGCTCAGAGTATGACTGTTTTGAATATTTAACTTACAACGTGACGAAAAATAACACTTTCTTGAACTGCAAATAAGAACTTTGACTTTTGGGTGCGTTTTTTGCTAAAAAATCATTTTGTCAGTCAAAAGTGCCAAAAGTGTCAAAAAAGCGTTTTCGGCTCTATGACTGTTTTGAATTTTAAACTTACAAAGTGGCATAAAATAACACTTTCTTGAACATCAAATGAAAACGTCAACTTTTGGGTGCATTTGTTTCTAAAAAAAATCATTTTGTCAGTCAAAAGTGCCAAAAGTGTCAAAAAAGTGTTTTCGGCTCTAACTATTACTGGTTTGAAGTTTCAACTGACAACATGAGAAAAAATAAAAATTTCTTGAACATCAAAATGAGAACTTCAACTTTTGGGTGCATTTGTTGCTAAAAAAAATCATTTTGTCAGTCAAAAGTGCCAAAAGTGTTAAAAAAGCGTTTTCGGCTCTAACTATTACTGGTTTGAAGTTTCAACTGACAACATGAGAAAAAGTAACACTTTCTTGAATTGCAAAATAAGAACTTCGAATTTTGTGTCTATTTTTTGCTAAGAAATCATTTTTTCAGTTAAAAGTACCAAAAGTGTCAAAAAAATCTTTTATGCTCAGAGCATGACTGTTTTGAATATTTAACTTACAACATGACGAAAAATAACACTTTCTTGAACTGCAAATAAGAACTTTGACTTTTGGGTGCGTTTTTTGCTAAAAAATCATTTTGTCAGTCAAAAGTGCCAAAAATGTTAAAAAAGCGTTTTCGGCTCTATGACTGTTTTGAATTTTAAACTTACAACGTTGCATAAAATAACATTTTCTTGAACTGCAAATGAGAACTTCAACTTTTGGGTGCATTTGTTTCTAAAAAAAATCATTTTGTCAGTCAAAAGTGCCTAAAGTGTCAAAAAAGTGTTCTCGGCTCTAACTATTACTGGTTTGAAGTTTCAACTGACAACACGAGAAAAAATAAAACTTTCTTGAACATCAAATGAGAACTTCAACTTTTGGGTGCATTTGTTGCTAAAAAAAATCATTTTGTCAGTCAAAAGTACCAAAAGTGTCAAAAAAGCGTTTTCGGCTCTAACTATTACTGGTTTGAAGTTTCAACTGACAACATGAGAAAAATTAACACTTTCTTGAACTGCAAAATGAGAACTTTATATTTTGTGTCTGTTTTTTGGTAAGAAATCATTTTTTCAGTTAAAAGTGCCAAAAGTGTCAAAAAAGTCTTTTATGCTCAGAGTATGACTGTTTTGAATATTTAACTTACAACGTGACGAAAAAAAACACTTTCTTGAACTGCAAATAAGAAATTTGACTTTTGGGTGCGTTTTTTGCTAAAAAATCATTTTGTCAGTCAAAAGTGCCAAAAGTGTCAAAAAAGCGTTTTCGGCTCTATGACTGTTTAGAATTTTAAACTTAAAAAGTGGCATAAAATAACACTTTCTTGAACATCAAATGAGAACTTCAACTTTTGGGTGCATTTGTTTAAAAAAAAAATCATTTTGTCAGTCAAAAGTGTCAGAAAAGTGTTTTCGGCTCTAACTATTACTGGTTTGAAGTTTCAACTGACAACATGAGAAAAAATAAAACTTTCTTGAACATCAAATGAGAACTTCAACTTTTGGGTGCATTTGTTGCTAAAAAAAATCATTTTGTCAGTCAAAAGTACCAAAAGTGTCAAAAAAGCGTTTTCGGCTCTATGACTGTTTTGAATTTTAAACTTACAATGTGGCATAAAATAACAATTTCTTGAACATCAAATGAGAACTTCAACTTTTGGGTGCGTTTTTTGCTAAAAAATCATTTTCTCAGTCAAAAGTGCCAAAAATGTCAAAAAAGCGTTTTCGGCTCTATGACTGTTTTGAATTTTAAACTTACAACGTTGCATAAAATTACACTTTCTTGAACTGCAAATGAGAACTTCAACTTTTGGGTGCATTTGTTTCTAAAAAAAATCATTTTGTCAGTCAAAAGTGCCTAAAGTGTCAAAAAAGTGTTTTCGGCTCTAACTATTACTGGTCTGAAGTTTCAACTGACAACACGAGAAAAAATAAAACTTTCTTGAACATCAAATGAGAAATTCAACTTTTGGGTGCATTTGTTGCTAAAAAAAATCATTTTGTCAGTCAAAAGTACCAAAAGTGTCAAAAAAGCGTTTTCGGCTCTAACTATTACTGGTTTGAAGTTTCAACTGACAACATGAGAAAAACTAACACTTTCTTGAACAGCAAAATGAGAACTTTATATTTTGTGTCTATTTTTTGCTAAGGAATCATTTTTTCAGTTAAAAGTGCCAAAAGTGTCAAAAAAGTCTTTTATGCTCAGAGTATGACTGTTTTGAATATTTAACTTACAACGTGACGAAAAATAACACTTTCTTGAACTGCAAATAAGAACTTTGACTTTTGGGTGCGTTTTTTGCTAAAAAATCATTTTGTCAGTCAAAGTGCCAAAAGTGTCAAAAAAGCGTTTTCGGCTCTATGACTGTTTTGAATTTTAAACTTACAAAGTGGCATAAAATAACACTTTCTTGAACTGCAAATAAGAACTTTGACTTTTGGGTGCGTTTTTTGCTAAAAAATCATTTTGTCAGTCAAAAGTGCCAAAAGTGTCAAAAAAGTGTTTTCGGCTCTAACTATTACTGGTTTGAAGTTTCAACTGACAACATGAGAAAAACTAACACTTTCTTGAACTGCAAAATGAGAACTTCAACTTTTGGGTGCATTTGTTGCTAAAAAAAATCATTTTGTCAGTCAAAAGTACCAAAAGTGTCAAAAAAATGTTTTCGGCTCAAAGACTGTTTTGAATTTTAAACTTACAATGTGGCATAAAATAACAATTTCTTGAACATCAAATGAGAACTTCAACTTTTGTGAGCGTTTTTTGCTAAAAAATCATTTTGTCAGTCAAAAGTGCCAAAAGTGTCAAAAAAGCGTTTTCGGCTCTATGACTGTTTTGAATTTTAAACTTACAATGTGGCATAAAATAACACTTTCTTGAACATCAAATGAGAACTTCACCTTTTGGGTGCGTTTTTTGCTAAAAAATCATTTTGTCAGTCAAAAGTGCCAAAAATGTTAAAAAAGCGTTTTCGGCTCTATGACTGTTTTGAATTTTAAACTTACAACGTTGCATAAAATAACACTTTCTTGAACTGCAAATGAGAACTTCAACTTTTGGGTGAATTTGTTTCTAAAAAAAATCATTTTGTCAGTCAAAAGTGCCAAAAGTGTCAAAAAAGTGTTTTCGGCTCTAACTATTACTGGTTTGAAGTTTCAACTGACAACATGAGAAAAACTAACACTTTCTCGAACTGCAAAATGAGAACTTTATATTTTGTGTCTATTTTTTGCTAAGAAATCATTTTTTCAGTCAAAGTGCCAAAAGTGTCAAAAAAGTCTTTTATGCTCAGAGTATGACTGTTTTGAATATTTAACTTACGACGTGCCGAAAAATAACACTTTCTTGAACTGCAAATAAGAACTTTGACTTTTGGGTGCGTTTTTTGCTTAAAAAATCATTTTGTCAGTCAAAAGTGCCAAAAGTGTCAAAAAAGCGTTTTCGGCTCTATGACTGTTTTGAATTTTAAACTTACAAAGTGGCATAAAATAACACTTTCTTGAACATCAAATGAGAACTTCAACTTTTGGGTGCATTTGTTTCTAAAAAAAATCATTTTGTCAGTCAAAAGTGTCAAAAAAGCGTTTTCGGCTCTATGACTGTTTTGAATTTTAAACTTACAATGTGGCATAAAATAACAATTTCTTGAACATCAAATGAGAACTTCAACTTTTGGGTGCGTTTTTTGCTAAAAAATCATTTTGTCAGTCAAAAGTGCCAAAAGTGTCAAAAAAGCGTTTTCGGCTCTATGACTGTTTTGAATTTTAAACTTACAATGTTGCATAAAATAACACTTTCTTGAACATCAAATGAGAACTTCAACTTTTGGGTGCATTTGTTTCTAAAAAAAATCATTTTGTCAGTCAAAAGTGTCAAAAGTGTCAAAAAAGTGTTTTCGGCTCTATTACTGGTTTGAAGTTTCAACTGACAACACGAGAAAAAATAAAACTTTCTTGAACATCAAATGAGAACTTCAACTTTTGGGTGCATTTGTTGCTAAAAAAAATCATTTTGTCAGTCAAAAGTACCAAAAGTGTCAAAAAAGTCTTTTATGCTCAGAGTATGACTGTTTTGAAGATTTAACTTACAACGTGACGAAAAATAACACTTTCTTGAACTGCAAATAAGAACTTTGACTTTTGGGTGCGTTTTTTGCTAAAAAATCATTTTGTCAGTCAAAAGTGCCAAAAATGTCAAAAAAGCGTTTTCGGCTCTATGACTGTTTTGAATTTTAAACTTACAACGTGGCATAAAATAACACTTTCTTGTACTGCAAATGAGAACTTCAACTTTTGGGTGCATTTGTTGCTAAAAAAATCATTTTGTCAGTCAAAAGTGCCAAAAGTGTCAAAAAAGCGTTTTCGGCTCTAACTATTACTGGTTTGAAGTTTCAACTGACAACATGAGAAAAACTAACACTTTCTCGAACTGCAAAATGAGAACTTTATATTTTGTGTCTATTTTTTGCTAAGAAATCATTTTTTCAGTTAAAAGTGCCAAAAGTGTCAAAAAAGTCTTTTATGCTCAGAGTATGACTGTTTTGAATATTTAACTTACGACGTGACGAAAAATAACACTTTCTTGAACTGCAAATAAGAACTTTGACTTTTGGGTGCGTTTTTTGCTTAAAAAATCATTTTGTCAGTCAAAAGTGCCAAAAGGGTCAAAAAAGCGTTTTCGGCTCTATGACTGTTTTGAATTTTAAACTTACAAAGTGGCATAAAATAACACTTTCTTGAACATCAAATGAGAACTTCAACTTTTGGGTGCATTTGTTTCTAAAAAAAATCATTTTGTCAGTCAAAAGTGCCAAAAGTGTCAAAAAAGCGTTTTCGGCTCTATGACTGTTTTGAATTTTAAACTTACAATGTGGCATAAAATAACAATTTCTTGAACATCAAATGAGAACTTCAACTTTTGGGTGCGTTTTTTGCTAAAAAATCATTTTGTCAGTCAAAAGTGCCAAAAGTGTCAAAAAAGCGTTTTCGGCTCTATGACTGTTTTGAATTTTAAACTTACAATGCTGCATAAAATAACACTTTCTTGAACATCAAATGAGAACTTCAACTTTTGGGTGCATTTGTTGCTAAAAAAAATCATTTTGTCAGTCAAAAGTGCCAAAAGTGTCAAAAAAGTGTTTTCGGCTCTAACTATTACTGGTTTGAAGTTTCAACTGACAACACGAGAAAAAATAAAACTTTCTTGAACATCAAATGAGAACTTCAACTTTTGGGTGCATTTGTTGCTAAAAAAAATCATTTTGTCAGTCAAAAGTACCAAAAGTGTCAAAAAAGTCTTTTATGCTCAGAGTATGACTGTTTTGAAGATTTAACTTACAACGTGACGAAAAATAACACTTTCTTGAACTGCAAATAAGAACTTTGACTTTTGGGTGCGTTTTTTGCTAAAAAATCATTTTGTCAGTCAAAAGTGCCAAAAATGTCAAAAAAGCGTTGTCGGCTCTATGACTGTTTTGAATTTTAAACTTACAACGTTGCATAAAATAACACTTTCTTGAACATCAAATGAGAACTTCAACTTTTGGGTGCGTTTTTTGCTAAAAAATCATTTTGTCAGTCAAAAGTGCCAAAAATGTTAAAAAAGCGTTTTCGGCTCTATGACTGTTTTGAATTTTAAACTTACAACGTTGCATAAAATAACACTTTTTTGAACTGCAAATGAGAACTTCAACTTTTTTGGTGCATTTGTTTCTAAAAAAAATCATTTTGTCAGTCAAAAGTACCAAAAGTGTCAAAAAAGCGTTTTCGGCTCTATGACTGTTTTGAATTTTAAACTTACAACGTTGCATAAAATAACACTTTATTGAACATCAAATGAGAACTTCAACTTTTGGGTGCATTTGTTGCTAAAAAAAATCATTTTGTCAGTCAAAAGTGCCAAAAGTGTCAAAAAAGCAATTTTGGCTCAATGACTGTTTTGAAATTTCAACTTACAACATGACAAAATGTAACACTTTCTTGAACATCAAATGAGAACTTCAACTTTTGGGTGCATTTGTTGCTAAAAAAAATCATTTTGTCAGTCAAAAGTGCCAAAAGTGTCAAAAAAGCAATTTTGGCTCAATGACTGTTTTGAAATTTCAACTTACAACATGACAAAATGTAACACTTTCTTGAACTGCAAATGAGAACTTTGACTTTTGGGTGCGTTTTTTGCTAAAAATCATTTTGTCAGTCAAAAGTGCCAAAAATGTCAAAAAAGCGTTTTCGGCTCTAACTATTACTGGTTTGAAGTTTCAACTGACAACATGAGAAAAACTAACACTTTCTTGAACTGCAAAATGAGAACTTTGAATTTTGTGTCTATTTTTTGCTAAGAAATCATTTTTTCAGTTAAAAGTGCCAAAAGTGTCAAGAAAGCGTTTTCGGCTCTATGACTGTTTTGAATTTTAAACTTACAAAGTGGCATAAAATAACACTTTCTTGAACATCAAATGAGAACTTCAACTTTTGGGTGCATTTGTTTCTAAAAAAAATCATTTTGTCAGTCAAAAGTGCCAAAAGTGTCAAAAAAGTGTTTTCGGCTCTAAGTATTACTGGTTTGAAGTTTCAACTGACGACATGAGAAAAAATAAAACTTTCTTGAACATCAAATGAGAACTTCAACTTTTGGGTGCATTTGTTGCCAAAAAAAATCATTTTGTCAGTCAAAAGTACAAAAAGTGTCAAAAAAGCGTTTTCGGCTCTATGACTGTTTTGAATTTTAAACTTACAACGTTGCATAAAATAACACTTTCTTGAACATCAAATGAGAACTTCAACTTTTGGGTGCATTTGTTGCTAAAAAAAATCATTTTGTCAGTCAAAAGTACCAAAAGTGTCAAAAAAAGTCTTTTATGCTCAGAGTATGACTGATTTGAAGATTTAACTTACAACGTGACGAAAAATAACACTTTCTTGAACTGCAAATAAGAACTTTGACTTTTGGGTGCGTTTTTTGCTAAAAAATCATTTTGTCAGTCAAAAGTGCCAAAAATGTCAAAAAAGCGTTTTCGGCTCTATGACTGTTTTGAATTTTAAACTTACAACGTGGCATAAAATAACAATTTCTTGAACTGCAAATGAGAACTTCAACTTTTGGGTGCATTTGTTGCTAAAAAAATCATTTTGTCAGTCAAAAGTCCCAAAAGTGTCAAAAAAGCGTTTTCGGCTCTAACTATTACTGGTTTGAAGTTTCAACTGACAACATGAGAAAAACTAACACTTTCTTGAACTGCAAAATGAGAACTTCAACTTTTGGGTGCATTTGTTTCTAAAAAAAATCAATTTGTCAGTCAAAAGTACCAAAAGTGTCAAAAAAGCGTTTTCGGCTCTATGACTGTTTTGAATTTTAAACTTACAATGTGGCATAAAATAACAATTTCTTGAACATCAAATGAGAACTTCAACTTTTGGGTGCGTTTTTTGCTAAAAAATCATTTTGTCAGTCAAAAGTGCCAAAAGTGTCAAAAAAGCGTTTTCGGCTCTAACTATTACTGGTTTGAAGTTTCAACTGACAGCACGAGAAAAAATAAAACTTTCTTGAACATCAAATGAGAACTTCAACTTTTGGGTGCATTTGTTGCTAAAAAAAATCATTTTGTCAGTCAAAAGTACCAAAAGTGTCAAAAAAGCGTTTTTGGCTCAATGACTGGTTTGAAGTTTCAACTGACAACATGAGAAAAACTAACACTTTCTTGAACTGCAAAATGAGAACTTTGAATTTTGTGTCTATTTTTTGCTAAGAAATCATTTTTCAGTTAAAAGTGCCAAAAGTGTCAAAAAAGTCTTCTATGCTCAGAGTATGACTGTTTTGAATATTTAACTTACAACGTGACAAAAAATAACACTTTCTTGAACTGCAAATAAGAACTTTGACTTTTGGGTGCGTTTTTTGCTAAAAAATCATTTTGTCAGTCAAAAGTGCCAAAAATGTCAAAAAAGCGTTTTCGGCTCTATGACTGTTTTGAATTTTAAACTTACAATGTGGCATAAAATAACACTTTCTTGAACATCAAATGAGAACTTCAACTTTTGGGTGCATTTGTTGCTAAAAAAAATCATTTTGTCAGTCAAAAGTACCAAAAGTGTCAAAAAAGCGTTTTCGGCTCTATGACTGTTTTGAATTTTAAACTTACAATGTTGCATAAAATAACACTTTCTTGAACATCAAATGAGAACTTCAACTTTTGGGTGCGTTTTTTGCTAAAAAATCATTTTGTCAGTCAAAAGTGCCAAAAGTGTCAAGAAAGCGTTTTCGGCTCTATGACTGTTTTGAATTTTAAACTTACAAAGTGGCATAAAATAACACTTTCTTGAACATCAAATGAGAACTTCAACTTTTGGGTGCATTTGTTGCTAAAAAAAATCATTTTGTCAGTAAAAAGTGCCAAAAGTGTCAAAAAAAGTGTTTTCGGCTCTAACTATTACTGGTTTGAAGTTTCAACTGACAACATGAGAAAAAATAAAACTTTCTTGAACATCAAATGAGAACTTCAACTTTTGGGTGCATTTGTTGCTAAAAAAAATCATTTTGTCAGTCAAAAGTACCAAAAGTGTCAAAAAAGCGTTTTTGGCTCAATGACTGGTTTGAAGTTTCAACTGACAACATGAGAAAAACTAACACTTTCTTGAACTGCAAAATGAGAACTTTGAATTTTGTGTCTATTTTTTGCTAAGAAATCATTTTTTCAGTTAAAAGTGCCAAAAGTGTCAAAAAAGTCTTTTATGCTCAGAGTATGACTGTTTTGAATATTTAACTTACAATGTGACAAAAAATAACACTTTCTTGAACTGCAAAGAAGAACTTTGACTTTTGGGTGCGTATTTTGCTAAAAAATCATTTTGTCAGTCAAAAGTGCCAAAAATGTAAAAAAAGCGTTTTCGGCTCTATGACTGTTTTGAATTTTAAACTTACAATGTGGCATAAAATAACACTTTCTTGAACATCAAATGAGAACTTCAACTTTTGGGTGCATTTGTTGCTAAAAAAAATCATTTTGTCAGTCGAAAGTACCAAAAGTGTCAAAAAAGCGTTTTCGGCTCTATGACTGTTTTGAATTTTAAACTTACAATGTTGCATAAAATAACACTTTCTTGAACATCAAATGAGAACTTCAACTTTTGGGTGCGTTTTTTGCTAAAGAATCATTTTGTCAGTCAAAAGTGCCAAAAGTGTCAAGAAAGCGTTTTCGGCTCTATGACTGTTATGAATTTTAAACTTACAAAGTGGCATAAAATAACACTTTATGAACATCAAATGAGAACTTCAACTTTTGGGTGCATTTGTTTCTAAATGAAATCATTTTGTCAGTCAAAAGTGCCAAAAGTGTCAAAAAAGTGTTTTCGGCTCTAACTATTACTGGTTTGAAGTTTCAACTGACAACATGAGAAAAAATAAAACTTTCTTGAACATCAAATGAGAACTTCAACTTTTGGGTGCATTTGTTGCTAAAAAAAATCATTTTGTCAGTCAAAAGTACCAAAAGTGTCAAAAAAGCGTTTTCGGCTCTATGACTGTTTTGAATTTTAAACTTACAATGTGGCATAAAATAACAATTTCTTGAACATCAAATGAGAACTTCAACTTTTGGGTGCGTTTTTTGCTAAAAAAATCATTTTGTCAGTCAAAAGTGCCAAAAGTGTCAAAAAAGCGTTTTCGGCTCTATGACTGTTTGAATTTTAAACTTACAATGTGGCATAAAATAACACTTTCTTGAACATCAAATGAGAACTTCAACTTTTGGGTGCATTTGTTGCTAAAAAAAATCATTTTGTCAGTCAAAAGTACCAAAAGTGTCAAAAAAGTGTTTTCGGCTCAATGACTGGTTTGAAGTTTCAACTGACAACATGAGAAAAACTAACAGTTTCTTGAACTGCAAAATGAGAACTTTGAATTTTGTGTCTATTTTTTGCTAAGAAATCATTTTTTCAGTTAAAAGTGCCAAAAGTGTCAAAAAAGTCTTTTATGCTCAGAGTATGACTGTTTTGAATATTTAACTTACAACGTGACAAAAAATAACACTTTCTTGAACTGCAAATAAGAACTTTGACTTTTGGGTGCGTATTTTGCTAAAAAATCATTTTGTCAGTCAAAAGTGCCAAAAATGTCAAAAAAGCGTTTTCGGCTCTATGACTGTTTTGAATTTTAAACTTACAATGTGGCATAAAATAACACTTTCTTGAACATCAAATGAGAACTTCAACTTTTGGGTGCATTTGTTGCTAAAAAAAAATCATTTTGTCAGTCAAAAGTACCAAAAGTGTCAAAAAAGCGTTTTCGGCTCTATGACTGTTTTGAATTTTAAACTTACAATGTTGCATAAAATAACACTTTCTTGAACATCAAATGAGAACTTCAACTTTTGGGTGCGTTTTTTGCTAAAAAATCATTTTGTCAGTCAAAAGTGCCAAAAGTGTCAAGAAAGCGTTTTCGGCTCTATGACTGTTTTGAATTTTAAACTTACAAAGTGGCATAAAATAACACTTTCTTGAACATCAAATGAGAACTTCAACTTTTGGGTGCATTTGTTTCTAAAAAAAATCATTTTGTCAGTCAAAAGTGCCAAAAGTGTCAAAAAAGTGTTTTCGGCTCTAACTATTACTGGTTTGAAGTTTCAACTGACAACATGAGAAAAAATAAAACTTTCTTGAACATCAAATGAGAACTTCAACTTTTGGGTGCATTTGTTGCTAAAAAAAATCATTTTGTCAGTCAAAAGTACCAAAAGTGTCAAAAAAGTCTTTTATGCTCAGAGTATGACTGTTTTGAAGATTTAACTTACAATGTGGCATAAAATAAAAATTTCTTGAACATCAAATGAGAACTTCAACTTTTGGGTGCGTTTTTTGCTAAAAAATCATTTTGTCAGTCAAAAGTGCCAAAAGTGTCAAAAAAGCGTTTTCGGCTCTATGACTGTTTTAAATTTTAAACTTACAATGTGGCATAAAATAACACTTTCTTGAACATCAAATGAGAACTTCAACTTTTGGGTGCGTTTTTTGCTAAAAAATCATTTTGTCAGTCAAAAGTACCAAAAATGTTAAAAAAGCGTTTTCGGCTCTATGACTGTTTTGAATTTTAAACTTACAATGTGGCATAAAATAACAATTTCTTGAACATCAAATGAGAACTTTAACTTTTGGGTGCGTTTTTTGCTAAAAAATCATTTTGTCAGTCAAAAGTGCCAAAAGTGTCAAAAAAGCGTTTTCGGCTCTATGACTGTTTTGAATTTTAAACTTACAAAGTGGCATAAAATAACACTTTCTTGAACATCAAATGAGAACTTCAACTTTTGGGTGCATTTGTTGCTAAAAAAAATCATTTTGTCAGTCAAAAGTACCAAAAGTGTCAAAAAAGCGTTTTCGGCTCTATGACTGTTTTGAATTTTAAACTTACAATGTGGCATAAAATAACAATTTCTTGAACATCAAATGAGAACTTCAACTTTTGGGTGCGTTTTTTGCTAAAAAATCATTTTGTCAGTCAAAAGTGCCAAAAGTGTCAAAAAAGCGTTTTCGGCTCTATGACTGTTTAGAATTTTAAACTTACAATGTGGCATAAAATAACACTTTCTTGAACATCAAATGAGAACTTCAACTTTTGGGTGCGTTTTTTGCTAAAAAATCATTTTGTCAGTCAAAAGTGCCAAAATTGTTAAAAAAGCGTTTTCGGCTCTATGACTGTTTTGAATTTTAAACTTACAACACGAGAAAAAATAAAACTTTCTTGAACATCAAATGAGAACTTCAACTTTTGGGTGCATTTGTTGCTAAAAAAAATCATTTTGTCAGTCAAAAGTACCAAAAGTGTCAAAAAAGTCTTTTTTATGCTCAGAGTATGACTGTTTTGAAGATTTAACTTACAACGTGACGAAAAATAACACTTTCTTGAACTGCAAATGAGAACTTTGACTTTTGGGTGCGTTTTTTGCTAAAAAATCATTTTGTCAGTCAAAAGTGCCAAAAATGTCAAAAAAGCGTTTTCGGCTCTATGACTGTTTTGAATTTTAAACTTACAACGTGGCATAAAATAACACTTTCTTGAACTGCAAATGAGAACTTCAACTTTTGGGTGCATTTGTTGCTAAAAAAATCATTTTGTCAGTCAAAAGTACCAAAAGTGTCAAAAAAGTCTTTTATGCTCAGAGTATGACTGTTTTGAAGATTTATCTTACAACGTGACGAAAAATAACACTTTCTTGAACTGCAAATAAGAACTTTGACGTTTGGGTGCGTTTTTTGCTAAAAAATCATTTTGTCAGTCAAAAGTGCCAAAAGTGTCAAAAAAGTGTTTTCGGCTCTATGACTGTTTTGAATTTTAAACTTACAACGTGGCATAAAATAACACTTTCTTGAACTGCAAATGAGAACTTCAACTTTTGGGTGCATTTGTTGCTAAAAAAATCATTTTGTCAGTCAAAAGTGCCAAAAGTGTCAAAAAAGTGTTTTCGGCTCTAACTATTACTGGTTTGAAGTTTCAACTGACAACACGAGAAAAAATAAAACTTTCTTGAACATCAAATGAGAACTTCAACTTTTGGGTGCATTTGTTGCTAAAAAAAATCATTTTGTCAGTCAAAAGTACCAAAAGTGTCAAAAAAGTCTTTTATGCTCAGAGTATGACTGTTTTGAAGATTTAACTTACAACGTGACGAAAAATAACACTTTCTTGAACTGCAAATAAGAACTTTGACTTTTGGGTGCGTTTTTTGCTAAAAAATCATTTTGTCAGTCAAAAGTGCCAAAAATGTCAAAAAAGCGTTTTCGGCTCTATGACTGTTTTGAATTTTAGACTTACAACGTGGCATAAAATAACACTTTCTTGAACTGCAAATGAGAACTTCAACTTTTGGGTGCATTTGTTGCTAAAAAAATCATTTTGTCAGTCAAAAGTGCCAAAAGTGTCAAAAAAGTGTTTTCGGCTCTAACTATTACTGGTTTGAAGTTTCAACTGACAACATGAGAAAAAATAAAACTTTCTTAAACATCAAATGAGAACTTAAACTTTTGGGTGCATTTGTTGCTAAAAAAAATCAATTTGTCAGTCAAAAGTACCAAAACTGTCAAAAAAGCGTTTTTGGCTCAATGACTGTTTTGAAATTTCAACTTACAATGTGGCATAAAATAACACTTTCTTGAACATCAAATGAGAACTTCAACTTTTGGGTGCATTTGTTTCTAAAAAAAATCATTTTGTCAGTCAAAAGTGTCAAAAAAGTGTTTTCGGCTCTAACTATTACTGGTTTGAAGTTTCAACTGACAACATGAGAAAAACTAACACTTTCTCGAACTGCAAAATGAGAACTTTATATTTTGTGTCTATTTTTTGCTAAGAAATCATTTTTTCAGTCAAAGTGCCAAAAGTGTCAAAAAAGTCTTTTATGCTCAGAGTATGACTGTTTTGAATATTTAACTTACGACGTGCCGAAAAATAACACTTTCTTGAACTGCAAATAAGAACTTTGACTTTTGGGTGCGTTTTTTGCTTAAAAAATCATTTTGTCAGTCAAAAGTGCCAAAAGTGTCAAAAAAGCGTTTTCGGCTCTATGACTGTTTTGAATTTTAAACTTACAACGTGGCATAAAATAACACTTTCTTGAACATCAAATGAGAACTTCAACTTTTGGGTGCATTTGTTTCTAAAAAAAATCATTTTGTCAGTCAAAAGTGCCAAAAGTGTCAAAAAAGCGTTTTCGGCTCTATGACTGTTTTGAATTTTAAACTTACAACGTGGCATAAAATAACACTTTCTTGTACTGCAAATGAGAACTTCAACTTTTGGGTGCATTTGTTGCTAAAAAAATCATTTTGTCAGTAAAAAGTGCCAAAAGTGTCAAAAAAGCGTTTTCGGCTCTAACTATTACTGGTTTGAAGTTTCAACTGACAACATGAGAAAAAATAAAACTTTCTTAAACATCAAATGAGAACTTTATATTTTGTGTCTATTTTTTGCTAAGAAATCATTTTTTCAGTTAAAAGTGCCAAAAGTGTCAAAAAAGTCTTTTATGCTCAGAGTATGACTGTTTTGAATATTTAACTTACGACGTGACGAAAAATAACACTTTCTTGAACTGCAAATAAGAACTTTGACTTTTGGGTGCGTTTTTTGCTTAAAAAATCATTTTGTCAGTCAAAAGTGCCAAAAGGGTCAAAAAAGCGTTTTCGGCTCTATGACTGTTTTGAATTTTAAACTTACAAAGTGGCATAAAATAACACTTTCTTGAACATCAAATGAGAACTTCAACTTTTGGGTGCATTTGTTTCTAAAAAAAATCATTTTGTCAGTCAAAAGTGCCAAAAGTGTCAAAAAAGCGTTTTCGGCTCTATGACTGTTTTGAATTTTAAACTTACAATGTGGCATAAAATAACAATTTCTTGAACATCAAATGAGAACTTCAACTTTTGGGTGCGTTTTTTGCTAAAAAATCATTTTGTCAGTCAAAAGTGCCAAAAGTGTCAAAAAAGCGTTTTCGGCTCTATGACTGTTTTGAATTTTAAACTTACAATGTTGCATAAAATAACACTTTCTTGAACATCAAATGAGAACTTCAACTTTTGGGTGCATTTGTTGCTAAAAAAAATCATTTTGTCAGTCAAAAGTGCCAAAAGTGTCAAAAAAGTGTTTTCGGCTCTAACTATTACTGGTTTGAAGTTTCAACTGACAACACGAGAAAAAATAAAACTTTCTTGAACATCAAATGAGAACTTCAACTTTTGGGTGCATTTGTTGCTAAAAAAAATCATTTTGTCAGTCAAAAGTACCAAAAGTGTCAAAAAAGTCTTTTATGCTCAGAGTATGACTGTTTTGAAGATTTAACTTACAACGTGACGAAAAATAACACTTTCTTGAACTGCAAATAAGAACTTTGACTTTTGGGTGCGTTTTTTGCTAAAAAATCATTTTGTCAGTCAAAAGTGCCAAAAATGTCAAAAAAGCGTTTTCGGCTCTATGACTGTTTTGAATTTTAAACTTACAACGTTGCATAAAATAACACTTTCTTGAACATCAAATGAGAACTTCAACTTTTGGGTGCGTTTTTTGCTAAAAAATCATTTTGTCAGTCAAAAGTGCCAAAAATGTTAAAAAAGCGTTTTCGGCTCTATGACTGTTTTGAATTTTAAACTTACAACGTTGCATAAAATAACACTTTCTTGAACTGCAAATGAGAACTTCAACTTTTGGGTGCATTTGTTTCTAAAAAAAATCATTTTGTCAGTCAAAAGTACCAAAAGTGTCAAAAAAGCGTTTTCGGCTCTATGACTGTTTTGAATTTTAAACTTACAACGTTGCATAAAATAACACTTTATTGAACATCAAATGAGAACTTCAACTTTTGGGTGCATTTGTTGCTAAAAAAAATCATTTTGTCAGTCAAAAGTGCCAAAAGTGTCAAAAAAGCAATTTTGGCTCAATGACTGTTTTGAAATTTCAACTTACAACATGACAAAATGTAACACTTTCTTGAACATCAAATGAGAACTTCAACTTTTGGGTGCATTTGTTGCTAAAAAAAATCATTTTGTCAGTCAAAAGTACCAAAAGTGTCAAAAAAGCGTTTTCGGCTCTATGACTGTCTTTAATTTTAAACTTACAATGTGGCATAAAATAACAATTTCTTGAACAACAAATGAGAACTTCAACTATTGGGTGCGTTTTTTGCTAAAAAATCATTTTGTCAGTCAAAAGTGCCAAAAGTGTCAAAAAAGCGTTTTCGGCTCTATGACTGTTTTGAATTTTAAACTTACAATGTGGCATAAAATAACACTTTCTTGAACTGCAAATGAGAACTTCAACTTTTGGGTGCATTTGTTTCTAAAAAAAATCATTTTGTCAGTCAAAAGTGCCAAAAGTGTCAAAAAAGTGTTTTCGGCTCTAACTATTACTGGTTTGAAGTTTCAACTGACAACACGAGAAAAAATAAAACTTTTCTTGAACATCAAATGAGAACTTCAACTTTTGGGTGCATTTGTTGCTAAAAAAAATCATTTTGTCAGTCAAAAGTACCAAAAGTGTCAAAAAAGTCTTTTATGCTCAGAGTATGACTGTTTTGAAGATTTAACTTACAACGTGGCATAAAATAACACTTTCTTGAACTGCAAATGAGAACTTCAACTTTTGGGTGCATTTGTTTCTAAAAAAAATCATTTTGTCAGTCAAAAGTGTCAAAAAAGTGTTTTCGGCTCTAACTATTACTGGTTTGAAGTTTAAACTGACAACATGAGAAAAAATAAAACTTTCTTGAACATCAAATGAGAACTTCAACTTTTGGGTGCATTTGTTGCTAAAAAAAATCATTTTGTCAGTCAAAAGTGACAAAAGTGTCAAAAAAGCAATTTTGGCTCAATGACTGTTTTGAAATTTCAACTTACAACATGACAAAATGTAACACTTTCTTGAACTGCAAATGAGAACTTTGACTTTTGGGTGCGTTTTTTGCTAAAAATCATTTTGTCAGTCAAAAGTGCCAAAAATGTCAAAAAAGCGTTTTCGGCTCTAACTATTACTGGTTTGAAGTTTCAACTGACGACATGAGAAAAAATAAAACTTTCTTGAACATCAAATGAGAACTTCAACTTTTGGGTGCATTTGTTGCCAAAAAAAATCATTTTGTCAGTCAAAAGTGCCAAAAATGTCAAAAAAGCGTTTTCGGCTCTATGACTGTTTTGAATTTTAAACTTACAACGTTGCATAAAATAACAATTTCATGAACTGCAAATGAAAACTTTGACTTTTGGGTGCGTTTTTTGCTAAAAAATCATTTTGTCAGTCAAAAGTGCCAAAAATGTCAAAAATTCATTTTCGGCTCTATGACTGTTTTGAATTTTAAACTTACAACGTTGCATAAAATAACACTTTCTTGAACATCAAATGAGAACTTCAACTTTTGGGTGCGTTTTTTGCTAAAAAATCATTTTGTCAATCAAAAGTGCCAAAAATGTCAAAAAAGCGTTTTCGGCTCTATGACTGTTTTGAATTTTAAACTTACAACGTTGCATAAAATAACACTTTCTTGAACTGCCAATGAGAACTTTGACTTTTGGGTGCGTCTTTTGCTAAAAAATCATTTTGTCAGTCAAAAGTGCCAAAAATGTCAAAAAAGCGTTTTCGGCTCTATGACTGTTTTGAATTTTAAACTTACAACGTTGCATAAAATAACACTTTCTTGAACTGCAAATGAGAACTTCAACTTTTGGGTGCATTTGTTTCTAAAAAAAATCATTTTGTCAGTCAAAAGTGCCAAAAGTGTCAAAAAAGTGTTTTCGGCTCTAACTATTACTGGTTTGAAGTTTCAACTGACAACATGAGAAAAAATAAAACTTTCTTGAACATCAAATGAGAACTTCAACTTTTGGGTGCATTTGTTTCTAAAAAAAATCATTTTGTCACTCAAAAGTGCCAAAAGTGTCGAAAAAGTGTTTTCGGCTCTAACTATTACTGGTTTGAAATTTCAACTGACAACATGAGAAAAAATAAAACTTTCTTGAACATCAAATGAGAACTTCAACTTTTGGGTGCATTTGTTGCTAAAAAAAATCATTTTGTCAGTCAAAAGTACCAAAAGTGTCAAAAAAGCGTTTTCGGCTCTATGACTGTTTTGATTTTTAAACTTACAATGTGGCATAAAATAACAATTTCTTGAACATCAAATGAGAACTTCAACTTTTGGGTGCGTTTTTTGCTAAAAAATCATTTTGTCAGTCAAAAGTGCCAAAAATGTCAAAAAAGCGTTTTCGGCTCTATGACTGTTTTGAATTTTAAACTTACAACGTTGCATAAAATAACACTTTCTTGAACTGCCAATGAGAACTTTGACTTTTGGGTGCGTCTTTTGCTAAAAAATCATTTTGTCAGTCAAAAGTGCCAAAAATGTCAAAAAAGCGTTTTCGGCTCTATGACTGTTTTGAATTTTAAACTTACAACGTGGCATAAAATAACACTTTCTTGAACTGCAAATGAGAACTTCAACTTTTGGGTGCATTTGTTGCTAAAAAAATCATTTTGTCAGTCAAAAGTGCCAAAAGTGTCAAAAAAGTGTTTTCGGCTCTAACTATTACTGGTTTGAAGTTTCAACTGACAACATGAGAAAAAATAAAACTTTCTTGAACATCAAATGAGAACTTCAACTTTTGGGTGCATTTGTTGCCAAAAAAAATCATTTTGTCAGTCAAAAGTACCAAAAGTGTCAAAAAAGAGTTTTCGGCTTTATGACTGTTTTGAATTTTAAACTTACAATGTGGCATAAAATAACAATTTCTTGAACATCAAATGAGAACTTCAACTTTTGGGTGCGTTTTTTGCTAAAAAATCATTTTGTCAGTCAAAAGTCCCAAAAGTGTCAAAAAAGCGTTTTCGGCTCTATGACTGTTTTGAATTTTAAACTTACAATGTGGCATAAAATAACACTTTCTTGAACATCAAATGAGAACCTCAACTTTTGGGTGCGTTTTTTGCTAAAAAATCATTTTGTCAGTCAAAAGTGCCAAAAATGTCAAAAAAGCGTTTTCGGCTCTATGACTGTTTTGAATTTTAAACTTACAACGTTGCATAAAATAACACTTTTTTGAACTGCAAATGAGAACTTCAACTTTTGGGTGCATTTGTTTCTAAAAAATCATTTTGTCAGTCAAAAGTGCCAAAAGTGTCAAAAAAGTGTTTTCGGCTCTAACTATTACTGGTTTGAAGTTTCAACTGACAACATGAGAAAAAATAAAACTTTCTTGAACATCAAATGAGAACTTCAACTTTTGGGTGCATTTGTTTCTAAAAAAAATCATTTTGTCAGTCAAAAGTGCCAAAAGTGTCAAAAAAGTGTTTTCGGCTCTAACTATTACTGGTTTGAAGTTTCAACTGACAACATGAGAAAAAATAACACTTTCTTGAACTGCAAATGAGAACTTCAACTTTTGGGTGCATTTGTTTCTAAAAAAAATCATTTTGTCAGTCAAAAGTGTCAAAAAAGTGTTTTCGGCTCTAACTATTACTGGTTTGAAGTTTCAACTGACAACATGAGAAAAAATAAAACTTTCTTGAACATCAAATGAGAACTTCAACTTTTGGGTGCATTTGTTGCTAAAAAAAATCATTTTGTCAGTCAAAAGTACCAAAAGTGTCAAAAAAAGCGTTTTCGGCTCTATGACTGTTTTGAATTTTAAACTTACAATGTGGCATAAAATAACAATTTCTTGAACATCAAATGAGAACTTCAACTTTTGGGTGCGTTTTTTGCTAAAAAATCATTTTGTCAGTCAAAAGTGCCAAAAGTGTCAAAAAAGCGTTTTCGGCTCTTGACTGTTTTGAATTTTAAACTTACAATGTGGCATAAAATAACAATTTCTTGAACATCAAATGAGAACTTCAACTTTTGGGTGCGTTTTTTGCTAAAAATCATTTTGTCAGTCAAAAGTGCCAAAAATGTCAAAAAAGTGTTTTCGGCTCTATGATTGTTTTGAATTTTAAACTTACAACGTTGCATAAAATAACACTTTCTTGAACTGCAAATGAGAACTTCAACTTTTGGGTGCATTTGTTTCTAAAAAAAATCATTTTGTCAGTCAAAAGTGTCAAAAAAGTGTTTTCGGCTCTAACTATTACTGGTTTGAAGTTTCAACTGACAACATGAGAAAAAATAAAACTTTCTTGAACGTCAAATGAGAACTTCAACTTTTGGGTGCATTTGTTGCTAAAAAAAATCATTTTGTCAGTCAGAAATACCAAAAGTGTCAAAAAAGCGTTTTAGGCTCAATGACTGTTTTGAAATTTCAACTGACAACATGACAAAAAATAACACTTTCTTGAACTACAAATGAGAAATTCAACTTTTGGGTGCGTTTTTTGCTAAAAAAAAATCATTTTTTAAGTCAAAAGTACCAAAAGTGTCAAAAAAGCGTTTACGGCTCTAAGTATTACTGGTTTGAAGTTTCAACTGACAACATGAGAAAAACTAACACTTTCTTGAACTGCAAAATGAGAACTTTGAATTTTGTGTCTATTTTTTGCTAAGAAATCATTTTTTCAGTTAAAAGTGCCAAAAGTGTCAAAAAAGTGTTTTCGGCTCTAACTATTACTGGTTTGAAGTTTCAACTGACAACATGAGAAAAAATAAAACTTTCTTGAACATCAAATGAGAACTTCAACTTTTGGGTGCATTTGTTTCTAAAAAAAATCATTTTGTCAGTCAAAAGTGCCAAAAGTGTCAAAAAAGTGTTTTCGGCTCTAACTATTACTGGTTTGAAGTTTCAACTGACAACATGAGAAAAAATAACACTTTCTTGAACTGCAAATGAGAACTTCAACTTTTGGGTGCATTTGTTTCTAAAAAAAATCATTTTGTCAGTCAAAAGTGTCAAAAAAGTGTTTTCGGCTCTAACTATTACTGGTTTGAAGTTTCAACTGACAACATGAGAAAAAATAAAACTTTCTTGAACATCAAATGAGAATTTCAACTTTTGGGTATATTTGTTGCTAAAAAAAATCATTTTGTCACTCAAAAATACCAAAAGTGTCAAAAAAGCGTTTTCGGCTCTATGACTGTTTTGAATTTTAAACTTACAATGTGGCATAAAATAACAATTTCTTGAACATCAAATGAGATTCAACTTTTGGGTGCGTTTTTTGCTAAAAAATCATTTTGTCAGTCAAAAGTACAAAAAGTGTCAAAAAAGCGTTTTCGGCTCTATGACTGTTTTGAATTTTAAACTTACAACGTTGCATAAAATAACACTTTCTTGAACATCAAATGAGAACTTCAACTTTTGGGTGCATTTGTTGCTAAAAAAAATCATTTTGTCAGTCAAAAGTACCAAATGTGTCAAAAAAAGTCTTTTATGCTCAGAGTATGACTGATTTGAAGATTTAACTTACAACGTGACGAAAAATAACACTTTCTTGAACTGCAAATAAGAACTTTGACTTTTGGGTGCGTTTTTTGCTAAAAAATCATTTTGTCAGTCAAAAGTGCCAAAAATGTCAAAAAAGCGTTTTCGGCTCTATGACTGTTTTGAATTTTAAACTTACAACGTGGCATAAAATAACAATTTCTTGAACTGCAAATGAGAACTTCAACTTTTGGGTGCATTTGTTGCTAAAAAAATCATTTTGTCAGTCAAAAGTCCCAAAAGTGTCAAAAAAGCGTTTTCGGCTCTAACTATTACTGGTTTGAAGTTTCAACTGACAACATGAGAAAAACTAACACTTTCTTGAACTGCAAAATGAGAACTTCAACTTTTGGGTGCATTTGTTGCTAAAAAAAATCAATTTGTCAGTCAAAAGTACCAAAAGTGTCAAAAAAGCGTTTTCGGCTCTATGACTGTTTTGAATTTTAAACTTACAATGTGGCATAAAATAACAATTTCTTGAACATCAAATGAGAACTTCAACTTTTGGGTGCGTTTTTTGCTAAAAAATCATTTTGTCAGTCAAAAGTGCCAAAAGTGTCAAAAAAGCGTTTTCGGCTCTAACTATTACTGGTTTGAAGTTTCAACTGACAGCACGAGAAAAAATAAAACTTTCTTGAACATCAAATGAGAACTTCAACTTTTGGGTGCATTTGTTGCTAAAAAAAATCATTTTGTCAGTCAAAAGTACCAAAAGTGTCAAAAAAGCGTTTTTGGCTCAATGACTGGTTTGAAGTTTCAACTGACAACATGAGAAAAACTAACACTTTCTTGAACTGCAAAATGAGAACTTTGAATTTTGTGTCTATTTTTTGCTAAGAAATCATTTTTCAGTTAAAAGTGCCAAAAGTGTCAAAAAAGTCTTCTATGCTCAGAGAATGACTGTTTTGAATATTTAACTTACAACGTGACAAAAAATAACACTTTCTTGAACTGCAAATAAGAACTTTGACTTTTGGGTGCGTTTTTTGCTAAAAAATCATTTTGTCAGTCAAAAGTGCCAAAAATGTCAAAAAAGCGTTTTCGGCTCTATGACTGTTTTGAATTTTAAACTTACAATGTGGCATAAAATAACACTTTCTTGAACATCAAATGAGAACTTCAACTTTTGGGTGCATTTGTTGCTAAAAAAAATCATTTTGTCAGTCAAAAGTACCAAAAGTGTCAAAAAAGCGTTTTTGGCTCAATGACTGGTTTGAAGTTTCAACTGACAACATGAGAAAAACTAACACTTTCATGAACTGCAAAATGAGAACTTTGAATTTTGTGTCTATTTTTTGCTAAGAAATCATTTTTTCAGTTAAAAGTGCCAAAAGTGTCAAAAAAGTCTTTTATGCTCAGAGTATGACTGTTTTGAATATTTAACTTACAACGTGACAAAAAATAACACTTTCTTGAACTGCAAAGAAGAACTTTGACTTTTGGGTGCGTATTTTGCTAAAAAATCATTTTGTCAGTCAAAAGTGCCAAAAATGTAAAAAAAGCGTTTTCGGCTCTATGACTGCTTTGAATTTTAAACTTACAATGTGGCATAAAATAACACTTTCTTGAACATCAAATGAGAACTTCAACTTTTGGGTGCATTTGTTGCTAAAAAAAATCATTTTGTCAGTCGAAAGTACCAAAAGTGTCAAAAAAGCGTTTTCGGCTCTATGACTGTTTTGAATTTTAAACTTACAATGTTGCATAAAATAACACTTTCTTGAACATCAAATGAGAACTTCAACTTTTGGGTGCGTTTTTTGCTAAAAAATCATTTTGTCAGTCAAAAGTGCCAAAAGTGTCAAGAAAGCGTTTTCGGCTCTATGACTGTTTTGAATTTTAAACTTACAAAGTGGCATAAAATAACACTTTATGAACATCAAATGAGAACTTCAACTTTTGGGTGCATTTGTTTCTAAAAAAAATCATTTTGTCAGTCAAAAGTGCCAAAAGTGTCAAAAAAGTGTTTTCGGCTCTAACTATTACTGGTTTGAAGTTTCAACTGACAACATGAGAAAAAATAAAACTTTCTTGAACATCAAATGAGATAACACTTTCTTGAACATCAAATGAGAACTTCAACTTTTGGGTGCGTTTTTTGCTAAAAAATCATTTTGTCAGTCAAAAGTGCCAAAAGTGTCAAGAAAGCGTTTTCGGCTCTATGACTGTTTTGAATTTTAAACTTACAAAGTGGCATAAAATAACACTTTCTTGAACATCAAATGAGAACTTCAACTTTTGGGTGCATTTGTTGCTAAAAAAAATCATTTTGTCAGTAAAAAGTGCCAAAAGTGTCAAAAAAAGTGTTTTCGGCTCTAACTATTACTGGTTTGAAGTTTCAACTGACAACATGAGAAAAAATAAAACTTTCTTGAACATCAAATGAGAACTTCAACTTTTGGGTGCATTTGTTGCTAAAAAAAATCATTTTGTCAGTCAAAAGTACCAAAAGTGTCAAAAAAGCGTTTTTGGCTCAATGACTGGTTTGAAGTTACAACTGACAACATGAGAAAAACTAACACTTTCTTGAACTGCAAAATGAGAACTTTGAATTTTGTGTCTATTTTTTGCTAAGAAATCATTTTTTCAGTTAAAAGTGCCAAAAGTGTCAAAAAAGTCTTTTATGCTCAGAGTATGACTGTTTTGAATATTTAACTTACAACGTGACAAAAAATAACACTTTCTTGAACTGCAAAGAAGAACTTTGACTTTTGGGTGCGTATTTTGCTAAAAAATCATTTTGTCAGTCAAAAGTGCCAAAAATGTAAAAAAAGCGTTTTCGGCTCTATGACTGCTTTGAATTTTAAACTTACAATGTGGCATAAAATAACACTTTCTTGAACATCAAATGAGAACTTCAACTTTTGGGTGCATTTGTTGCTAAAAAAAATCATTTTGTCAGTCGAAAGTACCAAAAGTGTCAAAAAAGCGTTTTCGGCTCTATGACTGTTTTGAATTTTAAACTTACAATGTTGCATAAAATAACACTTTCTTGAACATCAAATGAGAACTTCAACTTTTGGGTGCGTTTTTTGCTAAAAAATCATTTTGTCAGTCAAAAGTGCCAAAAGTGTCAAGAAAGCGTTTTCGGCTCTATGACTGTTTTGAATTTTAAACTTACAAAGTGGCATAAAATAACACTTTATGAACATCAAATGAGAACTTCAACTTTTGGGTGCATTTGTTTCTAAAAAAAATCATTTTGTCAGTCAAAAGTGCCAAAAGTGTCAAAAAAGTGTTTTCGGCTCTAACTATTACTGGTTTGAAGTTTCAACTGACAACATGAGAAAAAATAAAACTTTCTTGAACATCAAATGAGATAACACTTTCTTGAACATCAAATGAGAACTTCAACTTTTGGGTGCGTTTTTTGCTAAAAAATCATTTTGTCAGTCAAAAGTGCCAAAAATGTCAAAAAAGCGTTTTCGGCTCTATGACTGTTTTGAATTTTAAACTTACAAAGTGGCATAAAATAACACTTTCTTGAACATCAAATGAGAACTTCAACTTTTGGGTGCATTTGTTGCTAAAAAAAATCATTTTGTCAGTAAAAAGTGCCAAAAGTGTCAAAAAAAGTGTTTTCGGCTCTAACTATTACTGGTTTGAAGTTTCAACTGACAACATGAGAAAAAATAAAACTTTCTTGAACATCAAATGAGAACTTCAACTTTTAGGTGCATTTGTTGCTAAAAAAAATCATTTTGTCAGTCAAAAGTACCAAAAGTGTCAAAAAACTGTTTTGGCTCAATGACTGGTTTGAAGTTTCAACTGACAACATGAGAAAAACTAACACTTTCTTGAACTGCAAAATGAGAACTTTGAATTTTGTGTCTATTTTTTGCTAAGAAATCATTTTTTCAGTTAAAAGTGCCAAAAGTGTCAAAAAAGTCTTTTATGCTCAGAGTATGACTGTTTTGAATATTTAACTTACAACGTGACAAAAAATAACACTTTCTTGAACTGCAAAGAAGAACTTTGACTTTTGGGTGCGTATTTTGCTAAAAAATCATTTTGTCAGTCAAAAGTGCCAAAAATGTAAAAAAAGCGTTTTCGGCTCTATGACTGTTTTGAATTTTAAACTTACAATGTGGCATAAAATAACACTTTCTTGAACATCAAATGAGAACTTCAACTTTTGGGTGCATTTGTTGCTAAAAAAAATCATTTTGTCAGTCGAAAGTACCAAAAGTGTCAAAAAAGCGTTTTCGGCTCTATGACTGTTTTGAATTTTAAACTTACAATGTTGCATAAAATAACACTTTCTTGAACATCAAATGAGAACTTCAACTTTTGGGTGCGTTTTTTGCTAAAAAATCATTTTGTCAGTCAAAAGTGCCAAAAGTGTCAAGAAAGCGTTTTCGGCTCTATGACTGTTTTGAATTTTAAACTTACAAAGTGGCATAAAATAACACTTTATGAACATCAAATGAGAACTTCAACTTTTGGGTGCATTTGTTTCTAAAAAAAATCATTTTGTCAGTCAAAAGTGCCAAAAGTGTCAAAAAAGTGTTTTCGGCTCTAACTATTACTGGTTTGAAGTTTCAACTGACAACATGAGAAAAAATAAAACTTTCTTGAACATCAAATGAGATAACACTTTCTTGAACATCAAATGAGAACTTCAACTTTTGGGTGCGTTTTTTGCTAAAAAATCATTTTGTCAGTCAAAAGTGCCAAAAGTGTCAAGAAAGCGTTTTCGGCTCTATGACTGTTTTGAATTTTAAACTTACAAAGTGGCATAAAATAACACTTTCTTGAACATCAAATGAGAACTTCAACTTTTGGGTGCATTTGTTGCTAAAAAAAATCATTTTGTCAGTAAAAAGTGCCAAAAGTGTCAAAAAAAGTGTTTTCGGCTCTAACTATTACTGGTTTGAAGTTTCAACTGACAACATGAGAAAAAATAAAACTTTCTTGAACATCAAATGAGAACTTCAACTTTTGGGTGCATTTGTTGCTAAAAAAAATCATTTTGTCAGTCAAAAGTACCAAAAGTGTCAAAAAAGCGTTTTTGGCTCAATGACTGGTTTGAAGTTTCAACTGACAACATGAGAAAAACTAACACTTTCTTGAACTGCAAAATGAGAACTTTGAATTTTGTGTCTATTTTTTGCTAAGAAATCATTTTTTCAGTTAAAAGTGCCAAAAGTGTCAAAAAAGTCTTTTATGCTCAGAGTATGACTGTTTTGAATATTTAACTTACAACGTGACAAAAAATAACACTTTCTTGAACTGCAAAGAAGAACTTTGACTTTTGGGTGCGTATTTTGCTAAAAAATCATTTTGTCAGTCAAAAGTGCCAAAAATGTAAAAAAAGCGTTTTCGGCTTTATGACTGTTTTGAATTTTAAACTTACAACGTGGCATAAAATAACACTTTCTTGAACATCAAATGAGAACTTCAACTTTTGGGTGCATTTGTTGCTAAAAAAAATCATTTTGTCAGTCGAAAGTACCAAAAGTGTCAAAAAAGCGTTTTCGGCTCTATGACTGTTTTGAATTTTAAACTTACAATGTTGCATAAAATAACACTTTCTTGAACATCAAATGAGAACTTCAACTTTTGGGTGCGTTTTTTGCTAAAAAATCATTTTGTCAGTCAAAAGTGCCAAAAGTGTCAAGAAAGCGTTTTCGGCTCTATGACTGTTTTGAATTTTAAACTTACAAAGTGGCATAAAATAACACTTTATGAACATCAAATGAGAACTTCAACTTTTGGGTGCATTTGTTTCTAAAAAAAATCATTTTGTCAGTCAAAAGTGCCAAAAGTGTCAAAAAAGTGTTTTCGGCTCTAACTATTACTGGTTTGAAGTTTCAACTGACAACATGAGAAAAAATAAAACTTTCTTGAACATCAAATGAGAACTTCAACTTTTGGGTGCATTTGTTGCTAAAAAAAATCATTTTGTCAGTCAAAAGTACCAAAAGTGTCAAAAAAGCGTTTTCGGCTCTATGACTGTTTTGAATTTTAAACTTACAATGTGGCATAAAATAACAATTTCTTGAACATCAAATTAGAACTTCAACTTTTGGGTGCGTTTTTTGCTAAAAAAATCATTTTGTCATTCAAAAGTGCCAAAAGTGTCAAAAAAGCGTTTTCGGCTCTATGACTGTTTGAATTTTAAACTTACAATGTGGCATAAAATAACACTTTCTTGAACATCAAATGAGAACTTCAACTTTTGGGTGCATTTGTTGCTAAAAAAAATCATTTTGTCAGTCAAAAGTACCAAAAGTGTCAAAAAAGTGTTTTCGGCTCAATGACTGGTTTGAAGTTTCAACTGACAACATGAGAAAAACTAACACTTTCTTGAACTGCAAAATGAGAACTTTGAATTTTGTGTCTATTTTTTGCTAAGAAATCATTTTTTCAGTTAAAAGTGCCAAAAGTGTCAAAAAAGTCTTTTATGCTCAGAGTATGACTGTTTTGAATATTTAACTTACAACGTGACAAAAAATAACACTTTCTTGAACTGCAAATAAGAACTTTGACTTTTGGGTGCGTATTTTGCTAAAAAATCATTTTGTCAGTCAAAAGTACCAAAAATGTCAAAAAAGCGTTTTCGGCTCTATGACTGTTTTGAATTTTAAACTTACAATGTGGCATAAAATAACACTTTCTTGAACATCAAATGAGAACTTCAACTTTTGGGTGCGTTTTTTGCTAAAAAATCATTTTGTCAGTCAAAAGTACCAAAAATGTCAAAAAAGCGTTTTCGGCTCTATGACTGTTTTGAATTTTAAACTTACAATGTGGCATAAAATAACACTTTCTTGAACATCAAATGAGAACTTCAACTTATGGGTGCATTTGTTGCTAAAAAAAAATCATTTTGTCAGTCAAAAGTACCAAAAGTGTCAAAAAAGCGTTTTCGGCTCTATGACTGTTTTGAATTTTAAACTTACAATGTTGCATAAAATAACACTTTCTTGAACATCAAATGAGAACTTCAACTTTTGGGTGCGTTTTTTGCTAAAAAATCATTTTGTCAGTCAAAAGTGCCAAAAGTGTCAAGAAAGCGTTTTCGGCTCTATGACTGTTTTGAATTTTAAACTTACAAAGTGGCATAAAATAACACTTTCTTGAACATCAAATGAGAACTTCAACTTTTGGGTGCATTTGTTTCTAAAAAAAATCATTTTGTCAGTCAAAAGTGCCAAAAGTGTCAAAAAAGTGTTTTCGGCTCTAACTATTACTGGTTTGAAGTTTCAACTGACAACATGAGAAAAAATAAAACTTTCTTGAACATCAAATGAGAACTTCAACTTTTGGGTGCATTTGTTGCTAAAAAAAATCATTTTGTCAGTCAAAAGTACCAAAAGTGTCAAAAAAGCGTTTTCGGCTCTATGACTGTTTTGAATTTTAAACTTACAATGTGGCATAAAATAACACTTTCTTGAACATCAAATGAGAACTTCAACTTTTGGGTGCGTTTTTTGCTAAAAAATCATTTTGTCAGTCAAAAGTACCAAAAATGTTAAAAAAGCGTTTTCGGCTCTATGACTGTTTTGAATTTTAAACTTACAACGTTGCATAAAATAACACTTTCTTGACCTGCAAATAAGAACTTTGACTTTTGGGTGCGTTTTTTGCTAAAAAATTATTTTGTCAGTCAAAAGTACCAAAAGTGTCAAAAAAGCGTTTTCGGCTCTAACTATTACTGGTTTGAAGTTTCAACTGACAAAGTGGCATAAAATAACACTTTCTTGAACATCAAATGAGAACTTCAACTTTTGGGTGCATTTGTTGCTAAAAAAAATCATTTTGTCAGTCAAAAGTACCAAAAGTGTCAAAAAAGCGTTTTCGGCTCTATGACTGTTTTGAATTTTAAACTTACAATGTGGCATAAAATAACAATTTCTTGAACATCAAATGAGAACTTCAACTTTTGGGTGCGTTTTTTGCTAAAAAATCATTTTGTCAGTCAAAAGTGCCAAAAGTGTCAAAAAAGCGTTTTCGGCTCTATGACTGTTTTGAATTTTAAACTTACAATGTGGCATAAAATAACACTTTCTTGAACATCAAATGAGAACTTCAACTTTTGGGTGCGTTTTTTGCTAAAAAATCACTTTGTCAGTCAAAAGTGCCAAAAATGTTAAAAAAGCGTTTTCGGCTCTATGACTGTTTTGAATTTTAAACTTACAACACGAGAAAAAATAAAACTTTCTTGAACATCAAATGAGAACTTCAACTTTTGGGTGCATTTGTTGCTAAAAAAAATCATTTTGTCAGTCAAAAGTACCAAAAGTGTCAAAAAAGTCTTTTATGCTCAGAGTATGACTGTTTTGAAGATTTAACTTACAACGTGACGAAAAATAACACTTTCTTGAACTGCAAATAAGAACTTTGACTTTTGGGTATGTTTTTTGCTAAAAAATCATTTTGTCAGTCAAAAGTGCCAAAAATGTCAAAAAAGCGTTTTCGGCTCTATGACTGTTTTGAATTTTAAACTTACAACGTGGCATAAAATAACACTTTCTTGAACTGCAAATGAGAACTTCAACTTTTGGGTGCATTTGTTGCTAAAAAAATCATTTTGTCAGTCAAAAGTGCCAAAAGTGTCAAAAAAGTGTTTTCGGCTCTAACTATTACTGGTTTGAAGTTTCAACTGACAACATGAGAAAAAATAAAACTTTCTTAAACATCAAATGAGAACTTAAACTTTTGGGTGCATTTGTTGCTAAAAAAAATCAATTTGTCAGTCAAAAGTGCCAAAACTGTCAAAAAAGCGTTTTTGGCTCAATAACTGTTTTGAAATTTCAACTTACAATGTGGCATAAAATAACACTTTCTTGAACATCAAATGAGAACTTCAACTTTTGGGTGCATTTGTTTCTAAAAAAAATCATTTTGTCAGTCAAAAGTGTCAAAAAAGTGTTTTCGGCTCTAACTATTACTGGTTTGAAGTTTCAACTGACAACATGAGAAAAAATAAAACTTTCTTGAACATCAAATGAGAACTTCAACTTTTGGGTGCATTTGTTGCTAAAAAAAATCATTTTGTCAGTCAAAAGTGCCAAAAGTGTCAAAAAAGCAATTTTGGCTCAATGACTGTTTTGAAATTTCAACTTACAACATGAAAAAATGTAACACTTTCTTGAACTGCAAATGAGAACTTTGACTTTTGGGTGCGTTTTTTGCTAAAAAAAAATCATTTTTTAAGTCAGAAGTACCAAAAGTGTCAAAAAAGCGTTTTTGGCTCTATGTTTTGAATTTTAAACTTACAAAGTGGCATAAAATAACACTTTCTTGAACATCAAATGAGAACTTCAACTTTTGGGAGCATTTGTTGTTAAAAAAAATCATTTTGTCAGTCAAAAGTGCCAAAAGTGTCAAAAAAGCGTTTTCGGCTCTATGACTGTTTTGAATTTTAAACTTACAATGTGGCATAAAATAACACTTTCTTGAACATCAAATGAGAACTTCAACTTTTGGGTGCATTTGTTGCTAAAAAAATTATTTTGTCAGTCAAAAGTACCAAAAGTGTCAAAAAAGCGTTTTCGGCTCTATGACTGTTTTGAATTTTAAACTTACAATGTTGCATAAAATAACACTTTCTTGAACATCAAATGAGAACTTCAACTTTTGGGTGCGTTTTTTGCTAAAAAATCATTTTGTCAGTCAAAAGTGCCAAAAGTGTCAAGAAAGCGTTTTCGGCTCTATGACTGATTTGAATTTTAAACTTACAATGTGGCATAAAATAACACTTTCCTGAACATCAAAAGAGAACTTCAACTTTTGGGAGCATTTGTTGCTAAAAAAAATCATTTTGTCAGTCAAAAGTACCAAAAGTGTCAAAAAAGCGTTTTCGGCTCTATGACTGTTTTGAATTTTAAACTTACAATGTTGCATAAAATAACACTTTCTTGAACATCAAATGAGAACTTCAACTTTTGGGTGCGTTTTTTGCTAAAAAATCATTTTGTCAGTCAAAAGTGCCAAAAGTGTCAAGAAAGCGTTTTCGGCTCCATGACTGTTTTGAATTTTAAATTTACAATGTGGCATAAAATAACACTTTCTTGAACATCAAAAGAGAACTTCAACTTTTGGGTGCATTTGTTGCTAAAAAAAATCATTTTGTCAGTCAAAAGTACCAAAAGTGTCAAAAAAGCGTTTTCGGCTCTATGACTGTTTTGAATTTTAAACTTACAATGTTGCATAAAATAACACTTTCTTGAACATCAAATGAGAACTTCAACTTTTGGGAGCATTTGTTGCTAAAAAAAATCATTTTGTCAGTCAAAAGTACCAAAAGTGTCAAAAAAGCGTTTTTGGCTCAATGACTGTTTTAAAATTTCAACTGACAACATGACAAAAAATAACACTTTCTTGAACTGCAAATGAGAACTTCAACTTTTGGGTGCGTTTTCTGCTAAAAAAAAATCATTTTTTAAATCAAAAGTGCCAAAAGTGTCAAAAAAGCGTTTTCGGCTCTAAGTATTACTGGTTTGAAGTTTCAACTGACAACATGAGAAAAACTAACACTTTCTTGAACTGCAAAATGAGAACTTTGAATTTTGTGTCTATTTTTTGCTAAGAAATCATTTTTTCAGTTAAAAGTGCCAAAAGTGTCAAAAAACTCTTTTATGCTCAGAGTATGACTGTTTTGAATATTTAACTTACAACGTGACAAAAAATAACACTTTCTTGAACTGCAAATAAGAACTTTGACTTTTGGGTGCGTTTTTTGCTAAAAAATTATTTTGTCAGTCAAAAGTGCCAAAAGTGTCAAAAAAGCGTTTTCGGCTCTATGACTGTTTTGAATTTTAAACTTACAATGTGGCATAAAATAACACTTTCTTGAACATCAAATGAGAACTTCAACTTTTGGGTGCATTTGTTGCTAAAAAAAATCATTTTGTCAGTCAAAAGTACCAAAAGTGTCAAAAAAGCGTTTTCGGCTCTATGACTGTTTTGAATTTTAAACTTACAATGTTGCATAAAATAACACTTTCTTGAACATCAAATGAGAACTTCAACTTTTGGGTGCGTTTTTTGCTAAAAAATCATTTTGTCAGTCAAAAGTGCCAAAAGTGTCAAGAAAGCGTTTTCGGCTCTATGACTGTTTTGAATTTTAAACTTACAATGTGGCATAAAATAACACTTTCTTGAACATCAAAAGAGAACTTCAACTTTTGGGTGCAATTGTTGCTAAAAAAAAATCATTTTGTCAGTCAAAAGTACCAAAAGTGTCAAAAAAGCGTTTTCGTCTCTATGACTGTTTTGAATTTTAAACTTACAATGTTGCATAAAATAACACTTTCTTGAACATCAAATGAGAACTTCAACTTTTGGGTGCGTTTTTTGCTAAAAAATCATTTTGTCAGTCAAAAGTGCCAAAAGTGTCAAGAAAGCGTTTTCGGCTCTATGACTGTTTTGAATTTTAAACTTACAATGTGGCATAAAATAACACTTTCTTGAACATCAAATGAGAACTTCAACTTTTGGGAGCATTTGTTGCTAAAAAAAATCATTTTGTCAGTCAAAAGTACCAAAAGTGTCAAAAAAGTGTTTTCGGCTCTAACTATTACTGGTTTGAAGTTTCAACTGACAACATGAGAAAAAATAAAACTTTCTTGAACATCAAATGAGAACTTCAACTTTTGGGTGCATTTGTTGCTAAAAAATCATTTTGTCAGTCAAAAGTGCCAAAAGTGTCAAAAAAGCGTTTTCGGCTCTATGACTGTTTGAATTTTAAACTTACAATGTGGCATAAAATAACACTTTCTTGAACATCAAATGAGAACTTCAACTTTTGGGTGCATTTGTTGCTAAAAAAAATCATTTTGTCAGTCAAAGGACCAAAAGTGTCAAAAAAGCGTTTTTGGCTCAATGACTGGTTTGAAGTTTCAACTGACAACATGAAAAAAACTAACACTTTCTTGAACTGCAAAATGAGAACTTTGAATTTTGTGTCTATTTTTTGCTAAGAAATCATTTTTTCAGTTAAAAGTGCCAAAAGTGTCAAAAAAGTCATTTATGCTCAGAGTATGACTGTTTTGAATATTTAACTTACAACGTGACAAAAAATAACACTTTCTTGACCTGCAAATAAGAACTTTGACTTTTGGGTGCGTTTTTTGCTAAAAAATCATTTTGTCAGTCAAAAGTGCCAAAAGTGTCAAAAAAGCGTTTTCGGCTCTATGACTGTTTTGAATTTTAAACTTACAATGTGGCATAAAATAACACTTTCTTGAACATCAAATGAGAACTTCAACTTTTGGGTGCATTTGTTGCTAAAAAAAATCATTTTGTCAGTCAAAAGTACCAAAAGTGTCAAAAAAGCGTTTTCGGCTCTATGACTGTTTTGAATTTTAAACTTACAATGTTGCATAAAATAACACTTTCTTGAACATCAAATGAGAACTTCAACTTTTGGGTGCGTTTTTTGCTAAAAAATCATTTTGTCAGTCAAAAGTGCCAAAAGTGTCAAGAAAGCGTTTTCGGCTCTATGACTGTTTTGAATTTTAAACTTACAAAGTGGCATAAAATAACACTTTCTTGAACATCAAATGAGAACTTCAACTTTTGGGTGCATTTGTTGCTAAAAAAAATCATTTTGTCAGTCAAAAGTACCAAAAGTGTCAAAAAAGCGTTTTCGGCTCTATGACTGTTTTGAATTTTAAACTTACAATGTGGCATAAAATAAAAATTTCTTGAACATCAAATGAGAACTTCAACTTTTGGGTGCGTTTTTTGCTAAAAAAATCATTTTGTCAGTCAAAAGTGCCAAAAGTGTCAAAAAAGCGTTTTCGGCTCTAAGTATTACTGGTTTGAAGTTTCAACTGACAACATGAGAAAAACTAACACTTTCTTGAACTGCAAAATGAGAACTTTGAATTTTGTGTCTATTTTTTGCTAAGAAATCATTTTGTCAGTCAAAAGTGCCAAAAGTGTCAAAAAAACTCTTTTATGCTCAGAGTATGACTGTTTTGAATATTTAACTTACAACGTGACAAAAAAAAACACTTTCTTGAACTGCAAATAAGAACTTTGACTTTTGGGTGCGTATTTTGCTAAAAAATCATTTTGTCAGTCAAAAGTGCCAAAAATGTCAAAAAAGCGTTTTCGGCTCTATGACTGTTTTGAATTTTAAACTTACAATGTGGCATAAAATAACACTTTCTTGAACATCAAATGAGAACTTCAACTTTTGGGTGCGTTTTTTGCTAAAAAATCATTTTGTCAGTCAAAAGTGCCAAAAATGTTAAAAAAGCGTTTTCGGCTCTATGACTGTTTTGAATTTTAAACTTACAACGTTGCATAAAATAACACTTTCTTGACCTGCAAATAAGAACTTTGACTTTTGGGTGCGTTCTTTGCTAAAAAATTATTTTGTCAGTCAAAAGTGCCAAAAGTGTCAAAAAAGCGTTTTCGGCTCTATGACTGTTTTGAATTTTAAACTTACAAAGTGGCATAAAATAACACTTTCTTGAACTGCAAATGAGAACTTCAACTTTTGGGTGCATTTGTTGCTAAAAAAATCATTTTGTCAGTCAAAAGTCCCAAAAGTGTCAAAAAAAGTCTTTTATGCTCAGAGTATGACTGATTTGAAGATTTAACTTACAACGTGACGAAAAATAACACTTTCTTGAACTGCAAATAAGAACTTTGACTTTTGGGTGCGTTTTTTGCTAAAAAATCATTTTGTCAGTCCAAAGTGCCAAAAATGTCAAAAAAGCGTTTTCGGCTCTAACTATTACTGGTTTGAAGTTTCAACTGACAACATGAGAAAAACTAACACTTTCTTGAACTGCAAAATGAGAACTTCAACTTTTGGGTGCATTTGTTGCTAAAAAAAATCAATTTGTCAGTCAAAAGTACCAAAAGTGTCAAAAAAGTGTTTTAAGCTCTATGACTGTTTTGAATTTTAAACTTACAATGTGGCATAAAATAACAATTTCTTGAACATCAAATAAGAACTTCAACTTTTGGGTGCGTTTTTTGCTAAAAAATCATTTTGTCAGTCAAAAGTGCCAAAAGTGTCAAAAAAGCGTTTTCGGCTCTAACTATTACTGGTTTGAAGTTTCAACTGACAGCACGAGAAAAAATAAAACTTTCTTGAACATCAAATGAGAACTTCAACTTTTGGGTGCATTTGTTTCTAAAAAAAATCATTTTGTCAGTCAAAAGTGCCAAAAGTGTCAAAAAAGTGTTTTCGGCTCTAACTATTACTGGTTTGAAGGTTCAACTAACAACATGAGAAAAAATAAAACTTTCTTGAACATCAAATGAGAACTTCAACTTTTGGGTGCGTTTTTTGCTAAAAAATCATTTTGTCAGTCAAAAGTGCCAAAAGTGTCAAAAAAGCGTTTTCGGCTCTATGACTGTTTTGAATTTTAAACTTACAATGTGGCATAAAATAACAATTTCTTGAACATCAAATGAGAACTTCAACTTTTGGGTGCGTTTTTTGCTAAAAATCATTTTGTCAGTCAAAAGTGCCAAAAATGTCAAAAAAGTGTTTTCGGCTCTATGATTGTTTTGAATTTTAAACTTACAACGTTGCATAAAATAACACTTTCTTTAACTGCAAATGAGAACTTCAACTTTTGGGTGCATTTGTTTCTAAAAAAAATCATTTTGTCAGTCAAAAGTGTCAAAAAAGTGTTTTCGGCTCTAACTATTACTGGTTTGAAGTTTCAACTGACAACATGAGAAAAAATAAAACTTTCTTGAACGTCAAATGAGAACTTCAACTTTTGGGTGCATTTGTTGCTAAAAAAAATCATTTTGTCAGTCAAAAGTACCAAAAGTGTCAAAAAAGCGTTTTCGGCTTTATGACTGTTTTGAATTTTAAACTTACAATGTGGCATAAAATAACAATTTCTTGAACATCAAATGAGAACTTCAACTTTTGGGTGCGTTTTTTGCTAAAAAATCATTTTGTCAGTCAAAAGTGCCAAAAGTGTCAAAAAAGTGTTTTCGGCTCTAACTATTACTGGTTTGAAGTTTCAACTGACAACATGAGAAAAAATAAAACTTTCTTGAACATCAAATGAGAACTTCAACTTTTGGGTGCATTTGTTTCTAAAAAAAAATCATTTTGTCAGTCAAAAGTGCCAAAAATGTCAAAAAAGCGTTTTCGGCTCTATGACTGTTTTGAATTTTAAACTTACAAAGTGGCATAAAATAACACTTTCTTGAAATGCAAATGAGAACTTCAACTTTTGGGTGCATTTGTTTCTAAAAAAAATCATTCTGTCAGTCAAAAGTACCAAAAGTGTCAAAAAAGCGTTTTCGGCTCTATGACTGTTTTGAATTTTAAACTTACAATGTGGCATAAAATAACAATTTCTTGAACATCAAATGAGAACTTCAACTTTTGGGTGCGTTTTTTGCTAAAAAATCATTTTGTCAGTCAAAAGTGCCAAAAATGTCAAAAAAGCGTTTTCGGCTCTATGACTGTTTTGAATTTTAAACTTACAACGTTGCATAAAATAACACTTTCTTGAACTGCAAATGAGAACTTCAACTTTTGGGTGCATTTGTTTCTAAAAAAAATCATTTTGTCAGTCAAAAGTGCCAAAAGTGTCAAAAAAGTGTTTTCGGCTCTAACTATTACTGGTTTGAAGTTTCAACTGACAACATGAGAAAAAATAAAACTTTCTTGAACATCAAATGAGAACTTCAACTTTTGGGTGCATTTGTTTCTAAAAAAAATCATTTTGTCAGTCAAAAGTGTCAAAAAAGTGTTTTCGGCTCTAACTATTACTGGTTTGAAGTTTCAACTGACAACATGAGAAAAAATAAAACTTTCATGAACGTCAAATGAGAACTTCAACTTTTGGGTGCATTTGTTGCTAAAAAAAATCATTTTGTCAGTCAAAAGTACCAAAAGTGTCAAAAAAGCGTTTTTGGCTCTATGACTGTTTTGAATTTTAAACTTACAATGTGGCATAAAATAACAATTTCTTGAACATCAAATGAGAACTTCAACTTTTGGGTGCGTTTTTTGCTAAAAAATCATTTTGTCAGTCAAAAGTGCCAAAAATGTCAAAAAAGCGTTTTCGGCTCTATGACTGTTTTGAATTTTAAACTTACAAAGTGGCATAAAATAACACTTTCTTGAAATGCAAATGAGAACTTCAACTTTTGGGTGCATTTGTTTCTAAAAAAAATCATTCTGTCAGTCAAAAGTACCAAAAGTGTCAAAAAAGCGTTTTCGGCTCTATGACTGTTTTGAATTTTAAACTTACAATGTGGCATAAAATAACACTTTCTTGAACTGCAAATGAGAACTTCAACTTTTGGGTGCATTTGTTTCTAAAAAAAATCATTTTGTCAGTCAAAAGTGCCAAAAGTGTCAAAAAAGTGTTTTCGGCTCTAACTATTACTGGTTTGAAGGTTCAACTAACAACATGAGAAAAAATAAAACTTTCTTGAACATCAAATGAGAACTTCATTTTTTGGGTGCATTTGTTGCTAAAAAAATCATTTTGTCAGTCAAAAGTACCAAAAGTGTCAAAAAAGCGTTTTCGGCTCTATGACTGTTTTGAATTTTAAACTTACAATGTGGCATAAAATAACAATTTCTTGAACATCAAATGAGAACTTCAACTTTTGGGTGCGTTTTTTGCTAAAAAATCATTTTTTCAGTCAAAAGTGCCAAAAATGTCAAAAAAGCGTTTTCGGCTCTATGACTGTTTTGAATTTTAAACTTACAATGTGGCATAAAATAACACTTTCTTGAACATCAAATGAGAACTTCAACTTTTGGGTGCGTTTTTTGCTAAAAATCATTTTGTCAGTCAAAAGTGCCAAAAATGTCAAAAAAGCGTTTTCGGCTCTATGATTGTTTTGAATTTTAAACTTACAACGTTGCATAAAATAACACTTTCTTGAACTGCAAATGAGAACTTCAACTTTTGGGTGCATTTGTTTCTAAAAAAAATCATTTTGTCAGTCAAAAGTGTCAAAAAAGTGTTTTCGGCTCTAACTATTACTGGTTTGAAGTTTCAACTGACAACATGAGAAAAAATAAAACTTTCTTGAACATCAAATGAGAACTTCAACTTTTGGGTGCATTTGTTGCTAAAAAAAATCATTTTGTCAGTCAAAAGTACCAAAAGTGTCAAAAAAGAGTTTTCGGCTTTATGACTGTTTTGAATTTTAAACTTACAATGTGGCATAAAATAACAATTTCTTGAACATCAAATGAGAACTTCAACTTTTGGGTGCGTTTTTTGCTAAAAAATCATTTTGTCAGTCAAAAGTGCCAAAAGTGTCAAAAAAGTGTTTTCGGCTCTAACTATTACTGGTTTGAAGTTTCAACTGACAACATGAGAAAAAATAAAACTTTCTTGAACATCAAATGAGAACTTCAACTTTTGGGTGCATTTGTTTCTAAAAAAAAATCATTTTGTCAGTCAAAAGTGCCAAAAGTGTCAAAAAAGTGTTTTCGGCTCTAACTATTACTGGTTTGAAGTTTCAACTGACAACATGAGAAAAAATAACACTTTCTTGAACTGCAAATGAGAACTTCAACTTTTGGGTGCATTTGTTTCTAAAAAAAATCATTCTGTCAGTCAAAAGTACCAAAAGTGTCAAAAAAGCGTTTTCGGCTCTATGACTGTTTTGAATTTTAAACTTACAATGTGGCATAAAATAACAATTTCTTGAACATCAAATGAGAACTTCAACTTTTGGGTGCGTTTTTTGCTAAAAAATCATTTTGTCAGTCAAAAGTGCCAAAAATGTCAAAAAAGCGTTTTCGGCTCTATGACTGTTTTGAATTTTAAACTTACAACGTTGCATAAAATAACACTTTCTTGAACTGCAAATGAGAACTTCAACTTTTGGGTGCATTTGTTTCTAAAAAAAATCATTTTGTCAGTCAAAAGTGCCAAAAGTGTCAAAAAAGTGTTTTCGGCTCTAACTATTACTGGTTTGAAGTTTCAACTGACAACATGAGAAAAAATAAAACTTTCTTGAACATCAAATGAGAACTTCAACTTTTGGGTGCATTTGTTTCTAAAAAAAATCATTTTGTCAGTCAAAAGTGTCACAAAAGTGTTTTCGGCTCTAACTATTACTGGTTTGAAGTTTCAACTGACAACATGAGAAAAAATAAAACTTTCATGAACGTCAAATGAGAACTTCAACTTTTGGGTGCATTTGTTGCTAAAAAAAATCATTTTGTCAGTCAAAAGTACCAAAAGTGTCAAAAAAGCGTTTTTGGCTCTATGACTGTTTTGAATTTTAAACTTACAATGTGGCATAAAATAACAATTTCTTGAACATCAAATGAGAACTTCAACTTTTGGGTGCGTTTTTTGCTAAAAAATCATTTTGTCAGTCAAAAGTGCCAAAAATGTCAAAAAAGCGTTTTCGGCTCTATGACTGTTTTGAATTTTAAACTTACAAAGTGGCATAAAATAACACTTTCTTGAAATGCAAATGAGAACTTCAACTTTTGGGTGCATTTGTTTCTAAAAAAAATCATTCTGTCAGTCAAAAGTACCAAAAGTGTCAAAAAAGCGTTTTCGGCTCTATGACTGTTTTGAATTTTAAACTTACAATGTGGCATAAAATAACACTTTCTTGAACTGCAAATGAGAACTTCAACTTTTGGGTGCATTTGTTTCTAAAAAAAATCATTTTGTCAGTCAAAAGTGCCAAAAGTGTCAAAAAAGTGTTTTCGGCTCTAACTATTACTGGTTTGAAGGTTCAACTAACAACATGAGAAAAAATAAAACTTTCTTGAACATCAAATGAGAACTTCATTTTTTGGGTGCATTTGTTGCTAAAAAAATCATTTTGTCAGTCAAAAGTACCAAAAGTGTCAAAAAAGCGTTTTCGGCTCTATGACTGTTTTGAATTTTAAACTTACAATGTGGCATAAAATAACAATTTCTTGAACATCAAATGAGAACTTCAACTTTTGGGTGCGTTTTTTGCTAAAAAATCATTTTTTCAGTCAAAAGTGCCAAAAATGTCAAAAAAGCGTTTTCGGCTCTATGACTGTTTTGAATTTTAAACTTACAATGTGGCATAAAATAACACTTTCTTGAACATCAAATGAGAACTTCAACTTTTGGGTGCGTTTTTTGCTAAAAATCATTTTGTCAGTCAAAAGTGCCAAAAATGTCAAAAAAGCGTTTTCGGCTCTTACTATTACTGGTTTGAAGTTTCAACTGACAACATGAGAAAAAATAAAACTTTCTTGAACATCAAATGAGAACTTCAACTTTTGGGTGCATTTGTTTCTAAAAAAAATCATTTTGTCAGTCAAAAGTGCCAAAAGTGTCAAAAAAGTGTTTTCGGCTCTAACTATTACTGGTTTGAAGTTTCAACTGACAACATGAGAAAAAATAACACTTTCTTGAACTGCAAATGAGAACTTCAACTTTTGGGTGCATTTGTTTCTAAAAAAAATCATTTTGTCAGTCAAAAGTGTCAAAAAAGTGTTTTCGGCTCTAACTATTACTGGTTTGAAGTTTCAACTGACAACATGAGAAAAAATAAAACTTTCTTGAACATCAAATGAGAACTTCAACTTTTGGGTGCGTTTTTTGCTAAAAAATCATTTTGTCAGTCAAAAGTGCCAAAAGTGTCAAAAAAGCGTTTTCGGCTCTATGACTGTTTTGAATTTTAAACTTACAATGTGGCATAAAATAACAATTTCTTGAACATCAAATGAGAACTTCAACTTTTGGGTGCGTTTTTTGCTAAAAATCATTTTGTCAGTCAAAAGTGCCAAAAATGTCAAAAAAGTGTTTTCGGCTCTATGATTGTTTTGAATTTTAAACTTACAACGTTGCATAAAATAACACTTTCTTGAACTGCAAATGAGAACTTCAACTTTTGGGTGCATTTGTTTCTAAAAAAAATCATTTTGTCAGTCAAAAGTGTCAAAAAAGTGTTTTCGGCTCTAACTATTACTGGTTTGAAGTTTCAACTGACAACATGAGAAAAAATAAAACTTTCTTGAACGTCAAATGAGAACTTCAACTTTTGGGTGCATTTGTTGCTAAAAAAAATCATTTTGTCAGTCAAAAGTACCAAAAGTGTCAAAAAAGCGTTTTTGGCTCTATGACTGTTTTGAATTTTAAACTTACAATGTGGCATAAAATAACAATTTCTTGAACATCAAATGAGAACTTCAACTTTTGGGTGCGTTTTTTGCTAAAAAATCATTTTGTCAGTCAAAAGTGCCAAAAATGTCAAAAAAGCGTTTTCGGCTCTATGACTGTTTTGAATTTTAAACTTACAAAGTGGCATAAAATAACACTTTCTTGAAATGCAAATGAGAACTTCAACTTTTGGGTGCATTTGTTTCTAAAAAAAATCATTCTGTCAGTCAAAAGTACCAAAAGTGTCAAAAAAGCGTTTTCGGCTCTATGACTGTTTTGAATTTTAAACTTACAATGTGGCATAAAATAACAATTTCTTGAACATCAAATGAGAACTTCAACTTTTGGGTGCGTTTTTTGCTAAAAAATCATTTTGTCAGTCAAAAGTGCCAAAAATGTCAAAAAAACGTTTTCGGCTCTATGACTGTTTTGAATTTTAAACTTACAACGTTGCATAAAATAACACTTTCTTGAACTGCAAATGAGAACTTCAACTTTTGGGTGCATTTGTTTCTAAAAAAAATCATTTTGTCAGTCAAAAGTGTCAAAAAAGTGTTTTCGGCTCTAACTATTACTGGTTTGAAGTTTCAACTGACAACATGAGAAAAAATAAAACTTTCTTGAACATCAAATGAGAACTTCAACTTTTGGGTGCAGTTGTTGCTAAAAAAAATCATTTTGTCAGTCAAAAGTACCAAAAGTGTCAAAAAAGCGTTTTTGGCTCTATGACTGTTTTGAATTTTAAACTTACAATGTGGCATAAAATAACAATTTCTTGAACATCAAATGAGAACTTCAACTTTTGGGTGCGTTTTTTGCTAAAAAATCATTTTGTCAGTCAAAAGTGCCAAAAATGTCAAAAAAGCGTTTTCGGCTCTATGACTGTTTTGAATTTTAAACTTACAAAGTGGCATAAAATAACACTTTCTTGAAATGCAAATGAGAACTTCAACTTTTGGGTGCATTTGTTTCTAAAAAAAATCATTCTGTCAGTCAAAAGTACCAAAAGTGTCAAAAAAGCGTTTTCGGCTCTATGACTGTTTTGAATTTTAAACTTACAATGTGGCATAAAATAACAATTTCTTGAACATCAAATGAGAACTTCAACTTTTGGGTGCGTTTTTTGCTAAAAAATCATTTTGTCAGTCAAAAGTGCCAAAAATGTCAAAAAAGCGTTTTCGGCTCTATGACTGTTTTGAATTTTAAACTTACAACGTTGCATCAAATAACACTTTCTTGAACTGCAAATGAGAACTTCAACTTTTGGGTGCATTTGTTTCTAAAAAAAATCATTTTGTCAGTCAAAAGTGCCAAAAGTGTCAAAAAAGTGTTTTCGGCTCTAACTATTACTGGTTTGAAGTTTCAACTGACAACATGAGAAAAAATAAAACTTTCTTGAACATCAAATGAGAACTTCAACTTTTGGGTGCATTTGTTGCTAAAAAAAATCATTTTGTCAGTCAAAAGTACCAAAAGTGTCAAAAAAGCGTTTTCGGCTCTATGACTGTTTTGAATTTTAAACTTACAATGTGGCATAGAATAACAATTTCTTGAACATCAAATGAGAACTTCAACTTTTGGGTGCGTTTTTTGCTAAAAAATCATTTTGTCAGTCAAAAGTGCCAAAAGTGTCAAAAAAGCGTTTTCGGCTCTATGACTGTTTTGAATTTTAAACTTACAATGTGGCATAAAATAACAATTTCTTGAACATCAAATGAGAACTTCAACTTTTGGGTGCGTTTTTTGCTAAAAATCATTTTGTCAGTAAAAGTGCCAAAAATGTCAAAAAAGCGTTTTTGGCTCTATGACTGTTTTGAATTTTAAACTTACAACGTTGCATAAAATAACACTTTCTTGAACTGCAAATGAGAACTTCAACTTTTGGGTGCATTTGTTTCTAAAAAAAATCATTTTGTCAGTAAAAGTGCCAAAAATGTCAAAAAAGCGTTTTCGGCTCTATGATTGTTTTGAATTTTAAACTTACAACGTTGCATAAAATAAAACTTTCTTGAACATCAAATGAGAACTTCAACTTTTGGGTGCATTTGTTGCTAAAAAAAATCATTTTGTCAGTCAAAAGTACCAAAAGTGTCAAAAAAGCGTTTTCGGCTCTATGACTGTTTTGAATTTTAAACTTACAATGTGGCATAAAATAACAATTTCTTGAACATCAAATGAGAACTTCAACTTTTGGGTGCGTTTTTTGCTAAAAAATCATTTTGTCAGTCAAAAGTGCCAAAAATGTCAAAAAAGCGTTTTCGGCTCTATGACTGTTTTGAATTTTAAACTTACAACGTGGCATAAAATAACACTTTCTTGAACTGCAAATGAGAACTTCAACTTTTGGGTGCATTTGTTGCTAAAAAAATCATTTTGTCAGTCAAAAGTGCCAAAAGTGTCAAAAAAGTGTTTTCGGCTCTAACTATTACTGGTTTGAAGTTTCAACTGACAACATGAGAAAAAATAAAACTTTCTTGAACATCAAATGAGAACTTCAACTTTTGGGTGCATTTGTTTCTAAAAAAAATCATTTTGTCAGTCAAAAGTGCCAAAAGTGTCAAAAAAGTGTTTTCGGCTCTAACTATTACTGGTTTGAAGGTTCAACTAACAACATGAGAAAAAATAAAACTTTCTTGAACATCAAATGAGAACTTCAACTTTTGGGTGCGTTTTTTGCTAAAAAATCATTTTGTCAGTCAAAAGTGCCAAAAGTGTCAAAAAAGCGTTTTCGGCTCTATGACTGTTTTGAATTTTAAACTTACAATGTGGCATAAAATAACAATTTCTTGAACATCAAATGAGAACTTCAACTTTTGGGTGCGTTTTTTGCTAAAAATCATTTTGTCAGTCAAAAGTGCCAAAAATGTCAAAAAAGTGTTTTCGGCTCTATGATTGTTTTGAATTTTAAACTTACAACGTTGCATAAAATAACACTTTCTTGAACTGCAAATGAGAACTTCAACTTTTGGGTGCATTTGTTTCTAAAAAAAATCATTTTGTCAGTCAAAAGTGTCAAAAAAGTGTTTTCGGCTCTAACTATTACTGGTTTGAAGTTTCAACTGACAACATGAGAAAAAATAAAACTTTCTTGAACGTCAAATGAGAACTTCAACTTTTGGGTGCATTTGTTGCTAAAAAAAATCATTTTGTCAGTCAAAAGTACCAAAAGTGTCAAAAAAGCGTTTTTGGCTCTATGACTGTTTTGAATTTTAAACTTACAATGTGGCATAAAATAACAATTTCTTGAACATCAAATGAGAACTTCAACTTTTGGGTGCGTTTTTTGCTAAAAAATCATTTTGTCAGTCAAAAGTGCCAAAAATGTCAAAAAAGCGTTTTCGGCTCTATGACTGTTTTGAATTTTAAACTTACAAAGTGGCTTAAAATAACACTTTCTTGAAATGCAAATGAGAACTTCAACTTTTGGGTGCATTTGTTTCTAAAAAAAATCATTCTGTCAGTCAAAAGTACCAAAAGTGTCAAAAAAGCGTTTTCGGCTCTATGACTGTTTTGAATTTTAAACTTACAATGTGGCATAAAATAACAATTTCTTGAACATCAAATGAGAACTTCAACTTTTGGGTGCATTTGTTGCTAAAAAAAATCATTTTGTCAGTCAAAAGTACCAAAAGTGTCAAAAAAGCGTTTTTGGCTCTATGACTGTTTTGAATTTTAAACTTACAATGTGGCATAAAATAACAATTTCTTGAACATCAAATGAGAACTTCAACTTTTGGGTGCGTTTTTTGCTAAAAAATCATTTTGTCAGTCAAAAGTGCCAAAAATGTCAAAAAAGCGTTTTCGGCTCTATGACTGTTTTGAATTTTAAACTTACAAAGTGGCATAAAATAACACTTTCTTGAAATGCAAATGAGAACTTCAACTTTTGGGTGCATTTGTTTCTAAAAAAAATCATTCTGTCAGTCAAAAGTACCAAAAGTGTCAAAAAAGCGTTTTCGGCTCTATGACTGTTTTGAATTTTAAACTTACAATGTGGCATAAAATAACAATTTCTTGAACATCAAATGAGAACTTCAACTTTTGGGTGCGTTTTTTGCTAAAAAATCATTTTGTCAGTCAAAAGTGCCAAAAATGTCAAAAAAGCGTTTTCGGCTCTATGACTGTTTTGAATTTTAAACTTACAACGTTGCATAAAATAACACTTTCTTGAACTGCAAATGAGAACTTCAACTTTTGGGTGCATTTGTTTCTAAAAAAAATCATTTTGTCAGTCAAAAGTGTCAAAAAAGTGTTTTCGGCTCTAACTATTACTGGTTTGAAGTTTCAACTGACAACATGAGAAAAAATAAAACTTTCTTGAACGTCAAATGAGAACTTCAACTTTTGGGTGCATTTGTTGCTAAAAAAAATCATTTTGTCAGTCAAAAGTACCAAAAGTGTCAAAAAAGCGTTTTTGGCTCTATGACTGTTTTGAATTTTAAACTTACAATGTGGCATAAAATAACAATTTCTTGAACATCAAATGAGAACTTCAACTTTTGGGTGCGTTTTTTGCTAAAAAATCATTTTGTCAGTCAAAAGTGCCAAAAATGTCAAAAAAGCGTTTTCGGCTCTATGACTGTTTTGAATTTTAAACTTACAAAGTGGCATAAAATAACACTTTCTTGAAATGCAAATGAGAACTTCAACTTTTGGGTGCATTTGTTTCTAAAAAAAATCATTCTGTCAGTCAAAAGTACCAAAAGTGTCAAAAAAGCGTTTTCGGCTCTATGACTGTTTTGAATTTTAAACTTACAATGTGGCATAAAATAACACTTTCTTGAACTGCAAATGAGAACTTCAACTTTTGGGTGCATTTGTTTCTAAAAAAAATCATTTTGTCAGTCAAAAGTGCCAAAAGTGTCAAAAAAGTGTTTTCGGCTCTAACTATTACTGGTTTGAAGGTTCAACTAACAACATGAGAAAAAATAAAACTTTCTTGAACATCAAATGAGAACTTCATTTTTTGGGTGCATTTGTTGCTAAAAAAATCATTTTGTCAGTCAAAAGTACCAAAAGTGTCAAAAAAGCGTTTTCGGCTCTATGACTGTTTTGAATTTTAAACTTACAATGTGGCATAAAATAACAATTTCTTGAACATCAAATGAGAACTTCAACTTTTGGGTGCGTTTTTTGCTAAAAAATCATTTTTTCAGTCAAAAGTGCCAAAAATGTCAAAAAAGCGTTTTCGGCTCTATGACTGTTTTGAATTTTAAACTTACAATGTGGCATAAAATAACACTTTCTTGAACATCAAATGAGAACTTCAACTTTTGGGTGCGTTTTTTGCTAAAAATCATTTTGTCAGTCAAAAGTGCCAAAAATGTCAAAAAAGCGTTTTCGGCTCTATGATTGTTTTGAATTTTAAACTTACAACGTTGCATAAAATAACACTTTCTTGAACTGCAAATGAGAACTTCAACTTTTGGGTGCATTTGTTTCTAAAAAAAATCATTTTGTCAGTCAAAAGTGTCAAAAAAGTGTTTTCGGCTCTAACTATTACTGGTTTGAAGTTTCAACTGACAACATGAGAAAAAATAAAACTTTCTTGAACATCAAATGAGAACTTCAACTTTTGGGTGCATTTGTTGCTAAAAAAAATCATTTTGTCAGTCAAAAGTGTCAAAAAAGTGTTTTCGGCTCTAACTATTACTGGTTTGAATTTTCAACTGACAACATGAGAAAAAATAAAACTTTCTTGAACGTCAAATGAGAACTTCAACTTTTGGGTGCATTTGTTGCTAAAAAAAATCATTTTGTCAGTCAAAAGTACCAAAAGTGTCAAAAAAGCGTTTTTGGCTCTATGACTGTTTTGAATTTTAAACTTACAATGTGGCATAAAATAACAATTTCTTGAACATCAAATGAGAACTTCAACTTTTGGGTGCGTTTTTTGCTAAAAAATCATTTTGTCAGTCAAAAGTGCCAAAAATGTCAAAAAAGCGTTTTCGGCTCTATGACTGTTTTGAATTTTAAACTTACAAAGTGGCATAAAATAACACTTTCTTGAAATGCAAATGAGAACTTCAACTTTTGGGTGCATTTGTTTCTAAAAAAAATCATTCTGTCAGTCAAAAGTACCAAAAGTGTCAAAAAAGCGTTTTCGGCTCTATGACTGTTTTGAATTTTAAACTTACAATGTGGCATAAAATAACAATTTCTTGAACATCAAATGAGAACTTCAACTTTTGGGTGCGTTTTTTGCTAAAAAATCATTTTGTCAGTCAAAAGTGCCAAAAATGTCAAAAAAACGTTTTCGGCTCTATGACTGTTTTGAATTTTAAACTTACAACGTTGCATAAAATAACACTTTCTTGAACTGCAAATGAGAACTTCAACTTTTGGGTGCATTTGTTTCTAAAAAAAATCATTTTGTCAGTCAAAAGTGTCAAAAAAGTGTTTTCGGCTCTAACTATTACTGGTTTGAAGTTTCAACTGACAACATGAGAAAAAATAAAACTTTCTTGAACATCAAATGAGAACTTCAACTTTTGGGTGCATTTGTTGCTAAAAAAAATCATTTTGTCAGTCAAAAGTACCAAAAGTGTCAAAAAAGCGTTTTTGGCTCTATGACTGTTTTGAATTTTAAACTTACAATGTGGCATAAAATAACAATTTCTTGAACATCAAATGAGAACTTCAACTTTTGGGTGCGTTTTTTGCTAAAAAATCATTTTGTCAGTCAAAAGTGCCAAAAATGTCAAAAAAGCGTTTTCGGCTCTATGACTGTTTTGAATTTTAAACTTACAAAGTGGCATAAAATAACACTTTCTTGAAATGCAAATGAGAACTTCAACTTTTGGGTGCATTTGTTTCTAAAAAAAATCATTCTGTCAGTCAAAAGTACCAAAAGTGTCAAAAAAGCGTTTTCGGCTCTATGACTGTTTTGAATTTTAAACTTACAATGTGGCATAAAATAACAATTTCTTGAACATCAAATGAGAACTTCAACTTTTGGGTGCGTTTTTTGCTAAAAAATCATTTTGTCAGTCAAAAGTGCCAAAAATGTCAAAAAAGCGTTTTCGGCTCTATGACTGTTTTGAATTTTAAACTTACAACGTTGCATAAAATAACACTTTCTTGAACTGCAAATGAGAACTTCAACTTTTGGGTGCATTTGTTTCTAAAAAAAATCATTTTGTCAGTCAAAAGTGCCAAAAGTGTCAAAAAAGTGTTTTCGGCTCTAACTATTACTGGTTTGAAGTTTCAACTGACAACATGAGAAAAAATAAAACTTTCTTGAACATCAAATGAGAACTTCAACTTTTGGGTGCATTTGTTGCTAAAAAAAATCATTTTGTCAGTCAAAAGTACCAAAAGTGTCAAAAAAGCGTTTTCGGCTCTATGACTGTTTTGAATTTTAAACTTACAATGTGGCATAGAATAACAATTTCTTGAACATCAAATGAGAACTTCAACTTTTGGGTGCGTTTTTTGCTAAAAAATCATTTTGTCAGTCAAAAGTGCCAAAAGTGTCAAAAAAGCGTTTTCGGCTCTATGACTGTTTTGAATTTTAAACTTACAATGTGGCATAAAATAACAATTTCTTGAACATCAAATGAGAACTTCAACTTTTGGGTGCGTTTTTTGCTAAAAATCATTTTGTCAGTAAAAGTGCCAAAAATGTCAAAAAAGCGTTTTTGGCTCTATGACTGTTTTGAATTTTAAACTTACAACGTTGCATAAAATAACACTTTCTTGAACTGCAAATGAGAACTTCAACTTTTGGGTGCATTTGTTTCTAAAAAAAATCATTTTGTCAGTAAAAGTGCCAAAAATGTCAAAAAAGCGTTTTCGGCTCTATGATTGTTTTGAATTTTAAACTTACAACGTTGCATAAAATAAAACTTTCTTGAACATCAAATGAGAACTTCAACTTTTGGGTGCATTTGTTGCTAAAAAAAATCATTTTGTCAGTCAAAAGTACCAAAAGTGTCAAAAAAGCGTTTTCGGCTCTATGACTGTTTTGAATTTTAAACTTACAATGTGGCATAAAATAACAATTTCTTGAACATCAAATGAGAACTTCAACTTTTGGGTGCGTTTTTTGCTAAAAAATCATTTTGTCAGTCAAAAGTGCCAAAAATGTCAAAAAAGCGTTTTCGGCTCTATGACTGTTTTGAATTTTAAACTTACAACGTGGCATAAAATAACACTTTCTTGAACTGCAAATGAGAACTTCAACTTTTGGGTGCATTTGTTGTTAAAAAAATCATTTTGTCAGTCAAAAGTGCCAAAAGTGTCAAAAAAGTGTTTTCGGCTCTAACTATTACTGGTTTGAAGTTTCAACTGACAACATGAGAAAAAATAAAACTTTCTTGAACATCAAATGAGAACTTCAACTTTTGGGTGCATTTGTTTCTAAAAAAAATCATTTTGTCAGTCAAAAGTGCCAAAAGTGTCAAAAAAGTGTTTTCGGCTCTAACTATTACTGGTTTGAAGGTTCAACTAACAACATGAGAAAAAATAAAACTTTCTTGAACATCAAATGAGAACTTCAACTTTTGGGTGCGTTTTTTGCTAAAAAATCATTTTGTCAGTCAAAAGTGCCAAAAGTGTCAAAAAAGCGTTTTCGGCTCTATGACTGTTTTGAATTTTAAACTTACAATGTGGCATAAAATAACAATTTCTTGAACATCAAATGAGAACTTCAACTTTTGGGTGCGTTTTTTGCTAAAAATCATTTTGTCAGTCAAAAGTGCCAAAAATGTCAAAAAAGTGTTTTCGGCTCTATGATTGTTTTGAATTTTAAACTTACAACGTTGCATAAAATAACACTTTCTTGAACTGCAAATGAGAACTTCAACTTTTGGGTGCATTTGTTTCTAAAAAAAATCATTTTGTCAGTCAAAAGTGTCAAAAAAGTGTTTTCGGCTCTAACTATTACTGGTTTGAAGTTTCAACTGACAACATGAGAAAAAATAAAACTTTCTTGAACGTCAAATGAGAACTTCAACTTTTGGGTGCATTTGTTGCTAAAAAAAATCATTTTGTCAGTCAAAAGTACCAAAAGTGTCAAAAAAGCGTTTTTGGCTCTATGACTGTTTTGAATTTTAAACTTACAATGTGGCATAAAATAACAATTTCTTGAACATCAAATGAGAACTTCAACTTTTGGGTGCGTTTTTTGCTAAAAAATCATTTTGTCAGTCAAAAGTGCCAAAAATGTCAAAAAAGCGTTTTCGGCTCTATGACTGTTTTGAATTTTAAACTTACAAAGTGGCTTAAAATAACACTTTCTTGAAATGCAAATGAGAACTTCAACTTTTGGGTGCATTTGTTTCTAAAAAAAATCATTCTGTCAGTCAAAAGTACCAAAAGTGTCAAAAAAGCGTTTTCGGCTCTATGACTGTTTTGAATTTTAAACTTACAATGTGGCATAAAATAACAATTTCTTGAACATCAAATGAGAACTTCAACTTTTGGGTGCATTTGTTGCTAAAAAAAATCATTTTGTCAGTCAAAAGTACCAAAAGTGTCAAAAAAGCGTTTTTGGCTCTATGACTGTTTTGAATTTTAAACTTACAATGTGGCATAAAATAACAATTTCTTGAACATCAAATGAGAACTTCAACTTTTGGGTGCGTTTTTTGCTAAAAAATCATTTTGTCAGTCAAAAGTGCCAAAAATGTCAAAAAAGCGTTTTCGGCTCTATGACTGTTTTGAATTTTAAACTTACAACGTGACAAAAAATAACATTTTCTTGAAATGCAAATGAGAACTTCAACTTTTGGGTGCATTTGTTTCTAAAAAAAATCATTCTGTCAGTCAAAAGTACCAAAAGTGTCAAAAAAGCGTTTTCGGCTCTATGACTGTTTTGAATTTTAAACTTACAATGTGGCATAAAATAACAATTTCTTGAACATCAAATGAGAACTTCAACTTTTGGGTGCGTTTTTTGCTAAAAAATCATTTTGTCAGTCAAAAGTGCCAAAAATGTCAAAAAAGCGTTTTCGGCTCTATGACTGTTTTGAATTTTAAACTTACAACGTTGCATAAAATAACACTTTCTTGAACTGCAAATGAGAACTTCAACTTTTGGGTGCATTTGTTTCTAAAAAAAATCATTTTGTCAGTCAAAAGTGCCAAAAGTGTCAAAAAAGTGTTTTCGGCTCTAACTATTACTGGTTTGAAGTTTCAACTGACAACATGAGAAAAAATAAAACTTTCTTGAACATCAAATGAGAACTTCAACTTTTGGGTGCATTTGTTTCTAAAAAAAATCATTTTGTCAGTCAAAAGTGTCAAAAAAGTGTTTTCGGCTCTAACTATTACTGGTTTGAAGTTTCAACTGACAACATGAGAAAAAATAAAACTTTCTTGAACGTCAAATGAGAACTTCAACTTTTGGGTGCATTTGTTGCTAAAAAAAATCATTTTGTCAGTCAAAAGTACCAAAAGTGTCAAAAAAGCGTTTTTGGCTCTATGACTGTTTTGAATTTTAAACTTACAATGTGGCATAAAATAACAATTTCTTGAACATCAAATGAGAACTTCAACTTTTGGGTGCGTTTTTTGCTAAAAAATCATTTTGTCAGTCAAAAGTGCCAAAAATGTCAAAAAAGCGTTTTCGGCTCTATGACTGTTTTGAATTTTAAACTTACAAAGTGGCATAAAATAACACTTTCTTGAAATGCAAATGAGAACTTCAACTTTTGGGTGCATTTGTTTCTAAAAAAAATCATTCTGTCAGTCAAAAGTACCAAAAGTGTCAAAAAAGCGTTTTCGGCTCTATGACTGTTTTGAATTTTAAACTTACAATGTGGCATAAAATAACACTTTCTTGAACTGCAAATGAGAACTTCAACTTTTGGGTGCATTTGTTTCTAAAAAAAATCATTTTGTCAGTCAAAAGTGCCAAAAGTGTCAAAAAAGTGTTTTCGGCTCTAACTATTACTGGTTTGAAGGTTCAACTAACAACATGAGAAAAAATAAAACTTTCTTGAACATCAAATGAGAACTTCATTTTTTGGGTGCATTTGTTGCTAAAAAAATCATTTTGTCAGTCAAAAGTACCAAAAGTGTCAAAAAAGCGTTTTCGGCTCTATGACTGTTTTGAATTTTAAACTTACAATGTGGCATAAAATAACAATTTCTTGAACATCAAATGAGAACTTCAACTTTTGGGTGCGTTTTTTGCTAAAAAATCATTTTTTCAGTCAAAAGTGCCAAAAATGTCAAAAAAGCGTTTTCGGCTCTATGACTGTTTTGAATTTTAAACTTACAATGTGGCATAAAATAACACTTTCTTGAACATCAAATGAGAACTTCAACTTTTGGGTGCGTTTTTTGCTAAAAATCATTTTGTCAGTCAAAAGTGCCAAAAATGTCAAAAAAGCGTTTTCGGCTCTATGATTGTTTTGAATTTTAAACTTACAACGTTGCATAAAATAACACTTTCTTGAACTGCAAATGAGAACTTCAACTTTTGGGTGCATTTGTTTCTAAAAAAAATCATTTTGTCAGTCAAAAGTGTCAAAAAAGTGTTTTCGGCTCTAACTATTACTGGTTTGAAGTTTCAACTGACAACATGAGAAAAAATAAAACTTTCTTGAACATCAAATGAGAACTTCAACTTTTGGGTGCATTTGTTGCTAAAAAAAATCATTTTGTCAGTCAAAAGTACCAAAAGTGTCAAAAAAGAGTTTTCGGCTTTATGACTGTTTTGAATTTTAAACTTACAATGTGGCATAAAATAACAATTTCTTGAACATCAAATGAGAACTTCAACTTTTGGGTGCGTTTTTTGCTAAAAAATCATTTTGTCAGTCAAAAGTGCCAAAAGTGTCAAAAAAGTGTTTTCGGCTCTAACTATTACTGGTTTGAAGTTTCAACTGACAACATGAGAAAAAATAAAACTTTCTTGAACATCAAATGAGAACTTCAACTTTTGGGTGCATTTGTTTCTAAAAAAAAATCATTTTGTCAGTCAAAAGTGCCAAAAGTGTCAAAAAAGTGTTTTCGGCTCTAACTATTACTGGTTTGAAGTTTCAACTGACAACATGAGAAAAAATAACACTTTCTTGAACTGCAAATGAGAACTTCAACTTTTGGGTGCATTTGTTTCTAAAAAAAATCATTTTGTCAGTCAAAAGTGTCAAAAAAGTGTTTTCGGCTCTAACTATTACTGGTTTGAAGTTTCAACTGACAACATGAGAAAAAATAAAACTTTCTTGAACATCAAATGAGAACTTCAACTTTTGGGTGCATTTGTTGCTAAAAAAAATCATTTTGTCAGTCAAAAGTACCAAAAGTGTCAAAAAAGCGTTTTTGGCTCTATGACTGTTTTGAATTTTAAACTTACAATGTGGCATAAAATAACAATTTCTTGAACATCAAATGAGAACTTCAACTTTTGGGTGCGTTTTTTGCTAAAAATCATTTTGTCAGTCAAAAGTGCCAAAAATGTCAAAAAAGTGTTTTCGGCTCTATGATTGTTTTGAATTTTAAACTTACAACGTTGCATAAAATAACACTTTCTTGAACTGCAAATGAGAACTTCAACTTTTGGGTGCATTTGTTTCTAAAAAAAATCATTTTGTCAGTCAAAAGTGTCAAAAAAGTGTTTTCGGCTCTAACTATTACTGGTTTGAAGTTTCAACTGACAACATGAGAAAAAATAAAACTTTCTTGAACATCAAATGAGAACTTCAACTTTTGGGTGCATTTGTTGCTAAAAAAAATCATTTTGTCAGTCAAAAGTACCAAAAGTGTCAAAAAAGCGTTTTTGGCTCTATGACTGTTTTGAATTTTAAACTTACAATGTGGCATAAAATAACAATTTCTTGAACATCAAATGAGAACTTCAACTTTTGGGTGCGTTTTTTGCTAAAAAATCATTTTGTCAGTCAAAAGTGCCAAAAATGTCAAAAAAGCGTTTTCGGCTCTATGACTGTTTTGAATTTTAAACTTACAAAGTGGCATAAAATAACACTTTCTTGAAATGCAAATGAGAACTTCAACTTTTGGGTGCATTTGTTTCTAAAAAAAATCATTCTGTCAGTCAAAAGTACCAAAAGTGTCAAAAAAGCGTTTTCGGCTCTATGACTGTTTTGAATTTTAAACTTACAATGTGGCATAAAATAACAATTTCTTGAACATCAAATGAGAACTTCAACTTTTGGGTGCGTTTTTTGCTAAAAAATCATTTTGTCAGTCAAAAGTGCCAAAAATGTCAAAAAAGCGTTTTCGGCTCTATGACTGTTTTGAATTTTAAACTTACAACGTTGCATAAAATAACACTTTCTTGAACTGCAAATGAGAACTTCAACTTTTGGGTGCATTTGTTTCTAAAAAAAATCATTTTGTCAGTCAAAAGTGCCAAAAGTGTCAAAAAAGTGTTTTCGGCTCTAACTATTACTGGTTTGAAGTTTCAACTGACAACATGAGAAAAAATAAAACTTTCTTGAACATCAAATGAGAACTTCAACTTTTGGGTGCATTTGTTGCTAAAAAAAATCATTTTGTCAGTCAAAAGTACCAAAAGTGTCAAAAAAGCGTTTTCGGCTCTATGACTGTTTTGAATTTTAAACTTACAATGTGGCATAGAATAACAATTTCTTGAACATCAAATGAGAACTTCAACTTTTGGGTGCGTTTTTTGCTAAAAATCATTTTGTCAGTAAAAGTGCCAAAAATGTCAAAAAAGCGTTTTTGGCTCTATGACTGTTTTGAATTTTAAACTTACAACGTTGCATAAAATAACACTTTCTTGAACTGCAAATGAGAACTTCAACTTTTGGGTGCATTTGTTTCTAAAAAAAATCATTTTGTCAGTAAAAGTGCCAAAAATGTCAAAAAAGCGTTTTCGGCTCTATGATTGTTTTGAATTTTAAACTTACAACGTTGCATAAAATAAAACTTTCTTGAACATCAAATGAGAACTTCAACTTTTGGGTGCATTTGTTGCTAAAAAAAATCATTTTGTCAGTCAAAAGTACCAAAAGTGTCAAAAAAGCGTTTTCGGCTCTGTGACTGTTTTGAATTTTAAACTTACAATGTGGCATAAAATAACAATTTCTTGAACATCAAATGAGAACTTCAACTTTTGGGTGCATTTTTTGCTAAAAAATCATTTTGTCAGTCAAAAGTGCCAAAAATGTCAAAAAAGCGTTTTCGGCTCTATGACTGTTTTGAATTTTAAACTTACAACGTGGCATAAAATAACACTTTCTTGAACTGCAAATGAGAACTTCAACTTTTGGGTGCATTTGTTGCTAAAAAAATCATTTTGTCAGTCAAAAGTGCCAAAAGTGTCAAAAAAGTGTTTTCGGCTCTAACTATTAATGGTTTGAAGTTTCAACTGACAACATGAGAAAAAATAAAACTTTCTTGAACATCAAATGAGAACTTAAACTTTTGGGTGCATTTGTTGCTAAAAAAAATCAATTTGTCAGTCAAAAGTACCAAAAGTGTCAAAAAAGCGTTTTTGGCTCAATGACTGTTTTGAAATTTCAACTTACAATGTGGCATAAAATAACACTTTCTTGAACTGCAAATGAGAACTTTGACTTTTGGGTGCGTTTTTTGCTAAAAATCATTTTGTCAGTCAAAAGTGCCAAAAATGTCAAAAAAGCGTTTTCGGCTCTTACTATTACTGGTTTGAAGTTTCAACTGACAACATGAGAAAAAATAAAACTTTCTTGAACATCAAATGAGAACTTCAACTTTTGGGTGCATTTGTTTCTAAAAAAAATCATTTTGTCAGTCAAAAGTGCCAAAAGTGTCAAAAAAGTGTTTTCGGCTCTAACTATTACTGGTTTGAAGTTTCAACTGACAACATGAGAAAAAATAACACTTTATGAACTGCAAATGAGAACTTCAACTTTTGGGTGCATTTGTTTCTAAAAAAAATCATTTTGTCAGTCAAAAGTGTCAAAAAAGTGTTTTCGGCTCTAACTATTACTGGTTTGAAGTTTCAACTGACAACATGAGAAAAAATAAAACTTTCTTGAACATCAAATGAGAACTTCAACTTTTGGGTGCGTTTTTTGCTAAAAAATCATTTTGTCAGTCAAAAGTGCCAAAAGTGTCAAAAAAGCGTTTTCGGCTCTATGACTGTTTTGAATTTTAAACTTACAATGTGGCATAAAATAACAATTTCTTGAACATCAAATGAGAACTTCAACTTTTGGGTGCGTTTTTTGCTAAAAATCATTTTGTCAGTCAAAAGTGCCAAAAATGTCAAAAAAGTGTTTTCGGCTCTATGATTGTTTTGAATTTTAAACTTACAACGTTGCATAAAATAACACTTTCTTGAACTGCAAATGAGAACTTCAACTTTTGGGTGCATTTGTTTCTAAAAAAAATCATTTTGTCAGTCAAAAGTGTCAAAAAAGTGTTTTCGGCTCTAACTATTACTGGTTTGAATTTTCAACTGACAACATGAGAAAAAATAAAACTTTCTTGAACGTCAAATGAGAACTTCAACTTTTGGGTGCATTTGTTGCTAAAAAAAATCATTTTGTCAGTCAAAAGTACCAAAAGTGTCAAAAAAGCGTTTTTGGCTCTATGACTGTTTTGAATTTTAAACTTACAATGTGGCATAAAATAACAATTTCTTGAACATCAAATGAGAACTTCAACTTTTGGGTGCGTTTTTTGCTAAAAAATCATTTTGTCAGTCAAAAGTGCCAAAAATGTCAAAAAAGCGTTTTCGGCTCTATGACTGTTTTGAATTTTAAACTTACAAAGTGGCATAAAATAACACTTTCTTGAAATGCAAATGAGAACTTCAACTTTTGGGTGCATTTGTTTCTAAAAAAAATCATTCTGTCAGTCAAAAGTACCAAAAGTGTCAAAAAAGCGTTTTCGGCTCTATGACTGTTTTGAATTTTAAACTTACAATGTGGCATAAAATAACAATTTCTTGAACATCAAATGAGAACTTCAACTTTTGGGTGCGTTTTTTGCTAAAAAATCATTTTGTCAGTCAAAAGTGCCAAAAATGTCAAAAAAACGTTTTCGGCTCTATGACTGTTTTGAATTTTAAACTTACAACGTTGCATAAAATAACACTTTCTTGAACTGCAAATGAGAACTTCAACTTTTGGGTGCATTTGTTTCTAAAAAAAATCATTTTGTCAGTCAAAAGTGTCAAAAAAGTGTTTTCGGCTCTAACTATTACTGGTTTGAAGTTTCAACTGACAACATGAGAAAAAATAAAACTTTCTTGAACATCAAATGAGAACTTCAACTTTTGGGTGCATTTGTTGCTAAAAAAAATCATTTTGTCAGTCAAAAGTACCAAAAGTGTCAAAAAAGCGTTTTTGGCTCTATGACTGTTTTGAATTTTAAACTTACAATGTGGCATAAAATAACAATTTCTTGAACATCAAATGAGAACTTCAACTTTTGGGTGCGTTTTTTGCTAAAAAATCATTTTGTCAGTCAAAAGTGCCAAAAATGTCAAAAAAGCGTTTTCGGCTCTATGACTGTTTTGAATTTTAAACTTACAAAGTGGCATAAAATAACACTTTCTTGAAATGCAAATGAGAACTTCAACTTTTGGGTGCATTTGTTTCTAAAAAAAATCATTCTGTCAGTCAAAAGTACCAAAAGTGTCAAAAAAGCGTTTTCGGCTCTATGACTGTTTTGAATTTTAAACTTACAATGTGGCATAAAATAACAATTTCTTGAACATCAAATGAGAACTTCAACTTTTGGGTGCGTTTTTTGCTAAAAAATCATTTTGTCAGTCAAAAGTGCCAAAAATGTCAAAAAAGCGTTTTCGGCTCTATGACTGTTTTGAATTTTAAACTTACAACGTTGCATAAAATAACACTTTCTTGAACTGCAAATGAGAACTTCAACTTTTGGGTGCATTTGTTTCTAAAAAAAATCATTTTGTCAGTCAAAAGTGCCAAAAGTGTCAAAAAAGTGTTTTCGGCTCTAACTATTACTGGTTTGAAGTTTCAACTGACAACATGAGAAAAAATAAAACTTTCTTGAACATCAAATGAGAACTTCAACTTTTGGGTGCATTTGTTGCTAAAAAAAATCATTTTGTCAGTCAAAAGTACCAAAAGTGTCAAAAAAGCGTTTTCGGCTCTATGACTGTTTTGAATTTTAAACTTACAATGTGGCATAGAATAACAATTTCTTGAACATCAAATGAGAACTTCAACTTTTGGGTGCGTTTTTTGCTAAAAAATCATTTTGTCAGTCAAAAGTGCCAAAAGTGTCAAAAAAGCGTTTTCGGCTCTATGACTGTTTTGAATTTTAAACTTACAATGTGGCATAAAATAACAATTTCTTGAACATCAAATGAGAACTTCAACTTTTGGGTGCGTTTTTTGCTAAAAATCATTTTGTCAGTAAAAGTGCCAAAAATGTCAAAAAAGCGTTTTTGGCTCTATGACTGTTTTGAATTTTAAACTTACAACGTTGCATAAAATAACACTTTCTTGAACTGCAAATGAGAACTTCAACTTTTGGGTGCATTTGTTTCTAAAAAAAATCATTTTGTCAGTAAAAGTGCCAAAAATGTCAAAAAAGCGTTTTCGGCTCTATGATTGTTTTGAATTTTAAACTTACAACGTTGCATAAAATAAAACTTTCTTGAACATCAAATGAGAACTTCAACTTTTGGGTGCATTTGTTGCTAAAAAAAATCATTTTGTCAGTCAAAAGTACCAAAAGTGTCAAAAAAGCGTTTTCGGCTCTATGACTGTTTTGAATTTTAAACTTACAATGTGGCATAAAATAACAATTTCTTGAACATCAAATGAGAACTTCAACTTTTGGGTGCGTTTTTTGCTAAAAAATCATTTTGTCAGTCAAAAGTGCCAAAAATGTCAAAAAAGCGTTTTCGGCTCTATGACTGTTTTGAATTTTAAACTTACAACGTGGCATAAAATAACACTTTCTTGAACTGCAAATGAGAACTTCAACTTTTGGGTGCATTTGTTGCTAAAAAAATCATTTTGTCAGTCAAAAGTGCCAAAAGTGTCAAAAAAGTGTTTTCGGCTCTAACTATTACTGGTTTGAAGTTTCAACTGACAACATGAGAAAAAATAAAACTTTCTTGAACATCAAATGAGAACTTCAACTTTTGGGTGCATTTGTTTCTAAAAAAAATCATTTTGTCAGTCAAAAGTGCCAAAAGTGTCAAAAAAGTGTTTTCGGCTCTAACTATTACTGGTTTGAAGGTTCAACTAACAACATGAGAAAAAATAAAACTTTCTTGAACATCAAATGAGAACTTCAACTTTTGGGTGCGTTTTTTGCTAAAAAATCATTTTGTCAGTCAAAAGTGCCAAAAGTGTCAAAAAAGCGTTTTCGGCTCTATGACTGTTTTGAATTTTAAACTTACAATGTGGCATAAAATAACAATTTCTTGAACATCAAATGAGAACTTCAACTTTTGGGTGCGTTTTTTGCTAAAAATCATTTTGTCAGTCAAAAGTGCCAAAAATGTCAAAAAAGTGTTTTCGGCTCTATGATTGTTTTGAATTTTAAACTTACAACGTTGCATAAAATAACACTTTCTTGAACTGCAAATGAAAACTTCAACTTTTGGGTGCATTTGTTTCTAAAAAAAATCATTTTGTCAGTCAAAAGTGTCAAAAAAGTGTTTTCGGCTCTAACTATTACTGGTTTGAAGTTTCAACTGACAACATGAGAAAAAATAAAACTTTCTTGAACGTCAAATGAGAACTTCAACTTTTGGGTGCATTTGTTGCTAAAAAAAATCATTTTGTCAGTCAAAAGTACCAAAAGTGTCAAAAAAGCGTTTTTGGCTCTATGACTGTTTTGAATTTTAAACTTACAATGTGGCATAAAATAACAATTTCTTGAACATCAAATGAGAACTTCAACTTTTGGGTGCGTTTTTTGCTAAAAAATCATTTTGTCAGTCAAAAGTGCCAAAAATGTCAAAAAAGCGTTTTCGGCTCTATGACTGTTTTGAATTTTAAACTTACAAAGTGGCTTAAAATAACACTTTCTTGAAATGCAAATGAGAACTTCAACTTTTGGGTGCATTTGTTTCTAAAAAAAATCATTCTGTCAGTCAAAAGTACCAAAAGTGTCAAAAAAGCGTTTTCGGCTCTATGACTGTTTTGAATTTTAAACTTACAATGTGGCATAAAATAACAATTTCTTGAACATCAAATGAGAACTTCAACTTTTGGGTGCATTTGTTGCTAAAAAAAATCATTTTGTCAGTCAAAAGTACCAAAAGTGTCAAAAAAGCGTTTTTGGCTCTATGACTGTTTTGAATTTTAAACTTACAATGTGGCATAAAATAACAATTTCTTGAACATCAAATGAGAACTTCAACTTTTGGGTGCGTTTTTTGCTAAAAAATCATTTTGTCAGTCAAAAGTGCCAAAAATGTCAAAAAAGCGTTTTCGGCTCTATGACTGTTTTGAATTTTAAACTTACAACGTTGCATAAAATAACACTTTCTTGAACTGCAAATGAGAACTTCAACTTTTGGGTGCATTTGTTTCTAAAAAAAATCATTTTGTCAGTCAAAAGTGTCAAAAAAGTGTTTTCGGCTCTAACTATTACTGGTTTGAAGTTTCAACTGACAACATGAGAAAAAATAAAACTTTCTTGAACATCAAATGAGAACTTCAACTTTTGGGTGCATTTGTTTCTAAAAAAAATCATTTTGTCAGTCAAAAGTGTCAAAAAAGTGTTTTCGGCTCTAACTATTACTGGTTTGAAGTTTCAACTGACAACATGAGAAAAAATAAAACTTTCTTGAACGTCAAATGAGAACTTCAACTTTTGGGTGCATTTGTTGCTAAAAAAAATCATTTTGTCAGTCAAAAGTACCAAAAGTGTCAAAAAAGCGTTTTTGGCTCTATGACTGTTTTGAATTTTAAACTTACAATGTGGCATAAAATAACAATTTCTTGAACATCAAATGAGAACTTCAACTTTTGGGTGCGTTTTTTGCTAAAAAATCATTTTGTCAGTCAAAAGTGCCAAAAATGTCAAAAAAGCGTTTTCGGCTCTATGACTGTTTTGAATTTTAAACTTACAAAGTGGCATAAAATAACACTTTCTTGAAATGCAAATGAGAACTTCAACTTTTGGGTGCATTTGTTTCTAAAAAAAATCATTCTGTCAGTCAAAAGTACCAAAAGTGTCAAAAAAGCGTTTTCGGCTCTATGACTGTTTTGAATTTTAAACTTACAATGTGGCATAAAATAACAATTTCTTGAACATCAAATGAGAACTTCAACTTTTGGGTGCGTTTTTTGCTAAAAAATCATTTTGTCAGTCAAAAGTGCCAAAAATGTCAAAAAAGCGTTTTCGGCTCTATGACTGTTTTGAATTTTAAACTTACAACGTTGCATAAAATAACACTTTCTTGAACTGCAAATGAGAACTTCAACTTTTGGGTGCATTTGTTTCTAAAAAAAATCATTTTGTCAGTCAAAAGTGCCAAAAGTGTCAAAAAAGTGTTTTCGGCTCTAACTATTACTGGTTTGAAGTTTCAACTGACAACATGAGAAAAAATAAAACTTTCTTGAACATCAAATGAGAACTTCAACTTTTGGGTGCATTTGTTGCTAAAAAAAATCATTTTGTCAGTCAAAAGTACCAAAAGTGTCAAAAAAGCGTTTTCGGCTCTATGACTGTTTTGAATTTTAAACTTACAATGTGGCATAGAATAACAATTTCTTGAACATCAAATGAGAACTTCAACTTTTGGGTGCGTTTTTTGCTAAAAAATCATTTTGTCAGTCAAAAGTGCCAAAAGTGTCAAAAAAGCGTTTTCGGCTCTATGACTGTTTTGAATTTTAAACTTACAATGTGGCATAAAATAACAATTTCTTGAACATCAAATGAGAACTTCAACTTTTGGGTGCGTTTTTTGCTAAAAATCATTTTGTCAGTAAAAGTGCCAAAAATGTCAAAAAAGCGTTTTTGGCTCTATGACTGTTTTGAATTTTAAACTTACAACGTTGCATAAAATAACACTTTCTTGAACTGCAAATGAGAACTTCAACTTTTGGGTGCATTTGTTTCTAAAAAAAATCATTTTGTCAGTAAAAGTGCCAAAAATGTCAAAAAAGCGTTTTCGGCTCTATGATTGTTTTGAATTTTAAACTTACAACGTTGCATAAAATAAAACTTTCTTGAACATCAAATGAGAACTTCAACTTTTGGGTGCATTTGTTGCTAAAAAAAATCATTTTGTCAGTCAAAAGTACCAAAAGTGTCAAAAAAGCGTTTTCGGCTCTATGACTGTTTTGAATTTTAAACTTACAATGTGGCATAAAATAACAATTTCTTGAACATCAAATGAGAACTTCAACTTTTGGGTGCGTTTTTTGCTAAAAAATCATTTTGTCAGTCAAAAGTGCCAAAAATGTCAAAAAAGCGTTTTCGGCTCTATGACTGTTTTGAATTTTAAACTTACAACGTGGCATAAAATAACACTTTCTTGAACTGCAAATGAGAACTTCAACTTTTGGGTGCATTTGTTGCTAAAAAAATCATTTTGTCAGTCAAAAGTGCCAAAAGTGTCAAAAAAGTGTTTTCGGCTCTAACTATTACTGGTTTGAAGTTTCAACTGACAACATGAGAAAAAATAAAACTTTCTTGAACATCAAATGAGAACTTCAACTTTTGGGTGCATTTGTTTCTAAAAAAAATCATTTTGTCAGTCAAAAGTGCCAAAAGTGTCAAAAAAGTGTTTTCGGCTCTAACTATTACTGGTTTGAAGGTTCAACTAACAACATGAGAAAAAATAAAACTTTCTTGAACATCAAATGAGAACTTCAACTTTTGGGTGCGTTTTTTGCTAAAAAATCATTTTGTCAGTCAAAAGTGCCAAAAGTGTCAAAAAAGCGTTTTCGGCTCTATGACTGTTTTGAATTTTAAACTTACAATGTGGCATAAAATAACAATTTCTTGAACATCAAATGAGAACTTCAACTTTTGGGTGCGTTTTTTGCTAAAAATCATTTTGTCAGTCAAAAGTGCCAAAAATGTCAAAAAAGTGTTTTCGGCTCTATGATTGTTTTGAATTTTAAACTTACAACGTTGCATAAAATAACACTTTCTTGAACTGCAAATGAAAACTTCAACTTTTGGGTGCATTTGTTTCTAAAAAAAATCATTTTGTCAGTCAAAAGTGTCAAAAAAGTGTTTTCGGCTCTAACTATTACTGGTTTGAAGTTTCAACTGACAACATGAGAAAAAATAAAACTTTCTTGAACGTCAAATGAGAACTTCAACTTTTGGGTGCATTTGTTGCTAAAAAAAATCATTTTGTCAGTCAAAAGTACCAAAAGTGTCAAAAAAGCGTTTTTGGCTCTATGACTGTTTTGAATTTTAAACTTACAATGTGGCATAAAATAACAATTTCTTGAACATCAAATGAGAACTTCAACTTTTGGGTGCGTTTTTTGCTAAAAAATCATTTTGTCAGTCAAAAGTGCCAAAAATGTCAAAAAAGCGTTTTCGGCTCTATGACTGTTTTGAATTTTAAACTTACAAAGTGGCTTAAAATAACACTTTCTTGAAATGCAAATGAGAACTTCAACTTTTGGGTGCATTTGTTTCTAAAAAAAATCATTCTGTCAGTCAAAAGTACCAAAAGTGTCAAAAAAGCGTTTTCGGCTCTATGACTGTTTTGAATTTTAAACTTACAATGTGGCATAAAATAACAATTTCTTGAACATCAAATGAGAACTTCAACTTTTGGGTGCATTTGTTGCTAAAAAAAATCATTTTGTCAGTCAAAAGTACCAAAAGTGTCAAAAAAGCGTTTTTGGCTCTATGACTGTTTTGAATTTTAAACTTACAATGTGGCATAAAATAACAATTTCTTGAACATCAAATGAGAACTTCAACTTTTGGGTGCGTTTTTTGCTAAAAAATCATTTTGTCAGTCAAAAGTGCCAAAAATGTCAAAAAAGCGTTTTCGGCTCTATGACTGTTTTGAATTTTAAACTTACAACGTTGCATAAAATAACACTTTCTTGAACTGCAAATGAGAACTTCAACTTTTGGGTGCATTTGTTTCTAAAAAAAATCATTTTGTCAGTAAAAGTGCCAAAAATGTCAAAAAAGCGTTTTCGGCTCTATGATTGTTTTGAATTTTAAACTTACAACGTTGCATAAAATAAAACTTTCTTGAACATCAAATGAGAACTTCAACTTTTGGGTGCATTTGTTGCTAAAAAAAATCATTTTGTCAGTCAAAAGTACCAAAAGTGTCAAAAAAGCGTTTTCGGCTCTGTGACTGTTTTGAATTTTAAACTTACAATGTGGCATAAAATAACAATTTCTTGAACATCAAATGAGAACTTCAACTTTTGGGTGCATTTTTTGCTAAAAAATCATTTTGTCAGTCAAAAGTGCCAAAAATGTCAAAAAAGCGTTTTCGGCTCTATGACTGTTTTGAATTTTAAACTTACAACGTGGCATAAAATAACACTTTCTTGAACTGCAAATGAGAACTTCAACTTTTGGGTGCATTTGTTGCTAAAAAAATCATTTTGTCAGTCAAAAGTGCCAAAAGTGTCAAAAAAGTGTTTTCGGCTCTAACTATTAATGGTTTGAAGTTTCAACTGACAACATGAGAAAAAATAAAACTTTCTTGAACATCAAATGAGAACTTAAACTTTTGGGTGCATTTGTTGCTAAAAAAAATCAATTTGTCAGTCAAAAGTACCAAAAGTGTCAAAAAAGCGTTTTTGGCTCAATGACTGTTTTGAAATTTCAACTTACAATGTGGCATAAAATAACACTTTCTTGAACTGCAAATGAGAACTTTGACTTTTGGGTGCGTTTTTTGCTAAAAATCATTTTGTCAGTCAAAAGTGCCAAAAATGTCAAAAAAGCGTTTTCGGCTCTTACTATTACTGGTTTGAAGTTTCAACTGACAACATGAGAAAAAATAAAACTTTCTTGAACATCAAATGAGAACTTCAACTTTTGGGTGCATTTGTTTCTAAAAAAAATCATTTTGTCAGTCAAAAGTACCAAAAGTGTCAAAAAAGCGTTTTTGGCTCTAACTATTACTGGTTTGAAGTTTCAACTGACAACATGAGAAAAAATAACACTTTATGAACTGCAAATGAGAACTTCAACTTTTGGGTGCATTTGTTTCTAAAAAAAATCATTTTGTCAGTCAAAAGTGTCAAAAAAGTGTTTTCGGCTCTAACTATTACTGGTTTGAAGTTTCAACTGACAACATGAGAAAAAATAAAACTTTCTTGAACATCAAATGAGAACTTCAACTTTTGGGTGCGTTTTTTGCTAAAAAATCATTTTGTCAGTCAAAAGTGCCAAAAGTGTCAAAAAAGCGTTTTCGGCTCTATGACTGTTTTGAATTTTAAACTTACAATGTGGCATAAAATAACAATTTCTTGAACATCAAATGAGAACTTCAACTTTTGGGTGCGTTTTTTGCTAAAAATCATTTTGTCAGTCAAAAGTGCCAAAAATGTCAAAAAAGTGTTTTCGGCTCTATGATTGTTTTGAATTTTAAACTTACAACGTTGCATAAAATAACACTTTCTTGAACTGCAAATGAGAACTTCAACTTTTGGGTGCATTTGTTTCTAAAAAAAATCATTTTGTCAGTCAAAAGTGTCAAAAAAGTGTTTTCGGCTCTAACTATTACTGGTTTGAATTTTCAACTGACAACATGAGAAAAAATAAAACTTTCTTGAACGTCAAATGAGAACTTCAACTTTTGGGTGCATTTGTTGCTAAAAAAAATCATTTTGTCAGTCAAAAGTACCAAAAGTGTCAAAAAAGCGTTTTTGGCTCTATGACTGTTTTGAATTTTAAACTTACAATGTGGCATAAAATAACAATTTCTTGAACATCAAATGAGAACTTCAACTTTTGGGTGCGTTTTTTGCTAAAAAATCATTTTGTCAGTCAAAAGTGCCAAAAATGTCAAAAAAGCGTTTTCGGCTCTATGACTGTTTTGAATTTTAAACTTACAAAGTGGCATAAAATAACACTTTCTTGAAATGCAAATGAGAACTTCAACTTTTGGGTGCATTTGTTTCTAAAAAAAATCATTCTGTCAGTCAAAAGTACCAAAAGTGTCAAAAAAGCGTTTTCGGCTCTATGACTGTTTTGAATTTTAAACTTACAATGTGGCATAAAATAACAATTTCTTGAACATCAAATGAGAACTTCAACTTTTGGGTGCGTTTTTTGCTAAAAAATCATTTTGTCAGTCAAAAGTGCCAAAAATGTCAAAAAAACGTTTTCGGCTCTATGACTGTTTTGAATTTTAAACTTACAACGTTGCATAAAATAACACTTTCTTGAACTGCAAATGAGAACTTCAACTTTTGGGTGCATTTGTTTCTAAAAAAAATCATTTTGTCAGTCAAAAGTGTCAAAAAAGTGTTTTCGGCTCTAACTATTACTGGTTTGAAGTTTCAACTGACAACATGAGAAAAAATAAAACTTTCTTGAACATCAAATGAGAACTTCAACTTTTGGGTGCATTTGTTGCTAAAAAAAATCATTTTGTCAGTCAAAAGTACCAAAAGTGTCAAAAAAGCGTTTTTGGCTCTATGACTGTTTTGAATTTTAAACTTACAATGTGGCATAAAATAACAATTTCTTGAACATCAAATGAGAACTTCAACTTTTGGGTGCGTTTTTTGCTAAAAAATCATTTTGTCAGTCAAAAGTGCCAAAAATGTCAAAAAAGCGTTTTCGGCTCTATGACTGTTTTGAATTTTAAACTTACAAAGTGGCATAAAATAACACTTTCTTGAAATGCAAATGAGAACTTCAACTTTTGGGTGCATTTGTTTCTAAAAAAAATCATTCTGTCAGTCAAAAGTACCAAAAGTGTCAAAAAAGCGTTTTCGGCTCTATGACTGTTTTGAATTTTAAACTTACAATGTGGCATAAAATAACAATTTCTTGAACATCAAATGAGAACTTCAACTTTTGGGTGCGTTTTTTGCTAAAAAATCATTTTGTCAGTCAAAAGTGCCAAAAATGTCAAAAAAGCGTTTTCGGCTCTATGACTGTTTTGAATTTTAAACTTACAACGTTGCATAAAATAACACTTTCTTGAACTGCAAATGAGAACTTCAACTTTTGGGTGCATTTGTTTCTAAAAAAAATCATTTTGTCAGTCAAAAGTGCCAAAAGTGTCAAAAAAGTGTTTTCGGCTCTAACTATTACTGGTTTGAAGTTTCAACTGACAACATGAGAAAAAATAAAACTTTCTTGAACATCAAATGAGAACTTCAACTTTTGGGTGCATTTGTTGCTAAAAAAAATCATTTTGTCAGTCAAAAGTACCAAAAGTGTCAAAAAAGCGTTTTCGGCTCTATGACTGTTTTGAATTTTAAACTTACAATGTGGCATAGAATAACAATTTCTTGAACATCAAATGAGAACTTCAACTTTTGGGTGCGTTTTTTGCTAAAAAATCATTTTGTCAGTCAAAAGTGCCAAAAGTGTCAAAAAAGCGTTTTCGGCTCTATGACTGTTTTGAATTTTAAACTTACAATGTGGCATAAAATAACAATTTCTTGAACATCAAATGAGAACTTCAACTTTTGGGTGCGTTTTTTGCTAAAAATCATTTTGTCAGTAAAAGTGCCAAAAATGTCAAAAAAGCGTTTTTGGCTCTATGACTGTTTTGAATTTTAAACTTACAACGTTGCATAAAATAACACTTTCTTGAACTGCAAATGAGAACTTCAACTTTTGGGTGCATTTGTTTCTAAAAAAAATCATTTTGTCAGTAAAAGTGCCAAAAATGTCAAAAAAGCGTTTTCGGCTCTATGATTGTTTTGAATTTTAAACTTACAACGTTGCATAAAATAAAACTTTCTTGAACATCAAATGAGAACTTCAACTTTTGGGTGCATTTGTTGCTAAAAAAAATCATTTTGTCAGTCAAAAGTACCAAAAGTGTCAAAAAAGCGTTTTCGGCTCTATGACTGTTTTGAATTTTAAACTTACAATGTGGCATAAAATAACAATTTCTTGAACATCAAATGAGAACTTCAACTTTTGGGTGCGTTTTTTGCTAAAAAATCATTTTGTCAGTCAAAAGTGCCAAAAATGTCAAAAAAGCGTTTTCGGCTCTATGACTGTTTTGAATTTTAAACTTACAACGTGGCATAAAATAACACTTTCTTGAACTGCAAATGAGAACTTCAACTTTTGGGTGCATTTGTTGCTAAAAAAATCATTTTGTCAGTCAAAAGTGCCAAAAGTGTCAAAAAAGTGTTTTCGGCTCTAACTATTACTGGTTTGAAGTTTCAACTGACAACATGAGAAAAAATAAAACTTTCTTGAACATCAAATGAGAACTTCAACTTTTGGGTGCATTTGTTTCTAAAAAAAATCATTTTGTCAGTCAAAAGTGCCAAAAGTGTCAAAAAAGTGTTTTCGGCTCTAACTATTACTGGTTTGAAGGTTCAACTAACAACATGAGAAAAAATAAAACTTTCTTGAACATCAAATGAGAACTTCAACTTTTGGGTGCGTTTTTTGCTAAAAAATCATTTTGTCAGTCAAAAGTGCCAAAAGTGTCAAAAAAGCGTTTTCGGCTCTATGACTGTTTTGAATTTTAAACTTACAATGTGGCATAAAATAACAATTTCTTGAACATCAAATGAGAACTTCAACTTTTGGGTGCGTTTTTTGCTAAAAATCATTTTGTCAGTCAAAAGTGCCAAAAATGTCAAAAAAGTGTTTTCGGCTCTATGATTGTTTTGAATTTTAAACTTACAACGTTGCATAAAATAACACTTTCTTGAACTGCAAATGAAAACTTCAACTTTTGGGTGCATTTGTTTCTAAAAAAAATCATTTTGTCAGTCAAAAGTGTCAAAAAAGTGTTTTCGGCTCTAACTATTACTGGTTTGAAGTTTCAACTGACAACATGAGAAAAAATAAAACTTTCTTGAACGTCAAATGAGAACTTCAACTTTTGGGTGCATTTGTTGCTAAAAAAAATCATTTTGTCAGTCAAAAGTACCAAAAGTGTCAAAAAAGCGTTTTTGGCTCTATGACTGTTTTGAATTTTAAACTTACAATGTGGCATAAAATAACAATTTCTTGAACATCAAATGAGAACTTCAACTTTTGGGTGCGTTTTTTGCTAAAAAATCATTTTGTCAGTCAAAAGTGCCAAAAATGTCAAAAAAGCGTTTTCGGCTCTATGACTGTTTTGAATTTTAAACTTACAAAGTGGCTTAAAATAACACTTTCTTGAAATGCAAATGAGAACTTCAACTTTTGGGTGCATTTGTTTCTAAAAAAAATCATTCTGTCAGTCAAAAGTACCAAAAGTGTCAAAAAAGCGTTTTCGGCTCTATGACTGTTTTGAATTTTAAACTTACAATGTGGCATAAAATAACAATTTCTTGAACATCAAATGAGAACTTCAACTTTTGGGTGCATTTGTTGCTAAAAAAAATCATTTTGTCAGTCAAAAGTACCAAAAGTGTCAAAAAAGCGTTTTTGGCTCTATGACTGTTTTGAATTTTAAACTTACAATGTGGCATAAAATAACAATTTCTTGAACATCAAATGAGAACTTCAACTTTTGGGTGCGTTTTTTGCTAAAAAATCATTTTGTCAGTCAAAAGTGCCAAAAATGTCAAAAAAGCGTTTTCGGCTCTATGACTGTTTTGAATTTTAAACTTACAACGTTGCATAAAATAACACTTTCTTGAACTGCAAATGAGAACTTCAACTTTTGGGTGCATTTGTTTCTAAAAAAAATCATTTTGTCAGTCAAAAGTGTCAAAAAAGTGTTTTCGGCTCTAACTATTACTGGTTTGAAGTTTCAACTGACAACATGAGAAAAAATAAAACTTTCTTGAACATCAAATGAGAACTTCAACTTTTGGGTGCATTTGTTTCTAAAAAAAATCATTTTGTCAGTCAAAAGTGTCAAAAAAGTGTTTTCGGCTCTAACTATTACTGGTTTGAAGTTTCAACTGACAACATGAGAAAAAATAAAACTTTCTTGAACGTCAAATGAGAACTTCAACTTTTGGGTGCATTTGTTGCTAAAAAAAATCATTTTGTCAGTCAAAAGTACCAAAAGTGTCAAAAAAGCGTTTTTGGCTCTATGACTGTTTTGAATTTTAAACTTACAATGTGGCATAAAATAACAATTTCTTGAACATCAAATGAGAACTTCAACTTTTGGGTGCGTTTTTTGCTAAAAAATCATTTTGTCAGTCAAAAGTGCCAAAAATGTCAAAAAAGCGTTTTCGGCTCTATGACTGTTTTGAATTTTAAACTTACAAAGTGGCATAAAATAACACTTTCTTGAAATGCAAATGAGAACTTCAACTTTTGGGTGCATTTGTTTCTAAAAAAAATCATTCTGTCAGTCAAAAGTACCAAAAGTGTCAAAAAAGCGTTTTCGGCTCTATGACTGTTTTGAATTTTAAACTTACAATGTGGCATAAAATAACACTTTCTTGAACTGCAAATGAGAACTTCAACTTTTGGGTGCATTTGTTTCTAAAAAAAATCATTTTGTCAGTCAAAAGTGCCAAAAGTGTCAAAAAAGTGTTTTCGGCTCTAACTATTACTGGTTTGAAGGTTCAACTAACAACATGAGAAAAAATAAAACTTTCTTGAACATCAAATGAGAACTTCATTTTTTGGGTGCATTTGTTGCTAAAAAAATCATTTTGTCAGTCAAAAGTACCAAAAGTGTCAAAAAAGCGTTTTCGGCTCTATGACTGTTTTGAATTTTAAACTTACAATGTGGCATAAAATAACAATTTCTTGAACATCAAATGAGAACTTCAACTTTTGGGTGCGTTTTTTGCTAAAAAATCATTTTTTCAGTCAAAAGTGCCAAAAATGTCAAAAAAGCGTTTTCGGCTCTATGACTGTTTTGAATTTTAAACTTACAATGTGGCATAAAATAACACTTTCTTGAACATCAAATGAGAACTTCAACTTTTGGGTGCGTTTTTTGCTAAAAATCATTTTGTCAGTCAAAAGTGCCAAAAATGTCAAAAAAGCGTTTTCGGCTCTATGATTGTTTTGAATTTTAAACTTACAACGTTGCATAAAATAACACTTTCTTGAACTGCAAATGAGAACTTCAACTTTTGGGTGCATTTGTTTCTAAAAAAAATCATTTTGTCAGTCAAAAGTGTCAAAAAAGTGTTTTCGGCTCTAACTATTACTGGTTTGAAGTTTCAACTGACAACATGAGAAAAAATAAAACTTTCTTGAACATCAAATGAGAACTTCAACTTTTGGGTGCATTTGTTGCTAAAAAAAATCATTTTGTCAGTCAAAAGTACCAAAAGTGTCAAAAAAGAGTTTTCGGCTTTATGACTGTTTTGAATTTTAAACTTACAATGTGGCATAAAATAACAATTTCTTGAACATCAAATGAGAACTTCAACTTTTGGGTGCGTTTTTTGCTAAAAAATCATTTTGTCAGTCAAAAGTGCCAAAAGTGTCAAAAAAGTGTTTTCGGCTCTAACTATTACTGGTTTGAAGTTTCAACTGACAACATGAGAAAAAATAAAACTTTCTTGAACATCAAATGAGAACTTCAACTTTTGGGTGCATTTGTTTCTAAAAAAAATCATTTTGTCAGTCAAAAGTACCAAAAATGTCAAAAAAGCGTTTTCGGCTCTATGATTGTTTTGAATTTTAAACTTACAACGTTGCATAAAATAACACTTTCTTGAACTGCAAATGAGAACTTCAACTTTTGGGTGCATTTGTTTCTAAAAAAAAATCATTTTGTCAGTCAAAAGTGCCAAAAGTGTCAAAAAAGTGTTTTCGGCTCTAACTATTACTGGTTTGAAGTTTCAACTGACAACATGAGAAAAAATAACACTTTCTTGAACTGCAAATGAGAACTTCAACTTTTGGGTGCATTTGTTTCTAAAAAAAATCATTTTGTCAGTCAAAAGTGTCAAAAAAGTGTTTTCGGCTCTAACTATTACTGGTTTGAAGTTTCAACTGACAACATGAGAAAAAATAAAACTTTCTTGAACATCAAATGAGAACTTCAACTTTTGGGTGCATTTGTTGCTAAAAAAAATCATTTTGTCAGTCAAAAGTACCAAAAGTGTCAAAAAAGCGTTTTTGGCTCTATGACTGTTTTGAATTTTAAACTTACAATGTGGCATAAAATAACAATTTCTTGAACATCAAATGAGAACTTCAACTTTTGGGTGCGTTTTTTGCTAAAAATCATTTTGTCAGTCAAAAGTGCCAAAAATGTCAAAAAAGTGTTTTCGGCTCTATGATTGTTTTGAATTTTAAACTTACAACGTTGCATAAAATAACACTTTCTTGAACTGCAAATGAGAACTTCAACTTTTGGGTGCATTTGTTTCTAAAAAAAATCTTTTTGTCAGTCAAAAGTGTCAAAAAAGTGTTTTCGGCTCTAACTATTACTGGTTTGAAGTTTCAACTGACAACATGAGAAAAAATAAAACTTTCTTGAACATCAAATGAGAACTTCAACTTTTGGGTGCATTTGTTGCTAAAAAAAATCATTTTGTCAGTCAAAAGTACCAAAAGTGTCAAAAAAGCGTTTTTGGCTCTATGACTGTTTTGAATTTTAAACTTACAATGTGGCATAAAATAACAATTTCTTGAACATCAAATGAGAACTTCAACTTTTGGGTGCGTTTTTTGCTAAAAAATCATTTTGTCAGTCAAAAGTGCCAAAAATGTCAAAAAAGCGTTTTCGGCTCTATGACTGTTTTGAATTTTAAACTTACAAAGTTGCATAAAATAACACTTTCTTGAAATGCAAATGAGAACTTCAACTTTTGGGTGCATTTGTTTCTAAAAAAAATCATTCTGTCAGTCAAAAGTACCAAAAGTGTCAAAAAAGCGTTTTCGGCTCTATGACTGTTTTGAATTTTAAACTTACAATGTGGCATAAAATAACAATTTCTTGAACATCAAATGAGAACTTCAACTTTTGGGTGCGTTTTTTGCTAAAAAATCATTTTGTCAGTCAAAAGTGCCAAAAATGTCAAAAAAGCGTTTTCGGCTCTATGACTGTTTTGAATTTTAAACTTACAACGTTGCATAAAATAACACTTTCTTGAACTGCAAATGAGAACTTCAACTTTTGGGTGCATTTGTTTCTAAAAAAAATCATTTTGTCAGTCAAAAGTGCCAAAAGTGTCAAAAAAGTGTTTTCGGCTCTAACTATTACTGGTTTGAAGTTTCAACTGACAACATGAGAAAAAATAAAACTTTCTTGAACATCAAATGAGAACTTCAACTTTTGGGTGCATTTGTTGCTAAAAAAAATCATTTTGTCAGTCAAAAGTACCAAAAGTGTCAAAAAAGCGTTTTCGGCTCTATGACTGTTTTGAATTTTAAACTTACAATGTGGCATAGAATAACAATTTCTTGAACATCAAATGAGAACTTCAACTTTTGGGTGCGTTTTTTGCTAAAAAATCATTTTGTCAGTCAAAAGTGCCAAAAGTGTCAAAAAAGCGTTTTCGGCTCTATGACTGTTTTGAATTTTAAACTTACAATGTGGCATAAAATAACAATTTCTTGAACATCAAATGAGAACTTCAACTTTTGGGTGCGTTTTTTGCTAAAAATCATTTTGTCAGTAAAAGTGCCAAAAATGTCAAAAAAGCGTTTTTGGCTCTATGACTGTTTTGAATTTTAAACTTACAACGTTGCATAAAATAACACTTTCTTGAACTGCAAATGAGAACTTCAACTTTTGGGTGCATTTGTTTCTAAAAAAAATCATTTTGTCAGTAAAAGTGCCAAAAATGTCAAAAAAGCGTTTTCGGCTCTATGATTGTTTTGAATTTTAAACTTACAACGTTGCATAAAATAAAACTTTCTTGAACATCAAATGAGAACTTCAACTTTTGGGTGCATTTTTTGCTAAAAAAAATCATTTTGTCAGTCAAAAGTACCAAAAGTGTCAAAAAAGCGTTTTCGGCTCTGTGACTGTTTTGAATTTTAAACTTACAATGTGGCATAAAATAACAATTTCTTGAACATCAAATGAGAACTTCAACTTTTGGGTGCATTTTTTGCTAAAAAATCATTTTGTCAGTCAAAAGTGCCAAAAATGTCAAAAAAGCGTTTTCGGCTCTATGACTGTTTTGAATTTTAAACTTACAACGTGGCATAAAATAACACTTTCTTGAACTGCAAATGAGAACTTCAACTTTTGGGTGCATTTGTTGCTAAAAAAATCATTTTGTCAGTCAAAAGTGCCAAAAGTGTCAAAAAAGTGTTTTCGGCTCTAACTATTAATGGTTTGAAGTTTCAACTGACAACATGAGAAAAAATAAAACTTTCTTGAACATCAAATGAGAACTTAAACTTTTGGGTGCATTTGTTGCTAAAAAAAATCAATTTGTCAGTCAAAAGTACCAAAAGTGTCAAAAAAGCGTTTTTGGCTCAATGACTGTTTTGAAATTTCAACTTACAATGTGGCATAAAATAACACTTTCTTGAACTGCAAATGAGAACTTTGACTTTTGGGTGCGTTTTTTGCTAAAAATCATTTTGTCAGTCAAAAGTGCCAAAAATGTCAAAAAAGCGTTTTCGGCTCTTACTATTACTGGTTTGAAGTTTCAACTGACAACATGAGAAAAAATAAAACTTTCTTGAACATCAAATGAGAACTTCAACTTTTGGGTGCATTTGTTTCTAAAAAAAAATCATTTTGTCAGTCAAAAGTGCCAAAAGTGTCAAAAAAGTGTTTTCGGCTCTAACTATTACTGGTTTGAAGTTTCAACTGACAACATGAGAAAAAATAACACTTTATGAACTGCAAATGAGAACTTCAACTTTTGGGTGCATTTGTTTCTAAAAAAAATCATTTTGTCAGTCAAAAGTGTCAAAAAAGTGTTTTCGGCTCTAACTATTACTGGTTTGAAGTTTCAACTGACAACATGAGAAAAAATAAAACTTTCTTGAACATCAAATGAGAACTTCAACTTTTGGGTGCGTTTTTTGCTAAAAAATCATTTTGTCAGTCAAAAGTGCCAAAAGTGTCAAAAAAGCGTTTTCGGCTCTATGACTGTTTTGAATTTTAAACTTACAATGTGGCATAAAATAACAATTTCTTGAACATCAAATGAGAACTTCAACTTTTGGGTGCGTTTTTTGCTAAAAATCATTTTGTCAGTCAAAAGTGCCAAAAATGTCAAAAAAGTGTTTTCGGCTCTATGATTGTTTTGAATTTTAAACTTACAACGTTGCATAAAATAACACTTTCTTGAACTGCAAATGAGAACTTCAACTTTTGGGTGCATTTGTTTCTAAAAAAAATCATTTTGTCAGTCAAAAGTGTCAAAAAAGTGTTTTCGGCTCTAACTATTACTGGTTTGAATTTTCAACTGACAACATGAGAAAAAATAAAACTTTCTTGAACGTCAAATGAGAACTTCAACTTTTGGGTGCATTTGTTGCTAAAAAAAATCATTTTGTCAGTCAAAAGTACCAAAAGTGTCAAAAAAGCGTTTTTGGCTCTATGACTGTTTTGAATTTTAAACTTACAAAGTGGCATAAAATAACACTTTCTTGAAATGCAAATGAGAACTTCAACTTTTGGGTGCATTTGTTTCTAAAAAAAATCATTCTGTCAGTCAAAAGTACCAAAAGTGTCAAAAAAGCGTTTTCGGCTCTATGACTGTTTTGAATTTTAAACTTACAATGTGGCATAAAATAACAATTTCTTGAACATCAAATGAGAACTTCAACTTTTGGGTGCGTTTTTTGCTAAAAAATCATTTTGTCAGTCAAAAGTGCCAAAAATGTCAAAAAAGCGTTTTCGGCTCTATGACTGTTTTGAATTTTAAACTTACAACGTTGCATAAAATAACACTTTCTTGAACTGCAAATGAGAACTTCAACTTTTGGGTGCATTTGTTTCTAAAAAAAATCATTTTGTCAGTCAAAAGTGTCAAAAAAGTGTTTTCGGCTCTAACTATTACTGGTTTGAAGTTTCAACTGACAACATGAGAAAAAATAAAACTTTCTTGAACATCAAATGAGAACTTCAACTTTTGGGTGCATTTGTTGCTAAAAAAAATCATTTTGTCAGTCAAAAGTACCAAAAGTGTCAAAAAAGCGTTTTTGGCTCTATGACTGTTTTGAATTTTAAACTTACAATGTGGCATAAAATAACAATTTCTTGAACATCAAATGAGAACTTCAACTTTTGGGTGCGTTTTTTGCTAAAAAATCATTTTGTCAGTCAAAAGTGCCAAAAATGTCAAAAAAGCGTTTTCGGCTCTATGACTGTTTTGAATTTTAAACTTACAAAGTGGCATAAAATAACACTTTCTTGAAATGCAAATGAGAACTTCAACTTTTGGGTGCATTTGTTTCTAAAAAAAATCATTCTGTCAGTCAAAAGTACCAAAAGTGTCAAAAAAGCGTTTTCGGCTCTATGACTGTTTTGAATTTTAAACTTACAATGTGGCATAAAATAACAATTTCTTGAACATCAAATGAGAACTTCAACTTTTGGGTGCGTTTTTTGCTAAAAAATCATTTTGTCAGTCAAAAGTGCCAAAAATGTCAAAAAAGCGTTTTCGGCTCTATGACTGTTTTGAATTTTAAACTTACAACGTTGCATAAAATAACACTTTCTTGAACTGCAAATGAGAACTTCAACTTTTGGGTGCATTTGTTTCTAAAAAAAATCATTTTGTCAGTCAAAAGTGTCAAAAAAGTGTTTTCGGCTCTAACTATTACTGGTTTGAAGTTTCAACTGACAACATGAGAAAAAATAAAACTTTCTTGAACATCAAATGAGAACTTCAACTTTTGGGTGCATTTGTTGCTAAAAAAAATCATTTTGTCAGTCAAAAGTACCAAAAGTGTCAAAAAAGCGTTTTTGGCTCTATGACTGTTTTGAATTTTAAACTTACAATGTGGCATAAAATAACAATTTCTTGAACATCAAATGAGAACTTCAACTTTTGGGTGCGTTTTTTGCTAAAAAATCATTTTGTCAGTCAAAAGTGCCAAAAATGTCAAAAAAGCGTTTTCGGCTCTATGACTGTTTTGAATTTTAAACTTACAAAGTGGCATAAAATAACACTTTCTTGAAATGCAAATGAGAACTTCAACTTTTGGGTGCATTTGTTTCTAAAAAAAATCATTCTGTCAGTCAAAAGTACCAAAAGTGTCAAAAAAGCGTTTTCGGCTCTATGACTGTTTTGAATTTTAAACTTACAATGTGGCATAAAATAACAATTTCTTGAACATCAAATGAGAACTTCAACTTTTGGGTGCGTTTTTTGCTAAAAAATCATTTTGTCAGTCAAAAGTGCCAAAAATGTCAAAAAAGCGTTTTCGGCTCTATGACTGTTTTGAATTTTAAACTTACAACGTTGCATAAAATAACACTTTCTTGAACTGCAAATGAGAACTTCAACTTTTGGGTGCATTTGTTTCTAAAAAAAATCATTTTGTCAGTCAAAAGTGCCAAAAGTGTCAAAAAAGTGTTTTCGGCTCTAACTATTACTGGTTTGAAGTTTCAACTGACAACATGAGAAAAAATAAAACTTTCTTGAACATCAAATGAGAACTTCAACTTTTGGGTGCATTTGTTGCTAAAAAAAATCATTTTGTCAGTCAAAAGTACCAAAAGTGTCAAAAAAGCGTTTTCGGCTCTATGACTGTTTTGAATTTTAAACTTACAATGTGGCATAGAATAACAATTTCTTGAACATCAAATGAGAACTTCAACTTTTGGGTGCGTTTTTTGCTAAAAAATCATTTTGTCAGTCAAAAGTGCCAAAAGTGTCAAAAAAGCGTTTTCGGCTCTATGACTGTTTTGAATTTTAAACTTACAATGTGGCATAAAATAACAATTTCTTGAACATCAAATGAGAACTTCAACTTTTGGGTGCGTTTTTTGCTAAAAATCATTTTGTCAGTAAAAGTGCCAAAAATGTCAAAAAAGCGTTTTTGGCTCTATGACTGTTTTGAATTTTAAACTTACAACGTTGCATAAAATAACACTTTCTTGAACTGCAAATGAGAACTTCAACTTTTGGGTGCATTTGTTTCTAAAAAAAATCATTTTGTCAGTAAAAGTGCCAAAAATGTCAAAAAAGCGTTTTCGGCTCTATGATTGTTTTGAATTTTAAACTTACAACGTTGCATAAAATAAAACTTTCTTGAACATCAAATGAGAACTTCAACTTTTGGGTGCATTTGTTGCTAAAAAAAATCATTTTGTCAGTCAAAAGTACCAAAAGTGTCAAAAAAGCGTTTTCGGCTCTATGACTGTTTTGAATTTTAAACTTACAATGTGGCATAAAATAACAATTTCTTGAACATCAAATGAGAACTTCAACTTTTGGGTGCGTTTTTTGCTAAAAAATCATTTTGTCAGTCAAAAGTGCCAAAAATGTCAAAAAAGCGTTTTCGGCTCTATGACTGTTTTGAATTTTAAACTTACAACGTGGCATAAAATAACACTTTCTTGAACTGCAAATGAGAACTTCAACTTTTGGGTGCATTTGTTGCTAAAAAAATCATTTTGTCAGTCAAAAGTGCCAAAAGTGTCAAAAAAGTGTTTTCGGCTCTAACTATTACTGGTTTGAAGTTTCAACTGACAACATGAGAAAAAATAAAACTTTCTTGAACATCAAATGAGAACTTCAACTTTTGGGTGCATTTGTTTCTAAAAAAAATCATTTTGTCAGTCAAAAGTGCCAAAAGTGTCAAAAAAGTGTTTTCGGCTCTAACTATTACTGGTTTGAAGGTTCAACTAACAACATGAGAAAAAATAAAACTTTCTTGAACATCAAATGAGAACTTCAACTTTTGGGTGCGTTTTTTGCTAAAAAATCATTTTGTCAGTCAAAAGTGCCAAAAGTGTCAAAAAAGCGTTTTCGGCTCTATGACTGTTTTGAATTTTAAACTTACAATGTGGCATAAAATAACAATTTCTTGAACATCAAATGAGAACTTCAACTTTTGGGTGCGTTTTTTGCTAAAAATCATTTTGTCAGTCAAAAGTGCCAAAAATGTCAAAAAAGTGTTTTCGGCTCTATGATTGTTTTGAATTTTAAACTTACAACGTTGCATAAAATAACACTTTCTTGAACTGCAAATGAAAACTTCAACTTTTGGGTGCATTTGTTTCTAAAAAAAATCATTTTGTCAGTCAAAAGTGTCAAAAAAGTGTTTTCGGCTCTAACTATTACTGGTTTGAAGTTTCAACTGACAACATGAGAAAAAATAAAACTTTCTTGAACGTCAAATGAGAACTTCAACTTTTGGGTGCATTTGTTGCTAAAAAAAATCATTTTGTCAGTCAAAAGTACCAAAAGTGTCAAAAAAGCGTTTTTGGCTCTATGACTGTTTTGAATTTTAAACTTACAATGTGGCATAAAATAACAATTTCTTGAACATCAAATGAGAACTTCAACTTTTGGGTGCGTTTTTTGCTAAAAAATCATTTTGTCAGTCAAAAGTGCCAAAAATGTCAAAAAAGCGTTTTCGGCTCTATGACTGTTTTGAATTTTAAACTTACAAAGTGGCTTAAAATAACACTTTCTTGAAATGCAAATGAGAACTTCAACTTTTGGGTGCATTTGTTTCTAAAAAAAATCATTCTGTCAGTCAAAAGTACCAAAAGTGTCAAAAAAGCGTTTTCGGCTCTATGACTGTTTTGAATTTTAAACTTACAATGTGGCATAAAATAACAATTTCTTGAACATCAAATGAGAACTTCAACTTTTGGGTGCATTTGTTGCTAAAAAAAATCATTTTGTCAGTCAAAAGTACCAAAAGTGTCAAAAAAGCGTTTTTGGCTCTATGACTGTTTTGAATTTTAAACTTACAATGTGGCATAAAATAACAATTTCTTGAACATCAAATGAGAACTTCAACTTTTGGGTGCGTTTTTTGCTAAAAAATCATTTTGTCAGTCAAAAGTGCCAAAAATGTCAAAAAAGCGTTTTCGGCTCTATGACTGTTTTGAATTTTAAACTTACAACGTTGCATAAAATAACACTTTCTTGAACTGCAAATGAGAACTTCAACTTTTGGGTGCATTTGTTTCTAAAAAAAATCATTTTGTCAGTCAAAAGTGTCAAAAAAGTGTTTTCGGCTCTAACTATTACTGGTTTGAAGTTTCAACTGACAACATGAGAAAAAATAAAACTTTCTTGAACATCAAATGAGAACTTCAACTTTTGGGTGCATTTGTTTCTAAAAAAAATCATTTTGTCAGTCAAAAGTGTCAAAAAAGTGTTTTCGGCTCTAACTATTACTGGTTTGAAGTTTCAACTGACAACATGAGAAAAAATAAAACTTTCTTGAACGTCAAATGAGAACTTCAACTTTTGGGTGCATTTGTTGCTAAAAAAAATCATTTTGTCAGTCAAAAGTACCAAAAGTGTCAAAAAAGCGTTTTTGGCTCTATGACTGTTTTGAATTTTAAACTTACAATGTGGCATAAAATAACAATTTCTTGAACATCAAATGAGAACTTCAACTTTTGGGTGCGTTTTTTGCTAAAAAATCATTTTGTCAGTCAAAAGTGCCAAAAATGTCAAAAAAGCGTTTTCGGCTCTATGACTGTTTTGAATTTTAAACTTACAAAGTGGCATAAAATAACACTTTCTTGAAATGCAAATGAGAACTTCAACTTTTGGGTGCATTTGTTTCTAAAAAAAATCATTCTGTCAGTCAAAAGTACCAAAAGTGTCAAAAAAGCGTTTTCGGCTCTATGACTGTTTTGAATTTTAAACTTACAATGTGGCATAAAATAACACTTTCTTGAACTGCAAATGAGAACTTCAACTTTTGGGTGCATTTGTTTCTAAAAAAAATCATTTTGTCAGTCAAAAGTGCCAAAAGTGTCAAAAAAGTGTTTTCGGCTCTAACTATTACTGGTTTGAAGGTTCAACTAACAACATGAGAAAAAATAAAACTTTCTTGAACATCAAATGAGAACTTCATTTTTTGGGTGCATTTGTTGCTAAAAAAATCATTTTGTCAGTCAAAAGTACCAAAAGTGTCAAAAAAGCGTTTTCGGCTCTATGACTGTTTTGAATTTTAAACTTACAATGTGGCATAAAATAACAATTTCTTGAACATCAAATGAGAACTTCAACTTTTGGGTGAGTTTTTTGCTAAAAAATCATTTTTTCAGTCAAAAGTGCCAAAAATGTCAAAAAAGCGTTTTCGGCTCTATGACTGTTTTGAATTTTAAACTTACAATGTGGCATAAAATAACACTTTCTTGAACATCAAATGAGAACTTCAACTTTTGGGTGCGTTTTTTGCTAAAAATCATTTTGTCAGTCAAAAGTGCCAAAAATGTCAAAAAAGCGTTTTCGGCTCTATGATTGTTTTGAATTTTAAACTTACAACGTTGCATAAAATAACACTTTCTTGAACTGCAAATGAGAACTTCAACTTTTGGGTGCATTTGTTTCTAAAAAAAATCATTTTGTCAGTCAAAAGTGTCAAAAAAGTGTTTTCGGCTCTAACTATTACTGGTTTGAAGTTTCAACTGACAACATGAGAAAAAATAAAACTTTCTTGAACATCAAATGAGAACTTCAACTTTTGGGTGCATTTGTTGCTAAAAAAAATCATTTTGTCAGTCAAAAGTACCAAAAGTGTCAAAAAAGAGTTTTCGGCTTTATGACTGTTTTGAATTTTAAACTTACAATGTGGCATAAAATAACAATTTCTTGAACATCAAATGAGAACTTCAACTTTTGGGTGCGTTTTTTGCTAAAAAATCATTTTGTCAGTCAAAAGTGCCAAAAGTGTCAAAAAAGCGTTTTCGGCTCTATGACTGTTTTGAATTTTAAACTTACAATGTGGCATAAAATAACACTTTCTTGAACATCAAATGAGAACCTCAACTTTTGGGTGCGTTTTTTGCTAAAAAATCATTTTGTCAGTCAAAAGTGCCAAAAATGTCAAAAAAGCGTTTTCGGCTCTATGACTGTTTTGAATTTTAAACTTACAACGTTGCATAAAATAACACTTTCTTGAACTGCAAATGAGAACTTCAACTTTTGGGTGCATTTGTTTCTAAAAAAAATCATTTTGTCAGTCAAAAGTGCCAAAAGTGTCAAAAAAGTGTTTTTGGCTCTAACTATTACTGGTTTGAAGTTTCAACTGACAACATGAGAAAAAATAAAACTTTCTTGAACATCAAATGAGAACTTCAACTTTTGGGTGCATTTGTTTCTAAAAAAAATCATTTTGTCAGTCAAAAGTGCCAAAAGTGTCAAAAAAGTGTTTTCGGCTCTAACTATTACTGGTTTGAAGTTTCAACTGACAACATGAGAAAAAATAACACTTTCTTGAACTGCAAATGAGAACTTCAACTTTTGGGTGCATTTGTTTCTAAAAAAAAATCATTTTGTAAGTCAAAAGTGTTAAAAAAGTGTTTTCGGCTCTAACTATTACTGGTTTGAAGTTTCAACTGACAACATGAGAAAAAATAAAACTTTCTTGAACATCAAATGAGAACTTCAACTTTTGGGTGCATTTGTTGCTAAAAAAAATCATTTTGTCAGTCAAATGTACCAAAAGTGTCAAAAAAGCGTTTTCGGCTCTATGACTGTTTTGAATTTTAAACTTACAATGTGGCATAAAATAACAATTTCTTGAACATCAAATGAGAACTTCAACTTTTGGGTGCGTTTTTTGCTAAAAAATCATTTTGTCAGTCAAAAGTGCCAAAAGTGTCAAAAAAGCGTTTTCGGCTCTATGACTGTTTTGAATTTTAAACTTACAATGTGGCATAAAATAACAATTTCTTGAACATCAAATGAGAACTTCAACTTTTGGGTGCGTTTTTTGCTAAAAATAATTTTGTCAGTAAAAGTGCCAAAAATGTCAAAAAAGCGTTTTTGGCTCTATGACTGTTTTGAATTTTAAACTTACAACGTTGCATAAAATAACACTTTCTTGAACTGCAAATGAGAACTTCAACTTTTGGGTGCATTTGTTTCTAAAAAAAATCATTTTGTCAGTAAAAGTGCCAAAAATGTCAAAAAAGCGTTTTCGGCTCTATGATTGTTTTGAATTTTAAACTTACAACGTTGCATAAAATAAAACTTTCTTGAACATCAAATGAGAACTTCAACTTTTGGGTGCATTTGTTGCTAAAAAAAATCATTTTGTCAGTCAAAAGTACCAAAAGTGTCAAAAAAGCGTTTTCGGCTCTATGACTGTTTTGAATTTTAAACTTACAATGTGGCATAAAATAACAATTTCTTGAACATCAAATGAGAACTTCAACTTTTGGGTGCGTTTTTTGCTAAAAAATCATTTTGTCAGTCAAAAGTGCCAAAAATGTCAAAAAAGCGTTTTCGGCTCTATGACTGTTTTGAATTTTAAACTTACAACGTGGCATAAAATAACACTTTCTTGAACTGCAAATGAGAACTTCAACTTTTGGGTGCATTTGTTGCTAAAAAAATCATTTTGTCAGTCAAAAGTGCCAAAAGTGTCAAAAAAGTGTTTTCGGCTCTAACTATTACTGGTTTGAAGTTTCAACTGACAACATGAGAAAAAATAAAACTTTCTTGAACATCAAATGAGAACTTCAACTTTTGGGTGCATTTGTTTCTAAAAAAAATCATTTTGTCAGTCAAAAGTGCCAAAAGTGTCAAAAAAGTGTTTTCGGCTCTAACTATTACTGGTTTGAAGGTTCAACTAACAACATGAGAAAAAATAAAACTTTCTTGAACATCAAATGAGAACTTCAACTTTTGGGTGCGTTTTTTGCTAAAAAATCATTTTGTCAGTCAAAAGTGCCAAAAGTGTCAAAAAAGCGTTTTCGGCTCTATGACTGTTTTGAATTTTAAACTTACAATGTGGCATAAAATAACAATTTCTTGAACATCAAATGAGAACTTCAACTTTTGGGTGCGTTTTTTGCTAAAAATCATTTTGTCAGTCAAAAGTGCCAAAAATGTCAAAAAAGTGTTTTCGGCTCTATGATTGTTTTGAATTTTAAACTTACAACGTTGCATAAAATAACACTTTCTTGAACTGCAAATGAAAACTTCAACTTTTGGGTGCATTTGTTTCTAAAAAAAATCATTTTGTCAGTCAAAAGTGTCAAAAAAGTGTTTTCGGCTCTAACTATTACTGGTTTGAAGTTTCAACTGACAACATGAGAAAAAATAAAACTTTCTTGAACGTCAAATGAGAACTTCAACTTTTGGGTGCGTTTTTTGCTAAAAATCATTTTGTCAGTCAAAAGTGCCAAAAATGTCAAAAAAGCGTTTTCGGCTCTATGACTGTTTTGAATTTTAAACTTACAAAGTGGCTTAAAATAACACTTTCTTGAAATGCAAATGAGAACTTCAACTTTTGGGTGCATTTGTTTCTAAAAAAAATCATTCTGTCAGTCAAAAGTACCAAAAGTGTCAAAAAAGCGTTTTCGGCTCTATGACTGTTTTGAATTTTAAACTTACAATGTGGCATAAAATAACAATTTCTTGAACATCAAATGAGAACTTCAACTTTTGGGTGCATTTGTTGCTAAAAAAAATCATTTTGTCAGTCAAAAGTACCAAAAGTGTCAAAAAAGCGTTTTTGGCTCTATGACTGTTTTGAATTTTAAACTTACAATGTGGCATAAAATAACAATTTCTTGAACATCAAATGAGAACTTCAACTTTTGGGTGCGTTTTTTGCTAAAAAATCATTTTGTCAGTCAAAAGTGCCAAAAATGTCAAAAAAGCGTTTTCGGCTCTATGACTGTTTTGAATTTTAAACTTACAACGTTGCATAAAATAACACTTTCTTGAACTGCAAATGAGAACTTCAACTTTTGGGTGCATTTGTTTCTAAAAAAAATCATTTTGTCAGTCAAAAGTGTCAAAAAAGTGTTTTCGGCTCTAACTATTACTGGTTTGAAGTTTCAACTGACAACATGAGAAAAAATAAAACTTTCTTGAACATCAAATGAGAACTTCAACTTTTGGGTGCATTTGTTTCTAAAAAAAATCATTTTGTCAGTCAAAAGTGTCAAAAAAGTGTTTTCGGCTCTAACTATTACTGGTTTGAAGTTTCAACTGACAACATGAGAAAAAATAAAACTTTCTTGAACGTCAAATGAGAACTTCAACTTTTGGGTGCATTTGTTGCTAAAAAAAATCATTTTGTCAGTCAAAAGTACCAAAAGTGTCAAAAAAGCGTTTTTGGCTCTATGACTGTTTTGAATTTTAAACTTACAATGTGGCATAAAATAACAATTTCTTGAACATCAAATGAGAACTTCAACTTTTGGGTGCGTTTTTTGCTAAAAAATCATTTTGTCAGTCAAAAGTGCCAAAAATGTCAAAAAAGCGTTTTCGGCTCTATGACTGTTTTGAATTTTAAACTTACAAAGTGGCATAAAATAACACTTTCTTGAAATGCAAATGAGAACTTCAACTTTTGGGTGCATTTGTTTCTAAAAAAAATCATTCTGTCAGTCAAAAGTACCAAAAGTGTCAAAAAAGCGTTTTCGGCTCTATGACTGTTTTGAATTTTAAACTTACAATGTGGCATAAAATAACACTTTCTTGAACTGCAAATGAGAACTTCAACTTTTGGGTGCATTTGTTTCTAAAAAAAATCATTTTGTCAGTCAAAAGTGCCAAAAGTGTCAAAAAAGTGTTTTCGGCTCTAACTATTACTGGTTTGAAGGTTCAACTAACAACATGAGAAAAAATAAAACTTTCTTGAACATCAAATGAGAACTTCATTTTTTGGGTGCATTTGTTGCTAAAAAAATCATTTTGTCAGTCAAAAGTACCAAAAGTGTCAAAAAAGCGTTTTCGGCTCTATGACTGTTTTGAATTTTAAACTTACAATGTGGCATAAAATAACAATTTCTTGAACATCAAATGAGAACTTCAACTTTTGGGTGCGTTTTTTGCTAAAAAATCATTTTTTCAGTCAAAAGTGCCAAAAATGTCAAAAAAGCGTTTTCGGCTCTATGACTGTTTTGAATTTTAAACTTACAATGTGGCATAAAATAACACTTTCTTGAACATCAAATGAGAACTTCAACTTTTGGGTGCGTTTTTTGCTAAAAATCATTTTGTCAGTCAAAAGTGCCAAAAATGTCAAAAAAGCGTTTTCGGCTCTATGATTGTTTTGAATTTTAAACTTACAACGTTGCATAAAATAACACTTTCTTGAACTGCAAATGAGAACTTCAACTTTTGGGTGCATTTGTTTCTAAAAAAAATCATTTTGTCAGTCAAAAGTGTCAAAAAAGTGTTTTCGGCTCTAACTATTACTGGTTTGAAGTTTCAACTGACAACATGAGAAAAAATAAAACTTTCTTGAACATCAAATGAGAACTTCAACTTTTGGGTGCATTTGTTGCTAAAAAAAATCATTTTGTCAGTCAAAAGTACCAAAAGTGTCAAAAAAGAGTTTTCGGCTTTATGACTGTTTTGAATTTTAAACTTACAATGTGGCATAAAATAACAATTTCTTGAACATCAAATGAGAACTTCAACTTTTGGGTGCGTTTTTTGCTAAAAAATCATTTTGTCAGTCAAAAGTGCCAAAAGTGTCAAAAAAGCGTTTTCGGCTCTATGACTGTTTTGAATTTTAAACTTACAATGTGGCATAAAATAACAATTTCTTGAACATCAAATGAGAACCTCAACTTTTGGGTGCGTTTTTTGCTAAAAAATCATTTTGTCAGTCAAAAGTGCCAAAAATGTCAAAAAAGCGTTTTCGGCTCTATGACTGTTTTGAATTTTAAACTTACAACGTTGCATAAAATAACACTTTCTTGAACTGCAAATGAGAACTTCAACTTTTGGGTGCATTTGTTTCTAAAAAAAATCATTTTGTCAGTCAAAAGTGCCAAAAATGTCAAAAAAGTGTTTTCGGCTCTAACTATTACTGGTTTGAAGTTTCAACTGACAACATGAGAAAAAATAAAACTTTCTTGAACTGCAAATGAGAATTTCAACTTTTGGGTGCATTTGTTTCTAAAAAAAATCATTTTGTCAGTCAAAAGTGCCAAAAGTGTCAAAAAAGTGTTTTCGGCTCTAACTATTACTGGTTTGAAGTTTTAACTGACAACATGAGAAAAAATAACACTTTCTTGAACTGCAAATGAGAACTTCAACTTTTGGGTGCATTTGTTTCTAAAAAAAATCATTTTGTCAGTCAAAAGTGTCAAAAAAGTGTTTTCGGCTCTAACTATTACTGGTTTGAAGTTTCAACTGACAACATGAGAAAAAATAAAACTTTCTTGAACATCAAATGAGAACTTCAACTTTTGGGTGCATTTGTTGCTAAAAAAAATCATTTTGTCAGTCAAAAGTACCAAAAGTGTCAAAAAAGCGTTTTCGGCTCTATGACTGTTTTGAATTTTAAACTTACAATGTGGCATAGAATAACAATTTCTTGAACATCAAATGAGAACTTCAACTTTTGGGTGCGTTTTTTGCTAAAAAATCATTTTGTCAGTCAAAAGTGCCAAAAGTGTCAAAAAAGCGTTTTCGGCTCTATGACTGTTTTGAATTTTAAACTTACAATGTGGCATAAAATAACAATTTCTTGAACATCAAATGAGAACTTCAACTTTTGGGTGCGTTTTTTGCTAAAAATCATTTTGTCAGTAAAAGTGCCAAAAATGTCAAAAAAGCGTTTTCGGCTCTATGATTGTTTTGAATTTTAAACTTACAACGTTGCATAAAATAACACTTTCTTGAACTGCAAATGAGAACTTCAACTTTTGGGTGCATTTGTTTCTAAAAAAAATCATTTTGTCAGTCAAAAGTGTCAAAAAAGTGTTTTCGGCTCTAACTATTACTGGTTTGAAGTTTCAACTGACGACATGAGAAAAAATAAAACTTTCTTGAACATCAAATGAGAACTTCAACTTTTGGGTGCATTTGTTGCTAAAAAAAATCATTTTGTCAGTCAAAAGTACCAAAAGTGTCAAAAAAGCGTTTTCGGCTCTATGACTGTTTTGAATTTTAAACTTACAATGTGGCATAAAATAACAATTTCTTGAACATCAAATGAGAACTTCAACTTTTGGGTGCGTTTTTTGCTAAAAAATCATTTTGTCAGTCAAAAGTGCCAAAAATGTCAAAAAAGCGTTTTCGGCTCTATGACTGTTTTGAATTTTAAACTTACAACGTGGCATAAAATAACACTTTCTTGAACTGCAAATGAGAACTTCAACTTTTGGGTGCATTTGTTGCTAAAAAAATCATTTTGTCAGTCAAAAGTGCCAAAAGTGTCAAAAAAGTGTTTTCGGCTCTAACTATTAATGGTTTGAAGTTTCAACTGACAACATGAGAAAAAATAAAACTTTCTTGAACATCAAATGAGAACTTCAACTTTTGGGTGCATTTGTTTCTAAAAAAAATCTTTTTGTCAGTCAAAAGTGCCAAAAGTGTCAAAAAAGTGTTTTCGGCTCTATGACTGTTTTGAATTTTAAACTTACAATGTGGCATAAAATAACACTTTCTTGAAATGCAAATGAGAACTTCAACTTTTGGGTGCATTTGTTTCTAAAAAAAATCATTTTGTCAGTCAAAAGTACCAAAAGTGTCAAAAAAGTGTTTTCGGCTCTAACTATTACTGGTTTGAAGTTTCAACTGACAACATGAGAAAAAATAAAACTTTCTTGAACATCAAATGAGAACTTCAACTTTTGGGTGCATTTGTTTCTAAAAAAAATCATTTTGTCAGTCAAAAGTGCCAAAAGTGTCAAAAAAGTGTTTTCGGCTCTAACTATTACTGGTTTGAAGGTTCAACTAACAACATGAGAAAAAATAAAACTTTCTTGAACATCAAATGAGAACTTCAACTTTTGGGTGCATTTGTTGCTAAAAAAAGTCATTTTGTCAGTCAAAAGTACCAAAAGTGTCAAAAAAGCGTTTTCGGCTCTATGACTGTTTTGAATTTTAAACTTACAATGTGGCATAGAATAACAATTTCTTGAACATCAAATGAGAACTTCAACTTTTGGGTGCGTTTTTTGCTAAAAAATCATTTTGTCAGTCAAAAGTGCCAAAAGTGTCAAAAAAGCGTTTTCGGCTCTATGACTGTTTTGAATTTTAAACTTACAATGTGGCATAAAATAACAATTTCTTGAACATCAAATGAGAACTTCAACTTTTGGGTGCGTTTTTTGCTAAAAATCATTTTGTCAGTAAAAGTGCCAAAAATGTCAAAAAAGCGTTTTCGGCTCTATGATTGTTTTGAATTTTAAACTTACAACGTTGCATAAAATAACACTTTCTTGAACTGCAAATGAGAACTTCAACTTTTGGGTGCATTTGTTTCTAAAAAAAATCATTTTGTCAGTCAAAAGTGTCAAAAAAGTGTTTTCGGCTCTAACTATTACTGGTTTGAAGTTTCAACTGACGACATGAGAAAAAATAAAACTTTCTTGAACATCAAATGAGAACTACAACTTTTGGGTGCATTTGTTGCTAAAAAAATCATTTTGTCAGTCAAAAGTACCAAAAGTGTCAAAAAAGCGTTTTCGGCTCTATGACTGTTTTGAATTTTAAACTTACAATGTGGCATAAAATAACAATTTCTTGAACATCAAATGAGAACTTCAACTTTTGGGTGCGTTTTTTGCTAAAAATCATTTTGTCAGTCAAAAGTGCCAAAAATGTCAAAAAAGCGTTTTCGGCTCTATGATTGTTTTGAATTTTAAACTTACAACGTTGCATAAAATAACACTTTCTTGAACTGCAAATGAGAACTTCAACTTTTGGGTGCATTTGTTTCTAAAAAAAATCATTTTGTCAGTCAAAAGTGTCAAAAAAGTGTTTTCGGCTCTAACTATTACTGGTTTGAAGTTTCAACTGACAACATGAGAAAAAATAAAACTTTCTTGAACGTCAAATGAGAACTTCAACTTTTGGGTGCATTTGTTGCTAAAACAAATCATTTTGTCAGTCAAAAGTACCAAAAGTGTCAAAAAAGCGTTTTCGGCTCTATGACTGTTTTGAATTTTAAACTTACAATGTGGCATAAAATAACAATTTCTTGAACATCAAATGAGAACTTCAACTTTTGGGTGCGTTTTTTGCTAAAAAATCATTTTGTCAGTCAAAAGTGCCAAAAATGTCAAAAAAGCGTTTTCGGCTCTATGACTGTTTTGAATTTTAAACTTACAACGTTGCATAAAATAACACTTTCTTGAACTGCAAATGAGAACTTCAACTTTTGGGTGCATTTGTTTCTAAAAAAAATCATTTTGTCAGTCAAAAGTGCCAAAAGTGTCAAAAAAGTGTTTTTGGCTCTAACTATTACTGGTTTGAAGTTTCAACTGACAACATGAGAAAAAATAAAACTTTCTTGAACATCAAATGAGAACTTCAACTTTTGGGTGCATTTGTTTCTAAAAAAAATCATTTTGTCAGTCAAAAGTGCCAAAAGTGTCAAAAAAGTGTTTTCGGCTCTAACTATTACTGGTTTGAAGTTTCAACTGACAACATGAGAAAAAATAACACTTTCTTGAACTGCAAATGAGAACTTCAACTTTTGGGTGCATTTGTTTCTAAAAAAAAATCATTTTGTAAGTCAAAAGTGTTAAAAAAGTGTTTTCGGCTTTAACTATTACTGGTTTGAAGTTTCAACTGACAACATGAGAAAAAATAAAACTTTCTTGAACATCAAATGAGAACTTCAACTTTTGGGTGCATTTGTTGCTAAAAAAAATCATTTTGTCAGTCAAATGTACCAAAAGTGTCAAAAAAGCGTTTTCGGCTCTATGACTGTTTTGAATTTTAAACTTACAATGTGGCATAAAATAACAATTTCTTGAACATCAAATGAGAACTTCAACTTTTGGGTGCGTTTTTTGCTAAAAAATCATTTTGTCAGTCAAAAGTGCCAAAAGTGTCAAAAAAGCGTTTTCGGCTCTATGACTGTTTTGAATTTTAAACTTACAATGTGGCATAAAATAACAATTTCTTGAACATCAAATGAGAACTTCAACTTTTGGGTGCGTTTTTTGCTAAAAATAATTTTGTCAGTCAAAAGTGCCAAAAATGTCAAAAAAGCGTTTTCGGCTCTATGATTGTTTTGAATTTTAAACTTACAACGTTGCATAAAATAACACTTTCTTGAACTGCAAATGAGAACTTCAACTTTTGGGTGCATTTGTTTCTAAAAAAAATCATTTTGTCAGTCAAAAGTGTCAAAAAAGTGTTTTCGGCTCTAACTATTACTGGTTTGAAGTTTCAACTGACAACATGAGAAAAAATAAAACTTTCTTGAACGTCAAATGAGAACTTCAACTTTTGGGTGCATTTGTTGCTAAAACAAATCATTTTGTCAGTCAAAAGTACCAAAAGTGTCAAAAAAGCGTTTTCGGCTCTATGACTGTTTTGAATTTTAAACTTACAATGTGGCATAAAATAACAATTTCTTGAACATCAAATGAGAACTTCAACTTTTGGGTGCGTTTTTTGCTAAAAAATCATTTTGTCAGTCAAAAGTGCCAAAAGTGTCAAAAAAGCGTTTTCGGCTCTATGACTGTTTTGAATTTTAAACTTACAATGTGGCATAAAATAACAATTTCTTGAACATCAAATGAGAACTTCAACTTTTGGGTGCGTTTTTTGCTAAAAATAATTTTGTCAGTCAAAAGTGCCAAAAATGTCAAAAAAGCGTTTTCGGCTCTATGATTGTTTTGAATTTTAAACTTACAACGTTGCATAAAATAACACTTTCTTGAACTGCAAATGAGAACTTCAACTTTTGGGTGCATTTGTTTCTAAAAAAAATCATTTTGTCAGTCAAAAGTGTCAAAAAAGTGTTTTCGGCTCTAACTATTACTGGTTTGAAGTTTCAACTGACAACATGAGAAAAAATAAAACTTTCTTGAACGTCAAATGAGAACTTCAACTTTTGGGTGCATTTGTTGCTAAAACAAATCATTTTGTCAGTCAAAAGTACCAAAAGTGTCAAAAAAGCGTTTTCGGCTCTATGACTGTTTTGAATTTTAAACTTACAATGTGGCATAAAATAACAATTTCTTGAACATCAAATGAGAACTTCAACTTTTGGGTGCGTTTTTTGCTAAAAAATCATTTTGTCAGTCAAAAGTGCCAAAAATGTCAAAAAAGCGTTTTCGGCTCTATGACTGTTTTGAATTTTAAACTTACAACGTTGCATAAAATAACACTTTCTTGAACTGCAAATGAGAACTTCAACTTTTGGGTGCATTTGTTTCTAAAAAAAATCATTTTGTCAGTCAAAAGTGCCAAAAGTGTCAAAAAAGTGTTTTCGGCTCTAACTATTACTGGTTTGAAGTTTCAACTGACAACATGAGAAAAAATAAAACTTTCTTGAACATCAAATGAGAACTTCAACTTTTGGGTGCATTTGTTTCTAAAAAAAATCATTTTGTCAGTCAAAAGTGCCAAAAGTGTCAAAAAAGTGTTTTCGGCTCTAACTATTACTGGTTTGAAGTTTCAACTGACAACATGAGAAAAAATAACACTTTCTTGAACTGCAAATGAGAACTTCAACTTTTGGGTGCATTTGTTTCTAAAAAAAATCATTTTGTCAGTCAAAAGTGTCAAAAAAGTGTTTTCGGCTCTAACTATTACTGGTTTGAAGTTTCAACTGACAACATGAGAAAAAATAAAACTTTCTTGAACATCAAATGAGAACTTCAACTTTTGGGTGCATTTGTTGCTAAAAAAAATCATTTTGTCAGTCAAAAGTACCAAAAGTGTCAAAAAAGCGTTTTCGGCTCTATGACTGTTTTGAATTTTAAACTTACAATGTGGCATAGAATAACAATTTCTTGAACATCAAATGAGAACTTCAACTTTTGGGTGCGTTTTTTGCTAAAAAATCATTTTGTCAGTCAAAAGTGCCAAAAGTGTCAAAAAAGCGTTTTCGGCTCTATGACTGTTTTGAATTTTAAACTTACAATGTGGCATAAAATAACAATTTCTTGAACATCAAATGAGAACTTCAACTTTTGGGTGCGTTTTTTGCTAAAAATCATTTTGTCAGTAAAAGTGCCAAAAATGTCAAAAAAGCGTTTTCGGCTCTATGATTGTTTTGAATTTTAAACTTACAACGTTGCATAAAATAACACTTTCTTGAACTGCAAATGAGAACTTCAACTTTTGGGTGCATTTGTTTCTAAAAAAAATCATTTTGTCAGTCAAAAGTGTCAAAAAAGTGTTTTCGGCTCTAACTATTACTGGTTTGAAGTTTCAACTGACGACATGAGAAAAAATAAAACTTTCTTGAACATCAAATGAGAACTTCAACTTTTGGGTGCATTTGTTGCTAAAAAAAATCATTTTGTCAGTCAAAAGTACCAAAAGTGTCAAAAAAGCGTTTTCGGCTCTATGACTGTTTTGAATTTTAAACTTACAATGTGGCATAAAATAACAATTTCTTGAACATCAAATGAGAACTTCAACTTTTGGGTGCGTTTTTTGCTAAAAAATCATTTTGTCAGTCAAAAGTGCCAAAAATGTCAAAAAAGCGTTTTCGGCTCTATGACTGTTTTGAATTTTAAACTTACAACGTGGCATAAAATAACACTTTCTTGAACTGCAAATGAGAACTTCAACTTTTGGGTGCATTTGTTGCTAAAAAAATCATTTTGTCAGTCAAAAGTGCCAAAAGTGTCAAAAAAGTGTTTTCGGCTCTAACTATTAATGGTTTGAAGTTTCAACTGACAACATGAGAAAAAATAAAACTTTCTTGAACATCAAATGAGAACTTCAACTTTTGGGTGCATTTGTTTCTAAAAAAAATCTTTTTGTCAGTCAAAAGTGCCAAAAGTGTCAAAAAAGTGTTTTCGGCTCTATGACTGTTTTGAATTTTAAACTTACAATGTGGCATAAAATAACACTTTCTTGAAATGCAAATGAGAACTTCAACTTTTGGGTGCATTTGTTTCTAAAAAAAATCATTTTGTCAGTCAAAAGTACCAAAAGTGTCAAAAAAGTGTTTTCGGCTCTAACTATTACTGGTTTGAAGTTTCAACTGACAACATGAGAAAAAATAAAACTTTCTTGAACATCAAATGAGAACTTCAACTTTTGGGTGCATTTGTTTCTAAAAAAAATCATTTTGTCAGTCAAAAGTGCCAAAAGTGTCAAAAAAGTGTTTTCGGCTCTAACTATTACTGGTTTGAAGGTTCAACTAACAACATGAGAAAAAATAAAACTTTCTTGAACATCAAATGAGAACTTCAACTTTTGGGTGCATTTGTTGCTAAAAAAAGTCATTTTGTCAGTCAAAAGTACCAAATGTGTCAAAAAAGCGTTTTCGGCTCTATGACTGTTTTGAATTTTAAACTTACAATGTGGCATAAAATAACAATTTCTTGAACATCAAATGAGAACTTCAACTTTTGGGTGCGTTTTTTGCTAAAAAATCATTTTTTCAGTCAAAAGTGCCAAAAGTGTCAAAAAAGCGTTTTCGGCTCTATGACTGTTTTGAATTTTAAACTTACAATGTGGCATAAAATAACACTTTCTTGAACATCAAATGAGAACTTCAACTTTTGGGTGCGTTTTTTGCTAAAAATCATTTTGTCAGTCAAAAGTGCCAAAAATGTCAAAAAAGCGTTTTCGGCTCTATGATTGTTTTGAATTTTAAACTTACAACGTTGCATAAAATAACACTTTCTTGAACTGCAAATGAGAACTTCAACTTTTGGGTGCATTTGTTTCTAAAAAAAATCATTTTGTCAGTCAAAAGTGTCAAAAAAGTGTTTTCGGCTCTAACTATTACTGGTTTGAAGTTTCAACTGACAACATGAGAAAAAATAAAACTTTCTTGAACATCAAATGAGAACTTCAACTTTTGGGTGCATTTGTTGCTAAAAAAAATCATTTTGTCAGTCAAAAGTACCAAAAGTGTCAAAAAAGAGTTTTCGGCTTTATGACTGATTTGAATTTTAAACTTACAATGTGGCATAAAATAACACTTTCTTGAAATGCAAATGAGAACCTCAACTTTTGGGTGCGTTTTTTTCTAAAAAATCATTTTGTCAGTCAAAAGTGCCAAAAATGTCAAAAAAGCGTTTTCGGCTCTATGACTGTTTTGAATTTTAAACTTACAACGTTGCATAAAATAACACTTTCTTGAACTGCAAATGAGAACTTCAACTTTTGGGTGCATTTGTTTCTAAAAAAAATCATTTTGTCAGTCAAAAGTGCCAAAAGTGTCAAAAAAGTGTTTTCGGCTCTAACTATTACTGGTTTGAAGTTTCAACTGACAACATGAGAAAAAATAAAACTTTCTTGAACATCAAATGAGAACTTCAACTTTTGGGTGCATTTGTTGCTAAAAAAAATCATTTTGTCAGTCAAAAGTACCAAAAGTGTCAAAAAAGCGTTTTCGGCTCTATGACTGTTTTGAATTTTAAACTTACAATGTGGCATAAAATAACAATTTCTTGAACATCAAATGAGAACTTCAACTTTTGGGTGCGTTTCTTTCTAAAAAATCATTTTGTCAGTCAAAAGTGCCAAAAGTGTCAAAAAAGCGTTTTCGGCTCTATGACTGTTTTGAATTTTAAACTTACAATGTGGCATAAAATAACACTTTCTTGAACATCAAATGAGAACCTCAACTTTTGGGTGCGTTTTTTGCTAAAAAATCATTTTGTCAGTCAAAAGTGCCAAAAATGTCACAAACAGCGTTTTCGGCTGACTGGTTTGAACTTTCAACTTATAACATGACAGAAAATAACACTTTCTTGAACTGCAAATGAGAACTTAAACTTTTGGGGGCATTTGTTGTTAAAAAAATCATTTTGTCGGTCAAAAGTGCCAAAAGTGTCAAAAAAGCGTTTTCGGTTCTATGACTGTTTTGAATTTTAAACTTACAACGTTGCATAAAATAACACTTTCTTGAACTGCAAATGAGAACTTCAACTTTTGGGTGCATTTGTTTCTACAAAAAATCATTTTGTCAGTCAAAAGTGCCAAAAGTGTCAAAAAAGTGTTTTCGGCTCTAACTATTACTGGTTTGAAGTTTCAACTGACAACATGAGAAAAAATAACACTTTCTTGAACTGCAAATGAGAACTTCAACTTTTGGGTGCATTTGTTGCTAAAAAAAATCATTTTGTCAGTCAAAAGTACCAAAAGTGTCAAAAAAGCGTTTTCGGCTCTATGACTGTTTTGAATTTTAAACTTACAATGTGGCATAAAATAACAATTTCTTGAACATCAAATGAGAACTTCAACTTTTGGGTGCGTTTTTTGCTAAAAATCATTTTGTCAGTCAAAAGTGCAAAAAATGTCAAAAAAGCGTTTTCGGCTCTATGATTGTTTTGAATTTTAAACTTACAATGTGGCATAAAATAACACTTTCTTGAACATCAAATGAGAACTTCAACTTTTGGGTGCGTTTTTTGCTAAAAATCATTTTGTCAGTCAAAAGTGCCAAAAATGTCAAAAAAGCGTTTTCGGCTCTATGATTGTTTTGAATTTTAAACTTACAACGTTGCATAAAATAACACTTTCTTGAACTGCAAATGAGAACTTCAACTTTTGGGTGCATTTGTTTCTAAAAAAAATCATTTTGTCAGTCAAAAGTGTCAAAAAAGTGTTTTCGGCTCTAACTATTACTGGTTTGAAGTTTCAACTGACGACATGAGAAAAAATAAAACTTTCTTGAACATCAAATGAGAACTTCAACTTTTGGGTGCATTTGTTTCTAAAAAAAATCATTTTGTCAGTCAAAAGTGCCAAAAGTGTCAAAAAAGTGTTTTCGGCTCTAACTATTACTGGTTTGAAGGTTCAACTAACAACATGAGAAAAAATAAAACTTTCTTGAACATCAAATGAGAACTTCAACTTTTGGGTGCATTTGTTGCTAAAAAAAGTCATTTTGTCAGTCAAAAGTACCAAAAGTGTCAAAAAAGCGTTTTCGGCTCTATGACTGTTTTGAATTTTAAACTTACAATGTGGCATAGAATAACAATTTCTTGAACATCAAATGAGAACTTCAACTTTTGGGTGCGTTTTTTGCTAAAAAATCATTTTGTCAGTCAAAAGTGCCAAAAGTGTCAAAAAAGCGTTTTCGGCTCTATGACTGTTTTGAATTTTAAACTTACAATGTGGCATAAAATAACAATTTCTTGAACATCAAATGAGAACTTCAACTTTTGGGTGCGTTTTTTGCTAAAAATCATTTTGTCAGTAAAAGTGCCAAAAATGTCAAAAAAGCGTTTTCGGCTCTATGATTGTTTTGAATTTTAAACTTACAACGTTGCATAAAATAACACTTTCTTGAACTGCAAATGAGAACTTCAACTTTTGGGTGCATTTGTTTCTAAAAAAAATCATTTTGTCAGTCAAAAGTGTCAAAAAAGTGTTTTCGGCTCTAACTATTACTGGTTTGAAGTTTCAACTGACGACATGAGAAAAAATAAAACTTTCTTGAACATCAAATGAGAACTACAACTTTTGGGTGCATTTGTTGCTAAAAAAATCATTTTGTCAGTCAAAAGTACCAAAAGTGTCAAAAAAGCGTTTTCGGCTCTATGACTGTTTTGAATTTTAAACTTACAATGTGGCATAAAATAACAATTTCTTGAACATCAAATGAGAACTTCAACTTTTGGGTGCGTTTTTTGCTAAAAATCATTTTGTCAGTCAAAAGTGCCAAAAATGTCAAAAAAGCGTTTTCGGCTCTATGATTGTTTTGAATTTTAAACTTACAACGTTGCATAAAATAACACTTTCTTGAACTGCAAATGAGAACTTCAACTTTTGGGTGCATTTGTTTCTAAAAAAAATCATTTTGTCAGTCAAAAGTGTCAAAAAAGTGTTTTCGGCTCTAACTATTACTGGTTTGAAGTTTCAACTGACAACATGAGAAAAAATAAAACTTTCTTGAACGTCAAATGAGAACTTCAACTTTTGGGTGCATTTGTTGCTAAAACAAATCATTTTGTCAGTCAAAAGTACCAAAAGTGTCAAAAAAGCGTTTTCGGCTCTATGACTGTTTTGAATTTTAAACTTACAATGTGGCATAAAATAACAATTTCTTGAACATCAAATGAGAACTTCAACTTTTGGGTGCGTTTTTTGCTAAAAAATCATTTTGTCAGTCAAAAGTGCCAAAAATGTCAAAAAAGCGTTTTCGGCTCTATGACTGTTTTGAATTTTAAACTTACAACGTTGCATAAAATAACACTTTCTTGAACTGCAAATGAGAACTTCAACTTTTGGGTGCATTTGTTTCTAAAAAAAATCATTTTGTCAGTCAAAAGTGCCAAAAGTGTCAAAAAAGTGTTTTTGGCTCTAACTATTACTGGTTTGAAGTTTCAACTGACAACATGAGAAAAAATAAAACTTTCTTGAACATCAAATGAGAACTTCAACTTTTGGGTGCATTTGTTTCTAAAAAAAATCATTTTGTCAGTCAAAAGTGCCAAAAGTGTCAAAAAAGTGTTTTCGGCTCTAACTATTACTGGTTTGAAGTTTCAACTGACAACATGAGAAAAAATAACACTTTCTTGAACTGCAAATGAGAACTTCAACTTTTGGGTGCATTTGTTTCTAAAAAAAAATCATTTTGTAAGTCAAAAGTGTTAAAAAAGTGTTTTCGGCTTTAACTATTACTGGTTTGAAGTTTCAACTGACAACATGAGAAAAAATAAAACTTTCTTGAACATCAAATGAGAACTTCAACTTTTGGGTGCATTTGTTGCTAAAAAAAATCATTTTGTCAGTCAAATGTACCAAAAGTGTCAAAAAAGCGTTTTCGGCTCTATGACTGTTTTGAATTTTAAACTTACAATGTGGCATAAAATAACAATTTCTTGAACATCAAATGAGAACTTCAACTTTTGGGTGCGTTTTTTGCTAAAAAATCATTTTGTCAGTCAAAAGTGCCAAAAGTGTCAAAAAAGCGTTTTCGGCTCTATGACTGTTTTGAATTTTAAACTTACAATGTGGCATAAAATAACAATTTCTTGAACATCAAATGAGAACTTCAACTTTTGGGTGCGTTTTTTGCTAAAAATAATTTTGTCAGTCAAAAGTGCCAAAAATGTCAAAAAAGCGTTTTCGGCTCTATGATTGTTTTGAATTTTAAACTTACAACGTTGCATAAAATAACACTTTCTTGAACTGCAAATGAGAACTTCAACTTTTGGGTGCATTTGTTTCTAAAAAAAATCATTTTGTCAGTCAAAAGTGTCAAAAAAGTGTTTTCGGCTCTAACTATTACTGGTTTGAAGTTTCAACTGACAACATGAGAAAAAATAAAACTTTCTTGAACGTCAAATGAGAACTTCAACTTTTGGGTGCATTTGTTGCTAAAACAAATCATTTTGTCAGTCAAAAGTACCAAAAGTGTCAAAAAAGCGTTTTCGGCTCTATGACTGTTTTGAATTTTAAACTTACAATGTGGCATAAAATAACAATTTCTTGAACATCAAATGAGAACTTCAACTTTTGGGTGCGTTTTTTGCTAAAAAATCATTTTGTCAGTCAAAAGTGCCAAAAATGTCAAAAAAGCGTTTTCGGCTCTATGACTGTTTTGAATTTTAAACTTACAACGTTGCATAAAATAACACTTTCTTGAACTGCAAATGAGAACTTCAACTTTTGGGTGCATTTGTTTCTAAAAAAAATCATTTTGTCAGTCAAAAGTGCCAAAAGTGTCAAAAAAGTGTTTTCGGCTCTAACTATTACTGGTTTGAAGTTTCAACTGACAACATGAGAAAAAATAAAACTTTCTTGAACATCAAATGAGAACTTCAACTTTTGGGTGCATTTGTTTCTAAAAAAAATCATTTTGTCAGTCAAAAGTGCCAAAAGTGTCAAAAAAGTGTTTTCGGCTCTAACTATTACTGGTTTGAAGTTTCAACTGACAACATGAGAAAAAATAACACTTTCTTGAACTGCAAATGAGAACTTCAACTTTTGGGTGCATTTGTTTCTAAAAAAAATCATTTTGTCAGTCAAAAGTGTCAAAAAAGTGTTTTCGGCTCTAACTATTACTGGTTTGAAGTTTCAACTGACAACATGAGAAAAAATAAAACTTTCTTGAACATCAAATGAGAACTTCAACTTTTGGGTGCATTTGTTGCTAAAAAAAATCATTTTGTCAGTCAAAAGTACCAAAAGTGTCAAAAAAGCGTTTTCGGCTCTATGACTGTTTTGAATTTTAAACTTACAATGTGGCATAGAATAACAATTTCTTGAACATCAAATGAGAACTTCAACTTTTGGGTGCGTTTTTTGCTAAAAAATCATTTTGTCAGTCAAAAGTGCCAAAAGTGTCAAAAAAGCGTTTTCGGCTCTATGACTGTTTTGAATTTTAAACTTACAATGTGGCATAAAATAACAATTTCTTGAACATCAAATGAGAACTTCAACTTTTGGGTGCGTTTTTTGCTAAAAATCATTTTGTCAGTAAAAGTGCCAAAAATGTCAAAAAAGCGTTTTCGGCTCTATGATTGTTTTGAATTTTAAACTTACAACGTTGCATAAAATAACACTTTCTTGAACTGCAAATGAGAACTTCAACTTTTGGGTGCATTTGTTTCTAAAAAAAATCATTTTGTCAGTCAAAAGTGTCAAAAAAGTGTTTTCGGCTCTAACTATTACTGGTTTGAAGTTTCAACTGACGACATGAGAAAAAATAAAACTTTCTTGAACATCAAATGAGAACTTCAACTTTTGGGTGCATTTGTTGCTAAAAAAAATCATTTTGTCAGTCAAAAGTACCAAAAGTGTCAAAAAAGCGTTTTCGGCTCTATGACTGTTTTGAATTTTAAACTTACAATGTGGCATAAAATAACAATTTCTTGAACATCAAATGAGAACTTCAACTTTTGGGTGCGTTTTTTGCTAAAAAATCATTTTGTCAGTCAAAAGTGCCAAAAATGTCAAAAAAGCGTTTTCGGCTCTATGACTGTTTTGAATTTTAAACTTACAACGTGGCATAAAATAACACTTTCTTGAACTGCAAATGAGAACTTCAACTTTTGGGTGCATTTGTTGCTAAAAAAATCATTTTGTCAGTCAAAAGTGCCAAAAGTGTCAAAAAAGTGTTTTCGGCTCTAACTATTAATGGTTTGAAGTTTCAACTGACAACATGAGAAAAAATAAAACTTTCTTGAACATCAAATGAGAACTTCAACTTTTGGGTGCATTTGTTTCTAAAAAAAATCTTTTTGTCAGTCAAAAGTGCCAAAAGTGTCAAAAAAGTGTTTTCGGCTCTATGACTGTTTTGAATTTTAAACTTACAATGTGGCATAAAATAACACTTTCTTGAAATGCAAATGAGAACTTCAACTTTTGGGTGCATTTGTTTCTAAAAAAAATCATTTTGTCAGTCAAAAGTACCAAAAGTGTCAAAAAAGTGTTTTCGGCTCTAACTATTACTGGTTTGAAGTTTCAACTGACAACATGAGAAAAAATAAAACTTTCTTGAACATCAAATGAGAACTTCAACTTTTGGGTGCATTTGTTTCTAAAAAAAATCATTTTGTCAGTCAAAAGTGCCAAAAGTGTCAAAAAAGTGTTTTCGGCTCTAACTATTACTGGTTTGAAGGTTCAACTAACAACATGAGAAAAAATAAAACTTTCTTGAACATCAAATGAGAACTTCAACTTTTGGGTGCATTTGTTGCTAAAAAAAGTCATTTTGTCAGTCAAAAGTACCAAATGTGTCAAAAAAGCGTTTTCGGCTCTATGACTGTTTTGAATTTTAAACTTACAATGTGGCATAAAATAACAATTTCTTGAACATCAAATGAGAACTTCAACTTTTGGGTGCGTTTTTTGCTAAAAATAATTTTGTCAGTCAAAAGTGCCAAAAAAGTCAAAAAAGCGTTTTCGGCTCTATGATTGTTTTGAATTTTAAACTTACAACGTTGCATAAAATAACACTTTCTTGAACTGCAAATGAGAACTTCAACTTTTGGGTGCATTTGTTTCTAAAAAAAATCATTTTGTCAGTCAAAAGTGTCAAAAAAGTGTTTTCGGCTCTAACTATTACTGGTTTGAAGTTTCAACTGACAACATGAGAAAAAATAAAACTTTCTTGAACGTCAAATGAGAACTTCAACTTTTGGGTGCATTTGTTGCTAAAACAAATCATTTTGTCAGTCAAAAGTACCAAAAGTGTCAAAAAAGCGTTTTCGGCTCTATGACTGTTTTGAATTTTAAACTTACAATGTGGCATAAAATAACAATTTCTTGAACATCAAATGAGAACTTCAACTTTTGGGTGCGTTTTTTGCTAAAAAATCATTTTGTCAGTCAAAAGTGCCAAAAATGTCAAAAAAGCGTTTTCGGCTCTATGACTGTTTTGAATTTTAAACTTACAACGTTGCATAAAATAACACTTTCTTGAACTGCAAATGAGAACTTCAACTTTTGGGTGCATTTGTTTCTAAAAAAAATCATTTTGTCAGTCAAAAGTGCCAAAAGTGTCAAAAAAGTGTTTTCGGCTCTAACTATTACTGGTTTGAAGTTTCAACTGACAACATGAGAAAAAATAAAACTTTCTTGAACATCAAATGAGAACTTCAACTTTTGGGTGCATTTGTTTCTAAAAAAAATCATTTTGTCAGTCAAAAGTGCCAAAAGTGTCAAAAAAGTGTTTTCGGCTCTAACTATTACTGGTTTGAAGTTTCAACTGACAACATGAGAAAAAATAACACTTTCTTGAACTGCAAATGAGAACTTCAACTTTTGGGTGCATTTGTTTCTAAAAAAAATCATTTTGTCAGTCAAAAGTGTCAAAAAAGTGTTTTCGGCTCTAACTATTACTGGTTTGAAGTTTCAACAGACAACATGAGAAAAAATAAAACTTTCTTGAACATCAAATGAGAACTTCAACTTTTGGGTGCATTTGTTGCTAAAAAAAATCATTTTGTCAGTCAAAAGTACCAAAAGTGTCAAAAAAGCGTTTTCGGCTCTATGACTGTTTTGAATTTTAAACTTACAATGTGGCATAGAATAACAATTTCTTGAACATCAAATGAGAACTTCAACTTTTGGGTGCGTTTTTTGCTAAAAAATCATTTTGTCAGTCAAAAGTGCCAAAAGTGTCAAAAAAGCGTTTTCGGCTCTATGACTGTTTTGAATTTTAAACTTACAATGTGGCATAAAATAACAATTTCTTGAACATCAAATGAGAACTTCAACTTTTGGGTGCGTTTTTTGCTAAAAATCATTTTGTCAGTAAAAGTGCCAAAAATGTCAAAAAAGCGTTTTCGGCTCTATGATTGTTTTGAATTTTAAACTTACAACGTTGCATAAAATAACACTTTCTTGAACTGCAAATGAGAACTTCAACTTTTGGGTGCATTTGTTTCTAAAAAAAATCATTTTGTCAGTCAAAAGTGTCAAAAAAGTGTTTTCGGCTCTAACTATTACTGGTTTGAAGTTTCAACTGACGACATGAGAAAAAATAAAACTTTCTTGAACATCAAATGAGAACTTCAACTTTTGGGTGCATTTGTTGCTAAAAAAAATCATTTTGTCAGTCAAAAGTACCAAAAGTGTCAAAAAAGCGTTTTCGGCTCTATGACTGTTTTGAATTTTAAACTTACAATGTGGCATAAAATAACAATTTCTTGAACATCAAATGAGAACTTCAACTTTTGGGTGCGTTTTTTGCTAAAAAATCATTTTGTCAGTCAAAAGTGCCAAAAATGTCAAAAAAGCGTTTTCGGCTCTATGACTGTTTTGAATTTTAAACTTACAACGTGGCATAAAATAACACTTTCTTGAACTGCAAATGAGAACTTCAACTTTTGGGTGCATTTGTTGCTAAAAAAATCATTTTGTCAGTCAAAAGTGCCAAAAGTGTCAAAAAAGTGTTTTCGGCTCTAACTATTAATGGTTTGAAGTTTCAACTGACAACATGAGAAAAAATAAAACTTTCTTGAACATCAAATGAGAACTTCAACTTTTGGGTGCATTTGTTTCTAAAAAAAATCTTTTTGTCAGTCAAAAGTGCCAAAAGTGTCAAAAAAGTGTTTTCGGCTCTATGACTGTTTTGAATTTTAAACTTACAATGTGGCATAAAATAACACTTTCTTGAAATGCAAATGAGAACTTCAACTTTTGGGTGCATTTGTTTCTAAAAAAAATCATTTTGTCAGTCAAAAGTACCAAAAGTGTCAAAAAAGTGTTTTCGGCTCTAACTATTACTGGTTTGAAGTTTCAACTGACAACATGAGAAAAAATAAAACTTTCTTGAACATCAAATGAGAACTTCAACTTTTGGGTGCATTTGTTTCTAAAAAAAATCATTTTGTCAGTCAAAAGTGCCAAAAGTGTCAAAAAAGTGTTTTCGGCTCTAACTATTACTGGTTTGAAGGTTCAACTAACAACATGAGAAAAAATAAAACTTTCTTGAACATCAAATGAGAACTTCAACTTTTGGGTGCATTTGTTGCTAAAAAAAGTCATTTTGTCAGTCAAAAGTACCAAATGTGTCAAAAAAGCGTTTTCGGCTCTATGACTGTTTTGAATTTTAAACTTACAATGTGGCATAAAATAACAATTTCTTGAACATCAAATGAGAACTTCAACTTTTGGGTGCGTTTTTTGCTAAAAAATCATTTTTTCAGTCAAAAGTGCCAAAAGTGTCAAAAAAGCGTTTTCGGCTCTATGACTGTTTTGAATTTTAAACTTACAATGTGGCATAAAATAACACTTTCTTGAACATCAAATGAGAACTTCAACTTTTGGGTGCGTTTTTTGCTAAAAATCATTTTGTCAGTCAAAAGTGCCAAAAATGTCAAAAAAGCGTTTTCGGCTCTATGATTGTTTTGAATTTTAAACTTACAACGTTGCATAAAATAACACTTTCTTGAACTGCAAATGAGAACTTCAACTTTTGGGTGCATTTGTTTCTAAAAAAAATCATTTTGTCAGTCAAAAGTGTCAAAAAAGTGTTTTCGGCTCTAACTATTACTGGTTTGAAGTTTCAACTGACAACATGAGAAAAAATAAAACTTTCTTGAACATCAAATGAGAACTTCAACTTTTGGGTGCATTTGTTGCTAAAAAAAATCATTTTGTCAGTCAAAAGTACCAAAAGTGTCAAAAAAGAGTTTTCGGCTTTATGACTGATTTGAATTTTAAACTTACAATGTGGCATAAAATAACACTTTCTTGAAATGCAAATGAGAACCTCAACTTTTGGGTGCGTTTTTTGCTAAAAAATCATTTTGTCAGTCAAAAGTGCCAAAAATGTCAAAAAAGCGTTTTCGGCTCTATGACTGTTTTGAATTTTAAACTTACAACGTTGCATAAAATAACACTTTCTTGAACTGCAAATGAGAACTTCAACTTTTGGGTGCATTTGTTTCTAAAAAAAATCATTTTGTCAGTCAAAAGTGCCAAAAGTGTCAAAAAAGTGTTTTCGGCTCTAACTATTACTGGTTTGAAGTTTCAACTGACAACATGAGAAAAAATAAAACTTTCTTGAACATCAAATGAGAACTTCAACTTTTGGGTGCATTTGTTGCTAAAAAAAATCATTTTGTCAGTCAAAAGTACCAAAAGTGTCAAAAAAGCGTTTTCGGCTCTATGACTGTTTTGAATTTTAAACTTACAATGTGGCATAAAATAACAATTTCTTGAACATCAAATGAGAACTTCAACTTTTGGGTGCGTTTCTTTCTAAAAAATCATTTTGTCAGTCAAAAGTGCCAAAAGTGTCAAAAAAGCGTTTTCGGCTCTATGACTGTTTTGAATTTTAAACTTACAATGTGGCATAAAATAACACTTTCTTGAACATCAAATGAGAACCTCAACTTTTGGGTGCGTTTTTTGCTAAAAAATCATTTTGTCAGTCAAAAGTGCCAAAAATGTCACAAACAGCGTTTTCGGCTGACTGGTTTGAACTTTCAACTTATAACATGACAGAAAATAACACTTTCTTGAACTGCAAATGAGAACTTAAACTTTTGGGGGCATTTGTTGTTAAAAAAATCATTTTGTCGGTCAAAAGTGCCAAAAGTGTCAAAAAAGCGTTTTCGGTTCTATGACTGTTTTGAATTTTAAACTTACAACGTTGCATAAAATAACACTTTCTTGAACTGCAAATGAGAACTTCAACTTTTGGGTGCATTTGTTTCTACAAAAAATCATTTTGTCAGTCAAAAGTGCCAAAAGTGTCAAAAAAGTGTTTTCGGCTCTAACTATTACTGGTTTGAAGTTTCAACTGACAACATGAGAAAAAATAACACTTTCTTGAACTGCAAATGAGAACTTCAACTTTTGGGTGCATTTGTTGCTAAAAAAAATCATTTTGTCAGTCAAAAGTACCAAAAGTGTCAAAAAAGCGTTTTCGGCTCTATGACTGTTTTGAATTTTAAACTTACAATGTGGCATAAAATAACAATTTCTTGAACATCAAATGAGAACTTCAACTTTTGGGTGCGTTTTTTGCTAAAAATCATTTTGTCAGTCAAAAGTGCAAAAAATGTCAAAAAAGCGTTTTCGGCTCTATGATTGTTTTGAATTTTAAACTTACAATGTGGCATAAAATAACACTTTCTTGAACATCAAATGAGAACTTCAACTTTTGGGTGCGTTTTTTGCTAAAAATCATTTTGTCAGTCAAAAGTGCCAAAAATGTCAAAAAAGCGTTTTCGGCTCTATGATTGTTTTGAATTTTAAACTTACAACGTTGCATAAAATAACACTTTCTTGAACTGCAAATGAGAACTTCAACTTTTGGGTGCATTTGTTTCTAAAAAAAATCATTTTGTCAGTCAAAAGTGTCAAAAAAGTGTTTTCGGCTCTAACTATTACTGGTTTGAAGTTTCAACTGACAACATGAGAAAAAATAAAACTTTCTTGAACATCAAATGAGAACTTCAACTTTTGGGTGCATTTGTTGCTAAAAAAAATCATTTTGTCAGTCAAAAGTACCAAAAGTGTCAAAAAAGCGTTTTCGGCTTTATGACTGTTTTGAATTTTAAACTTACAATGTGGCATAAAATAACACTTTCTTGAACATCAAATGAGAACCTCAACTTTTGGGTGCGTTTTTTGCTAAAAAATCATTTTGTCAGTCAAAAGTGCCAAAAATGTCAAAAAAGCGTTTTCGGCTCTATGACTGTTTTGAATTTTAAACTTACAACGTTGCATAAAATAACACTTTCTTGAACTGCAAATGAGAACTTCAACTTTTGGGTGCATTTGTTTCTAAAAAAAATCATTTTGTCAGTCAAAAGTGCCAAAAGTGTCAAAAAAGTGTTTTCGGCTCTAACTATTACTGGTTTGAAGTTTCAACTGACAACATGAGAAAAAATAAAACTTTCTTGAACATCAAATGAGAACTTCAACTTTTGGGTGCATTTGTTGCTAAAAAAAATCATTTTGTCAGTCAAAAGTACCAAAAGTGTCAAAAAAGCGTTTTCGGCTCTATGACTGTTTTGAATTTTAAACTTACAATGTGGCATAAAATAACAATTTCTTGAACATCAAATGAGAACTTCAACTTTTGGGTGCGTTTTTTGCTAAAAAATCATTTTGTCAGTCAAAAGTGCCAAAAATGTCAAAAAAGCGTTTTCGGCTCTATGACTGTTTTGAATTTTAAACTTACAACGTGGCATAAAATAACACTTTCTTGAACTGCAAATGAGAACTTCAACTTTTGGGTGCATTTGTTGCTAAAAAAATCATTTTGTCAGTCAAAAGTGCCAAAAGTGTCAAAAAAGTGTTTTCGGCTCTAACTATTAATGGTTTGAAGTTTCAACTGACAACATGAGAAAAAATAAAACTTTCTTGAACATCAAATGAGAACTTCAACTTTTGGGTGCATTTGTTTCTAAAAAAAATCTTTTTGTCAGTCAAAAGTGCCAAAAGTGTCAAAAAAGTGTTTTCGGCTCTATGACTGTTTTGAATTTTAAACTTACAATGTGGCATAAAATAACACTTTCTTGAAATGCAAATGAGAACTTCAACTTGTGGGTGCATTTGTTTCTAAAAAAAATCATTTTGTCAGTCAAAAGTACCAAAAGTGTCAAAAAAGTGTTTTCGGCTCTAACTATTACTGGTTTGAAGTTTCAACTGACAACATGAGAAAAAATAAAACTTTCTTGAACATCAAATGAGAACTTCAACTTTTGGGTGCATTTGTTTCTAAAAAAAATCATTTTGTCAGTCAAAAGTGCCAAAAGTGTCAAAAAAGTGTTTTCGGCTCTAACTATTACTGGTTTGAAGGTTCAACTAACAACATGAGAAAAAATAAAACTTTCTTGAACATCAAATGAGAACTTCAACTTTTGGGTGCATTTGTTGCTAAAAAAAGTCATTTTGTCAGTCAAAAGTACCAAATGTGTCAAAAAAGCGTTTTCGGCTCTATGACTGTTTTGAATTTTAAACTTACAATGTGGCATAAAATAACAATTTCTTGAACATCAAATGAGAACTTCAACTTTTGGGTGCGTTTTTTGCTAAAAAATCATTTTTTCAGTCAAAAGTGCCAAAAGTGTCAAAAAAGCGTTTTCGGCTCTATGACTGTTTTGAATTTTAAACTTACAATGTGGCATAAAATAACACTTTCTTGAACATCAAATGAGAACTTCAACTTTTGGGTGCGTTTTTTGCTAAAAATCATTTTGTCAGTCAAAAGTGCCAAAAATGTCAAAAAAGCGTTTTCGGCTCTATGATTGTTTTGAATTTTAAACTTACAACGTTGCATAAAATAACACTTTCTTGAACTGCAAATGAGAACTTCAACTTTTGGGTGCATTTGTTTCTAAAAAAAATCATTTTGTCAGTCAAAAGTGTCAAAAAAGTGTTTTCGGCTCTAACTATTACTGGTTTGAAGTTTCAACTGACAACATGAGAAAAAATAAAACTTTCTTGAACATCAAATGAGAACTTCAACTTTTGGGTGCATTTGTTGCTAAAAAAAATCATTTTGTCAGTCAAAAGTACCAAAAGTGTCAAAAAAGAGTTTTCGGCTTTATGACTGATTTGAATTTTAAACTTACAATGTGGCATAAAATAACACTTTCTTGAACATCAAATGAGAACCTCAACTTTTGGGTGCGTTTTTTGCTAAAAAATCATTTTGTCAGTCAAAAGTGCCAAAAATGTCAAAAAAGCGTTTTCGGCTCTATGACTGTTTTGAATTTTAAACTTACAACGTTGCATAAAATAACACTTTCTTGAACTGCAAATGAGAACTTCAACTTTTGGGTGCATTTGTTTCTAAAAAAAATCATTTTGTCAGTCAAAAGTGCCAAAAGTGTCAAAAAAGGGTTTTCGGCTCTAACTATTACTGGTTTGAAGTTTCAACTGACAACATGAGAAAAAATAAAACTTTCTTGAACATCAAATGAGAACTTCAACTTTTGGGTGCATTTGTTGCTAAAAAAAATCATTTTGTCAGTCAAAAGTACCAAAAGTGTCAAAAAAGCGTTTTCGGCTCTATGACTGTTTTGAATTTTAAACTTACAATGTGGCATAAAATAACAATTTCTTGAACATCAAATGAGAACTTCAACTTTTGGGTGCGTTTTTTTCTAAAAAATCATTTTGTCAGTCAAAAGTGCCAAAAGTGTCAAAAAAGCGTTTTCGGCTCTATGACTGTTTTGAATTTTAAACTTACAATGTGGAATAAAATAACACTTTCTTGAACATCAAATGAGAACCTCAACTTTTGGGTGCGTTTTTTGCTAAAAAATCATTTTGTCAGTCAAAAGTGCCAAAAATGTCACAAAAAGCGTTTTCGGCTGACTGGTTTGAACTTTCAACTTATAACATGACAGAAAATAACACTTTCTTGAACTGCAAATGAGAACTTAAACTTTTGGGGGCATTTGTTGTTAAAAAAATCATTTTGTCGGTCAAAAGTGCCAAAAGTGTCAAAAAAGCGTTTTCGGTTCTATGACTGTTTTGAATTTTAAACTTACAACGTTGAATAAAATAACACTTTCTTGAACTGCAAATGAGAACTTCAACTTTTGGGTGCATTTGTTTCTACAAAAAATCATTTTGTCAGTCAAAAGTGCCAAAAGTGTCAAAAAAGTGTTTTCGGCTCTAACTATTACTGGTTTGAAGTTTCAACTGACAACATGAGAAAAAATAACACTTTCTTGAACTGCAAATGAGAACTTCAACTTTTGGGTGCATTTGTTGCTAAAAAAAATCATTTTGTCAGTCAAAAGTACCAAAAGTGTCAAAAAAGCGTTTTCGGCTCTATGACTGTTTTGAATTTTAAACTTACAATGTGGCATAAAATAACAATTTCTTGAACATCAAATGAGAACTTCAACTTTTGGGTGCGTTTTTTGCTAAAAATCATTTTGTCAGTCAAAAGTGCAAAAAATGTCAAAAAAGCGTTTTCGGCTCTATGATTGTTTTGAATTTTAAACTTACAATGTGGCATAAAATAACACTTTCTTGAACATCAAATGAGAACTTCAACTTTTGGGTGCGTTTTTTGCTAAAAATCATTTTGTCAGTCAAAAGTGCCAAAAATGTCAAAAAAGCGTTTTCGGCTCTATGATTGTTTTGAATTTTAAACTTACAACGTTGCATAAAATAACACTTTCTTGAACTGCAAATGAGAACTTCAACTTTTGGTTGCATTTGTTTCTAAAAAAAATCATTTTGTCAGTCAAAAGTGTCAAAAAAGTGTTTTCGGCTCTAACTATTACTGGTTTTAAGTTTCAACTGACAACATGAGAAAAAATAAAACTTTCTTGAACATCAAATGAGAACTTCAACTTTTGGGTGCATTTGTTGCTAAAAAAAATCATTTTGTCAGTCAAAAGTACCAAAAGTGTCAAAAAAGCGTTTTCGGCTTTATGACTGTTTTGAATTTTAAACTTACAATGTGGCATAAAATAACACTTTCTTGAACATCAAATGAGAACCTCAACTTTTGGGTGCGTTTTTTGCTAAAAAATCATTTTGTCAGTCAAAAGTGCCAAAAATGTCAAAAAAGCGTTTTCGGCTCTATGACTGTTTTGAATTTTAAACTTACAACGTTGCATAAAATAACACTTTCTTGAACTGCAAATGAGAACTTCAACTTTTGGGTGCATTTGTTTCTAAAAAAAATCATTTTGTCAGTCAAAAGTGCCAAAAGTGTCAAAAAAGTGTTTTCGGCTCTAACTATTACTGGTTTGAAGTTTCAACTGACAACATGAGAAAAAATAAAACTTTCTTGAACATCAAATGAGAACTTCAACTTTTGGGTGCATTTGTTGCTAAAAAAAATCATTTTGTCAGTCAAAAGTACCAAAAGTGTCAAAAAAGCGTTTTCGGCTCTATGACTGTTTTGAATTTTAAACTTACAATGTGGCATAAAATAACAATTTCTTGAACATCAAATGAGAACTTCAACTTTTGGGTGCGTTTTTTTCTAAAAAATCATTTTGTCAGTCAAAAGTGCCAAAAGTGTCAAAAAAGCGTTTTCGGCTCTATGACTGTTTTGAATTTTAAACTTACAATGTGGCATAAAATAACACTTTCTTGAACATCAAATGAGAACCTCAACTTTTGGGTGCGTTTTTTGCTAAAAAATCATTTTGTCAGTCAAAAGTGCCAAAAATGTCACAAAAAGCGTTTTCGGCTCTATGACTGTTTTGAATTTTAAACTTACAACGTTGCATAAAATAACACTTTCTTGAACTGCAAATGAGAATTTTGACTTTTAGGTGCGTTTTTAGCTAAAAAATCATTTTGTCAGTCAAAAGTGCCAAAAGTGTAAAAAAAAGCGTTTACTGCTGACTGGTTTGAACTTTCAACTTATAACATGACAGAAAATAACACTTTCTTGAACTGCAAATGAGAACTTAAACTTTTTGGGGGCATTTGTTGTTAAAAAAATCATTTTGTCGGTCAAAAGTGCCAAAAGTGTCAAAAAAGCGTTTTCGGTTCTATGACTGTTTTGAATTTTAAACTTACAACGTTGCATAAAATAACACTTTCTTGAACTGCAAATGAGAACTTCAACTTTTGGGTGCATTTGTTTCTACAAAAAATCATTTTGTCAGTCAAAAGTGCCAAAAGTGTCAAAAAAGTGTTTTCGGCTCTAACTATTACTGGTTTGAAGTTTCAACTGACAACATGAGAAAAAATAACACTTTCTTGAACTGCAAATGAGAACTTCAACTTTTGGGTGCATTTGTTGCTAAAAAAAATCATTTTGTCAGTCAAAAGTACCAAAAGTGTCAAAAAAGCGTTTTCGGCTCTATGACTGTTTTGAATTTTAAACTTACAATGTGGCATAAAATAACAATTTCTTGAACATCAAATGAGAACTTCAACTTTTGGGTGCGTTTTTTGCTAAAAATCATTTTGTCAGTCAAAAGTGCAAAAAATGTCAAAAAAGCGTTTTCGGCTCTATGATTGTTTTGAATTTTAAACTTACAACGTTGCATAAAATAACACTTTCTTGAACTGCAAATGAGAACTTCAACTTTTGGGTGCATTTGTTTCTAAAAAAAATCATTTTGTCAGTCAAAAGTGTCAAAAAAGTGTTTTCGGCTCTAACTATTACTGGTTTGAAGTTTCAACTGACAACATGAGAAAAAATAAAACTTTCTTGAACATCAAATGAGAACTTCAACTTTTGGGTGCATTTGTTGCTAAAAAAAATCATTTTGTCAGTCAAAAGTACCAAAAGTGTCAAAAAAGCGTTTTCGGCTCTATGACTGTTTTGAATTTTAAACTTACAATGTGGCATAAAATAACAATTTCTTGAAATGCAAATGAGAACTTCAACTTTTGTGTGCATTTGTTGCTAAAAAAAATCATTTTTTCAGTCAAAAGTACCAAAAGTGTCAAAAAAGCGTTTTCGGCTCTATGACTGTTTTGAATTTTAAACTTACAATGTGGCATAAAATAACAATTTCTTGAACATCAAATGAGAACTTCAACTTTTAGGTGCGTTTTTTGCTAAAAAAAAACATTTTGTCAGTCAAAAGTGTCAAAAAAGCGTTTTTGGCTCTATGACTGATTTGAATTTTAAACTTACAATGTGGCATAAAATAACAATTTCTTGAACATCAAATGAGAACTTCAATTTTTGGGTGCGTTTTTTGCTAAAAAATCATTTTGTCAGTCAAAAGTGCCAAAAGTGTCAAAAAAGTGTTTTCGGCTCTATGACTGTTTTGAATTTTAAACTTACAATGTGGCATAAAATAACAATTTCTTGAACATCAAATGAGAACTTCAACTTTTGGGTGCGTTTTTTGCTAAAAATCATTTTGTCAGTCAAAAGTGCAAAAAATGTCAAAAAAGCGTTTTCGGCTCTATGACTGTTTTGAATTTTAAACTTACAACGTTGCATAAAATAACACTTTCTTGAACTGCAAATGAGAACTTCAACTTTTGGGTGCATTTGTTTCTAAAAAAAAACATTTTGTCAGTCAAAAGTGTCAAAAAAGCGTTTTTGGCTCTATGACTGATTTGAATTTTAAACTTACAATGTGGCATAAAATAACAATTTCTTGAACATCAAATGAGAACTTCAACTTTTGGGTGCGTTTTTTGCTAAAAAATCATTTTTTCAGTCAAAAGTGCCAAAAGTGTCAAAAAAGCGTTTTCGGCTCTATGACTGTTTTGAATTTTAAACTTACAATGTGGCATAAAATAACACTTTCTTGAACTGCAAATGAGAACTTCAACTTTTGGGTGCATTTGTTTCTAAAAAAAATCATTTTGTCAGTCAAAAGTGCCAAAAGTGTCAAAAAAGTGTTTTCGGCTCTATGACTGTTTTGAATTTTAAACTTACAATGTGGCATAAAATAACAATTTCTTGAACATCAAATGAGAACTTCAACTTTTGGGTGCGTTTTTTGCTAAAAATCATTTTGTCAGTCAAAAGTGCAAAAAATGTCAAAAAAGCGTTTTCGGCTCTATGACTGTTTTGAATTTTAAACTTACAACGTTGCATAAAATAACACTTTCTTGAACTGCAAATGAGAACTTCAACTTTTGGGTGCATTTGTTTCTAAAAAAAATCATTTTGTCAGTCAAAAGTGTCAAAAAAGTGTTTTCGGCTCTAACTATTACTGGTTTCAAGTTTCAACTGACAACATGAGAAAAAATAAAACTTTCTTGAACATCAAATGAGAACTTCAACTTTTGGGTGCATTTGTTGCTAAAAAAAATCATTTTGTCAGTCAAAAGTACCAAAAGTGTCAAAAAAGCGTTTTCGGCTCTATGACTGTTTTGAATTTTAAACTTACAAAGTGGCATAAAATAACACTTTCTTGAAATGCAAATGAGAACTTCAACTTTTGGGTGCATTTGTTGCTAAAAAAAATCATTTTGTCAGTCAAAAGTACCAAAAGTGTCAAAAAAGCGTTTTCGGCTCTATGACTGTTTTGAATTTTAAACTTACAATGTGGCATAAAATAACAATTTCTTGAACATCAAATGAGAACTTCAACTTTTGGGTGCGTTTTTTGCTAAAAAATCATTTTTTCAGTCAAAAGTGCCAAAAGTGTCAAAAAAGTGTTTTCGGCTCTAACTATTACTGGTTTGAAGTTTCAACTGACAACATGAGAAAATATAAAACTTTCTTGAACATGAAATGAGAACTTAAACTTTTGGGTGCATTTGTTGCTAAAAAAAATCATTTTGTCAGTCAAAAGTGCCAAAAATGTCAAAAAAGCGTTTTCGGCTCTATGACTGTTTTGAATTTTAAACTTACAACGTTGCATAAAATAACACTTTCTTGAACTGCAAATGAGAACTTCAACTTTTGGGTGCATTTGTTTCTAAAAAAAATCATTTTGTCAGTCAAAAGTGTCAAAAAAGCGTTTTTGGCTCTATGACTGATTTGAATTTTAAACTTACAATGTGGCATAAAATAACAATTTCTTGAACATCAAATGAGAACTTCAACTTTTGGGTGCGTTTTTTGCTAAAAATCATTTTGTCAGTCAAAAGTGCAAAAAATGTCAAAAAAGCGTTTTCGGCTCTATGATTGTTTTGAATTTTAAACTTACAACGTTGCATAAAATAACACTTTCTTGAACTGCAAATGAGAACTTCAACTTTTGGGTGCATTTGTTTCTAAAAAAAATCATTTTGTCAGTCAAAAGTGTCAAAAAAGTGTTTTCGGCTCTAACTATTACTGGTTTGAAGTTTCAACTGACAACATGAGAAAAAATAAAACTTTCTTGAACATCAAATGAGAACTTCAACTTTTGGGTGCATTTGTTGCTAAAAAAAATCATTTTGTCAGTCAAAAGTGCCAAAAATGTCAAAAAAGCGTTTTCGGCTCTATGACTGTTTTGAATTTTAAACTTACAACGTTGCATAAAATAACACTTTCTTGAACTGCAAATGAGAACTTCAACTTTTGGGTGCATTTGTTTCTAAAAAAAATCATTTTGTCAGTCAAAAGTGTCAAAAAAGCGTTTTTGGCTCTATGACTGATTTGAATTTTAAACTTACAATGTGGCATAAAATAACAATTTCTTGAACATCAAATGAGAACTTCAACTTTTGGGTGCGTTTTTTGCTAAAAATCATTTTGTCAGTCAAAAGTGCAAAAAATGTCAAAAAAGCGTTTTCGGCTCTATGATTGTTTTGAATTTTAAACTTACAACGTTGCATAAAATAACACTTTCTTGAACATCAAATGAGAACTTCAACTTTTGGGTGCGTTTTTTGCTAAAAAATCATTTTTTCAGTCAAAAGTGCCAAAAGTTTAAAAAAAGTGTTTTCGGCTCTAACTATTACTGGTTTGAAGTTTCAACTGACAACATGAGAAAATATAAAACTTTCTTGAACATCAAATGAGAACTTAAACTTTTGGGTGCATTTGTTGCTAAAAAAAATCATTTTGTCAGTCAAAAGTGCCAAAAATGTCAAAAAAGCGTTTTCGGCTCTATGACTGTTTTGAATTTTAAACTTACAACGTTGCATAAAATAACACTTTCTTGAACTGCAAATGAGAACTTCAACTTTTTGGGTGCATTTGTTTCTAAAAAAAATCATTTTGTCAGTCAAAAGTGTCAAAAAAGCGTTTTTGGCTCTATGACTGATTTGAATTTTAAACTTACAATGTGGCATAAAATAACAATTTCTTGAACATCAAATGAGAACTTCAACTTTTGGGTGCGTTTTTTGCTAAAAATCATTTTGTCAGTCAAAAGTGCAAAAAATGTCAAAAAAGCGTTTTCGGCTCTATGATTGTTTTGAATTTTAAACTTACAACGTTGCATAAAATAACACTTTCTTGAACTGCAAATGAGAACTTCAACTTTTGGGTGCATTTGTTTCTAAAAAAAATCATTTTGTCAGTCAAAAGTGTCAAAAAAGTGTTTTCGGCTCTAACTATTACTGGTTTGAAGTTTCAACTGACAACATGAGAAAAAATAAAACTTTCTTGAACATCAAATGAGAACTTCAACTTTTGGGTGCATTTGTTGCTAAAAAAAATCATTTTGTCAGTCAAAAGTACCAAAAGTGTCAAAAAAGCGTTTTCGGCTCTATGACTGTTTTGAATTTTAAACTTACAATGTGGCATAAAATAACAATTTCTTGAACATCAAATGAGAACTTCAACTTTTGGGTGCGTTTTTTGCTAAAAAATCAATTTTTCAGTCAAAAGTGCCAAAAGTGTCAAAAAAGTGTTTTCGGCTCTAACTATTACTGGTTTGAAGTTTCAACTGACAACATGAGAAAATATAAAACTTTCTTGAACATCAAATGAGAACTTAAACTTTTGGGTGCATTTGTTGCTAAAAAAAATCATTTTGACAGTCAAAAGTGCCAAAAATGTCAAAAAAGCGTTTTCGGCTCTATGACTGTTTTGAATTTTAAACTTACAACGTTGCATAAAATAACACTTTCTTGAACTGCAAATGAGAACTTCAACTTTTGGGTGCATTTGTTTCTAAAAAAAATCATTTTGTCAGTCAAAAGTGTCAAAAAAGCGTTTTTGGCTCTATGACTGATTTGAATTTTAAACTTACAATGTGGCATAAAATAACAATTTCTTGAACATCAAATGAGAACTTCAACTTTTGGGTGCGTTTTTTGCTAAAAATCATTTTGTCAGTCAAAAGTGCAAAAAATGTCAAAAAAGCGTTTTCGGCTCTATGATTGTTTTGAATTTTAAACTTACAACGTTGCATAAAATAACACTTTCTTGAACATCAAATGAGAACTTCAACTTTTGGGTGCGTTTTTTGCTAAAAAATCATTTTTTCAGTCAAAAGTGCCAAAAGTGTCAAAAAAGTGTTTTCGGCTCTAACTATTACTGGTTTGAAGTTTCAACTGACAACATGAGAAAATATAAAACTTTCTTGAACATCAAATGAGAACTTAAACTTTTGGGTGCATTTGTTGCTAAAAAAAATCATTTTGTCAGTCAAAAGTGCCAAAAATGTCAAAAAAGCGTTTTCGGCTCTATGACTGTTTTGAATTTTAAACTTACAACGTTGCATAAAATAACACTTTCTTGAACTGCAAATGAGAACTTCAACTTTTGGGTGCATTTGTTTCTAAAAAAAATCATTTTGTCAGTCAAAAGTGTCAAAAAAGCGTTTTTGGCTCTATGACTGATTTGAATTTTAAACTTACAATGTGGCATAAAATAACAATTTCTTGAACATCAAATGAGAACTTCAACTTTTGGGTGCGTTTTTTGCTAAAAATCATTTTGTCAGTCAAAAGTGCAAAAAATGTCAAAAAAGCGTTTTCGGCTCTATGATTGTTTTGAATTTTAAACTTACAACGTTGCATAAAATAACACTTTCTTGAACTGCAAATGAGAACTTCAACTTTTGGGTGCATTTGTTTCTAAAAAAAATCATTTTGTCAGTCAAAAGTGTCAAAAAAGTGTTTTCGGCTCTAACTATTACTGGTTTGAAGTTTCAACTGACAACATGAGAAAAAATAAAACTTTCTTGAACATCAAATGAGAACTTCAACTTTTGGGTGCATTTGTTGCTAAAAAAAATCATTTTGTCAGTCAAAAGTACCAAAAGTGTCAAAAAAGCGTTTTCGGCTCTATGACTGTTTTGAATTTTAAACTTACAATGTGGCATAAAATAACAATTTCTTGAACATCAAATGAGAACTTCAACTTTTGGGTGCGTTTTTTGCTAAAAAATCAATTTTTCAGTCAAAAGTGCCAAAAGTGTCAAAAAAGTGTTTTCGGCTCTAACTATTACTGGTTTGAAGTTTCAACTGACAACATGAGAAAATATAAAACTTTCTTGAACATCAAATGAGAACTTAAACTTTTGGGTGCATTTGTTGCTAAAAAAAATCATTTTGACAGTCAAAAGTGCCAAAAATGTCAAAAAAGCGTTTTCGGCTCTATGACTGTTTTGAATTTTAAACTTACAACGTTGCATAAAATAACACTTTCTTGAACTGCAAATGAGAACTTCAACTTTTGGGTGCATTTGTTTCTAAAAAAAATCATTTTGTCAGTCAAAAGTGTCAAAAAAGTGTTTTCGGCTCTAACTATTACTGGTTTGAAGTTTCAACTGACAACATGAGAAAAAATAAAACTTTCTTGAACATCAAATGAGAACTTCAACTTTTGGGTGCATTTGTTGCTAAAAAAAATCATTTTGTCAGTCAAAAGTACCAAAAGTGTCAAAAAAGCGTTTTCGGCTCTATGACTGTTTTGAATTTTAAACTTACAATGTGGCATAAAATAACAATTTCTTGAACATCAAATGAGAACTTAAACTTTTGGGTGCATTTGTTGCTAAAAAAAATCATTTTGTCAGTCAAAAGTGCCAAAAATGTCAAAAAAGCGTTTTCGGCTCTATGACTGTTTTGAATTTTAAACTTACAACGTTGCATAAAATAACACTTTCTTGAACTGCAAATGAGAACTTCAACTTTTGGGTGCATTTGTTTCTAAAAAAAAACATTTTGTCAGTCAAAAGTGTCAAAAAAGCGTTTTTGGCTCTATGACTGATTTGAATTTTAAACTTACAATGTGGCATAAAATAACAATTTCTTGAACATCAAATGAGAACTTCAACTTTTGGGTGCGTTTTTTGCTAAAAAATCATTTTTTCAGTCAAAAGTGCCAAAAGTGTCAAAAAAGCGTTTTCGGCTCTATGACTGTTTTGAATTTTAAACTTACAATGTGGCATAAAATAACACTTTCTTGAACTGCAAATGAGAACTTCAACTTTTGGGTGCATTTGTTTCTAAAAAAAATCATTTTGTCAGTCAAAAGTGCCAAAAGTGTCAAAAAAGTGTTTTCGGCTCTATGACTGTTTTGAATTTTAAACTTACAATGTGGCATAAAATAACAATTTCTTGAACATCAAATGAGAACTTCAACTTTTGGGTGCGTTTTTTGCTAAAAATCATTTTGTCAGTCAAAAGTGCAAAAAATGTCAAAAAAGCGTTTTCGGCTCTATGACTGTTTTGAATTTTAAACTTACAACGTTGCATAAAATAACACTTTCTTGAACTGCAAATGAGAACTTCAACTTTTGGGTGCATTTGTTTCTAAAAAAAAACATTTTGTCAGTCAAAAGTGTCAAAAAAGCGTTTTCGGCTCTATGACTGTTTTGAATTTTAAACTTACAAAGTGGCATAAAATAACACTTTCTTGAAATGCAAATGAGAACTTCAACTTTTGGGTGCATTTGTTGCTAAAAAAAATCATTTTGTCAGTCAAAAGTACCAAAAGTGTCAAAAAAGCGTTTTCGGCTCTATGACTGTTTTGAATTTTAAACTTACAATGTGGCATAAAATAACAATTTCTTGAACATCAAATGAGAACTTCAACTTTTGGGTGCGTTTTTTGCTAAAAAATCATTTTTTCAGTCAAAAGTGCCAAAAGTGTCAAAAAAGTGTTTTCGGCTCTAACTATTACTGGTTTGAAGTTTCAACTGACAACATGAGAAAATATAAAACTTTCTTGAACATGAAATGAGAACTTAAACTTTTGGGTGCATTTGTTGCTAAAAAAAATCATTTTGTCAGTCAAAAGTGCCAAAAATGTCAAAAAAGCGTTTTCGGCTCTATGACTGTTTTGAATTTTAAACTTACAACGTTGCATAAAATAACACTTTCTTGAACTGCAAATGAGAACTTCAACTTTTGGGTGCATTTGTTTCTAAAAAAAATCATTTTGTCAGTCAAAAGTGTCAAAAAAGCGTTTTTGGCTCTATGACTGATTTGAATTTTAAACTTACAATGTGGCATAAAATAACAATTTCTTGAACATCAAATGAGAACTTCAACTTTTGGGTGCGTTTTTTGCTAAAAATCATTTTGTCAGTCAAAAGTGCAAAAAATGTCAAAAAAGCGTTTTCGGCTCTATGATTGTTTTGAATTTTAAACTTACAACGTTGCATAAAATAACACTTTCTTGAACTGCAAATGAGAACTTCAACTTTTGGGTGCATTTGTTTCTAAAAAAAATCATTTTGTCAGTCAAAAGTGTCAAAAAAGTGTTTTCGGCTCTAACTATTACTGGTTTGAAGTTTCAACTGACAACATGAGAAAAAATAAAACTTTCTTGAACATCAAATGAGAACTTCAACTTTTGGGTGCATTTGTTGCTAAAAAAAATCATTTTGTCAGTCAAAAGTACCAAAAGTGTCAAAAAAGCGTTTTCGGCTCTATGACTGTTTTGAATTTTAAACTTACAATGTGGCATAAAATAACAATTTCTTGAACATCAAATGAGAACTTAAACTTTTGGGTGCATTTGTTGCTAAAAAAAATCATTTTGTCAGTCAAAAGTGCCAAAAATGTCAAAAAAGCGTTTTCGGCTCTATGACTGTTTTGAATTTTAAACTTACAACGTTGCATAAAATAACACTTTCTTGAACTGCAAATGAGAACTTCAACTTTTGGGTGCATTTGTTTCTAAAAAAAATCATTTTGTCAGTCAAAAGTGTCAAAAAAGCGTTTTTGGCTCTATGACTGATTTGAATTTTAAACTTACAATGTGGCATAAAATAACAATTTCTTGAACATCAAATGAGAACTTCAACTTTTGGGTGCGTTTTTTGCTAAAAATCATTTTGTCAGTCAAAAGTGCAAAAAATGTCAAAAAAGCGTTTTCGGCTCTATGATTGTTTTGAATTTTAAACTTACAACGTTGCATAAAATAACACTTTCTTGAACTGCAAATGAGAACTTCAACTTTTGGGTGCATTTGTTTCTAAAAAAAATCATTTTGTCAGTCAAAAGTGTCAAAAAAGTGTTTTCGGCTCTAACTATTACTGGTTTGAAGTTTCAACTGACAACATGAGAAAAAATAAAACTTTCTTGAACATCAAATGAGAACTTCAACTTTTGGGTGCATTTGTTGCTAAAAAAAATCATTTTGTCAGTCAAAAGTACCAAAAGTGTCAAAAAAGCGTTTTCGGCTCTATGACTGTTTTGAATTTTAAACTTACAATGTGGCATAAAATAACAATTTCTTGAACATCAAATGAGAACTTCAACTTTTGGGTGCGTTTTTTTCTAAAAAATCATTTTGTCAGTCAAAAGTGCCAAAAGTGTCAAAAAAGCGTTTTCGGCTCTATGACTGTTTTGAATTTTAAACTTACAATGTGGCATAAAATAACACTTTCTTGAACATCAAATGAGAACCTCAACTTTTGGGTGCGTTTTTTGCTAAAAAATCATTTTGTCAGTCAAAAGTGCCAAAAATGTCACAAAAAGCGTTTTCGGCTCTATGACTGTTTTGAATTTTAAACTTACAACGTTGCATAAAATAACACTTTCTTGAACTGCAAATGAGAATTTTGACTTTTAGGTGCGTTTTTAGCTAAAAAATCATTTTGTCAGTCAAAAGTGCCAAAGTGTAAAAAAAAGCGTTTACTGCTGACTGGTTTGAACTTTCAACTTATAACATGACAGAAAATAACACTTTCTTGAACTGCAAATGAGAACTTAAACTTTTGGGGGCATTTGTTGTTAAAAAAATCATTTTGTCGGTCAAAAGTGCCAAAAGTGTCAAAAAAGCGTTTTCGGTTCTATGACTGTTTTGAATTTTAAACTTACAACGTTGCATAAAATAACACTTTCTTGAACTGCAAATGAGAACTTCAACTTTTGGGTGCATTTGTTTCTACAAAAAATCATTTTGTCAGTCAAAAGTACCAAAAGTGTCAAAAAAGTGTTTTCGGCTCTAACTATTACTGGTTTGAAGTTTCAACTGACAACATGAGAAAAAATAAAACTTTCTTGAACATCAAATGAGAACTTCAACTTTTGGGTGCATTTGTTGCTAAAAAAAATCATTTTGTCAGTCAAAAGTACCAAAAGTGTCAAAAAAGCGTTTTCGGCTCTATGACTGTTTTGAATTTTAAACTTACAATGTGGCATAAAATAACAATTTCTTGAACATCAAATGAGAACTTAAACTTTTGGGTGCATTTGTTGCTAAAAAAAATCATTTTGTCAGTCAAAAGTGCCAAAAATGTCAAAAAAGCGTTTTCGGCTCTATGACTGTTTTGAATTTTAAACTTACAACGTTGCATAAAATAACACTTTCTTGAACTGCAAATGAGAACTTCAACTTTTGGGTGCATTTGTTTCTAAAAAAAATCATTTTGTCAGTCAAAAGTGTCAAAAAAGCGTTTTTGGCTCTATGACTGATTTGAATTTTAAACTTACAATGTGGCATAAAATAACAATTTTTTGAACATCAAATGAGAACTTCAACTTTTGGGTGCGTTTTTTGCTAAAAATCATTTTGTCAGTCAAAAGTGCAAAAAATGTCAAAAAAGCGTTTTCGGCTCTATGATTGTTTTGAATTTTAAACTTACAACGTTGCATAAAATAACACTTTCTTGAACTGCAAATGAGAACTTCAACTTTTGGGTGCATTTGTTTCTAAAAAAAATCATTTTGTCAGTCAAAAGTGTCAAAAAAGTGTTTTCTGCTCTAACTATTACTGGTTTGAAGTTTCAACTGACAACATGAGAAAAAATAAAACTTTCTTGAACATCAAATGAGAACTTTAACTTTTGGGTGCATTTGTTGCTAAAAAAAATCATTTTGTCAGTCAAAAGTACCAAAAGTGTCAAAAAAGCGTTTTCGGCTCTATGACTGTTTTGAATTTTAAACTTACAATGTGGCATAAAATAACACTTTCTTGAACATCAAATGAGAACCTCAACTTTTGGGTGCGTTTTTTGCTAAAAAATCATTTTGTCAGTCAAAAGTGCCAAAAATGTCACAAAAAGCGTTTTCGGCTCTATGACTGTTTTGAATTTTAAACTTACAACGTTGCATAAAATAACACTTTCTTGAACTGCAAATGAGAATTTTGACTTTTAGGTGCGTTTTTAGCTAAAAAATCATTTTGTCAGTCAAAAGTGTAAAAAAAAGCGTTTACTGCTGACTGGTTTGAACTTTCAACTTATAACATGACAGAAAATAACACTTTCTTGAACTGCAAATGAGAACTTAAACTTTTGGGGGCATTTGTTGTTAAAAAAATCATTTTGTCGGTCAAAAGTGCCAAAAGTGTCAAAAAAGCGTTTTCGGTTCTATGACTGTTTTGAATTTTAAACTTACAACGTTGCATAAAATAACACTTTCTTGAACTGCAAATGAGAACTTCAACTTTTGGGTGCATTTGTTTCTACAAAAAATCATTTTGTCAGTCAAAAGTGCCAAAAGTGTCAAAAAAGTGTTTTCGGCTCTAACTATTACTGGTTTGAAGTTTCAACTGACAACATGAGAAAAAATAACACTTTCTTGAACTGCAAATGAGAACTTCAACTTTTGGGTGCATTTGTTGCTAAAAAAAATCATTTTGTAAGTCAAAAGTACCAAAAGTGTCAAAAAAGCGTTTTCGGCTCTATGACTGTTTTGAATTTTAAACTTACAATGTGGCATAAAATAACAATTTCTTGAACATCAAATGAGAACTTCAACTTTTGGGTGCGTTTTTTGCTAAAAAATCATTTTGTCAGTCAAAAGTGCCAAAAGTGTCAAAAAAGCGTTTTCGGCTCTATGACTGTTTTGAATTTTAAACTTACAATGTGGCATAAAATAACAATTTCTTGAACATCAAATGAGAACTTCAACTTTTGGGTTTGTTTTTTGCTAAAAATCATTTTGTCAGTCAAAAGTGCAAAAAATGTCAAAAAAGCGTTTTCGGCTCTATGATTGTTTTGAATTTTAAACTTACAACGTTGCATAAAATAACACTTTCTTGAACTGCAAATGAGAACTTCAACTTTTGGGTGCATTTGTTTCTAAAAAAAATCATTTTGTCAGTCAAAAGTGTCAAAAAAGTGTTTTCGGCTCTAACTATTACTGGTTTGAAGTTTCAACTGACAACATGAGAAAAAATAAAACTTTCTTGAACATCAAATGAGAACTTCAACTTTTGGGTGCATTTGTTGCTAAAAAAAATCATTTTGTCAGTCAAAAGTACCAAAAGTGTCAAAAAAGCGTTTTCGGCTCTATGACTGTTTTGAATTTTAAACTTACAATGTGGCATAAAATAACAATTTCTTGAACATCAAATGAGAACTTCAACTTTTGGGTGCGTTTTTTGCTAAAAAATCATTTTGTCAGTCAAAAGTGCCAAAAATGTCAAAAAAGCGTTTTCGGCTCTATGACTGTTTTGAATTTTAAACTTACAAAGTGGCATAAAATAACACTTTCTTGAACATCAAATGAGAACTTCAACTTTTGGGTGCGTTTTTTGCTAAAAAATCATTTTGTCAGTCAAAAGTGCCAAAAATGTCAAAAAAGCGTTTTCGGCTCTATGACTGTTTTGAATTTTAAACTTACAAAGTGGCATAAAATAACACTTTCTTGAAATGCAAATGAGAACTTCAACTTTTGTGTGCATTTGTTGCTAAAAAAAATCATTTTGTCAGTCAAAAGTACCAAAAGTGTCAAAAAAGCGTTTTCGGCTCTATGACTGTTTTGAATTTTAAACTTACAATGTGGCATAAAATAACAATTTCTTGAACATCAAATGAAAACTTCAACTTTTGGGTGCGTTTTTTGCTAAAAAATCATTTTTTCAGTCAAAAGTGCCAAAAGTGTCAAAAAAGCGTTTTTGGCTCTATGACTGTTTTGAATTTTAAACTTACAATGTGGCATAAAATAACACTTTCTTGAACTGCAAATGAGAACTTCAACTTTTGGGTGCCTTTGTTTCTAAAAAAAATCATTTTGTCAGTCAAAATTGCCAAAAGTGTCAAAAAAGTGTTTTCGGCTCTATGACTGTTTTGAATTTTAAACTTACAATGTGGCATAAAATAACAATTTCTTGAACATCAAATGAGAACTTCAACTTTTGGGTGCGCTTTTTGCTAAAAAATCATTTTGTCAGTCAAAAGTGCCAAAAATGTCAAAAAAGCGTTTTCGGCTCTATGACTGTTTTGAATTTTAAACTTACAAAGTGGCATAAAATAACACTTTCTTGAAATGCAAATGAGAACTTCAACTTTTGTGTGCATTTGTTGCTAAAAAAAATCATTTTGTCAGTCAAAAGTACCAAAAGTGTCAAAAAAGCGTGTTCGGCTCTATGACTGTTTTGAATTTTAATCTTACAATGTGGCATAAAATAACAATTTCTTGAACATCAAATGAGAACCTCAACTTTTGGGTGCGTTTTTTGCTAAAAAATCATTTTTTCAGTCAAAAGTGCCAAAAGTGTCAAAAAAGCGTTTTCGGCTCTATGACTGTTTTGAATTTTAAACTTACAATGTGGCATAAAATAACACTTTCTTGAACTGCAAATGAGAACTTCAACTTTTGGGTGCATTTGTTTCTAAAAAAAATCATTTTGTCAGTCAAAAGTGCCAAAAGTGTCAAAAAAGTGTTTTCGGTTCTAACTATTACTGGTTTGAAGGTTCAACTGACAACATGAGAAAAAATAAAACTTTCTTGAACATCAAATGAGAACTTCAACTTTTGGGTGCATTTGTTGCTAAAAAAAATCATTTTGTCAGTCAAAAGTACCAAAAGTGTCAAAAAAGCGTTTTCGGCTCTATGACTGTTTTGAATTTTAAACTTACAATGTGGCATAGAATAACAATTTCTTGAACATCAAATGAGAACTTCAATTTTTGGGTGCGTTTTTTGCTAAAAAATCATTTTGTCAGTCAAAAGTGCCAAAAGTGTCAAAAAAGCGTTTTCGGCTCTATGACTGTTTTGAATTTTAAACTTACAATGTGGCATAAAATAACACTTTCTTGAACTGCAAATGAGAACTTCAACTTTTGGGTGCATTTGTTTCTAAAAAAAATCATTTTGACACTCAAAAGTGCCAAAAGTGTCAAAAAAGTGTTTTCGGCTCTAACTATTACTGGTTTGAAGTTTCAACTGACAACATGAGAAAAAATAAAACTTTCTTGAACATCAAATGAGAACTTCAACTTTTGGGTGCATTTGTTGCTAAAAAAAAATCATTTTGTCAGTCAAAAGTACCAAAAGTGTCAAAAAAGCGTGTTCGGCTCTATGACTGTTTTGAATTTTAAACTTACAATGTGGCATAAAATAACAATTTCTTGAACATCAAATGAGAACCTCAACTTTTGGGCGCGTTTTTTGCTAAAAAATCATTTTTTCAGTCAAAAGTGCCAAAAGTGTCAAAAAAGCGTTTTCGGCTCTATGACTGTTTTGAATTTTAAACTTACAATGTGGCATAAAATAACACTTTCTTGAACTGCAAATGAGAACTTCAACTTTTGGGGGCATTTGTTGTTAAAAAAATCATTTTGTCGGTCAAAAGTGCCAAAAGTGTCAAAAAAGCGTTTTCGGTTCTATGACTGTTTTGAATTTTAAACTTACAACGTTGCATAAAATAACACTTTCTTGAACTGCAAATGAGAACTTCAACTTTTGGGTGCATTTGTTTCTACAAAAAATCATTTTGTCAGTCAAAAGTGCCAAAAGTGTCAAAAAAGTGTTTTCGGCTCTAACTATTACTGGTTTGAAGTTTCAACTGACAACATGAGAAAAAATAAAACTTTCTTGAACATCAAATGAGAACTTCAACTTTTGGGTGCATTTGTTGCTAAAAAAAATCATTTTGTCAGTCAAAAGTACCAAAAGTGTCAAAAAAGCGTTTTCGGCTCTATGACTGTTTTGAATTTTAAACTTACAATGTGGCATAAAATAACAATTTCTTGAACATCAAATGAGAACTTAAACTTTTGGGTGCATTTGTTGCTAAAAAAAATCATTTTGTCAGTCAAAAGTGCCAAAAATGTCAAAAAAGCGTTTTCGGCTCTATGACTGTTTTGAATTTTAAACTTACAACGTTGCATAAAATAACACTTTCTTGAACTGCAAATGAGAACTTCAACTTTTGGGTGCATTTGTTTCTAAAAAAAATCATTTTGTCAGTCAAAAGTGTCAAAAAAGCGTTTTTGGCTCTATGACTGATTTGAATTTTAAACTTACAATGTGGCATAAAATAACAATTTCTTGAACATCAAATGAGAACTTCAACTTTTGGGTGCGTTTTTTGCTAAAAATCATTTTGTCAGTCAAAAGTGCAAAAAATGTCAAAAAAGCGTTTTCGGCTCTATGATTGTTTTGAATTTTAAACTTACAACGTTGCATAAAATAACACTTTCTTGAACTGCAAATGAGAACTTCAACTTTTGGGTGCATTTGTTTCTAAAAAAAATCATTTTGTCAGTCAAAAGTGTCAAAAAAGTGTTTTCTGCTCTAACTATTACTGGTTTGAAGTTTCAACTGACAACATGAGAAAAAATAAAACTTTCTTGAACATCAAATGAGAACTTTAACTTTTGGGTGCATTTGTTGCTAAAAAAAATCATTTTGTCAGTCAAAAGTACCAAAAGTGTCAAAAAAGCGTTTTCGGCTCTATGACTGTTTTGAATTTTAAACTTACAATGTGGCATAAAATAACACTTTCTTGAACATCAAATGAGAACCTCAACTTTTGGGTGCGTTTTTTGCTAAAAAATCATTTTGTCAGTCAAAAGTGCCAAAAATGTCACAAAAAGCGTTTTCGGCTCTATGACTGTTTTGAATTTTAAACTTACAACGTTGCATAAAATAACACTTTCTTGAACTGCAAATGAGAATTTTGACTTTTAGGTGCGTTTTTAGCTAAAAAATCATTTTGTCAGTCAAAAGTGTAAAAAAAAGCGTTTACTGCTGACTGGTTTGAACTTTCAACTTATAACATGACAGAAAATAACACTTTCTTGAACTGCAAATGAGAACTTAAACTTTTGGGGGCATTTGTTGTTAAAAAAATCATTTTGTCGGTCAAAAGTGCCAAAAGTGTCAAAAAAGCGTTTTCGGTTCTATGACTGTTTTGAATTTTAAACTTACAACGTTGCATAAAATAACACTTTCTTGAACTGCAAATGAGAACTTCAACTTTTGGGTGCATTTGTTTCTACAAAAAATCATTTTGTCAGTCAAAAGTGCCAAAAGTGTCAAAAAAGTGTTTTCGGCTCTAACTATTACTGGTTTGAAGTTTCAACTGACAACATGAGAAAAAATAACACTTTCTTGAACTGCAAATGAGAACTTCAACTTTTGGGTGCATTTGTTGCTAAAAAAAATAATTTTGTCAGTCAAAAGTACCAAAAGTGTCAAAAAAGCGTTTTCGGCTCTATGACTGTTTTGAATTTTAAACTTACAATGTGGCATAAAATAACAATTTCTTGAACATCAAATGAGAACTTCAACTTTTGGGTGCGTTTTTTGCTAAAAAATCATTTTTTCAGTCAAAAGTGCCAAAAGTGTCAAAAAAGCGTTTTCGGCTCTATGACTGTTTTGAATTTTAAACTTACAATGTGGCATAAAATAACAATTTCTTGAACATCAAATGAGAACTTCAACTTTTGGGTTTGTTTTTTGCTAAAAATCATTTTGTCAGTCAAAAGTGCAAAAAATGTCAAAAAAGCGTTTTCGGCTCTATGATTGTTTTGAATTTCAAACTTACAACGTTGCATAAAATAACACTTTCTTGAACTGCAAATGAGAACTTCAACTTTTGGGTGCATTTGTTTCTAAAAAAAATCATTTTGTCAGTCAAAAGTGTCAAAAAAGTGTTTTCGGCTCTAACTATTACTGGTTTGAAGTTTCAACTGACAACATGAGAAAAAATAAAACTTTCTTGAACATCAAATGAGAACTTCAACTTTTGGGTGCATTTGTTGCTAAAAAAAATCATTTTGTCAGTCAAAAGTACCAAAAGTGTCAAAAAAGCGTTTTCGGCTCTATGACTGTTTTGAATTTTAAACTTACAATGTGGCATAAAATAACAATTTCTTGAACATCAAATGAGAACTTCAACTTTTGGGTGCGTTTTTTGCTAAAAAATCATTTTGTCAGTCAAAAGTGCCAAAAATGTCAAAAAAGCGTTTTCGGCTCTATGACTGTTTTGAATTTTAAACTTACAAAGTGGCATAAAATAACACTTTCTTGAAATGCAAATGAGAACTTAAACTTTTGTGTGCATTTGTTGCTAAAAAAAATCATTTTGTCAGTCAAAAGTACCAAAAGTGTCAAAAAAGCGTTTTCGGCTCTATGACTGTTTTGAATTTTAAACTTACAATGTGGCATAAAATAAAACTTTCTTGAACATCAAATGAGAACTTCAACTTTTGGGTGCGTTTTTTGCTAAAAAATCATTTTGTCAGTCAAAAGTGCCAAAAATGTCAAAAAAGCGTTTTCGGCTCTATGACTGTTTTGAATTTTAAACTTACAAAGTGGCATAAAATAACACTTTCTTGAAATGCAAATGAGAACTTCAACTTTTGTGTGCATTTGTTGCTAAAAAAAATCATTTTGTCAGTCAAAAGTACCAAAAGTGTCAAAAAAGCGTTTTCGGCTCTATGACTGTTTTAAATTTTAAACTTATAATGTGGCATAAAATAACAATTTCTTGAACATCAAATGAAAACTTCAACTTTTGGGTGCGTTTTTTGCTAAAAAAAATCATTTTGTCAGTCAAAAGTACCAAAAGTGTCAAAAAAGCGTTTTCGGCTCTATGACTGTTTTGAATTTTAAACTTACAATGTGGCATAAAATAACAATTTCTTGAACATCAAATGAGAACTTCAACTTTTGGGTGCGTTTTTTGCTAAAAAATCATTTTGTCAGTCAAAAGTGCCAAAAATGTCAAAAAAGCGTTTTCGGCTCTATGACTGTTTTGAATTTTAAACTTACAAAGTGGCATAAAATAACACTTTCTTGAACATCAAATGAGAACTTCAACTTTTGGGTGCGTTTTTTGCTAAAAAATCATTTTGTCAGTCAAAAGTGCCAAAAATGTCAAAAAAGCGTTTTCGGCTCTATGACTGTTTTGAATTTTAAACTTACAAAGTGGCATAAAATAACACTTTCTTGAAATGCAAATGAGAACTTCAACTTTTGTGTGCATTTGTTGCTAAAAAAAATCATTTTGTCAGTCAAAAGTACCAAAAGTGTCAAAAAAGCGTTTTCGGCTCTATGACTGTTTTGAATTTTAAACTTACAATGTGGCATAAAATAACAATTTCTTGAACATCAAATGAAAACTTCAACTTTTGGGTGCGTTTTTTGCTAAAAAATCATTTTTTCAGTCAAAAGTGCCAAAAGTGTCAAAAAAGCGTTTTTGGCTCTATGACTGTTTTGAATTTTAAACTTACAATGTGGCATAAAATAACACTTTCTTGAACTGCAAATGAGAACTTCAACTTTTGGGTGCCTTTGTTTCTAAAAAAAATCATTTTGTCAGTCAAAATTGCCAAAAGTGTCAAAAAAGTGTTTTCGGCTCTATGACTGTTTTGAATTTTAAACTTACAATGTGGCATAAAATAACAATTTCTTGAACATCAAATGAGAACTTCAACTTTTGGGTGCATTTGTTGCTAAAAAATCATTTTGTCAGTCAAAAGTGCCAAAAATGTCAAAAAAGCGTTTTCGGCTCTATGACTGTTTTGAATTTTAAACTTACAAAGTGGCATAAAATAACACTTTCTTGAAATGCAAATGAGAACTTCAACTTTTGTGTGCATTTGTTGCTAAAAAAAATCATTTTGTCAGTCAAAAGTACCAAAAGTGTCAAAAAAGCGTGTTCGGCTCTATGACTGTTTTGAATTTTAATCTTACAATGTGGCATAAAATAACAATTTCTTGAACATCAAATGAGAACCTCAACTTTTGGGTGCGTTTTTTGCTAAAAAATCATTTTTTCAGTCAAAAGTGCCAAAAGTGTCAAAAAAGCGTTTTCGGCTCTATGACTGTTTTGAATTTTAAACTTACAATGTGGCATAAAATAACACTTTCTTGAACTGCAAATGAGAACTTCAACTTTTGGGTGCATTTGTTTCTACAAAAAATCATTTTGTCAGTCAAAAGTGCCAAAAGTGTCAAAAAAGTGTTTTCGGCTCTAACTATTACTGGTTTGAAGTTTCAACTGACAACATGAGAAAAAATAAAACTTTCTTGAACATCAAATGAGAACTTCAACTTTTGGGTGCATTTGTTGCTAAAAAAAATCATTTTGTCAGTCAAAAGTACCAAAAGTGTCAAAAAAGCGTTTTCGGCTCTATGACTGTTTTGAATTTTAAACTTACAATGTGGCATAAAATAACAATTTCTTGAACATCAAATGAGAACTTAAACTTTTGGGTGCATTTGTTGCTAAAAAAAATCATTTTGTCAGTCAAAAGTGCCAAAAATGTCAAAAAAGCGTTTTCGGCTCTATGACTGTTTTGAATTTTAAACTTACAACGTTGCATAAAATAACACTTTCTTGAACTGCAAATGAGAACTTCAACTTTTGGGTGCATTTGTTTCTAAAAAAAATCATTTTGTCAGTCAAAAGTGTCAAAAAAGCGTTTTTGGCTCTATGACTGATTTGAATTTTAAACTTACAATGTGGCATAAAATAACAATTTCTTGAACATCAAATGAGAACTTCAACTTTTGGGTGCGTTTTTTGCTAAAAATCATTTTGTCAGTCAAAAGTGCAAAAAATGTCAAAAAAGCGTTTTCGGCTCTATGATTGTTTTGAATTTTAAACTTACAACGTTGCATAAAATAACACTTTCTTGAACTGCAAATGAGAACTTCAACTTTTGGGTGCATTTGTTTCTAAAAAAAATCATTTTGTCAGTCAAAAGTGTCAAAAAAGTGTTTTCTGCTCTAACTATTACTGGTTTGAAGTTTCAACTGACAACATGAGAAAAAATAAAACTTTCTTGAACATCAAATGAGAACTTTAACTTTTGGGTGCATTTGTTGCTAAAAAAAATCATTTTGTCAGTCAAAAGTACCAAAAGTGTCAAAAAAGCGTTTTCGGCTCTATGACTGTTTTGAATTTTAAACTTACAATGTGGCATAAAATAACACTTTCTTGAACATCAAATGAGAACCTCAACTTTTGGGTGCGTTTTTTGCTAAAAAATCATTTTGTCAGTCAAAAGTGCCAAAAATGTCACAAAAAGCGTTTTCGGCTCTATGACTGTTTTGAATTTTAAACTTACAACGTTGCATAAAATAACACTTTCTTGAACTGCAAATGAGAATTTTGACTTTTAGGTGCGTTTTTAGCTAAAAAATCATTTTGTCAGTCAAAAGTGTAAAAAAAAGCGTTTACTGCTGACTGGTTTGAACTTTCAACTTATAACATGACAGAAAATAACACTTTCTTGAACTGCAAATGAGAACTTAAACTTTTGGGGGCATTTGTTGTTAAAAAAATCATTTTGTCGGTCAAAAGTGCCAAAAGTGTCAAAAAAGCGTTTTCGGTTCTATGACTGTTTTGAATTTTAATCTTACAACGTTGCATAAAATAACACTTTCTTGAACTGCAAATGAGAACTTCAACTTTTGGGTGCATTTGTTTCTACAAAAAATCATTTTGTCAGTCAAAAGTGCCAAAAGTGTCAAAAAAGTGTTTTCGGCTCTAACTATTACTGGTTTGAAGTTTCAACTGACAACATGAGAAAAAATAACACTTTCTTGAACTGCAAATGAGAACTTCAACTTTTGGGTGCATTTGTTGCTAAAAAAAATCATTTTGTCAGTCAAAAGTACCAAAAGTGTCAAAAAAGCGTTTTCGGCTCTATGACTGTTTTGAATTTTAAACTTACAATGTGGCATAAAATAACAATTTCTTGAACATCAAATGAGAACTTCAACTTTTGGGTGCGTTTTTTGCCAAAAAATCATTTTGTCAGTCAAAAGTGCCAAAAATGTCAAAAAAGCGTTTTCGGCTCTATGACTGTTTTGAATTTTAAACTTACAAAGTGGCATAAAATAACACTTTCTTGAAATGCAAATGAGAACTTAAACTTTTGTGTGCATTTGTTGCTAAAAAAAATCATTTTGTCAGTCAAAAGTACCAAAAGTGTCAAAAAAGCGTTTTCGGCTCTATGACTGTTTTGAATTTTAAACTTACAATGTGGCATAAAATAAAACTTTCTTGAACATCAAATGAGAACTTCAACTTTTGGGTGCGTTTTTTGCTAAAAAATCATTTTGTCAGTCAAAAGTGCCAAAAATGTCAAAAAAGCGTTTTCGGCTCTATGACTGTTTTGAATTTTAAACTTACAAAGTGGCATAAAATAACACTTTCTTGAAATGCAAATGAGAACTTCAACTTTTGTGTGCATTTGTTGCTAAAAAAAATCATTTTGTCAGTCAAAAGTACCAAAAGTGTCAAAAAAGCGTTTTCGGCTCTATGACTGTTTTGAATTTTAAACTTACAATGTGGCATAAAATAACAATTTCTTGAACATCAAATGAAAACTTCAACTTTTGGGTGCGTTTTTTGCTAAAAAAAATCATTTTGTCAGTCAAAAGTACCAAAAGTGTCAAAAAAGCGTTTTTGGCTCTATGACTGTTTTGAATTTTAAACTTACAATGTGGCATAAAATAACACTTTCTTGAACTGCAAATGAGAACTTCAACTTTTGGGTGCCTTTGTTTCTAAAAAAAATCATTTTGTCAGTCAAAATTGCCAAAAGTGTCAAAAAAGTGTTTTCGGCTCTATGACTGTTTTGAATTTTAAACTTACAATGTGGCATAAAATAACAATTTCTTGAACATCAAATGAGAACTTCAACTTTTGGGTGCGCTTTTTGCTAAAAAATCATTTTGTCAGTCAAAAGTGCCAAAAATGTCAAAAAAGCGTTTTCGGCTCTATGACTGTTTTGAATTTTAAACTTACAAAGTGGCATAAAATAACACTTTCTTGAAATGCAAATGAGAACTTCAACTTTTGGGTGCATTTGTTGCTAAAAAAAATCATTTTGTCAGTCAAAAGTACCAAAAGTGTCAAAAAAGCGTTTTCGGCTCTATGACTGTTTTGAATTTTAAACTTACAATGTGGCATAGAATAACAATTTCTTGAACATCAAATGAGAACTTCAATTTTTGGGTGCGTTTTTTGCTAAAAAATCATTTTGTCAGTCAAAAGTGCCAAAAGTGTCAAAAAAGCGTTTTCGGCTCTATGACTGTTTTGAATTTTAAACTTACAATGTGGCATAAAATAACACTTTCTTGAACTGCAAATGAGAACTTCAACTTTTGGGTGCATTTGTTTCTAAAAAAAATCATTTTGACACTCAAAAGTGCCAAAAGTGTCAAAAAAGTGTTTTCGGCTCTAACTATTACTGGTTTGAAGTTTCAACTGACAACATGAGAAAAAATAAAACTTTCTTGAACATCAAATGAGAACTTCAACTTTTGGGTGCATTTGTTGCTAAAAAAAATCATTTTGTCAGTCAAAAGTACCAAAAGTGTCAAAAAAGCGTGTTCGGCTCTATGACTGTTTTGAATTTTAAACTTACAATGTGGCATAAAATAACAATTTCTTGAACATCAAATGAGAACCTCAACTTTTGGGCGCGTTTTTTGCTAAAAAATCATTTTTTCAGTCAAAAGTGCCAAAAGTGTCAAAAAAGCGTTTTCGGCTCTATGACTGTTTTGAATTTTAAACTTACAATGTGGCATAAAATAACACTTTCTTGAACTGCAAATGAGAACTTCAACTTTTGGGTGCATTTGTTTCTAAAAAAAATCATTTTGTCAGTCAAAAGTGTCAAAAAAGTGTTTTCGGCTCTATGACTGTTTTGAATTTTAAACTTACAATGTGGCATAAAATAACAATTTCTTGAACATCAAATGAGAACTTCAACTTTTGGGTGCGCTTTTTGCTAAAAAATCATTTTGTCAGTCAAAAGTGCCAAAAATGTCAAAAAAGCGTTTTCGGCTCTATGACTGTTTTGAATTTTAAACTTACAAAGTGGCATAAAATAACACTTTCTTGAAATGCAAATGAGAACTTCAACTTTTGGGTGCATTTGTTGCTAAAAAAAATCATTTTGTCAGTCAAAAGTACCAAAAGTGTCAAAAAAGCGTTTTCGGCTCTATGACTGTTTTGAATTTTAAACTTACAATGTGGCATAGAATAACAATTTCTTGAACATCAAATGAGAACTTCAATTTTTGGGTGCGTTTTTTGCTAAAAAATCTTTTTGTCAGTCAAAAGTGCCAAAAGTGTCAAAAAAGCGTTTTCGGCTCTATGACTGTTTTGAATTTTAAACTTACAATGTGGCATAAAATAACACTTTCTTGAACTGCAAATGAGAACTTCAACTTTTGGGTGCATTTGTTTCTAAAAAAAATCATTTTGACACTCAAAAGTGCCAAAAGTGTCAAAAAAGTGTTTTCGGCTCTAACTATTACTGGTTTGAAGTTTCAACTGACAACATGAGAAAAAATAAAACTTTCTTGAACATCAAATGAGAACTTCAACTTTTGGGTGCATTTGTTGCTAAAAAAAATCATTTTGTCAGTCAAAAGTACCAAAAGTGTCAAAAAAGCGTGTTCGGCTCTATGACTGTTTTGAATTTTAAACTTACAATGTGGCATAAAATAACAATTTCTTGAACATCAAATGAGAACCTCAACTTTTGGGCGCGTTTTTTGCTAAAAAATCATTTTTTCAGTCAAAAGTGCCAAAAGTGTCAAAAAAGCGTTTTCGGCTCTATAACTGTTTTGAATTTTAAACTTACAATGTGGCATAAAATAACACTTTCTTGAACTGCAAATGAGAACTTCAACTTTTGGGTGCATTTGTTTCTAAAAAAAATCATTTTGTCAGTCAAAAGTGTCAAAAAAGTGTTTTCGGCTCTATGACTGTTTTGAATTTTAAACTTACAATGTGGCATAAAATAACAATTTCTTGAACATCAAATGAGAACTTCAACTTTTGGGTGCGCTTTTTGCTAAAAAATCATTTTGTCAGTCAAAAGTGCCAAAAATGTCAAAAAAGCGTTTTCGGCTCTATGACTGTTTTGAATTTTAAACTTACAAAGTGGCATAAAATAACACTTTCTTGAAATGCAAATGAGAACTTCAACTTTTGTGTGCATTTGTTGCTAAAAAAAATCATTTTGTCAGTCAAAAGTACCAAAAGTGTCAAAAAAGCGTTTTCGGCTCTATGACTGTTTTGAATTTTAAACTTACAATGTGGCATAAAATAACAATTTCTTGAACATCAAATGAGAACTTCAACTTTTGGGTGCGTTTTTTGCTAAAAAATCATTTTGTCAGTCAAAAGTGCCAAAAATGTCAAAAAAGCGTTTTCGGCTCTATGACTGTTTTGAATTTTAAACTTACAAAGTGGCATAAAATAACACTTTCTTGAAATGCAAATGAGAACTTCAACTTTTGTGTGCATTTGTTGCTAAAAAAAATCATTTTGTCAGTCAAAAGTACCAAAAGTGTCAAAAAAGCGTTTTCGGCTCTATGACTGTTTTGAATTTTAAACTTACAATGTGGCATAAAATAACAATTTCTTGAACATCAAATGAAAACTTCAACTTTTGGGTGCGTTTTTTGCTAAAAAAAATCATTTTGTCAGTCAAAAGTACCAAAAGTGTCAAAAAAGCGTTTTCGGCTCTATGACTGTTTTGAATTTTAAACTTACAATGTGGCATAAAATAACAATTTCTTGAACATCAAATGAGAACTTCAACTTTTGGGTGCGTTTTTTGCTAAAAAATCATTTTGTCAGTCAAAAGTGCCAAAAATGTCAAAAAAGCGTTTTCGGCTCTATGACTGTTTTGAATTTTAAACTTACAAAGTGGCATAAAATAACACTTTCTTGAACATCAAATGAGAACTTCAACTTTTGGGTGCGTTTTTTGCTAAAAAATCATTTTGTCAGTCAAAAGTGCCAAAAATGTCAAAAAAGCGTTTTCGGCTCTATGACTGTTTTGAATTTTAAACTTACAAAGTGGCATAAAATAACACTTTCTTGAAATGCAAATGAGAACTTCAACTTTTGTGTGCATTTGTTGCTAAAAAAAATCATTTTGTCAGTCAAAAGTACCAAAAGTGTCAAAAAAGCGTTTTCGGCTCTATGACTGTTTTGAATTTTAAACTTACAATGTGGCATAAAATAACAATTTCTTGAACATCAAATGAAAACTTCAACTTTTGGGTGCGTTTTTTGCTAAAAAATCATTTTTTCAGTCAAAAGTGCCAAAAGTGTCAAAAAAGCGTTTTCGGCTCTATGACTGTTTTGAATTTTAAACTTACAATGTGGCATAAAATAACACTTTCTTGAACTGCAAATGAGAACTTCAACTTTTGGGTGCATTTGTTTCTAAAAAAAATCATTTTGTCAGTCAAAAGTGTCAAAAAAGTGTTTTCGGCTCTATGACTGTTTTGAATTTTAAACTTACAATGTGGCATAAAATAACAATTTCTTGAACATCAAATGAGAACTTCAACTTTTGGGTGCGCTTTTTGCTAAAAAATCATTTTGTCAGTCAAAAGTGCCAAAAATGTCAAAAAAGCGTTTTCGGCTCTATGACTGTTTTGAATTTTAAACTTACAAAGTGGCATAAAATAACACTTTCTTGAAATGCAAATGAGAACTTCAACTTTTGGGTGCATTTGTTGCTAAAAAAAATCATTTTGTCAGTCAAAAGTACCAAAAGTGTCAAAAAAGCGTTTTCGGCTCTATGACTGTTTTGAATTTTAAACTTACAATGTGGCATAGAATAACAATTTCTTGAACATCAAATGAGAACTTCAATTTTTGGGTGCGTTTTTTGCTAAAAAATCTTTTTGTCAGTCAAAAGTGCCAAAAGTGTCAAAAAAGCGTTTTCGGCTCTATGACTGTTTTGAATTTTAAACTTACAATGTGGCATAAAATAACACTTTCTTGAACTGCAAATGAGAACTTCAACTTTTGGGTGCATTTGTTTCTAAAAAAAATCATTTTGACACTCAAAAGTGCCAAAAGTGTCAAAAAAGTGTTTTCGGCTCTAACTATTACTGGTTTGAAGTTTCAACTGACAACATGAGAAAAAATAAAACTTTCTTGAACATCAAATGAGAACTTCAACTTTTGGGTGCATTTGTTGCTAAAAAAAATCATTTTGTCAGTCAAAAGTACCAAAAGTGTCAAAAAAGCGTGTTCGGCTCTATGACTGTTTTGAATTTTAAACTTACAATGTGGCATAAAATAACAATTTCTTGAACATCAAATGAGAACCTCAACTTTTGGGCGCGTTTTTTGCTAAAAAATCATTTTTTCAGTCAAAAGTGCCAAAAGTGTCAAAAAAGCGTTTTCGGCTCTATAACTGTTTTGAATTTTAAACTTACAATGTGGCATAAAATAACACTTTCTTGAACTGCAAATGAGAACTTCAACTTTTGGGTGCATTTGTTTCTAAAAAAAATCATTTTGTCAGTCAAAAGTGTCAAAAAAGTGTTTTCGGCTCTATGACTGTTTTGAATTTTAAACTTACAATGTGGCATAAAATAACAATTTCTTGAACATCAAATGAGAACTTCAACTTTTGGGTGCGCTTTTTGCTAAAAAATCATTTTGTCAGTCAAAAGTGCCAAAAATGTCAAAAAAGCGTTTTCGGCTCTATGACTGTTTTGAATTTTAAACTTACAAAGTGGCATAAAATAACACTTTCTTGAAATGCAAATGAGAACTTCAACTTTTGTGTGCATTTGTTGCTAAAAAAAATCATTTTGTCAGTCAAAAGTACCAAAAGTGTCAAAAAAGCGTTTTCGGCTCTATGACTGTTTTGAATTTTAAACTTACAATGTGGCATAAAATAACAATTTCTTGAACATCAAATGAGAACTTCAACTTTTGGGTGCGTTTTTTTCTAAAAAATCATTTTGTCAGTCAAAAGTGCCAAAAGTGTCAAAAAAGCGTTTTCGGCTCTTTGACTGTTTTGAATTTTAAACTTACAATGTGGCATAAAATAACACTTTCTTGAACATCAAATGAGAACCTCAACTTTTGGGTGCGTTTTTTGCTAAAAAATCATTTTGTCAGTCAAAAGTGCCAAAAATGTCACAAAAAGCGTTTTCGGCTCTATGACTGTTTTGAATTTTAAACTTACAACGTTGCATAAAATAACACTTTCTTGAACTGCAAATGAGAATTTTGACTTTTAGGTGCGTTTTTAGCTAAAAAATCATTTTGTCAGTCAAAAGTGCCAAAAGTGTAAACAAAAGCGTTTACTGCTGACTGGTTTGAAGTTTCAACTTATAACATGACAGAAAATAACACTTTCTTGAACTGCAAATGAGAACTTAAACTTTTGGGGGCATTTGTTGTTAAAAAAATCATTTTGTCGGTCAAAAGTGCCAAAAGTGTCAAAAAAGCGTATTCGGTTCTATGACTGTTTTGAATTTTAAACTTACAACGTTGCATAAAATAACACTTTCTTGAACTGCAAATGAGAACTTCAACTTTTGGGTGCATTTGTTTCTACAAAAAATCATTTTGTCAGTCAAAAGTGCCAAAAGTGTCAAAAAAGTGTTTTCGGCTCTATGACTGTTTTGAATTTTAAACTTACAATGTGGCATAAAATAACAATTTCTTGAACATCAAATGAGAACTTCAACTTTTGGGTGCGTTTTTTGCTAAAAATCATTTTGTCAGTCAAAAGTGCAAAAAATGTCAAAAAAGCGTTTTCAGCTCTATGATTGTTTTGAATTTTAAACTTACAACGTTGCATAAAATAACACTTTCTTGAACTGCAAATGAGAACTTCAACTTTTGGGTGCATTTGTTTCTAAAAAAAATCATTTTGTCAGTCAAAAGTGTCAAAAAAGTGTTTTCGGCTCTAACTATTACTGGTTTGAAGTTTCAACTGACAACATGAGAAAAAATAAAACTTTCTTGAACATCAAATGAGAACTTCAACTTTTGGGTGCATTTGTTGCTAAAAAAAATCATTTTGTCAGTCAAAAGTACCAAAAGTGTCAAAAAAGCGTTTTCGGCTATATGACTGTTTTGAATTTTAAACTTACAATGTGGCATAAAATAACAATTTCTTGAACATCAAATGAGAACTTCAACTTTTGGGTGCGTTTTTTGCTAAAAAATCATTTTGTCAGTCAAAAGTGCCAAAAATGTCAAAAAAGCGTTTTCGGCTCTATGACTGTTTTGAATTTTAAACTTACAACGTTGCATAAAATAACACTTTCTTGAACTGCAAATGAGAATTTTGACTTTTAGGTGCGTTTTTAGCTAAAAAATCATTTTGTCAGTCAAAAGTGCCAAAAAAGTGTTTTCGGCTCTAACTATTACTGGTTTGAAGTTTCAACTGACAACATGAGAAAAAATAAAACTTTCTTGAACATCAAATGAGAACTTCAACTTTTGGGTGCATTTGTTGCTAAAAAAAATCATTTTGTCAGTCAAAAGTACCAAAAGTGTCAAAAAAGCGTTTTCGGCTATATGACTGTTTTGAATTTTAAACTTACAATGTGGCATAAAATAACAATTTCTTGAACATCAAATGAGAACTTCAACTTTTGGGTGCGTTTTTTGCTAAAAAATCATTTTGTCAGTCAAAAGTGCCAAAAATGTCAAAAAAGCGTTTTCGGCTCTATGACTGTTTTGAATTTTAAACTTACAACGTTGCATAAAATAACACTTTCTTGAACTGCAAATGAGAATTTTGACTTTTAGGTGCGTTTTTAGCTAAAAAATCATTTTGTCAGTCAAAAGTGCCAAAAGTGTAAACAAAAGCGTTTACTGCTGACTGGTTTGAAGTTTCAACTTATAACATGACAGAAAATAACACTTTCTTGAACTGCAAATGAGAACTTAAACTTTTGGGGGCATTTGTTGTTAAAAAAATCATTTTGTCGGTCAAAAGTGCCAAAAGTGTCAAAAAAGCGTATTCGGTTCTATGACTGTTTTGAATTTTAAACTTACAACGTTGCATAAAATAACACTTTCTTGAACTGCAAATGAGAACTTCAACTTTTGGGTGCATTTGTTTCTACAAAAAATCATTTTGTCAGTCAAAAGTGCCAAAAGTGTCAAAAAAGTGTTTTCGGCTCTATGACTGTTTTGAATTTTAAACTTACAATGTGGCATAAAATAACAATTTCTTGAACATCAAATGAGAACTTCAACTTTTGGGTGCGTTTTTTGCTAAAAATCATTTTGTCAGTCAAAAGTGCAAAAAATGTCAAAAAAGCGTTTTCAGCTCTATGATTGTTTTGAATTTTAAACTTACAACGTTGCATAAAATAACACTTTCTTGAACTGCAAATGAGAACTTCAACTTTTGGGTGCATTTGTTTCTAAAAAAAATCATTTTGTCAGTCAAAAGTGTCAAAAAAGTGTTTTCGGCTCTAACTATTACTGGTTTGAAGTTTCAACTGACAACATGAGAAAAAATAAAACTTTCTTGAACATCAAATGAGAACTTCAACTTTTGGGTGCATTTGTTGCTAAAAAAAATCATTTTGTCAGTCAAAAGTACCAAAAGTGTCAAAAAAGCGTTTTCGGCTATATGACTGTTTTGAATTTTAAACTTACAATGTGGCATAAAATAACAATTTCTTGAACATCAAATGAGAACTTCAACTTTTGGGTGCGTTTTTTGCTAAAAAATCATTTTGTCAGTCAAAAGTGCCAAAAATGTCAAAAAAGCGTTTTCGGCTCTATGACTGTTTTGAATTTTAAACTTACAAAGTGGCATAAAATAACACTTTCTTGAAATGCAAATGAGAACTTCAACTTTTGTGTGCATTTGTTGCTAAAAAAAATCATTTTGTCAGTCAAAAGTACCAAAAGTGTCAAAAAAGCGTTTTCGGCTCTATGACTGTTTTGAATTTTAAACTTACAATGTGGCATAAAATAACAATTTCTTGAACAAAAAATGAGAACTTCAACTTTTGGGTGCGTTTTTTGCTAAAAAATCATTTTTTCAGTCAAAAGTGCCAAAAGTGTCAAAAAAGCGTTTTCGGCTCTATGACTGTTTTGAATTTTAAACTTACAATGTGGCATAAAATAACACTTTCTTGAACTGCAAATGAGATCTTCAACTTTTGGGTGCATTTGTTTCTAAAAAAAATCATTTTGTCAGTCAAAAGTGCCAAAAGTGTCAAAAAAGTGTTTTCGGCTCTATGACTGTTTTGAATTTTAAACTTACAAAGTGGCATAAAATAACACTTTCTTGAAATGCAAATGAGAACTTCAACTTTTGTGTGCATTTGTTGCTAAAAAAAATCATTTTTTCAGTCAAAAGTGCCAAAAGTGTCAAAAAAGCGTTTTCGGCTCTATGACTGTTTTGAATTTTAAACTTACAATGTGGCATAAAATAACACTTTCTTGAACTGCAAATGAGAACTTCAACTTTTGGGTGCATTTGTTTCTAAAAAAAAATCATTTTTTCAGTCAAAAGTGCCAAAAGTGTCAAAAAAGTGTTTTCGGCTCTATGACTCTTTTGAATTTTAAACTTACAATGTGGCATAAAATAACAATTTCTTGAACATCAAATGAGAACTTCAACTTTTGGGTGCGCTTTTTGCTAAAAAATCATTTTGTCAGTCAAAAGTGCCAAAAATGTCAAAAAAGCGTTTTCGGCTCTATGACTGTTTTGAATTTTAAACTTACAAAGTGGCATAAAATAACAATTTCTTGAAATGCAAATGAGAACTTCAACTTTTGGGTGCATTTGTTGCTAAAAAAAATCATTTTGTCAGTCAAAAGTACCAAAAGTGTCAAAAAAGCGTTTTCGGCTCTATGACTGTTTTGAATTTTAAACTTACAATGTGGCATAAAATAACAATTTCTTGAACATCAAATGAGAACTTAAACTTTTGGGTGCGTTTTTTTTTTAAAAATCATTTTGTCAGTCAAAAGTGCCAAAAGTGTCAAAAAAGTGTTTTTGGCTCTATGACTGTTTTGAATTTTAAACTTACAATGTGGCATAAAATAACACTTTCTTGAACATCAAATGAGAACCTCAACTTTTGGGTGCGTTTTTTGCTAAAAAATCATTTTGTCAGTCAAAAGTGCCAAAAATGTCACAAAAAGCGTTTTCGGCTCTATGACTGTTTTGAATTTTAAGCTTACAACGTTGCATAAAATAACACTTTCTTGAACTGCAAATGAGAATTTTGACTTTTAGGTGCGTTTTTAGCTAAAAAATCATTTTGTCAGTCAAAAGTGCCAAAAGTGTAAAAAAAAGCGTTTACTGCTGACTGGTTTGAACTTTCAACTTATAACATGACAGAAAATAACACTTTCTTGAACTGCAAATGAGAACTTAAACTTTTGGGGGCATTTGTTGTTAAAAAAATCATTTTGTCGGTCAAAAGTGCCAAAAGTGTCAAAAAAGCGTTTTCGGTTCTATGACTGTTTTGAATTTTAAACTTACAACGTTGCATAAAATAACACTTTCTTGAACTGCAAATGAGAACTTCAACTTTTGGGTGCATTTGTTTCTAAAAAAAATCATTTTGTCAGTCAAAAGTGTCAAAAAAGTGTTTTCGGCTCTAACTATTACTGGTTTGAAGTTTCAACTGACAACATGAGAAAAAATAAAACTTTCTTGAACATCAAATGAGAACTTCAACTTTTGGGTGCATTTGTTGCTAAAAAAAAATCATTTTGTCAGTCAAAAGTACCAAAAGTGTCAAAAAAGCGTTTTCGGCTCTATGACTGTTTTGAATTTTAAACTTACAATGTGGCATAAAATAAAACTTTCTTGAACATCAAATGAGAACTTCAACTTTTGGGTGCGTTTTTTGCTAAAAAATCATTTTGTCAGTCAAAAGTGCCAAAAATGTCAAAAAAGCGTTTTCGGCTCTATGACTGTTTTGAATTTTAAACTTACAAAGTGGCATAAAATAACACTTTCTTGAAATGCAAATGAGAACTTCAACTTTTGTGTGCATTTGTTGCTAAAAAAAATCATTTTGTCAGTCAAAAGTACCAAAAGTGTCAAAAAAGCGTTTTCGGCTCTATGACTGTTTTGAATTTTAAACTTACAATGTGGCATAAAATAACAATTTCTTGAACATCAAATGAAAACTTCAACTTTTGGGTGCGTTTTTTGCTAAAAAATCATTTTTTCAGTCAAAAGTGCCAAAAGTGTCAAAAAAGCGTTTTCGGCTCTATGACTGTTTTGAATTTTAAACTTACAATGTGGCATAAAATAACACTTTCTTGAACTGCAAATGAGAACTTCAACTTTTGGGTGCCTTTGTTTCTAAAAAAAATCATTTTGTCAGTCAAAATTGCCAAAAGTGTCAAAAAAGTGTTTTCGGCTCTATGACTGTTTTGAATTTTAAACTTACAATGTGGCATAAAATAACAATTTCTTGAACATCAAATGAGAACTTCAACTTTTGGGTGCGCTTTTTGCTAAAAAATCATTTTGTCAGTCAAAAGTGCCAAAAATGTCAAAAAAGCGTTTTCGGCTCTATGACTGTTTTGAATTTTAAACTTACAATGTGGCATAAAATAACAATTTCTTGAACATCAAATGAGAACTTAAACTTTTGGGTGCATTTGTTGCTAAAAAAAATCATTTTGTCAGTCAAAAGTGCCAAAAATGTCAAAAAAGCTTTTTCGGCTCTATGACTGTTTTGAATTTTAAACTTACAACGTTGCATAAAATAACACTTTCTTGAACTGCAAATGAGAACTTCAACTTTTGGGTGCATTTGTTTCTAAAAAAAATCATTTTGTCAGTCAAAAGTGTCAAAAAAGCGTTTTTGGCTCTATGACTGATTTGAATTTTAAACTTACAATGTGGCATAAAATAACAATTTCTTGAACATCAAATGAGAACTTCAACTTTTGCGTGCGTTTTTTGCTAAAAATCATTTTGTCAGTCAAAAGTGCAAAAAATGTCAAAAAAGCGTTTTCGGCTCTATGATTGTTTTGAATTTAAAACTTACAACGTTGCATAAAATAACACTTTCTTGAACTGCAAATGAGAACTTCAACTTTTAGGTGCATTTGTTTCTAAAAAAAATCATTTTGTCAGTCAAAAGTGTCAAAAAAGTGTTTTCTGCTCTAACTATTACTGGTTTGAAGTTTCAACTGACAACATGAGAAAAAATGAAACTTTCTTGAACATCAAATGAGAACTTCAACTTTTGGGTGCATTTGTTGCTAAAAAAAAATCATTTTGTCAGTCAAAAGTACCAAAAGTGTCAAAAAAGCGTTTTCGGCTCTATGACTGTTTTGAATTTTAAACTTACAATGTGGCATAAAATAAAACTTTCTTGAACATCAAATGAGAACTTCAACTTTTGGGTGCGTTTTTTGCTAAAAAATCATTTTGTCAGTCAAAAGTGCCAAAAATGTCAAAAAAGCGTTTTCGGCTCTATGACTGTTTTGAATTTTAAACTTACAATGTGGCATAAAATAACAATTTCTTGAACATCAAATGAGAACTTAAACTTTTGGGTGCATTTGTTGCTAAAAAAAATCATTTTGTCAGTCAAAAGTGCCAAAAATGTCAAAAAAGCTTTTTCGGCTCTATGACTGTTTTGAATTTTAAACTTACAACGTTGCATAAAATAACACTTTCTTGAACTGCAAATGAGAACTTCAACTTTTGGGTGCATTTGTTTCTAAAAAAAATCATTTTGTCAGTCAAAAGTGTCAAAAAAGCGTTTTTGGCTCTATGACTGATTTGAATTTTAAACTTACAATGTGGCATAAAATAACAATTTCTTGAACATCAAATGAGAACTTCAACTTTTGCGTGCGTTTTTTGCTAAAAATCATTTTGTCAGTCAAAAGTGCAAAAAATGTCAAAAAAGCGTTTTCGGCTCTATGATTGTTTTGAATTTAAAACTTACAACGCTGCATAAAATAACACTTTCTTGAACTGCAAATGAGAACTTCAACTTTTAGGTGCATTTGTTTCTAAAAAAAATCATTTTGTCAGTCAAAAGTGTCAAAAAAGTGTTTTCTGCTCTAACTATTACTGGTTTGAAGTTTCAACTGACAACATGAGAAAAAATGAAACTTTCTTGAACATCAAATGAGAACTTCAACTTTTGGGTGCATTTGTTGCTAAAAAAAAATCATTTTGTCAGTCAAAAGTACCAAAAGTGTCAAAAAAGCGTTTTCGGCTCTATGACTGTTTTGAATTTTAAACTTACAATGTGGCATAAAATAAAACTTTCTTGAACATCAAATGAGAACTTCAACTTTTGGGTGCGTTTTTTGCTAAAAAATCATTTTGTCAGTCAAAAGTGCCAAAAATGTCAAAAAAGCGTTTTCGGCTCTATGACTGTTTTGAATTTTAAACTTACAAAGTGGCATAAAATAACACTTTCTTGAAATGCAAATGAGAACTTCAACTTTTGTGTGCATTTGTTGCTAAAAAAAATCATTTTGTCAGTCAAAAGTACCAAAAGTGTCAAAAAAGCGTTTTCGGCTCTATGACTGTTTTGAATTTTAAACTTACAATGTGGCATAAAATAACAATTTCTTGAACATCAAATGAGAACTTCAACTTTTGGGTGCGTTTTTTGCTAAAAAATCATTTTTTCAGTCAAAAGTGCCAAAAGTGTCAAAAAAGCGTTTTCGGCTCTATGACTGTTTTGAATTTTAAACTTACAATGTGGCATAAAATAACCCTTTCTTGAACTGCAAATGAGATCTTCAACTTTTGGGTGCATTTGTTTCTAAAAAAAATCATTTTGTCAGTCAAAAATACCAAAAGTGTCAAAAAAGCGTTTTCGGCTCTATGACTGTTTTGAATTTTAAACTTACAATGTGGCATAAAATAACAATTTCTTGAACTGCAAATGAGAACTTAAACTTTTGGGTGCATTTGTTGCTAAAAAAAATCATTTTGTCAGTCAAAAGTGTCAAAAAAGCGTTTTTGGCTCTATGACTGATTTGAATTTTAAACTTACAATGTGGCATAAAATAACAATTTCTTGAACATCAAATGAGAACTTCAACTTTTGCGTGCGTTTTTTGCTAAAAATCATTTTGTCAGTCAAAAGTGCAAAAAATGTCAAAAAAGCGTTTTCGGCTCTATGATTGTTTTGAATTTAAAACTTACAACGTTGCATAAAATAACACTTTCTTGAACTGCAAATGAGAACTTCAACTTTTAGGTGCATTTGTTTCTAAAAAAAATCATTTTGTCAGTCAAAAGTGTCAAAAAAGTGTTTTCTGCTCTAACTATTACTGGTTTGAAGTTTCAACTGACAACATGAGAAAAAATGAAACTTTCTTGAACATCAAATGAGAACTTCAACTTTTGGGTGCATTTGTTGCTAAAAAAAAATCATTTTGTCAGTCAAAAGTACCAAAAGTGTCAAAAAAGCGTTTTCGGCTCTATGACTGTTTTGAATTTTAAACTTACAATGTGGCATAAAATAAAACTTTCTTGAACATCAAATGAGAACTTCAACTTTTGGGTGCGTTTTTTGCTAAAAAATCATTTTGTCAGTCAAAAGTGCCAAAAATGTCAAAAAAGCGTTTTCGGCTCTATGACTGTTTTGAATTTTAAACTTACAAAGTGGCATAAAATAACACTTTCTTGAAATGCAAATGAGAACTTCAACTTTTGTGTGCATTTGTTGCTAAAAAAATCATTTTGTCAGTCAAAAGTACCAAAAGTGTCAAAAAAGCGTTTTCGGCTCTATGACTGTTTTGAATTTTAAACTTACAATGTGGCATAAAATAACAATTTCTTGAACATCAAATGAGAACTTCAACTTTTGGGTGCGTTTTTTGCTAAAAAATCATTTTTTCAGTCAAAAGTGCCAAAAGTGTCAAAAAAGCGTTTTCGGCTCTATGACTGTTTTGAATTTTAAACTTACAATGTGGCATAAAATAACCCTTTCTTGAACTGCAAATGAGATCTTCAACTTTTGGGTGCATTTGTTTCTAAAAAAAATCATTTTGTCAGTCAAAAGTGCCAAAAGTGTCAAAAAAGTGTTTTCGGCTCTATGACTGTTTTGAATTTTAAACTTACAAAGTGGCATAAAATAACACTTTCTTGAAATGCAAATGAGAACTTCAACTTTTGTGTGCATTTGTTGCTAAAAAAAATCATTTTTTCAGTCAAAAGTGCCAAAAGTGTCAAAAAAGCGTTTTCGGCTCTATGACTGTTTTGAATTTTAAACTTACAATGTGGCATAAAATAACACTTTCTTGAACTGCAAATGAGAACTTCAACTTTTGGGTGCATTTGTTTCTAAAAAAAATCATTTTGTCAGTCAAAAGTGCCAAAAGTGTCAAAAAAGTGTTTTCGGCTCTATGACTGTTTTGAATTTTAAACTTACAATGTGGCATAAAATAACAATTTCTTGAACATCAAATGAGAACTTCAACTTTTGGGTGCGCTTTTTGCTAAAAAATCATTTTGTCAGTCAAAAGTGCCAAAAATGTCAAAAAAGCGTTTTCGGCTCTATGACTGTTTTGAATTTTAAACTTACAAAGTGGCATAAAATAACACTTTCTTGAAATGCAAATGAGAACTTCAACTTTTGGGTGCATTTGTTGCTAAAAAAAATCATTTTGTCAGTCAAAAGTACCAAAAGTGTCAAAAAAGCGTTTTCGGCTCTATGACTGTTTTGAATTTTAAACTTACAATGTGGCATAAAATAACAATTTCTTGAACATCAAATGAGAACTTCAACTTTTGGGTGCGTTTTTTTCTAAAAAATCATTTTGTCAGTCAAAAGTGCCAAAAGTGTCAAAAAAGTGTTTTTGGCTCTATGACTGTTTTGAATTTTAAACTTACAATGTGGCATAAAATAACACTTTCTTGAACATCAAATGAGAACCTCAACTTTTGGGTGCGTTTTTTGCTAAAAAATCATTTTGTCAGTCAAAAGTGCCAAAAATGTCACAAAAAGCGTTTTCGGCTCTATGACTGTTTTGAATTTTAAGCTTACAACGTTGCATAAAATAACACTTTCTTGAACTGCAAATGAGAATTTTGACTTTTAGGTGCGTTTTTAGCTAAAAAATCATTTTGTCAGTCAAAAGTGCCAAAAGTGTAAAAAAAAGCGTTTACTGCTGACTGGTTTGAACTTTCAACTTATAACATGACAGAAAATAACACTTTCTTGAACTGCAAATGAGAACTTCAACTTTTGGGTGCATTTGTTTCTAAAAAAAATCATTTTGTCAGTCAAAAGTGTCAAAAAAGTGTTTTCGGCTCTAACTATTACTGGTTTGAAGTTTCAACTGACAACATGAGAAAAAATAAAACTTTTTTGAACATCAAATGAGAACTTCAACTTTTGGGTGCATTTGTTGCTAAAAAAAAAATCATTTTGTCAGTCAAAAGTACCAAAAGTGTCAAAAAAGCGTTTTCGGCTCTATGACTGTTTTGAATTTTAAACTTACAATGTGGCATAAAATAACACTTTCTTGAACTGCAAATGAGAACTTAAACTTTTGGGTGCGTTTTTTGCTAAAAAATCATTTTGTCAGTCAAAAGTGCCAAAAATGTCAAAAAAGCGTTTTCGGCTCTATGACTGTTTTGAATTTTAAACTTACAAAGTGGCATAAAATAACACTTTCTTGAAATGCAAATGAGAACTTCAACTTTTGGGTGCATTTGTTGCTAAAAAAAATCATTTTGTCAGTCAAAAGTACCAAAAGTGTCAAAAAAGCGTTTTCGGCTCTATGACTGTTTTGAATTTTAAACTTACAATGTGGCATAAAATAACAATTTCTTGAACATCAAATGAGAACTTCAACTTTTGGGTGCGTTTTTTTCTAAAAAATCATTTTGTCAGTCAAAAGTGCCAAAAGTGTCAAAAAAGTGTTTTCGGCTCTATGACTGTTTTGAATTTTAAACTTACAAAGTGGCATAAAATAACACTTTCTTGAAATTCAAATGAGAACTTCAACTTTTGTGTGCATTTGTTGCTAAAAAAAATCATTTTTTCAGTCAAAAGTGCCAAAAATGTCAAAAAAGCGTTTTCGGCTCTATGACTGTTTTGAATTTTAAACTTACAATGTGGCATAAAATAACACTTTCTTGAACATCAAATGAGAACCTCAACTTTTGGGTGCGTTTTTTGCTAAAAAATCATTTTGTCAGTCAAAAGTGCCAAAAATGTCACAAAAAGCGTTTTCGGCTCTATGACTGTTTTGAATTTTAAGCTTACAACGTTGCATAAAATAACACTTTCTTGAACTGCAAATGAGAATTTTGACTTTTAGGTGCGTTTTTAGCTAAAAAATCATTTTGTCAGTCAAAAGTGCCAAAAGTGTAAAAAAAAGCGTTTACTGCTGACTGGTTTGAACTTTCAACTTATAACATGACAGAAAATAACACTTTCTTGAACTGCAAATGAGAACTTCAACTTTTGGGGGCATTTGTTGTTAAAAAAATCATTTTGTCGGTCAAAAGTGCCAAAAGTGTCAAAAAAGCGTTTTCGGTTCTATGACTGTTTTGAATTTTAAACTTACAACGTTGCATAAAATAACACTTTCTTGAACTGCAAATGAGAACTTCAACTTTTGGGTGCATTTGTTTCTAAAAAAAATCATTTTGTCAGTCAAAAGTGTCAAAAAAGTGTTTTCGGCTCTAACTATTACTGGTTTGAAGTTTCAACTGACAACATGAGAAAAAATAAAACTTTCTTGAACATCAAATGAGAACTTCAACTTTTGGGTGCATTTGTTGCTAAAAAAAATCATTTTGTCAGTCAAAAGTACCAAAAGTGTCAAAAAAGCGTTTTCGGCTCTATGACTGTTTTGAATTTTAAACTTACAATGTTGCATAAAATAAAACTTTCTTGAACATCAAATGAGAACTTCAACTTTTGGGTGCGTTTTTTGCTAAAAAATCATTTTGTCAGTCAAAAGTGCCAAAAATGTCAAAAAAGCGTTTTCGGCTCTATGACTGTTTTGAATTTTAAACTTACAAAGTGGCATAAAATAACACTTTCTTGAAATGCAAATGAGAACTTCAACTTTTGTGTGCATTTGTTGCTAAAAAAAATCATTTTGTCAGTCAAAAGTACCAAAAGTGTCAAAAAAGCGTTTTCGGCTCTATGACTGTTTTGAATTTTAAACTTACAATGTGGCATAAAATAACAATTTCTTGAACATCAAATGAAAACTTCAACTTTTGGGTGCGTTTTTTGCTAAAAAATCATTTTTTCAGTCAAAAGTGCCAAAAGTGTCAAAAAAGCGTTTTTGGCTCTATGACTGTTTTGAATTTTAAACTTACAATGTGGCATAAAATAACACTTTCTTGAACTGCAAATGAGAACTTCAACTTTTGGGTGCCTTTGTTTCTAAAAAAAATCATTTTGTCAGTCAAAATTGCCAAAAGTGTCAAAAAAGTGTTTTCGGCTCTATGACTGTTTTGAATTTTAAACTTACAATGTGGCATAAAATAACAATTTCTTGAACATCAAATGAGAACTTCAACTTTTGGGTGCGCTTTTTGCTAAAAAATCATTTTGTCAGTCAAAAGTGCCAAAAATGTCAAAAAAGCGTTTTCGGCTCTATGACTGTTTTGAATTTTAAACTTACAAAGTGGCATAAAATAACACTTTCTTGAAATGCAAATGAGAACTTCAACTTTTGTGTGCATTTGTTGCTAAAAAAAATCATTTTGTCAGTCAAAAGTACCAAAAGTGTCAAAAAAGCGTTTTCGGCTCTATGACTGTTTTGAATTTTAAACTTACAATGTGGCATAAAATAACAATTTCTTGAACATCAAATGAGAACCTCAACTTTTGGGTGCGTTTTTTGCTAAAAAATCATTTTTTCAGTCAAAAGTGCCAAAAGTGTCAAAAAAGCGTTTTCGGCTCTATGACTGTTTTGAATTTTAAACTTACAATGTGGCATAAAATAACACTTTCTTGAACTGCAAATGAGAACTTCAACTTTTGGGTGCATTTGTTTCTAAAAAAAATCATTTTGTCAGTCAAAAGTGCCAAAAGTGTCAAAAAAGTGTTTTCGGCTCTAACTATTACTGGTTTGAAGTTTCAACTGACAACATGAGAAAAAATAAAACTTTCTTGAACATCAAATGAGAACTTCAACTTTTGGGTGCATTTGTTGCTAAAAAAAATCATTTTGTCAGTCAAAAGTACCAAAAGTGTCAAAAAAGCGTTTTCGGCTCTATGACTGTTTTGAATTTTAAATTTACAATGTGGCATAGAATAACAATTTCTTGAACATCAAATGAGAACTTCAATTTTTGGGTGCGTTTTTTGCTAAAAAATCATTTTGTCAGTCAAAAGTGCCAAAAGTGTCAAAAAAGCGTTTTCGGCTCTATGACTGTTTTGAATTTTAAACTTACAATGTGGCATAAAATAACACTTTCTTGAACTGCAAATGAGAACTTCAACTTTTGGGTGCATTTGTTTCTAAAAAAAATCATTTTGACACTCAAAAGTGCCAAAAGTGTCAAAAAAGTGTTTTCGGCTCTAACTATTACTGGTTTGAAGTTTCAACTGACAACATGAGAAAAAATAAAACTTTCTTGAACATCAAATGAGAACTTCAACTTTTGGGTGCATTTGTTGCTAAAAAAAATCATTTTGTCAGTCAAAAGTACCAAAAGTGTCAAAAAAGCGTTTTCGGCTCTATGACTGTTTTGAATTTTAAACTTACAATGTGGCATAGAATAACAATTTCTTGAACATCAAATGAGAACTTCAACTTTTGGGTGCGTTTTTTGCTAAAAAATCATTTTTTCAGTCAAAAGTGCCAAAAGTGTCAAAAAAGCGTTTTCGGCTCTATGACTGTTTTGAATTTTAAACTTACAATGTGGCATAAAATAACACTTTCTTGAACTGCAAATGAGATCTTCAACTTTTGGGTGCATTTGTTTCTAAAAAAAATCATTTTGTCAGTCAAAAGTGCCAAAAGTGTCAAAAAAGTGTTTTCGGCTCTATGACTGTTTTGAATTTTAAACTTACAAAGTGGCATAAAATAACACTTTCTTGAAATTCAAATGAGAACTTCAACTTTTGTGTGCATTTGTTGCTAAAAAAAATCATTTTTTCAGTCAAAAGTGCCAAAAATGTCAAAAAAGCGTTTTCGGCTCTATGACTGTTTTGAATTTTAAACTTACAATGTGGCATAAAATAACACTTTCTTGAACTGCAAATGAGAACTTCAACTTTTGGGTGCATTTGTTTCTAAAAAAAATCATTTTGTCAGTCAAAAGTGCCAAAAGTGTCAAAAAAGTGTTTTCGGCTCTATGACTGTTTTGAATTTTAAACTTACAATGTGGCATAAAATAACAATTTCTTGAACATCAAATGAGAACTTCAACTTTTGGGTGCGCTTTTTGCTAAAAAATCATTTTGTCAGTCAAAAGTGCCAAAAATGTCAAAAAAGCGTTTTCGGCTCTATGACTGTTTTGAATTTTAAACTTACAAAGTGGCATAAAATAACACTTTCTTGAAATGCAAATGAGAACTTCAACTTTTGGGTGCATTTGTTGCTAAAAAAAATCATTTTGTCAGTCAAAAGTACCAAAAGTGTCAAAAAAGCGTTTTCGGCTCTATGACTGTTTTGAATTTTAAACTTACAATGTGGCATAAAATAACAATTTCTTGAACATCAAATGAGAACTTCAACTTTTGGGTGCGTTTTTTTCTAAAAAATCATTTTGTCAGTCAAAAGTGCCAAAAGTGTCAAAAAAGTGTTTTTGGCTCTATGACTGTTTTGAATTTTAAACTTACAATGTGGCATAAAATAACACTTTCTTGAACATCAAATGAGAACCTCAACTTTTGGGTGCGTTTTTTGCTAAAAAATCATTTTGTCAGTCAAAAGTGCCAAAAATGTCACAAAAAGCGTTTTCGGCTCTATGACTGTTTTGAATTTTAAGCTTACAACGTTGCATAAAATAACACTTTCTTGAACTGCAAATGAGAATTTTGACTTTTAGGTGCGTTTTTAGCTAAAAAATCATTTTGTCAGTCAAAAGTGCCAAAAGTGTAAAAAAAAGCGTTTACTGCTGACTGGTTTGAACTTTCAACTTATAACATGACAGAAAATAACACTTTCTTGAACTGCAAATGAGAACTTCAACTTTTGGGGGCATTTGTTGTTAAAAAAATCATTTTGTCGGTCAAAAGTGCCAAAAGTGTCAAAAAAGCGTTTTCGGTTCTATGACTGTTTTGAATTTTAAACTTACAACGTTGCATAAAATAACACTTTCTTGAACTGCAAATGAGAACTTCAACTTTTGGGTGCATTTGTTTCTAAAAAAAATCATTTTGTCAGTCAAAAGTGTCAAAAAAGTGTTTTCGGCTCTAACTATTACTGGTTTGAAGTTTCAACTGACAACATGAGAAAAAATAAAACTTTCTTGAACATCAAATGAGAACTTCAACTTTTGGGTGCATTTGTTGCTAAAAAAAATCATTTTGTCAGTCAAAAGTACCAAAAGTGTCAAAAAAGCGTTTTCGGCTCTATGACTGTTTTGAATTTTAAACTTACAATGTGGCATAAAATAAAACTTTCTTGAACATCAAATGAGAACTTCAACTTTTGGGTGCGTTTTTTGCTAAAAAATCATTTTGTCAGTCAAAAGTGCCAAAAATGTCAAAAAAGCGTTTTCGGCTCTATGACTGTTTTGAATTTTAAACTTACAAAGTGGCATAAAATAACACTTTCTTGAAATGCAAATGAGAACTTCAACTTTTGTGTGCATTTGTTGCTAAAAAAAATCATTTTGTCAGTCAAAAGTACCAAAAGTGTCAAAAAAGCGTTTTCGGCTCTATGACTGTTTTGAATTTTAAACTTACAATGTGGCATAAAATAACAATTTCTTGAACATCAAATGAAAACTTCAACTTTTGGGTGCGTTTTTTGCTAAAAAATCATTTTTTCAGTCAAAAGTGCCAAAAGACTCAAAAAAGCGTTTTTGGCTCTATGACTGTTTTGAATTTTAAACTTACAATGTGGCATAAAATAACACTTTCTTGAACTGCAAATGAGAACTTCAACTTTTGGGTGCCTTTGTTTCTAAAAAAAATCATTTTGTCAGTCAAAATTGCCAAAAGTGTCAAAAAAGTGTTTTCGGCTCTATGACTGTTTTGAATTTTAAACTTACAATGTGGCATAAAATAACAATTTCTTGAACATCAAATGAGAACTTCAACTTTTGGGTGCGCTTTTTGCTAAAAAATCATTTTGTCAGTCAAAAGTGCCAAAAATGTCAAAAAAGCGTTTTCGGCTCTATGACTGTTTTGAATTTTAAACTTACAAAGTGGCATAAAATAACACTTTCTTGAAATGCAAATGAGAACTTCAACTTTTGTGTGCATTTGTTGCTAAAAAAAATCATTTTGTCAGTCAAAAGTACCAAAAGTGTCAAAAAAGCGTGTTCGGCTCTATGACTGTTTTGAATTTTAAACTTACAATGTGGCATAAAATAACAATTTCTTGAACATCAAATGAGAACCTCAACTTTTGGGTGCGTTTTTTGCTAAAAAATCATTTTTTCAGTCAAAAGTGCCAAAAGTGTCAAAAAAGCGTTTTCGGCTCTATGACTGTTTTGAATTTTAAACTTACAATGTGGCATAAAATAACACTTTCTTGAACTGCAAATGAGAACTTCAACTTTTGGGTGCATTTGTTTCTAAAAAAAATCATTTTGTCAGTCAAAAGTGTCAAAAAAGTGTTTTCGGCTCTAACTATTACTGGTTTGAAGTTTCAACTGACAACATGAGAAAAAATAAAACTTTCTTGAACATCAAATGAGAACTTCAACTTTTGGGTGCATTTGTTGCTAAAAAAAATCATTTTGTCAGTCAAAAGTACCAAAAGTGTCAAAAAAGCGTTTTCGGCTCTATGACTGTTTTGAATTTTAAACTTACAATGTGGCATAGAATAACAATTTCTTGAACATCAAATGAGAACTTCAATTTTTGGGTGCGTTTTTTGCTAAAAAATCATTTTGTCAGTCAAAAGTGCCAAAAGTGTCAAAAAAGCGTTTTCGGCTCTATGACTGTTTTGAATTTTAAACTTACAATGTGGCATAAAATAACACTTTCTTGAACTGCAAATGAGAACTTCAACTTTTGGGTGCATTTGTTTCTAAAAAAAATCATTTTGACACTCAAAAGTGCCAAAAGTGTCAAAAAAGTGTTTTCGGCTCTAACTATTACTGGTTTGAAGTTTCAACTGTCAACATGAGAAAAAATAAAACTTTCTTGAACATCAAATTAGAACTTCAACTTTTGGGTGCATTTGTTGCTAAAAAAAATCATTTTGTCAGTCAAAAGTACCAAAAGTGTCAAAAAAGCGTTTTCGGCTCTATGACTGTTTTGAATTTTAAACTTACAATGTGGCATAGAATAACAATTTCTTGAACATCAAATGAGAACTTCAACTTTTGGGTGCGTTTTTTGCTAAAAAATCATTTTTTCAGTCAAAAGTGCCAAAAGTGTCAAAAAAGCGTTTTCGGCTCTATGACTGTTTTGAATTTTAAACTTACAATGTGGCATAAAATAACACTTTCTTGAACTGCAAATGAGATCTTCAACTTTTGGGTGCATTTGTTTCTAAAAAAAATCATTTTGTCAGTCAAAAGTGCCAAAAGTGTCAAAAAAGTGTTTTCGGCTCTATGACTGTTTTGAATTTTAAACTTACAAAGTGGCATAAAATAACACTTTCTTGAAATTCAAATGAGAACTTCAACTTTTGTGTGCATTTGTTGCTAAAAAAAATCATTTTTTCAGTCAAAAGTGCCAAAAATGTCAAAAAAGCGTTTTCGGCTCTATGACTGTTTTGAATTTTAAACTTACAATGTGGCATAAAATAACACTTTCTTGAACTGCAAATGAGAACTTCAACTTTTGGGTGCATTTGTTTCTAAAAAAAATCATTTTGTCAGTCAAAAGTGCCAAAAGTGTCAAAAAAGTGTTTTCGGCTCTATGACTGTTTTGAATTTTAAACTTACAATGTGGCATAAAATAACAATTTCTTGAACATCAAATGAGAACTTCAACTTTTGGGTGCGCTTTTTGCTAAAAAATCATTTTGTCAGTCAAAAGTGCCAAAAATGTCAAAAAAGCGTTTTCGGCTCTATGACTGTTTTGAATTTTAAACTTACAAAGTGGCATAAAATAACACTTTCTTGAAATGCAAATGAGAACTTCAACTTTTGGGTGCATTTGTTGCTAAAAAAAATCATTTTGTCAGTCAAAAGTACCAAAAGTGTCAAAAAAGCGTTTTCGGCTCTATGACTGTTTTGAATTTTAAACTTACAATGTGGCATAAAATAACAATTTCTTGAACATCAAATGAGAACTTCAACTTTTGGGTGCGTTTTTTTCTAAAAAATCATTTTGTCAGTCAAAAGTGCCAAAAGTGTCAAAAAAGTGTTTTTGGCTCTATGACTGTTTTGAATTTTAAACTTACAATGTGGCATAAAATAACACTTTCTTGAACATCAAATGAGAACCTCAACTTTTGGGTGCGTTTTTTGCTAAAAAATCATTTTGTCAGTCAAAAGTGCCAAAAATGTCACAAAAAGCGTTTTCGGCTCTATGACTGTTTTGAATTTTAAGCTTACAACGTTGCATAAAATAACACTTTCTTGAACTGCAAATGAGAATTTTGACTTTTAGGTGCGTTTTTAGCTAAAAAATCATTTTGTCAGTCAAAAGTGCCAAAAGTGTAAAAAAAGTGTTTTCGGCTCTAACTATTACTGGTTTGAAGTTTCAACTGACAACATGAGAAAAAATAAAACTTTCTTGAACATCAAATGAGAACTTCAACTTTTGGGTGCATTTGTTGCTAAAAAAAATCATTTTGTCAGTCAAAAGTACCAAAAGTGTCAAAAAAGCGTTTTCGGCTCTATGACTGTTTTGAATTTTAAACTTACAATGTGGCATAGAATAACAATTTCTTGAACATCAAATGAGAACTTCAACTTTTGGGTGCATTTGTTTCTAAAAAAAATCATTTTGACACTCAAAAGTGCCAAAAGTGTCAAAAAAGTGTTTTCGGCTCTAACTATTACTGGTTTGAAGTTTCAACTGACAACATGAGAAAAAATAAAACTTTCTTGAACATCAAATGAGAACTTCAACTTTTGGGTGCATTTGTTGCTAAAAAAAATCATTTTGTCAGTCAAAAGTACCAAAAGTGTCAAAAAAGCGTTTTCGGCTCTATGACTGTTTTGAATTTTAAACTTACAATGTGGCATAGAATAACAATTTCTTGAACATCAAATGAGAACTTCAACTTTTGGGTGCGTTTTTTGCTAAAAAATCATTTTTTCAGTCAAAAGTGCCAAAAGTGTCAAAAAAGCGTTTTCGGCTCTATGACTGTTTTGAATTTTAAACTTACAATGTGGCATAAAATAACACTTTCTTGAACTGCAAATGAGATATTCAACTTTTGGGTGCATTTGTTTCTAAAAAAAATCATTTTGTCAGTCAAAAGTGCCAAAAGTGTCAAAAAAGTGTTTTCGGCTCTATGACTGTTTTGAATTTTAAACTTACAACGTTGCATAAAATAACACTTTCTTGAACTGCAAATGAGAATTTTGACTTTTAGGTGCGTTTTTAGCTAAAAAATCATTTTGTCAGTCAAAAGTGCCAAAAGTGTAAAAAAAGTGTTTTCGGCTCTAACTATTACTGGTTTGAAGTTTCAACTGACAACATGAGAAAAAATAAAACTTTCTTGAACATCAAATGAGAACTTCAACTTTTGGGTGCATTTGTTGCTAAAAAAAATCATTTTGTCAGTCAAAAGTACCAAAAGTGTCAAAAAAGCGTTTTCGGCTCTATGACTGTTTTGAATTTTAAACTTACAATGTGGCATAGAATAACAATTTCTTGAACATCAAATGAGAACTTCAACTTTTGGGTGCATTTGTTTCTAAAAAAAATCATTTTGACACTCAAAAGTGCCAAAAGTGTCAAAAAAGTGTTTTCGGCTCTAACTATTACTGGTTTGAAGTTTCAACTGACAACATGAGAAAAAATAAAACTTTCTTGAACATCAAATGAGAACTTCAACTTTTGGGTGCATTTGTTGCTAAAAAAAATCATTTTGTCAGTCAAAAGTACCAAAAGTGTCAAAAAAGCGTTTTCGGCTCTATGACTGTTTTGAATTTTAAACTTACAATGTGGCATAGAATAACAATTTCTTGAACATCAAATGAGAACTTCAACTTTTGGGTGCATTTGTTTCTAAAAAAAAATCATTTTGTCAGTCAAAAGTGCCAAAAGTGTCAAAAAAGTGTTTTCGGCTCTATGACTGTTTTGAATTTTAAACTTACAATGTGGCATAAAATAACAATTTCTTGAACATCAAATGAGAACTTCAACTTTTGGGTGCGCTTTTTGCTAAAAAATCATTTTGTCAGTCAAAAGTGCCAAAAATGTCAAAAAAGCGTTTTCGGCTCTATGACTGTTTTGAATTTTAAACTTACAAAGTGGCATAAAATAACACTTTCTTGAAATGCAAATGAGAACTTCAACTTTTGGGTGCATTTGTTGCTAAAAAAAATCATTTTGTCAGTCAAAAGTACCAAAAGTGTCAAAAAAGCGTTTTCGGCTCTATGACTGTTTTGAATTTTAAACTTACAATGTGGCATAAAATAACAATTTCTTGAACATCAAATGAGAACTTCAACTTTTGGGTGCGTTTTTTTCTAAAAAATCATTTTGTCAGTCAAAAGTGCCAAAAGTGTCAAAAAAGTGTTTTCGGCTCTAACTATTACTGGTTTGAAGTTTCAACTGACAACATGAGAAAAAATAAAACTTTCTTGAACATCAAATGAGAACTTCAACTTTTGGGTGCATTTGTTGCTAAAAAAAATCATTTTGTCAGTCAAAAGTACCAAAAGTGTCAAAAAAGCGTTTTCGGCTCTATGACTGTTTTGAATTTTAAACTTACAATGTGGCATAGAATAACAATTTCTTGAACATCAAATGAGAACTTCAACTTTTGGGTGCATTTGTTTCTAAAAAAAATCATTTTGACACTCAAAAGTGCCAAAAGTGTCAAAAAAGTGTTTTCGGCTCTAACTATTACTGGTTTGAAGTTTCAACTGACAACATGAGAAAAAATAAAACTTTCTTGAACATCAAATGAGAACTTCAACTTTTGGGTGCATTTGTTGCTAAAAAAAATCATTTTGTCAGTCAAAAGTACCAAAAGTGTCAAAAAAGCGTTTTCGGCTCTATGACTGTTTTGAATTTTAAACTTACAATGTGGCATAGAATAACAATTTCTTGAACATCAAATGAGAACTTCAACTTTTGGGTGCATTTGTTTCTAAAAAAAATCATTTTGTCAGTCAAAAGTGCCAAAAGTGTCAAAAAAGTGTTTTCGGCTCTATGACTGTTTTGAATTTTAAACTTACAATGTGGCATAAAATAACAATTTCTTGAACATCAAATGAGAACTTCAACTTTTGGGTGCGCTTTTTGCTAAAAAATCATTTTGTCAGTCAAAAGTGCCAAAAATGTCAAAAAAGCGTTTTCGGCTCTATGACTGTTTTGAATTTTAAACTTACAAAGTGGCATAAAATAACACTTTCTTGAAATGCAAATGAGAACTTCAACTTTTGGGTGCATTTGTTGCTAAAAAAAATCATTTTGTCAGTCAAAAGTACCAAAAGTGTCAAAAAAGCGTTTTCGGCTCTATGACTGTTTTGAATTTTAAACTTACAATGTGGCATAAAATAACAATTTCTTGAACATCAAATGAGAACTTCAACTTTTGGGTGCGTTTTTTTCTAAAAAATCATTTTGTCAGTCAAAAGTGCCAAAAGTGTCAAAAAAGTGTTTTTGGCTCTATGACTGTTTTGAATTTTAAACTTACAAAGTGGCATAAAATAACACTTTCTTGAAATGCAAATGAGAACTTCAACTTTTGGGTGCATTTGTTGCTAAAAAAAATCATTTTGTCAGTCAAAAGTACCAAAAGTGTCAAAAAAGCGTTTTCGGCTCTATGACTGTTTTGAATTTTAAACTTACAATGTGGCATAAAATAACAATTTCTTGAACATCAAATGAGAACTTCAACTTTTGGGTGCGTTTTTTTCTAAAAAATCATTTTGTCAGTCAAAAGTGCCAAAAGTGTCAAAAAAGTGTTTTTGGCTCTATGACTGTTTTGAATTTTAAACTTACAACGTTGCATAAAATAACGCTTTCTTGAACTGCAAATGAGAATTTTGACTTTTAGGTGCGTTTTTAGCTAAAAAATCATTTTGTCAGTCAAAAGTGCCAAAAGTGTAAAAAAAGTGTTTTCGGCTCTAACTATTACTGGTTTGAAGTTTCAACTGACAACATGAGAAAAAATAAAACTTTCTTGAACATCAAATGAGAACTTCAACTTTTGGGTGCATTTGTTGCTAAAAAAAATCATTTTGTCAGTCAAAAGTACCAAAAGTGTCAAAAAAGCGTTTTCGGCTCTATGACTGTTTTGAATTTTAAACTTACAATGTGGCATAGAATAACAATTTCTTGAACATCAAATGAGAACTTCAACTTTTGGGTGCATTTGTTTCTAAAAAAAATCATTTTGACACTCAAAAGTGCCAAAAGTGTCAAAAAAGTGTTTTCGGCTCTAACTATTACTGGTTTGAAGTTTCAACTGACAACATGAGAAAAAATAAAACTTTCTTGAACATCAAATGAGAACTTCAACTTTTGGGTGCATTTGTTGCTAAAAAAAATCATTTTGTCAGTCAAAAGTACCAAAAGTGTCAAAAAAGCGTTTTCGGCTCTATGACTGTTTTGAATTTTAAACTTACAATGTGGCATAGAATAACAATTTCTTGAACATCAAATGAGAACTTCAACTTTTGGGTGCGTTTTTTGCTAAAAAATCATTTTTTCAGTCAAAAGTGCCAAAAGTGTCAAAAAAGCGTTTTCGGCTCTATGACTGTTTTGAATTTTAAACTTACAATGTGGCATAAAATAACACTTTCTTGAACTGCAAATGAGATCTTCAACTTTTGGGTGCATTTGTTTCTAAAAAAAATCATTTTGTCAGTCAAAAGTGCCAAAAGTGTCAAAAAAGTGTTTTCGGCTCTATGACTGTTTTGAATTTTAAACTTACAAAGTGGCATAAAATAACACTTTCTTGAAATTCAAATGAGAACTTCAACTTTTGTGTGCATTTGTTGCTAAAAAAAATCATTTTTTCAGTCAAAAGTGCCAAAAATGTCAAAAAAGCGTTTTCGGCTCTATGACTGTTTTGAATTTTAAACTTACAATGTGGCATAAAATAACACTTTCTTGAACTGCAAATGAGAATTTCAACTTTTGGGTGCATTTGTTTCTAAAAAAAATCATTTTGTCAGTCAAAAGTGCCAAAAGTGTCAAAAAAGTGTTTTCGGCTCTATGACTGTTTTGAATTTTAAACTTACAATGTGGCATAAAATAACAATTTCTTGAACATCAAATGAGAACTTCAACTTTTGGGTGCGCTTTTTGCTAAAAAATCATTTTGTCAGTCAAAAGTGCCAAAAATGTCAAAAAAGCGTCTTCGGCTCTATGACTGTTTTGAATTTTAAACTTACAAAGTGGCATAAAATAACACTTTCTTGAAATGCAAATGAGAACTTCAACTTTTGGGTGCATTTGTTGCTAAAAAAAAATCATTTTGTCAGTCAAAAGTACCAAAAGTGTCAAAAAAGCGTTTTCGGCTCTATGACTGTTTTGAATTTTAAACTTACAATGTGGCATAAAATAACACTTTCTTGAACATCAAATGAGAACCTCAACTTTTGGGTGCGTTTTTTGCTAAAAAATCATTTTGTCAGTCAAAAGTGCCAAAAATGTCACAAAAAGCGTTTTCGGCTCTATGACTGTTTTGAATTTTAAGCTTACAACGTTGCATAAAATAACACTTTCTTGAACTGCAAATGAGAATTTTGACTTTTAGGTGCGTTTTTAGCTAAAAAATCATTTTGTCAGTCAAAAGTGCCAAAAGTGTAAAAAAAAGCGTTTACTGCTGACTGGTTTGAACTTTCAACTTATAACATGACAGAAAATAACACTTTCTTGAACTGCAAATGAGAACTTAAACTTTTGGGGGCATTTGTTGTTAAAAAAATCATTTTGTCGGTCAAAAGTGCCAAAAGTGTCAAAAAAGCGTTTTCGGTTCTATGACTGTTTTGAATTTTAAACTTACAACGTTGCATAAAATAACACTTTCTTGAACTGCAAATGAGAACTTCAACTTTTGGGTGCATTTGTTTCTAAAAAAAATCATTTTGTAAGTCAAAAGTGTCAAAAAAGTGTTTTCGGCTCTAACTATTACTGGTTTGAAGTTTCAACTGACAACATGAGAAAAAATAAAACTTTCTTTAACATCAAATGAGAACTTCAACTTTTGGGTGCATTTGTTGCTAAAAAAAAATCATTTTGTCAGTCAAAAGTACCAAAAGTGTCAAAAAAGCGTTTTCGGCTCTATGACTGTTTTGAATTTTAAACTTACAATGTGGCATAAAATAAAACTTTCTTGAACATCAAATGAGAACTTCAACTTTTGGGTGCGTTTTTTGCTAAAAAATCATTTTGTCAGTCAAAAGTGCCAAAAATGTCAAAAAAGCGTTTTCGGCTCTATGACTGTTTTGAATTTTAAACTTACAAAGTGGCATAAAATAACACTTTCTTGAAATGCAAATGAGAATTTCAACTTTTGTGTGCATTTGTTGCTAAAAAAAATTATTTTGTCAGTCAAAAGTACCAAAAGTGTCAAAAAAGCGTTTTCGGCTCTATGACTGTTTTGAATTTTAAACTTACAATGTGGCATAAAATAATAATTTCTTGAACATCAAATGAAAACTTCAACTTTTGGGTGCGTTTTTTGCTAAAAAATCATTTTTTCAGTCAAAAGTGCCAAAAGTGTCAAAAAAGCGTTTTCGGCTCTATGACTGTTTTGAATTTTAAACTTACAATGTGGCATAAAATAACACTTTCTTGAACTGCAAATGAGAACTTCAACTTTTGGGTGCCCTTGTTTCTAAAAAAAATCATTTTGTCAGTCAAAATTGCCAAAAGTGTCAAAAAAGTGTTTTCGGCTCTATGACTGTTTTGAATTTTAAACTTACAATGTGGCATAAAATAACAATTTCTTGAACATCAAATGAGAACTTCAACTTTTGGGTGCGCTTTTTGCTAAAAAATCATTTTGTCAGTCAAAAGTGCCAAAAATGTCAAAAAAGCGTTTTCGGCTCTATGACTGTTTTGAATTTTAAACTTACAAAGTGGCATAAAATAACACTTTCTTGAAATGCAAATGAGAACTTCAACTTTTGGGTGCATTTGTTGCTAAAAAAAATCATTTTGTCAGTCAAAAGTACCAAAAGTGTCAAAAAAGCGTTTTCGGCTCTATGACTGTTTTGAATTTTAAACTTACAATGTGGCATGAAATAACAATTTCTTGAACATCAAATGAGAACTTCAACTTTTGGGTGCGTTTTTTGCTAAAAAATCATTTTTTCAGTCAAAAGTGCCAAAAGTGTCAAAAAAGCGTTTTCGGCTCTATGACTGTTTTGAATTTTAAACTTACAATGTGGCATAAAATAACACTTTCTTGAACTGCAAATGAGAACTTCAACTTTTGGGTGCATTTGTTTCTAAAAAAAATCATTTTGTCAGTCAAAAGTGCCAAAAGTGTCAAAAAAGTGTTTTCGGCTCTAACTATTACTGGTTTGAAGTTTCAACTGACAACATGAGAAAAAATAAAACTTTCTTGAACATCAAATGAGAACTTCAATTTTTGGGTGCGTTTTTTGCTAAAAAATCATTTTGTCAGTCAAAAGTACCAAAAGTGTCAAAAAAGCGTTTTCGGCTCTATGACTGTTTTGAATTTTAAACTTACAATGTGGCATAAAATAACACTTTCTTGAACTGCAAATGAGAACTTCAACTTTTGGGTGCATTTGTTTCTAAAAAAAATCATTTTGACACTCAAAAGTGCCAAAAGTGTCAAAAAAGTGTTTTCGGCTCTAACTATTACTGGTTTGAAGTTTCAACTGACAACATGAGAAAAAATAAAACTTTCTTGAACATCAAATGAGAACTTCAACTTTTGGGTGCATTTGTTGCTAAAAAAAATCATTTTGTCAGTCAAAAGTACCAAAAGTGTCAAAAAAGCGTTTTCGGCTCTATGACTGTTTTGAATTTTAAACTTACAATGTGGCATAGAATAACAATTTCTTGAACATCAAATGAGAACTTCAACTTTTGGGTGCGTTTTTTGCTAAAAAATCATTTTGTCAGTCAAAAGTGCCAAAAGTGTCAAAAAAGCGTTTTCGGCTCTAAGTCTTACTGGTTTGAATTTTCAACTAACAACATGACAAAAACTAACACTTTCTTGAACTGCAAATGAGATTTTGAATTTTGTGTCTATTTTTTGCTAAGAAATCATTTTGTCAGTCAAAAGTGCCAAAAGTGTCAAAAAAGCTTTTTTGGCTCAATGACTATTTTGAATTTTCAACTTACAACGTGACAAAAAATTACACATTCTTGAACTGCAAATGAGAACTTTGACTTTTGAGTTTATTTTTTGCTGAGAAATCATTTAGTAAGTCAAAAGTGCCAAAAGTGTCAAAAAAGCGTTTTCGGCTCTATGACTGTTTTGAATAAATAAAATAACACTTTCTTGAACTGCAAATGAGAACTTTAAACTTTAAGTGGTTTTGTGCCTAAAATTCATTTTGTCAGTCAAAAGTGTCAAAAAAGCATTTTCTTCTCAGAGTATGACTGGTTTGAATATTCAACTTAAAACTTGACAAAAAATAAAAATTTCTTGAACATCAAATGAAAACGTCAACTTTTGGGTGCATTTGTTGCTAAAAAAGATCATTTTGTCAGTCAAAAGTGGTATTGGTACCACTGGTATTACCAGTATTACTGGTTTGAAGTTTCAAATGACAACGTGACAAAAACTAACACTTTCCTAAACTGCAAATGAGAACTCTTATTTTTGAGCCTATTTTTTTCTGAGAAATCATTTATTGAGTCAAGAGTGTCAAAAAAAAGTCTTTTATGCTCAGAGTATGACTGTTTTGATTTTCAACGTGAGAAAATCTAACACTTTCTCGAGATGCAAATGAGTACTTTGACATTTGAGTCTATGTTTTGCTAAAAAAAAATTTTGTCAAACAACGCTTTTTTAGAGCTGAAAACGTTATTTTGACACTTTTGAATGAAAAACTCATTTTTATGTACAATTTGCACTCAAAAGTGAAGCAAGTGTCATTTCTTGTCAGCTTGTAAGTGGAGAAGTCAAAACAGTGCTGTTTAGAGCTGAAAACGCTATTTTGACACTTTTGTATGAAAAACTGTTTTTTGTGGCCAAAATGCACTCAAAAGTCAAAGTTCTAATTTTCAGATGAAGAACGTGTTATATATTGTCACCTTGTAAGTGGAGAAGTCCAAACAGTGCTGTTTTGAGCTGTAAACGCTTTTATGACACTTTTGAATGAAAAACTGATTTTTATGTACAATATGCACTCAAAAGTGAAGCAAGTGTCATTTCTTGTCAGCTTCTAAGTGGAGAAAGCAAAACAGTGCTTTCTAGAGCTGAAAACGCTATTTTGACACTTTTGAATGAAAAACTTTTTTTTGTGGCCAAAATGCAATAAAAAGCCAATGTTCTCATTTGCAGATGAAGAACGTGTTATCTCTTGTCACGCAGTAACTGGACGAGTCCAAACAGTGCTTTCTAGAGCTGTAAACGCTTTTATGACACTTTTGAATGAAAAACTGATTTTTATGTACAATATGCACTCAAAAGTGAAGCAAGTGTCATTTCTTGTCAGCTTCTAAGTGGAGAGGTCAAAACAGTGCTGTTTAGAGCTGAAAACGCTATTTTGACACTTTTGTATGAAAAACTGTTTTTTGTGGCCAAAATGCACTCATAAGTCAAAGTTCTAATTTTCAGATGAAGAACGTGTTATATATTGTCACCTTGTAAGTGGAGAAGTCCAAACAGTGCTGTTTTGAGCTGAAAACGCTATTTTGACACTTTTGAATGAAAAACTTTTTTTTGTGGCCAAAATGCAATAAAAAGCCAATGTTCTCATTTGCAGATGAAGAACGTGTTATATCTTGTCACGCAGTAACTGGACGAGTCCAAACAGTGCTGTTTGGAGCTGAAAACGCTTTTATGACACTTTTGAATGAAAAACTGATTTTTATGTACAATATGCTCTCAAAAATGCAGAACGTATTATATATTGTCACCAAGTAAGTGGAGAAGACCAAACAGTGCTTTCTGGAGCTGAAAACGCTATTTTGACACTTTTGAATGAAAAACTTATTTTTATGTACAATATGCACTCAAAAGTGAAGCAAGTGTCATTTCTTGTCAGCTTCTAAGTGGAGAGGTCAAAACAGTGCTGTTTAGAGCGGAAAACGCTATTTTGACACTTTTGTATGAAAAACTGTTTTTTGTGGCCAAAATGCACTCAAAAGTCAAAGTTCTAATTTTCAGATGAAGAACGTGTTATATATTGTCACCTTGTAAGTGGAAAAGTCCAAACAGTGCTGTTTTGAGCTGAAAACGCTTTTATGACACTTTTGAATGAAAAACTGATTTTTATGTACAATATGCCCTCAAAACAGAAGAAAGTGTCATTTCTTGTCAGCTTCTAAGTGGAGAAAGCAAAACAGTGCTTTCTAGAGCTGAAAACGCTATTTTGACACTTTTGAATGAAAAACTGTTTTTTGTGGCCAAAATGCACTCAAAAGCCAAAGTTCTCATTTGCAGATGAAGAACGTGTTATCTCTTGTCACGCAGTAACTGGACGAGTCCAAACAGTGCTTTCTAGAGCTGTAAACGCTTTTATGACACTTTTGAATGAAAAACTGATTTTTATGTACAATATGCACTCATAGTGAAGCAAGTGTCATTACTTGTCAGCTTCTAAGTGGAGAAGTCAAAACAGTGCTTTCTAGAGCTGAAAACGCTATTTTGACACTTTTGAATGAAAAACTTTTTTTTGTGGCCAAAATGCAATAAAAAGCCAATGTTCTCATTTGCAGATGAAGAACGTGTTATCTCTTGTCACGCAGTAACTGGACGAGTCCAAACAGTGCTTTCTAGAGCTGTAAACGCTTTTATGACACTTTTGAATGAAAAACTGATTTTTATGTACAATATGCACTCAAAAGTGAAGCAAGTGTCATTACTTGTCAGCTTGTAAGTGGAGAAGTCAAAACAGTGCTTTCTAGAGCTGAAAACGCTATTTTGACACTTTTGAATGAAAAACTGTTTTTTGTGGCCAAAATGCACTCCAAAGCCAAAGTTCTCATTTGCAGATGAAGAACGTGTTATATCTTGTCACGCAGTAACTGGACGAGTCCAAACAATGCTGTTTGGAGCTGAAAACGCTTTTATGACACTTTTGAATGAAAAACTTGTTTTTATGTACAATATGCACTCAAAAGTGAAGCAAGTGTCATTTCTTGTCAGCTTCTAAGTGGAGAAAGCAAAACAGTGCTTTCTAGAGCTGAAAACGCTATTTTGACACTTTTGTATGAAAAACTGTTTTTTGTGGCCAAAATGCACTCATAAGTCAAAGTTCTAATTTTCAGATGAAGAACGTGTTATATATTGTCACCTTGTAAGTGGAGAAGTCCAAACAGTGCTGTTTTGAGCTGAAAACGCTATTTTGACACTTTTGAATGAAAAACTTTTTTTTGTGGCCAAAATGCAATAAAAAGCCAATGTTCTCATTTGCAGATGAAGAACGTGTTATATCTTGTCACGCAGTAACTGGACGAGTCCAAACAGTGCTGTTTGGAGCTGAAAACGCTTTTATGACACTTTTGAATGAAAAACTGATTTTTATGTACAATATGCTCTCAAAAATGCAGAACGTATTATATATTGTCACCAAGTAAGTGGAGAAGACCAAACAGTGCTTTCTGGAGCTGAAAACGCTATTTTGACACTTTTGAATGAAAAACTTATTTTTATGTACAATATGCACTCAAAAGTGAAGCAAGTGTCATTTCTTGTCAGCTTCTAAGTGGAGAGGTCAAAACAGTGCTGTTTAGAGCGGAAAACGCTATTTTGACACTTTTGTATGAAAAACTGTTTTTTGTGGCCAAAATGCACTCAAAAGTCAAAGTTCTAATTTTCAGATGAAGAACTTGTTATATATTGTCACCTTGTAAGTGGAAAAGTCCAAACAGTGCTGTTTTGAGCTGAAAACGCTTTTATGACACTTTTGAATGAAAAACTGATTTTTATGTACAATATGCCCTCAAAACAGAAGAAAGTGTCATTTCTTGTCAGCTTCTAAGTGGAGAAAGCAAAACAGTGCTTTCTAGAGCTGAAAACGCTATTTTGACACTTTTGAATGAAAAACTGTTTTTTGTGGCCAAAATGCACTCAAAAGCCAAAGTTCTCATTTGCAGATGAAGAACGTGTTATCTCTTGTCACGCAGTAACTGGACGAGTCCAAACAGTGCTTTCTAGAGCTGAAAACGCTATTTTGACACTTTTGAATGAAAAACTGTTTTTTGTGGCCAAAATGCAGTCAAAAGTCAAAGTTTTAATTTTCAGATGAAGAACGTGTTATATATTGTCACCTTGTAAGTGGAGAAGTCCAAACATGCTGTTTTGAGCTGAAAACGCTTTTATGACACTTTTGAATGAAAAACTGATTTTTATGTACAATATGCACTCATAGTGAAGCAAGTGTCATTACTTGTCAGCTTCTAAGTGGAGAAGTCAAAACAGTGCTTTCTAGAGCTGAAAACGCTATTTTGACACTTTTGAATGAAAAACTTTTTTTTGTGGCCAAAATGCAATAAAAAGCCAATGTTCTCATTTGCAGATGAAGAACGTGTTATCTCTTGTCACGCAGTAACTGGACGAGTCCAAACAGTGCTTTCTAGAGCTGTAAACGCTTTTATGACACTTTTGAATGAAAAACTGATTTTTATGTACAATATGCACTCAAAAGTGAAGCAAGTGTCATTACTTGTCAGCTTGTAAGTGGAGAAGTCAAAACAGTGCTTTCTAGAGCTGAAAACGCTATTTTGACACTTTTGAATGAAAAACTGTTTTTTGTGGCCAAAATGCACTCCAAAGCCAAAGTTCTCATTTGCAGATGAAGAACGTGTTATATCTTGTCACGCAGTAACTGGACGAGTCCAAACAATGCTGTTTGGAGCTGAAAACGCTTTTATGACACTTTTGAATGAAAAACTTGTTTTTATGTACAATATGCACTCAAAAGTGAAGCAAGTGTCATTTCTTGTCAGCTTCTAAGTGGAGAAAGCAAAACAGTGCTTTCTAGAGCTGAAAACGCTATTTTGACACTTTTGAATGAAAAACTTATTTTTATGTACAATATGCACTCAAAAGTGAAGCAAGTGTCATTTCTTGTCAGCTTCTAAGTGGAGAGGTCAAAACAGTGCTGTTTAGAGCTGAAAACGCTATTTTGACACTTTTGTATGAAAAACTGTTTTTTGTGGCCAAAATGCACTCAAAAGTCAAAGTTCTAATTTTCAGATGAAGAACGTGTTATCTCTTGTCACGCAGTAACTGGACGAGTCCAAACAGTGCTTTCTAGAGCTGAAAACGCTATTTTGACACTTTTGAATGAAAAACTGTTTTTTGTGGCCAAAATGCAGTCAAAAGTCAAAGTTTTAATTTTCAGATGAAGAACGTGTTATATATTGTCACCTTGTAAGTGGAGAAGTCCAAACATGCTGTTTTGAGCTGAAAACGCTTTTATGACACTTTTGAATGAAAAACTGATTTTTATGTACAATATGCACTCATAGTGAAGCAAGTGTCATTACTTGTCAGCTTCTAAGTGGAGAAGTCAAAACAGTGCTTTCTAGAGCTGAAAACGCTATTTTGACACTTTTGAATGAAAAACTTTTTTTTGTGGCCAAAATGCAATAAAAAGCCAATGTTCTCATTTGCAGATGAAGAACGTGTTATCTCTTGTCACGCAGTAACTGGACGAGTCCAAACAGTGCTTTCTAGAGCTGTAAACGCTTTTATGACACTTTTGAATGAAAAACTGATTTTTATGTACAATATGCACTCAAAAGTGAAGCAAGTGTCATTACTTGTCAGCTTGTAAGTGGAGAAGTCAAAACAGTGCTTTCTAGAGCTGAAAACGCTATTTTGACACTTTTGAATGAAAAACTGTTTTTTGTGGCCAAAATGCACTCCAAAGCCAAAGTTCTCATTTGCAGATGAAGAACGTGTTATATCTTGTCACGCAGTAACTGGACGAGTCCAAACAATGCTGTTTGGAGCTGAAAACGCTTTTATGACACTTTTGAATGAAAAACTTGTTTTTATGTACAATATGCACTCAAAAGTGAAGCAAGTGTCATTTCTTGTCAGCTTCTAAGTGGAGAAAGCAAAACAGTGCTTTCTAGAGCTGAAAACGCTATTTTGACACTTTTGAATGAAAAACTTATTTTTATGTACAATATGCACTCAAAAGTGAAGCAAGTGTCATTTCTTGTCAGCTTCTAAGTGGAGAGGTCAAAACAGTGCTGTTTAGAGCTGAAAACGCTATTTTGACACTTTTGTATGAAAAACTGTTTTTTGTGGCCAAAATGCACTCAAAAGTCAAAGTTCTAATTTTCAGATGAAGAACGTGTTATATATTGTCACCTTGTAAGTGGAGAAGTCCAAACAGTGCTGTTTTGAGCTGAAAACGCTATTTTGACACTTTTGTATGAAAAACTGTTTTTTGTGGCCAAAATGCACTCAAAAGTCAAAGTTCTAATTTTCAGATGAAGAACGTGTTATATATTGTCACTTTGTAAGTGGAGAAGTCCAAACAGTGCTGTTTTGAGCTGAAAACGCTTTTATGACACTTTTGAATGAAAAACTGATTTTTATGTACAATATGCCCTCAAAAGTGAAGCAAGTGTCATTTCTTTTCAGCTTCTAAGTGGAGAAGTCAAAACAGTGCTTTCTAGAGCTGAAAACGCTATTTTGACACTTGAATGAAAAACTTTTTTTTGTGGCCAAAATGCAATAAAAAGCCAATGTTCTCATTTGCAGATGAAGAACGTGTTATCTCTTGTCACGCAGTAACTGGACGAGTCCAAACAGTGCTTTCTAGAGCTGTAAACGCTTTTATGACACTTTTGAATGAAAAACTTGTTTTTATGTACAATATGCACTCAAAAGTGAAGCAAGTGTCATTTCTTGTCAGCTTCTAAGTGGAGAAGTCAAAACAGTGCTTTCTAGAGCTGAAAACGCTATTTTGACACTTTTGAATGAAAAACTGTTTTTTGTGGCCAAAATGCACTCCAAAGCCAAAGTTCTCATTTGCAGATGAAGAACGTGTTATATCTTGTCACGCAGTAACTGGACGAGTCCAAACAATGCTGTTTGGAGCTGAAAACGCTTTTATGACACATTTGAATGAAAAACTGATCTTTATGTACAATATGCTCTCAAAAGTGCAGAACGTATTATATATTGTCACCAAGTAAGTGGAGAAGACCAAACAGTGCTTTCTAGAGCTGAAAACGCTATTTTGACACTTTTGAATGAAAAACTGATTTTTATGTACAATATGCACTCAAAAGTGAAGCAAGTGTCATTTCTTGTCAGATTCTAAGTGGAGAAGTCAAAACAGTGCTTTCTAGAGCTGAAAACGCTATTTTGACACTTTTGAATGAAAAAACTGTTTTTTGTGGCCAAAATGCACTCAAAAGTCAAAGTTCTAATTTTCAGATGAAGAACGTGTTATATATTGTCACCTTGTAAGTGGAGAAGTCCAAACATGCTGTTTTGAGCTGAAAACGCTTTTATGACACTTTTGAATGAAAAACTGATTTTTATGTACAATATGCACTCAAAAGTGAAGCAAGTGTCATTAATTGTCAGCTTCTAAGTGGAGAAGTCAAAACAGTGCTTTCTAGAGCTGAAAACGCTATTTTGACACTTTTGAATGAAAAACCTGTTTTTGTGGCCAAAATGCAATAAAAAGCCAATGTTCTCATTTGCAGAGGAAGAACGTGTTATCTCTTGTCACGCAGTAACTGGACGAGTCCAAACAGTGCTTTCTAGAGCTGTAAACGCTTTTATGACACTTTTGAATGAAAAACTTGTTTTTATGTACAATATGCTCTCAAAAGTGCAGAACGTATTATATATTGTCACCAAGTAAGTGGAGAAGACCAAACAGTGCTTTCTAGAGCTGAAAACGCTATTTTGACACTTTTGAATGAAAAACTGATTTTTATGTACAATATGCACTCAAAAGTGAAGCAAGTGTCATTTCTTGTCAGCTTCTAAGTGGAGAGGTCAAAACAGTGCTGTTTAGAGCTGAAAACGCTATTTTGACACTTTTGTATGAAAAACTGTTTTTTGTGGCCAAAATGCACTCAAGAGTCAAAGTTCTAATTTTCAGATGAAGAACGTGTTATATATTGTCACCTTTTAAGTGGAGAAGTCCAAACAGTGCTGTTTTGAGCTGAAAACGCTATTTTGACACTTTTGTATGAAAAACTGTTTTTTGTGGCCAAAATGCACTCAAAAGTCAAAGTTCTAATTTTCAGATGAAGAACGTGTTATATATTGTCACTTTGTAAGTGGAGAAGTCCAAACAGTGCTGTTTTGAGCTGAAAACGCTTTTATGACACTTTTGAATGAAAAACTGATTTTTATGTACAATATGCCCTCAAAAGTGAAGCAAGTGTCATTTCTTGTCAGCTTCTAAGTGGAGAAAGCAAAACAGTGCTTTCTAAGCTGAAAACGCTATTTTGACACTTTTGAATGAAAAACTTATTTTTATGTACAATATGCACTCAAAAGTGAAGCAAGTGTCATTTCTTGTCAGCTTCTAAGTGGAAAAGTCAAAACAGTGCTGTTTAGAGCTGAAAACGCTATTTTGACACTTTTTTAAAAAACTGTTTTTTGTGGCCAAAATGCACTCAAAAGTCAAAGTTCTAATTTTCAGATGAAGAACGTGTTATATATTGTCACCTTGTAAGTGGAAAAGTCCAAACAGTGCTGTTTTGAGCTGAAAACGCTTTAATGACACTTTTGAATGAAAAACTGTTTTTTGTGGCCAAAATGCACTCAAAAGTCAAAGTTCTAATTTTCAGATGAAGAACGTGTTATATATTGTCACCTTGTAAGTGGAGAAGTCCAAACAGTGCTGTTTTGAGCTGAAAACGCTTTTATGACACTTTTGAATGAAAAACTTTTTTTTGTGGCCAAAATGCAATAAAAAGCCAATGTTCTCATTTGCAGATGAAGAACGTGTTATCTCTTGTCACGCAGTAACTGGACGAGTCCAAACAGTGCTTTCTAGAGCTGTAAACGCTTTTATGACACTTTTGAATGAAAAACTTGTTTTTATGTACAATATGCACTCAAAAGTGAAGCAAGTGTCATTTCTTGTCAGCTTCTAAGTGGAGAAAGCAAAACAGTGCTTTCTAGAGCTGAAAACGCTATTTTGACACTTTTGAATGAAAAACTGTTTTTTGTGGCCAAAATGCACTCCAAAGCCAAAGTTCTCATTTGCAGATGAAGAACGTGTTATATCTTGTCACGCAGTAACTGGACGAGTCCAAACAATGCTGTTTGGAGCTGAAAACGCTTTTATGACACTTTTGAATGAAAAACTGATTTTTATTTACAATATGCCCTCAAAAGTGAAGCAAGTGTCATTTCTTTTCAGCTTCTAAGTGGAGAAGTCAAAACAGTGCTTTCTAGAGCTGAAAACGCTATTTTGACACTTTTGAATGAAAAACTTTTTTTTGTGGCCAAAATGCAATAAAAAGCCAATGTTCTCATTTGCAGATGAAGAACGTGTTATCTCTTGTCACGCAGTAACTGGACGAGTCCAAACAGTGCTTTCTAGAGCTGTAAACGCTTTTATGACACTTTTGAATGAAAAACTTGTTTTTATGTACAATATGCTCTCAAAAGTGCAGAACGTATTATATATTGTCACCAAGTAAGTGGAGAAGACCAAACAGTGCTTTCTAGAGCTGAAAACGCTATTTTGACACTTTTGAATGAAAAACTGATTTTTATGTACAATATGCACTCAAAAGTGAAGCAAGTGTCATTTCTTGTCAGATTCTAAGTGGAGAAGTCAAAACAGTGCTTTCTAGAGCTGAAAACGCTATTTTGACACTTTTGAATGAAAAAACTGTTTTTTGTGGCCAAAATGCACTCAAAAGTCAAAGTTCTAATTTTCAGATGAAGAACGTGTTATATATTGTCACCTTGTAAGTGGAGAAGTCCAAACATGCTGTTTTGAGCTGAAAACGCTTTTATGACACTTTTGAATGAAAAACTGATTTTTATGTACAATATGCACTCAAAAGTGAAGCAAGTGTCATTAATTGTCAGCTTCTAAGTGGAGAAGTCAAAACAGTGCTTTCTAGAGCTGAAAACGCTATTTTGACACTTTTGAATGAAAAACCTGTTTTTGTGGCCAAAATGCAATAAAAAGCCAATGTTCTCATTTGCAGAGGAAGAACGTGTTATCTCTTGTCACGCAGTAACTGGACGAGTCCAAACAGTGCTTTCTATGGCTGTAAACGCTTTTATGACACTTTTGAATGAAAAACTTGTTTTTATGTACAATATGCACTCAAAAGTGAAGCAAGTGTCATTTCTTGTCAGCTTCTAAGTGGAGAAAGCAAAACAGTGCTTTCTAAGCTGAAAACGCTATTTTGACACTTTTGAATGAAAAACTTATTTTTATGTACAATATGCACTCAAAAGTGAAGCAAGTGTCATTTCTTGTCAGCTTCTAAGTGGAGAGGTCAAAACAGTGCTGTTTAGAGCTGAAAACGCTATTTTGACACTTTTGTATGAAAAACTGTTTTTTGTGGCCAAAATGCACTCAAGAGTCAAAGTTCTAATTTTCAGATGAAGAACGTGTTATATATTGTCACCTTGTAAGTGGAGAAGTCCAAACAGTGCTGTTTTGAGCTGAAAACGCTATTTTGACACTTTTGTATGAAAAACTGTTTTTTGTGGCCAAAATGCACTCAAAAGTCAAAGTTCTAATTTTCAGATGAAGAACGTGTTATATATTGTCACTTTGTAAGTGGAGAAGTCCAAACAGTGCTGTTTTGAGCTGAAAACGCTTTTATGACACTTTTGAATGAAAAACTGATTTTTATGTACAATATGCCCTCAAAAGTGAAGCAAGTGTCATTTCTTTTCAGCTTCTAAGTGGACGAGTCCAAACAGTGCTTTCTAGAGCTGAAAACGCTATTTTGACACTTTTGAATGAAAAACTTATTTTTATGTACAATATGCACTCAAAAGTGAAGCAAGTGTCATTTCTTGTCAGCTTCTAAGTGGAGAGGTCAAAACAGTGCTGTTTAGAGCTGAAAACGCTATTTTGACACTTTTGTATGAAAAACTGTTTTTTGTGGCCAAAATGCACTCAAAAGTCAAAGTTCTAATTTTCAGATGAAGAACGTGTTATATATTGTCACCTTGTAAGTGGAGAAGTCCAAACATGCTGTTTTGAGCTGAAAACGCTTTTATGACACTTTTGAATGAAAAACTGATTTTTATGTACAATATGCACTCAAAAGTGAAGCAAGTGTCATTAATTGTCAGCTTCTAAGTGGAGAAGTCAAAACAGTGCTTTCTAGAGCTGAAAACGCTATTTTGACACTTTTGAATGAAAAACTTTTTTTTGTGGCCAAAATGCAATAAAAAGCCAATGTTCTCATTTGCAGATGAAGAACGTGTTATCTCTTGTCACGCAGTAACTGGACGAGTCCAAACAGTGCTTTCTAGAGCTGTAAACGCTTTTATGACACTTTTGAATGAAAAACTTATTTTTATGTACAATATGCACTCAAAAGTGAAGCAAGTGTCATTTCTTGTCAGCTTCTAAGTGGAGAGGTCAAAACAGTGCTGTTTAGAGCTGAAAACGCTATTTTGACACTTTTGTATGAAAAACTGTTTTTTGTGGCCAAAATGCACTCAAAAGTCAAAGTTCTAATTTTCAGATGAAGAACGTGTTATATATTGTCACCTTGTAAGTGGAGAAGTCCAAACAGTGCTGTTTTGAGCTGAAAACGCTTTAATGACACTTTTGAATGAAAAACTGTTTTTTGTTGCCAAAATGCACTCAAAAGTCAAAGTTCTAATTTTCAGATGAAGAACGTGTTATATATTGTCACCTTGTAAGTGGAGAAGTCCAAACAGTGCTGTTTTGAGCTGAAAACGCTTTTATGACACTTTTGAATGAAAAACTTTTTTTTGTGGCCAAAATGCAATAAAAAGCCAATGTTCTCATTTGCAGATGAAGAACATGTTATATATTGTCACCTTGTAAGTGGAGAAGTCCAAACAGTGCTGTTTTGAGCTGAAAACGCTATTTTGACACTTTTGTATGAAAAACTGTTTTTTGTGGCCAAAATGCACTCAAAAGTCAAAGTTCTAATTTTCAGATGAAGAACGTGTTATATATTGTCACTTTGTAAGTGGAGAAGTCCAAACAGTGCTGTTTTGAGCTGAAAACGCTTTTATGACACTTTTGAATGAAAAACTGATTTTTATGTACAATATGCCCTCAAAAGTGAAGCAAGTGTCATTTCTTTTCAGCTTCTAAGTGGACGAGTCCAAACAGTGCTTTCTAGAGCTGAAAACGCTATTTTGACACTTTTGAATGAAAAACTTATTTTTATGTACAATATGCACTCAAAAGTGAAGCACTTTTGAATGAAAAACTTTTTTTTGTGGTCAAAATGCAATAAAAAGCCAATGTTCTCATTTGCAGATGAAGAACATGTTATATATTGTCACCTTGTAAGTGGAGAAGTCCAAACAGTGCTGTTTTGAGCTGAAAACGCTATTTTGACACTTTTGTATGAAAAACTGTTTTTTGTGGCCAAAATGCACTCAAAAGTCAAAGTTCTAATTTTCAGATGAAGAACGTGTTATATATTGTCACTTTGTAAGTGGAGAAGTCCAAACAGTGCTGTTTTGAGCTGAAAACGCTTTTATGACACTTTTGAATGAAAAACTGATTTTTATGTACAATATGCCCTCAAAAGTGAAGCAAGTGTCATTTCTTTTCAGCTTCTAAGTGGACGAGTCCAAACAGTGCTTTCTAGAGCTGAAAACGCTATTTTGACACTTTTGAATGAAAAACTTATTTTTATGTACAATATGCACTCAAAAGTGAAGCAAGTGTCATTTCTTTTCAGCTTCTAAGTGGAGAGGTCAAAACAGTGCTGTTTAGAGCTGAAAACGCTATTTTGACACTTTTGTATGAAAAACTGTTTTTTGTGGCCAAAATGCACTCAAAAGTCAAAGTTCTAATTTTCAGATGAAGAACGTGTTATATATTGCTGTTTTGAGCTGAAAACGCTTTTATGACACTTTTGAATGAAAAACTGATTTTTATGTACAATATGCACTCAAAAGTGAAGCAAGTGTCATTTCTTGTCAGCTTCTAAGTGGAGAAGTCAAAACAGTGTTTTCTAGAGCTGAAAATGCTATTTTGACACTTTTGAATGAAAAACTTTTTTTTGTGGCCAAAATGCAATAAAAAGCCAATGTTCTCATTTGCAGATGAAGAACGTGTTATCTCTTGTCACGCAGTAACTGGACGAGTCCAAACAGTGCTTTCTAGAGCTGTAAACGCTTTTATGACACTTTTGAATGAAAAACTTGTTTTTATGTACAATATGCACTCAAAAGTGAAGCAAGTGTCATTTCTTGTCAGCTTCTAAGTGGAGAAAGCAAAACAGTGCTTTCTAGAGCTGAAAACGCTATTGTGACACTTTTGAATGAAAAACTTATTTTTATGTACAATATGCACTCAAAAGTGAAGCAAGTGTCATTTCTTGTCAGCTTCTAAGTGGAGAAGTCAAAACAGTGTTTTCTAGAGCTGAAAATGCTATTTTGACACTTTTGAATGAAAAACTTTTTTTTGTGGCCAAAATGCAATAAAAAGCCAATGTTCTCATTTGCAGATGAAGAACGTGTTATCTCTTGTCACGCAGTAACTGGACGAGTCCAAACAGTGCTTTCTAGAGCTGTAAACGCTTTTATGACACTTTTGAATGAAAAACTTGTTTTTATGTACAATATGCACTCAAAAGTGAAGCAAGTGTCATTTCTTGTCAGCTTCTAAGTGGAGAAAGCAAAACAGTGCTTTCTAGAGCTGAAAACGCTATTGTGACACTTTTGTATGAAAAACTGTTTTTTGTGGCCAAAATGCACTCAAAAGTCAAAGTTCTAATTTTCAGATGAAGAACGTGTTATATATTGTCACCTTGTAAGTGGAGAAGTCCAAACATGCTGTTTTGAGCTGAAAACGCTTTTATGACACTTTTGAATGAAAAACTGATTTTTATGTACAATATGCACTCAAAAGTGAAGCAAGTGTCATTACTTGTCAGCTTCTAAGTGGAGAAGTCAAAACAGTGCCTTCTAGAGCTGAAAACGCTATTTTGACACTTTTGAATGAAAAACTTTTTTTTGTGGCCAAAATGCAATAAAAAGCCAATGTTCTCATTTGCAGATGAAGAACGTGTTATATCTTGTCACGCAGTAACTGGACGAGTCCAAACAGTGCTTTCTAGAGCTGTAAACGCTTTTATGACACTTTTGAATGAAAAACTTGTTTTTATGTACAATATGCACTCAAAAGTGAAGCAAGTGTCATTTCTTGTCAGCTTCTAAGTGGAGAAAGCAAAACAGTGCTTTCTAGAGCTGAAAACGCTATTTTGACACTTTTGAATGAAAAACTGATTTTTATGTACAATATGCACTCAAAAAAGAAGCAAGTGTCATTTCTTGTCAGCTTCTAAGTGGAGAAGTCCAAACAGTGCTGTTTAGAGCTGAAAACGCTATTTTGACACTTTTGTATGAAAAACTGTTTTTTGTGGCCAAAATGCACTCAAAAGTCAAAGTTCTAATTTTCAGATGAAGAACGTGTTATATATTGTCACCTTGTAAGTGGAGAAGTCCAAACAGTGCTGTTTTGAGCTGAAAACGCTTTAATGACACTTTTGAATGAAAAACTGTTTTTTGTTGCCAAAATGCACTCAAAAGTCAAAGTTCTAATTTTCAGATGAAGAACGTGTTATATATTGTCACCTTGTAAGTGGAGAAGTCCAAACAGTGCTGTTTTGAGCTGAAAACGCTTTTATGACACTTTTGAATGAAAAACTTTTTTTTGTGGCCAAAATGCAATAAAAAGCCAATGTTCTCATTTGCAGATGAAGAACGTGTTATCTCTTGTCACGCAGTAACTGGAAGAGTCCAAACAGTGCTTTCTAGAGCTGTAAACGCTTTTATGACACTTTTGAATGAAAAACTTGTTTTTATGTACAATATGCACTCAAAAGTGAAGCAAGTGTCATTTCTTGTCAGCTTCTAAGTGGAGAAAGCAAAACAGTGCTTTCTAGAGCTGAAAACTCTATTTTGACACTTTTGAATGAAAAACTGTTTTTTGTGGCCGAAATGCACTCCAAAGCCAAAGTTCTCATTTGCAGATGAAGAACGTGTTATATGTTGTCACGCAGTAACTGGACGAGTCCAAACAATGCTGTTTGGAGCTGAAAACGCTTTATGACACTTTTGAATGAAAAACTGGTTTTTATGTACAATATGCACTCAAAAGTGAAGCAAGTGTCATTTCTTGTCAGCTTCTAAGTGGAGAAAGCAAAACAGTGCTTTCTAGAGCTGAAAACGCTATTTTGACACTTTTGAATGAAAAACTTATTTTTATGTACAATATGCACTTAAAAGTGAAGCAAGTGTCATTTCTTGTCAGCTTCTAAGTGGAGAGGTCAAAACAGTGCTGTTTAGAGCTGAAAACGCTATTTTGACACTTTTGTATGAAAAACTGTTTTTTGTGGCCAAAATGCACTCAAAAGTCAAAGTTCTAATTTTCAGATGAAGAACGTGTTATATATTGTCACCTTGTAAGTGGAGAAGTCCAAACAGTGCTGTTTTGAGCTGAAAACGCTATTTTGACACTTTTGAATGAAAAACTGTTTTTTGTGGCCAAAATGCACTCAAAAGTCAAAGTTCTAATTTTCAGATGAAGAACGTGTTACATATTGTCACTTTGTAAGTGGAGAAGTCCAAACAGTGCTGTTTTGAGCTGAAAACGCTTTTATGACACTTTTGAATGAAAAACTGATTTTTATGTACAATATGCCCTCAAAAGTGAAGCAAGTGTCATTTCTTTTCAGCTTCTAAGTGGAGAAGTCAAAACAGTGCTTTCTAGAGCTGAAAACGCTATTTTGACACTTTTGAATGAAAAACTTTTTTTTGTGGCCAAAATGCAATAAAAAGCCAAAATTCTCATTTGCAGATGAAGAACGTGTTATATCTTTTCACGCAGTAACTGGACGAGTCCAAACAGGGCTGTTTGGAGCTGAAAACGCTTTTATGACACTTTTGAATGAAAAACTGACTTTTATGTACAATATGCCCTCAAAAGAGAAGAAAGTGTTTTTTCTTGTCAGCTTCTAAGTGGGGAAGTCCAAACAGTGCTTTCTAGAGCTGAAAACGCTATTTTGACACTTTTGAATGAAAAACTGTCTTTTGTGGCCAAAATGCACTCAAAAGCCAAAGTTCTCATTTGCAGGTGAAGAACGTCTTATATCTTGTCACGCAGTAACTGGATGAGTCCAAACAGTGCTGTTTGGAGCTGAAAACGCTTTTATGACACTTTTGAATGAAAAACTGACTTTTATGTACAATATGCCCTCAAAAGAGAAGAAAGTGTTATTTCTTGTCAGTTTCTAAGTGGGGAAGTCCAAACAGTGCTTTCTAGAGCTGAAAACGCTATTTTGACACTTTTGACTGACAAAATGATTTTTTAGCAAAAAACGCACCCAAAAGTCAAAGTTCTTATTTGCAGTTCAAGAAAGTGTTATTTTTTGTCACGTTGTAAGTTAAATCTTCAAAACAGTCATACTCTGAGCATAGACTTTTTTGACACTTTTGGTACTTTTGACTGACAAAATGATTTTTTTTAGCAACAAATGCACCCAAAAGTTTAAGTTCTCATTTGATGTTCAAGAAAGTTTTATATTTTCTCATGTTGTCAGTTGAAACTTCAAACCAGTAATAGTTAGAGCCGAAAACACTTTTTTGACACTTTTGACTGACAAAATGATTTTTTTTTAGAAACAAATGCACCCAAAAGTTGAAGTTCTCATTTGATGTTCAAGAAAGTTTTATTTTTTCTCATGTTGTCAGTTGAAACTTCAAACCAGTAATAGTTAGAGCCGAAAACACTTTTTTGACACTTTTGGCACTTTTGACTGACAAAATGATTTTTTTTAGAAACAAATGCACCCAAAAGTTGAAGTTCTCATTTGCAGTTCAAGAAAGTGTTATTTTATGCAACGTTGTAAGTTTAAAATTCAAAACAGTCATAGAGCCGAAAACGCTTTTTTGACATTTTTGGCACTTTTGACTGACAAAATGATTTTTTAGCAAAAAACGCACCCAAAAGTCAAAGTTCTCATTTGCAGTTCAAGAAAGTGTTATTTTATGCCACATTGTAAGTTTAAAATTCAAAACAGTCATAGAGCCGAAAACGCTTTTTGGATATTTTTGGCACTTTTGACTGACAAAATGATTTTTTTTAGCAACAAATGCACCCAAAAGTTGAAGTTCTCATTTGATGTTCAAGAAAGTTTTATTTTTTCTCATGTCGTCAGTTGAAACTTCAAACCAGTAATAGTTAGAGCCGAAAACACTTTTTTGACACTTTTGGCACTTTTGACTGACAAAATGATTTTTTTTAGAAACAAATGCACCCAAAAGTTGAAGTTCTCATTTGCAGTTCAAGAAAGTGTTATTTTATGCAACGTTGTAAGTTTAAAATTCAAAACAATTATAGAGCCGAAAACGCTTTTTTGACATTTTTGGCACTTTTGACTGACAAAATGATTTTTAGCAAAAAACGCACCCAAAAGTTGAAGTTCTCGTTTGATGTTCAAGAAATTGTTATTTTATGCCACATTGTAAGTTTAAAATTCAAAACAGTCATAGAGCCGAAAACGCTTTTTTGACACTTTTGGCACTTTTGACTGACAAAATAATTTTTTAGCAAAAAACGCACCCAAAAGTTGAAGTTCTCATTTGATGTTCAAGAAATTGTTATTCTATGCCACATTGTAAGTTTAAAATTCAAAACAGTCATAGAGCCGAAAACGCTTTTTGACACTTTTGGTACTTTTGACTGACAAAATGATTTTTTTTAGCAACAAATGCACCCAAAAGTTGAAGTTCTCATTTGATGTTCAAGAAAGTTTTATTTTTTCTCATGTTGTCAGTTGAAACATCAAACCAGTAATAGTCAGAGCCGAAAACACTTTTTTGACACTTTTGGCACTTTTGACTGACAAAATGATTTTTTATAGAAACAAATGCACCCAAAAGTTGAAGTTCTCATTTGCAGTTCAAGAAAGTGTTATTTTATGCAACGTTGTAAGTTTAAAATTCAAAACAGTCATAGAGCCGAAAACGCTTTTTTGACATTTTTGGCACTTTTGACTGACAAAATGATTTTTTAGCAAAAAACGCACCCAAAAGTTGAAGTTCTCATTTGATGTTCAAGAAATTGTTATTTTATGCCACATTGTAAGTTTAAAATTCAAAACAGTCATAGAGCCGAAAACGCTTTTTTGACACTTTTGGTACTTTTGACTGACAAAATTATTTTTTTTAGCAACAAATGCACCCAAAAGTGGAAGTTCTCATTTGATATTCAAGAAAGTTTTATTTTTTCTCATGTTATCAGTTGAAAGTTCAAACCAGTAATAGTTAGAGCCGAAAACACTTTTTTGACACTTTTGACTGACAAAATGATTTTTTTTAGAAACAAATGCACCCAAAAGTTGAAGTTCTCATTTGCAGTTCAAGAAAGTGTTATTTTATGCAACGTTGTAAGTTTAAAATTCAAAACAATCATAGAGCCGAAAACGCTTTTTTGACATTTTTTGCACTTTTGACTAACAAAATGATTTTTAGCAAAAAACGCACCCAAAAGTTGAAATTCTCATTTGATGTTCAAGAAATTGTTATTTTATGCCACATTGTAAGTTTAAAATTCAAAACAGTCATAGAGCCGAAAACGCTTTTTTGACACTTTTGGTACTTTTGACTGACAAAATGATTTTTTTTAGCAACAAATGCACCCAAAAGTTGAAGTTCTCATTTGATGTTCAAGAAAGTTTTATTTTTTCTCATGTTGTCAGTTGAAACTTCAAACCAGTAATAGTTAGAGCCGAAAACGCTTTTTTGACATTTTTGGCACTTTGGACTGACAAAATGATTTTTTGTAGAAACAAATGCACCCAAAAGTTGAAGTTCTCATTTGCAGTTCAAGAAAGTGTTATTTTATGCCACATTGTAAGTTTAAAATTCAAAACAGTCATAGAGCCGAAAACGCTTTCTTGACACTTTTGGCACTTTTGACTGACAAAATGATTTTTTTAGCAAAAAACGCACCTAAAAGTTGAAGTTCTCATTTGATGTTCAAGAAAGTGTTATTTTATGCCACATTGTAAGTTTAAAATTCAAAACAGTCATAGAGCCGAAAACGGTTTTTTGACACTTTTGGTACTTTTGACTGACAAAATGATTTTTTTTAGCAACAAATGCACCCAAAAGTTGAAGTTCTCTTTTGATGTTCAAGAAAGTGTTATTTTATGCCACATTGTAAGTTGAAATTTCAAAACAGTCATTGAGCCAAAAACGCTTTTTTGACACTTTTGGCACTTTTGACCGACAAAATGATTTTTTTAACAACAAATGCCCCCAAAAGTTTAAGTTCTCATTTGCAGTTCAAGAAAGTGTTATTTTCTGTCATGTTATAAGTTGAAAGTTCAAACCAGTCAGCAGTAAACCCTTTTTTTTTACACTTTTGGCACTTTTGACTGACAAAATGCTTTTTTTAGCTAAAAACGCACCTAAAAGTCAAAATTCTCATTTGCAGTTCAAGAAAGTGTTATTTTATGCAACGTTGTAAGTTTAAAATTCAAAACAGTCATAGAGCCGAAAACGCTTTTTTGACATTTTTGGCACTTTTGACTGAAAAAATAATTTTTTAGCAAAAAACGCACCCAAAAGTTGAAGTTCTCATTTGATGTTCAAGAAATTGTTATTCTATGCCACATTGTAAGTTTAAAATTCAAAACAGTCATAGAGCCGAAAACGCTTTTTGACACTTTTGGTACTTTTGACTGACAAAATGATTTTTTTTAGCAACAAATGCACCCAAAAGTTGAAGTTCTCATTTGATGTTCAAGAAAGTTTTATTTTTTCTCATGTTGTCAGTTGAAACATCAAACCAGTAATAGTTAGAGCCGAAAACACTTTTTTGACACTTTTGGCACTTTTGACTGACAAAATGATTTTTTATAGAAACAAATGCACCCAAAAGTTGAAGTTCTCATTTGCAGTTCAAGAAAGTGTTATTTTATGCAACGTTGTAAGTTTAAAATTCAAAACAGTCATAGAGCCGAAAACGCTTTTTTGACATTTTTGGCACTTTTGACTGACAAAATGATTTTTTAGCAAAAAACGCACCCAAAAGTTGAAGTTCTCATTTGATGTTCAAGAAATTGTTATTTTATGCCACATTGTAAGTTTAAAATTCAAAACAGTCATAGAGCCGAAAACGCTTTTTTGACACTTTTGGTACTTTTGACTGACAAAATGATTTTTTTTAGCAACAAATGCACCCAAAAGTGGAAGTTCTCATTTGATATTCAAGAAAGTTTTATTTTTTCTCATGTTATCAGTTGAAAGTTCAAACCAGTAATAGTTAGAGCCGAAAACACTTTTTTGACACTTTTGACTGACAAAATGATTTTTTTTAGAAACAAATGCACCCAAAAGTTGAAGTTCTCATTTGCAGTTCAAGAAAGTGTTATTTTATGCAACGTTGTAAGTTTAAAATTCAAAACAATCATAGAGCCGAAAACGCTTTTTTGACATTTTTTGCACTTTTGACTAACAAAATGATTTTTAGCAAAAAACGCACCCAAAAGTTGAAATTCTCATTTGATGTTCAAGAAATTGTTATTTTATGCCACATTGTAAGTTTAAAATTCAAAACAGTCATAGAGCCGAAAACGCTTTTTTGACACTTTTGGTACTTTTGACTGACAAAATGATTTTTTTTAGCAACAAATGCACCCAAAAGTTGAAGTTCTCATTTGATGTTCAAGAAAGTTTTATTTTTTCTCATGTTGTCAGTTGAAACTTCAAACCAGTAATAGTTAGAGCCGAAAACGCTTTTTTGACATTTTTGGCACTTTGGACTGACAAAATGATTTTTTGTAGAAACAAATGCACCCAAAAGTTGAAGTTCTCATTTGCAGTTCAAGAAAGTGTTATTTTATGCCACATTGTAAGTTTAAAATTCAAAACAGTCATAGAGCCGAAAACGCTTTCTTGACACTTTTGGCACTTTTGACTGACAAAATGATTTTTTTAGCAAAAAACGCACCTAAAAGTTGAAGTTCTCATTTGATGTTCAAGAAAGTGTTATTTTATGCCACATTGTAAGTTTAAAATTCAAAACAGTCATAGAGCCGAAAACGGTTTTTTGACACTTTTGGTACTTTTGACTGACAAAATGATTTTTTTTAGCAACAAATGCACCCAAAAGTTGAAGTTCTCTTTTGATGTTCAAGAAAGTGTTATTTTATGCCACATTGTAAGTTGAAATTTCAAAACAGTCATAGAGCCGAAAACGCTTTTTTGACATTTTTGGCACTTTTGACTGACAAAATGATTTTTTTTTAGCAAAAAACGCACCCAAAAGTTGAAGTTCTCATTTGATGTTCAAGAAATTGTTATTTTATGCCACATTGTAAGTTTAAAATTCAAAACAGTCATAGAGCCGAAAACGCTATTTTGACACTTTTGGTACTTTTGACTGACAAAATGATTTTTTTTAGCAACAAATGCACCCAAAAGTTGAAGTTCTCATTTGATGTTCAAGAAAGTTTTATTTTTTCTCATGTTGTCAGTTGAAATTTCATACCAGTAATAGTTAGAGCCGAAAACACTTTTTTGACACTTTTGGCAGTTTTGAGGGACAAAATGATTTTTTTTAGAAACAAATGCACACAAAAGTTGAAGTTCTCATTTGATGTTCAAGAAAGTTTTATTTTTTCTCATGTTGTCAGTTGAAACTTCAAACCAGTAATAGTTAGAGCCGAAAACACTTTTTTGACACTTTTGGCACTTTTGACTGACAAAATGATTTTTTTTAGAAACAAATGCACCCAAAAGTTGAAGTTCTCATTTGCAGTTCAAGAAAGTGTTATTTTATGCAACGTTGTAAGTTTAAAATTCAAAACAGTCATAGAGCCGAAAACGCTTTTTTGACATTTTTGGCACTTTTGACTGACAAAATGATTTTTTAGCAAAAAACGCACCCAAAAGTCAAAGTTCTCATTGGCAGTTCAAGAAAGTGTTATTTTATGCAACGTTGTAAGTTTAAAATTCAAAACAGTCATAGAGCCGAAAACGCTTTTTTGACACTTTTGGCACTTTTGACTGACAAAATGATTTTTTAGCAAAAAACGCACCCAAAAGTTGAAGTTCTCATTTGATGTTCAAGAAATTGTTATTTTATGCCACATTGTAAGTTTAAAATTCAAAACAGTCATAGAGCCGAAAACGCTTTTTTGACATTTTGGGTACTTTTGACTGACAAAATGATTTTTTTTAGCAACAAATGCACCCAAAAGTTGAAGTTCTCATTTGATGTTCAAGAAAGTTTTATTTTTTCTCATGTTGTCAGTTGAAATTTCAAACCAGTAATAGTTAGAGCCGAAAACACTTTTTTGACACTTTTGGCACTTTTGAGTGACAAAATGATTTTTTTTAGAAACAAATGCACCCAAAAGTTGAAGTTCTCATTTGATGTTCAAGAGAGTTTTATTTTTTCTCATGTTGTCAGTTGAAACTTCAAACCAGTAATAGTTAGAGCCGAAAACGCTTTTTTGACATTTTTGGCACTTTGGACTGACAAAATGATTTTTTGTAGAAACAAATGCACCCAAAAGTTGAAGTTCTCATTTGCAGTTCAAGAAAGTGTTATTTTATGCAACGTTGTAAGTTTAAAATTCAAAACAGTCATAGAACCGAAAACGCTTTATTGACACTTTTGGCACTTTTGACCGACAAAATGATTTTTTTAACAACAAATGCCCCCAAAAGTTTAAGTTCTCATTTGCAGTTCAAGAAAGTGTTATTTTCTGTCATGTTATAAGTTGAAAGTTCAAACCAGTCAGCAGTAAACCCTTTTTTTTTACACTTTTGGCACTTTTGACTGACAAAATGCTTTTTTTAGCTAAAAACGCACCGAAAAGTCAAAATTCTCATTTGCAGTTCAAGAAAGTGTTATTTTATGCAACGTTGTAAGTTTAAAATTCAAAACAGTCATAGAGCCGAAAACGCTTTTTTGACATTTTTGGCACTTTTGACTGACAAAATGATTTTTTAGCAAAAAACGCACCCAAAAGTTGAGGTTCTCATTTGATGTTCAAGAAAGTGTTATTTTATGCCACATTGTAAGTTTAAAATTCAAAACAGTCATAGAGCCGAAAACGCTTTTTTGACACTTTTGGCACTTTTGACTGACAAAATGATTTTTTAGCAAAAAACGCACCCAAAAGTTGAAGTTCTCATTTGATGTTCAAGAAATTGTTATTTTATGCCACATTGTAAGTTTAAAATTCAAAACAGTCATAGAGCCGAAAACGCTTTTTTGACACTTTTGGTACTTTTGACTGACAAAATGATTTTTTTTAGCAACAAATGCACCCAAAAGTTGAAGTTCTCATTTGATGTTCAAGAAAGTTTTATTTTTTCTCATGTTGTCAGTTGAAACTTCAAACCAGTAATAGTTAGAGCCGAAAACACTTTTTTGACACTTTTGACTGACAAAATGATTTTTTTTAGAAACAAATGCACCCAAAAGTTGAAGTTCTCATTTGCAGTTCAAGAAAGTGTTATTTTATGCAACGTTGTAAGTTTAAAATTCAAAACAATCATAGAGCCGAAAACGCTTTTTTGACATTTTTTGCACTTTTGACTGACAAAATGATTTTTAGCAAAAAACGCACCCAAAAGTTGAAGTTCTCATTTGATGTTCAAGAAATTGTTATTTTATGCCACATTGTAAGTTTAAAATTCAAATCAGTCATAGAGCCGAAAACGCTTTTTTGACACTTTTGACTGACAAAATGATTTTTTTTAGAAACAAATGCACCCAAAAGTTGAAGTTCTCATTTGCAGTTCAAGAAAGTGTTATTTTATGCAACGTTGTAAGTTTAAAATTCAAAACAGTCATAGAGCCGAAAACGCTTTTTTGACATTTTTGGCACTTTTGACTGACAAAATGATTTTTTTTAGCAACAAATGCACCCAAAAGTTTAAGTTCTCATTTGATGTTCAAGAAAGTTTTATATTTTCTCATGTTGTCAGTTGAAACTTCAAACCAGTAATAGTTAGAGCCGAAAACACTTTTTTGACACTTTTGGCACTTTTGACTGACAAAATGATTTTTTTTTAAACAAATGCACCCAAAAGTTGAAGTTCTCATTTGCAGTTCAAGAAAGTGTTATTTTATGCAACGTTGTAAGTTTAAAATTCAAATCAGTCATAGAGCCGAAAACGCTTTTTTGACATTTTTGGCACTTTTGACTGAAAAAATAATTTTTTAGCAAAAAACGCACCCAAAAGTTGAAGTTCTCATTTGATGTTCAAGAAAGTGTTATTTTATGCCACATTGTAAGTTTAAAATTCAAAACAGTCATAGAGCCGAAAACGCTTTTTTGACACTTTTGGTACTTTTGACTGACAAAATGATTTTTTTTTAGCAACAAATGCACCCAAAAGTTGAAGTTCTCATTTGATGTTCAAGAAAGTTTTATTTTTTCTCATGTTGTCAGTTGAAACTTCAAACCAGTAATAGTTAGAGCCGAAAACACTTTTTTGACACTTTTGGCACTTTTGACTGACAAAATGATTTTTTTTAGAAACAAATGCACCCAAAAGTCAAAGTTCTCATTTGCAGTTCAAGAAAGTGTTATTTTATGCAACATTGTAAGTTTAAAATTCAAAACAGTCATAGAGCCGAAAATGCTTTTTTGACATTTTTGGCACTTTTGACTGACAAAATGATTTTTTAGCAAAAAACGCACCCAAAAGTCAAAGTTCTCATTTGCAGTTCAAGAAAGTGTTATTTTATGCAACGTTGTAAGTTTAAAATTCAAAACAGTCATAGAGCCGAAAACGCTTTTTTGACATTTTTGGCACTTTTGACTGACAAAATGATTTTTTTTTAGCAAAAAACGCACCCAAAAGTTGAAGTTCTCATTTGATGTTCAAGAAATTGTTATTTTATGCCACATTGTAAGTTTAAAATTCAAAACAGTCATAGAGCCGAAAACGCTTTTTTGACACTTTTGGTACTTTTGACTGACAAAATGATTTTTTTTAGCAACAAATGCACCCAAAAGTCAAAGTTCTCATTTGATGTTCAAGAAAGTTTTATTTTTTCTCATGTTGTCAGTTGAAATTTCATACCAGTAATAGTTAGAGCCGAAAACACTTTTTTGACACTTTTGGCAGTTTTGAGTGACAAAATGATTTTTTTTAGAAACAAATGCACCCAAAAGTTGAAGTTCTCATTTGATGTTCAAGAAAGTTTTATTTTTTCTCATGTTGTCAGTTGAAACTTCAAACCAGTAATAGTTAGAGCCGAAAACACTTTTTTGACACTTTTGACTGACAAAATGATTTTTTTTAGAAACAAATGCACCCAAAAGTTGAAGTTCTCATTTGCAGTTCAAGAAAGTGTTATTTTATGCAACGTTGTAAGTTTAAAATTCAAAACAGTCATAGAGCCGAAAACGCTTTTTTGACATTTTTGGCACTTTTGACTGACAAAATGATTTTTTAGCAAAAAACGCACCCAAAAGTCAAAGTTCTCATTGGCAGTTCAAGAAAGTGTTATTTTATGCAACGTTGTAAGTTTAAAATTCAAAACAGTCATAGAGCCGAAAATGCTTTTTTGACATTTTTGGCACTTTTGACTGACAAAATGATTTTTTAGCAAAAAACGCACCCAAAAGTCAAAGTTCTCATTTGCAGTTCAAGAAAGTGTTATTTTATGCAACGTTGTAAGTTTAAAATTCAAAACAGTCATAGAGCCGAAAACGCTTTTTTGACATTTTTGGCACTTTTGACTGACAAAATGATTTTTTTTTAGCAAAAAACGCACCCAAAAGTTGAAGTTCTCATTTGATGTTCAAGAAATTGTTATTTTATGCCACATTGTAAGTTTAAAATTCAAAACAGTCATAGAGCCGAAAACGCTTTTTTGACACTTTTGGTACTTTTGACTGACAAAATGATTTTTTTTAGCAACAAATGCACCCAAAAGTCAAAGTTCTCATTTGATGTTCAAGAAAGTTTTATTTTTTCTCATGTTGTCAGTTGAAATTTCATACCAGTAATAGTTAGAGCCGAAAACACTTTTTTGACACTTTTGACAGTTTTGAGTGACAAAATGATTTTTTTTAGAAACAAATGCACCCAAAAGTTGAAGTTCTCATTTGATGTTCAAGAAAGTTTTATTTTTTCTCATGTTGTCAGTTGAAACTTCAAACCAGTAATAGTTAGAGCCGAAAACACTTTTTTGACACTTTTGACTGACAAAATGATTTTTTTTAGAAACAAATGCACCCAAAAGTTGAAGTTCTCATTTGCAGTTCAAGAAAGTGTTATTTTATGCAACGTTGTAAGTTTAAAATTCAAAACAGTCATAGAGCCGAAAACGCTTTTTTGACATTTTTGGCACTTTTGACTGACAAAATGATTTTTTAGCAAAAAACGCACCCAAAAGTCAAAGTTCTCATTGGCAGTTCAAGAAAGTGTTATTTTATGCAACGTTGTAAGTTTAAAATTCAAAACAGTCATAGAGCCGAAAACGCTTTTTTGACATTTTTGGCACTTTTGACTGACAAAATGATTTTTTAGCAAAAAACGCACCCAAAAGTTGAAGTTCTCATTTGATGTTCAAGAAATTGTTATTTTATGCCACATTGTAAGTTTAAAATTCAAAACAGTCATAGAGCCGAAAACGCTTTTTTGACACTTTTGGTACTTTTGACTGACAAAATGATTTTTTAGCAAAAAACGCACCCAAAAGTCAAAGTTCTCATTTGCAGTTCAAGAAAGTGTTATTTTATGCAACGTTGTAAGTTTAAAATTCAAAACAGTCATAGAGCCGAAAACGCTTTTTTGACATTTTTGGCACTTTTGACTGACAAAATGATTTTTTTTTAGCAAAAAACGCACCCAAAAGTTGAAGTTCTCATTTGATGTTCAAGAAATTGTTATTTTATGCCACATTGTAAGTTTAAAATTCAAAACAGTCATAGAGCCGAAAACGCTTTTTTGACACTTTTGGTACTTTTGACTGACAAAATGATTTTTTTTAGCAACAAATGCACCCAAAAGTTGAAGTTCTCATTTGATGTTCAAGAAAGTTTTATTTTTTCTCATGTTGTCAGTTGAAATTTCATACCAGTAATAGTTAGAGCCGAAAACACTTTTTTGACACTTTTGGCAGTTTTGAGTGACAAAATGATTTTTTTTAGAAACAAATGCACCCAAAAGTTGAAGTTCTCATTTGATGTTTAAGAAAGTTTTATTTTTTCTCATGTTGTCAGTTGAAACTTCAAACCAGTAATAGTTAGAGCCGAAAACACTTTTTTGACACTTTTGGCACTTTTGACTGACAAAATGATTTTTTTTAGAAACAAATGCACCCAAAAGTTGAAGTTCTCATTTGCAGTTCAAGAAAGTGTTATTTTATGCAACGGTGTAAGTTTAAAATTCAAAACAGTCATAGAGCCGAAAACGCTTTTTTGACATTTTTGGCACTTTTGACTGACAAAATGATTTTTTAGCAAAAAACGCACCCAAAAGTCAAAGTTCTCATTGGCAGTTCAAGAAAGTGTTATTTTATGCAACGTTGTAAGTTTAAAATTCAAAACAGTCATAGAGCCGAAAACGCTTTTTTGACATTTTTGGCACTTTTGACTGACAAAATGATTTTTTAGCAAAAAACGCACCCAAAAGTTGAAGTTCTCATTTGATGTTCAAGAAATTGTTATTTTATGCCACATTGTAAGTTTAAAATTCAAAACAGTCATAGAGCCGAAAACGCTTTTTTGACACTTTTGGTACTTTTGACTGACAAAATGATTTTTTTTAGCAACAAATGCACCCAAAAGTTGAAGTTCTCATTTGATGTTCAAGAAAGTTTTATTTTTTCTCATGTTGTCAGTTGAAATTTCAAACCAGTAATAGTTAGAGCCGAAAACACTTTTTTGACACTTTTGGCACTTTTGAGTGACAAAATGATTTTTTTTAGAAACAAATGCACCCAAAAGTTGAAGTTCTCATTTGATGTTCAAGAAAGTTTTATTTTTTCTCATGTTGTCAGTTGAAACTTCAAACCAGTAATAGTTAGAGCCGAAAAGTCTTTTTTGACACTTTTGGAACTTTTGACTGACAAAATGATTTTTTTTAGAAACAAATGCACCCAAAAGTTGAAGTTCTCATTTGCAGTTCAAGAAAGTGTTATTTTATGCAACGTTGTAAGTTTAAAATTCAAAACAATCATAGAGCCGAAAACGCTTTTTTGACATTTTTGGCACTTTTGACTGACAAAATGATTTTTAGCAAAAAACGCACCCAAAAGTTGAAGTTCTCATTTGATGTTCAAGAAATTGTTATTTTATGCCACATTGTAAGTTTAAAATTCAAAACAGTCATAGAGCCGAAAACGCTTTTTTGACACTTTTGGCACTTTTGACTGACAAAATGATTTTTTAGCAAAAAACGCACCCAAAAGTTGAAGTTCTCATTTGATGTTTAAGAAATTGTTATTTTATGCCACATTGTAAGTTTAAAATTCAAAACAGTCATAGAGCCGAAAACGTTTTTTTTGACACTTTTGGTACTTTTGACTGACAAAATGATTTTTTTAGCAACAAATGCACCCAAAAGTTGAAGTTCTCATTTGATGTTCAAGAAAGTTTTATTTTTTCTCATGTTGTCAGTTGAAACTTCAAACCAGTAATAGTTAGAGCCGAAAACACTTTTTTGACACTTTTGACTGACAAAATGATTTTTTTTAGAAACAAATGCACCCAAAAGTTGAAGTTCTCATTTGCAGTTCAAGAAAGTGTTATTTTATGCAACGTTGTAAGTTTAAAATTCAAAACAATCATAGAGCCGAAAACGCTTTTTTGACATTTTTGGCACCTTTGACTGACAAAATGATTTTTTAGCAAAAAACGCACCCAAAAGTTGAAGTTCTCATTTGATGTTCAAGAAATTGTTATTTTATGCCACATTGTAAGTTTAAAATTCAAAACAGTCATAGAGCCGAAAACGCTTTTTTGACACTTTTGGCACTTTTGACTGACAAAATGATTTTTTAGCAAAAAACGCACCCAAAAGTTGAAGTTCTCATTTGATGTTCAAGAAATTGTTATTTTATGCCACATTGTAAGTTTAAAATTCAAAACAGTCATAGAGCCGAAAACGCTTTTTTGACACTTTTGGTACTTTTGACTGACAAAATGATTTTTTTTTAGCAACAAATGCACCCAAAAGTTGAAGTTCTCATTTGATGTTCAAGAAAGTTTTATTTTTTCTCATGTTGTCAGTTGAAACTTCAAACCAGTAATAGTTAGAGCCGAAAACACTTTTTTGACACTTTTGGCATTTTTGACTTACAAAATGATTTTTTTTAGAAACAAATGCACCCAAAAGTTGAAGTTCTCATTTGATGTTCAAGAAAGTTTTATTTTTTCTCATGTTGTCAGTTGAAACTTCAAACCAGTAATAGTAAGAGCCGAAAACACTTTTTTGACACTTTTGGCACTTTTGACTGACAAAATGATTTTTTTTAGAAACAAATGCACCCAAAAGTTGAAGTTCTCATTTGATGTTCAAGAAAGTTTTATTTTTTCTCATGTTGTCAGTTGAAATTTCAAACCAGTAATAGTTAGAGCCGAAAACACTTTTTTGACACTTTTGGCACTTTTGAGTGACAAAATGATTTTTTTTAGAAACAAATGCACCCTAAAGTTGAAGTTCTCATTTGATGTTCAAGAAAGTTTTATTTTTTCTCATGTTGTCAGTTGAAACTTCAAACCAGTAATAGTTAGAGCCGAAAAGTCTTTTTTGACACTTTTGGAACTTTTGACTGACAAAATGATTTTTTTTAGAAACAAATGCACCCAAAAGTTGAAGTTCTCATTTGCAGTTCAAGAAAGTGTTATTTTATGCAACATTGTAAGTTTAAAATTCAAAACAGTCATAGAGCCAAAAACGCTTTTTTGACATTTTTGGCACTTTTGACTGACAAAATGATTTTTTAGCAAAAAACGCACCCAAAAGTTGAAGTTCTCATTTGATGTTCAAGAAATTGTTATTTTATGCCACATTGTAAGTTTAAAATTCAAAACAGTCATAGAGCCGAAAACGCTTTTTTGACACTTTTGGTACTTTTGACTGACAAAATGATTTTTTTTTAGCAACAAATGCACCCAAAAGTTGAAGTTCTCATTTGATGTTCAAGAAAGTTTTATTTTTTCTCATGTTGTCAGTTGAAACTTCAAACCAGTAATAGTTAGAGCCGAAAACACTTTTTTGACACTTTTGGCATTTTTGACTTACAAAATGATTTTTTTTAGAAACAAATGCACCCAAAAGTTGAAGTTCTCATTTGATGTTCAAGAAAGTTTTATTTTTTCTCATGTTGTCAGTTGAAACTTCAAACCAGTAATAGTAAGAGCCGAAAACACTTTTTTGACACTTTTGGCACTTTTGACTGACAAAATGATTTTTTTTAGAAACAAATGCACCCAAAAGTTGAAGTTCTCATTTGATGTTCAAGAAAGTTTTATTTTTTCTCATGTTGTCAGTTGAAATTTCAAACCAGTAATAGTTAGAGCCGAAAACACTTTTTTGACACTTTTGGCACTTTTGAGTGACAAAATGATTTTTTTTAGAAACAAATGCACCCTAAAGTTGAAGTTCTCATTTGATGTTCAAGAAAGTTTTATTTTTTCTCATGTTGTCAGTTGAAACTTCAAACCAGTAATAGTTAGAGCCGAAAAGTCTTTTTTGACACTTTTGGAACTTTTGACTGACAAAATGATTTTTTTTAGAAACAAATGCACCCAAAAGTTGAAGTTCTCATTTGCAGTTCAAGAAAGTGTTATTTTATGCAACATTGTAAGTTTAAAATTCAAAACAGTCATAGAGCCAAAAACGCTTTTTTGACATTTTTGGCACTTTTGACTGACAAAATGATTTTTTAGCAAAAAACGCACCCAAAAGTTGAAGTTCTCATTTGATGTTCAAGAAATTGTTATTTTATGCCACATTGTAAGTTTAAAATTCAAAACAGTCATAGAGCCGAAAACGCTTTTTTGACACTTTTGGTACTTTTGACTGACAAAATGATTTGTTTTAGCAACAAATGCACCCAAAAGTTGAAGTTCTCATTTGATGTTCAAGAAAGTTTTATTTTTTCTTATGTTGTCAGTTGAAACTTCAAACCAGTAATAGTTAGAGCCGAAAACACTTTTTTGACACTTTTGACTGACAAAATGATTTTTTTTAGAAACAAATGCACCCAAAAGTTGAAGTTCTCATTTGCAGTTCAAGAAAGTGTTATTTTATGCAACGTTGTAAGTTTAAAATTCAAAACAATCATAGAGCCGAAAACGCTTTTTTGACATTTTTGGCACTTTTGACTGACAAAATGATTTTTAGCAAAAAACGCACCCAAAAGTTGAAGTTCTCATTTGATGTTCAAGAAATTGTTATTTTATGCCACATTGTAAGTTTAAAATTCAAAACAGTCATAGAGCCGAAAACGCTTTTTTGACACTTTTGGCACTTTTGACTGACAAAATGATTTTTTAGCAAAAAACGCACCCAAAAGTTGAAGTTCTCATTTGATGTTCAAGAAATTGTTATTTTATGCCACATTGTAAGTTTAAAATTCAAAACAGTCATAGAGCCGAAAACGCTTTTTTTGACACTTTTGGTACTTTTGACTGACAAAATGATTTTTTTTAGCAACAAATGCACCCAAAAGTTGAAGTTCTCATTTGATGTTCAAGAAAGTTTTATTTTTTCTCATGTTGTCAGTTGAAACTTCAAACCAGTAATAGTTAGAGCCGAAAACACTTTTTTGACACTTTTGACTGACAAAATGATTTTTTTTAGAAACAAATGCACCCAAAAGTTGAAGTTCTCATTTGCAGTTCAAGAAAGTGTTATTTTATGCAACGTTGTAAGTTTAAAATTCAAAACAATCATAGAGCCGAAAACGCTTTTTTGACATTTTTGGCACCTTTGACTGACAAAATGATTTTTTAGCAAAAAACGCACCCAAAAGTTGAAGTTCTCATTTGATGTTCAAGAAATTGTTATTTTATGCCACATTGTAAGTTTAAAATTCAAAACAGTCATAGAGCCGAAAACGCTTTTTTGACACTTTTGGCACTTTTGACTGACAAAATGATTTTTTAGCAAAAAACGCACCCAAAAGTTGAAGTTCTCATTTGATGTTCAAGAAATTGTTATTTTATGCCACATTGTAAGTTTAAAATTCAAAACAGTCATAGAGCCGAAAACGCTTTTTTGACACTTTTGGTACTTTTGACTGACAAAATGATTTTTTTTTAGCAACAAATGCACCCAAAAGTTGAAGTTCTCATTTGATGTTCAAGAAAGTTTTATTTTTTCTCATGTTGTCAGTTGAAACTTCAAACCAGTAATAGTTAGAGCCGAAAACACTTTTTTGACACTTTTGGCATTTTTGACTTACAAAATGATTTTTTTTAGAAACAAATGCACCCAAAAGTTGAAGTTCTCATTTGATGTTCAAGAAAGTTTTATTTTTTCTCATGTTGTCAGTTGAAACTTCAAACCAGTAATAGTAAGAGCCGAAAACACTTTTTTGACACTTTTGGCACTTTTGACTGACAAAATGATTTTTTTTAGAAACAAATGCACCCAAAAGTTGAAGTTCTCATTTGATGTTCAAGAAAGTTTTATTTTTTCTCATGTTGTCAGTTGAAATTTCAAACCAGTAATAGTTAGAGCCGAAAACACTTTTTTGACACTTTTGGCACTTTTGAGTGACAAAATGATTTTTTTTAGAAACAAATGCACCCTAAAGTTGAAGTTCTCATTTGATGTTCAAGAAAGTTTTATTTTTTCTCATGTTGTCAGTTGAAACTTCAAACCAGTAATAGTTAGAGCCGAAAAGTCTTTTTTGACACTTTTGGAACTTTTGACTGACAAAATGATTTTTTTTAGAAACAAATGCACCCAAAAGTTGAAGTTCTCATTTGCAGTTCAAGAAAGTGTTATTTTATGCAACATTGTAAGTTTAAAATTCAAAACAGTCATAGAGCCAAAAACGCTTTTTTGACATTTTTGGCACTTTTGACTGACAAAATGATTTTTTAGCAAAAAACGCACCCAAAAGTTGAAGTTCTCATTTGATGTTCAAGAAATTGTTATTTTATGCCACATTGTAAGTTTAAAATTCAAAACAGTCATAGAGCCGAAAACGCTTTTTTGACACTTTTGGTACTTTTGACTGACAAAATGATTTGTTTTAGCAACAAATGCACCCAAAAGTTGAAGTTCTCATTTGATGTTCAAGAAAGTTTTATTTTTTCTTATGTTGTCAGTTGAAACTTCAAACCAGTAATAGTTAGAGCCGAAAACACTTTTTTGACACTTTTGACTGACAAAATGATTTTTTTTAGAAACAAATGCACCCAAAAGTTGAAGTTCTCATTTGCAGTTCAAGAAAGTGTTATTTTATGCAACGTTGTAAGTTTAAAATTCAAAACAATCATAGAGCCGAAAACGCTTTTTTGACATTTTTGGCACTTTTGACTGACAAAATGATTTTTAGCAAAAAACGCACCCAAAAGTTGAAGTTCTCATTTGATGTTCAAGAAATTGTTATTTTATGCCACATTGTAAGTTTAAAATTCAAAACAGTCATAGAGCCGAAAACGCTTTTTTGACACTTTTGGCACTTTTGACTGACAAAATGATTTTTTAGCAAAAAACGCACCCAAAAGTTGAAGTTCTCATTTGATGTTCAAGAAATTGTTATTTTATGCCACATTGTAAGTTTAAAATTCAAAACAGTCATAGAGCCGAAAACGCTTTTTTTGACACTTTTGGTACTTTTGACTGACAAAATGATTTTTTTTAGCAACAAATGCACCCAAAAGTTGAAGTTCTCATTTGATGTTCAAGAAAGTTTTATTTTTTCTCATGTTGTCAGTTGAAACTTCAAACCAGTAATAGTTAGAGCCGAAAACACTTTTTTGACACTTTTGACTGACAAAATGATTTTTTTTAGAAACAAATGCACCCAAAAGTTGAAGTTCTCATTTGCAGTTCAAGAAAGTGTTATTTTATGCAACGTTGTAAGTTTAAAATTCAAAACAATCATAGAGCCGAAAACGCTTTTTTGACATTTTTGGCACCTTTGACTGACAAAATGATTTTTTAGCAAAAAACGCACCCAAAAGTTGAAGTTCTCATGTGATGTTCAAGAAATTGTTATTTTATGCCACATTGTAAGTTTAAAATTCAAAACAGTCATAGAGCCGAAAACGCTTTTTTGACACTTTTGGCACTTTTGACTGACAAAATGATTTTTTAGCAAAAAACGCACCCAAAAGTTGAAGTTCTCATTTGATGTTCAAGAAATTGTTATTTTATGCCACATTGTAAGTTTAAAATTCAAAACAGTCATAGAGCCGAAAACGCTTTTTTGACACTTTTGGTACTTTTGACTGACAAAATGATTTTTTTTTAGCAACAAATGCACCCAAAAGTTGAAGTTCTCATTTGATGTTCAAGAAAGTTTTATTTTTTCTCATGTTGTCAGTTGAAACTTCAAACCAGTAATAGTTAGAGCCGAAAACACTTTTTTGACACTTTTGGCATTTTTGACTTACAAAATGATTTTTTTTAGAAACAAATGCACCCAAAAGTTGAAGTTCTCATTTGATGTTCAAGAAAGTTTTATTTTTTCTCATGTTGTCAGTTGAAACTTCAAACCAGTAATAGTAAGAGCCGAAAACACTTTTTTGACACTTTTGGCACTTTTGACTGACAAAATGATTTTTTTTAGAAACAAATGCACCCAAAAGTTGAAGTTCTCATTTGATGTTCAAGAAAGTTTTATTTTTTCTCATGTTGTCAGTTGAAATTTCAAACCAGTAATAGTTAGAGCCGAAAACACTTTTTTGACACTTTTGGCACTTTTGAGTGACAAAATGATTTTTTTTAGAAACAAATGCACCCTAAAGTTGAAGTTCTCATTTGATGTTCAAGAAAGTTTTATTTTTTCTCATGTTGTCAGTTGAAACTTCAAACCAGTAATAGTTAGAGCCGAAAAGTCTTTTTTGACACTTTTGGAACTTTTGACTGACAAAATGATTTTTTTTAGAAACAAATGCACCCAAAAGTTGAAGTTCTCATTTGCAGTTCAAGAAAGTGTTATTTTATGCAACATTGTAAGTTTAAAATTCAAAACAGTCATAGAGCCAAAAACGCTTTTTTGACATTTTTGGCACTTTTGACTGACAAAATGATTTTTTAGCAAAAAACGCACCCAAAAGTTGAAGTTCTCATTTGATGTTCAAGAAATTGTTATTTTATGCCACTTTGTAAGTTTAAAATTCAAAACAGTCATAGAGCCGAAAACGCTTTTTTGACACTTTTGGTACTTTTGACTGACAAAATGATTTGTTTTAGCAACAAATGCACCCAAAAGTTGAAGTTCTCATTTGATGTTCAAGAAAGTTTTATTTTTTCTTATGTTGTCAGTTGAAACTTCAAACCAGTAATAGTTAGAGCCGAAAACACTTTTTTGACACTTTTGACTGACAAAATGATTTTTTTTAGAAACAAATGCACCCAAAAGTTGAAGTTCTCATTTGCAGTTCAAGAAAGTGTTATTTTATGCAACGTTGTAAGTTTAAAATTCAAAACAATCATAGAGCCGAAAACGCTTTTTTGACATTTTTGGCACTTTTGACTGACAAAATGATTTTTAGCAAAAAACGCACCCAAAAGTTGAAGTTCTCATTTGATGTTCAAGAAATTGTTATTTTATGCCACATTGTAAGTTTAAAATTCAAAACAGTCATAGAGCCGAAAACGCTTTTTTGACACTTTTGGCACTTTTGACTGACAAAATGATTTTTTAGCAAAAAACGCACCCAAAAGTTGAAGTTCTCATTTGATGTTCAAGAAATTGTTATTTTATGCCACATTGTAAGTTTAAAATTCAAAACAGTCATAGAGCCGAAAACGCTTTTTTTGACACTTTTGGTACTTTTGACTGACAAAATGATTTTTTTTTAGCAAAAAACGCACCCAAAAGTTGAAGTTCTCATTTGCAGTTCAAGAAAGTGTTATTTTATGCAACGTTGTAAGTTTAAAATTCAAAACAGTCATAGAGCCGAAAACGCTTTTTTGACATTTTTGGCACTTTTGACTGACAAAATGATTTTTTAGCAAAAAACGCACCCAAAAGTTGAAGTTCTCATTTGATGTTCAAGAAATTGTTATTTTATGCCACTTTGTAAGTTTAAAATTCAAAACAGTCATAGAGCCGAAAACGCTTTTTTGACACTTTTGGTACTTTTGACTGACAAAATGATTTGTTTTAGCAACAAATGCACCCAAAAGTTGAAGTTCTCATTTGATGTTCAAGAAAGTTTTATTTTTTCTTATGTTGTCAGTTGAAACTTCAAACCAGTAATAGTTAGAGCCGAAAACACTTTTTTGACACTTTTGACTGACAAAATGATTTTTTTTAGAAACAAATGCACCCAAAAGTTGAAGTTCTCATTTGCAGTTCAAGAAAGTGTTATTTTATGCAACGTTGTAAGTTTAAAATTCAAAACAATCATAGAGCCGAAAACGCTTTTTTGACATTTTTGGCACTTTTGACTGACAAAATGATTTTTAGCAAAAAACGCACCCAAAAGTTGAAGTTCTCATTTGATGTTCAAGAAATTGTTATTTTATGCCACATTGTAAGTTTAAAATTCAAAACAGTCATAGAGCCGAAAACGCTTTTTTGACACTTTTGGCACTTTTGACTGACAAAATGATTTTTTAGCAAAAAACGCACCCAAAAGTTGAAGTTCTCATTTGATGTTCAAGAAATTGTTATTTTATGCCACATTGTAAGTTTAAAATTCAAAACAGTCATAGAGCCGAAAACGCTTTTTTTGACACTTTTGGTACTTTTGACTGACAAAATGATTTTTTTTAGCAACAAATGCACCCAAAAGTTGAAGTTCTCATTTGATGTTCAAGAAAGTTTTATTTTTTCTCATGTTGTCAGTTGAAATTTCAAACCAGTAATAGTTAGAGCCGAAAACACTTTTTTGACACTTTTGGCATTTTTGACTTACAAAATGATTTTTTTTAGAAACAAATGCACCCAAAAGTTGAAGTTCTCATTTGATGTTCAAGAAAGTTTTATTTTTTCTCATGTTGTCAGTTGAAACTTCAAACCAGTAATAGTAAGAGCCGAAAACACTTTTTTGACACTTTTGGCACTTTTGACTGACAAAATGATTTTTTTTAGAAACAAATGCACCCAAAAGTTGAAGTTCTCATTTGCAGTTCAAGAAAGTGTTATTTTATGCAACGTTGTAAGTTTAAAATTCAAAACAATCATAGAGCCGAAAACGCTTTTTTGACATTTTTGGCACTTTTGACTGACAAAATGATTTTTAGCAAAAAACGCACCCAAAAGCTGAAGTTCTCATTTGATGTTCAAGAAAGTGTTATTTTATGCCACATTGTAAGTTTAAAATTCAAAACAGTCATAGAGCCGAAAACGCTTTTTTGACACTTTTGGTACTTTTGACTGACAAAATGATTTTTTTTAGCAACAAATGCACCCAAAAGTTGAAGTTCTCATTTGGTGTTCAAGAAAGTTTTATTTTTTCTCATGTTGTCAGTTGAAACTTCAAACCAGTAATAGTTAGAGCCGAAAACACTTTTTTGACACTTTTGGCACTTTTGACTGACAAAATGATTTTTTTTAGAAACAAATGCACCCAAAAGTTGAAGTTCTCATTTGATGTTCAAGAAAGTTTTATTTTTTCTCATGTTGTCAGTTGAAACTTCAAACCAGTAATAGTAAGAGCCGAAAACACTTTTTTGACACTTTTGGCACTTTTGACTGACAAAATGATTTTTTTTAGAAACAAATGCACCCAAAAGTTGAAGTTCTCATTTGCAGTTCAAGAAAGTGTTATTTTATGCAACGTTGTAAGTTTAAAATTCAAAACAATCATAGAGCCGAAAACGCTTTTTTGACATTTTTGGCACTTTTGACTGACAAAATGATTTTTAGCAAAAAACGCACCCAAAAGCTGAAGTTCTCATTTGATGTTCAAGAAAGTGTTATTTTATGCCACATTGTAAGTTTAAAATTCAAAACAGTCATAGAGCCGAAAACGCTTTTTTGACACTTTTGGTACTTTTGACTGACAAAATGATTTTTTTTAGCAACAAATGCACCCAAAAGTTGAAGTTCTCATTTGATGTTCAAGAAAGTTTTATTTTTTCTCATGTTGTCAGTTGAAACTTCAAACCAGTAATAGTTAGAGCCGAAAACACTTTTTTGACACTTTTGACTGACAAAATGATTTTTTTTAGAAAAAAATGCACTCAAAAGTTGAAGTTCTCATTTGATGTTCAAGAAATTGTTATTTTATGCCACATTGTAAGTTTAAAATTCAAAACAGTCATAGAGCCGAAAACGCTTTTTTGACACTTTTGGTACTTTTGACTGACAAAATGATTTTTTTTAGCAACAAATGCACCCAAAAGTTGAAGTTCTCATTTGATGTTCAAGAAAGTTTTATTTTTTCTCATGTTGTCAGTTGAAACTTCAAACCAGTAATAGTTAGAGCCGAAAACACTTTTTTGACACTTTTGGCACTTTTGACTGACAAAATGATTTTTTTTAGAAACAAATGCACCCAAAAGTTGAAGTTCTCATTTGATGTTCAAGAAAGTTTTATTTTTTCTCATGTTGTCAGTTGAAACTTCAAACCAGTAATAGTAAGAGCCGAAAACACTTTTTTGACACTTTTGGCACTTTTGACTGACAAAATGATTTTTTTTAGAAACAAATGCACCCAAAAGTTGAAGTTCTCATTTGCAGTTCAAGAAAGTGTTATTTTATGCAACGTTGTAAGTTTAAAATTCAAAACAATCATAGAGCCGAAAACGCTTTTTTGACATTTTTGGCACTTTTGACTGACAAAATGATTTTTAGCAAAAAACGCACCCAAAAGCTGAAGTTCTCATTTGATGTTCAAGAAAGTGTTATTTTATGCCACATTGTAAGTTTAAAATTCAAAACAGTCATAGAGCCGAAAACGCTTTTTTGACACTTTTGGTACTTTTGACTGACAAAATGATTTTTTTTAGCAACAAATGCACCCAAAAGTTGAAGTTCTCATTTGATGTTCAAGAAAGTTTTATTTTTTCTCATGTTGTCAGTTGAAATTTCAAACCAGTAATAGTTAGAGCCGAAAACACTTTTTTGACACTTTTGAGTGACAAAATGATTTTTTTTAGAAACAAATGAACCCAAAAGTTGAAGTTCTCATTTGATGTTCAAGAAAGTTTTATTTTTTCTCATGTTGTCAGTTGAAACTTCAAACCAGTAATAGTTAGAGCCGAAAACACTTTTTTGACACTTTTGACTGACAAAATGATTTTTTTTAGAAAAAAATGCACTCGAAAGTTGAAGTTCTCATTTGATGTTCAAGAAATTGTTATTTTATGCCACATTGTAAGTTTAAAATTCAAAACAGTCATAGAGCCGAAAACGCTTTTTTGACACTTTTGGTACTTTTGACTGACAAAATGATTTTTTTTAGCAACAAATGCACCCAAAAGTTGAAGTTCTCATTTGATGTTCAAGAAAGTTTTATTTTTTCTCATGTTGTCAGTTGAAACTTCAAACCAGTAATAGTTAGAGCCGAAAACACTTTTTTGACACTTTTGGCACTTTTGACTGACAAAATGATTTTTTTTAGAAACAAATGCACCCAAAAGTTGAAGTTCTCATTTGATGTTCAAGAAAGTTTTATTTTTTCTCATGTTGTCAGTTGAAATTTCAAACCAGTAATAGTTAGAGCCGAAAACACTTTTTTGACACTTTTGAGTGACAAAATGATTTTTTTTAGAAACAAATGAACCCAAAAGTTGAAGTTCTCATTTGATGTTCAAGAAAGTTTTATTTTTTCTCATGTTGTCAGTTGAAACTTCAAACCAGTAATAGTTAGAGCCGAAAACACTTTTTTGACACTTTTGACTGACAAAATGATTTTTTTTAGAAAAAAATGCACTCGAAAGTTGAAGTTCTCATTTGATGTTCAAGAAATTGTTATTTTATGCCACATTGTAAGTTTAAAATTCAAAACAGTCATAGAGCCGAAAACGCTTTTTTGACACTTTTGGTACTTTTGACTGACAAAATGATTTTTTTTAGCAACAAATGCACCCAAAAGTTGAAGTTCTCATTTGATGTTCAAGAAAGTTTTATTTTTTCTCATGTTGTCAGTTGAAACTTCAAACCAGTAATAGTTAGAGCCGAAAACACTTTTTTGACACTTTTGGCACTTTTGACTGACAAAATGATTTTTTTTAGAAACAAATGCACCCAAAAGTTGAAGTTCTCATTTGATGTTCAAGAAAGTTTTATTTTTTCTCATGTTGTCAGTTGAAACTTCAAACCTAAGTTCTCATTTGCAGTTCAAGAAAGTGTTATTTTATGCAACGTTGTAAGTTTAAAATTCAAAACAGTCATAGAGCCGAAAACGCTTTTTTGACATTTTTGGCACTTTTGACTGACAAAATGATTTTTTTTTAGCAAAAAACGCACCCAAAAGTTGAAGTTCTCATTTGATGTTCAAGAAATTGTTATTTTATGCCACATTGTAAGTTTAAAATTCAAAACAGTCATAGAGCCGAAAACGCTTTTTTGACACTTTTGGTACTTTTGACTGACAAAATGATTTTTTTTAGCAACAAATGCACCCAAAAGTCAAAGTTCTCATTTGATGTTCAAGAAAGTTTTATTTTTTCTCATGTTGTCAGTTGAAATTTCATACCAGTAATAGTTAGAGCCGAAAACACTTTTTTGACACTTTTGGCAGTTTTGAGTGACAAAATGATTTTTTTTAGAAACAAATGCACCCAAAAGTTGAAGTTCTCATTTGATGTTCAAGAAAGTTTTATTTTTTCTCATGTTGTCAGTTGAAACTTCAAACCAGTAATAGTTAGAGCCGAAAACACTTTTTTGACACTTTTGACTGACAAAATGATTTTTTTTAGAAACAAATGCACCCAAAAGTTGAAGTTCTCATTTGCAGTTCAAGAAAGTGTTATTTTATGCAACGTTGTAAGTTTAAAATTCAAAACAGTCATAGAGCCGAAAACGCTTTTTTGACATTTTTGGCACTTTTGACTGACAAAATGATTTTTTAGCAAAAAACGCACCCAAAAGTCAAAGTTCTCATTGGCAGTTCAAGAAAGTGTTATTTTATGCAACGTTGTAAGTTTAAAATTCAAAACAGTCATAGAGCCGAAAACGCTTTTTTGACATTTTTGGCACTTTTGACTGACAAAATGATTTTTTAGCAAAAAACGCACCCAAAAGTTGAAGTTCTCATTTGATGTTCAAGAAATTGTTATTTTATGCCACATTGTAAGTTTAAAATTCAAAACAGTCATAGAGCCGAAAACGCTTTTTTGACACTTTTGGTACTTTTGACTGACAAAATGATTTTTTAGCAAAAAACGCACCCAAAAGTCAAAGTTCTCATTTGCAGTTCAAGAAAGTGTTATTTTATGCAACGTTGTAAGTTTAAAATTCAAAACAGTCATAGAGCCGAAAACGCTTTTTTGACATTTTTGGCACTTTTGACTGACAAAATGATTTTTTTTTAGCAAAAAACGCACCCAAAAGTTGAAGTTCTCATTTGATGTTCAAGAAATTGTTATTTTATGCCACATTGTAAGTTTAAAATTCAAAACAGTCATAGAGCCGAAAACGCTTTTTTGACACTTTTGGTACTTTTGACTGACAAAATGATTTTTTTTAGCAACAAATGCACCCAAAAGTTGAAGTTCTCATTTGATGTTCAAGAAAGTTTTATTTTTTCTCATGTTGTCAGTTGAAATTTCATACCAGTAATAGTTAGAGCCGAAAACACTTTTTTGACACTTTTGGCAGTTTTGAGTGACAAAATGATTTTTTTTAGAAACAAATGCATCCAAAAGTTGAAGTTCTCATTTGATGTTTAAGAAAGTTTTATTTTTTCTCATGTTGTCAGTTGAAACTTCAAACCAGTAATAGTTAGAGCCGAAAACACTTTTTTGACACTTTTGGCACTTTTGACTGACAAAATGATTTTTTTTAGAAACAAATGCACCCAAAAGTTGAAGTTCTCATTTGCAGTTCAAGAAAGTGTTATTTTATGCAACGTTGTAAGTTTAAAATTCAAAACAGTCATAGAGCCGAAAACGCTTTTTTGACATTTTTGGCACTTTTGACTGACAAAATGATTTTTTAGCAAAAAACGCACCCAAAAGTCAAAGTTCTCATTGGCAGTTCAAGAAAGTGTTATTTTATGCAACGTTGTAAGTTTAAAATTCAAAACAGTCATAGAGCCGAAAACGCTTTTTTGACATTTTTGGCACTTTTGACTGACAAAATGATTTTTTAGCAAAAAACGCACCCAAAAGTTGAAGTTCTCATTTGATGTTCAAGAAATTGTTATTTTATGCCACATTGTAAGTTTAAAATTCAAAACAGTCATAGAGCCGAAAACGCTTTTTTGACACTTTTGGTACTTTTGACTGACAAAATGATTTTTTTTAGCAACAAATGCACCCAAAAGTTGAAGTTCTCATTTGATGTTCAAGAAAGTTTTATTTTTTCTCATGTTGTCAGTTGAATTTTCAAACCAGTAATAGTTAGAGCCGAAAACACTTTTTTGACACTTTTGGCACTTTTGAGTGACAAAATGATTTTTTTTAGAAACAAATGCACCCAAAAGTTGAAGTTCTCATTTGATGTTCAAGAAAGTTTTATTTTTTCTCATGTTGTCAGTTGAAACTTCAAACCAGTAATAGTTAGAGCCGAAAAGTCTTTTTTGACACTTTTGGAACTTTTGACTGACAAAATGATTTTTTTTAGAAACAAATGCACCCAAAAGTTGAAGTTCTCATTTGCAGTTCAAGAAAGTGTTATTTTATGCAACATTGTAAGTTTAAAATTCAAAACAGTCATAGAGCCGAAAACGCTTTTTTGACATTTTTGGCACTTTTGACTGACAAAATGATTTTTTAGCAAAAAACGCACCCAAAAGTTGAAGTTCTCATTTGATGTTCAAGAAATTGTTATTTTATGCCACATTGTAAGTTTAAAATTCAAAACAGTCATAGAGCCGAAAACGCTTTTTTGACACTTTTGGTACTTTTGACTGACAAAATGATTTGTTTTAGCAACAAATGCACCCAAAAGTTGAAGTTCTCATTTGATGTTCAAGAAAGTTTTATTTTTTCTTATGTTGTCAGTTGAAACTTCAAACCAGTAATAGTTAGAGCCGAAAACACTTTTTTGACACTTTTGACTGACAAAATGATTTTTTTTAGAAACAAATGCACCCAAAAGTTGAAGTTCTCATTTGCAGTTCAAGAAAGTGTTATTTTATGCAACGTTGTAAGTTTAAAATTCAAAACAATCATAGAGCCGAAAACGCTTTTTTGACATTTTTGGCACTTTTGACTGACAAAATGATTTTTTAGCAAAAAACGCACCCAAAAGTTGAAGTTCTCATTTGATGTTCAAGAAATTGTTATTTTATGCCACATTGTAAGTTTAAAATTCAAAACAGTCATAGAGCCGAAAACGCTTTTTTTGACACTTTTGGTACTTTTGACTGACAAAATGATTTTTTTTAGCAACAAATGCACCCAAAAGTTGAAGTTCTCATTTGATGTTCAAGAAAGTTTTATTTTTTCTCATGTTGTCAGTTGAAACTTCAAACCAGTAATAGTTAGAGCCGAAAACACTTTTTTGACACTTTTGACTGACAAAATGATTTTTTTTAGAAACAAATGCACCCAAAAGTTGAAGTTCTCATTTGCAGTTCAAGAAAGTGTTATTTTATGCAACGTTGTAAGTTTAAAATTCAAAACAATCATAGAGCCGAAAACGCTTTTTTGACATTTTTGGCACCTTTGACTGACAAAATGATTTTTTAGCAAAAAACGCACCCAAAAGTTGAAGTTCTCATTTGATGTTCAAGAAATTGTTATTTTATGCCACATTGTAAGTTTAAAATTCAAAACAGTCATAGAGCCGAAAACGCTTTTTTGACACTTTTGGCACTTTTGACTGACAAAATGATTTTTTAGCAAAAAACGCACCCAAAAGTTGAAGTTCTCATTTGATGTTCAAGAAATTGTTATTTTATGCCACATTGTAAGTTTAAAATTCAAAACAGTCATAGAGCCGAAAACGCTTTTTTGACACTTTTGGTACTTTTGACTGACAAAATGATTTTTTTTTAGCAACAAATGCACCCAAAAGTTGAAGTTCTCATTTGATGTTCAAGAAAGTTTTATTTTTTCTCATGTTGTCAGTTGAAACTTCAAACCAGTAATAGTTAGAGCCGAAAACACTTTTTTGACACTTTTGGCATTTTTGACTTACAAAATGATTTTTTTTAGAAACAAATGCACCCAAAAGTTGAAGTTCTCATTTGATGTTCAAGAAAGTTTTATTTTTTCTCATGTTGTCAGTTGAAACTTCAAACCAGTAATAGTAAGAGCCGAAAACACTTTTTTGACACTTTTGGCACTTTTGACTGACAAAATGATTTTTTTTAGAAACAAATGCACCCAAAAGTTGAAGTTCTCATTTGATGTTCAAGAAAGTTTTATTTTTTCTCATGTTGTCAGTTGAAATTTCAAACCAGTAATAGTTAGAGCCGAAAACACTTTTTTGACACTTTTGAGTGACAAAATGATTTTTTTTAGAAACAAATGAACCCAAAAGTTGAAGTTCTCATTTGATGTTCAAGAAAGTTTTATTTTTTCTCATGTTGTCAGTTGAAACTTCAAACCAGTAATAGTTAGAGCCGAAAACACTTTTTTGACACTTTTGACTGACAAAATGATTTTTTTTAGCAACAAATGCACCCAAAAGTTGAAGTTCTCATTTGATGTTCAAGAAAGTTTTATTTTTTCTCATGTTGTCAGTTGAATTTTCAAACCAGTAATAGTTAGAGCCGAAAACACTTTTTTGACACTTTTGGCACTTTTGAGTGACAAAATGATTTTTTTTAGAAACAAATGCACCCAAAAGTTGAAGTTCTCATTTGCAGTTCAAGAAAGTGTTATTTTATGCAACATTGTAAGTTTAAAATTCAAAACAGTCATAGAGCCAAAAACGCTTTTTTGACATTTTTGGCACTTTTGACTGACAAAATGATTTTTTAGCAAAAAACGCACCCAAAAGTTGAAGTTCTCATTTGATGTTCAAGAAATTGTTATTTTATGCCACTTTGTAAGTTTAAAATTCAAAACAGTCATAGAGCCGAAAACGCTTTTTTGACACTTTTGGTACTTTTGACTGACAAAATGATTTGTTTTAGCAACAAATGCACCCAAAAGTTGAAGTTCTCATTTGATGTTCAAGAAAGTTTTATTTTTTCTTATGTTGTCAGTTGAAACTTCAAACCAGTAATAGTTAGAGCCGAAAACACTTTTTTGACACTTTTGACTGACAAAATGATTTTTTTTAGAAACAAATGCACCCAAAAGTTGAAGTTCTCATTTGCAGTTCAAGAAAGTGTTATTTTATGCAACGTTGTAAGTTTAAAATTCAAAACAATCATAGAGCCGAAAACGCTTTTTTGACATTTTTGGCACTTTTGACTGACAAAATGATTTTTAGCAAAAAACGCACCCAAAAGTTGAAGTTCTCATTTGATGTTCAAGAAATTGTTATTTTATGCCACATTGTAAGTTTAAAATTCAAAACAGTCATAGAGCCGAAAACGCTTTTTTGACACTTTTGGCACTTTTGACTGACAAAATGATTTTTTAGCAAAAAACGCACCCAAAAGTTGAAGTTCTCATTTGATGTTCAAGAAATTGTTATTTTATGCCACATTGTAAGTTTAAAATTCAAAACAGTCATAGAGCCGAAAACGCTTTTTTTGACACTTTTGGTACTTTTGACTGACAAAATGATTTTTTTTAGCAACAAATGCACCCAAAAGTTGAAGTTCTCATTTGATGTTCAAGAAAGTTTTATTTTTTCTCATGTTGTCAGTTGAAACTTCAAACCAGTAATAGTTAGAGCCGAAAACACTTTTTTGACACTTTTGACTGACAAAATGATTTTTTTTAGAAACAAATGCACCCAAAAGTTGAAGTTCTCATTTGCAGTTCAAGAAAGTGTTATTTTATGCAACGTTGTAAGTTTAAAATTCAAAACAATCATAGAGCCGAAAACGCTTTTTTGACATTTTTGGCACCTTTGACTGACAAAATGATTTTTTAGCAAAAAACGCACCCAAAAGTTGAAGTTCTCATGTGATGTTCAAGAAATTGTTATTTTATGCCACATTGTAAGTTTAAAATTCAAAACAGTCATAGAGCCGAAAACGCTTTTTTGACACTTTTGGCACTTTTGACTGACAAAATGATTTTTTAGCAAAAAACGCACCCAAAAGTTGAAGTTCTCATTTGATGTTCAAGAAATTGTTATTTTATGCCACATTGTAAGTTTAAAATTCAAAACAGTCATAGAGCCGAAAACGCTTTTTTGACACTTTTGGTACTTTTGACTGACAAAATGATTTTTTTTTAGCAACAAATGCACCCAAAAGTTGAAGTTCTCATTTGATGTTCAAGAAAGTTTTATTTTTTCTCATGTTGTCAGTTGAAACTTCAAACCAGTAATAGTTAGAGCCGAAAACACTTTTTTGACACTTTTGGCATTTTTGACTTACAAAATGATTTTTTTTAGAAACAAATGCACCCAAAAGTTGAAGTTCTCATTTGATGTTCAAGAAAGTTTTATTTTTTCTCATGTTGTCAGTTGAAACTTCAAACCAGTAATAGTAAGAGCCGAAAACACTTTTTTGACACTTTTGGCACTTTTGACTGACAAAATGATTTTTTTTAGAAACAAATGCACCCAAAAGTTGAAGTTCTCATTTGCAGTTCAAGAAAGTGTTATTTTATGCAACGTTGTAAGTTTAAAATTCAAAACAATCATAGAGCCGAAAACGCTTTTTTGACATTTTTGGCACTTTTGACTGACAAAATGATTTTTAGCAAAAAACGCACCCAAAAGCTGAAGTTCTCATTTGATGTTCAAGAAAGTGTTATTTTATGCCACATTGTAAGTTTAAAATTCAAAACAGTCATAGAGCCGAAAACGCTTTTTTGACACTTTTGGTACTTTTGACTGACAAAATGATTTTTTTTAGCAACAAATGCACCCAAAAGTTGAAGTTCTCATTTGATGTTCAAGAAAGTTTTATTTTTTCTCATGTTGTCAGTTGAAATTTCAAACCAGTAATAGTTAGAGCCGAAAACACTTTTTTGACACTTTTGAGTGACAAAATGATTTTTTTTAGAAACAAATGAACCCAAAAGTTGAAGTTCTCATTTGATGTTCAAGAAAGTTTTATTTTTTCTCATGTTGTCAGTTGAAACTTCAAACCAGTAATAGTTAGAGCCGAAAACACTTTTTTGACACTTTTGACTGACAAAATGATTTTTTTTAGAAAAAAATGCACTCAAAAGTTGAAGTTCTCATTTGATGTTCAAGAAATTGTTATTTTATGCCACATTGTAAGTTCAAAATTCAAAACAGTCATAGAGCCGAAAACGCTTTTTTGACACTTTTGGTACTTTTGACTGACAAAATGATTTTTTTTAGCAACAAATGCACCCAAAAGTTGAAGTTCTCATTTGATGTTCAAGAAAGTTTTATTTTTTCTCATGTTGTCAGTTGAAACTTCAAACCAGTAATAGTTAGAGCCGAAAACACTTTTTTGACACTTTTGGCACTTTTGACTGACAAAATGATTTTTTTTAGAAACAAATGCACCCAAAAGTTGAAGTTCTCATTTGATGTTCAAGAAAGTTTTATTTTTTCTCATGTTGTCAGTTGAAACTTCAAACCAGTAATAGTAAGAGCCGAAAACACTTTTTTGACACTTTTGGCACTTTTGACTGACAAAATGATTTTTTTTAGAAACAAATGCACCCAAAAGTTGAAGTTCTCATTTGCAGTTCAAGAAAGTGTTATTTTATGCAACGTTGTAAGTTTAAAATTCAAAACAATCATAGAGCCGAAAACGCTTTTTTGACATTTTTGGCACTTTTGACTGACAAAATGATTTTTAGCAAAAAACGCACCCAAAAGCTGAAGTTCTCATTTGATGTTCAAGAAAGTGTTATTTTATGCCACATTGTAAGTTTAAAATTCAAAACAGTCATAGAGCCGAAAACGCTTTTTTGACACTTTTGGTACTTTTGACTGACAAAATGATTTTTTTTAGCAACAAATGCACCCAAAAGTTGAAGTTCTCATTTGATGTTCAAGAAAGTTTTATTTTTTCTCATGTTGTCAGTTGAAACTTCAAACCAGTAATAGTTAGAGCCGAAAACACTTTTTTGACACTTTTGACTGACAAAATGATTTTTTTTAGAAAAAAATGCACTCAAAAGTTGAAGTTCTCATTTGATGTTCAAGAAATTGTTATTTTATGCCACATTGTAAGTTTAAAATTCAAAACAGTCATAGAGCCGAAAACGCTTTTTTGACACTTTTGGTACTTTTGACTGACAAAATGATTTTTTTTAGCAACAAATGCACCCAAAAGTTGAAGTTCTCATTTGATGTTCAAGAAAGTTTTATTTTTTCTCATGTTGTCAGTTGAAACTTCAAACCAGTAATAGTTAGAGCCGAAAACACGTTTTTGACACTTTTGGCACTTTTGACTGACAAAATGATTTTTTTTTAGAAACAAATGCACCCAAAAGTTGAAGTTCTCATTTGATGTTCAAGAAAGTTTTATTTTTTCTCATGTTGTCAGTTGAAACTTCAAACCAGTAATAGTAAGAGCCGAAAACACTTTTTTGACACTTTTGGCACTTTTGACTGACAAAATGATTTTTTTTAGAAACAAATGCACCCAAAAGTTGAAGTTCTCATTTGCAGTTCAAGAAAGTGTTATTTTATGCAACGTTGTAAGTTTAAAATTCAAAACAATCATAGAGCCGAAAACGCTTTTTTGACATTTTTGGCACTTTTGACTGACAAAATGATTTTTAGCAAAAAACGCACCCAAAAGCTGAAGTTCTCATTTGATGTTCAAGAAAGTGTTATTTTATGCCACATTGTAAGTTTAAAATTCAAAACAGTCATAGAGCCGAAAACGCTTTTTTGACACTTTTGGTACTTTTGACTGACAAAATGATTTTTTTTAGCAACAAATGCACCCAAAAGTTGAAGTTCTCATTTGATGTTCAAGAAAGTTTTATTTTTTCTCATGTTGTCAGTTGAAATTTCAAACCAGTAATAGTTAGAGCCGAAAACACTTTTTTGACACTTTTGAGTGACAAAATGATTTTTTTTAGAAACAAATGAACCCAAAAGTTGAAGTTCTCATTTGATGTTCAAGAAAGTTTTATTTTTTCTCATGTTGTCAGTTGAAACTTCAAACCAGTAATAGTTAGAGCCGAAAACACTTTTTTGACACTTTTGACTGACAAAATGATTTTTTTTAGAAAAAAATGCACTCGAAAGTTGAAGTTCTCATTTGATGTTCAAGAAATTGTTATTTTATGCCACATTGTAAGTTTAAAATTCAAAACAGTCATAGAGCCGAAAACGCTTTTTTGACACTTTTGGTACTTTTGACTGACAAAATGATTTTTTTTAGCAACAAATGCACCCAAAAGTTGAAGTTCTCATTTGATGTTCAAGAAAGTTTTATTTTTTCTCATGTTGTCAGTTGAATTTTCAAACCAGTAATAGTTAGAGCCGAAAACACTTTTTTGACACTTTTGGCACTTTTGAGTGACAAAATGATTTTTTTTAGAAACAAATGCACCCAAAAGTTGAAGTTCTCATTTGATGTTCAAGAAAGTTTTATTTTTTCTCATGTTGTCAGTTGAAACTTCAAACCAGTAATAGTTAGAGCCGAAAAGTCTTTTTTGACACTTTTGGAACTTTTGACTGACAAAATGATTTTTTTTAGAAACAAATGCACCCAAAAGTTGAAGTTCTCATTTGCAGTTCAAGAAAGTGTTATTTTATGCAACATTGTAAGTTTAAAATTCAAAACAGTCATAGAGCCGAAAACGCTTTTTTGACATTTTTGGCACTTTTGACTGACAAAATGATTTTTTAGCAAAAAACGCACCCAAAAGTTGAAGTTCTCATTTGATGTTCAAGAAATTGTTATTTTATGCCACATTGTAAGTTTAAAATTCAAAACAGTCATAGAGCCGAAAACGCTTTTTTGACACTTTTGGTACTTTTGACTGACAAAATGATTTGTTTTAGCAACAAATGCACCCAAAAGTTGAAGTTCTCATTTGATGTTCAAGAAAGTTTTATTTTTTCTTATGTTGTCAGTTGAAACTTCAAACCAGTAATAGTTAGAGCCGAAAACACTTTTTTGACACTTTTGACTGACAAAATGATTTTTTTTAGAAACAAATGCACCCAAAAGTTGAAGTTCTCATTTGCAGTTCAAGAAAGTGTTATTTTATGCAACGTTGTAAGTTTAAAATTCAAAACAATCATAGAGCCGAAAACGCTTTTTTGACATTTTTGGCACTTTTGACTGACAAAATGATTTTTAGCAAAAAACGCACCCAAAAGTTGAAGTTCTCATTTGATGTTCAAGAAATTGTTATTTTATGCCACATTGTAAGTTTAAAATTCAAAACAGTCATAGAGCCGAAAACGCTTTTTTGACACTTTTGGCACTTTTGACTGACAAAATGATTTTTTAGCAAAAAACGCACCCAAAAGTTGAAGTTCTCATTTGATGTTCAAGAAATTGTTATTTTATGCCACATTGTAAGTTTAAAATTCAAAACAGTCATAGAGCCGAAAACGCTTTTTTTGACACTTTTGGTACTTTTGACTGACAAAATGATTTTTTTTAGCAACAAATGCACCCAAAAGTTGAAGTTCTCATTTGATGTTCAAGAAAGTTTTATTTTTTCTCATGTTGTCAGTTGAAACTTCAAACCAGTAATAGTTAGAGCCGAAAACACTTTTTTGACACTTTTGACTGACAAAATGATTTTTTTTAGAAACAAATGCACCCAAAAGTTGAAGTTCTCATTTGCAGTTCAAGAAAGTGTTATTTTATGCAACGTTGTAAGTTTAAAATTCAAAACAATCATAGAGCCGAAAACGCTTTTTTGACATTTTTGGCACCTTTGACTGACAAAATGATTTTTTAGCAAAAAACGCACCCAAAAGTTGAAGTTCTCATTTGATGTTCAAGAAATTGTTATTTTATGCCACATTGTAAGTTTAAAATTCAAAACAGTCATAGAGCCGAAAACGCTTTTTTGACACTTTTGGCACTTTTGACTGACAAAATGATTTTTTAGCAAAAAACGCACCCAAAAGTTGAAGTTCTCATTTGATGTTCAAGAAATTGTTATTTTATGCCACATTGTAAGTTTAAAATTCAAAACAGTCATAGAGCCGAAAACGCTTTTTTGACACTTTTGGTACTTTTGACTGACAAAATGATTTTTTTTTAGCAACAAATGCACCCAAAAGTTGAAGTTCTCATTTGATGTTCAAGAAAGTTTTATTTTTTCTCATGTTGTCAGTTGAAACTTCAAACCAGTAATAGTTAGAGCCGAAAACACTTTTTTGACACTTTTGGCATTTTTGACTTACAAAATGATTTTTTTTAGAAACAAATGCACCCAAAAGTTGAAGTTCTCATTTGATGTTCAAGAAAGTTTTATTTTTTCTCATGTTGTCAGTTGAAACTTCAAACCAGTAATAGTAAGAGCCGAAAACACTTTTTTGACACTTTTGGCACTTTTGACTGACAAAATGATTTTTTTTAGAAACAAATGCACCCAAAAGTTGAAGTTCTCATTTGATGTTCAAGAAAGTTTTATTTTTTCTCATGTTGTCAGTTGAAATTTCAAACCAGTAATAGTTAGAGCCGAAAACACTTTTTTGACACTTTTGGCACTTTTGAGTGACAAAATGATTTTTTTTAGAAACAAATGCACCCTAAAGTTGAAGTTCTCATTTGATGTTCAAGAAAGTTTTATTTTTTCTCATGTTGTCAGTTGAAACTTCAAACCAGTAATAGTTAGAGCCGAAAAGTCTTTTTTGACACTTTTGGAACTTTTGACTGACAAAATGATTTTTTTTAGAAACAAATGCACCCAAAAGTTGAAGTTCTCATTTGCAGTTCAAGAAAGTGTTATTTTATGCAACATTGTAAGTTTAAAATTCAAAACAGTCATAGAGCCAAAAACGCTTTTTTGACATTTTTGGCACTTTTGACTGACAAAATGATTTTTTAGCAAAAAACGCACCCAAAAGTTGAAGTTCTCATTTGATGTTCAAGAAATTGTTATTTTATGCCACTTTGTAAGTTTAAAATTCAAAACAGTCATAGAGCCGAAAACGCTTTTTTGACACTTTTGGTACTTTTGACTGACAAAATGATTTGTTTTAGCAACAAATGCACCCAAAAGTTGAAGTTCTCATTTGATGTTCAAGAAAGTTTTATTTTTTCTTATGTTGTCAGTTGAAACTTCAAACCAGTAATAGTTAGAGCCGAAAACACTTTTTTGACACTTTTGACTGACAAAATGATTTTTTTTAGAAACAAATGCACCCAAAAGTTGAAGTTCTCATTTGCAGTTCAAGAAAGTGTTATTTTATGCAACGTTGTAAGTTTAAAATTCAAAACAATCATAGAGCCGAAAACGCTTTTTTGACATTTTTGGCACTTTTGACTGACAAAATGATTTTTAGCAAAAAACGCACCCAAAAGTTGAAGTTCTCATTTGATGTTCAAGAAATTGTTATTTTATGCCACATTGTAAGTTTAAAATTCAAAACAGTCATAGAGCCGAAAACGCTTTTTTGACACTTTTGGCACTTTTGACTGACAAAATGATTTTTTAGCAAAAAACGCACCCAAAAGTTGAAGTTCTCATTTGATGTTCAAGAAATTGTTATTTTATGCCACATTGTAAGTTTAAAATTCAAAACAGTCATAGAGCCGAAAACGCTTTTTTTGACACTTTTGGTACTTTTGACTGACAAAATGATTTTTTTTAGCAACAAATGCACCCAAAAGTTGAAGTTCTCATTTGATGTTCAAGAAAGTTTTATTTTTTCTCATGTTGTCAGTTGAAACTTCAAACCAGTAATAGTTAGAGCCGAAAACACTTTTTTGACACTTTTGACTGACAAAATGATTTTTTTTAGAAACAAATGCACCCAAAAGTTGAAGTTCTCATTTGCAGTTCAAGAAAGTGTTATTTTATGCAACGTTGTAAGTTTAAAATTCAAAACAATCATAGAGCCGAAAACGCTTTTTTGACATTTTTGGCACCTTTGACTGACAAAATGATTTTTTAGCAAAAAACGCACCCAAAAGTTGAAGTTCTCATGTGATGTTCAAGAAATTGTTATTTTATGCCACATTGTAAGTTTAAAATTCAAAACAGTCATAGAGCCGAAAACGCTTTTTTGACACTTTTGGCACTTTTGACTGACAAAATGATTTTTTAGCAAAAAACGCACCCAAAAGTTGAAGTTCTCATTTGATGTTCAAGAAATTGTTATTTTATGCCACATTGTAAGTTTAAAATTCAAAACAGTCATAGAGCCGAAAACGCTTTTTTGACACTTTTGGTACTTTTGACTGACAAAATGATTTTTTTTTAGCAACAAATGCACCCAAAAGTTGAAGTTCTCATTTGATGTTCAAGAAAGTTTTATTTTTTCTCATGTTGTCAGTTGAAACTTCAAACCAGTAATAGTTAGAGCCGAAAACACTTTTTTGACACTTTTGGCATTTTTGACTTACAAAATGATTTTTTTTAGAAACAAATGCACCCAAAAGTTGAAGTTCTCATTTGATGTTCAAGAAAGTTTTATTTTTTCTCATGTTGTCAGTTGAAACTTCAAACCAGTAATAGTAAGAGCCGAAAACACTTTTTTGACACTTTTGGCACTTTTGACTGACAAAATGATTTTTTTTAGAAACAAATGCACCCAAAAGTTGAAGTTCTCATTTGCAGTTCAAGAAAGTGTTATTTTATGCAACGTTGTAAGTTTAAAATTCAAAACAATCATAGAGCCGAAAACGCTTTTTTGACATTTTTGGCACTTTTGACTGACAAAATGATTTTTAGCAAAAAACGCACCCAAAAGCTGAAGTTCTCATTTGATGTTCAAGAAAGTGTTATTTTATGCCACATTGTAAGTTTAAAATTCAAAACAGTCATAGAGCCGAAAACGCTTTTTTGACACTTTTGGTACTTTTGACTGACAAAATGATTTTTTTTAGCAACAAATGCACCCAAAAGTTGAAGTTCTCATTTGATGTTCAAGAAAGTTTTATTTTTTCTCATGTTGTCAGTTGAAATTTCAAACCAGTAATAGTTAGAGCCGAAAACACTTTTTTGACACTTTTGAGTGACAAAATGATTTTTTTTAGAAACAAATGAACCCAAAAGTTGAAGTTCTCATTTGATGTTCAAGAAAGTTTTATTTTTTCTCATGTTGTCAGTTGAAACTTCAAACCAGTAATAGTTAGAGCCGAAAACACTTTTTTGACACTTTTGACTGACAAAATGATTTTTTTTAGAAAAAAATGCACTCAAAAGTTGAAGTTCTCATTTGATGTTCAAGAAATTGTTATTTTATGCCACATTGTAAGTTCAAAATTCAAAACAGTCATAGAGCCGAAAACGCTTTTTTGACACTTTTGGTACTTTTGACTGACAAAATGATTTTTTTTAGCAACAAATGCACCCAAAAGTTGAAGTTCTCATTTGATGTTCAAGAAAGTTTTATTTTTTCTCATGTTGTCAGTTGAAACTTCAAACCAGTAATAGTTAGAGCCGAAAACACTTTTTTGACACTTTTGGCACTTTTGACTGACAAAATGATTTTTTTTAGAAACAAATGCACCCAAAAGTTGAAGTTCTCATTTGATGTTCAAGAAAGTTTTATTTTTTCTCATGTTGTCAGTTGAAACTTCAAACCAGTAATAGTAAGAGCCGAAAACACTTTTTTGACACTTTTGGCACTTTTGACTGACAAAATGATTTTTTTTAGAAACAAATGCACCCAAAAGTTGAAGTTCTCATTTGCAGTTCAAGAAAGTGTTATTTTATGCAACGTTGTAAGTTTAAAATTCAAAACAATCATAGAGCCGAAAACGCTTTTTTGACATTTTTGGCACTTTTGACTGACAAAATGATTTTTAGCAAAAAACGCACCCAAAAGCTGAAGTTCTCATTTGATGTTCAAGAAAGTGTTATTTTATGCCACATTGTAAGTTTAAAATTCAAAACAGTCATAGAGCCGAAAACGCTTTTTTGACACTTTTGGTACTTTTGACTGACAAAATGATTTTTTTTAGCAACAAATGCACCCAAAAGTTGAAGTTCTCATTTGATGTTCAAGAAAGTTTTATTTTTTCTCATGTTGTCAGTTGAAACTTCAAACCAGTAATAGTTAGAGCCGAAAACACTTTTTTGACACTTTTGACTGACAAAATGATTTTTTTTAGAAAAAAATGCACTCAAAAGTTGAAGTTCTCATTTGATGTTCAAGAAATTGTTATTTTATGCCACATTGTAAGTTTAAAATTCAAAACAGTCATAGAGCCGAAAACGCTTTTTTGACACTTTTGGTACTTTTGACTGACAAAATGATTTTTTTTAGCAACAAATGCACCCAAAAGTTGAAGTTCTCATTTGATGTTCAAGAAAGTTTTATTTTTTCTCATGTTGTCAGTTGAAACTTCAAACCAGTAATAGTTAGAGCCGAAAACACGTTTTTGACACTTTTGGCACTTTTGACTGACAAAATGATTTTTTTTTAGAAACAAATGCACCCAAAAGTTGAAGTTCTCATTTGATGTTCAAGAAAGTTTTATTTTTTCTCATGTTGTCAGTTGAAACTTCAAACCAGTAATAGTAAGAGCCGAAAACACTTTTTTGACACTTTTGGCACTTTTGACTGACAAAATGATTTTTTTTAGAAACAAATGCACCCAAAAGTTGAAGTTCTCATTTGCAGTTCAAGAAAGTGTTATTTTATGCAACGTTGTAAGTTTAAAATTCAAAACAATCATAGAGCCGAAAACGCTTTTTTGACATTTTTGGCACTTTTGACTGACAAAATGATTTTTAGCAAAAAACGCACCCAAAAGCTGAAGTTCTCATTTGATGTTCAAGAAAGTGTTATTTTATGCCACATTGTAAGTTTAAAATTCAAAACAGTCATAGAGCCGAAAACGCTTTTTTGACACTTTTGGTACTTTTGACTGACAAAATGATTTTTTTTAGCAACAAATGCACCCAAAAGTTGAAGTTCTCATTTGATGTTCAAGAAAGTTTTATTTTTTCTCATGTTGTCAGTTGAAATTTCAAACCAGTAATAGTTAGAGCCGAAAACACTTTTTTGACACTTTTGAGTGACAAAATGATTTTTTTTAGAAACAAATGAACCCAAAAGTTGAAGTTCTCATTTGATGTTCAAGAAAGTTTTATTTTTTCTCATGTTGTCAGTTGAAACTTCAAACCAGTAATAGTTAGAGCCGAAAACACTTTTTTGACACTTTTGACTGACAAAATGATTTTTTTTAGAAAAAAATGCACTCGAAAGTTGAAGTTCTCATTTGATGTTCAAGAAATTGTTATTTTATGCCACATTGTAAGTTTAAAATTCAAAACAGTCATAGAGCCGAAAACGCTTTTTTGACACTTTTGGTACTTTTGACTGACAAAATGATTTTTTTTAGCAACAAATGCACCCAAAAGTTGAAGTTCTCATTTGATGTTCAAGAAAGTTTTATTTTTTCTCATGTTGTCAGTTGAAACTTCAAACCAGTAATAGTTAGAGCCGAAAACACTTTTTTGACACTTTTGGCACTTTTGACTGACAAAATGATTTTTTTTAGAAACAAATGCACCCAAAAGTTGAAGTTCTCATTTGATGTTCAAGAAAGTTTTATTTTTTCTCATGTTGTCAGTTGAAACTTCAAACCAGTAATAGTAAGAGCCGAAAACACTTTTTTGACACTTTTGGCACTTTTGACTGACAAAATGATTTTTTTTAGAAACAAATGCACCCAAAAGTTGAAGTTCTCATTTGCAGTTCAAGAAAGTGTTATTTTATGCAACGTTGTAAGTTTAAAATTCAAAACAATCATAGAGCCGAAAACGCTTTTTTGACATTTTTGGCACTTTTGACTGACAAAATGATTTTTAGCAAAAAACGCACCCAAAAGCTGAAGTTCTCATTTGATGTTCAAGAAAGTGTTATTTTATGCCACATTGTAAGTTTAAAATTCAAAACAGTCATAGAGCCGAAAACGCTTTTTTGACACTTTTGGTACTTTTGACTGACAAAATGATTTTTTTTAGCAACAAATGCACCCAAAAGTTGAAGTTCTCATTTGATGTTCAAGAAAGTTTTATTTTTTCTCATGTTGTCAGTTGAAATTTCAAACCAGTAATAGTTAGAGCCGAAAACACTTTTTTGACACTTTTGGCACTTTTGACTGACAAAATGATTTTTTTTAGAAAAAAATGCACCCAAAAGTTGAAGTTCTCATTTGCAGTTCAAGAAAGTGTTATTTTATGCAACGTTGTAAGTTTAAAATTCAAAACAGTCATAGAGCCGAAAACGCTTTTTTGACATTTTTGGCACTTTTGACTGACAAAATGAATTTTTAGCAAAAAACGCACCCAAAAGTCAAAGTTCTCATTGGCAGTTCAAGAAAGTGTTATTTTATGCAAGGTTGTAAGTTCAAAATTCAAAACAGTCATAGAGCCGAAAACGCTTTTTTGACATTTTTGGCACTTTTGACTGACAAAATGATTTTTTAGCAAAAAACGCACCCAAAAGTTGAAGTTCTCATTTGATGTTCAAGAAATTGTTATTTTATGCCACATTGTAAGTTTAAAATTCAAAACAGTCATAGAGCCGAAAACGCTTTTTTGACACTTTTGGTACTTTTGACTGACAAAATGATTTTTTTTAGCAACAAACGCACCCAAAAGTTGAAGTTCTCATTTGATGTTCAAGAAAGTTTTATTTTTTCTCATGTTGTCAGTTGAAATTTCAAACCAGTAATAGTTAGAGCCGAAAACACTTTTTTGACACTTTTGGCACTTTTGAGTGACAAAATGATTTTTTTTTAGAAACAAATGCACCCAAAAGTTGAAGTTCTCATTTGCAGTTCAAGAAAGTGTTATTTTATGCAACGTTGTAAGTTTAAAATTCAAAACAATCATAGAGCCGAAAACGCTTTTTTGACATTTTTGGCACTTTTGACTGACAAAATGATTTTTAGCAAAAAACGCACCCAAAAGCTGAAGTTCTCATTTGATGTTCAAGAAAGTGTTATTTTATGCCACATTGTAAGTTTAAAATTCAAAACAGTCATAGAGCCGAAAACACTTTTTTGACACTTTTGGCACTTTTGACTGACAAAATGATTTTTTTTAGAAACAAATGCACCCAAAAGTTGAAGTTCTCATTTGATGTTTAAGAAAGTTTTATTTTTTCTCATGTTGTCAGTTGAAACTTCAAACCAGTAATAGTTAGAGCCGAAAACACTTTTTTGACACTTTTGAGTGACAAAATGATTTTTTTTAGAAACAAATGAACCCAAAAGTTGAAGTTCTCATTTGATGTTCAAGAAAGTTTTATTTTTTCTCATGTTGTCAGTTGAAACTTCAAACCAGTAATAGTTAGAGCCGAAAACACTTTTTTGACACTTTTGGCACTTTTGACTGACAAAATGATTTTTTTTAGAAAAAAATGCACCCAAAAGTTGAAGTTCTCATTTGCAGTTCAAGAAAGTGTTATTTTATGCAACGTTGTAAGTTTAAAATTCAAAACAGTCATAGAGCCGAAAACGCTTTTTTGAGATTTTTGGCACTTATACTGACAAAATGATTTTTTAGCAAAAAACGCACCCAAAAGTCAAAGTTCTCATTGGCAGTTCAAGAAAGTGTTATTTTATGCAACGTTGTAAGTTTAAAATTCAAAACAGTCATAGAGCCGAAAACGCTTTTTTGACACTTTTGGTACTTTTGACTGACAAAATGATTTTTTTTAGCAACAAATGCACCCAAAAGTTGAAGTTCTCATTTGATGTTCAATAAAGTTTTATTTTTTCTCATGTTGTCAGTTGAAATTTCGAACCAGTAATAGTTAGAGCCGAAAACACTTTTTTGACACTTTTGGCACTTTTGAGTGACAAAATGATTTTTTTTAGAAACAAATGCACCCAAAAGTTGAAGTTCTCATTTGATGTTCAAGAAAGTTTTATTTTTTCTCATGTTGTCAGTTGAAACTTCAAACCAGTAATAGAGCCGAAAAATCTTTTTTGACACTTTTGGCACTTTTGACTGACAAAATGATTTTTTTTAGAAACAAATGCACCCAAAAGTTGAAGTTCTCATTTGCAGTTCAAGAAAGTGTTATTTTATGCAACGTTGTAAGTTTAAAATTCAAAACAGTCATAGAGCCGAAAACGCTTTTTTGACATTTTTGGCACTTTTGACTGACAAAATGATTTTTTAGCAAAAAACGCACCCAAAAGTTGAAGTTCTCATTTGATGTTCAAGAAATTGTTATTTTATGCCACATTGTAAGTTTAAAATTCAAAACAGTCATAGAGCCGAAAACGCTTTTTTGACACTTTTGGTATTTTTGACTGACAAAATGATTTGTTTTAGCAACAAATGCACCCAAAAGTTGAAGTTCTCATTTGATGTTCAAGAAAGTTTTATTTTTTCTCATGTTGTCAGTTGAAACTTCAAACCAGTAATAGTTAGAGCCGAAAACACTTTTTTGACACTTATGACTGACAAAATGATTTTTTTTAGAAACAAATGCACCCAAAAGTTGAAGTTCTCATTTGCAGTTCAAGAAAGTGTTATTTTATGCACCGTTGTAAGTTTAAAATTCAAAACAATCATAGAGCCGAAAACGCTTTTTTGACATTTTTGGCACTTTTGACTGACAAAATGATTTTTTTTAGAAACAAATGCACCCAAAAGTTGAAGTTCTCATTTGCAGTTCAAGAAAGTGTTATTTTATGCAACGTTGTAAGTTTAAAATTCAAAACAATCATAGAGCCGAAAACGCTTTTTTGACATTTTTGGCACTTTTGACTGACAAAATGATTTTTAGCAAAAAACGCACCCAAAAGTTGAAGTTCTCATTTGATGTTCAAGAAATTGTTATTTTATGCCACATTGTAAGTTTAAAATTCAAAACAGTCATAGAGCCGAAAACGCTTTTTTAACACTTTTGGCACTTTTGACTGACAAAATGATTTTTTAGCAAAAAACGCACCCAAAAGTTGAAGTTCTCATTTGATGTTCAAGAAATTGTTATTTTATGCCACATTGTAAGTTTAAAATTCAAAACAGTCATAGAGCCGAAAACGCTTTTTTGACACTTTTGGTACTTTTGACTGACAAAATGATTTTTTTTAGCAACAAATGCACCCAAAAGTTGAAGTTCTCATTTGATGTTCAAGAAAGTTTTATTTTTTCTCATGTTGTCAGTTGAAACTTCAAACCAGTAATAGTTAGAGCCGAAAACACTTTTTTGACACTTTTGAGTGACAAAATGATTTTTTTTAGAAACAAATGAACCCAAAAGTTGAAGTTCTCATTTGATGTTCAAGAAAGTTTTATTTTTTCTCATGTTGTCAGTTGAAACTTCAAACCAGTAATAGTTAGAGCCGAAAACACTTTTTTGACACTTTTGGCACTTTTGACTGACAAAATGATTTTTTTTAGAAAAAAATGCACCCAAAAGTTGAAGTTCTCATTTGCAGTTCAAGAAAGTGTTATTTTATGCAACGTTGTAAGTTTAAAATTCAAAACAGTCATAGAGCCGAAAACGCTTTTTTGAGATTTTTGGCACTTATACTGACAAAATGATTATTTAGCAAAAAACGCACCCAAAAGTCAAAGTTCTCATTGGCAGTTCAAGAAAGTGTTATTTTATGCAACGTTGTAAGTTTAAAATTCAAAACAGTCATACAGCCGAAAACGCTTTTTTGACATTTTTGGCACTTTTGACTGACAAAATGATTTTTTAGCAAAAAACGCACCCAAAAGTTGAAGTTCTCATTTGATGTTCAAGAAATTGTTATTTTATGCCACATTGTAAGTTTAAAATTCAAAACAGTCATAGAGCCGAAAACGCTTTTTTGACACTTTTGGTACTTTTGACTGACAAAATGATTTTTTTTAGCAACAAATGCACCCAAAAGTTGAAGTTCTCATTTGATGTTCAAGAAAGTTTTATTTTTTCTCATGTTGTCAGTTGAAACTTCAAACCAGTAATAGAGCCGAAAAATCTTTTTTGACACTTTTGGCACTTTTGACTGACAAAATGATTTTTTTTAGAAACAAATGCACCCAAAAGTTGAAGTTCTCATTTGCAGTTCAAGAAAGTGTTATTTTATGCAACGTTGTAAGTTTAAAATTCAAAACAGTCATAGAGCCGAAAACGCTTTTTTGACATTTTTGGCACTTTTGACTGACAAAATGATTTTTTAGCAAAAAACGCACCCAAAAGTTGAAGTTCTCATTTGATGTTCAAGAAATTGTTATTTTATGCCACATTGTAAGTTTAAAATTCAAAACAGTCATAGAGCCGAAAACGCTTTTTTGACACTTTTGGTATTTTTGACTGACAAAATGATTTGTTTTAGCAACAAATGCACCCAAAAGTTGAAGTTCTCATTTGATGTTCAAGAAAGTTTTATTTTTTCTCATGTTGTCAGTTGAAACTTCAAACCAGTAATAGTTAGAGCCGAAAACACTTTTTTGACACTTTTGACTGACAAAATGATTTTTTTTAGAAACAAATGCACCCAAAAGTTGAAGTTCTCATTTGCAGTTCAAGAAAGTGTTATTTTATGCACCGTTGTAAGTTTAAAATTCAAAACAATCATAGAGCCGAAAACGCTTTTTTGACATTTTTGGCACTTTTGACTGACAAAATGATTTTTTTTAGAAACAAATGCACCCAAAAGTTGAAGTTCTCATTTGCAGTTCAAGAAAGTGTTATTTTATGCAACGTTGTAAGTTTAAAATTCAAAACAATCATAGAGCCGAAAACGCTTTTTTGACATTTTTGTTACTTTTGACTGACAAAATGATTTTTAGCAAAAAACGCACCCAAAAGTTGAAGTTCTCATTTGATGTTCAAGAAATTGTTATTTTATGCCACATTGTAAGTTTAAAATTCAAAACAGTCATAGAGCCGAAAACGCTTTTTTAACACTTTTGGCACTTTTGACTGACAAAATGATTTTTTAGCAAAAAACGCACCCAAAAGTTGAAGTTCTCATTTGATGTTCAAGAAATTGTTATTTTATGCCACATTGTAAGTTTAAAATTCAAAACAGTCATAGAGCCGAAAACGCTTTTTTGACACTTTTGGTACTTTTGACTGACAAAATGATTTTTTTTAGCAACAAATGCACCCAAAAGTTGAAGTTCTCATTTGATGTTCAAGAAAGTTTTATTTTTTCTCATGTTGTCAATGAAACTTCAAACCAGTAATAGTTAGAGCCGAAAACACTTTTTTGACACTTTTGAGTGACAAAATGATTTTTTTTAGAAACAAATGAACCCAAAAGTTGAAGTTCTCATTTGATGTTCAAGAAAGTTTTATTTTTTTCTCATGTTGTCAGTTGAAACTTCAAACCAGTAATAGTTAGAGCCGAAAACACTTTTTTGACACTTTTGGCACTTTTGACTGACAAAATGATTTTTTTTAGAAAAAAATGCACCCAAAAGTTGAAGTTCTCATTTGCAGTTCAAGAAAGTGTTATTTTATGCAACGTTGTAAGTTTAAAATTCAAAACAGTCATAGAGCCGAAAACGCTTTTTTGAGATTTTTGGCACTTTTGACTGACAAAATGATTTTTTAGCAAAAAACGCACCCAAAAGTCAAAGTTCTCATTGGCAGTTCAAGAAAGTGTTATTTTATGCAACGTTGTAAGTTTAAAATTCAAAACAGTCATAGAGCCGAAAACGCTTTTTTGACATTTTTGGCACTTTTGACTGACAAAATGATTTTTTAGCAAAAAACGCACCCAAAAGTTGAAGTTCTCATTTGATGTTCAAGAAATTGTTATTTTATGCCACATTGTAAGTTTAAAATTCAAAACAGTCATAGAGCCGAAAACGCTTTTTTGACACTTTTGGTACTTTTGACTGACAAAATGATTTTTTTTAGCAACAAATGCACCCAAAAGTTGAAGTTTTCATTTGATGTTCAATAAAGTTTTATTTTTTCTCATGTTGTCAGTTGAAATTTCAAACCAGTAATAGTTAGAGCCGAAAACACTTTTTTGACACTTTTGGCACTTTTGAGTGACAAAATGATTTTTTTTAGAAACAAATGCACCCAAAAGTTGAAGTTCTCATTTGATGTTCAAGAAAGTTTTATTTTTTCTCATGTTGTCAGTTGAAACTTCAAACCAGTAATAGTTAGAGCCGAAAAATCTTTTTTGACACTTTTGGCACTTTTGACAGACAAAATGATTTTTTTTAGAAACAAATGCACCCAAAAGTTGAAGTTCTCATTTGCAGTTCAAGAAAGTGTTATTTTATGCAACGTTGTAAGTTTAAAATTCAAAACAGTCATAGAGCCGAAAACGCTTTTTTGACATTTTTGGCACTTTTGACTGACAAAATGATTTTTTAGCAAAAAACGCACCCAAAAGTTGAAGTTCTCATTTGATGTTCAAGAAATTGTTATTTTATGCCACATTGTAAGTTTAAAATTCAAAACAGTCATAGAGCCGAAAACGCTTTTTTGACACTTTTGGTATTTTTGACTGACAAAATGATTTGTTTTAGCAACAAATGCACCCAAAAGTTGAAGTTCTCATTTGATGTTCAAGAAAGTTTTATTTTTTCTCATGTTGTCAGTTGAAACTTCAAACCAGTAATAGTTAGAGCCGAAAACACTTTTTTGACACTTTTGACTGACAAAATGATTTTTTTTAGAAACAAATGCACCCAAAAGTTGAAGTTCTCATTTGCAGTTCAAGAAAGTGTTATTTTATGCACCGTTGTAAGTTTAAAATTCAAAACAATCATAGAGCCGAAAACGCTTTTTTGACATTTTTGGCACTTTTGACTGACAAAATGATTTTTAGCAAAAAACGCACCCAAAAGTTGAAGTTCTCATTTGATGTTCAAGAAATTGTTATTTTATGCCACATTGTAAGTTTAAAATTCAAAACAGTCATAGAGCCGAAAACGCTTTTTTGACACTTTTGGCACTTTTGACTGACAAAATGATTTTTTAGCAAAAAACGCACCCAAAAGTTGAAGTTCTCATTTGATGTTCAAGAAATTGTTATTTTATGCCACATTGTAAGTTTAAAATTCAAAACAGTCATAGAGCCGAAAACGCTTTTTTTGACACTTTTGGTACTTTTGACTGACAAAATGATTTTTTTTAGCAACAAATGCACCCAAAAGTTGAAGTTCTCATTTGATGTTCAAGAAAGTTTTATTTTTTCTCATGTTGTCAGTTGAAACTTCAAACCAGTAATAGTTAGAGCCGAAAACACTTTTTTGACACTTTTGACTGACAAAATGATTTTTTTTAGAAACAAATGCACCCAAAAGTTGAAGTTCTCATTTGCAGTTCAAGAAAGTGTTATTTTATGCAACGTTGTAAGTTTAAAATTCAAAACAATCATAGAGCCGAAAACGCTTTTTTGACATTTTTGGCACTTTTGACTGACAAAATGATTTTTAGCAAAAAACGCACCCAAAAGTTGAAGTTCTCATTTGATGTTCAAGAAATTGTTATTTTATGCCACATTGTAAGTTTAAAATTCAAAACAGTCATAGAGCCGAAAACGCTTTTTTGACATTTTTGGCACTTTTGACTGACAAAATGATTTTTAGCAAAAAACGCACCCAAAAGTTGGAGTTCTCATTTGATGTTCAAGAAATTGTTATTTTATGCCACATTGTAAGTTTAAAATTCAAAACAGTCATAGAGCCGAAAACGCTTTTTTAACACTTTTGGCACTTTTGACTGACAAAATGATTTTTTAGCAAAAAACGCACCCAAAAGTTGAAGTTCTCATTTGATGTTCAAGAAATTGTTATTTTATGCCACATTGTAAGTTTAAAATTCAAAACAGTCATAGAGCCGAAAACGCTTTTTTGACACTTTTGGTACTTTTGACTGACAAAATGATTTTTTTTAGCAACAAATGCACCCAAAAGTTGAAGTTCTCATTTGATGTTCAAGAAAGTTTTATTTTTTCTCATGTTGTCAGTTGAAACTTCAAACCAGTAATAGTTAGAGCCGAAAACACTTTTTTGACACTTTTGAGTGACAAAATGATTTTTTTTAGAAACAAATGAACCCAAAAGTTGAAGTTCTCATTTGATGTTCAAGAAAGTTTTATTTTTTCTCATGTTGTCAGTTGAAACTTCAAACCAGTAATAGTTAGAGCCGAAAACACTTTTTTGACACTTTTGGCACTTTTGACTGACAAAATGATTTTTTTTAGAAAAAAATGCACCCAAAAGTTGAAGTTCTCATTTGCAGTTCAAGAAAGTGTTATTTTATGCAACGTTGTAAGTTTAAAATTCAAAACAGTCATAGAGCCGAAAACGCTTTTTTGAGATTTTTGGCACTTTTGACTGACAAAATGATTTTTTAGCAAAAAACGCACCCAAAACTCAAAGTTCTCATTGGCAGTTCAAGAAAGTGTTATTTTATGCAACGTTGTAAGTTTAAAATTCAAAACAGTCATAGAGCCGAAAACGCTTTTTTGACATTTTTGGCACTTTTGACTGACAAAATGATTTTTTAGCAAAAAACGCACCCAAAAGTTGAAGTTCTCATTTGATGTTCAAGAAATTGTTATTTTATGCCACATTGTAAGTTTAAAATTCAAAACAGTCATAGAGCCGAAAACGCTTTTTTGACACTTTTGGTACTTTTGACTGACAAAATGATTTTTTTTAGCAACAAATGCACCCAAAAGTTGAAGTTCTCATTTGATGTTCAATAAAGTTTTATTTTTTCTCATGTTGTCAGTTGAAATTTCAAACCAGTAATAGTTAGAGCCGAAAACACTTTTTTGACACTTTTGGCACTTTTGAGTGACAAAATGATTTTTTTTAGAAACAAATGCACCCAAAAGTTGAAGTTCTCATTTGATGTTCAAGAAAGTTTTATTTTTTCTCATGTTGTCAGTTGAAACTTCAAACCAGTAATAGTTAGAGCCGAAAAATCTTTTTTGACACTTTTGGCACTTTTGACTGACAAAATGATTTTTTTTAGAAACAAATGCACATAAAAGTTGAAGTTCTCATTTGCAGTTCAAGAAAGTGTTATTTTATGCAACGTTGTAAGTTTAAAATTCAAAACAGTCATAGAGCCGAAAACGCTTTTTTGACATTTTTGGCACTTTTGACTGACAAAATGATTTTTTAGCAAAAAACGCACCCAAAAGTTGAAGTTCTCATTTGATGTTCAAGAAATTGTTATTTTATGCCACATTGTAAGTTTAAAATTCAAAACAGTCATAGAGCCGAAAACGCTTTTTTGACACTTTTGGTATTTTTGACTGACAAAATGATTTGTTTTAGCAACAAATGCACCCAAAAGTTGAAGTTCTCATTTGATGTTCAAGAAAGTTTTATTTTTTCTCATGTTGTCAGTTGAAACTTCAAACCAGTAATAGTTAGAGCCGAAAACACTTTTTTGACACTTTTGACTGACAAAATGATTTTTTTTAGAAACAAATGCACCCAAAAGTTGAAGTTCTCATTTGCAGTTCAAGAAAGTGTTATTTTATGCACCGTTGTAAGTTTAAAATTCAAAACAATCATAGAGCCGAAAACGCTTTTTTGACATTTTTGGCACTTTTGACTGACAAAATGATTTTTAGCAAAAAACGCACCCAAAAGTTGAAGTTCTCATTTGATGTTCAAGAAATTGTTATTTTATGCCACATTGTAAGTTTAAAATTCAAAACAGTCATAGAGCCGAAAACGCTTTTTTGACACTTTTGGCACTTTTGACTGACAAAATGATTTTTTAGCAAAAAACGCACCCAAAAGTTGAAGTTCTCATTTGATGTTCAAGAAATTGTTATTTTATGCCACATTGTAAGTTTAAAATTCAAAACAGTCATAGAGCCGAAAACGCTTTTTTTGACACTTTTGGTACTTTTGACTGACAAAATGATTTTTTTTAGCAACAAATGCACCCAAAAGTTGAAGTTCTCATTTGATGTTCAAGAAAGTTTTATTTTTTCTCATGTTGTCAGTTGAAACTTCAAACCAGTAATAGTTAGAGCCGAAAACACTTTTTTGACACTTTTGACTGACAAAATGATTTTTTTTAGAAACAAATGCACCCAAAAGTTGAAGTTCTCATTTGCAGTTCAAGAAAGTGTTATTTTATGCAACGTTGTAAGTTTAAAATTCAAAACAATCATAGAGCCGAAAACGCTTTTTTGACATTTTTGGCACTTTTGACTGACAAAATGATTTTTAGCAAAAAACGCACCCAAAAGTTGAAGTTCTCATTTGATGTTCAAGAAATTGTTATTTTATGCCACATTGTAAGTTTAAAATTCAAAACAGTCATAGAGCCGAAAACGCTTTTTTGACACTTTTGGCACTTTTGACTGACAAAATGATTTTTTAGCAAAAAACGCACCCAAAAGTGGAAGTTCTCATTTGATGTTCAAGAAATTGTTATTTTATGCCACATTGTAAGTTTAAAATTCAAAACAGTCATAGAGCCGAAAACGCTTTTTTGACACTTTTGGTACTTTTGACTGACAAAATGATTTTTTTTAGCAACAAATGCACCCAAAAGTTGAAGTTCTCATTTGATGTTCAAGAAAGTTTTATTTTTTCTCATGTTGTCAGTTGAAACTTCAAACCAGTAATAGTTAGAGCCGAAAACACTTTTTTGACACTTTTGGCACTTTTGACTGACAAAATGATTTTTTTTTAGAAACAAATGCACCCAAAAGTTGAAGTTCTCATTTGATGTTCAAGAAAGTTTTATTTTTTCTCATGTTGTCAGTTGAAACTTCAAACCAGTAATAGTTAGAGCCGAAAACACTTTTTTGACACTTTTGGCACTTTTGACTGACAAAATGATTTTTTTTAGAAACAAATGCACCCAAAAGTTGAAGTTCTCATTTGATGTTCAAGAAAGTTTTATTTTTTCTCATGTTGTCAGTTGAAACTTCAAACCAGTAATAGTTAGAGCCGAAAACACTTTTTTGACACTTTTGACTGACAAAATGATTTTTTTTTAGAAACAAATGCACCCAAAAGTTGAAGTTCTCATTTGCAGTTCAAGAAAGTGTTATTTTATGCAACGTTGTAAGTTTAAAATTCAAAACAATCATAGAGCCGAAAACGCTTTTTTGACATTTTTGGCACTTTTGACTGACAAAATGATTTTTATCAAAAAACGCACCCAAAAGTTGAAGTTCTCATTTGATGTTCAAGAAATTGTTATTTTATGCCACATTGTAAGTTTAAAATTCAAAACAGTCATAGAGCCGAAAACGCTTTTTTGACACTTTTGGCACTTTTGACTGACAAAATGATTTTTTAGCAAAAAACGCACCCAAAAGTTGAAGTTCTCATTTGATGTTCAAGAAATTGTTATTTTATGCCACATTGTAAGTTTAAAATTCAAAACAGTCATAGAGCCGAAAACGCTTTTTTGACACTTTTGGTACTTTTGACTGACAAAATGATTTTTTTTAGCAACAAATGCACCCAAAAGTTGAAGTTCTCATTTGATGTTCAAGAAAGTTTTATTTTTTCTCATGTTGTCAGTTGAAACTTCAAACCAGTAATAGTTAGAGCCGAAAACACTTTTTTGACACTTTTGGCACTTTTGACTGACAAAATGATTTTTTTTAGAAACAAATGCACCCAAAAGTTGAAGTTCTCATTTGATGTTCAAGAAAGTTTTATTTTTTCTCATGTTGTCAGTTGAAACTTCAAACCAGTAATAGTTAGAGCCGAAAACACTTTTTTGACACTTTTGACTGACAAAATGATTTTTTTTAGAATAAAATGCACTCAAAAGTTGAAGTTCTCATTTGATGTTCAAGAAATTGTTATTTTATGCCACATTGTAAGTTTAAAATTCAAAACAGTCATAGAGCCGAAAACGCTTTTTTGACACTTTTGGTACTTTTGACTGACAAAATGATTTTTTTTAGCAACAAATGCACCCAAAAGTTGAAGTTCTCATTTGATGTTCAAGAAAGTTTTATTTTTTCTCATGTTGTCAGTTGAAACTTCAAACCAGTAATAGTTAGAGCCGAAAACACTTTTTTGACACTTTTGGCACTTTTGACTGACAAAATGATTTTTTTTAGAAACAAATGCACCCAAAAGTTGAAGTTCTCATTTGATGTTCAAGAAAGTTTTATTTTTTCTCATGTTGTCAGTTGAAACTTCAAACCAGTAATAGTAAGAGCCGAAAACACTTTTTTGACACTTTTGGCACTTTTGACTGACAAAATGATTTTTTTTAGAAACAAATGCACCCAAAAGTTGAAGTTCTCATTTGCAGTTCAAGAAAGTGTTATTTTATGCAACGTTGTAAGTTTAAAATTCAAAACAATCATAGAGCCGAAAACGCTTTTTTGACATTTTTGGCACTTTTGACTGACAAAATGATTTTTAGCAAAAAACGCACCCAAAAGCTGAAGTTCTCATTTGATGTTCAAGAAAGTGTTATTTTATGCCACATTGTAAGTTTAAAATTCAAAACAGTCATAGAGCCGAAAACGCTTTTTTGACACTTTTGGTACTTTTGACTGACAAAATGATTTTTTTTAGCAACAAATGCACCCAAAAGTTGAAGTTCTCATTTGATGTTCAAGAAAGTTTTATTTTTTCTCATGTTGTCAGTTGAAATTTCAAACCAGTAATAGTTAGAGCCGAAAACACTTTTTTGACACTTTTGAGTGACAAAATGATTTTTTTTAGAAACAAATGAACCCAAAAGTTGAAGTTCTCATTTGATGTTCAAGAAAGTTTTATTTTTTCTCATGTTGTCAGTTGAAACTTCAAACCAGTAATAGTTAGAGCCGAAAACACTTTTTTGACACTTTTGACTGACAAAATGATTTTTTTTAGAAAAAAATGCACTCAAAAGTTGAAGTTCTCATTTGATGTTCAAGAAATTGTTATTTTATGCCACATTGTAAGTTTAAAATTCAAAACAGTCATAGAGCCGAAAACGCTTTTTTGACACTTTTGGTACTTTTGACTGACAAAATGATTTTTTTTAGCAACAAATGCACCCAAAAGTTGAAGTTCTCATTTGATGTTCAAGAAAGTTTTATTTTTTCTCATGTTGTCAGTTGAAACTTCAAACCAGTAATAGTTAGAGCCGAAAACACTTTTTTGACACTTTTGGCACTTTTGACTGACAAAATGATTTTTTTTAGAAACAAATGCACCCAAAAGTTGAAGTTCTCATTTGATGTTCAAGAAAGTTTTATTTTTTCTCATGTTGTCGGTTGAAACTTCAAACCAGTAATAGTAAGAGCCGAAAACACTTTTTTGACACTTTTGGCACTTTTGACTGACAAAATGATTTTTTTTAGAAACAAATGCACCCAAAAGTTGAAGTTCTCATTTGCAGTTCAAGAAAGTGTTATTTTATGCCACATTGTAAGTTTAAAATTCAAAACAGTCATAGAGCCGAAAACGCTTTTTTGACACTTTTGGTACTTTTGACTGACAAAATGATTTTTTTTAGCAACAAATGCACCCAAAAGTTGAAGTTCTCATTTGATGTTCAAGAAAGTTTTATTTTTTCTCATGTTGTCAGTTGAAACTTCAAACCAGTAATAGTTAGAGCCGAAAACACTTTTTTGACACTTTTGACTGACAAAATGATTTTTTTTAGAAAAAAATGCACTCAAAAGTTGAAGTTCTCATTTGATGTTCAAGAAATTGTTATTTTATGCCACATTGTAAGTTTAAAATTCAAAACAGTCATAGAGCCGAAAACGCTTTTTTGACACTTTTGGTACTTTTGACTGACAAAATGATTTTTTTTAGCAACAAATGCACCCAAAAGTTGAAGTTCTCATTTGATGTTCAAGAAAGTTTTATTTTTTCTCATGTTGTCAGTTGAAACTTCAAACCAGTAATAGAGCCGAAAACACTTTTTTGACACTTTTGGCACTTTTGACCGACAAAATGATTTTTTTTAGAAACAAATGCACCCAAAAGTTGAAGTTCTCATTTGATGTTCAAGAAAGTTTTATTTTTTCTCATGTTGTCAGTTGAAACTTCAAACCAGTAATAGTAAGAGCCGAAAACACTTTTTTGACACTTTTGGCACTTTTGACTGACAAAATGATTTTTTTTAGAAACAAATGCACCCAAAAGTTGAAGTTCTCATTTGCAGTTCAAGAAAGTGTTATTTTATGCAACGTTGTAAGTTTAAAATTCAAAACAATCATAGAGCCGAAAACGCTTTTTTGACATTTTTGGCACTTTTGACTGACAAAATGATTTTTAGCAAAAAACGCACCCAAAAGCTGAAGTTCTCATTTGATGTTCAAGAAAGTGTTATTTTATGCCACATTGTAAGTTTAAAATTCAAAACAGTCATAGAGCCGAAAACGCTTTTTTGACACTTTTGGTACTTTTGACTGACAAAATGATTTTTTTTAGCAACAAATGCACCCAAAAGTTGAAGTTCTCATTTGATGTTCAAGAAAGTTTTATTTTTTCTCATGTTGTCAGTTGAAATTTCAAACCAGTAATAGTTAGAGCCGAAAACACTTTTTTGACACTTTTGAGTGACAAAATGATTTTTTTTAGAAACAAATGAACCCAAAAGTTGAAGTTCTCATTTGATGTTCAAGAAAGTTTTATTTTTTCTCATGTTGTCAGTTGAAACTTCAAACCAGTAATAGTTAGAGCCGAAAACACTTTTTTGACACTTTTGGCACTTTTGACTGACAAAATGATTTTTTTTAGAAAAAAATGCACCCAAAAGTTGAAGTTCTCATTTGCAGTTCAAGAAAGTGTTATTTTATGCAACGTTGTAAGTTTAAAATTCAAAACAGTCATAGAGCCGAAAACGCTTTTTTGAGATTTTTGGCACTTTTGACTGACAAAATGATTTTTTAGCAAAAAACGCACCCAAAAGTCAAAGTTCTCATTGGCAGTTCAAGAAAGTGTTATTTTATGCAACGTTGTAAGTTCAAAATTCAAAACAGTCATAGAGCCGAAAACGCTTTTTTGACATTTTTGGCACTTTTGACTGACAAAATGATTTTTTAGCAAAAAACGCACCCAAAAGTTGAAGTTCTCATTTGATGTTCAAGAAATTATTGTTTTATGCCACATTGTAAGTTTAAAATTCAAAACAGTCATAGAGCCGAAAACGCTTTTTTGACGCTTTTGGTACTTTTGACTGACAAAATGATTTTTTTTAGCAACAAACGCACCCAAAAGTTGAAGTTCTCATTTGATGTTCAAGAAAGTTTTATTTTTTCTCATGTTGTCAGTTGAAACTTCAAACCAGTAATAGTTAGAGCCGAAAACACTTTTTTGACACTTTTGGCACTTTTGAGTGACAAAATGATTTTTTTTAGAAACAAATGCACCCAAAAGTTGAAGTTCTCATTTGATGTTCAAGAAAGTTTAATTTTTTCTCATGTTGTCAGTTGAAACTTCAAACCAGTAATAGTTAGAGCCGAAAAATCTTTTTTGACACTTTTGGCACTTTTGACTGACAAAATGATTTTTTTTAGAAACAAATGCACCCAAAAGTTGAAGTTCTCATTTGCAGTTCAAGAAAGTGTTATTTTATGCAACGTTGTAAGTTTAAAATTCAAAACAGTCATAGAGCCGAAAACGCTTTTTTGACACTTTTGGCACTTTTGACTGACAAAATGATTTTTTAGCAAAAAACGCACCCAAATGTTGAAGTTCTCATTTGATGTTCAAGAAATTGTTATTTTATGCCACATTGTAAGTTTAAAATTCAAAACAGTCATAGAGCCGAAAACGCTTTTTTTGACACTTTTGGTACTTTTGACTGACAAAATGATTTGTTTTAGCAACAAATGCACCCAAAAGTTGAAGTTCTCATTTGATGTTCAAGAAAGCTTTATTTTTTCTCATGTTGTCAGTTGAAACTTCAAACCAGTAATAGTTAGAGCCGAAAACACTTTTTTGACACTTTTGACTGACAAAATGATTTTTTTTAGAAACAAATGCACCCAAAAGTTGAAGTTCTCATTTGCAGTTCAAGAAAGTGTTATTTTATGCAACGTTGTAAGTTTAAAATTCAAAACAATCATAGAGCCGAAAACGCTTTTTTGACATTTTTGGCACTTTTGACTGACAAAATGATTTTTAGCAAAAAACGCACCCAAAAGTTGAAGTTCTCATTTGATGTTCAAGAAATTGTTATTTTATGCCACATTGTAAGTTTAAAATTCAAAACAGTCATAGAGCCGAAAACGCTTTTTTGACACTTTTGGCACTTTTGACTGACAAAATGATTTTTTAGCAAAAAACGCACCCAAAAGTTGAAGTTCTCATTTGATGTTCAAGAAATTGTTATTTTATGCCACATTGTAAGTTTAAAATTCAAAACAGTCATAGAGCCGAAAACGCTTTTTTGACACTTTTGGTACTTTTGACTGACAAAATGATTTTTTTTAGCAACAAATGCACCCAAAAGTTGAAGTTCTCATTTGATGTTCAAGAAAGTTTTATTTTTTCTCATGTTGTCAGTTGAAACTTCAAACCAGTAATAGTTAGAGCCGAAAACACTTTTTTGACACTTTTGGCACTTTTGACTGACAAAATGATTTTTTTAGAAACAAATGCACCCAAAAGTTGAAGTTCTCATTTGATGTTCAAGAAAGTTTTATTGTTTCTCATGTTGTCAGTTGAAACTTCAAACCAGTAATAGTAAGAGCCGAAAACACTTTTTTGACACTTTTGGCACTTTTGACTGACAAAATGATTTTTTTTAGCAACAAATGCACCCAAAAGTTGAAGTTCTCATTTGATGTTCAAGAAAGTTTTATTTTTTCTCATGTTGTCAGTTGAAATTTCAAACCAGTAATAGTTAGAGCCGAAAACACTTTTTTGACACTTTTGAGTGACAAAATGATTTTTTTTAGAAACAAATGAACCCAAAAGTTGAAGTTCTCATTTGATGTTCAAGAAAGTTTTATTTTTTCTCATGTTGTTAGTTGAATCTTTAAACCAGTAATAGTTAGAGCCGAAAACACTTTTTTGACACTTTTGGCACTTTTGACTGACAAAATGATTTTTTTTAGAAACAAATGCACCCAAAAGTTGAAGTTCTCATTTGCAGTTCAAGAAAGTGTTATTTTATGCAACGTTGTAAGTTTAAAATTCAAAACAGTCATAGAGCCGAAAACGCTTTTTTGACATTTTTGGCACTTTTGACTGACAAAATGATTTTTTTGGCAAAAAACGCACCCAAAAGTCAAAGTTCTCATTGGCAGTTCAAGAAAGTGTTATTTTATGCAACGTTGTAAGTTTAAAATTCAAAACAGTCATAGAGCCGAAAACGCTTTTTTGACATTTTTGGCACTTTTGACTGACAAAATGATTTTTTAGCAAAAAACGCACCCAAAAGTTGAAGTTCTCATTTGATGTTCAAGAAATTGTTATTTTATGCCACATTGTAAGTTTAAAATTCAAAACAGTCATAGAGCCGAAAACGCTTTTTTTGACACTTTTGGTACTTTTGACTGACAAAATGATTTGTTTTAGCAACAAATGCACCCAAAAGTTGAAGTTCTCATTTGATGTTCAAGAAAGCTTTATTTTTTCTCATGTTGTCAGTTGAAACTTCAAACCAGTAATAGTTAGAGCCGAAAACACTTTTTTGACACTTTTGACTGACAAAATGATTTTTTTTAGAAACAAATGCACCCAAAAGTTGAAGTTCTCATTTGCAGTTCAAGAAAGTGTTATTTTATGCAACGTTGTAAGTTTAAAATTCAAAACAATCATAGAGCCGAAAACGCTTTTTTGACATTTTTGGCACTTTTGACTGACAAAATGATTTTTAGCAAAAAACGCACCCAAAAGTTGAAGTTCTCATTTGATGTTCAAGAAATTGTTATTTTATGCCACATTGTAAGTTTAAAATTCAAAACAGTCATAGAGCCGAAAACGCTTTTTTGACACTTTTGGCACTTTTGACTGACAAAATGATTTTTTAGCAAAAAACGCACCCAAAAGTTGAAGTTCTCATTTGATGTTCAAGAAATTATTGTTTTATGCCACATTGTAAGTTTAAAATTCAAAACAGTCATAGAGCCGAAAACGCTTTTTTGACGCTTTTGGTACTTTTGACTGACAAAATGATTTTTTTTAGCAACAAACGCACCCAAAAGTTGAAGTTCTCATTTGATGTTCAAGAAAGTTTTATTTTTTCTCATGTTGTCAGTTAAAACTTCAAACCAGTAATAGTTAGTGCCGAAAACACTTTTTTGACACTTTTGGCACTTTTGAGTGACAAAATGATTTTTTTTAGAAACAAATGCACCCAAAAGTTGAAGTTCTCATTTGATGTTCAAGAAAGTTTAATTTTTTCTCATGTTGTCAGTTGAAACTTCAAACCAGTAATAGTTAGAGCCGAAAAATCTTTTTTGACACTTTTGGCACTTTTGACTGACAAAATGATTTTTTTTAGAAACAAATGCACCCAAAAGTTGAAGTTCTCATTTGCAGTTCAAGAAAGTGTTATTTTATGCAACGTTGTAAGTTTAAAATTCAAAACAGTCATAGAGCCGAAAACGCTTTTTTGACACTTTTGGCACTTTTGACTGACAAAATGATTTTTTAGCAAAAAACGCACCCAAATGTTGAAGTTCTCATTTGATGTTCAAGAAATTGTTATTTTATGCCACATTGTAAGTTTAAAATTCAAAACAGTCATAGAGCCGAAAACGCTTTTTTTGACACTTTTGGTACTTTTGACTGACAAAATGATTTGTTTTAGCAACAAATGCACCCAAAAGTTGAAGTTCTCATTTGATGTTCAAGAAAGCTTTATTTTTTCTCATGTTGTCAGTTGAAACTTCAAACCAGTAATAGTTAGAGCCGAAAACACTTTTTTGACACTTTTGACTGACAAAATGATTTTTTTTAGAAACAAATGCACCCAAAAGTTGAAGTTCTCATTTGCAGTTCAAGAAAGTGTTATTTTATGCAACGTTGTAAGTTTAAAATTCAAAACAATCATAGAGCCGAAAACGCTTTTTTGACATTTTTGGCACTTTTGACTGACGAAATGATTTTTAGCAAAAAACGCACCCAAAAGTTGAAGTTCTCATTTGATGTTCAAGAAATTGTTATTTTATGCCACATTGTAAGTTTAAAATTCAAAACAGTCATAGAGCCGAAAACGCTTTTTTGACACTTTTGGCACTTTTGACTGACAAAATGATTTTTTAGCAAAAAACGCACCCAAAAGTTGAAGTTCTCATTTGATGTTCAAGAAATTGTTATTTTATGCCACATTGTAAGTTTAAAATTCAAAACAGTCATAGAGCCGAAAACGCTTTTTTGACACTTTTGGTACTTTTGACTGACAAAATGATTTTTTTTAGCAACAAATGCACCCAAAAGTTGAAGTTCTCATTTGATGTTCAAGAAAGTTTTATTTTTTCTCATGTTGTCAGTTGAAACTTCAAACCAGTAATAGTTAGAGCCGAAAACACTTTTTTGACACTTTTGGCACTTTTGACTGACAAAATGATTTTTTTAGAAACAAATGCACCCAAAAGTTGAAGTTCTCATTTGATGTTCAAGAAAGTTTTATTGTTTCTCATGTTGTCAGTTGAAACTTCAAACCAGTAATAGTAAGAGCCGAAAACACTTTTTTGACACTTTTGGCACTTTTGACTGACAAAATGATTTTTTTTAGCAACAAATGCACCCAAAAGTTGAAGTTCTCATTTGATGTTCAAGAAAGTTTTATTTTTTCTCATGTTGTCAGTTGAAATTTCAAACCAGTAATAGTTAGAGCCGAAAACACTTTTTTGACACTTTTGACTGACAAAATGATTTTTTTTAGAATAAAATGCACTCAAAAGTTGAAGTTCTCATTTGATGTTCAAGAAATTGTTATTTTATGCCACATTGTAAGTTTAAAATTCAAAACAGTCATAGAGCCGAAAACGCTTTTTTGACACTTTTGGTACTTTTGACTGACAAAATGATTTTTTTTAGCAACAAATGCACCCAAAAGTTGAAGTTCTCATTTGATGTTCAAGAAAGTTTTATTTTTTCTCATGTTGTCAGTTGAAACTTCAAACCAGTAATAGTTAGAGCCGAAAACACTTTTTTGACACTTTTGGCACTTTTGACTGACAAAATGATTTTTTTTAGAAACAAATGCACCCAAAAGTTGAAGTTCTCATTTGATGTTCAAGAAAGTTTTATTTTTTCTCATGTTGTCAGTTGAAACTTCAAACCAGTAATAGTAAGAGCCGAAAACACTTTTTTGACACTTTTGGCACTTTTGACTGACAAAATGATTTTTTTTAGAAACAAATGCACCCAAAAGTTGAAGTTCTCATTTGCAGTTCAAGAAAGTGTTATTTTATGCAACGTTGTAAGTTTAAAATTCAAAACAATCATAGAGCCGAAAACGCTTTTTTGACATTTTTGGCACTTTTGACTGACAAAATGATTTTTAGCAAAAAACGCACCCAAAAGCTGAAGTTCTCATTTGATGTTCAAGAAAGTGTTATTTTATGCCACATTGTAAGTTTAAAATTCAAAACAGTCATAGAGCCGAAAACGCTTTTTTGACACTTTTGGTACTTTTGACTGACAAAATGATTTTTTTTAGCAACAAATGCACCCAAAAGTTGAAGTTCTCATTTGATGTTCAAGAAAGTTTTATTTTTTCTCATGTTGTCAGTTGAAATTTCAAACCAGTAATAGTTAGAGCCGAAAACACTTTTTTGACACTTTTGAGTGACAAAATGATTTTTTTTAGAAACAAATGAACCCAAAAGTTGAAGTTCTCATTTGATGTTCAAGAAAGTTTTATTTTTTCTCATGTTGTCAGTTGAAACTTCAAACCAGTAATAGTTAGAGCCGAAAACACTTTTTTGACACTTTTGACTGACAAAATGATTTTTTTTAGAAAAAAATGCACTCAAAAGTTGAAGTTCTCATTTGATGTTCAAGAAATTGTTATTTTATGCCACATTGTAAGTTTAAAATTCAAAACAGTCATAGAGCCGAAAACGCTTTTTTGACACTTTTGGTACTTTTGACTGACAAAATGATTTTTTTTAGCAACAAATGCACCCAAAAGTTGAAGTTCTCATTTGATGTTCAAGAAAGTTTTATTTTTTCTCATGTTGTCAGTTGAAACTTCAAACCAGTAATAGTTAGAGCCGAAAACACTTTTTTGACACTTTTGGCACTTTTGACTGACAAAATGATTTTTTTTAGAAACAAATGCACCCAAAAGTTGAAGTTCTCATTTGATGTTCAAGAAAGTTTTATTTTTTCTCATGTTGTCGGTTGAAACTTCAAACCAGTAATAGTAAGAGCCGAAAACACTTTTTTGACACTTTTGGCACTTTTGACTGACAAAATGATTTTTTTTAGAAACAAATGCACCCAAAAGTTGAAGTTCTCATTTGCAGTTCAAGAAAGTGTTATTTTATGCCACATTGTAAGTTTAAAATTCAAAACAGTCATAGAGCCGAAAACGCTTTTTTGACACTTTTGGTACTTTTGACTGACAAAATGATTTTTTTTAGCAACAAATGCACCCAAAAGTTGAAGTTCTCATTTGATGTTCAAGAAAGTTTTATTTTTTCTCATGTTGTCAGTTGAAACTTCAAACCAGTAATAGTTAGAGCCGAAAACACTTTTTTGACACTTTTGGCACTTTTGACTGACAAAATGATTTTTTTTAGAAACAAATGCACCCAAAAGTTGAAGTTCTCATTTGATGTTCAAGAAAGTTTTTTTTTTTCTCATGTTGTCAGTTGAAACTTCAAACCAGTAATAGTTAGAGCCGAAAACACTTTTTTGACACTTTTGACTGACAAAATGATTTTTTTTAGAAAAAAATGCACTCAAAAGTTGAAGTTCTCATTTGATGTTCAAGAAATTGTTATTTTATGCCACATTGTAAGTTTAAAATTCAAAACAGTCATAGAGCCGAAAACGCTTTTTTGACACTTTTGGTACTTTTGACTGACAAAATGATTTTTTTTAGCAACAAATGCACCCAAAAGTTGAAGTTCTCATTTGATGTTCAAGAAAGTTTTATTTTTTCTCATGTTGTCAGTTGAAACTTCAAACCAGTAATAGTTAGAGCCGAAAACACTTTTTTGACACTTTTGGCACTTTTGACCGACAAAATGATTTTTTTTAGAAACAAATGCACCCAAAAGTTGAAGTTCTCATTTGATGTTCAAGAAAGTTTTATTTTTTCTCATGTTGTCAGTTGAAACTTCAAACCAGTAATAGTAAGAGCCGAAAACACTTTTTTGACACTTTTGGCACTTTTGACTGACAAAATGATTTTTTTTAGAAACAAATGCACCCAAAAGTTGAAGTTCTCATTTGCAGTTCAAGAAAGTGTTATTTTATGCAACGTTGTAAGTTTAAAATTCAAAACAATCATAGAGCCGAAAACGCTTTTTTGACATTTTTGGCACTTTTGACTGACAAAATGATTTTTAGCAAAAAACGCACCCAAAAGCTGAAGTTCTCATTTGATGTTCAAGAAAGTGTTATTTTATGCCACATTGTAAGTTTAAAATTCAAAACAGTCATAGAGCCGAAAACGCTTTTTTGACACTTTTGGTACTTTTGACTGACAAAATGATTTTTTTTAGCAACAAATGCACCCAAAAGTTGAAGTTCTCATTTGATGTTCAAGAAAGTTTTATTTTTTCTCATGTTGTCAGTTGAAATTTCAAACCAGTAATAGTTAGAGCCGAAAACACTTTTTTGACACTTTTGAGTGACAAAATGATTTTTTTTAGAAACAAATGAACCCAAAAGTTGAAGTTCTCATTTGATGTTCAAGAAAGTTTTATTTTTTCTCATGTTGTCAGTTGAAACTTCAAACCAGTAATAGTTAGAGCCGAAAACACTTTTTTGACACTTTTGGCACTTTTGACTGACAAAATGATTTTTTTTAGAAAAAAATGCACCCAAAAGTTGAAGTTCTCATTTGCAGTTCAAGAAAGTGTTATTTTATGCAACGTTGTAAGTTTAAAATTCAAAACAGTCATAGAGCCGAAAACGCTTTTTTGAGATTTTTGGCACTTTTGACTGACAAAATGATTTTTTAGCAAAAAACGCACCCAAAAGTCAAAGTTCTCATTGGCAGTTCAAGAAAGTGTTATTTTATGCAACGTTGTAAGTTCAAAATTCAAAACAGTCATAGAGCCGAAAACGCTTTTTTGACATTTTTGGCACTTTTGACTGACAAAATGATTTTTTAGCAAAAAACGCACCCAAAAGTTGAAGTTCTCATTTGATGTTCAAGAAATTATTGTTTTATGCCACATTGTAAGTTTAAAATTCAAAACAGTCATAGAGCCGAAAACGCTTTTTTGACGCTTTTGGTACTTTTGACTGACAAAATGATTTTTTTTAGCAACAAACGCACCCAAAAGTTGAAGTTCTCATTTGATGTTCAAGAAAGTTTTATTTTTTCTCATGTTGTCAGTTGAAACTTCAAACCAGTAATAGTTAGAGCCGAAAACACTTTTTTGACACTTTTGGCACTTTTGAGTGACAAAATGATTTTTTTTAGAAACAAATGCACCCAAAAGTTGAAGTTCTCATTTGATGTTCAAGAAAGTTTAATTTTTTCTCATGTTGTCAGTTGAAACTTCAAACCAGTAATAGTTAGAGCCGAAAAATCTTTTTTGACACTTTTGGCACTTTTGACTGACAAAATGATTTTTTTTAGAAACAAATGCACCCAAAAGTTGAAGTTCTCATTTGCAGTTCAAGAAAGTGTTATTTTATGCAACGTTGTAAGTTTAAAATTCAAAACAGTCATAGAGCCGAAAACGCTTTTTTGACACTTTTGGCACTTTTGACTGACAAAATGATTTTTTAGCAAAAAACGCACCCAAATGTTGAAGTTCTCATTTGATGTTCAAGAAATTGTTATTTTATGCCACATTGTAAGTTTAAAATTCAAAACAGTCATAGAGCCGAAAACGCTTTTTTTGACACTTTTGGTACTTTTGACTGACAAAATGATTTGTTTTAGCAACAAATGCACCCAAAAGTTGAAGTTCTCATTTGATGTTCAAGAAAGCTTTATTTTTTCTCATGTTGTCAGTTGAAACTTCAAACCAGTAATAGTTAGAGCCGAAAACACTTTTTTGACACTTTTGACTGACAAAATGATTTTTTTTAGAAACAAATGCACCCAAAAGTTGAAGTTCTCATTTGCAGTTCAAGAAAGTGTTATTTTATGCAACGTTGTAAGTTTAAAATTCAAAACAATCATAGAGCCGAAAACGCTTTTTTGACATTTTTGGCACTTTTGACTGACAAAATGATTTTTAGCAAAAAACGCACCCAAAAGTTGAAGTTCTCATTTGATGTTCAAGAAATTGTTATTTTATGCCACATTGTAAGTTTAAAATTCAAAACAGTCATAGAGCCGAAAACGCTTTTTTGACACTTTTGGCACTTTTGACTGACAAAATGATTTTTTAGCAAAAAACGCACCCAAAAGTTGAAGTTCTCATTTGATGTTCAAGAAATTGTTATTTTATGCCACATTGTAAGTTTAAAATTCAAAACAGTCATAGAGCCGAAAACGCTTTTTTGACACTTTTGGTACTTTTGACTGACAAAATGATTTTTTTTAGCAACAAATGCACCCAAAAGTTGAAGTTCTCATTTGATGTTCAAGAAAGTTTTATTTTTTCTCATGTTGTCAGTTGAAACTTCAAACCAGTAATAGTTAGAGCCGAAAACACTTTTTTGACACTTTTGGCACTTTTGACTGACAAAATGATTTTTTTAGAAACAAATGCACCCAAAAGTTGAAGTTCTCATTTGATGTTCAAGAAAGTTTTATTGTTTCTCATGTTGTCAGTTGAAACTTCAAACCAGTAATAGTAAGAGCCGAAAACACTTTTTTGACACTTTTGGCACTTTTGACTGACAAAATGATTTTTTTTAGCAACAAATGCACCCAAAAGTTGAAGTTCTCATTTGATGTTCAAGAAAGTTTTATTTTTTCTCATGTTGTCAGTTGAAATTTCAAACCAGTAATAGTTAGAGCCGAAAACACTTTTTTGACACTTTTGAGTGACAAAATGATTTTTTTTAGAAACAAATGAACCCAAAAGTTGAAGTTCTCATTTGATGTTCAAGAAAGTTTTATTTTTTCTCATGTTGTTAGTTGAATCTTTAAACCAGTAATAGTTAGAGCCGAAAACACTTTTTTGACACTTTTGGCACTTTTGACTGACAAAATGATTTTTTTTAGAAACAAATGCACCCAAAAGTTGAAGTTCTCATTTGCAGTTCAAGAAAGTGTTATTTTATGCAACGTTGTAAGTTTAAAATTCAAAACAGTCATAGAGCCGAAAACGCTTTTTTGACATTTTTGGCACTTTTGACTGACAAAATGATTTTTTTGGCAAAAAACGCACCCAAAAGTCAAAGTTCTCATTGGCAGTTCAAGAAAGTGTTATTTTATGCAACGTTGTAAGTTTAAAATTCAAAACAGTCATAGAGCCGAAAACGCTTTTTTGACATTTTTGGCACTTTTGACTGACAAAATGATTTTTTAGCAAAAAACGCACCCAAAAGTTGAAGTTCTCATTTGATGTTCAAGAAATTGTTATTTTATGCCACATTGTAAGTTTAAAATTCAAAACAGTCATAGAGCCGAAAACGCTTTTTTTGACACTTTTGGTACTTTTGACTGACAAAATGATTTGTTTTAGCAACAAATGCACCCAAAAGTTGAAGTTCTCATTTGATGTTCAAGAAAGCTTTATTTTTTCTCATGTTGTCAGTTGAAACTTCAAACCAGTAATAGTTAGAGCCGAAAACACTTTTTTGACACTTTTGACTGACAAAATGATTTTTTTTAGAAACAAATGCACCCAAAAGTTGAAGTTCTCATTTGCAGTTCAAGAAAGTGTTATTTTATGCAACGTTGTAAGTTTAAAATTCAAAACAATCATAGAGCCGAAAACGCTTTTTTGACATTTTTGGCACTTTTGACTGACAAAATGATTTTTAGCAAAAAACGCACCCAAAAGTTGAAGTTCTCATTTGATGTTCAAGAAATTGTTATTTTATGCCACATTGTAAGTTTAAAATTCAAAACAGTCATAGAGCCGAAAACGCTTTTTTGACACTTTTGGCACTTTTGACTGACAAAATGATTTTTTAGCAAAAAACGCACCCAAAAGTTGAAGTTCTCATTTGATGTTCAAGAAATTATTGTTTTATGCCACATTGTAAGTTTAAAATTCAAAACAGTCATAGAGCCGAAAACGCTTTTTTGACGCTTTTGGTACTTTTGACTGACAAAATGATTTTTTTTAGCAACAAACGCACCCAAAAGTTGAAGTTCTCATTTGATGTTCAAGAAAGTTTTATTTTTTCTCATGTTGTCAGTTAAAACTTCAAACCAGTAATAGTTAGTGCCGAAAACACTTTTTTGACACTTTTGGCACTTTTGAGTGACAAAATGATTTTTTTTAGAAACAAATGCACCCAAAAGTTGAAGTTCTCATTTGATGTTCAAGAAAGTTTAATTTTTTCTCATGTTGTCAGTTGAAACTTCAAACCAGTAATAGTTAGAGCCGAAAAATCTTTTTTGACACTTTTGGCACTTTTGACTGACAAAATGATTTTTTTTAGAAACAAATGCACCCAAAAGTTGAAGTTCTCATTTGCAGTTCAAGAAAGTGTTATTTTATGCAACGTTGTAAGTTTAAAATTCAAAACAGTCATAGAGCCGAAAACGCTTTTTTGACACTTTTGGCACTTTTGACTGACAAAATGATTTTTTAGCAAAAAACGCACCCAAATGTTGAAGTTCTCATTTGATGTTCAAGAAATTGTTATTTTATGCCACATTGTAAGTTTAAAATTCAAAACAGTCATAGAGCCGAAAACGCTTTTTTTGACACTTTTGGTACTTTTGACTGACAAAATGATTTGTTTTAGCAACAAATGCACCCAAAAGTTGAAGTTCTCATTTGATGTTCAAGAAAGCTTTATTTTTTCTCATGTTGTCAGTTGAAACTTCAAACCAGTAATAGTTAGAGCCGAAAACACTTTTTTGACACTTTTGACTGACAAAATGATTTTTTTTAGAAACAAATGCACCCAAAAGTTGAAGTTCTCATTTGCAGTTCAAGAAAGTGTTATTTTATGCAACGTTGTAAGTTTAAAATTCAAAACAATCATAGAGCCGAAAACGCTTTTTTGACATTTTTGGCACTTTTGACTGACAAAATGATTTTTAGCAAAAAACGCACCCAAAAGTTGAAGTTCTCATTTGATGTTCAAGAAATTGTTATTTTATGCCACATTGTAAGTTTAAAATTCAAAACAGTCATAGAGCCGAAAACGCTTTTTTGACACTTTTGGCACTTTTGACTGACAAAATGATTTTTTAGCAAAAAACGCACCCAAAAGTTGAAGTTCTCATTTGATGTTCAAGAAATTGTTATTTTATGCCACATTGTAAGTTTAAAATTCAAAACAGTCATAGAGCCGAAAACGCTTTTTTGACACTTTTGGTACTTTTGACTGACAAAATGATTTTTTTTAGCAACAAATGCACCCAAAAGTTGAAGTTCTCATTTGATGTTCAAGAAAGTTTTATTTTTTCTCATGTTGTCAGTTGAAACTTCAAACCAGTAATAGTTAGAGCCGAAAACACTTTTTTGACACTTTTGGCACTTTTGACTGACAAAATGATTTTTTTAGAAACAAATGCACCCAAAAGTTGAAGTTCTCATTTGATGTTCAAGAAAGTTTTATTGTTTCTCATGTTGTCAGTTGAAACTTCAAACCAGTAATAGTAAGAGCCGAAAACACTTTTTTGACACTTTTGGCACTTTTGACTGACAAAATGATTTTTTTTAGCAACAAATGCACCCAAAAGTTGAAGTTCTCATTTGATGTTCAAGAAAGTTTTATTTTTTCTCATGTTGTCAGTTGAAATTTCAAACCAGTAATAGTTAGAGCCGAAAACACTTTTTTGACACTTTTGAGTGACAAAATGATTTTTTTTAGAAACAAATGAACCCAAAAGTTGAAGTTCTCATTTGATGTTCAAGAAAGTTTTATTTTTTCTCATGTTGTTAGTTGAATCTTTAAACCAGTAATAGTTAGAGCCGAAAACACTTTTTTGACACTTTTGGCACTTTTGACTGACAAAATGATTTTTTTTAGAAACAAATGCACCCAAAAGTTGAAGTTCTCATTTGCAGTTCAAGAAAGTGTTATTTTATGCAACGTTGTAAGTTTAAAATTCAAAACAGTCATAGAGCCGAAAACGCTTTTTTGACATTTTTGGCACTTTTGACTGACAAAATGATTTTTTTGGCAAAAAACGCACCCAAAAGTCAAAGTTCTCATTGGCAGTTCAAGAAAGTGTTATTTTATGCAACGTTGTAAGTTTAAAATTCAAAACAGTCATAGAGCCGAAAACGCTTTTTTGACATTTTTGGCACTTTTGACTGACAAAATGATTTTTTAGCAAAAAACGCACCCAAAAGTTGAAGTTCTCATTTGATGTTCAAGAAATTGTTATTTTATGCCACATTGTAAGTTTAAAATTCAAAACAGTCATAGAGCCGAAAACGCTTTTTTGACACTTTTGGCACTTTTGACTGACAAAATGATTTTTTAGCAAAAAACGCACCCAAAAGTTGAAGTTCTCATTTGATGTTCAAGAAATTGTTATTTTATGCCACATTGTAAGTTTAAAATTCAAAACAGTCATAGAGCCGAAAACGCTTTTTTTGACACTTTTGGCACTTTTGACTGACAAAATGATTTTTTTTAGCAACAAATGCACCCAAAAGTTGAAGTTGTCATTTGATGTTCAAGAAAGTTTTATTTTTTGTCATGTTGTCAGTTGAAACTTCAAACCAGTAATAGTAAGAGCCGAAAACACTTTTTTGACACTTTTGACTGACAAAATGATTTTTTTTAGAAACAAATGCACCCAAAAGTTGAAGTTCTCATTTGCAGTTCAAGAAAGTGTTATTTTATGCAACGTTGTAAGTTTAAAATTCAAAACAGTCATAGAGCCGAAAACGCTTTTTTGACATTTTTGGCACTTTTGACTGACAAAATGATTTTTTAGCAAAAAACGCACCCAAAAGTTGAAGTTCTCATTTGATGTTCAAGAAATTGTTATTTTATGCCACATTGTAAGTTTAAAATTCAAAACAGTCATAGAGCCGAAAACGCTTTTTTGACACTTTTGGTATTTTTGACTGACAAAATGATTTGTTTTAGCAACAAATGCACCCAAAAGTTGAAGTTCTCATTTGATGTTCAAGAAAGTTTTATTTTTTCTCATGTTGTCAGTTGAAACTTCAAACCAGTAATAGTTAGAGCCGAAAACACTTTTTTGACACTTTTGACTGACAAAATGATTTTTTTTAGAAACAAATGCACCCAAAAGTTGAAGTTCTCATTTGATGTTCAAGAAATTGTTATTTTATGCCACATTGTAAGTTTAAAATTCAAAACAGTCATAGAGCCGAAAACGCTTTTTTGACACTTTTGGTACTTTTGACTGACAAAATGATTTTTTTTAGCAACAAATGCACCCAAAAGTTGAAGTTCTCATTTGATGTTCAAGAAAGTTTTATTTTTTCTCATGTTGTCAGTTGAAACTTCAAACCAGTAATAGTTAGAGCCGAAAACACTTTTTTGACACTTTTGGCACTTTTGACTGACAAAATGATTTTTTTAGAAACAAATGCACCCAAAAGTTGAAGTTCTCATTTGATGTTCAAGAAAGTTTTATTGTTTCTCATGTTGTCAGTTGAAACTTCAAACCAGTAATAGTAAGAGCCGAAAACACTTTTTTGACACTTTTGGCACTTTTGACTGACAAAATGATTTTTTTTAGCAACAAATGCACCCAAAAGTTGAAGTTCTCATTTGATGTTCAAGAAAGTTTTATTTTTTCTCATGTTGTCAGTTGAAATTTCAAACCAGTAATAGTTAGAGCCGAAAACACTTTTTTGACACTTTTGAGTGACAAAATGATTTTTTTTAGAAACAAATGAACCCAAAAGTTGAAGTTCTCATTTGATGTTCAAGAAAGTTTTATTTTTTCTCATGTTGTCAGTTGAAACTTTAAACCAGTAATAGTTAGAGCCGAAAACACTTTTTTGACACTTTTGGCACTTTTGACTGACAAAATGATTTTTTTTAGAAACAAATGCACCCAAAAGTTGAAGTTCTCATTTGCAGTTCAAGAAAGTGTTATTTTATGCAACGTTGTAAGTTTAAAATTCAAAACAGTCATAGAGCCGAAAACGCTTTTTTGACATTTTTGGCACTTTTGACTGACAAAATGATTTTTTTGGCAAAAAACGCACCCAAAAGTCAAAGTTCTCATTGGCAGTTCAAGAAAGTGTTATTTTATGCAACGTTGTAAGTTTAAAATTCAAAACAGTCATAGAGCCGAAAACGCTTTTTTGACATTTTTGGCACTTTTGACTGACAAAATGATTTTTTAGCAAAAAACGCACCCAAAAGTTGAAGTTCTCATTTGATGTTCAAGAAATTGTTATTTTATGCCACATTGTAAGTTTAAAATTCAAAACAGTCATAGAGCCGAAAACGCTTTTTTGACACTTTTGGCACTTTTGACTGACAAAATGATTTTTTAGCAAAAAACGCACCCAAAAGTTGAAGTTCTCATTTGATGTTCAAGAAATTGTTATTTTATGCCACATTGTAAGTTTAAAATTCAAAACAGTCATAGAGCCGAAAACGCTTTTTTTGACACTTTTGGTAGTTTTGACTGACAAAATGATTTTTTTTAGCAACAAATGCACCCAAAAGTTGAAGTTCTCATTTGATGTTCAAGAAAGTTTTATTTTTTCTCATGTTGTCAGTTGAAACTTCAAACCAGTAATAGTAAGAGCCGAAAACACTTTTTTGACACTTTTGACTGACAAAATGATTTTTTTTAGAAACAAATGCACCCAAAAGTTGAAGTTCTCATTTGCAGTTCAAGAAAGTGTTATTTTATGCAACGTTGTAAGTTTAAAATTCAAAACAGTCATAGAGCCGAAAACGCTTTTTTGACATTTTTGGCACTTTTGACTGACAAAATGATTTTTTAGCAAAAAACGCACCCAAAAGTTGAAGTTCTCATTTGATGTTCAAGAAATTGTTATTTTATGCCACATTGTAAGTTTAAAATTCAAAACAGTCATAGAGCCGAAAACGCTTTTTTGACACTTTTGGTATTTTTGACTGACAAAATGATTTGTTTTAGCAACAAATGCACCCAAAAGTTGAAGTTCTCATTTGATGTTCAAGAAAGTTTTATTTTTTCTCATGTTGTCAGTTGAAACTTCAAACCAGTAATAGAGCCGAAAACACTTTTTTGACACTTTTGACTGACAAAATGATTTTTTTTAGAAACAAATGCACCCAAAAGTTGAAGTTCTCATTTGCAGTTCAAGAAAGTGTTATTTTATGCACCGTTGTAAGTTTAAAATTCAAAACAATCATAGAGCCGAAAACGCTTTTTTGACATTTTTGGCACTTTTGACTGACAAAATGATTTTTAGCAAAAAACGCACCCAAAAGTTGAAGTTCTCATTTGATGTTCAAGAAATTGTTATTTTATGCCACATTGTAAGTTTAAAATTCAAAACAGTCATAGAGCCGAAAACGCTTTTTTGACACTTTTGGCACTTTTGACTGACAAAATGATTTTTTAGCAAAAAACGCACCCAAAAGTTGAAGTTCTCATTTGATGTTCAAGAAATTGTTATTTTATGCCACATTGTAAGTTTAAAATTCAAAACAGTCACAGAGCCGAAAACGCTTTTTTTGACACTTTTGGTACTTTTGACTGACAAAATGATTTTTTTTAGCAACAAATGCACCCAAAAGTTGAAGTTCTCATTTGATGTTCAAGAAAGTTTTATTTTTTCTCATGTTGTCAGTTGAAACTTCAAACCAGTAATAGTTAGAGCCGAAAACACTTTTTTGACACTTTTGACTGACAAAATGATTTTTTTTAGAAACAAATGCACCCAAAAGTTGAAGTTCTCATTTGCAGTTCAAGAAAGTGTTATTTTATGCAGTTGTAAGTTTAAAATTCAAAACAATCATAGAGCCGAAAACGCTTTTTTGACATTTTTGGCACTTTTGACTGACAAAATGATTTTTAGCAAAAAACGCACCCAAAAGTTGAAGTTCTCATTTGATGTTCAAGAAATTGTTATTTTATGCCACATTGTAAGTTTAAAATTCAAAACAGTCATAGAGCCGAAAACGCTTTTTTGACACTTTTGGCACTTTTGACTGACAAAATGATTTTTTAGCAAAAAACGCACCCAAAAGTTGAAGTTCTCATTTGATGTTCAAGAAATTGTTATTTTATGCCACATTGTAAGTTTAAAATTCAAAACAGTCATAGAGCCGAAAACGCTTTTTTGACACTTTTGGTACTTTTGACTGACAAAATGATTTTTTTTAGCAACAAATGCACCCAAAAGTTGAAGTTCTCATTTGATGTTCAAGAAAGTTTTATTTTTTCTCATGTTGTCAGTTGAAACTTCAAACCAGTAATAGTTAGAGCCGAAAACACTTTTTTGACACTTTTGAGTGACAAAATGATTTTTTTTAGAAACAAATGAACCCAAAAGTTGAAGTTCTCATTTGATGTTCAAGAAAGTTTTATTTTTTCTCATGTTGTCAGTTGAAACTTCAAACCAGTTATAGTTAGAGCCGAAAACACTTTTTTGACACTTTTGGCACTTTTGACTGACAAAATGATTTTTTTTAGAAAAAAATGCACCCAAAAGTTGAAGTTCTCATTTGCAGTTCAAGAAAGTGTTATTTTATGCAACGTTGTAAGTTTAAAATTCAAAACAGTCATAGAGCCGAAAACGCTTTTTTGAGATTTTTGGCACTTTTGACTGACAAAATGATTTTTTAGCAAAAAACGCACCCAAAAGTCAAAGTTCTCATTGGCAGTTCAAGAAAGTGTTATTTTATGCAACGTTGTAAGTTTAAAATTCAAAACAGTCATAGAGCCGAAAACGCTTTTTTGACATTTTTGGCACTTTTGACTGACAAAATGATTTTTTAGCAAAAAACGCACCCAAAAGTTGAAGTTCTCATTTGATGTTCAAGAAATTGTTATTTTATGCCACATTGTAAGTTTAAAATTCAAAACAGTCATAGAGCCGAAAACGCTTTTTTGACACTTTTGGTACTTTTGACTGACAAAATGATTTTTTTTAGCAACAAATGCACCCAAAAGTTGAAGTTCTCATTTGATGTTCAAGAAAGTTTTATTTTTTCTCATGTTGTCAGTTGAAACTTCAAACCAGTAATAGTTAGAGCCGAAAAATCTTTTTTGACACTTTTGGCACTTTTGACTGACAAAATGATTTTTTTTAGAAACAAATGCACCCAAAAGTTGAAGTTCTCATTTGCAGTTCAAGAAAGTGTTATTTTATGCAACGTTGTAAGTTTAAAATTCAAAACAATCATAGAGCCGAAAACGCTTTTTTGACATTTTTGGCACTTTTGACTGACAAAATGATTTTTTAGCAAAAAACGCACCCAAAAGTTGAAGTTCTCATTTGATGTTCAAGAAATTGTTATTTTATGCCACATTGTAAGTTTAAAATTCAAAACAGTCATAGAGCCGAAAACGCTTTTTTGACACTTTTGGTATTTTTGACTGACAAAATGATTTGTTTTAGCAACAAATGCACCCAAAAGTTGAAGTTCTCATTTGATGTTCAAGAAAGTTTTATTTTTTCTCATGTTGTCAGTTGAAACTTCAAACCAGTAATAGTTAGAGCCGAAAACACTTTTTTGACACTTTTGACTGACAAAATGATTTTTTTTAGAAACAAATGCACCCAAAAGTTGAAGTTCTCATTTGCAGTTCAAGAAAGTGTTATTTTATGCACCGTTGTAAGTTTAAAATTCAAAACAATCATAGAGCCGAAAACGCTTTTTTGACATTTTTGGCACTTTTGACTGACAAAATGATTTTTAGTAAAAAACGCACCCAAAAGTTGAAGTTCTCATTTGATGTTCAAGAAATTGTTATTTTATGCCACATTGTAAGTTTAAAATTCAAAACAGTCATAGAGCCGAAAACGCTTTTTTTGACACTTTGGTATTTTTGACTGACAAAATGATTTGTTTTAGCAACAAATGCACCCAAAAGTTGAAGTTCTCATTTGATGTTCAAGAAAGTTTTATTTTTTCTCATGTTGTCAGTTGAAACTTCAAACCAGTAATAGTTAGAGCCGAAAACACTTTTTTGACACTTTTGACTGACAAAATGATTTTTTTTAGAAACAAATGCACCCAAAAGTTGAAGTTCTCATTTGCAGTTCAAGAAAGTGTTATTTTATGCACCGTTGTAAGTTTAAAATTCAAAACAATCATAGAGCCGAAAACGCTTTTTTGACATTTTTGGCACTTTTGACTGACAAAATGATTTTTAGTAAAAAACGCACCCAAAAGTTGAAGTTCTCATTTGATGTTCAAGAAATTGTTATTTTATGCCACATTGTAAGTTTAAAATTCAAAACAGTCATAGAGCCGAAAACGCTTTTTTTGACACTTTGGTACTTTTGACTGACAAAATGATTTTTTTTAGCAACAAATGCACCCAAAAGTTGAAGTTCTCATTTGATGTTCAAGAAAGTTTTATTTTTTCTCATGTTGTCAGTTGAAACTTCAAACCAGTAATAGAACCGAAAACACTTTTTTGACACTTTTGACTGACAAAATGATTTTTTTTAGAAACAAATGCACCCAAAAGTTGAAGTTCTCATTTGCAGTTCAAGAAAGTGTTATTTTATGCAACGTTGTAAGTTTAAAATTCAAAACAATCATAGAGCCGAAAACGCTTTTTTGACACTTTTGGCACTTTTGACTGACAAAATGATTTTTTAGCAAAAAACGCAACCAAAAGTTGAAGTTCTCATTTGATGTTCAAGAAATTGTTATTTTATGCCACATTGTAAGTTTAAAATTCAAAACAGTCATAGAGCCGAAAACGCTTTTTTGACACTTTTGGTACTTTTGACTGACAAAATGATTTTTTTTAGCAACAAATGCACCCAAAAGTTGAAGTTCTCATTTGATGTTCAAGAAAGTTTTATTTTTTCTCATGTTGTCAGTTGAAACTTCAAACCAGTAATAGTTAGAGCCGAAAACACTTTTTTGACACTTTTTGCACTTTTGACTGACAAAATGATTTTTTTTAGAAACAAATGCACCCAAAAGTTGAAGTTCTCATTTGATGTTCAAGAAAGTTTTATTTTTTCTCATGTTGTCAGTTGAAACTTCAAACCAGTAATAGTTAGAGCCGAAAACACTTTTTTGACACTTTTGGCACTTTTGACTGACAAAATGATTTTTTTTAGAAACAAATGCACCCAAAAGTTGAAGTTCTCATTTGATGTTCAAGAAAGTTTTATTTTTTCTCATGTTGTCAGTTGAAACTTCAAACCAGTAATAGTTAGAGCCGAAAACACTTTTTTGACACTTTTGACTGACAAAATGATTTTTTTTTAGAAACAAATGCACCCAAAAGTTGAAGTTCTCATTTGCAGTTCAAGAAAGTGTTATTTTATGCAACGTTGTAAGTTTAAAATTCAAAACAATCATAGAGCCGAAAACGCTTTTTTGACATTTTTGGCACTTTTGACTGACAAAATGATTTTTATCAAAAAACGCACCCAAAAGTTGAAGTTCTCATTTGATGTTCAAGAAATTGTTATTTTATGCCACATTGTAAGTTTAAAATTCAAAACAGTCATAGAGCCGAAAACGCTTTTTTGACACTTTTGGCACTTTTGACTGACAAAATGATTTTTTAGCAAAAAACGCACCCAAAAGTTGAAGTTCTCATTTGATGTTCAAGAAATTGTTATTTTATGCCACATTGTAAGTTTAAAATTCAAAACAGTCATAGAGCCGAAAACGCTTTTTTGACACTTTTGGTACTTTTGACTGACAAAATGATTTTTTTTAGCAACAAATGCACCCAAAAGTTGAAGTTCTCATTTGATGTTCAAGAAAGTTTTATTTTTTCTCATGTTGTCAGTTGAAACTTCAAACCAGTAATAGTTAGAGCCGAAAACACTTTTTTGACACTTTTGACTGACAAAATGATTTTTTTTAGAAACAAATGCACCCAAAAGTTGAAGTTCTCATTTGCAGTTCAAGAAAGTGTTATTTTATGCAACGTTGTAAGTTTAAAATTCAAAACAATCATAGAGCCGAAAACGCTTTTTTGACATTTTTGGCACTTTTGACTGACAAAATGATTTTTAGCAAAAAACGCACCCAAAAGTTGAAGTTCTCATTTGATGTTCAAGAAATTGTTATTTTATGCCACATTGTAAGTTTAAAATTCAAAACAGTCATAGAGCCGAAAACGCTTTTTTGACACTTTTGGCACTTTTGACTGACAAAATGATTTTTTAGCAAAAAACGCACCCAAAAGTTGAAGTTCTCATTTGATGTTCAAGAAATTGTTATTTTACGCCACATTGTAAGTTTAAAATTCAAAACAGTCATAGAGCCGAAAACGCTTTTTTGACACTTTTGGTACTTTTGACTGACAAAATGATTTTTTTTAGCAACAAATGCACCCAAAAGTTGAAGTTCTCATTTGATGTTCAAGAAAGTTTTATTTTTTCTCATGTTGTCAGTTGAAACTTCAAACCAGTAATAGTTAGAGCCGAAAACACTTTTTTGACACTTTTGAGTGACAAAATGATTTTTTTTAGAAACAAATGAACCCAAAAGTTAAAGTTCTCATTTGATGTTCAAAAAAGTTTTATTTTTTCTCATGTTGTCAGTTGAAACTTCAAACCAGTAATAGTTAGAGCCGAAAACACTTTTTTGACACTTTTGGCACTTTTGACTGACAAAATGATTTTTTTTAGAAAAAAATGCACCCAAAAGTTGAAGTTCTCATTTGCAGTTCAAGAAAGTGTTATTTTATGCAACGTTGTAAGTTTAAAATTCAAAACAGTCATAGAGCCGAAAACGCTTTTTTGACATTTTTGGCACTTTTGACTGACAAAATGATTTTTTAGCAAAAAACGCACCCAAAAGTCAAAGTTCTCATTGGCAGTTCAAGAAAGTGTTATTTTATGCAACGTTGTAAGTTTAAAATTCAAAACAGTCATAGAGCCGAAAACGCTTTTTTGACATTTTTGGCACTTTTGACTGACAAAATGATTTTTTAGCAAAAAACGCACCCAAAAGTTGAAGTTCTCATTTGATGTTCAAGAAATTGTTATTTTATGCCACATTGTAAGTTTAAAATTCAAAACAGTCATAGAGCCGAAAACGCTTTTTTGACACTTTTGGTACTTTTGACTGACAAAATGATTTTTTTTAGCAACAAATGCACCCAAAAGTTGAAGTTCTCATTTGATGTTCAAGAAAGTTTTATTTTTTCTCATGTTGTCAGTTGAAATTTCAAACCAGTAATAGTTAGAGCCGAAAACACTTTTTTGACACTTTTGGCACTTTTGAGTGACAAAATGATTTTTTTTAGAAACAAATGCACCCAAAAGTTGAAGTTCTCATTTAAAGTTCAAGAAAGTTTTATTTTTTCTCATGTTGTCAGTTGAAATTTCAAACCAGTAATAGTTAGAGCCGAAAAATCTTTTTTGACACTTTTGGCACTTTTGAGTGACAAAATGATTTTTTTTAGAAACAAATGCACCCAAAAGTTGAAGTTCTCATTTAAAGTTCAAGAAAGTTTTATTTTTTCTCATGTTGTCAGTTGAAACTTCAAACCAGTAATAGTTAGAGCCGAAAAATCTTTTTTGACACTTTTGGCACTTTTGAGTGACAAAATGATTTTTTTTAGAAACAAATGCACCCAAAAGTTGAAGTTCTCATTTGCAGTTCAAGAAAGTGTTATTTTATGCACCGTTGTAAGTTTAAAATTCAAAACAATCATAGAGCCGAAAACGCTTTTTTGACATTTTTGGCACTTTTGACTGACAAAATGATTTTTAGCAAAAAACGCACCCAAAAGTTGAAGTTCTCATTTGATGTTCAAGAAATTGTTATTTTATGCCACATTGTAAGTTTAAAATTCAAAACAGTCATAGAGCCGAAAACGCTTTTTTTGACACTTTTGGTACTTTTGACTGACAAAATGATTTTTTTTAGCAACAAATGCACCCAAAAGTTGAAGTTCTTATTTGATGTTCAAGAAAGTTTTATTTTTTCTCATGTTGTCAGTTGAAACTTCAAACCAGTAATAGTTAGAGCCGAAAACACTTTTTTGACACTTTTGACTGACAAAATGATTTTTTTTAGAAACAAATGCACCCAAAAGTTGAAGTTCTCATTTGCAGTTCAAGAAAGTGTTATTTTATGCAACGTTGTAAGTTTAAAATTCAAAACAATCATAGAGCCGAAAACGCTTTTTTGACATTTTTGGCACTTTTGACTGACAAAATGATTTTTAGCAAAAAACGCACCCAAAAGTTGAAGTTCTCATTTGATGTTCAAGAAATTGTTATTTTATGCCACATTGTAAGTTTAAAATTCAAAACAGTCATAGAGCCGAAAACGCTTTTTTGACACTTTTGGCACTTTTGACTGACAAAATGATTTTTATCAAAAAACGCACCCAAAAGTTGAAGTTCTCATTTGATGTTCAAGAAATTGTTATTTTATGCCACATTGTAAGTTTAAAATTCAAAACAGTCATAGAGCCGAAAACGCTTTTTTGACACTTTTGGCACTTTTGACTGACAAAATGATTTTTTAGCAAAAAACGCACCCAAAAGTTGAAGTTCTCATTTGATGTTCAAGAAATTGTTATTTTATGCCACATTGTAAGTTTAAAATTCAAAACAGTCATAGAGCCGAAAACGCTTTTTTGACACTTTTGGTACTTTTGACTGACAAAATGATTTTTTTTAGCAACAAATGCACCCAAAAGTTGAAGTTCTCATTTGATGTTCAAGAAAGTTTTATTTTTTCTCATGTTGTCAGTTGAAACTTCAAACCAGTAATAGTTAGAGCCGAAAACACTTTTTTGACACTTTTGACTGACAAAATGATTTTTTTTAGAAACAAATGCACCCAAAAGTTGAAGTTCTCATTTGCAGTTCAAGAAAGTGTTATTTTATGCAACGTTGTAAGTTTAAAATTCAAAACAATCATAGAGCCGAAAACGCTTTTTTGACATTTTTGGCACTTTTGACTGACAAAATGATTTTTAGCAAAAAACGCACCCAAAAGTTGAAGTTCTCATTTGATGTTCAAGAAATTGTTATTTTATGCCACATTGTAAGTTTAAAATTCAAAACAGTCATAGAGCCGAAAACGCTTTTTTGACACTTTTGGCACTTTTGACTGACAAAATGATTTTTTAGCAAAAAACGCACCCAAAAGTTGAAGTTCTCATTTGATGTTCAAGAAATTGTTATTTTACGCCACATTGTAAGTTTAAAATTCAAAACAGTCATAGAGCCGAAAACGCTTTTTTGACACTTTTGGTACTTTTGACTGACAAAATGATTTTTTTTAGCAACAAATGCACCCAAAAGTTGAAGTTCTCATTTGATGTTCAAGAAAGTTTTATTTTTTCTCATGTTGTCAGTTGAAACTTCAAACCAGTAATAGTTAGAGCCGAAAACACTTTTTTGACACTTTTGAGTGACAAAATGATTTTTTTTAGAAACAAATGAACCCAAAAGTTGAAGTTCTCATTTGATGTTCAAGAAAGTTTTATTTTTTCTCATGTTGTCAGTTGAAACTTCAAACCAGTAATAGTTAGAGCCGAAAAATCTTTTTTGACACTTTTGGCACTTTTGAGTGACAAAATGATTTTTTTTAGAAACAAATGCACCCAAAAGTTGAAGTTCTCATTTGCAGTTCAAGAAAGTGTTATTTTATGCACCGTTGTAAGTTTAAAATTCAAAACAATCATAGAGCCGAAAACGCTTTTTTGACATTTTTGGCACTTTTGACTGACAAAATGATTTTTAGCAAAAAACGCACCCAAAAGTTGAAGTTCTCATTTGATGTTCAAGAAATTGTTATTTTATGCCACATTGTAAGTTTAAAATTCAAAACAGTCATAGAGCCGAAAACGCTTTTTTTGACACTTTTGGTACTTTTGACTGACAAAATGATTTTTTTTAGCAACAAATGCACCCAAAAGTTGAAGTTCTTATTTGATGTTCAAGAAAGTTTTATTTTTTCTCATGTTGTCAGTTGAAACTTCAAACCAGTAATAGTTAGAGCCGAAAACACTTTTTTGACACTTTTGACTGACAAAATGATTTTTTTTAGAAACAAATGCACCCAAAAGTTGAAGTTCTCATTTGCAGTTCAAGAAAGTGTTATTTTATGCAACGTTGTAAGTTTAAAATTCAAAACAATCATAGAGCCGAAAACGCTTTTTTGACATTTTTGGCACTTTTGACTGACAAAATGATTTTTAGCAAAAAACGCACCCAAAAGTTGAAGTTCTCATTTGATGTTCAAGAAATTGTTATTTTATGCCACATTGTAAGTTTAAAATTCAAAACAGTCATAGAGCCGAAAACGCTTTTTTGACACTTTTGGCACTTTTGACTGACAAAATGATTTTTAGCAAAAAACGCACCCAAAAGTTGAAGTTCTCATTTGATGTTCAAGAAATTGTTATTTTATGCCACATTGTAAGTTTAAAATTCAAAACAGTCATAGAGCCGAAAACGCTTTTTTGACACTTTTGGCACTTTTGACTGACAAAATGATTTTTTAGCAAAAAACGCACCCAAAAGTTGAAGTTCTCATTTGATGTTCAAGAAATTGTTATTTTATGCCACATTGTAAGTTTAAAATTCAAAACAGTCATAGAGCCGAAAACGCTTTTTTGACACTTTTGGTACTTTTGACTGACAAAATGATTTTTTTTAGCAACAAATGCACCCAAAAGTTGAAGTTCTCATTTGATGTTCAAGAAAGTTTTATTTTTTCTCATGTTGTCAGTTGAAACTTCAAACCAGTAATAGTTAGAGCCGAAAACACTTTTTTGACACTTTTGAGTGACAAAATGATTTTTTTTAGAAACAAATGAACCCAAAAGTTGAAGTTCTCATTTGATGTTCAAGAAAGTTTTATTTTTTCTCATGTTGTCAGTTGAAACTTCAAACCAGTAATAGTTAGAGCCGAAAACACTTTTTTGACACTTTTGGCACTTTTGACTGACAAAATGATTTTTTTTAGAAAAAAATGCACCCAAAAGTTGAAGTTCTCATTTGCAGTTCAAGAAAGTGTTATTTTATGCAACGTTGTAAGTTTAAAATTCAAAACAGTCATAGAGCCGAAAACGCTTTTTTGACATTTTTGGCACTTTTGACTGACAAAATGATTTTTTAGCAAAAAACGCACCCAAAAGTCAAAGTTCTCATTGGCAGTTCAAGAAAGTGTTATTTTATGCAACGTTGTAAGTTTAAAATTCAAAACAGTCATAGAGCCGAAAACGCTTTTTTGACATTTTTGGCACTTTTGACTGACAAAATGATTTTTTAGCAAAAAACGCACCCAAAAGTTGAAGTTCTCATTTGATGTTCAAGAAATTGTTATTTTATGCCACATTGTAAGTTTAAAATTCAAAACAGTCATTGAGCCGAAAACGCTTTTTTGACACTTTTGGTACTTTTGACTGACAAAATGATTTTTTTTAGCAACAAATGCACCCAAAAGTTGAAGTTCTCATTTGATGTTCAAGAAATTGTTATTTTACGCCACATTGTAAGTTTAAAATTCAAAACAGTCATAGAGCCGAAAACGCTTTTTTGACACTTTTGGTACTTTTGACTGACAAAATGATTTTTTTTAGCAACAAATGCACCCAAAAGTTGAAGTTCTCATTTGATGTTCAAGAAAGTTTTATTTTTTCTCATGTTGTCAGTTGAAACTTCAAACCAGTAATAGTTAGAGCCGAAAACACTTTTTTGACACTTTTGAGTGACAAAATGATTTTTTTTAGAAACAAATGAACCCAAAAGTTGAAGTTCTCATTTGATGTTCAAGAAAATTTTATTTTTTCTCATGTTGTCAGTTGAAACTTCAAACCAGTAATAGTTAGAGCCGAAAACACTTTTTTGACACTTTTGGCACTTTTGACTGACAAAATGATTTTTTTTAGAAAAAAATGCACCCAAAAGTTGAAGTTCTCATTTGCAGTTCAAGAAAGTGTTATTTTATGCAACGTTGTAAGTTTAAAATTCAAAACAGTCATAGAGCCGAAAACGCTTTTTTGACATTTTTGGCACTTTTGACTGACAAAATGATTTTTTAGCAAAAAACGCACCCAAAAGTCAAAGTTCTCATTGGCAGTTCAAGAAAGTGTTATTTTATGCAACGTTGTAAGTTTAAAATTCAAAACAGTCATAGAGCCGAAAACGCTTTTTTGACATTTTTGGCACTTTTGACTGACAAAATGATTTTTTAGCAAAAAACGCACCCAAAAGTTGAAGTTCTCATTTGATGTTCAAGAAATTGTTATTTTATGCCACATTGTAAGTTTAAAATTCAAAACAGTCATAGAGCCGAAAACGCTTTTTTGACACTTTTGGTACTTTTGACTGACAAAATGATTTTTTTTAGCAACAAATGCACCCAAAAGTTGAAGTTCTCATTTGATGTTCAAGAAAGTTTTATTTTTTCTCATGTTGTCAGTTGAAATTTCAAACCAGTAATAGTTAGAGCCGAAAACACTTTTTTGACACTTTTGGCACTTTTGAGTGACAAAATGATTTTTTTTAGAAACAAATGCACCCAAAAGTTGAAGTTCTCATTTGATGTTCAAGAAAGTTTTATTTTTTCTCATGTTGTCAGTTGAAACTTCAAACCAGTAATAGTTAGAGCCGAAAAATCTTTTTTGACACTTTTGGCACTTTTGAGTGACAAAATGATTTTTTTTAGAAACAAATGCACCCAAAAGTTGAAGTTCTCATTTGCAGTTCAAGAAAGTGTTATTTTATGCACCGTTGTAAGTTTAAAATTCAAAACAATCATAGAGCCGAAAACGCTTTTTTGACATTTTTGGCACTTTTGACTGACAAAATGATTTTTAGCAAAAAACGCACCCAAAAGTTGAAGTTCTCATTTGATGTTCAAGAAATTGTTATTTTATGCCACATTGTAAGTTTAAAATTCAAAACAGTCATAGAGCCGAAAACGCTTTTTTTGACACTTTTGGTACTTTTGACTGACAAAATGATTTTTTTTAGCAACAAATGCACCCAAAAGTTGAAGTTCTTATTTGATGTTCAAGAAAGTTTTATTTTTTCTCATGTTGTCAGTTGAAACTTCAAACCAGTAATAGTTAGAGCCGAAAACACTTTTTTGACACTTTTGACTGACAAAATGATTTTTTTTAGAAACAAATGCACCCAAAAGTTGAAGTTCTCATTTGCAGTTCAAGAAAGTGTTATTTTATGCACCGTTGTAAGTTTAAAATTCAAAACAATCATAGAGCCGAAAACGCTTTTTTGACATTTTTGGCACTTTTGACTGACAAAATGATTTTTAGCAAAAAACGCACCCAAAAGTTGAAGTTCTCATTTGATGTTCAAGAAATTGTTATTTTATGCCACATTGTAAGTTTAAAATTCAAAACAGTCATAGAGCCGAAAACGCTTTTTTGACACTTTTGGCACTTTTGACTGACAAAATGATTTTTTAGCAAAAAACGCACCCAAAAGTTGAAGTTCTCATTTGATGTTCAAGAAATTGTTATTTTATGCCACATTGTAAGTTTAAAATTCAAAACAGTCATAGAGCCGAAAACGCTTTTTTGACACTTTTGGTACTTTTGACTGACAAAATGATTTTTTTTAGCAACAAATGCACCCAAAAGTTGAAGTTCTCATTTGATGTTCAAGAAATTGTTATTTTACGCCACATTGTAAGTTTAAAATTCAAAACAGTCATAGAGCCGAAAACGCTTTTTTGACACTTTTGGTACTTTTGACTGACAAAATGATTTTTTTTAGCAACAAATGCACCCAAAAGTTGAAGTTCTCATTTGATGTTCAAGAAAGTTTTATTTTTTCTCATGTTGTCAGTTGAAACTTCAAACCAGTAATAGTTAGAGCCGAAAACACTTTTTTGACACTTTTGAGTGACAAAATGATTTTTTTTAGAAACAAATGAACCCAAAAGTTGAAGTTCTCATTTGATGTTCAAGAAAATTTTATTTTTTCTCATGTTGTCAGTTGAAACTTCAAACCAGTAATAGTTAGAGCCGAAAACACTTTTTTGACACTTTTGGCACTTTTGACTGACAAAATGATTTTTTTTAGAAAAAAATGCACCCAAAAGTTGAAGTTCTCATTTGCAGTTCAAGAAAGTGTTATTTTATGCAACGTTGTAAGTTTAAAATTCAAAACAGTCATAGAGCCGAAAACGCTTTTTTGACATTTTTGGCACTTTTGACTGACAAAATGATTTTTTAGCAAAAAACGCACCCAAAAGTCAAAGTTCTCATTGGCAGTTCAAGAAAGTGTTATTTTATGCAACGTTGTAAGTTTAAAATTCAAAACAGTCATAGAGCCGAAAACGCTTTTTTGACATTTTTGGCACTTTTGACTGACAAAATGATTTTTCAGCAAAAAACGCACCCAAAAGTTGAAGTTCTCATTTGATGTTCAAGAAATTGTTATTTTATGCCACATTGTAAGTTTAAAATTCAAAACAGTCATAGAGCCGAAAACGCTTTTTTGACACTTTTGGTACTTTTGACTGACAAAATGATTTTTTTTAGCAACAAATGCACCCAAAAGTTGAAGTTCTCATTTGATGTTCAAGAAAGTTTTATTTTTTCTCATGTTGTCAGTTGAAATTTCAAACCAGTAATAGTTAGAGCCGAAAACACTTTTTTGACACTTTTGGCACTTTTGAGTGACAAAATGATTTTTTTTAGAAACAAATGCACCCAAAAGTTGAAGTTCTCATTTGATGTTCAAGAAAGTTTTATTTTTTCTCATGTTGTCAGTTGAAACTTCAAACCAGTAATAGTTAGAGCCGAAAAATCTTTTTTGACACTTTTGGCACTTTTGAGTGACAAAATGATTTTTTTTAGAAACAAATGCACCCAAAAGTTGAAGTTCTCATTTGCAGTTCAAGAAAGTGTTATTTTATGCACCGTTGTAAGTTTAAAATTCAAAACAATCATAGAGCCGAAAACGCTTTTTTGACATTTTTGGCACTTTTGACTGACAAAATGATTTTTAGCAAAAAACGCACCCAAAAGTTGAAGTTCTCATTTGATGTTCAAGAAATTGTTATTTTATGCCACATTGTAAGTTTAAAATTCAAAACAGTCATAGAGCCGAAAACGCTTTTTTTGACACTTTTGGTACTTTTGACTGACAAAATGATTTTTTTTAGCAACAAATGCACCCAAAAGTTGAAGTTCTTATTTGATGTTCAAGAAAGTTTTATTTTTTCTCATGTTGTCAGTTGAAACTTCAAACCAGTAATAGTTAGAGCCGAAAACACTTTTTTGACACTTTTGACTGACAAAATGATTTTTTTTAGAAACAAATGCACCCAAAAGTTGAAGTTCTCATTTGCAGTTCAAGAAAGTGTTATTTTATGCACCGTTGTAAGTTTAAAATTCAAAACAATCATAGAGCCGAAAACGCTTTTTTGACATTTTTGGCACTTTTGACTGACAAAATGATTTTTAGCAAAAAACGCACCCAAAAGTTGAAGTTCTCATTTGATGTTCAAGAAATTGTTATTTTATGCCACATTGTAAGTTTAAAATTCAAAACAGTCATAGAGCCGAAAACGCTTTTTTGACACTTTTGGCACTTTTGACTGACAAAATGATTTTTTAGCAAAAAACGCACCCAAAAGTTGAAGTTCTCATTTGATGTTCAAGAAATTGTTATTTTATGCCACATTGTAAGTTTAAAATTCAAAACAGTCATAGAGCCGAAAACGCTTTTTTGACACTTTTGGTACTTTTGACTGACAAAATGATTTTTTTTAGCAACAAATGCACCCAAAAGTTGAAGTTCTCATTTGATGTTCAAGAAAGTTTTATTTTTTCTCATGTTGTCAGTTGAAACTTCAAACCAGTAATAGTTAGAGCCGAAAACACTTTTTTGACACTTTTGAGTGACAAAATGATTTTTTTTAGAAACAAATGAACCCAAAAGTTGAAGTTCTCATTTGATGTTCAAGAAAGTTTTATTTTTTCTCATGTTGTCAGTTGAAACTTCAAACCAGTAATAGTTAGAGCCGAAAACACTTTTTTGACACTTTTGGCACTTTTGACTGACAAAATGATTTTTTTTAGAAAAAAATGCACCCAAAAGTTGAAGTTCTCATTTGCAGTTCAAGAAAGTGTTATTTTATGCAACGTTGTAAGTTTAAAATTCAAAACAGTCATAGAGCCGATAACGCTTTTTTGACATTTTTGGCACTTTTGACTGACAAAATGATTTTTTAGCAAAAAACGCACCCAAAAGTCAAAGTTCTCATTGGCAGTTCAAGAAAGTGTTATTTTATGCAACGTTGTAAGTTTAAAATTCAAAACAGTCATAGAGCCGAAAACGCTTTTTTGACATTTTTGGCACTTTTGACTGACAAAATGATTTTTTAGCAAAAAACGCACCCAAAAGTTGAAGTTCTCATTTGATGTTCAAGAAATTGTTATTTTATGCCACATTGTAAGTTTAAAATTCAAAACAGTCATAGAGCCGAAAACGCTTTTTTGACACTTTTGGTACTTTTGACTGACAAAATGATTTTTTTTAGCAACAAATGCACCCAAAAGTTGAAGTTCTCATTTGATGTTCAAGAAATTGTTATTTTACGCCACATTGTAAGTTTAAAATTCAAAACAGTCATAGAGCCGAAAACGCTTTTTTGACACTTTTGGTACTTTTGACTGACAAAATGATTTTTTTTAGCAACAAATGCACCCAAAAGTTGAAGTTCTCATTTGATGTTCAAGAAAGTTTTATTTTTTCTCATGTTGTCAGTTGAAACTTCAAACCAGTAATAGTTAGAGCCGAAAACACTTTTTTGACACTTTTGAGTGACAAAATGATTTTTTTTAGAAACAAATGAACCCAAAAGTTGAAGTTCTCATTTGATGTTCAAGAAAGTTTTATTTTTTCTCATGTTGTCAGTTGAAACTTCAAACCAGTAATAGTTAGAGCCGAAAACACTTTTTTGACACTTTTGGCACTTTTGACTGACAAAATGATTTTTTTTAGAAAAAAATGCACCCAAAAGTTGAAGTTCTCATTTGCAGTTCAAGAAAGTGTTATTTTATGCAACGTTGTAAGTTTAAAATTCAAAACAGTCATAGAGCCGAAAACGCTTTTTTGACATTTTTGGCACTTTTGACTGACAAAATGATTTTTTAGCAAAAAACGCACCCAAAAGTCAAAGTTCTCATTGGCAGTTCAAGAAAGTGTTATTTTATGCAACGTTGTAAGTTTAAAATTCAAAACAGTCATCGAGCCGAAAACGCTTTTTTGACATTTTTGGCACTTTTGACTGACAAAATGATTTTTTAGCAAAAAACGCACCCAAAAGTTGAAGTTCTTATTTGATGTTCAAGAAATTGTTATTTTATGCCACATTGTAAGTTTAAAATTCAAAACAGTCATAGAGCCGAAAACGCTTTTTTGACACTTTTGGTACTTTTGACTGACAAAATGATTTTTTTTAGCAACAAATGCACCCAAAAGTTGAAGTTCTCATTTGATGTTCAAGAAAGTTTTATTTTTTCTCATGTTGTCAGTTGAAATTTCAAACCAGTAATAGTTAGAGCCGAAAACACTTTTTTGACACTTTTGGCACTTTTGAGTGACAAAATGATTTTTTTTAGAAACAAATGCACCCAAAAGTTGAAGTTCTCATTTGATGTTCAAGAAAGTTTTATTTTTTCTCATGTTGTCAGTTGAAACTTCAAACCAGTAATAGTTAGAGCCGAGAAATCTTTTTTGACACTTTTGGCACTTTTGAGTGACAAAATGATTTTTTTTAGAAACAAATGCACCCAAAAGTTGAAGTTCTCATTTGCAGTTCAAGAAAGTGTTATTTTATGCACCGTTGTAAGTTTAAAATTCAAAACAATCATAGAGCCGAAAACGCTTTTTTGACATTTTTGGCACTTTTGACTGACAAAATGATTTTTAGCAAAAAACGCACCCAAAAGTTGAAGTTCTCATTTGATGTTCAAGAAATTGTTATTTTATGCCACATTGTAAGTTTAAAATTCAAAACAGTCATAGAGCCGAAAACGCTTTTTTTGACACTTTTGGTACTTTTGACTGACAAAATGATTTTTTTTAGCAACAAATGCACCCAAAAGTTGAAGTTCTTATTTGATGTTCAAGAAAGTTTTATTTTTTCTCATGTTGTCAGTTGAAACTTCAAACCAGTAATAGTTAGAGCCGAAAACACTTTTTTGACACTTTTGACTGACAAAATGATTTTTTTTAGAAACAAATGCACCCAAAAGTTGAAGTTCTCATTTGCAGTTCAAGAAAGTGTTATTTTATGCAACGTTGTAAGTTTAAAATTCAAAACAATCATAGAGCCGAAAACGCTTTTTTGACATTTTTGGCACTTTTGACTGACAAAATGATTTTTAGCAAAAAACGCACCCAAAAGTTGAAGTTCTCATTTGATGTTCTAGAAATTGTTATTTTATGCCACATTGTAAGTTTAAAATTCAAAACAGTCATAGAGCCGAAAACGCTTTTTTGACACTTTTGGCACTTTTGACTGACAAAATGATTTTTAGCAAAAAACGCACCCAAAAGTTGAAGTTCTCATTTGATGTTCAAGAAATTGTTATTTTATGCCACATTGTAAGTTTAAAATTCAAAACAGTCATAGAGCCGAAAACGCTTTTTTGACACTTTTGGCACTTTTGACTGACAAAATGATTTTTTAGCAAAAAACGCACCCAAAAGTTGAAGTTCTCATTTGATGTTCAAGAAATTGTTATTTTATGCCACATTGTAAGTTTAAAATTCAAAACAGTCATAGAGCCGAAAACGCTTTTTTGACACTTTTGGTACTTTTGACTGACAAAATGATTTTTTTTAGCAACAAATGCACCCAAAAGTTGAAGTTCTCATTTGATGTTCAAGAAAGTTTTATTTTTTCTCATGTTGTCAGTTGAAACTTCAAACCAGTAATAGTTAGAGCCGAAAACACTTTTTTGACACTTTTGAGTGACAAAATGATTTTTTTTAGAAACAAATGAACCCAAAAGTTGAAGTTCTCATTTGATGTTCAAGAAAGTTTTATTTTTTCTCATGTTGTCAGTTGAAACTTCAAACCAGTAATAGTTAGAGCCGAAAACACTTTTTTGACACTTTTGGCACTTTTGACTGACAAAATGATTTTTTTTAGAAAAAAATGCACCCAAAAGTTGAAGTTCTCATTTGCAGTTCAAGAAAGTGTTATTTTATGCAACGTTGTAAGTTTAAATTTCAAAACAGTCATAGAGCCGAAAACGCTTTTTTGACATTTTTGGCACTTTTGACTGACAAAATGATTTTTTAGCAAAAAAGGCACCCAAAAGTCAAAGTTCTCATTGGCAGTTCAAGAAAGTGTTATTTTATGCAACGTTGTAAGTTTAAAATTCAAAACAGTCATAGAGCCGAAAACGCTTTTTTGACATTTTTGGCACTTTTGACTGACAAAATGATTTTTTAGCAAAAAACGCACCCAAAAGTTGAAGTTCTCATTTGATGTTCAAGAAATTGTTAATTTATGCCACATTGTAAGTTTAAAATTCAAAACAGTCATAGAGCCGAAAACGCTTTTTTGACACTTTTGGTACTTTTGACTGACAAAATGATTTTTTTTAGCAACAAATGCACCCAAAAGTTGAAGTTCTCATTTGATGTTCAAGAAAGTTTTATTTTTTCTCATGTTGTCAGTTGAAATTTCAAACCAGTAATAGTTAGAGCCGAAAACACTTTTTTGACACTTTTGGCACTTTTGAGTGACAAAATGATTTTTTTTAGAAACAAATGCACCCAAAAGTTGAAGTTCTCATTTGATGTTCAAGAAAGTTTTATTTTTTCTCATGTTGTCAGTTGAAACTTCAAACCAGTAATAGTTAGAGCCGAAAAATCTTTTTTGACACTTTTGGCACTTTTGAGTGACAAAATGATTTTTTTTAGAAACAAATGCACCCAAAAGTTGAAGTTCTCATTTGCAGTTCAAGAAAGTGTTATTTTATGCACCGTTGTAAGTTTAAAATTCAAAACAATCATAGAGCCGAAAACGCTTTTTTGACATTTTTGGCACTTTTGACTGACAAAATGATTTTTTAGCAAAAAACGCACCCAAAAGTTGAAGTTCTCATTTGATGTTCAAGAAATTGTTATTTTATGCCACATTGTAAGTTTAAAATTCAAAACAGTCATAGAGCCGAAAACGCTTTTTTGACACTTTTGGTATTTTTGACTGACAAAATGATTTGTTTTAGCAACAAATGCACCCAAAAGTTGAAGTTCTCATTTGATGTTCAAGAAAGTTTTATTTTTTCTCATGTTGTCAGTTGAAACTTCAAACCAGTAATAGTTAGAGCCGAAAACACTTTTTTGACACTTTTGACTGACAAAATGATTTTTTTTAGAAACAAATGCACCCAAAAGTTGAAGTTCTCATTTGCAGTTCAAGAAAGTGTTATTTTATGCACCGTTGTAAGTTTAAAATTCAAAACAATCATAGAGCCGAAAACGCTTTTTTGACATTTTTGCCACTTTTGACTGACAAAATGATTTTTAGCAAAAAACGCACCCAAAAGTTGAAGTTCTCATTTGATGTTCAAGAAATTGTTATTTTATGCCACATTGTAAGTTTAAAATTCAAAACAGTCATAGAGCCGAAAACGCTTTTTTGACACTTTTGGCACTTTTGACTGACAAAATGATTTTTTAGCAAAAAACGCACCCAAAAGTTGAAGTTCTCATTTGATGTTCAAGAAAGTTTTATTTTTTCTCATGTTGTCAGTTGAAATTTCAAACCAGTAATAGTTAGAGCCGAAAACACTTTTTTGACACTTTTGGCACTTTTGAGTGACAAAATGATTTTTTTTAGAAACAAATGCACCCAAAAGTTGAAGTTCTCATTTGATGTTCAAGAAAGTTTTATTTTTTCTCATGTTGTCAGTTGAAACTTCAAACCAGTAATAGTTAGAGCCGAAAAATCTTTTTTGACACTTTTGGCACTTTTGAGTGACAAAATGATTTTTTTTAGAAACAAATGCACCCAAAAGTTGAAGTTCTCATTTGCAGTTCAAGAAAGTGTTATTTTATGCACCGTTGTAAGTTTAAAATTCAAAACAATCATAGAGCCGAAAACGCTTTTTTGACATTTTTGGCACTTTTGACTGGCAAAATGATTTTTAGCAAAAAACGCACCCAAAAGTTGAAGTTCTCATTTGATGTTCAAGAAATTGTTTTTTTATGCCACATTGTAAGTTTAAAATTCAAAACAGTCATAGAGCCGAAAACGCTTTTTTTGACACTTTTGGTACTTTTGACTGACAAAATGATTTTTTTTAGCAACAAATGCACCCAAAAGTTGAAGTTCTTATTTGATGTTCAAGAAAGTTTTATTTTTTCTCATGTTGTCAGTTGAAACTTCAAACCAGTAATAGTTAGAGCCGAAAACACTCTTTTTGACACTTTTGACTGACAAAATGATTTTTTTTAGAAACAAATGCACCCAAAAGTTGAAGTTCTCATTTGCAGTTCAAGAAAGTGTTATTTTATGCAACGTTGTAAGTTTAAAATTCAAAACAATCATAGAGCCGAAAACGCTTTTTTGACATTTTTGGCACTTTTGACTGACAAAATGATTTTTAGCAAAAAACGCACCCAAAAGTTGAAGTTCTCATTTGATGTTCTAGAAATTGTTATTTTATGCCACATTGTAAGTTTAAAATTCAAAACAGTCATAGAGCCGAAAACGCTTTTTTGACACTTTTGGCACTTTTGACTGACAAAATGATTTTTAGCAAAAAACGCACCCAAAAGTTGAAGTTCTCATTTGATGTTCAAGAAATTGTTATTTTATGCCACATTGTAAGTTTAAAATTTAAAACAGTCATAGAGCCGAAAACGCTTTTTTGACACTTTTGGCACTTTTGACTGACAAAATGATTTTTTAGCAAAAAACGCACCCAAAAGTTGAAGTTCTCATTTGATGTTCAAGAAATTGTTATTTTATGCCACATTGTAAGTTTAAAATTCAAAACAGTCATAGAGCCGAAAACGCTTTTTTGACACTTTTGGTACTTTTGACTGACAAAATGATTTTTTTTAGCAACAAATGCACCCAAAAGTTGAAGTTCTCATTTGATGTTCAAGAAAGTTTTATTTTTTCTCATGTTGTCAGTTGAAACTTCAAACCAGTAATAGTTAGAGCCGAAAACACTTTTTTGACACTTTTGAGTGACAAAATGATTTTTTTTAGAAACAAATGAACCCAAAAGTTGAAGTTCTCATTTGATGTTCAAGAAAGTTTTATTTTTTCTCATGTTGTCAGTTGAAACTTCAAACCAGTAATAGTTAGAGCCGAAAACACTTTTTTGACACTTTTGGCACTTTTGACTGACAAAATGATTTTTTTTAGAAAAAAATGCACCCAAAAGTTGAAGTTCTCATTTGCAGTTCAAGAAAGTGTTATTTTATGCAACGTTGTAAGTTTAAAATTCAAAACAGTCATAGAGCCGAAAACGCTTTTTTGACATTTTTGGCACTTTTGACTGACAAAATGATTTTTTAGCAAAAAACGCACCCAAAAGTCAAAGTTCTCATTGGCAGTTCAAGAAAGTGTTATTTTATGCAACGTTGTAAGTTTAAAATTCAAAACAGTCATAGAGCCGAAAACGCTTTTTTGACATTTTTGGCACTTTTGACTGACAAAATGATTTTTTAGCAAAAAAAGCACCCAAAAGTTGAAGTTCTCATTTGATGTTCAAGAAATTGTTATTTTATGCCACATTGTAAGTTTAAAATTCAAAACAGTCATAGAGCCGAAAACGCTTTTTTGACACTTTTGGTACTTTTGACTGACAAAATGATTTTTTTTAGCAACAAATGCACCCAAAAGTTGAAGTTCTCATTTGATGTTCAAGAAAGTTTTATTTTTTCTCATGTTGTCAGTTGAAATTTCAAACCAGTAATAGTTAGAGCCGAAAACACTTTTTTGACACTTTTGGCACTTTTGAGTGACAAAATGATTTTTTTTAGAAACAAATGCACCCAAAAGTTGAAGTTCTCATTTGATGTTCAAGAAAGTTTTATTTTTTCTCATGTTGTCAGTTGAAACTTCAAACCAGTAATAGTTAGAGCCGAAAAATCTTTTTTGACACTTTTGGCACTTTTGACTGACAAAAAGATTTTTTTTAGAAACAAATGCACCCAAAAGTTGAAGTTCTCATTTGCAGTTCAAGAAAGTGTTATTTTATGCAACGTTGTAAGTTTAAAATTCAAAACAGTCATAGAGCCGAAAACGCTTTTTTGACATTTTTGGCACTTTTGACTGACAAAATGATTTTTTAGCAAAAAACGCACCCAAAAGTTGAAGTTCTCATTTGATGTTCAAGAAATTGTTATTTTATGCCACATTGTAAGTTTAAAATTCAAAACAGTCATAGAGCCGAAAACGCTTTTTTGACACTTTTGGTATTTTTGACTGACAAAATGATTTGTTTTAGCAACAAATGCACCCAAAAGTTGAAGTTCTCATTTGATGTTCAAGAAAGTTTTATTTTTTCTCATGTTGTCAGTTGAAACTTAAAACCAGTAATAGTTAGAGCCGAAAACACTTTTTTGACACTTTTGACTGACAAAATGATTTTTTTTAGAAACAAATGCACCCAAAAGTTGAAGTTCTCATTTGCAGTTCAAGAAAGTGTTATTTTATGCACCGTTGTAAGTTTAAAATTCAAAACAATCATAGAGCCGAAAACGCTTTTTTGACATTTTTGGCACTTTTGACTGACAAAATGATTTTTAGCAAAAAACGCACCCAAAAGTTGAAGTTCTCATTTGATGTTCAAGAAATTGTTATTTTATGCCACATTGTAAGTTTAAAATTCAAAACAGTCATAGAGCCGAAAACGCTTTTTTTGACACTTTTGGTACTTTTGACTGACAAAATGATTTTTTTTAGCAACAAATGCACCCAAAAGTTGAAGTTCTCATTTGATGTTCAAGAAAGTTTTATTTTTTCTCATGTTGTCAGTTGAATTTTCAAACCAGTAATAGTTAGAGCCGAAAACACTTTTTTGACACTTTTGACTGACAAAATGATTTTTTTTAGAAACAAATGCACCCAAAAGTTGAAGTTCTCATTTGCAGTTCAAGAAAGTGTTATTTTATGCAACGTTGTAAGTTTAAAATTCAAAACAATCATAGAGCCGAAAACGCTTTTTTGACATTTTTGGCACTTTTGACTGACAAAATGATTTTTAGCAAAAAACGCACCCAAAAGTTGAAGTTCTCATTTGATGTTCAAGAAATTGTTATTTTATGCCACATTGTAAGTTTAAAATTCAAAACAGTCATAGAGCCGAAAACGCTTTTTTGACACTTTTGGCACTTTTGACTGACAAAATGATTTTTTTTAGCAACAAATGCACCCAAAAGTTGAAGTTCTCATTTGATGTTCAAGAAAGTTTTATTTTTTCTCATGTTGTCAGTTGAAACTTCAAACCAGTAATAGTTAGAGCCGAAAAATCTTTTTTGACACTTTTGGCACTTTTGACTGACAAAATGATTTTTTTTAGAAACAAATGCACCCAAAAGTTGAAGTTCTCATTTGCAGTTCAAGAAAGTGTTATTTTATGCAACGTTGTAAGTTTAAAATTCAAAACAGTCATAGAGCCGAAAACGCTTTTTTGACACTTTTGGCACTTTTGACTGACAAAATGATTTTTTAGCAAAAAACGCACCCAAAAGTTGAAGTTCTCATTTGATGTTCAAGAAATTGTTATTTTATGCCACATTGTAAGTTTAAAATTCAAAACAGTCATAGAGCCGAAAACGCTTTTTTTGACACTTTTGGTACTTTTGACTGACAAAATGATTTGTTTTAGCAACAAATGCACCCAAAAGTTGAAGTTCTCATTTGATGTTCAAGAAAGTTTTATTTTTTCTCATGTTGTCAGTTGAAACTTCAAACCAGTAATAGTTAGAGCCGAAAACACTTTTTTGACACTTTTGACTGACAAAATGATTTTTTTTAGAAACAAATGAACCCAAAAGTTGAAGTTCTCATTTGATGTTCAAGAAAGTTTTATTTTTTCTCATGTTGTCAGTTGAAACTTCAAACCAGTAATAGTTAGAGCCGAAAACACTTTTTTGACACTTTTGGCACTTTTGACTGACAAAATGATTTTTTTTAGAAAAAAATGCACCCAAAAGTTGAAGTTCTCATTTGCAGTTCAAGAAAGTGTTATTTTATGCAACGTTGTAAGTTTAAAATTCAAAACAGTCATAGAGCCGAAAACGCTTTTTTGACATTTTTGGCACTTTTGACTGACAAAATGATTTTTTTTAGAAAAAAATGCACCCAAAAGTTGAAGTTCTCATTTGCAGTTCAAGAAAGTGTTATTTTATGCAACGTTGTAAGTTTAAAATTCAAAACAGTCATAGAGCCGAAAACGCTTTTTTGACATTTTTGGCACTTTTGACTGACAAAATGATTTTTTAGCAAAAAACGCACCCAAAAGTCAAAGTTCTCATTGGCAGTTCAAGAAAGTGTTATTTTATGCAACGTTGTAAGTTTAAAATTCAAAACAGTCATAGAGCCGAAAACGCTTTTTTGACATTTTTGGCACTTTTGACTGACAAAATGATTTTTTAGCAAAAAACGCACCCAAAAGTTGAAGTTCTCATTTGATGTTCAAGAAATTGTTATTTTATGCCACATTGTAAGTTTAAAATTCAAAACAGTCATAGAGCCGAAAACGCTTTTTTGACACTTTTGGTACTTTTGACTGACAAAATGATTTTTTTTAGCAACAAATGCACCCAAAAGTTGAAGTTCTCATTTGATGTTCAAGAAAGTTTTATTTTTTCTCATGTTGTCAGTTGAAATTTCAAACCAGTAATAGTTAGAGCCGAAAACACTTTTTTGACACTTTTGGCACTTTTGAGTGACAAAATGATTTTTTTTAGAAACAAATGCACCCAAAAGTTGAAGTTCTCATTTGATGTTCAAGAAAGTTTTATTTTTTCTCATGTTGTCAGTTGAAACTTCAAACCAGTAATAGTTAGAGCCGAAAAATCTTTTTTGACACTTTTGGCACTTTTGACTGACAAAATGATTTTTTTTAGAAACAAATGCACCCAAAAGTTGAAGTTCTCATTTGCAGTTCAAGAAAGTGTTATTTTATGCAACGTTGTAAGTTTAAAATTCAAAACAGTCATAGAGCCGAAAACGCTTTTTTGACATTTTTGGCACTTTTGACTGACAAAATGATTTTTTAGCAAAAAACGCACCCAAAAGTTGAAGTTCTCATTTGATATTCAAGAAATTGTTATTTTATGCCACATTGTAAGTTTAAAATTCAAAACAGTCATAGAGCCGAAAACGCTTTTTTGACACTTTTGGTATTTTTGACTGACAAAATGATTTGTTTTAGCAACAAATGCACCCAAAAGTTGAAGTTCTCATTTGATGTTCAAGAAAGTTTTATTTTTTCTCATGTTGTCAGTTGAAACTTCAAACCAGTAATAGTTAGAGCCGAAAACACTTTTTTGACACTTTTGACTGACAAAATGATTTTTTTTAGAAACAAATGCACCCAAAAGTTGAAGTTCTCATTTGCAGTTCAAGAAAGTGTTCTTTTATGCACCGTTGTAAGTTTAAAATTCAAAACAATCATAGAGCCGAAAACGCTTTTTTGACATTTTTGGCACTTTTGACTGACAAAATGATTTTTAGCAAAAAACGCACCCAAAAGTTGAAGTTCTCATTTGATGTTCAAGAAATTGTTATTTTATGCCACATTGTAAGTTTAAAATTCAAAACAGTCATAGAGCCGAAAACGCTTTTTTTGACACTTTTGGTACTTTTGACTGACAAAATGATTTTTTTTAGCAACAAATGCACCCAAAAGTTGAAGTTCTCATTTGATGTTCAAGAAAGTTTTATTTTTTCTCATGTTGTCAGTTGAATTTTCAAACCAGTAATAGTTAGAGCCGAAAACACTTTTTTGACACTTTTGACTGACAAAATGATTTTTTTTAGAAACAAATGCACCCAAAAGTTGAAGTTCTCATTTGCAGTTCAAGAAAGTGTTAATTTATGCAACGTTGTAAGTTTAAAATTCAAAACAATCATAGAGCCGAAAACGCTTTTTTGACATTTTTGGCACTTTTGACTGACAAAATGATTTTTAGCAAAAAACGCACCCAAAAGTTGAAGTTCTCATTTGATGTTCAAGAAATTGTTATTTTATGCCACATTGTAAGTTTAAAATTCAAAACAGTCATAGAGCCGAAAACGCTTTTTTGACACTTTTGGCACTTTTGACTGACAAAATGATTTTTTAGCAAAAAACGCACCCAAAAGTTGAAGTTCTCATTTGATGTTCAAGAAATTGTTATTTTATGCCACATTGTAAGTTTAAAATTCAAAACAGTCATAGAGCCGAAAACGCTTTTTTGACACTTTTGGTACTTTTGATTGACAAAATAATTTTTTTTAGCAACAAATGCACCCAAAAGTTGAAGTTCTCATTTGATGTTCAAGAAAGTTTTATTTTTTCTCATGTTGTCAGTTGAAACTTCAAACCAGTAATAGTTAGAGCCGAAAACACTTTTTTGACACTTTTGAGTGACAAAATGATTTTTTTTAGAAACAAATGAACCCAAAAGTTGAAGTTCTCATTTGATGTTCAAGAAAGTTTTATTTTTTCTCATGTTGTCAGTTGAAACTTCAAACCAGTAATAGTTAGAGCCGAAAACACTTTTTTGACACTTTTGGCACTTTTGACTGACAAAATGATTTTTTTTAGAAAAAAATGCACCCAAAAGTTGAAGTTCTCATTTGCAGTTCAAGAAAGTGTTATTTTATGCAACGTTGTAAGTTTAAAATTCAAAACAGTCATAGAGCCGAAAACGCTTTTTTGACACTTTTGGTACTTTTGACTGACAAAATGATTTTTTTTAGCAACAAATGCACCCAAAAGTTGAAGTTCTCATTTGATGTTCAAGAAAGTTTTATTTTTTCTCATGTTGTCAGTTGAAACTTCAAACCAGTAATAGTTAGAGCCGAAAAATCTTTTTTGACACTTTTGGCACTTTTGACTGACAAAATGATTTTTTTTAGAAACAAATGCACCCAAAAGTTGAAGTTCTCATTTGCAGTTCAAGAAAGTGTTATTTTATGCAACGTTGTAAGTTTAAAATTCAAAACAGTCATAGAGCCGAAAACGCTTTTTTGACACTTTTGGCACTTTTGACTGACAAAATGATTTTTTAGCAAAAAACGCACCCAAAAGTTGAAGTTCTCATTTGATGTTCAAGAAATTGTTATTTTATGCCACATTGTAAGTTTAAAATTCAAAACAGTCATAGAGCCGAAAACGCTTTTTTTGACACTTTTGGTACTTTTGACTGACAAAATGATTTGTTTTAGCAACAAATGCACCCAAAAGTTGAAGTTCTCATTTGATGTTCAAGAAAGTTTTATTTTTTCTCATGTTGTCAGTTGAAACTTCAAACCAGTAATAGTTAGAGCCGAAAACACTTTTTTGACACTTTTGACTGACAAAATGATTTTTTTTAGAAACAAATGCACCCAAAAGTTGAAGTTCTCATTTGCAGTTCAAGAAAGTGTTATTTTATGCAACGTTGTAAGTTTAAAATTCAAAACAATCATAGAGCCGAAAACGCTTTTTTGACATTTTTGGCACTTTTGACTGACAAAATGATTTTTAGCAAAAAACGCACCCAAAAGTTGAAGTTCTCATTTGATGTTCAAGAAATTGTTATTTTATGCCACATTGTAAGTTTAAAATTCAAAACAGTCATAGAGCCGAAAACGCTTTTTTGACACTTTTGGCACTTTTGACTGACAAAATGATTTTTTAGCAAAAAACGCACCCAAAAGTTGAAGTTCTCATTTGATGTTCAAGAAATTGTTATTTTATGCCACATTGTAAGTTTAAAATTCAAAACAGTCATAGAGCCGAAAACGCTTTTTTGACACTTTTGGTACTTTTGACTGACAAAATGATTTTTTTTAGCAACAAATGCACCCAAAAGTTGAAGTTCTCATTTGATGTTCAAGAAAGTTTTATTGTTTCTCATGTTGTCAGTTGAAACTTCAAACCAGTAATAGTAAGAGCCGAAAACACTTTTTTGACACTTTTGGCACTTTTGACTGACAAAATGATTTTTTTTAGAAACAAATGCACCCAAAAGTTGAAGTTCTCATTTGCAGTTCAAGAAAGTGTTATTTTATGCAACGTTGTAAGTTTAAAATTCAAAACAATCATAGAGCCGAAAACGCTTTTTTGACATTTTTGGCACTTTTGACTGACAAAATGATTTTTAGCAAAAAACGCACCCAAAAGTTGAAGTTCTCATTTGATGTTCAAGAAAGTGTTATTTTATGCCACATTGTAAGTTTAAAATTCAAAACAGTCATACAGCCGAAAACGCTTTTTTGACACTTTTGGTACTTTTGACTGACAAAATGATTTTTTTTAGCAACAAATGCACCCAAAAGTTGAAGTTCTCATTTGATGTTCAAGAAAGTTTTATTTTTTCTCATGTTGTCAGTTGAAATTTCAAACCAGTAATAGTTAGAGCCGAAAACACTTTTTTGACACTTTTGAGTGACAAAATGATTTTTTTTAGAAACAAATGAACCCAAAAGTTGAAGTTCTCATTTGATGTTCAAGAAAGTTTTATTTTTTCTCATGTTGTCAGTTGAAACTTTAAACCAGTAATAGTTAGAGCCGAAAACACTTTTTTGACACTTTTGGCACTTTTGACTGACAAAATGATTTTTTTTAGAAACAAATGCACCCAAAAGTTGAAGTTCTCATTTGCAGTTCAAGAAAGTGTTATTTTATGCAACGTTGTAAGTTTAAAATTCAAAACAGTCATAGAGCCGAAAACGCTTTTTTGACATTTTTGGCACTTTTGACTGACAAAATGATTTTTTTGGCAAAAAACGCACCCAAAAGTCAAAGTTCTCATTGGCAGTTCAAGAAAGTGTTATTTTATGCAACGTTGTAAGTTTAAAATTCAAAACAGTCATAGAGCCGAAAACGCTTTTTTGACATTTTTGGCACTTTTGACTGACAAAATGATTTTTTAGCAAAAAACGCACCCAAAAGTTGAAGTTCTCATTTGATGTTCAAGAAATTGTTATTTTATGCCACATTGTAAGTTTAAAATTCAAAACAGTCATAGAGCCGAAAACGCTTTTTTGACACTTTTGGCACTTTTGACTGACAAAATGATTTTTTAGCAAAAAACGCACCCAAAAGTTGAAGTTCTCATTTGATGTTCAAGAAATTGTTATTTTATGCCACATTGTAAGTTTAAAATTCAAAACAGTCATAGAGCCGAAAACGCTTTTTTTGACACTTTTGGTACTTTTGACTGACAAAATGATTTTTTTTAGCAACAAATGCACCCAAAAGTTGAAGTTCTCATTTGATGTTCAAGAAAGTTTTATTTTTTCTCATGTTGTCAGTTGAAACTTCAAACCAGTAATAGTAAGAGCCGAAAACACTTTTTTGACACTTTTGAGTGTCAAAATGATTTTTTTTAGAAACAAATGCACCCAAAAGTTGAAGTTCTCATTTGCAGTTCAAGAAAGTGTTATTTTATGCAACGTTGTAAGTTTAAAATTCAAAACAGTCATAGAGCCGAAAACGCTTTTTTGACATTTTTGGCACTTTTGACTGACAAAATGATTTTTTAGCAAAAAACGCACCCAAAAGTTGAAGTTCTCATTTGATGTTCAAGAAATTGTTATTTTATGCCACATTGTAAGTTTAAAATTCAAAACAGTCATAGAGCCGAAAACGCTTTTTTGACACTTTTGGTATTTTTGACTGACAAAATGATTTGTTTTAGCAACAAATGCACCCAAAAGTTGAAGTTCTCATTTGATGTTCAAGAAAGTTTTATTTTTTCTCATGTTGTCAGTTGAAACTTCAAACCAGTAATAGTTAGAGCCGAAAACACTTTTTTGACACTTTTGACTGACAAAATGATTTTTTTTAGAAACAAATGCACCCAAAAGTTGAAGTTCTCATTTGCAGTTCAAGAAAGTGTTATTTTATGCACCGTTGTAAGTTTAAAATTCAAAACAATCATAGAGCCGAAAACGCTTTTTTGACATTTTTGCCACTTTTGACTGACAAAATGATTTTTAGCAAAAAACGCACCCAAAAGTTGAAGTTCTCATTTGATGTTCAAGAAATTGTTATTTTATGCCACATTGTAAGTTTAAAATTCAAAACAGTCATAGAGCCGAAAACGCTTTTTTGACACTTTTGGCACTTTTGACTGACAAAATGATTTTTTAGCAAAAAACGCACCCAAAAGTTGAAGTTCTCATTTGATGTTCAAGAAATTGTTATTTTATGCCACATTGTAAGTTTAAAATTCAAAACAGTCATAGAGCCGAAAACGCTTTTTTGACACTTTTGGTACTTTTGACTGACAAAATGATTTTTTTTAGCAACAAATGCACCCAAAAGTTGAAGTTCTCATTTGATGTTCAAGAAAGTTTTATTTTTTCTCATGTTGTCAGTTGAAACTTCAAACCAGTAATAGTTAGAGCCGAAAACACTTTTTTGACACTTTTGAGTGACAAAATGATTTTTTTTAGAAACAAATGAACCCAAAAGTTCAAGTTCTCATTTGATGTTCAAGAAAGTTTTATTTTTTCTCATGTTGTCAGTTGAAACTTCAAACCAGTAATAGTTAGAGCCGAAAACACTTTTTTGACACTTTTGGCACTTTTGACTGACAAAATGATTTTTTTTAGAAAAAAATGCACCCAAAAGTTGAAGTTCTCATTTGCAGTTCAAGAAAGTGTTATTTTATGCAACGTTGTAAGTTTAAAATTCAAAACAGTCATAGAGCCGAAAACGCTTTTTTGAGATTTTTGGCACTTTTGACTGACAAAATGATTTTTTAGCAAAAAACGCACCCAAAAGTCAAAGTTCTCATTGGCAGTTCAAGAAAGTGTTATTTTATGCAACGATGTAAGTTTAAAATTCAAAACAGTCATAGAGCCGAAAACGCTTTTTTGACATTTTTGGCACTTTTGACTGACAAAATGATTTTTTAGCAAAAAACGCACCCAAAAGTTGAAGTTCTCATTTGATGTTCAAGAAATTGTTATTTTATGCCACATTGTAAGTTTAAAATTCAAAACAGTCATAGAGCCGAAAACGCTTTTTTGACATTTTTGGAACTTTTGACTGACAAAATGATTTTTTTGGCAAAAAACGCACCCAAAAGTCAAAGTTCTCATTGGCAGTTCAAGAAAGTGTTATTTTATGCAACGTTGTAAGTTAAAATTCAAAACAGTCATAGAGCCGAAAACGCTTTTTTGACATTTTTGGCACTTTTGACTGACAAAATGATTTTTAGTAAAAAACGCACCCAAAAGTTGAAGTTCTCATTTGATGTTAAAGAAATTGTTATTTTATGCCACATTGTAAGTTTAAAATTCAAAACAGTCATAGAGCCGAAAACGCTTTTTTGACACTTTTGGCACTTTTGACTGACAAAATGATTTTTAGCAAAAAACGCACCCAAAAGTTGAAGTTCTCATTTGATGTTCAAGAAATTGTTATTTTATGCCACATTGTAAGTTTAAAATTCAAAACAGTCATAGAGCCGAAAACGCTTTTTTGACACTTTTGGCACTTTTGACTGACAAAATGATTTTTTAGCAAAAAACGCACCCAAAAGTTGAAGTTCTCATTTGATGTTCAAGAAATTGTTATTTTATGCCACATTGTAAGTTTAAAATTCAAAACAGTCATAGAGCCGAAAACGCTTTTTTGACACTTTTGGTACTTTTGACTGACAAAATGATTTTTTTTAGCAACAAATGCACCCAAAAGTTGAAGTTCTCATTTGATGTTCAAGAAAGTTTTATTTTTTCTCATGTTGTCAGTTGAAACTTCAAACCAGTAATAGTTAGAGCCGAAAACACTTTTTTGACACTTTTGAGTGACAAAATGATTTTTTTTAGAAACAAATGAACCCAAAAGTTGAAGTTCTCATTTGATGTTCAAGAAAGTTTTATTTTTTCTCATGTTGTCAGTTGAAACTTCAAACCAGTAATAGTTAGAGCCGAAAACACTTTTTTGACACTTTTGGCACTTTTGACTGACAAAATGATTTTTTTTAGAAAAAAATGCACCCAAAAGTTGAAGTTCTCATTTGCAGTTCAAGAAAGTGTTATTTTATGCAACGTTGTAAGTTTAAAATTCAAAACAGTCATAGAGCCGAAAACGCTTTTTTGACATTTTTGGCACTTTTGACTGACAAAATGATTTTTTAGCAAAAAACGCACCCAAAAGTCAAAGTTCTCATTGGCAGTTCAAGAAAGTGTTATTTTATGCAACGTTGTAAGTTTAAAATTCAAAACAGTCATAGAGCCGAAAACGCTTTTTTGACATTTTTGGCACTTTTGACTGACAAAATGATTTTTTAGCAAAAAACGCACCCAAAAGTTGAAGTTCTCATTTGATGTTCAAGAAATTGTTATTTTATGCCACATTGTAAGTTTAAAATTCAAAACAGTCATAGAGCCGAAAACGCTTTTTTGACACTTTTGGTACTTTTGACTGACAAAATGATTTTTTTTAGCAACAAATGCACCCAAAAGTTGAAGTTCTCATTTGATGTTCAAGAAAGTTTTATTTTTTCTCATGTTGTCAGTTGAAATTTCAAACCAGTAATAGTTAGAGCCGAAAACACTTTTTTGACACTTTTGGCACTTTTGAGTGACAAAATGATTTTTTTTAGAAACAAATGCACCCAAAAGTTGAAGTTCTCATTTGATGTTCAAGAAAGTTTTATTTTTTCTCATGTTGTCAGTTGAAACTTCAAACCAGTAATAGTTAGAGCCGAAAAATCTTTTTTGACACTTTTGGCACTTTTGACTGACAAAATGATTTTTTTTAGAAACAAATGCACCCAAAAGTTGAAGTTCTCATTTGCAGTTCAAGAAAGTGTTATTTTATGCAACGTTGTAAGTTTAAAATTCAAAACAGTCATAGAGCCGAAAACGCTTTTTTGACATTTTTGGCACTTTTGACTGACAAAATGATTTTTTAGCAAAAAACGCACCCAAAAGTTGAAGTTCTCATTTGATGTTCAAGAAATTGTTATTTTATGCCACATTGTAAGTTTAAAATTCAAAACAGTCATAGAGCCGAAAACGCTTTTTTGACACTTTTGGTATTTTTGACTGACAAAATGATTTGTTTTAGCAACAAATGCACCCAAAAGTTGAAGTTCTCATTTGATGTTCAAGAAAGTTTTATTTTTTCTCATGTTGTCAGTTGAAACTTCAAACCAGTAATAGTTAGAGCCGAAAACACTTTTTTGACACTTTTGACTGACAAAATGATTTTTTTTAGAAACAAATGCACCCAAAAGTTGAAGTTCTCATTTGCAGTTCAAGAAAGTGTTATTTTATGCACCGTTGTAAGTTTAAAATTCAAAACAATCATAGAGCCGAAAACGCTTTTTTGACATTTTTGGCACTTTTGACTGACAAAATGATTTTTAGCAAAAAACGCACCCAAAAGTTGAAGTTCTCATTTGATGTTCAAGAAATTGTTATTTTATGCCACATTGTAAGTTTAAAATTCAAAACAGTCATAGAGCCGAAAACGCTTTTTTTGACACTTTTGGTACTTTTGACTGACAAAATGATTTTTTTTAGCAACAAATGCACCCAAAAGTTGAAGTTCTCATTTGATGTTCAAGAAAGTTTTATTTTTTCTCATGTTGTCAGTTGAATTTTCAAACCAGTAATAGTTAGAGCCGAAAACACTTTTTTGACACTTTTGACTGACAAAATGATTTTTTTTAGAAACAAATGCACCCAAAAGTTGAAGTTCTCATTTGCAGTTCAAGAAAGTGTTATTTTATGCAACGTTGTAAGTTTAAAATTCAAAACAATCATAGAGCCGAAAACGCTTTTTTGACATTTTTGGCACTTTTGACTGACAAAATGATTTTTAGCAAAAAACGCACCCAAAAGTTGAAGTTCTCATTTGATGTTCAAGAAATTGTTATTTTATGCCACATTGTAAGTTTAAAATTCAAAACAGTCATAGAGCCGAAAACGCTTTTTTGACACTTTTGGCACTTTTGACTGACAAAATGATTTTTTTTAGCAACAAATGCACCCAAAAGTTGAAGTTCTCATTTGATGTTCAAGAAAGTTTTATTTTTTCTCATGTTGTCAGTTGAAACTTCAAACCAGTAATAGTTAGAGCCGAAAAATCTTTTTTGACACTTTTGGCACTTTTGACTGACAAAATGATTTTTTTTAGAAACAAATGCACCCAAAAGTTGAAGTTCTCATTTGCAGTTCAAGAAAGTGTTATTTTATGCAACGTTGTAAGTTTAAAATTCAAAACAGTCATAGAGCCGAAAACGCTTTTTTGACACTTTTGGCACTTTTGACTGACAAAATGATTTTTTAGCAAAAAACGCACCCAAAAGTTGAAGTTCTCATTTGATGTTCAAGAAATTGTTATTTTATGCCACATTGTAAGTTTAAAATTCAAAACAGTCATAGAGCCGAAAACGCTTTTTTTGACACTTTTGGTACTTTTGACTGACAAAATGATTTGTTTTAGCAACAAATGCACCCAAAAGTTGAAGTTCTCATTTGATGTTCAAGAAAGTTTTATTTTTTCTCATGTTGTCAGTTGAAACTTCAAACCAGTAATAGTTAGAGCCGAAAACACTTTTTTGACACTTTTGACTGACAAAATGATTTTTTTTAGAAACAAATGAACCCAAAAGTTGAAGTTCTCATTTGATGTTCAAGAAAGTTTTATTTTTTCTCATGTTGTCAGTTGAAACTTCAAACCAGTAATAGTTAGAGCCGAAAACACTTTTTTGACACTTTTGGCACTTTTGACTGACAAAATGATTTTTTTTAGAAAAAAATGCACCCAAAAGTTGAAGTTCTCATTTGCAGTTCAAGAAAGTGTTATTTTATGCAACGTTGTAAGTTTAAAATTCAAAACAGTCATAGAGCCGAAAACGCTTTTTTGACATTTTTGGCACTTTTGACTGACAAAATGATTTTTTTTAGAAAAAAATGCACCCAAAAGTTGAAGTTCTCATTTGCAGTTCAAGAAAGTGTTATTTTATGCAACGTTGTAAGTTTAAAATTCAAAACAGTCATAGAGCCGAAAACGCTTTTTTGACATTTTTGGCACTTTTGACTGACAAAATGATTTTTTAGCAAAAAACGCACCCAAAAGTCAAAGTTCTCATTGGCAGTTCAAGAAAGTGTTATTTTATGCAACGTTGTAAGTTTAAAATTCAAAACAGTCATAGAGCCGAAAACGCTTTTTTGACATTTTTGGCACTTTTGACTGACAAAATGATTTTTTAGCAAAAAACGCACCCAAAAGTTGAAGTTCTCATTTGATGTTCAAGAAATTGTTATTTTATGCCACATTGTAAGTTTAAAATTCAAAACAGTCATAGAGCCGAAAACGCTTTTTTGACACTTTTGGTACTTTTGACTGACAAAATGATTTTTTTTAGCAACAAATGCACCCAAAAGTTGAAGTTCTCATTTGATGTTCAAGAAAGTTTTATTTTTTCTCATGTTGTCAGTTGAAATTTCAAACCAGTAATAGTTAGAGCCGAAAACACTTTTTTGACACTTTTGGCACTTTTGAGTGACAAAATGATTTTTTTTAGAAACAAATGCACCCAAAAGTTGAAGTTCTCATTTGATGTTCAAGAAAGTTTTATTTTTTCTCATGTTGTCAGTTGAAACTTCAAACCAGTAATAGTTAGAGCCGAAAAATCTTTTTTGACACTTTTGGCACTTTTGACTGACAAAATGATTTTTTTTAGAAACAAATGCACCCAAAAGTTGAAGTTCTCATTTGCAGTTCAAGAAAGTGTTATTTTATGCAACGTTGTAAGTTTAAAATTCAAAACAGTCATAGAGCCGAAAACGCTTTTTTGACATTTTTGGCACTTTTGACTGACAAAATGATTTTTTAGCAAAAAACGCACCCAAAAGTTGAAGTTCTCATTTGATATTCAAGAAATTGTTATTTTATGCCACATTGTAAGTTTAAAATTCAAAACAGTCATAGAGCCGAAAACGCTTTTTTGACACTTTTGGTATTTTTGACTGACAAAATGATTTGTTTTAGCAACAAATGCACCCAAAAGTTGAAGTTCTCATTTGATGTTCAAGAAAGTTTTATTTTTTCTCATGTTGTCAGTTGAAACTTCAAACCAGTAATAGTTAGAGCCGAAAACACTTTTTTGACACTTTTGACTGACAAAATGATTTTTTTTAGAAACAAATGCACCCAAAAGTTGAAGTTCTCATTTGCAGTTCAAGAAAGTGTTATTTTATGCACCGTTGTAAGTTTAAAATTCAAAACAATCATAGAGCCGAAAACGCTTTTTTGACATTTTTGGCACTTTTGACTGACAAAATGATTTTTAGCAAAAAACGCACCCAAAAGTTGAAGTTCTCATTTGATGTTCAAGAAATTGTTATTTTATGCCACATTGTAAGTTTAAAATTCAAAACAGTCATAGAGCCGAAAACGCTTTTTTTGACACTTTTGGTACTTTTGACTGACAAAATGATTTTTTTTAGCAACAAATGCACCCAAAAGTTGAAGTTCTCATTTGATGTTCAAGAAAGTTTTATTTTTTCTCATGTTGTCAGTTGAATTTTCAAACCAGTAATAGTTAGAGCCGAAAACACTTTTTTGACACTTTTGACTGACAAAATGATTTTTTTTAGAAACAAATGCACCCAAAAGTTGAAGTTCTCATTTGCAGTTCAAGAAAGTGTTAATTTATGCAACGTTGTAAGTTTAAAATTCAAAACAATCATAGAGCCGAAAACGCTTTTTTGACATTTTTGGCACTTTTGACTGACAAAATGATTTTTAGCAAAAAACGCACCCAAAAGTTGAAGTTCTCATTTGATGTTCAAGAAATTGTTATTTTATGCCACATTGTAAGTTTAAAATTCAAAACAGTCATAGAGCCGAAAACGCTTTTTTGACACTTTTGGCACTTTTGACTGACAAAATGATTTTTTAGCAAAAAACGCACCCAAAAGTTGAAGTTCTCATTTGATGTTCAAGAAATTGTTATTTTATGCCACATTGTAAGTTTAAAATTCAAAACAGTCATAGAGCCGAAAACGCTTTTTTGACACTTTTGGTACTTTTGATTGACAAAATAATTTTTTTTAGCAACAAATGCACCCAAAAGTTGAAGTTCTCATTTGATGTTCAAGAAAGTTTTATTTTTTCTCATGTTGTCAGTTGAAACTTCAAACCAGTAATAGTTAGAGCCGAAAACACTTTTTTGACACTTTTGAGTGACAAAATGATTTTTTTTAGAAACAAATGAACCCAAAAGTTGAAGTTCTCATTTGATGTTCAAGAAAGTTTTATTTTTTCTCATGTTGTCAGTTGAAACTTCAAACCAGTAATAGTTAGAGCCGAAAACACTTTTTTGACACTTTTGGCACTTTTGACTGACAAAATGATTTTTTTTAGAAAAAAATGCACCCAAAAGTTGAAGTTCTCATTTGCAGTTCAAGAAAGTGTTATTTTATGCAACGTTGTAAGTTTAAAATTCAAAACAGTCATAGAGCCGAAAACGCTTTTTTGACACTTTTGGTACTTTTGACTGACAAAATGATTTTTTTTAGCAACAAATGCACCCAAAAGTTGAAGTTCTCATTTGATGTTCAAGAAAGTTTTATTTTTTCTCATGTTGTCAGTTGAAACTTCAAACCAGTAATAGTTAGAGCCGAAAAATCTTTTTTGACACTTTTGGCACTTTTGACTGACAAAATGATTTTTTTTAGAAACAAATGCACCCAAAAGTTGAAGTTCTCATTTGCAGTTCAAGAAAGTGTTATTTTATGCAACGTTGTAAGTTTAAAATTCAAAACAGTCATAGAGCCGAAAACGCTTTTTTGACACTTTTGGCACTTTTGACTGACAAAATGATTTTTTAGCAAAAAACGCACCCAAAAGTTGAAGTTCTCATTTGATGTTCAAGAAATTGTTATTTTATGCCACATTGTAAGTTTAAAATTCAAAACAGTCATAGAGCCGAAAACGCTTTTTTTGACACTTTTGGTACTTTTGACTGACAAAATGATTTGTTTTAGCAACAAATGCACCCAAAAGTTGAAGTTCTCATTTGATGTTCAAGAAAGTTTTATTTTTTCTCATGTTGTCAGTTGAAACTTCAAACCAGTAATAGTTAGAGCCGAAAACACTTTTTTGACACTTTTGACTGACAAAATGATTTTTTTTAGAAACAAATGCACCCAAAAGTTGAAGTTCTCATTTGCAGTTCAAGAAAGTGTTATTTTATGCAACGTTGTAAGTTTAAAATTCAAAACAATCATAGAGCCGAAAACGCTTTTTTGACATTTTTGGCACTTTTGACTGACAAAATGATTTTTAGCAAAAAACGCACCCAAAAGTTGAAGTTCTCATTTGATGTTCAAGAAATTGTTATTTTATGCCACATTGTAAGTTTAAAATTCAAAACAGTCATAGAGCCGAAAACGCTTTTTTGACACTTTTGGCACTTTTGACTGACAAAATGATTTTTTAGCAAAAAACGCACCCAAAAGTTGAAGTTCTCATTTGATGTTCAAGAAATTGTTATTTTATGCCACATTGTAAGTTTAAAATTCAAAACAGTCATAGAGCCGAAAACGCTTTTTTGACACTTTTGGTACTTTTGACTGACAAAATGATTTTTTTTAGCAACAAATGCACCCAAAAGTTGAAGTTCTCATTTGATGTTCAAGAAAGTTTTATTGTTTCTCATGTTGTCAGTTGAAACTTCAAACCAGTAATAGTAAGAGCCGAAAACACTTTTTTGACACTTTTGGCACTTTTGACTGACAAAATGATTTTTTTTAGAAACAAATGCACCCAAAAGTTGAAGTTCTCATTTGCAGTTCAAGAAAGTGTTATTTTATGCAACGTTGTAAGTTTAAAATTCAAAACAATCATAGAGCCGAAAACGCTTTTTTGACATTTTTGGCACTTTTGACTGACAAAATGATTTTTAGCAAAAAACGCACCCAAAAGTTGAAGTTCTCATTTGATGTTCAAGAAAGTGTTATTTTATGCCACATTGTAAGTTTAAAATTCAAAACAGTCATACAGCCGAAAACGCTTTTTTGACACTTTTGGTACTTTTGACTGACAAAATGATTTTTTTTAGCAACAAATGCACCCAAAAGTTGAAGTTCTCATTTGATGTTCAAGAAAGTTTTATTTTTTCTCATGTTGTCAGTTGAAATTTCAAACCAGTAATAGTTAGAGCCGAAAACACTTTTTTGACACTTTTGAGTGACAAAATGATTTTTTTTAGAAACAAATGAACCCAAAAGTTGAAGTTCTCATTTGATGTTCAAGAAAGTTTTATTTTTTCTCATGTTGTCAGTTGAAACTTTAAACCAGTAATAGTTAGAGCCGAAAACACTTTTTTGACACTTTTGGCACTTTTGACTGACAAAATGATTTTTTTTAGAAACAAATGCACCCAAAAGTTGAAGTTCTCATTTGCAGTTCAAGAAAGTGTTATTTTATGCAACGTTGTAAGTTTAAAATTCAAAACAGTCATAGAGCCGAAAACGCTTTTTTGACATTTTTGGCACTTTTGACTGACAAAATGATTTTTTTGGCAAAAAACGCACCCAAAAGTCAAAGTTCTCATTGGCAGTTCAAGAAAGTGTTATTTTATGCAACGTTGTAAGTTTAAAATTCAAAACAGTCATAGAGCCGAAAACGCTTTTTTGACATTTTTGGCACTTTTGACTGACAAAATGATTTTTTAGCAAAAAACGCACCCAAAAGTTGAAGTTCTCATTTGATGTTCAAGAAATTGTTATTTTATGCCACATTGTAAGTTTAAAATTCAAAACAGTCATAGAGCCGAAAACGCTTTTTTGACACTTTTGGCACTTTTGACTGACAAAATTATTTTTTAGCAAAAAACGCACCCAAAAGTTGAAGTTCTCATTTGATGTTCAAGAAATTGTTATTTTATGCCACATTGTAAGTTTAAAATTCAAAACAGTCATAGAGCCGAAAACGCTTTTTTTGACACTTTTGGTACTTTTGACTGACAAAATGATTTTTTTTAGCAACAAATGCACCCAAAAGTTGAAGTTCTCATTTGATGTTCAAGAAAGTTTTATTTTTTCTCATGTTGTCAGTTGAAACTTCAAACCAGTAATAGTAAGAGCCGAAAACACTTTTTTGACACTTTTGAGTGTCAAAATGATTTTTTTTAGAAACAAATGCACCCAAAAGTTGAAGTTCTCATTTGCAGTTCAAGAAAGTGTTATTTTATGCAACGTTGTAAGTTTAAAATTCAAAACAGTCATAGAGCCGAAAACGCTTTTTTGACATTTTTGGCACTTTTGACTGACAAAATGATTTTTTAGCAAAAAACGCACCCAAAAGTTGAAGTTCTCATTTGATGTTCAAGAAATTGTTATTTTATGCCACATTGTAAGTTTAAAATTCAAAACAGTCATAGAGCCGAAAACGCTTTTTTGACACTTTTGGTATTTTTGACTGACAAAATGATTTGTTTTAGCAACAAATGCACCCAAAAGTTGAAGTTCTCATTTGATGTTCAAGAAAGTTTTATTTTTTCTCATGTTGTCAGTTGAAACTTCAAACCAGTAATAGTTAGAGCCGAAAACACTTTTTTGACACTTTTGACTGACAAAATGATTTTTTTTAGAAACAAATGCACCCAAAAGTTGAAGTTCTCATTTGCAGTTCAAGAAAGTGTTATTTTATGCACCGTTGTAAGTTTAAAATTCAAAACAATCATAGAGCCGAAAACGCTTTTTTGACATTTTTGCCACTTTTGACTGACAAAATGATTTTTAGCAAAAAACGCACCCAAAAGTTGAAGTTCTCATTTGATGTTCAAGAAATTGTTATTTCATGCCACATTGTAAGTTTAAAATTCAAAACAGTCATAGAGCCGAAAACGCTTTTTTGACACTTTTGGCACTTTTGACTGACAAAATGATTTTTTAGCAAAAAACGCACCCAAAAGTTGAAGTTCTCATTTGATGTTCAAGAAATTGTTATTTTATGCCACATTGTAAGTTTAAAATTCAAAACAGTCATAGAGCCGAAAACGCTTTTTTGACACTTTTGGTACTTTTGACTGACAAAATGATTTTTTTTAGCAACAAATGCACCCAAAAGTTGAAGTTCTCATTTGATGTTCAAGAAAGTTTTATTTTTTCTCATGTTGTCAGTTGAAACTTCAAACCAGTAATAGTTAGAGCCGAAAACACTTTTTTGACACTTTTGAGTGACAAAATGATTTTTTTTAGAAACAAATGAACCCAAAAGTTCAAGTTCTCATTTGATGTTCAAGAAAGTTTTATTTTTTCTCATGTTGTCAGTTGAAACTTCAAACCAGTAATAGTTAGAGCCGAAAACACTTTTTTGACACTTTTGGCACTTTTGACTGACAAAATGATTTTTTTTAGAAAAAAATGCACCCAAAAGTTGAAGTTCTCATTTGCAGTTCAAGAAAGTGTTATTTTATGCAACGTTGTAAGTTTAAAATTCAAAACAGTCATAGAGCCGAAAACGCTTTTTTGAGATTTTTGGCACTTTTGACTGACAAAATGATTTTTTAGCAAAAAACGCACCCAAAAGTCAAAGTTCTCATTGGCAGTTCAAGAAAGTGTTATTTTATGCAACGATGTAAGTTTAAAATTCAAAACAGTCATAGAGCCGAAAACGCTTTTTTGACATTTTTGGCACTTTTGACTGACAAAATGATTTTTTAGCAAAAAACGCACCCAAAAGTTGAAGTTCTCATTTGATGTTCAAGAAATTGTTATTTTATGCCACATTGTAAGTTTAAAATTCAAAACAGTCATAGAGCCGAAAACGCTTTTTTGACATTTTTGGAACTTTTGACTGACAAAATGATTTTTTTGGCAAAAAACGCACCCAAAAGTCAAAGTTCTCATTGGCAGTTCAAGAAAGTGTTATTTTATGCAACGTTGTAAGTTAAAATTCAAAACAGTCATAGAGCCGAAAACGCTTTTTTGACATTTTTGGCACTTTTGACTGACAAAATGATTTTTAGTAAAAAACGCACCCAAAAGTTGAAGTTCTCATTTGATGTTAAAGAAATTGTTATTTTATGCCACATTGTAAGTTTAAAATTCAAAACAGTCATAGAGCCGAAAACGCTTTTTTGACACTTTTGGCACTTTTGACTGACAAAATGATTTTTAGCAAAAAACGCACCCAAAAGTTGAAGTTCTCATTTGATGTTCAAGAAATTGTTATTTTATGCCACATTGTAAGTTTAAAATTCAAAACAGTCATAGAGCCGAAAACGCTTTTTTGACACTTTTGGCACTTTTGACTGACAAAATGATTTTTTAGCAAAAAACGCACCCAAAAGTTGAAGTTCTCATTTGATGTTCAAGAAATTGTTATTTTATGCCACATTGTAAGTTTAAAATTCAAAACAGTCATAGAGCCGAAAACGCTTTTTTGACACTTTTGGTACTTTTGACTGACAAAATGATTTTTTTTAGCAACAAATGCACCCAAAAGTTGAAGTTCTCATTTGATGTTCAAGAAAGTTTTATTTTTTCTCATGTTGTCAGTTGAAACTTCAAACCAGTAATAGTTAGAGCCGAAAACACTTTTTTGACACTTTTGAGTGACAAAATGATTTTTTTTAGAAACAAATGAACCCAAAAGTTGAAGTTCTCATTTGATGTTCAAGAAAGTTTTATTTTTTCTCATGTTGTCAGTTGAAACTTCAAACCAGTAATAGTTAGAGCCGAAAACACTTTTTTGACACTTTTGGCACTTTTGACTGACAAAATGATTTTTTTTAGAAAAAAATGCACCCAAAAGTTGAAGTTCTCATTTGCAGTTCAAGAAAGTGTTATTTTATGCAACGTTGTAAGTTTAAAATTCAAAACAGTCATAGAGCCGAAAACGCTTTTTTGACATTTTTGGCACTTTTGACTGACAAAATGATTTTTTAGCAAAAAACGCACCCAAAAGTCAAAGTTCTCATTGGCAGTTCAAGAAAGTGTTATTTTATGCAACGTTGTAAGTTTAAAATTCAAAACAGTCATAGAGCCGAAAACGCTTTTTTGACATTTTTGGCACTTTTGACTGACAAAATGATTTTTTAGCAAAAAACGCACCCAAAAGTTGAAGTTCTCATTTGATGTTCAAGAAATTGTTATTTTATGCCACATTGTAAGTTTAAAATTCAAAACAGTCATAGAGCCGAAAACGCTTTTTTGACACTTTTGGTACTTTTGACTGACAAAATGATTTTTTTTAGCAACAAATGCACCCAAAAGTTGAAGTTCTCATTTGATGTTCAAGAAAGTTTTATTTTTTCTCATGTTGTCAGTTGAAATTTCAAACCAGTAATAGTTAGAGCCGAAAACACTTTTTTGACACTTTTGGCACTTTTGAGTGACAAAATGATTTTTTTTAGAAACAAATGCACCCAAAAGTTGAAGTTCTCATTTGATGTTCAAGAAAGTTTTATTTTTTCTCATGTTGTCAGTTGAAACTTCAAACCAGTAATAGTTAGAGCCGAAAAATCTTTTTTGACACTTTTGGCACTTTTGAGTGACAAAATGATTTTTTTTAGAAACAAATGCACCCAAAAGTTGAAGTTCTCATTTGCAGTTCAAGAAAGTGTTATTTTATGCACCGTTGTAAGTTTAAAATTCAAAACAATCATAGAGCCGAAAACGCTTTTTTGACATTTTTGGCACTTTTGACTGACAAAATGATTTTTAGCAAAAAACGCACCCAAAAGTTGAAGTTCTCATTTGATGTTCAAGAAATTGTTATTTTATGCCACATTGTAAGTTTAAAATTCAAAACAGTCATAGAGCCGAAAACGCTTTTTTTGACACTTTTGGTACTTTTGACTGACAAAATGATTTTTTTTAGCAACAAATGCACCCAAAAGTTGAAGTTCTTATTTGATGTTCAAGAAAGTTTTATTTTTTCTCATGTTGTCAGTTGAAACTTCAAACCAGTAATAGTTAGAGCCGAAAACGCTTTTTTGACATTTTTGGCACTTTTGACTGACAAAATGATTTTTTTTAGAAAAAAATGCACCCAAAAGTTGAAGTTCTCATTTGCAGTTCAAGAAAGTGTTATTTTATGCAACGTTGTAAGTTTAAAATTCAAAACAGTCATAGAGCCGAAAACGCTTTTTTGACATTTTTGGCACTTTTGACTGACAAAATGATTTTTTAGCAAAAAACGCACCCAAAAGTCAAAGTTCTCATTGGCAGTTCAAGAAAGTGTTATTTTATGCAACGTTGTAAGTTTAAAATTCAAAACAGTCATAGAGCCGAAAACGCTTTTTTGACATTTTTGGCACTTTTGACTGACAAAATGATTTTTTAGCAAAAAACGCACCCAAAAGTTGAAGTTCTCATTTGATGTTCAAGAAATTGTTATTTTATGCCACATTGTAAGTTTAAAATTCAAAACAGTCATAGAGCCGAAAACGCTTTTTTGACACTTTTGGTACTTTTGACCGACAAAATGATTTTTTTTAGCAACAAATGCACCCAAAAGTTGAAGTTCTCATTTGATGTTCAAGAAAGTTTTATTTTTTCTCATGTTGTCAGTTGAAATTTCAAACCAGTAATAGTTAGAGCCGAAAACACTTTTTTGACACTTTTGGCACTTTTGAGTGACAAAATGATTTTTTTTAGAAACAAATGCACCCAAAAGTTGAAGTTCTCATTTGATGTTCAAGAAAGTTTTATTTTTTCTCATGTTGTCAGTTGAAACTTCAAACCAGTAATAGTTAGAGCCGAAAAATCTTTTTTGACACTTTTGGCACTTTTGACTGACAAAATGATTTTTTTTAGAAACAAATGCACCCAAAAGTTGAAGTTCTCATTTGCAGTTCAAGAAAGTGTTATTTTATGCAACGTTGTAAGTTTAAAATTCAAAACAGTCATAGAGCCGAAAACGCTTTTTTGACATTTTTGGCACTTTTGACTGACAAAATGATTTTTTAGCAAAAAACGCACCCAAAAGTTGAAGTTCTCATTTGATGTTCAAGAAATTGTTATTTTATGCCACATTGTAAGTTTAAAATTCAAAACAGTCATAGAGCCGAAAACGCTTTTTTGACACTTTTGGTACTTTTGACTGACAAAATGATTTTTTTTAGCAACAAATGCACCCAAAAGTTGAAGTTCTCATTTGATGTTCAAGAAATTGTTATTTTATGCCACATTGTAAGTTTAAAATTCAAAACAGTCATAGAGCCGAAAACGCTTTTTTGACACTTTTGGTACTTTTGACCGACAAAATGATTTTTTTTAGCAACAAATGCACCCAAAAGTTGAAGTTCTCATTTGATGTTCAAGAAAGTTTTATTTTTTCTCATGTTGTCAGTTGAAATTTCAAACCAGTAATAGTTAGAGCCGAAAACACTTTTTTGACACTTTTGGCACTTTTGAGTGACAAAATGATTTTTTTTAGAAACAAATGCACCCAAAAGTTGAAGTTCTCATTTGATGTTCAAGAAAGTTTTATTTTTTCTCATGTTGTCAGTTGAAACTTCAAACCAGTAATAGTTAGAGCCGAAAAATCTTTTTTGACACTTTTGGCACTTTTGACTGACAAAATGATTTTTTTTAGAAACAAATGCACCCAAAAGTTGAAGTTCTCATTTGCAGTTCAAGAAAGTGTTATTTTATGCAACGTTGTAAGTTTAAAATTCAAAACAGTCATAGAGCCGAAAACGCTTTTTTGACATTTTTGGCACTTTTGACTGACAAAATGATTTTTTAGCAAAAAACGCACCCAAAAGTTGAAGTTCTCATTTGATGTTCAAGAAATTGTTATTTTATGCCACATTGTAAGTTTAAAATTCAAAACAGTCATAGAGCCGAAAACGCTTTTTTGACACTTTTGGTATTTTTGACTGACAAAATGATTTTTTAGCAAAAAACGCACCCAAAAGTTGAAGTTCTCATTTGATGTTCAAGAAATTGTTATTTTATGCCACATTGTAAGTTTAAAATTCAAAACAGTCATAGAGCCGAAAACGCTTTTTTGACACTTTTGGTACTTTTGACTGACAAAATGATTTGTTTTAGCAACAAATGCACCCAAAAGTTGAAGTTCTCATTTGATGTTCAAGAAAGTTTTATTTTTTCTCATGTTGTCAGTTGAAACTTCAAACCAGTAATAGTTAGAGCCGAAAACACTTTTTTGACACTTTTGACTGACAAAATGATTTTTTTTAGAAACAAATGCACCCAAAAGTTGAAGTTCTCATTTGCAGTTCAAGAAAGTGTTATTTTATGCACCGTTGTAAGTTTAAAATTCAAAACAATCATAGAGCCGAAAACGCTTTTTTGACATTTTTGGCACTTTTGACTGACAAAATGATTTTTAGCAAAAAACGCACCCAAAAGTTGAAGTTCTCATTTGATGTTCAAGAAATTGTTATTTTATGCCACATTGTAAGTTTAAAATTCAAAACAGTCATAGAGCCGAAAACGCTTTTTTTGACACTTTTGGTACTTTTGACTGACAAAATGATTTTTTTTAGCAACAAATGCACCCAAAAGTTGAAGTTCTCATTTGATGTTCAAGAAAGTTTTATTTTTTCTCATGTTGTCAGTTGAATTTTCAAACCAGTAATAGTTAGAGCCGAAAACACTTTTTTGACACTTTTGACTGACAAAATGATTTTTAGCAAAAAACGCACCCAAAAGTTGAAGTTCTCATTTGATGTTCAAGAAATTGTTATTTTATGCCACATTGTAAGTTTAAAATTCAAAACAGTCATAGAGCCGAAAACGCTTTTTTGACACTTTTGGCACTTTTGACTGACAAAATGATTTTTAGCAAAAAACGCACCCAAAAGTTGAAGTTCTCATTTGATGTTCAAGAAATTGTTATTTTATGCCACATTGTAAGTTTAAAATTCAAAACAGTCATAGAGCCGAAAACGCTTTTTTGACACTTTTGGCACTTTTGACTGACAAAATGATTTTTTAGCAAAAAACGCACCCAAAAGTTGAAGTTCTCATTTGATGTTCAAGAAATTGTTATTTTATGCCACATTGTAAGTTTAAAATTCAAAACAGTCATAGAGCCGAAAACGCTTTTTTGACACTTTTGGTACTTTTGACTGACAAAATGATTTTTTTTAGCAACAAATGCACCCAAAAGTTGAAGTTCTCATTTGATGTTCAAGAAAGTTTTATTTTTTCTCATGTTGTCAGTTGAAACTTCAAACCAGTAATAGTTAGAGCCGAAAACACTTTTTTGACACTTTTGAGTGACAAAATGATTTTTTTTAGAAACAAATGAACCCAAAAGTTGAAGTTCTCATTTGATGTTCAAGAAAGTTTTATTTTTTCTCATGTTGTCAGTTGAAACTTCAAACCAGTAATAGTTAGAGCCGAAAACACTTTTTTGACACTTTTGGCACTTTTGACTGACAAAATGATTTTTTTTAGAAAAAAATGCACCCAAAAGTTGAAGTTCTCATTTGCAGTTCAAGAAAGTGTTATTTTATGCAACGTTGTAAGTTTAAAATTCAAAACAGTCATAGAGCCGAAAACGCTTTTTTGACATTTTTGGCACTTTTGACTGACAAAATGATTTTTTAGCAAAAAACGCACCCAAAAGTCAAAGTTCTCATTGGCAGTTCAAGAAAGTGTTATTTTATGCAACGTTGTAAGTTTAAAATTCAAAACAGTCATAGAGCCGAAAACGCTTTTTTGACATTTTTGGCACTTTTGACTGACAAAATGATTTTTTAGCAAAAAACGCACCCAAAAGTTGAAGTTCTCATTTGATGTTCAAGAAATTGTTATTTTATGCCACATTGTAAGTTTAAAATTCAAAACAGTCATAGAGCCGAAAACGCTTTTTTGACACTTTTGGTACTTTTGACTGACAAAATGATTTTTTTTAGCAACAAATGCACCCAAAAGTTGAAGTTCTCATTTGATGTTCAAGAAAGTTTTATTTTTTCTCATGTTGTCAGTTGAAATTTCAAACCAGTAATAGTTAGAGCCGAAAACACTTTTTTGACACTTTTGGCACTTTTGAGTGACAAAATGATTTTTTTTAGAAACAAATGCACCCAAAAGTTGAAGTTCTCATTTGATGTTCAAGAAAGTTTTATTTTTTCTCATGTTGTCAGTTGAAACTTCAAACCAGTAATAGTTAGAGCCGAAAAATCTTTTTTGACACTTTTGGCACTTTTGACTGACAAAATGATTTTTAGCAAAAAACGCACCCAAAAGTTGAAGTTCTCATTTGATGTTCAAGAAATTGTTATTTTATGCCACATTGTAAGTTTAAAATTCAAAACAGTCATAGAGCCGAAAACGCTTTTTTGACACTTTTGGCACTTTTGACTGACAAAATGATTTTTTAGCAAAAAACGCACCCAAAAGTTGAAGTTCTCATTTGATGTTCAAGAAATTGTTATTTTATGCCACATTGTAAGTTTAAAATTCAAAACAGTCATAGAGCCGAAAACGCTTTTTTGACACTTTTGGTACTTTTGACTGACAAAATGATTTTTTTTAGCAACAAATGCACCCAAAAGTTGAAGTTCTCATTTGATGTTCAAGAAAGTTTTATTTTTTCTCATGTTGTCAGTTGAAACTTCAAACCAGTAATAGTTAGAGCCGAAAACACTTTTTTGACACTTTTGAGTGACAAAATGATTTTTTTTAGAAACAAATGAACCCAAAAGTTGAAGTTCTCATTTGATGTTCAAGAAAGTTTTATTTTTTCTCATGTTGTCAGTTGAAACTTCAAACCAGTAATAGTTAGAGCCGAAAACACTTTTTTGACACTTTTGGCACTTTTGACTGACAAAATGATTTTTTTTAGAAAAAAATGCACCCAAAAGTTGAAGTTCTCATTTGCAGTTCAAGAAAGTGTTATTTTATGCAACGTTGTAAGTTTAAAATTCAAAACAGTCATAGAGCCGAAAACGCTTTTTTGACATTTTTGGCACTTTTGACTGACAAAATGATTTTTTAGCAAAAAACGCACCCAAAAGTCAAAGTTCTCATTGGCAGTTCAAGAAAGTGTTATTTTATGCAACGTTGTAAGTTTAAAATTCAAAACAGTCATAGAGCCGAAAACGCTTTTTTGACATTTTTGGCACTTTTGACTGACAAAATGATTTTTTAGCAAAAAACGCACCCAAAAGTTGAAGTTCTCATTTGATGTTCAAGAAATTGTTATTTTATGCCACATTGTAAGTTTAAAATTCAAAACAGTCATAGAGCCGAAAACGCTTTTTTGACACTTTTGGTACTTTTGACTGACAAAATGATTTTTTTTAGCAACAAATGCACCCAAAAGTTGAAGTTCTCATTTGATGTTCAAGAAAGTTTTATTTTTTCTCATGTTGTCAGTTGAAATTTCAAACCAGTAATAGTTAGAGCCGAAAACACTTTTTTGACACTTTTGGCACTTTTGAGTGACAAAATGATTTTTTTTAGAAACAAATGCACCCAAAAGTTGAAGTTCTCATTTGATGTTCAAGAAAGTTTTATTTTTTCTCATGTTGTCAGTTGAAACTTCAAACCAGTAATAGTTAGAGCCGAAAAATCTTTTTTGACACTTTTGGCACTTTTGACTGACAAAATGATTTTTTTTAGAAACAAATGCACCCAAAAGTTGAAGTTCTCATTTGCAGTTCAAGAAAGTGTTATTTTATGCACCGTTGTAAGTTTAAAATTCAAAACAATCATAGAGCCGAAAACGCTTTTTTGACATTTTTGGCACTTTTGACTGACAAAATGATTTTTAGCAAAAAACGCACCCAAAAGTTGAAGTTCTCATTTGATGTTCAAGAAATTGTTATTTTATGCCACATTGTAAGTTTAAAATTCAAAACAGTCATAGAGCCGAAAACGCTTTTTTTGACACTTTTGGTACTTTTGACTGACAAAATGATTTTTTTTAGCAACAAATGCACCCAAAAGTTGAAGTTCTCATTTGATGTTCAAGAAAGTTTTATTTTTTCTCATGTTGTCAGTTGAATTTTCAAACCAGTAATAGTTAGAGCCGAAAACACTTTTTTGACACTTTTGACTGACAAAATGATTTTTTTTAGAAACAAATGCACCCAAAAGTTGAAGTTCTCATTTGCAGTTCAAGAAAGTGTTATTTTATGCAACGTTGTAAGTTTAAAATTCAAAACAATCATAGAGCCGAAAACGCTTTTTTGACATTTTTGGCACTTTTGACTGACAAAATGATTTTTAGCAAAAAACGCACCCAAAAGTTGAAGTTCTCATTTGATGTTCAAGAAATTGTTATTTTATGCCACATTGTAAGTTTAAAATTCAAAACAGTCATAGAGCCGAAAACGCTTTTTTGACACTTTTGGCACTTTTGACTGACAAAATGATTTTTTAGCAAAAAACGCACCCAAAAGTTGAAGTTCTCATTTGATGTTCAAGAAATTGTTATTTTATGCCACATTGTAAGTTTAAAATTCAAAACAGTCATAGAGCCGAAAACGCTTTTTTGACACTTTTGGTACTTTTGACTGACAAAATGATTTTTTTTAGCAACAAATGCACCCAAAAGTTGAAGTTCTCATTTGATGTTCAAGAAAGTTTTATTTTTTCTCATGTTGTCAGTTGAAACTTCAAACCAGTAATAGTTAGAGCCGAAAACACTTTTTTGACACTTTTGAGTGACAAAATGATTTTTTTTAGAAACAAATGAACCCAAAAGTTGAAGTTCTCATTTGATGTTCAAGAAAGTTTTATTTTTTCTCATGTTGTCAGTTGAAACTTCAAACCAGTAATAGTTAGAGCCGAAAACACTTTTTTGACACTTTTGGCACTTTTGACTGACAAAATGATTTTTTTTAGAAAAAAATGCACCCAAAAGTTGAAGTTCTCATTTGCAGTTCAAGAAAGTGTTATTTTATGCAACGTTGTAAGTTTAAAATTCAAAACAGTCATAGAGCCGAAAACGCTTTTTTGAGATTTTTGGCACTTTTGACTGACAAAATGATTTTTTAGCAAAAAACGCACCCAAAAGTCAAAGTTCTCATTGGCAGTTCAAGAAAGTGTTATTTTATGCAACGTTGTAAGTTTAAAATTCAAAACAGTCATAGAGCCGAAAACGCTTTTTTGACATTTTTGGCACTTTTGACTGACAAAATGATTTTTTAGCAAAAAACGCACCCAAAAGTTGAAGTTCTCATTTGATGTTCAAGAAATTGTTATTTTATGCCACATTGTAAGTTTAAAATTCAAAACAGTCATAGAGCCGAAAACGCTTTTTTGACACTTTTGGTACTTTTGACTGACAAAATGATTTTTTTTAGCAACAAATGCACCCAAAAGTTGAAGTTCTCATTTGATGTTCAAGAAAGTTTTATTTTTTCTCATGTTGTCAGTTGAAATTTCAAACCAGTAATAGTTAGAGCCGAAAACACTTTTTTGACACTTTTGGCACTTTTGAGTGACAAAATGATTTTTTTTAGAAACAAATGCACCCAAAAGTTGAAGTTCTCATTTGATGTTCAAGAAAGTTTTATTTTTTCTCATGTTGTCAGTTGAAACTTCAAACCAGTAATAGTTAGAGCCGAAAAATCTTTTTTGACACTTTTGGCACCTTTGACTGACAAAATGATTTTTTTTAGAAACAAATGCACCCAAAAGTTGAAGTTCTCATTTGCAGTTCAAGAAAGTGTTATTTTATGCAACGTTGTAAGTTTAAAATTCAAAACAGTCATAGAGCCGAAAACGCTTTTTTGACACTTTTGGCACTTTTGACTGACAAAATGATTTTTTAGCAAAAAACGCACCCAAAAGTTGAAGTTCTCATTTGATGTTCAAGAAATTGTTATTTTATGCCACATTGTAAGTTTAAAATTCAAAACAGTCATAGAGCCGAAAACGCTTTTTTTGACACTTTTGGTACTTTTGACTGACAAAATGATTTGTTTTAGCAACAAATGCACCCAAAAGTTGAAGTTCTCATTTGATGTTCAAGAAAGTTTTATTTTTTCTCATGTTGTCAGTTGAAACTTCAAACCAGTAATAGTTAGAGCCGAAAACACTTTTTTGACACTTTTGACTGACAAAATGATTTTTTTTAGAAACAAATGCACCCAAAAGTTGAAGTTCTCATTTGCAGTTCAAGAAAGTGTTATTTTATGCAACGTTGTAAGTTTAAAATTCAAAACAATCATAGAGCCGAAAACGCTTTTTTGACATTTTTGGCACTTTTGACTGACAAAATGATTTTTAGCAAAAAACGCACCCAAAAGTTGAAGTTCTCATTTGATGTTCAAGAAATTGTTATTTTATGCCACATTGTAAGTTTAAAATTCAAAACAGTCATAGAGCCGAAAACGCTTTTTTGACACTTTTGGCACTTTTGACTGACAAAATGATTTTTTAGCAAAAAACGCACCCAAAAGTTGAAGTTCTCATTTGATGTTCAAGAAATTGTTATTTTATGTCACATTGTAAGTTTAAAATTCAAAACAGTCATAGAGCCGAAAACGCTTTTTTGACACTTTTGGTACTTTTGACTGACAAAATGATTTTTTTTAGCAACAAATGCACCCAAAAGTTGAAGTTCTCATTTGATGTTCAAGAAAGTTTTATTGTTTCTCATGTTGTCAGTTGAAACTTCAAACCAGTAATAGTAAGAGCCGAAAACACTTTTTTGACACTTTTGGCACTTTTGACTGACAAAATGATTTTTTTTAGAAACAAATCCACCCAAAAGTTGAAGTTCTCATTTGCAGTTCAAGAAAGTGTTATTTTATGCAACGTTGTAAGTTTAAAATTCAAAACAATCATAGAGCCGAAAACGCTTTTTTGACATTTTTGGCACTTTTGACTGACAAAATGATTTTTAGCAAAAAACGCACCCAAAAGTTGAAGTTCTCATTTGATGTTCAAGAAAGTGTTATTTTATGCCACATTGTAAGTTTAAAATTCAAAACAGTCATACAGCCGAAAACGCTTTTTTGACACTTTTGGTACTTTTGACTGACAAAATGATTTTTTTTAGCAACAAATGCACCCAAAAGTTGAAGTTCTCATTTGATGTTCAAGAAAGTTTTATTTTTTCTCATGTTGTCAGTTGAAATTTCAAACCAGTAATAGTTAGAGCCGAAAACACTTTTTTGACACTTTTGAGTGACAAAATGATTTTTTTTTAGAAACAAATGAACCCAAAAGTTGAAGTTCTCATTTGATGTTCAAGAAAGTTTTATTTTTTCTCATGTTGTCAGTTGAAACTTTAAACCAGTAATAGTTAGAGCCGAAAACACTTTTTTGACACTTTTGGCACTTTTGACTGACAAAATGATTTTTTTTAGAAACAAATGCACCCAAAAGTTGAAGTTCTCATTTGCAGTTCAAGAAAGTGTTATTTTATGCAACGTTGTAAGTTTAAAATTCAAAACAGTCATAGAGCCGAAAACGCTTTTTTGACATTTTTGGCACTTTTGACTGACAAAATGATTTTTTTGGCAAAAAACGCACCCAAAAGTCAAAGTTCTCATTGGCAGTTCAAGAAAGTGTTATTTTATGCAACGTTGTAAGTTTAAAATTCAAAACAGTCATAGAGCCGAAAACGCTTTTTTGACACTTTTGGTACTTTTGACTGACAAAATGATTTTTTTTAGCAACAAATGCACCCAAAAGTTGAAGTTCTCATTTGATGTTCAAGAAAGTTTTATTTTTTCTCATGTTGTCAGTTGAAACTTCAAACCAGTAATAGTTAGAGCCGAAAACACTTTTTTGACACTTTTGAGTGACAAAATGATTTTTTTTAGAAACAAATGAACCCAAAAGTTGAAGTTCTCATTTGATGTTCAAGAAAGTTTTATTTTTTCTCATGTTGTCAGTTGAAACTTCAAACCAGTAATAGTTAGAGCCGAAAACACTTTTTTGACACTTTTGGCACTTTTGACTGACAAAATGATTTTTTTTAGAAAAAAATGCACCCAAAAGTTGAAGTTCTCATTTGCAGTTCAAGAAAGTGTTATTTTATGCAACGTTGTAAGTTTAAAATTCAAAACAGTCATAGAGCCGAAAACGCTTTTTTGACATTTTTGGCACTTTTGACTGACAAAATGATTTTTTAGCAAAAAACGCACCCAAAAGTCAAAGTTCTCATTGGCAGTTCAAGAAAGTGTTATTTTATGCAACGTTGTAAGTTTAAACTTCAAAACAGTCATAGAGCCGAAAACGCTTTTTTGACATTTTTGGCACTTTTGACTGACAAAATGATTTTTTAGCAAAAAACGCACCCAAAAGTTGAAGTTCTCATTTGATGTTCAAGAAATTGTTATTTTATGCCACATTGTAAGTTTAAAATTCAAAACAGTCATAGAGCCGAAAACGCTTTTTTGACACTTTTGGTACTTTTGACTGACAAAATGATTTTTTTTAGCAACAAATGCACCCAAAAGTTGAAGTTCTCATTTGATGTTCAAGAAAGTTTTATTTTTTCTCATGTTGTCAGTTGAAATTTCAAACCAGTAATAGTTAGAGCCGAAAACACTTTTTTGACACTTTTGGCACTTTTGAGTGACAAAATGATTTTTTTTAGAAACAAATGCACCCAAAAGTTGAAGTTCTCATTTGATGTTCAAGAAAGTTTTATTTTTTCTCATGTTGTCAGTTGAAACTTCAAACCAGTAATAGTTAGAGCCGAAAAATCTTTTTTGACACTTTTGGCACTTTTGACTGACAAAATGATTTTTAGCAAAAAACGCACCCAAAAGTTGAAGTTCTCATTTGATGTTCAAGAAATTGTTATTTTATGCCACATTGTAAGTTTAAAATTCAAAACAGTCATAGAGCCGAAAACGCTTTTTTGACACTTTTGGCACTTTTGACTGACAAAATGATTTTTTAGCAAAAAACGCACCCAAAAGTTGAAGTTCTCATTTGATGTTCAAGAAATTGTTATTTTATGCCACATTGTAAGTTTAAAATTCAAAACAGTCATAGAGCCGAAAACGCTTTTTTGACACTTTTGGTACTTTTGACTGACAAAATGATTTTTTTTAGCAACAAATGCACCCAAAAGTTGAAGTTCTCATTTGATGTTCAAGAAAGTTTTATTTTTTCTCATGTTGTCAGTTGAAACTTCAAACCAGTAATAGTTAGAGCCGAAAACACTTTTTTGACACTTTTGAGTGACAAAATGATTTTTTTTAGAAACAAATGAACCCAAAAGTTGAAGTTCTCATTTGATGTTCAAGAAAGTTTTATTTTTTCTCATGTTGTCAGTTGAAACTTCAAACCAGTAATAGTTAGAGCCGAAAACACTTTTTTGACACTTTTGGCACTTTTGACTGACAAAATGATTTTTTTTAGAAAAAAATGCACCCAAAAGTTGAAGTTCTCATTTGCAGTTCAAGAAAGTGTTATTTTATGCAACGTTGTAAGTTTAAAATTCAAAACAGTCATAGAGCCGAAAACGCTTTTTTGACATTTTTGGCACTTTTGACTGACAAAATGATTTTTTAGCAAAAAACGCACCCAAAAGTCAAAGTTCTCATTGGCAGTTCAAGAAAGTGTTATTTTATGCAACGTTGTAAGTTTAAAATTCAAAACAGTCATAGAGCCGAAAACGCTTTTTTGACATTTTTGGCACTTTTGACTGACAAAATGATTTTTTAGCAAAAAACGCACCCAAAAGTTGAAGTTCTCATTTGATGTTCAAGAAATTGTTATTTTATGCCACATTGTAAGTTTAAAATTCAAAACAGTCATAGAGCCGAAAACGCTTTTTTGACACTTTTGGTACTTTTGACTGACAAAATGATTTTTTTTAGCAACAAATGCACCCAAAAGTTGAAGTTCTCATTTGATGTTCAAGAAAGTTTTATTTTTTCTCATGTTGTCAGTTGAAATTTCAAACCAGTAATAGTTAGAGCCGAAAACACTTTTTTGACACTTTTGGCACTTTTGAGTGACAAAATGATTTTTTTTAGAAACAAATGCACCCAAAAGTTGAAGTTCTCATTTGATGTTCAAGAAAGTTTTATTTTTTCTCATGTTGTCAGTTGAAACTTCAAACCAGTAATAGTTAGAGCCGAAAAATCTTTTTTGACACTTTTGGCACTTTTGACTGACAAAATGATTTTTTTTAGAAACAAATGCACCCAAAAGTTGAAGTTCTCATTTGCAGTTCAAGAAAGTGTTATTTTATGCAACGTTGTAAGTTTAAAATTCAAAACAGTCATAGAGCCGAAAACGCTTTTTTGACATTTTTGGCACTTTTGACTGACAAAATGATTTTTTAGCAAAAAACGCACCCAAAAGTTGAAGTTCTCATTTGATGTTCAAGAAATTGTTATTTTATGCCACATTGTAAGTTTAAAATTCAAAACAGTCATAGAGCCGAAAACGCTTTTTTGACACTTTTGGTATTTTTGACTGACAAAATGATTTTTTTTAGCAACAAATGCACCCAAAAGTTGAAGTTCTCATTTGATGTTCAAGAAAGTTTTATTTTTTCTCATGTTGTCAGTTGAAACTTCAAACCAGTAATAGTTAGAGCCGAAAACACTTTTTTGACACTTTTGACTGACAAAATGATTTTTTTTAGAAACAAATGCACCCAAAAGTTGAAGTTCTCATTTGCAGTTCAAGAAAGTGTTATTTTATGCACCGTTGTAAGTTTAAAATTCAAAACAATCATAGAGCCGAAAACGCTTTTTTGACATTTTTGGCACTTTTGACTGACAAAATGATTTTTAGTAAAAAACGCACCCAAAAGTTGAAGTTCTCATTTGATGTTCAAGAAATTGTTATTTTATGCCACATTGTAAGTTTAAAATTCAAAACAGTCATAGAGCCGAAAACGCTTTTTTTGACACTTTTGGTACTTTTGACTGACAAAATGATTTTTTTTAGCAACAAATGCACCCAAAAGTTGAAGTTCTCATTTGATGTTCAAGAAAGTTTTATTTTTTCTCATGTTGTCAGTTGAATTTTCAAACCAGTAATAGTTAGAGCCGAAAACACTTTTTTGACACTTTTGACTGACAAAATGATTTTTTTTAGAAACAAATGCACCCAAAAGTTGAAGTTCTCATTTGCAGTTCAAGAAAGTGTTATTTTATGCAACGTTGTAAGTTTAAAATTCAAAACAATCATAGAGCCGAAAACGCTTTTTTGACATTTTTGGCACTTTTGACTGACAAAATGATTTTTAGCAAAAAACGCACCCAAAAGTTGAAGTTCTCATTTGATGTTCAAGAAATTGTTATTTTATGCCACATTGTAAGTTTAAAATTCAAAACAGTCATAGAGCCGAAAACGCTTTTTTGACACTTTTGGCACTTTTGACTGACAAAATGATTTTTTAGCAAAAAACGCACCCAAAAGTTGAAGTTCTCATTTGATGTTCAAGAAATTGTTATTTTATGCCACATTGTAAGTTTAAAATTCAAAACAGTCATAGAGCCGAAAACGCTTTTTTGACACTTTTGGTACTTTTGACTGACAAAATGATTTTTTTTAGCAACAAATGCACCCAAAAGTTGAAGTTCTCATTTGATGTTCAAGAAAGTTTTATTTTTTTCTCATGTTGTCAGTTGAAACTTCAAACCAGTAATAGTTAGAGCCGAAAACACTTTTTTGACACTTTTGAGTGACAAAATGATTTTTTTTAGAAACAAATGAACCCAAAAGTTGAAGTTCTCATTTGATGTTCAAGAAAGTTTTATTTTTTCTCATGTTGTCAGTTGAAACTTCAAACCAGTAATAGTTAGAGCCGAAAACACTTTTTTGACACTTTTGGCACTTTTGACTGACAAAATGATTTTTTTTAGAAAAAAATGCACCCAAAAGTTGAAGTTCTCATTTGCAGTTCAAGAAAGTGTTATTTTATGCAACGTTGTAAGTTTAAAATTCAAAACAGTCATAGAGCCGAAAACGCTTTTTTGAGATTTTTGGCACTTTTGACTGACAAAATGATTTTTTAGCAAAAAACGCACCCAAAAGTCAAAGTTCTCATTGGCAGTTCAAGAAAGTGTTATTTTATGCAACGTTGTAAGTTTAAAATTCAAAACAGTCATAGAGCCGAAAACGCTTTTTTGACATTTTTGGCACTTTTGACTGACAAAATGATTTTTTAGCAAAAAACGCACCCAAAAGTTGAAGTTCTCATTTGATGTTCAAGAAATTGTTATTTTATGCCACATTGTAAGTTTAAAATTCAAAACAGTCATAGAGCCGAAAACGCTTTTTTGACACTTTTGGTACTTTTGACTGACAAAATGATTTTTTTTAGCAACAAATGCACCCAAAAGTTGAAGTTCTCATTTGATGTTCAAGAAAGTTTTATTTTTTCTCATGTTGTCAGTTGAAATTTCAAACCAGTAATAGTTAGAGCCGAAAACACTTTTTTGACACTTTTGGCACTTTTGAGTGACAAAATGATTTTTTTTAGAAACAAATGCACCCAAAAGTTGAAGTTCTCATTTGATGTTCAAGAAAGTTTTATTTTTTCTCATGTTGTCAGTTGAAACTTCAAACCAGTAATAGTTAGAGCCGAAAACACTTTTTTGACACTTTTGGCACTTTTGACTGACAAAATGATTTTTTTTAGAAACAAATGCACCCAAAAGTTGAAGTTCTCATTTGCAGTTCAAGAAAGTGTTATTTTATGCAACGTTGTAAGTTTAAAATTCAAAACAGTCATAGAGCCGAAAACGCTTTTTTGACACTTTTGGCACTTTTGACTGACAAAATGATTTTTTAGCAAAAAACGCACCCAAAAGTTGAAGTTCTCATTTGATGTTCAAGAAATTGTTATTTTATGCCACATTGTAAGTTTAAAATTCAAAACAGTCATAGAGCCGAAAACGCTTTTTTTGACACTTTTGGTACTTTTGACTGACAAAATGATTTGTTTTAGCAACAAATGCACCCAAAAGTTGAAGTTCTCATTTGATGTTCAAGAAAGTTTTATTTTTTCTCATGTTGTCAGTTGAAACTTCAAACCAGTAATAGTTAGAGCCGAAAACACTTTTTTGACACTTTTGACTGACAAAATGATTTTTTTTAGAAACAAATGCACCCAAAAGTTGAAGTTCTCATTTGCAGTTCAAGAAAGTGTTATTTTATGCAACGTTGTAAGTTTAAAATTCAAAACAATCATAGAGCCGAAAACGCTTTTTTGACATTTTTGGCACTTTTGACTGACAAAATGATTTTTAGCAAAAAACGCACCCAAAAGTTGAAGTTCTCATTTGATGTTCAAGAAATTGTTATTTTATGCCACATTGTAAGTTTAAAATTCAAAACAGTCATAGAGCCGAAAACGCTTTTTTGACACTTTTGGCACTTTTGACTGACAAAATGATTTTTTAGCAAAAAACGCACCCAAAAGTTGAAGTTCTCATTTGATGTTCAAGAAATTGTTATTTTATGCCACATTGTAAGTTTAAAATTCAAAACAGTCATAGAGCCGAAAACGCTTTTTTGACACTTTTGGTACTTTTGACTGACAAAATGATTTTTTTTAGCAACAAATGCACCCAAAAGTTGAAGTTCTCATTTGATGTTCAAGAAAGTTTTATTGTTTCTCATGTTGTCAGTTGAAACTTCAAACCAGTAATAGTAAGAGCCGAAAACACTTTTTTGACACTTTTGGCACTTTTGACTGACAAAATGATTTTTTTTAGAAACAAATCCACCCAAAAGTTGAAGTTCTCATTTGCAGTTCAAGAAAGTGTTATTTTATGCAACGTTGTAAGTTTAAAATTCAAAACAATCATAGAGCCGAAAACGCTTTTTTGACATTTTTGGCACTTTTGACTGACAAAATGATTTTTAGCAAAAAACGCACCCAAAAGTTGAAGTTCTCATTTGATGTTCAAGAAAGTGTTATTTTATGCCACATTGTAAGTTTAAAATTCAAAACAGTCATACAGCCGAAAACGCTTTTTTGACACTTTTGGTACTTTTGACTGACAAAATGATTTTTTTTAGCAACAAATGCACCCAAAAGTTGAAGTTCTCATTTGATGTTCAAGAAAGTTTTATTTTTTCTCATGTTGTCAGTTGAAATTTCAAACCAGTAATAGTTAGAGCCGAAAACACTTTTTTGACACTTTTGACTGACAAAATGATTTTTTTTAGAAACAAATGAACCCAAAAGTTGAAGTTCTCATTTGATGTTCAAGAAAGTTTTATTTTTTCTCATGTTGTCAGTTGAAACTTTAAACCAGTAATAGTTAGAGCCGAAAACACTTTTTTGACACTTTTGGCACTTTTGACTGACAAAATGATTTTTTTTAGAAACAAATGCACCCAAAAGTTGAAGTTCTCATTTGCAGTTCAAGAAAGTGTTATTTTATGCAACGTTGTAAGTTTAAAATTCAAAACAGTCATAGAGCCGAAAACGCTTTTTTGACATTTTTGGCACTTTTGACTGACAAAATGATTTTTTTGGCAAAAAACGCACCCAAAAGTCAAAGTTCTCATTGGCAGTTCAAGAAAGTGTTATTTTATGCAACGTTGTAAGTTTAAAATTCAAAACAGTCATAGAGCCGAAAACGCTTTTTTGACATTTTTGGCACTTTTGACTGACAAAATGATTTTTTAGCAAAAAACGCACCCAAAAGTTGAAGTTCTCATTTGATGTTCAAGAAATTGTTATTTTATGCCACATTGTAAGTTTAAAATTCAAAACAGTCATAGAGCCGAAAACGCTTTTTTGACACTTTTGGCACTTTTGACTGACAAAATGATTTTTTAGCAAAAAACGCACCCAAAAGTTGAAGTTCTCATTTGATGTTCAAGAAATTGTTATTTTATGCCACATTGTAAGTTTAAAATTCAAAACAGTCATAGAGCCGAAAACGCTTTTTTTGACACTTTTGGTACTTTTGACTGACAAAATGATTTTTTTTAGCAACAAATGCACCCAAAAGTTGAAGTTCTCATTTGATGTTCAAGAAAGTTTTATTTTTTCTCATGTTGTCAGTTGAAACTTCAAACCAGTAATAGTAAGAGCCGAAAACACTTTTTTGACACTTTTGACTGACAAAATGATTTTTTTTAGAAACAAATGCACCCAAAAGTTGAAGTTCTCATTTGCAGTTCAAGAAAGTGTTATTTTATGCAACGTTGTAAGTTTAAAATTCAAAACAGTCATAGAGCCGAAAACGCTTTTTTGACATTTTTGGCACTTTTGACTGACAAAATGATTTTTTAGCAAAAAACGCACCCAAAAGTTGAAGTTCTCATTTGATGTTCAAGAAATTGTTATTTTATGCCACATTGTAAGTTTAAAATTCAAAACAGTCATAGAGCCGAAAACGCTTTTTTGACACTTTTGGTATTTTTGACTGACAAAATGATTTGTTTTAGCAACAAATGCACCCAAAAGTTGAAGTTCTCATTTGATGTTCAAGAAAGTTTTATTTTTTCTCATGTTGTCAGTTGAAACTTCAAACCAGTAATAGTTAGAGCCGAAAACACTTTTTTGACACTTTTGACTGACAAAATGATTTTTTTTAGAAACAAATGCACCCAAAAGTTGAAGTTCTCATTTGCAGTTCAAGAAAGTGTTATTTTATGCACCGTTGTAAGTTTAAAATTCAAAACAATCATAGAGCCGAAAACGCTTTTTTGACATTTTTGCCACTTTTGACTGACAAAATGATTTTTAGCAAAAAACGCACCCAAAAGTTGAAGTTCTCATTTGATGTTCAAGAAATTGTTATTTTATGCCACATTGTAAGTTTAAAATTCAAAACAGTCATAGAGCCGAAAACGCTTTTTTGACACTTTTGGCACTTTTGACTGACAAAATGATTTTTTAGCAAAAAACGCACCCAAAAGTTGAAGTTCTCATTTGATGTTCAAGAAATTGTTATTTTATGCCACATTGTAAGTTTAAAATTCAAAACAGTCATAGAGCCGAAAACGCTTTTTTGACACTTTTGGTACTTTTGACTGACAAAATGATTTTTTTTAGCAACAAATGCACCCAAAAGTTGAAGTTCTCATTTGATGTTCAAGAAAGTTTTATTTTTTCTCATGTTGTCAGTTGAAACTTCAAACCAGTAATAGTTAGAGCCGAAAACACTTTTTTGACACTTTTGAGTGACAAAATGATTTTTTTTAGAAACAAATGAACCCAAAAGTTGAAGTTCTCATTTGATGTTCAAGAAAGTTTTATTTTTTCTCATGTTGTCAGTTGAAACTTCAAACCAGTAATAGTTAGAGCCGAAAACACTTTTTTGACACTTTTGGCACTTTTGACTGACAAAATGATTTTTTTTAGAAAAAAATGCACCCAAAAGTTGAAGTTCTCATTTGCAGTTCAAGAAAGTGTTATTTTATGCAACGTTGTAAGTTTAAAATTCAAAACAGTCATAGAGCCGAAAATGCTTTTTTGAGATTTTTGGCACTTTTGACTGACAAAATGATTTTTTAGCAAAAAACGCACCCAAAAGTCAAAGTTCTCATTGGCAGTTCAAGAAAGTGTTATTTTATGCAACGTTGTAAGTTTAAAATTCAAAACAGTCATAGAGCCGAAAACGCTTTTTTGACATTTTTGGCACTTTTGACTGACAAAATGATTTTTTAGCAAAAAACGCACCCAAAAGTTGAAGTTCTCATTTGATGTTCAAGAAATTGTTATTTTATGCCACATTGTAAGTTTAAAATTCAAAACAGTCATAGAGCCGAAAACGCTTTTTTGACACTTTTGGTACTTTTGACTGACAAAATGATTTTTTTTAGCAACAAATGCACCCAAAAGTTGAAGTTCTCATTTGATGTTCAAGAAAGTTTTATTTTTTCTCATGTTGTCAGTTGAAACTTCAAACCAGTAATAGTTAGAGCCGAAAAATCTTTTTTGACACTTTTGGCACTTTTGACTGACAAAATGATTTTTTTTAGAAACAAATGCACCCAAAAGTTGAAGTTCTCATTTGCAGTTCAAGAAAGTGTTATTTTATGCAACGTTGTAAGTTTAAAATTCAAAACAGTCATAGAGCCGAAAACGCTTTTTTGACATTTTTGGCACTTTTGACTGACAAAATGATTTTTTAGCAAAAAACGCACCCAAAAGTTGAAGTTCTCATTTGATGTTCAAGAAATTGTTATTTTATGCCACATTGTAAGTTTAAAATTCAAAACAGTCATAGAGCCGAAAACGCTTTTTTGACACTTTTGGTATTTTTGACTGACAAAATGATTTGTTTTAGCAACAAATGCACCCAAAAGTTGAAGTTCTCATTTGATGTTCAAGAAAGTTTTATTTTTTCTCATGTTGTCAGTTGAAACTTCAAACCAGTAATAGTTAGAGCCGAAAACACTTTTTTGACACTTTTGACTGACAAAATGATTTTTTTTAGAAACAAATGCACCCAAAAGTTGAAGTTCTCATTTGCAGTTCAAGAAAGTGTTATTTTATGCACCGTTGTAAGTTTAAAATTCAAAACAATCATAGAGCCGAAAACGCTTTTTTGACATTTTTGGCACTTTTGACTGACAAAATGATTTTTAGTAAAAAACGCACCCAAAAGTTGAAGTTCTCATTTGATGTTCAAGAAATTGTTATTTTATGCCACATTGTAAGTTTAAAATTCAAAACAGTCATAGAGCCGAAAACGCTTTTTTGACACTTTTGGCACTTTTGACTGACAAAATGATTTTTTAGCAAAAAACGCACCCAAAAGTTGAAGTTCTCATTTGATGTTCAAGAAATTGTTATTTTATGCCACATTGTAAGTTTAAAATTCAAAACAGTCATAGAGCCGAAAACGCTTTTTTTGACACTTTTGGTACTTTTGACTGACAAAATGATTTTTTTAGCAACAAATGCACCCAAAAGTTGAAGTTCTCATTTGATGTTCAAGAAAGTTTTATTTTTTCTCATGTTGTCAGTTGAAACCTCAAACCAGTAATAGTTAGAGCCGAAAACACTTTTTTGACACTTTTGACTGACAAAATGATTTTTTTTAGAAACAAATGCACCCAAAAGTTGAAGTTCTCATTTGCAGTTCAAGAAAGTGTTATTTTATGCAACGTTGTAAGTTTAAAATTCAAAACAATCATAGAGCCGAAAACGCTTTTTTGACATTTTTGGCACTTTTGACTGACAAAATGATTTTTAGCAAAAAACGCACCCAAAAGTTGAAGTTCTCATTTGATGTTCAAGAAAGTGTTATTTTATGCCACATTGTAAGTTTAAAATTCAAAACAGTCATACAGCCGAAAACGCTTTTTTGACACTTTTGGTACTTTTGACTGACAAAATGATTTTTTTTAGCAACAAATGCACCCAAAAGTTGAAGTTCTCATTTGATGTTCAAGAAAGTTTTATTTTTTCTCATGTTGTCAGTTGAAATTTCAAACCAGTAATAGTTAGAGCCGAAAACACTTTTTTGACACTTTTGACTGACAAAATGATTTTTTTTAGAAACAAATGAACCCAAAAGTTGAAGTTCTCATTTGATGTTCAAGAAAGTTTTATTTTTTCTCATGTTGTCAGTTGAAACTTTAAACCAGTAATAGTTAGAGCCGAAAACACTTTTTTGACACTTTTGGCACTTTTGACTGACAAAATGATTTTTTTTAGAAACAAATGCACCCAAAAGTTGAAGTTCTCATTTGCAGTTCAAGAAAGTGTTATTTTATGCAACGTTGTAAGTTTAAAATTCAAAACAGTCATAGAGCCGAAAACGCTTTTTTGACATTTTTGGCACTTTTGACTGACAAAATGATTTTTTTGGCAAAAAACGCACCCAAAAGTCAAAGTTCTCATTGGCAGTTCAAGAAAGTGTTATTTTATGCAACGTTGTAAGTTTAAAATTCAAAACAGTCATAGAGCCGAAAACGCTTTTTTGACATTTTTGGCACTTTTGACTGACAAAATGATTTTTTAGCAAAAAACGCACCCAAAAGTTGAAGTTCTCATTTGATGTTCAAGAAATTGTTATTTTATGCCACATTGTAAGTTTAAAATTCAAAACAGTCATAGAGCCGAAAACGCTTTTTTGACACTTTTGGCACTTTTGACTGACAAAATGATTTTTTAGCAAAAAACGCACCCAAAAGTTGAAGTTCTCATTTGATGTTCAAGAAATTGTTATTTTATGCCACATTGTAAGTTTAAAATTCAAAACAGTCATAGAGCCGAAAACGCTTTTTTTGACACTTTTGGTACTTTTGACTGACAAAATGATTTTTTTTAGCAACAAATGCACCCAAAAGTTGAAGTTCTCATTTGATGTTCAAGAAAGTTTTATTTTTTCTCATGTTGTCAGTTGAAACTTCAAACCAGTAATAGTAAGAGCCGAAAACACTTTTTTGACACTTTTGACTGACAAAATGATTTTTTTTAGAAAAAAATGCACCCAAAAGTTGAAGTTCTCATTTGCAGTTCAAGAAAGTGTTATTTTATGCAACGTTGTAAGTTTAAAATTCAAAACAGTCATAGAGCCGAAAACGCTTTTTTGAGATTTTTGGCACTTTTGACTGACAAAATGATTTTTTAGCAAAAAACGCACCCAAAAGTTGAAGTTCTCATTTGATGTTCAAGAAATTGTTATTTTATGCCACATTGTAAGTTTAAAATTCAAAACAGTCATAGAGCCGAAAACGCTTTTTTGACACTTTTGGTATTTTTGACTGACAAAATGATTTGTTTTAGCAACAAATGCACCCAAAAGTTGAAGTTCTCATTTGATGTTCAAGAAAGTTTTATTTTTTCTCATGTTGTCAGTTGAAACTTCAAACCAGTAATAGTTAGAGCCGAAAACACTTTTTTGACACTTTTGACTGACAAAATGATTTTTTTTAGAAACAAATGCACCCAAAAGTTGAAGTTCTCATTTGCAGTTCAAGAAAGTGTTATTTTATGCACCGTTGTAAGTTTAAAATTCAAAACAATCATAGAGCCGAAAACGCTTTTTTGACATTTTTGCCACTTTTGACTGACAAAATGATTTTTAGCAAAAAACGCACCCAAAAGTTGAAGTTCTCATTTGATGTTCAAGAAATTGTTATTTTATGCCACATTGTAAGTTTAAAATTCAAAACAGTCATAGAGCCGAAAACGCTTTTTTGACACTTTTGGCACTTTTGACTGACAAAATGATTTTTTAGCAAAAAACGCACCCAAAAGTTGAAGTTCTCATTTGATGTTCAAGAAATTGTTATTTTATGCCACATTGTAAGTTTAAAATTCAAAACAGTCATAGAGCCGAAAACGCTTTTTTGACACTTTTGGTACTTTTGACTGACAAAATGATTTTTTTTAGCAACAAATGCACCCAAAAGTTGAAGTTCTCATTTGATGTTCAAGAAAGTTTTATTTTTTCTCATGTTGTCAGTTGAAACTTCAAACCAGTAATAGTTAGAGCCGAAAACACTTTTTTGACACTTTTGAGTGACAAAATGATTTTTTTTAGAAACAAATGAACCCAAAAGTTGAAGTTCTCATTTGATGTTCAAGAAAGTTTTATTTTTTCTCATGTTGTCAGTTGAAACTTCAAACCAGTAATAGTTAGAGCCGAAAACACTTTTTTGACACTTTTGGCACTTTTGACTGACAAAATGATTTTTTTTAGAAAAAAATGCACCCAAAAGTTGAAGTTCTCATTTGCAGTTCAAGAAAGTGTTATTTTATGCAACGTTGTAAGTTTAAAATTCAAAACAGTCATAGAGCCGAAAATGCTTTTTTGAGATTTTTGGCACTTTTGACTGACAAAATGATTTTTTAGCAAAAAACGCACCCAAAAGTCAAAGTTCTCATTGGCAGTTCAAGAAAGTGTTATTTTATGCAACGTTGTAAGTTTAAAATTCAAAACAGTCATAGAGCCGAAAACGCTTTTTTGACATTTTTGGCACTTTTGACTGACAAAATGATTTTTTAGCAAAAAACGCACCCAAAAGTTGAAGTTCTCATTTGATGTTCAAGAAATTGTTATTTTATGCCACATTGTAAGTTTAAAATTCAAAACAGTCATAGAGCCGAAAACGCTTTTTTGACACTTTTGGTACTTTTGACTGACAAAATGATTTTTTTTAGCAACAAATGCACCCAAAAGTTGAAGTTCTCATTTGATGTTCAAGAAAGTTTTATTTTTTCTCATGTTGTCAGTTGAAACTTCAAACCAGTAATAGTTAGAGCCGAAAAATCTTTTTTGACACTTTTGGCACTTTTGACTGACAAAATGATTTTTTTTAGAAACAAATGCACCCAAAAGTTGAAGTTCTCATTTGCAGTTCAAGAAAGTGTTATTTTATGCAACGTTGTAAGTTTAAAATTCAAAACAGTCATAGAGCCGAAAACGCTTTTTTGACATTTTTGGCACTTTTGACTGACAAAATGATTTTTTAGCAAAAAACGCACCCAAAAGTTGAAGTTCTCATTTGATGTTCAAGAAATTGTTATTTTATGCCACATTGTAAGTTTAAAATTCAAAACAGTCATAGAGCCGAAAACGCTTTTTTGACACTTTTGGTATTTTTGACTGACAAAATGATTTGTTTTAGCAACAAATGCACCCAAAAGTTGAAGTTCTCATTTGATGTTCAAGAAAGTTTTATTTTTTCTCATGTTGTCAGTTGAAACTTCAAACCAGTAATAGTTAGAGCCGAAAACACTTTTTTGACACTTTTGAGTGACAAAATGATTTTTTTTAGAAACAAATGCACCCAAAAGTTGAAGTTCTCATTTGCAGTTCAAGAAAGTGTTATTTTATGCACCGTTGTAAGTTTAAAATTCAAAACAATCATAGAGCCGAAAACGCTTTTTTGACATTTTTGGCACTTTTGACTGACAAAATGATTTTTAGTAAAAAACGCACCCAAAAGTTGAAGTTCTCATTTGATGTTCAAGAAATTGTTATTTTATGCCACATTGTAAGTTTAAAATTCAAAACAGTCATAGAGCCGAAAACGCTTTTTTGACACTTTTGGCACTTTTGACTGACAAAATGATTTTTTAGCAAAAAACGCACCCAAAAGTTGAAGTTCTCATTTGATGTTCAAGAAATTGTTATTTTATGCCACATTGTAAGTTTAAAATTCAAAACAGTCATAGAGCCGAAAACGCTTTTTTTGACACTTTTGGTACTTTTGACTGACAAAATGATTTTTTTAGCAACAAATGCACCCAAAAGTTGAAGTTCTCATTTGATGTTCAAGAAAGTTTTATTTTTTCTCATGTTGTCAGTTGAAACCTCAAACCAGTAATAGTTAGAGCCGAAAACACTTTTTTGACACTTTTGACTGACAAAATGATTTTTTTTAGAAACAAATGCACCCAAAAGTTGAAGTTCTCATTTGCAGTTCAAGAAAGTGTTATTTTATGCAACGTTGTAAGTTTAAAATTCAAAACAATCATAGAGCCGAAAACGCTTTTTTGACATTTTTGGCACTTTTGACTGACAAAATGATTTTTAGCAAAAAACGCACCCAAAAGTTGAAGTTCTCATTTGATGTTCAAGAAATTGTTATTTTATGCCACATTGTAAGTTTAAAATTCAAAACAGTCATAGAGCCGAAAACGCTTTTTTGACACTTTTGGTACTTTTGACTGACAAAATGATTTTTTTTAGCAACAAATGCACCCAAAAGTTGAAGTTCTCATTTGATGTTCAAGAAAGTTTTATTTTTTCTCATGTTGTCAGTTGAAACTTCAAACCAGTAATAGTTAGAGCCGAAAACACTTTTTTGACACTTTTGAGTGACAAAATGATTTTTTTTAGAAACAAATGAACCCAAAAGTTGAAGTTCTCATTTGATGTTCAAGAAAGTTTTATTTTTTCTCATGTTGTCAGTTGAAACTTCAAACCAGTAATAGTTAGAGCCGAAAACACTTTTTTGACACTTTTGGCACTTTTGACTGACAAAATGATTTTTTTTAGAAAAAAATGCACCCAAAAGTTGAAGTTCTCATTTGCAGTTCAAAAAAGTGTTATTTTATGCAACGTTGTAAGTTTAAAATTCAAAACAGTCATAGAGCCGAAAACGCTTTTTTTAGATTTTTGGCACTTTTGACTGACAAAATCATTTTTTAGCAAAAAACGCACCCAAAAGTCAAAGTTCTCATTGGCAGTTCAAGAAAGTGTTATTTTATGCAACGTTGTAAGTTTAAAATTCAAAACAGTCATAGAGCCGAAAACGCTTTTTTGACATTTTTGGCACTTTTGACTGACAAAATGATTTTTTAGCAAAAAACGCACCCAAAAGTTGAAGTTCTCATTTGATGTTCAAGAAATTGTTATTTTATGCCACATTGTAAGTTTAAAATTCAAAACAGTCATAGAGCCGAAAACGCTTTTTTGACACTTTTGGTACTTTTGACTGACAAAATGATTTTTTTTAGCAACAAATGCACCCAAAAGTTGAAGTTCTCATTTGATGTTCAAGAAAGTTTTATTTTTTCTCATGTTGTCAGTTGAAATTTCAAACCAGTAATAGTTAGAGCCGAAAACACTTTTTTGACACTTTTGGCACTTTTGAGTGACAAAATGATTTTTTTTAGAAACAAATGCACCCAAAAGTTGAAGTTCTCATTTGATGTTCAAGAAAGTTTTATTTTTTCTCATGTTGTCAGTTGAAACTTCAAACCAGTAATAGTTAGAGCCGAAAAATCTTTTTTGACACTTTTGGCACTTTTGACTGACAAAATGATTTTTTTTAGAAACAAATGCACCCAAAAGTTGAAGTTCTCATTTGCAGTTCAAGAAAGTGTTATTTTATGCAACGTTGTAAGTTTAAAATTCAAAACAGTCATAGAGCCGAAAACGCTTTTTTGACACTTTTGGCACTTTTGACTGACAAAATGATTTTTTAGCAAAAAACGCACCCAAAAGTTGAAGTTCTCATTTGATGTTCAAGAAATTGTTATTTTATGCCACATTGTAAGTTTAAAATTCAAAACAGTCATAGAGCCGAAAACGCTTTTTTTGACACTTTTGGTAGTTTTGACTGACAAAATGATTTGTTTTAGCAACAAATGCACCCAAAAGTTGAAGTTCTCATTTGATGTTCAAGAAAGTTTTATTTTTTCTCATGTTGTCAGTTGAAACTTCAAACCAGTAATAGTTAGAGCCGAAAACACTTTTTTGACACTTTTGACTGACAAAATGATTTTTTTTAGAAACAAATGCACCCAAAAGTTGAAGTTCTCATTTGCAGTTCAAGAAAGTGTTATTTTATGCAACGTTGTAAGTTTAAAATTCAAAACAATCATAGAGCCGAAAACGCTTTTTTGACATTTTTGGCACTTTTGACTGACAAAATGATTTTTAGCAAAAAACGCACCCAAAAGTTGAAGTTCTCATTTGATGTTCAAGAAATTGTTATTTTATGCCACATTGTAAGTTTAAAATTCAAAACAGTCATAGAGCCGAAAACGCTTTTTTGACACTTTTGGCACTTTTGACTGACAAAATGATTTTTTAGCAAAAAACGCACCCAAAAGTTGAAGTTCTCATTTGATGTTCAAGAAATTGTTATTTTATGCCACATTGTAAGTTTAAAATTCAAAACAGTCATAGAGCCGAAAACGCTTTTTTGACACTTTTGGTACTTTTGACTGACAAAATGATTTTTTTTAGCAACAAATGCACCCAAAAGTTGAAGTTCTCATTTGATGTTCAAGAAAGTTTTATTGTTTCTCATGTTGTCAGTTGAAACTTCAAACCAGTAATAGTAAGAGCCGAAAACACTTTTTTGACACTTTTGGCACTTTTGACTGACAAAATGATTTTTTTTAGAAACAAATGCACCCAAAAGTTGAAGTTCTCATTTGCAGTTCAAGAAAGTGTTATTTTATGCAACGTTGTAAGTTTAAAATTCAAAACAATCATAGAGCCGAAAACGCTTTTTTGACATTTTTGGCACTTTTGACTGACAAAATGATTTTTAGCAAAAAACGCACCCAAAAGTTGAAGTTCTCATTTGATGTTCAAGAAAGTGTTATTTTATGCCACATTGTAAGTTTAAAATTCAAAACAGTCATACAGCCGAAAACGCTTTTTTGACACTTTTGGTACTTTTGACTGACAAAATGATTTTTTTTAGCAACAAATGCACCCAAAAGTTGAAGTTTTCATTTGATGTTCAAGAAAGTTTTATTTTTTCTCATGTTGTCAGTTGAAATTTCAAACCAGTAATAGTTAGAGCCGAAAACACTTTTTTGACACTTTTGAGTGACAAAATGATTTTTTTTAGAAACAAATGAACCCAAAAGTTGAAGTTCTCATTTGATGTTCAAGAAAGTTTTATTTTTTCTCATGTTGTCAGTTGAAACTTTAAACCAGTAATAGTTAGAGCCGAAAACACTTTTTTGACACTTTTGGCACTTTTGACTGACAAAATGATTTTTTTTAGAAACAAATGCACCCAAAAGTTGAAGTTCTCATTTGCAGTTCAAGAAAGTGTTATTTTATGCAACGTTGTAAGTTTAAAATTCAAAACAGTCATAGAGCCGAAAACGCTTTTTTGACATTTTTGGCACTTTTGACTGACAAAATGATTTTTTTGGCAAAAAACGCACCCAAAAGTCAAAGTTCTCATTGGCAGTTCAAGAAATTGTTATTTTATGCAACGTTGTAAGTTTAAAATTCAAAACAGTCATAGAGCCGAAAACGCTTTTTTGACATTTTTGGCACTTTTGACTGACAAAATGATTTTTTAGCAAAAAACGCACCCAAAAGTTGAAGTTCTCATTTGATGTTCAAGAAATTGTTATTTTATGCCACATTGTAAGTTTAAAATTCAAAACAGTCATAGAGCCGAAAACGCTTTTTTGACACTTTTGGCACTTTTGACTGACAAAATGATTTTTTAGCAAAAAACGCACCCAAAAGTTGAAGTTCTCATTTGATGTTCAAGAAATTGTTATTTTATGCCACATTGTAAGTTTAAAATTCAAAACAGTCATAGAGCCGAAAACGCTTTTTTTGACACTTTTGGTACTTTTGACTGACAAAATGATTTTTTTTAGCAACAAATGCACCCAAAAGTTGAAGTTCTCATTTGATGTTCAAGAAAGTTTTATTTTTTCTCATGTTGTCAGTTGAAACTTCAAACCAGTAATAGTTAGAGCCGAAAACACTTTTTTGACACTTTTGACTGACAAAATGATTTTTTTTAGAAACAAATGCACCCAAAAGTTGAAGTTCTCATTTGCAGTTCAAGAAAGTGTTATTTTATGCACCGTTGTAAGTTTAAAATTCAAAACAATCATAGAGCCGAAAACGCTTTTTTGACATTTTTGGCACTTTTGACTGACAAAATGATTTTTAGCAAAAAACGCACCCAAAAGTTGAAGTTCTCATTTGATGTTCAAGAAATTGTTATTTTATGCCACATTGTAAGTTTAAAATTCAAAACAGTCATAGAGCCGAAAACGCTTTTTTGACACTTTTGGTACTTTTGACTGACAAAATGATTTTTTTTAGCAACAAATGCACCCAAAAGTTGAAGTTCTCATTTGATGTTCAAGAAAGTTTTATTTTTTCTCATGTTGTCAGTTGAAACTTCAAACCAGTAATAGTTAGAGCCGAAAACACTTTTTTGACACTTTTGAGTGACAAAATGATTTTTTTTAGAAACAAATGAACCCAAAAGTTGAAGTTCTCATTTGATGTTCAAGAAAGTTTTATTTTTTCTCATGTTGTCAGTTGAAACTTCAAACCAGTAATAGTTAGAGCCGAAAACACTTTTTTGACACTTTTGGCACTTTTGACTGACAAAATGATTTTTTTTAGAAAAAAATGCACCCAAAAGTTGAAGTTCTCATTTGCAGTTCAAAAAAGTGTTATTTTATGCAACGTTGTAAGTTTAAAATTCAAAACAGTCATAGAGCCGAAAACGCTTTTTTTAGATTTTTGGCACTTTTGACTGACAAAATCATTTTTTAGCAAAAAACGCACCCAAAAGTCAAAGTTCTCATTGGCAGTTCAAGAAAGTGTTATTTTATGCAACGTTGTAAGTTTAAAATTCAAAACAGTCATAGAGCCGAAAACGCTTTTTTGACATTTTTGGCACTTTTGACTGACAAAATGATTTTTTAGCAAAAAACGCACCCAAAAGTTGAAGTTCTCATTTGATGTTCAAGAAATTGTTATTTTATGCCACATTGTAAGTTTAAAATTCAAAACAGTCATAGAGCCGAAAACGCTTTTTTGACACTTTTGGTACTTTTGACTGACAAAATGATTTTTTTTAGCAACAAATGCACCCAAAAGTTGAAGTTCTCATTTGATGTTCAAGAAAGTTTTATTTTTTCTCATGTTGTCAGTTGAAATTTCAAACCAGTAATAGTTAGAGCCGAAAACACTTTTTTGACACTTTTGGCACTTTTGAGTGACAAAATGATTTTTTTTAGAAACAAATGCACCCAAAAGTTGAAGTTCTCATTTGATGTTCAAGAAAGTTTTATTTTTTCTCATGTTGTCAGTTGAAACTTCAAACCAGTAATAGTTAGAGCCGAAAAATCTTTTTTGACACTTTTGGCACTTTTGACTGACAAAATGATTTTTTTTAGAAACAAATGCACCCAAAAGTTGAAGTTCTCATTTGCAGTTCAAGAAAGTGTTATTTTATGCAACGTTGTAAGTTTAAAATTCAAAACAGTCATAGAGCCGAAAACGCTTTTTTGACACTTTTGGCACTTTTGACTGACAAAATGATTTTTTAGCAAAAAACGCACCCAAAAGTTGAAGTTCTCATTTGATGTTCAAGAAATTGTTATTTTATGCCACATTGTAAGTTTAAAATTCAAAACAGTCATAGAGCCGAAAACGCTTTTTTTGACACTTTTGGTAGTTTTGACTGACAAAATGATTTGTTTTAGCAACAAATGCACCCAAAAGTTGAAGTTCTCATTTGATGTTCAAGAAAGTTTTATTTTTTCTCATGTTGTCAGTTGAAACTTCAAACCAGTAATAGTTAGAGCCGAAAACACTTTTTTGACACTTTTGACTGACAAAATGATTTTTTTTAGAAACAAATGCACCCAAAAGTTGAAGTTCTCATTTGCAGTTCAAGAAAGTGTTATTTTATGCAACGTTGTAAGTTTAAAATTCAAAACAATCATAGAGCCGAAAACGCTTTTTTGACATTTTTGGCACTTTTGACTGACAAAATGATTTTTAGCAAAAAACGCACCCAAAAGTTGAAGTTCTCATTTGATGTTCAAGAAATTGTTATTTTATGCCACATTGTAAGTTTAAAATTCAAAACAGTCATAGAGCCGAAAACGCTTTTTTGACACTTTTGGCACTTTTGACTGACAAAATGATTTTTTAGCAAAAAACGCACCCAAAAGTTGAAGTTCTCATTTGATGTTCAAGAAATTGTTATTTTATGCCACATTGTAAGTTTAAAATTCAAAACAGTCATAGAGCCGAAAACGCTTTTTTGACACTTTTGGTACTTTTGACTGACAAAATGATTTTTTTTAGCAACAAATGCACCCAAAAGTTGAAGTTCTCATTTGATGTTCAAGAAAGTTTTATTGTTTCTCATGTTGTCAGTTGAAACTTCAAACCAGTAATAGTAAGAGCCGAAAACACTTTTTTGACACTTTTGGCACTTTTGACTGACAAAATGATTTTTTTTAGAAACAAATGCACCCAAAAGTTGAAGTTCTCATTTGCAGTTCAAGAAAGTGTTATTTTATGCAACGTTGTAAGTTTAAAATTCAAAACAATCATAGAGCCGAAAACGCTTTTTTGACATTTTTGGCACTTTTGACTGACAAAATGATTTTTAGCAAAAAACGCACCCAAAAGTTGAAGTTCTCATTTGATGTTCAAGAAAGTGTTATTTTATGCCACATTGTAAGTTTAAAATTCAAAACAGTCATAGAGCCGAAAACGCTTTTTTGACACTTTTGGCACTTTTGACTGACAAAATGATTTTTTAGCAAAAAACGCACCCAAAAGTTGAAGTTCTCATTTGATGTTCAAGAAATTGTTATTTTATGCCACATTGTAAGTTTAAAATTCAAAACAGTCATAGAGCCGAAAACGCTTTTTTGACACTTTTGGCACTTTTGACTGACAAAATGATTTTTTAGAAAAAAATGCACCCAAAAGTTGAAGTTCTCATTTGCAGTTCAAAAAAGTGTTATTTTATGCAACGTTGTAAGTTTAAAATTCAAAACAGTCATAGAGCCGAAAACGCTTTTTTTAGATTTTTGGCACTTTTGACTGACAAAATCATTTTTTAGCAAAAAACGCACCCAAAAGTCAAAGTTCTCATTGGCAGTTCAAGAAAGTGTTATTTTATGCAACGTTGTAAGTTTAAAATTCAAAACAGTCATAGAGCCGAAAACGCTTTTTTGACATTTTTGGCACTTTTGACTGACAAAATGATTTTTTAGCAAAAAACGCACCCAAAAGTTGAAGTTCTCATTTGATGTTCAAGAAATTGTTATTTTATGCCACATTGTAAGTTTAAAATTCAAAACAGTCATAGAGCCGAAAACGCTTTTTTGACACTTTTGGTACTTTTGACTGACAAAATGATTTTTTTTAGCAACAAATGCACCCAAAAGTTGAAGTTCTCATTTGATGTTCAAGAAAGTTTTATTTTTTCTCATGTTGTCAGTTGAAATTTCAAACCAGTAATAGTTAGAGCCGAAAACACTTTTTTGACACTTTTGGCACTTTTGAGTGACAAAATGATTTTTTTTAGAAACAAATGCACCCAAAAGTTGAAGTTCTCATTTGATGTTCAAGAAAGTTTTATTTTTTCTCATGTTGTCAGTTGAAACTTCAAACCAGTAATAGTTAGAGCCGAAAAATCTTTTTTGACACTTTTGGCACTTTTGACTGACAAAATGATTTTTTTTAGAAACAAATGCACCCAAAAGTTGAAGTTCTCATTTGCAGTTCAAGAAAGTGTTATTTTATGCAACGTTGTAAGTTTAAAATTCAAAACAGTCATAGAGCCGAAAACGCTTTTTTGACACTTTTGGCACTTTTGACTGACAAAATGATTTTTTAGCAAAAAACGCACCCAAAAGTTGAAGTTCTCATTTGATGTTCAAGAAATTGTTATTTTATGCCACATTGTAAGTTTAAAATTCAAAACAGTCATAGAGCCGAAAACGCTTTTTTTGACACTTTTGGTAGTTTTGACTGACAAAATGATTTGTTTTAGCAACAAATGCACCCAAAAGTTGAAGTTCTCATTTGATGTTCAAGAAAGTTTTATTTTTTCTCATGTTGTCAGTTGAAACTTCAAACCAGTAATAGTTAGAGCCGAAAACACTTTTTTGACACTTTTGACTGACAAAATGATTTTTTTTAGAAACAAATGCACCCAAAAGTTGAAGTTCTCATTTGCAGTTCAAGAAAGTGTTATTTTATGCAACGTTGTAAGTTTAAAATTCAAAACAATCATAGAGCCGAAAACGCTTTTTTGACATTTTTGGCACTTTTGACTGACAAAATGATTTTTAGCAAAAAACGCACCCAAAAGTTGAAGTTCTCATTTGATGTTCAAGAAATTGTTATTTTATGCCACATTGTAAGTTTAAAATTCAAAACAGTCATAGAGCCGAAAACGCTTTTTTGACACTTTTGGCACTTTTGACTGACAAAATGATTTTTTAGCAAAAAACGCACCCAAAAGTTGAAGTTCTCATTTGATGTTCAAGAAATTGTTATTTTATGCCACATTGTAAGTTTAAAATTCAAAACAGTCATAGAGCCGAAAACGCTTTTTTGACACTTTTGGTACTTTTGACTGACAAAATGATTTTTTTTAGCAACAAATGCACCCAAAAGTTGAAGTTCTCATTTGATGTTCAAGAAAGTTTTATTGTTTCTCATGTTGTCAGTTGAAACTTCAAACCAGTAATAGTAAGAGCCGAAAACACTTTTTTGACACTTTTGGCACTTTTGACTGACAAAATGATTTTTTTTAGAAACAAATGCACCCAAAAGTTGAAGTTCTCATTTGCAGTTCAAGAAAGTGTTATTTTATGCAACGTTGTAAGTTTAAAATTCAAAACAATCATAGAGCCGAAAACGCTTTTTTGACATTTTTGGCACTTTTGACTGACAAAATGATTTTTAGCAAAAAACGCACCCAAAAGTTGAAGTTCTCATTTGATGTTCAAGAAAGTGTTATTTTATGCCACATTGTAAGTTTAAAATTCAAAACAGTCATACAGCCGAAAACGCTTTTTTGACACTTTTGGTACTTTTGACTGACAAAATGATTTTTTTTAGCAACAAATGCACCCAAAAGTTGAAGTTTTCATTTGATGTTCAAGAAAGTTTTATTTTTTCTCATGTTGTCAGTTGAAATTTCAAACCAGTAATAGTTAGAGCCGAAAACACTTTTTTGACACTTTTGAGTGACAAAATGATTTTTTTTAGAAACAAATGAACCCAAAAGTTGAAGTTCTCATTTGATGTTCAAGAAAGTTTTATTTTTTCTCATGTTGTCAGTTGAAACTTTAAACCAGTAATAGTTAGAGCCGAAAACACTTTTTTGACACTTTTGGCACTTTTGACTGACAAAATGATTTTTTTTAGAAACAAATGCACCCAAAAGTTGAAGTTCTCATTTGCAGTTCAAGAAAGTGTTATTTTATGCAACGTTGTAAGTTTAAAATTCAAAACAGTCATAGAGCCGAAAACGCTTTTTTGACATTTTTGGCACTTTTGACTGACAAAATGATTTTTTTGGCAAAAAACGCACCCAAAAGTCAAAGTTCTCATTGGCAGTTCAAGAAATTGTTATTTTATGCAACGTTGTAAGTTTAAAATTCAAAACAGTCATAGAGCCGAAAACGCTTTTTTGACATTTTTGGCACTTTTGACTGACAAAATGATTTTTTAGCAAAAAACGCACCCAAAAGTTGAAGTTCTCATTTGATGTTCAAGAAATTGTTATTTTATGCCACATTGTAAGTTTAAAATTCAAAACAGTCATAGAGCCGAAAACGCTTTTTTGACACTTTTGGCACTTTTGACTGACAAAATGATTTTTTAGCAAAAAACGCACCCAAAAGTTGAAGTTCTCATTTGATGTTCAAGAAATTGTTATTTTATGCCACATTGTAAGTTTAAAATTCAAAACAGTCATAGAGCCGAAAACGCTTTTTTTGACACTTTTGGTACTTTTGACTGACAAAATGATTTTTTTTAGCAACAAATGCACCCAAAAGTTGAAGTTCTCATTTGATGTTCAAGAAAGTTTTATTTTTTCTCATGTTGTCAGTTGAAACTTCAAACCAGTAATAGTTAGAGCCGAAAACACTTTTTTGACACTTTTGACTGACAAAATGATTTTTTTTAGAAACAAATGCACCCAAAAGTTGAAGTTCTCATTTGCAGTTCAAGAAAGTGTTATTTTATGCACCGTTGTAAGTTTAAAATTCAAAACAATCATAGAGCCGAAAACGCTTTTTTGACATTTTTGGCACTTTTGACTGACAAAATGATTTTTAGCAAAAAACGCACCCAAAAGTTGAAGTTCTCATTTGATGTTCAAGAAATTGTTATTTTATGCCACATTGTAAGTTTAAAATTCAAAACAGTCATAGAGCCGAAAACGCTTTTTTGACACTTTTGGTACTTTTGACTGACAAAATGATTTTTTTTAGCAACAAATGCACCCAAAAGTTGAAGTTCTCATTTGATGTTCAAGAAAGTTTTATTTTTTCTCATGTTGTCAGTTGAAACTTCAAACCAGTAATAGTTAGAGCCGAAAACACTTTTTTGACACTTTTGAGTGACAAAATGATTTTTTTTAGAAACAAATGAACCCAAAAGTTGAAGTTCTCATTTGATGTTCAAGAAAGTTTTATTTTTTCTCATGTTGTCAGTTGAAACTTCAAACCAGTAATAGTTAGAGCCGAAAACACTTTTTTGACACTTTTGGCACTTTTGACTGACAAAATGATTTTTTTTAGAAAAAAATGCACCCAAAAGTTGAAGTTCTCATTTGCAGTTCAAAAAAGTGTTATTTTATGCAACGTTGTAAGTTTAAAATTCAAAACAGTCATAGAGCCGAAAACGCTTTTTTTAGATTTTTGGCACTTTTGACTGACAAAATCATTTTTTAGCAAAAAACGCACCCAAAAGTCAAAGTTCTCATTGGCAGTTCAAGAAAGTGTTATTTTATGCAACGTTGTAAGTTTAAAATTCAAAACAGTCATAGAGCCGAAAACGCTTTTTTGACATTTTTGGCACTTTTGACTGACAAAATGATTTTTTAGCAAAAAACGCACCCAAAAGTTGAAGTTCTCATTTGATGTTCAAGAAATTGTTATTTTATGCCACATTGTAAGTTTAAAATTCAAAACAGTCATAGAGCCGAAAACGCTTTTTTGACACTTTTGGTACTTTTGACTGACAAAATGATTTTTTTTAGCAACAAATGCACCCAAAAGTTGAAGTTCTCATTTGATGTTCAAGAAAGTTTTATTTTTTCTCATGTTGTCAGTTGAAATTTCAAACCAGTAATAGTTAGAGCCGAAAACACTTTTTTGACACTTTTGGCACTTTTGAGTGACAAAATGATTTTTTTTAGAAACAAATGCACCCAAAAGTTGAAGTTCTCATTTGATGTTCAAGAAAGTTTTATTTTTTCTCATGTTGTCAGTTGAAACTTCAAACCAGTAATAGTTAGAGCCGAAAAATCTTTTTTGACACTTTTGGCACTTTTGACTGACAAAATGATTTTTTTTAGAAACAAATGCACCCAAAAGTTGAAGTTCTCATTTGCAGTTCAAGAAAGTGTTATTTTATGCAACGTTGTAAGTTTAAAATTCAAAACAGTCATAGAGCCGAAAACGCTTTTTTGACACTTTTGGCACTTTTGACTGACAAAATGATTTTTTAGCAAAAAACGCACCCAAAAGTTGAAGTTCTCATTTGATGTTCAAGAAATTGTTATTTTATGCCACATTGTAAGTTTAAAATTCAAAACAGTCATAGAGCCGAAAACGCTTTTTTTGACACTTTTGGTAGTTTTGACTGACAAAATGATTTGTTTTAGCAACAAATGCACCCAAAAGTTGAAGTTCTCATTTGATGTTCAAGAAAGTTTTATTTTTTCTCATGTTGTCAGTTGAAACTTCAAACCAGTAATAGTTAGAGCCGAAAACACTTTTTTGACACTTTTGACTGACAAAATGATTTTTTTTAGAAACAAATGCACCCAAAAGTTGAAGTTCTCATTTGCAGTTCAAGAAAGTGTTATTTTATGCAACGTTGTAAGTTTAAAATTCAAAACAATCATAGAGCCGAAAACGCTTTTTTGACATTTTTGGCACTTTTGACTGACAAAATGATTTTTAGCAAAAAACGCACCCAAAAGTTGAAGTTCTCATTTGATGTTCAAGAAATTGTTATTTTATGCCACATTGTAAGTTTAAAATTCAAAACAGTCATAGAGCCGAAAACGCTTTTTTGACACTTTTGGCACTTTTGACTGACAAAATGATTTTTTAGCAAAAAACGCACCCAAAAGTTGAAGTTCTCATTTGATGTTCAAGAAATTGTTATTTTATGCCACATTGTAAGTTTAAAATTCAAAACAGTCATAGAGCCGAAAACGCTTTTTTGACACTTTTGGTACTTTTGACTGACAAAATGATTTTTTTTAGCAACAAATGCACCCAAAAGTTGAAGTTCTCATTTGATGTTCAAGAAAGTTTTATTGTTTCTCATGTTGTCAGTTGAAACTTCAAACCAGTAATAGTAAGAGCCGAAAACACTTTTTTGACACTTTTGGCACTTTTGACTGACAAAATGATTTTTTTTAGAAACAAATGCACCCAAAAGTTGAAGTTCTCATTTGCAGTTCAAGAAAGTGTTATTTTATGCAACGTTGTAAGTTTAAAATTCAAAACAATCATAGAGCCGAAAACGCTTTTTTGACATTTTTGGCACTTTTGACTGACAAAATGATTTTTAGCAAAAAACGCACCCAAAAGTTGAAGTTCTCATTTGATGTTCAAGAAAGTGTTATTTTATGCCACATTGTAAGTTTAAAATTCAAAACAGTCATACAGCCGAAAACGCTTTTTTGACACTTTTGGTACTTTTGACTGACAAAATGATTTTTTTTAGCAACAAATGCACCCAAAAGTTGAAGTTTTCATTTGATGTTCAAGAAAGTTTTATTTTTTCTCATGTTGTCAGTTGAAATTTCAAACCAGTAATAGTTAGAGCCGAAAACACTTTTTTGACACTTTTGAGTGACAAAATGATTTTTTTTTAGAAACAAATGAACCCAAAAGTTGAAGTTCTCATTTGATGTTCAAGAAAGTTTTATTTTTTCTCATGTTGTCAGTTGAAACTTTAAACCAGTAATAGTTAGAGCCGAAAACACTTTTTTGACACTTTTGGCACTTTTGACTGACAAAATGATTTTTTTTAGAAACAAATGCACCCAAAAGTTGAAGTTCTCATTTGCAGTTCAAGAAAGTGTTATTTTATGCAACGTTGTAAGTTTAAAATTCAAAACAGTCATAGAGCCGAAAACGCTTTTTTGACATTTTTGGCACTTTTGACTGACAAAATGATTTTTTTGGCAAAAAACGCACCCAAAAGTCAAAGTTCTCATTGGCAGTTCAAGAAATTGTTATTTTATGCAACGTTGTAAGTTTAAAATTCAAAACAGTCATAGAGCCGAAAACGCTTTTTTGACATTTTTGGCACTTTTGACTGACAAAATGATTTTTTAGCAAAAAACGCACCCAAAAGTTGAAGTTCTCATTTGATGTTCAAGAAATTGTTATTTTATGCCACATTGTAAGTTTAAAATTCAAAACAGTCATAGAGCCGAAAACGCTTTTTTGACACTTTTGGCACTTTTGACTGACAAAATGATTTTTTAGCAAAAAACGCACCCAAAAGTTGAAGTTCTCATTTGATGTTCAAGAAATTGTTATTTTATGCCACATTGTAAGTTTAAAATTCAAAACAGTCATAGAGCCGAAAACGCTTTTTTTGACACTTTTGGTACTTTTGACTGACAAAATGATTTTTTTTAGCAACAAATGCACCCAAAAGTTGAAGTTCTCATTTGATGTTCAAGAAAGTTTTATTTTTTCTCATGTTGTCAGTTGAAACTTCAAACCAGTAATAGTTAGAGCCGAAAACACTTTTTTGACACTTTTGACTGACAAAATGATTTTTTTTAGAAACAAATGCACCCAAAAGTTGAAGTTCTCATTTGCAGTTCAAGAAAGTGTTATTTTATGCACCGTTGTAAGTTTAAAATTCAAAACAATCATAGAGCCGAAAACGCTTTTTTGACATTTTTGCCACTTTTGACTGACAAAATGATTTTTAGCAAAAAACGCACCCAAAAGTTGAAGTTCTCATTTGATGTTCAAGAAATTGTTATTTTATGCCACATTGTAAGTTTAAAATTCAAAACAGTCATAGAGCCGAAAACGCTTTTTTGACACTTTTGGCACTTTTGACTGACAAAATGATTTTTTAGCAAAAAACGCACCCAAAAGTTGAAGTTCTCATTTGATGTTCAAGAAATTGTTATTTTATGCCACATTGTAAGTTTAAAATTCAAAACAGTCATAGAGCCGAAAACGCTTTTTTGACACTTTTGGTACTTTTGACTGACAAAATGATTTTTTTTAGCAACAAATGCACCCAAAAGTTGAAGTTCTCATTTGATGTTCAAGAAAGTTTTATTTTTTCTCATGTTGTCAGTTGAAACTTCAAACCAGTAATAGTTAGAGCCGAAAACACTTTTTTGACACTTTTGAGTGACAAAATGATTTTTTTTAGAAACAAATGAACCCAAAAGTTGAAGTTCTCATTTGATGTTCAAGAAAGTTTTATTTTTTCTCATGTTGTCAGTTGAAACTTCAAACCAGTAATAGTTAGAGCCGAAAACACTTTTTTGACACTTTTGGCATTTTTGACTGACAAAATGATTTTTTTTAGAAAAAAATGCACCCAAAAGTTGAAGTTCTCATTTGCAGTTCAAGAAAGTGTTATTTTATGCAACGTTGTAAGTTTAAAATTCAAAACAGTCATAGAGCCGAAAACGCTTTTTTGAGATTTTTGGCACTTTTGACTGACAAAATGATTTTTTAGCAAAAAACGCACCCAAAAGTCAAAGTTCTCATTGGCAGTTCAAGAAAGTGTTATTTTATGCAACGTTGTAAGTTTAAAATTCAAAACAGTCATAGAGCCGAAAACGCTTTTTTGACATTTTTGGCACTTTTGACTGACAAAATGATTTTTTAGCAAAAAACGCACCCAAAAGTTGAAGTTCTCATTTGATGTTCAAGAAATTGTTATTTTATGCCACATTGTAAGTTTAAAATTCAAAACAGTCATAGAGCCGAAAACGCTTTTTTGACACTTTTGGTACTTTTGACTGACAAAATGATTTTTTTTAGCAACAAATGCACCCAAAAGTTGAAGTTCTCATTTGATGTTCAAGAAAGTTTTATTTTTTCTCATGTTGTCAGTTGAAACTTCAAACCAGTAATAGTTAGAGCCGAAAAATCTTTTTTGACACTTTTGGCACTTTTGACTGACAAAATGATTTTTTTTAGAAACAAATGCACCCAAAAGTTGAAGTTCTCATTTGCAGTTCAAGAAAGTGTTATTTTATGCAACGTTGTAAGTTTAAAATTCAAAACAGTCATAGAGCCGAAAACGCTTTTTTGACATTTTTGGCACTTTTGACTGACAAAATGATTTTTTAGCAAAAAACGCACCCAAAAGTTGAAGTTCTCATTTGATGTTCAAGAAATTGTTATTTTATGCCACATTGTAAGTTTAAAATTCAAAACAGTCATAGAGCCGAAAACGCTTTTTTGACACTTTTGGTATTTTTGACTGACAAAATGATTTGTTTTAGCAACAAATGCACCCAAAAGTTGAAGTTCTCATTTGATGTTCAAGAAAGTTTTATTTTTTCTCATGTTGTCAGTTGAAACTTCAAACCAGTAATAGTTAGAGCCGAAAACACTTTTTTGACACTTTTGACTGACAAAATGATTTTTTTTAGAAACAAATGCACCCAAAAGTTGAAGTTCTCATTTGCAGTTCAAGAAAGTGTTATTTTATGCACCGTTGTAAGTTTAAAATTCAAAACAATCATAGAGCCGAAAACGCTTTTTTGACATTTTTGCCACTTTTGACTGACAAAATGATTTTTAGCAAAAAACGCACCCAAAAGTTGAAGTTCTCATTTGATGTTCAAGAAATTGTTATTTTATGCCACATTGTAAGTTTAAAATTCAAAACAGTCATAGAGCCGAAAACGCTTTTTTGACACTTTTGGCACTTTTGACTGACAAAATGATTTTTTAGCAAAAAACGCACCCAAAAGTTGAAGTTCTCATTTGATGTTCAAGAAATTGTTATTTTATGCCACATTGTAAGTTTAAAATTCAAAACAGTCATAGAGCCGAAAACGCTTTTTTGACACTTTTGGTACTTTTGACTGACAAAATGATTTTTTTTAGCAACAAATGCACCCAAAAGTTGAAGTTCTCATTTGATGTTCAAGAAAGTTTTATTTTTTCTCATGTTGTCAGTTGAAACTTCAAACCAGTAATAGTTAGAGCCGAAAACACTTTTTTGACACTTTTGAGTGACAAAATGATTTTTTTTAGAAACAAATGAACCCAAAAGTTGAAGTTCTCATTTGATGTTCAAGAAAGTTTTATTTTTTCTCATGTTGTCAGTTGAAACTTCAAACCAGTAATAGTTAGAGCCGAAAACACTTTTTTGACACTTTTGGCACTTTTGACTGACAAAATGATTTTTTTTAGAAAAAAATGCACCCAAAAGTTGAAGTTCTCATTTGCAGTTCAAGAAAGTGTTATTTTATGCAACGTTGTAAGTTTAAAATTCAAAACAGTCATAGAGCCGAAAACGCTTTTTTGAGATTTTTGGCACTTTTGACTGACAAAATGATTTTTTAGCAAAAAACGCACCCAAAAGTCAAAGTTCTCATTGGCAGTTCAAGAAAGTGTTATTTTATGCAACGTTGTAAGTTTAAAATTCAAAACAGTCATAGAGCCGAAAACGCTTTTTTGACATTTTTGGCACTTTTGACTGACAAAATGATTTTTTAGCAAAAAACGCACCCAAAAGTTGAAGTTCTCATTTGATGTTCAAGAAATTGTTATTTTATGCCACATTGTAAGTTTAAAATTCAAAACAGTCATAGAGCCGAAAACGCTTTTTTGACACTTTTGGTACTTTTGACTGACAAAATGATTTTTTTTAGCAACAAATGCACCCAAAAGTTGAAGTTCTCATTTGATGTTCAAGAAAGTTTTATTTTTTCTCATGTTGTCAGTTGAAACTTCAAACCAGTAATAGTTAGAGCCGAAAAATCTTTTTTGACACTTTTGGCACTTTTGACTGACAAAATGATTTTTTTTAGAAACAAATGCACCCAAAAGTTGAAGTTCTCATTTGCAGTTCAAGAAAGTGTTATTTTATGCAACGTTGTAAGTTTAAAATTCAAAACAGTCATAGAGCCGAAAACGCTTTTTTGACATTTTTGGCACTTTTGACTGACAAAATGATTTTTTAGCAAAAAACGCACCCAAAAGTTGAAGTTCTCATTTGATGTTCAAGAAATTGTTATTTTATGCCACATTGTAAGTTTAAAATTCAAAACAGTCATAGAGCCGAAAACGCTTTTTTGACACTTTTGGTATTTTTGACTGACAAAATGATTTGTTTTAGCAACAAATGCACCCAAAAGTTGAAGTTCTCATTTGATGTTCAAGAAAGTTTTATTTTTTCTCATGTTGTCAGTTGAAACTTCAAACCAGTAATAGTTAGAGCCGAAAACACTTTTTTGACACTTTTGACTGACAAAATGATTTTTTTTAGAAACAAATGCACCCAAAAGTTGAAGTTCTCATTTGCAGTTCAAGAAAGTGTTATTTTATGCACCGTTGTAAGTTTAAAATTCAAAACAATCATAGAGCCGAAAACGCTTTTTTGACATTTTTGCCACTTTTGACTGACAAAATGATTTTTAGCAAAAAACGCACCCAAAAGTTGAAGTTCTCATTTGATGTTCAAGAAATTGTTATTTTATGCCACATTGTAAGTTTAAAATTCAAAACAGTCATAGAGCCGAAAACGCTTTTTTGACACTTTTGGCACTTTTGACTGACAAAATGATTTTTTAGCAAAAAACGCACCCAAAAGTTGAAGTTCTCATTTGATGTTCAAGAAATTGTTATTTTATGCCACATTGTAAGTTTAAAATTCAAAACAGTCATAGAGCCGAAAACGCTTTTTTGACACTTTTGGTACTTTTGACTGACAAAATGATTTTTTTTAGCAACAAATGCACCCAAAAGTTGAAGTTCTCATTTGATGTTCAAGAAAGTTTTATTTTTTCTCATGTTGTCAGTTGAAACTTCAAACCAGTAATAGTTAGAGCCGAAAACACTTTTTTGACACTTTTGGCACTTTTGACTGACAAAATGATTTTTTTTAGAAAAAAATGCACCCAAAAGTTGAAGTTCTCATTTGCAGTTCAAGAAAGTGTTATTTTATGCAACGTTGTAAGTTTAAAATTCAAAACAGTCATAGAGCCGAAAACGCTTTTTTGAGATTTTTGGCACTTTTGACTGACAAAATGATTTTTTAGCAAAAAACGCACCCAAAAGTCAAAGTTCTCATTGGCAGTTCAAGAAAGTGTTATTTTATGCAACGTTGTAAGTTTAAAATTCAAAACAGTCATAGAGCCGAAAACGCTTTTTTGACATTTTTGGCACTTTTGACTGACAAAATGATTTTTTAGCAAAAAACGCACCCAAAAGTTGAAGTTCTCATTTGATGTTCAAGAAATTGTTATTTTATGCCACATTGTAAGTTTAAAATTCAAAACAGTCATAGAGCCGAAAACGCTTTTTTGACACTTTTGGTACTTTTGACTGACAAAATGATTTTTTTTAGCAACAAATGCACCCAAAAGTTGAAGTTCTCATTTGATGTTCAAGAAAGTTTTATTTTTTCTCATGTTGTCAGTTGAAACTTCAAACCAGTAATAGTTAGAGCCGAAAAATCTTTTTTGACACTTTTGGCACTTTTGACTGACAAAATGATTTTTTTTAGAAACAAATGCACCCAAAAGTTGAAGTTCTCATTTGCAGTTCAAGAAAGTGTTATTTTATGCAACGTTGTAAGTTTAAAATTCAAAACAGTCATAGAGCCGAAAACGCTTTTTTGACATTTTTGGCACTTTTGACTGACAAAATGATTTTTTAGCAAAAAACGCACCCAAAAGTTGAAGTTCTCATTTGATGTTCAAGAAATTGTTATTTTATGCCACATTGTAAGTTTAAAATTCAAAACAGTCATAGAGCCGAAAACGCTTTTTTGACACTTTTGGTATTTTTGACTGACAAAATGATTTGTTTTAGCAACAAATGCACCCAAAAGTTGAAGTTCTCATTTGATGTTCAAGAAAGTTTTATTTTTTCTCATGTTGTCAGTTGAAACTTCAAACCAGTAATAGTTAGAGCCGAAAACACTTTTTTGACACTTTTGACTGACAAAATGATTTTTTTTAGAAACAAATGCACCCAAAAGTTGAAGTTCTCATTTGCAGTTCAAGAAAGTGTTATTTTATGCACCGTTGTAAGTTTAAAATTCAAAACAATCATAGAGCCGAAAACGCTTTTTTGACATTTTTGGCACTTTTGACTGACAAAATGATTTTTAGTAAAAAACGCACCCAAAAGTTGAAGTTCTCATTTGATGTTCAAGAAATTGTTATTTTATGCCACATTGTAAGTTTAAAATTCAAAACAGTCATAGAGCCGAAAACGCTTTTTTGACACTTTTGGCACTTTTGACTGACAAAATGATTTTTTAGCAAAAAACGCACCCAAAAGTTGAAGTTCTCATTTGATGTTCAAGAAATTGTTATTTTATGCCACATTGTAAGTTTAAAATTCAAAACAGTCATAGAGCCGAAAACGCTTTTTTTGACACTTTTGGTACTTTTGACTGACAAAATGATTTTTTTTAGCAACAAATGCACCCAAAAGTTGAAGTTCTCATTTGATGTTCAAGAAAGTTTTATTTTTTCTCATGTTGTCAGTTGAAACTTCAAACCAGTAATAGTTAGAGCCGAAAACACTTTTTTGACACTTTTGACTGACAAAATGATTTTTTTTAGAAACAAATGCACCCAAAAGTTGAAGTTCTCATTTGCAGTTCAAGAAAGTGTTATTTTATGCAACGTTGTAAGTTTAAAATTCAAAACAATCATAGAGCCGAAAACGCTTTTTTGACATTTTTGGCACTTTTGACTGACAAAATGATTTTTAGCAAAAAACGCACCCAAAAGTTGAAGTTCTCATTTGATGTTCAAGAAATTGTTATTTTATGCCACATTGTAAGTTTAAAATTCAAAACAGTCATAGAGCCGAAAACGCTTTTTTGACACTTTTGGCACTTTTGACTGACAAAATGATTTTTTAGCAAAAAACGCACCCAAAAGTTGAAGTTCTCATTTGATGTTCAAGAAATTGTTATTTTATGCCACATTGTAAGTTTAAAATTCAAAACAGTCATAGAGCCGAAAACGCTTTTTTGACACTTTTGGTACTTTTGACTGACAAAATGATTTTTTTTAGCAACAAATGCACCCAAAAGTTGAAGTTCTCATTTGATGTTCAAGAAAGTGTTATTTTATGCAACGTTGTAAGTTTAAAATTCAAAACAGTCATAGAGCCGAAAACGCTTTTTTTAGATTTTTGGCACTTTTGACTGACAAAATGATTTTTTAGCAAAAAACGCACCCAAAAGTCAAAGTTCTCATTGGCAGTTCAAGAAAGTGTTATTTTATGCAACGTTGTAAGTTTAAAATTCAAAACAGTCATAGAGCCGAAAACGCTTTTTTGACATTTTTGGCACTTTTGACTGACAAAATGATTTTTTAGCAAAAAACGCACCCAAAAGTTGAAGTTCTCATTTGATGTTCAAGAAATTGTTATTTTATGCCACATTGTAAGTTTAAAATTCAAAACAGTCATAGAGCCGAAAACGCTTTTTTGACACTTTTGGTACTTTTGACTGACAAAATGATTTTTTTTAGCATCAAATGCACCCAAAAGTTGAAGTTCTCATTTGATGTTCAAGAAAGTTTTATTTTTTCTCATGTTGTCAGTTGAAATTTCAAACCAGTAATAGTTAGAGCCGAAAACACTTTTTTGACACTTTTGGCACTTTTGAGTGACAAAATGATTTTTTTTAGAAACAAATGCACCCAAAAGTTGAAGTTCTCATTTGATGTTCAAGAAAGTTTTATTTTTTCTCATGTTGTCAGTTGAAACTTCAAACCAGTAATAGTTAGAGCCGAAAAATCTTTTTTGACACTTTTGGCACTTTTGACTGACAAAATGATTTTTTTTAGAAACAAATGCACCCAAAAGTTGAAGTTCTCATTTGCAGTTCAAGAAAGTGTTATTTTATGCAACGTTGTAAGTTTAAAATTCAAAACAGTCATAGAGCCGAAAATGCTTTTTTGACACTTTTGGCACTTTTGACTGACAAAATGATTTTTTAGCAAAAAACGCACCCAAAAGTTGAAGTTCTCATTTGATGTTCAAGAAATTGTTATTTTATGCCACATTGTAAGTTTAAAATTCAAAACAGTCATAGAGCCGAAAACGCTTTTTTTGACACTTTTGGTAGTTTTGACTGACAAAATGATTTGTTTTAGCAACAAATGCACCCAAAAGTTGAAGTTCTCATTTGATGTTCAAGAAAGTTTTATTTTTTCTCATGTTGTCAGTTGAAACTTCAAACCAGTAATAGTTAGAGCCGAAAACACTTTTTTGACACTTTTGACTGACAAAATGATTTTTTTTAGAAACAAATGCACCCAAAAGTTGAAGTTCTCATTTGCAGTTCAAGAAAGTGTTATTTTATGCAACGTTGTAAGTTTAAAATTCAAAACAATCATAGAGCCGAAAACGCTTTTTTGACATTTTTGGCACTTTTGACTGACAAAATGATTTTTAGCAAAAAACGCACCCAAAAGTTGAAGTTCTCATTTGATGTTCAAGAAATTGTTATTTTATGCCACATTGTAAGTTTAAAATTCAAAACAGTCATAGAGCCGAAAACGCTTTTTTGACACTTTTGGCACTTTTGACTGACAAAATGATTTTTTAGCAAAAAACGCACCCAAAAGTTGAAGTTCTCATTTGATGTTCAAGAAATTGTTATTTTATGCCACATTGTAAGTTTAAAATTCAAAACAGTCATAGAGCCGAAAACGCTTTTTTGACACTTTTGGTACTTTTGACTGACAAAATGATTTTTTTTAGCAACAAATGCACCCAAAAGTTGAAGTTCTCATTTGATGTTCAAGAAAGTTTTATTGTTTCTCATGTTGTCAGTTGAAACTTCAAACCAGTAATAGTAAGAGCCGAAAACACTTTTTTGACACTTTTGGCACTTTTGACTGACAAAATGATTTTTTTTAGAAACAAATGCACCCAAAAGTTGAAGTTCTCATTTGCAGTTCAAGAAAGTGTTATTTTATGCAACGTTGTAAGTTTAAAATTCAAAACAATCATAGAGCCGAAAACGCTTTTTTGACATTTTTGGCACTTTTGACTGACAAAATGATTTTTAGCAAAAAACGCACCCAAAAGTTGAAGTTCTCATTTGATGTTCAAGAAAGTGTTATTTTATGCCACATTGTAAGTTTAAAATTCAAAACAGTCATACAGCCGAAAACGCTTTTTTGACACTTTTGGTACTTTTGACTGACAAAATGATTTTTTTTAGCAACAAATGCACCCAAAAGTTGAAGTTCTCATTTGATGTTCAAGAAAGTTTTATTTTTTCTCATGTTGTCAGTTGAAATTTCAAACCAGTAATAGTTAGAGCCGAAAACACTTTTTTGACACTTTTGAGTGACAAAATGATTTTTTTTTAGAAACAAATGAACCCAAAAGTTGAAGTTCTCATTTGATGTTCAAGAAAGTTTTATTTTTTCTCATGTTGTCAGTTGAAACTTTAAACCAGTAATAGTTAGAGCCGAAAACACTTTTTTGACACTTTTGGCACTTTTGACTGACAAAATGATTTTTTTTAGAAACAAATGCACCCAAAAGTTGAAGTTCTCATTTGCAGTTCAAGAAAGTGTTATTTTATGCAACGTTGTAAGTTTAAAATTCAAAACAGTCATAGAGCCGAAAACGCTTTTTTGACATTTTTGGCACTTTTGACTGACAAAATGATTTTTTTGGCAAAAAACGCACCCAAAAGTCAAAGTTCTCATTGGCAGTTCAAGAAAGTGTTATTTTATGCAACGTTGTAAGTTTAAAATTCAAAACAGTCATAGAGCCGAAAACGCTTTTTTGACATTTTTGGCACTTTTGACTGACAAAATGATTTTTTAGCAAAAAACGCACCCAAAAGTTGAAGTTCTCATTTGATGTTCAAGAAATTGTTATTTTATGCCACATTGTAAGTTTAAAATTCAAAACAGTCATAGAGCCGAAAACGCTTTTTTGACACTTTTGGCACTTTTGACTGACAAAATGATTTTTTAGCAAAAAACGCACGCAAAAGTTGAAGTTCTCATTTGATGTTCAAGAAATTGTTATTTTATGCCACATTGTAAGTTTAAAATTCAAAACAGTCATAGAGCCGAAAACGCTTTTTTTGACACTTTTGGTACTTTTGACTGACAAAATGATTTTTTTTAGCAACAAATGCACCCAAAAGTTGAAGTTCTCATTTGATGTTCAAGAAAGTTTTATTTTTTCTCATGTTGTCAGTTGAAACTTCAAACCAGTAATAGTTAGAGCCGAAAACACTTTTTTGACACTTTTGACTGACAAAATGATTTTTTTTAGAAACAAATGCACCCAAAAGTTGAAGTTCTCATTTGCAGTTCAAGAAAGTGTTATTTTATGCACCGTTGTAAGTTTAAAATTCAAAACAATCATAGAGCCGAAAACGCTTTTTTGACATTTTTGCCACTTTTGACTGACAAAATGATTTTTAGCAAAAAACGCACCCAAAAGTTGAAGTTCTCATTTGATGTTCAAGAAATTGTTATTTTATGCCACATTGTAAGTTTAAAATTCAAAACAGTCATAGAGCCGAAAACGCTTTTTTGACACTTTTGGCACTTTTGACTGACAAAATGATTTTTTAGCAAAAAACGCACCCAAAAGTTGAAGTTCTCATTTGATGTTCAAGAAATTGTTATTTTATGCCACATTGTAAGTTTAAAATTCAAAACAGTCATAGAGCCGAAAACGCTTTTTTGACACTTTTGGTACTTTTGACTGACAAAATGATTTTTTTTAGCAACAAATGCACCCAAAAGTTGAAGTTCTCATTTGATGTTCAAGAAAGTTTTATTTTTTCTCATGTTGTCAGTTGAAACTTCAAACCAGTAATAGTTAGAGCCGAAAACACTTTTTTGACACTTTTGAGTGACAAAATGATTTTTTTTAGAAACAAATGAACCCAAAAGTTGAAGTTCTCATTTGATGTTCAAGAAAGTTTTATTTTTTCTCATGTTGTCAGTTGAAACTTCAAACCAGTAATAGTTAGAGCCGAAAACACTTTTTTGACACTTTTGGCACTTTTGACTGACAAAATGATTTTTTTTAGAAAAAAATGCACCCAAAAGTTGAAGTTCTCATTTGCAGTTCAAGAAAGTGTTATTTTATGCAACGTTGTAAGTTTAAAATTCAAAACAGTCATAGAGCCGAAAACGCTTTTTTGAGATTTTTGGCACTTTTGACTGACAAAATGATTTTTTAGCAAAAAACGCACCCAAAAGTCAAAGTTCTCATTGGCAGTTCAAGAAAGTGTTATTTTATGCAACGTTGTAAGTTTAAAATTCAAAACAGTCATAGAGCCGAAAACGCTTTTTTGACATTTTTGGCACTTTTGACTGACAAAATGATTTTTTAGCAAAAAACGCACCCAAAAGTTGAAGTTCTCATTTGATGTTCAAGAAATTGTTATTTTATGCCACATTGTAAGTTTAAAATTCAAAACAGTCATAGAGCCGAAAACGCTTTTTTGACACTTTTGGTACTTTTGACTGACAAAATGATTTTTTTTAGCAACAAATGCACCCAAAAGTTGAAGTTCTCATTTGATGTTCAAGAAAGTTTTATTTTTTCTCATGTTGTCAGTTGAAACTTCAAACCAGTAATAGTTAGAGCCGAAAAATCTTTTTTGACACTTTTGGCACTTTTGACTGACAAAATGATTTTTTTTAGAAACAAATGCACCCAAAAGTTGAAGTTCTCATTTGCAGTTCAAGAAAGTGTTATTTTATGCAACGTTGTAAGTTTAAAATTCAAAACAGTCATAGAGCCGAAAACGCTTTTTTGACATTTTTGGCACTTTTGACTGACAAAATGATTTTTTAGCAAAAAACGCACCCAAAAGTTGAAGTTCTCATTTGATGTTCAAGAAATTGTTATTTTATGCCACATTGTAAGTTTAAAATTCAAAACAGTCATAGAGCCGAAAACGCTTTTTTGACACTTTTGGTATTTTTGACTGACAAAATGATTTGTTTTAGCAACAAATGCACCCAAAAGTTGAAGTTCTCATTTGATGTTCAAGAAAGTTTTATTTTTTCTCATGTTGTCAGTTGAAACTTCAAACCAGTAATAGTTAGAGCCGAAAACACTTTTTTGACACTTTTGAGTGACAAAATGATTTTTTTTAGAAACAAATGCACCCAAAAGTTGAAGTTCTCATTTGCAGTTCAAGAAAGTGTTATTTTATGCACCGTTGTAAGTTTAAAATTCAAAACAATCATAGAGCCGAAAACGCTTTTTTGACATTTTTGCCACTTTTGACTGACAAAATGATTTTTAGCAAAAAACGCACCCAAAAGTTGAAGTTCTCATTTGATGTTCAAGAAATTGTTATTTTATGCCACATTGTAAGTTTAAAATTCAAAACAGTCATAGAGCCGAAAACGTTTTTTTTGACACTTTTGGCACTTTTGACTGACAAAATGATTTTTTAGCAAAAAACGCACCCAAAAGTTGAAGTTCTCATTTGATGTTCAAGAAATTGTTATTTTATGCCACATTGTAAGTTTAAAATTCAAAACAGTCATAGAGCCGAAAACGCTTTTTTGACACTTTTGGTACTTTTGACTGACAAAATGATTTTTTTTAGCAACAAATGCACCCAAAAGTTGAAGTTCTCATTTGATGTTCAAGAAAGTTTTATTTTTTCTCATGTTGTCAGTTGAAACTTCAAACCAGTAATAGTTAGAGCCGAAAACACTTTTTTGACACTTTTGAGTGACAAAATGATTTTTTTTAGAAACAAATGAACCCAAAAGTTGAAGTTCTCATTTGATGTTCAAGAAAGTTTTATTTTTTCTCATGTTGTCAGTTGAAACTTCAAACCAGTAATAGTTAGAGCCGAAAACACTTTTTTGACACTTTTGGCACTTTTGACTGACAAAATGATTTTTTTTAGAAAAAAATGCACCCAAAAGTTGAAGTTCTCATTTGCAGTTCAAGAAAGTGTTATTTTATGCAACGTTGTAAGTTTAAAATTCAAAACAGTCATAGAGCCGAAAACGCTTTTTTGAGATTTTTGGCACTTTTGACTGACAAAATGATTTTTTAGCAAAAAACGCACCCAAAAGTCAAAGTTCTCATTGGCAGTTCAAGAAAGTGTTATTTTATGCAACGTTGTAAGTTTAAAATTCAAAACAGTCATAGAGCCGAAAACGCTTTTTTGACATTTTTGGCACTTTTGACTGACAAAATGATTTTTTAGCAAAAAACGCACCCAAAAGTTGAAGTTCTCATTTGATGTTCAAGAAATTGTTATTTTATGCCACATTGTAAGTTTAAAATTCAAAACAGTCATAGAGCCGAAAACGCTTTTTTGACACTTTTGGCACTTTTGACTGACAAAATGATTTTTTAGCAAAAAACGCACCCAAAAGTTGAAGTTCTCATTTGATGTTCAAGAAATTGTTATTTTATGCCACATTGTAAGTTTAAAATTCAAAACAGTCATAGAGCCGAAAACGCTTTTTTTGACACTTTTGGTACTTTTGACTGACAAAATGATTTTTTTTAGCAACAAATGCACCCAAAAGTTGAAGTTCTCATTTGATGTTCAAGAAAGTTTTATTTTTTCTCATGTTGTCAGTTGAAACTTCAAACCAGTAATAGTTAGAGCCGAAAACACTTTTTTGACACTTTTGACTGACAAAATGATTTTTTTTAGAAACAAATGCACCCAAAAGTTGAAGTTCTCATTTGCAGTTCAAGAAAGTGTTATTTTATGCACCGTTGTAAGTTTAAAATTCAAAACAATCATAGAGCCGAAAACGCTTTTTTGACATTTTTGCCACTTTTGACTGACAAAATGATTTTTAGCAAAAAACGCACCCAAAAGTTGAAGTTCTCATTTGATGTTCAAGAAATTGTTATTTTATGCCACATTGTAAGTTTAAAATTCAAAACAGTCATAGAGCCGAAAACGCTTTTTTGACACTTTTGGCACTTTTGACTGACAAAATGATTTTTTAGCAAAAAACGCACCCAAAAGTTGAAGTTCTCATTTGATGTTCAAGAAATTGTTATTTTATGCCACATTGTAAGTTTAAAATTCAAAACAGTCATAGAGCCGAAAACGCTTTTTTGACACTTTTGGTACTTTTGACTGACAAAATGATTTTTTTTAGCAACAAATGCACCCAAAAGTTGAAGTTCTCATTTGATGTTCAAGAAAGTTTTATTTTTTCTCATGTTGTCAGTTGAAACTTCAAACCAGTAATAGTTAGAGCCGAAAACACTTTTTTGACACTTTTGAGTGACAAAATGATTTTTTTTAGAAACAAATGAACCCAAAAGTTGAAGTTCTCATTTGATGTTCAAGAAAGTTTTATTTTTTCTCATGTTGTCAGTTGAAACTTCAAACCAGTAATAGTTAGAGCCGAAAACACTTTTTTGACACTTTTGGCACTTTTGACTGACAAAATGATTTTTTTTAGAAAAAAATGCACCCAAAAGTTGAAGTTCTCATTTGATGTTCAAGAAAGTGTTATTTTATGCAACGTTGTAAGTTTAAAATTCAAAACAGTCATAGAGCCGAAAACGCTTTTTTGAGATTTTTGGCACTTTTGACTGACAAAATGATTTTTTAGCAAAAAACGCACCCAAAAGTCAAAGTTCTCATTGGCAGTTCAAGAAAGTGTTATTTTATGCAACGTTGTAAGTTTAAAATTCAAAACAGTCATAGAGCCGAAAACGCTTTTTTGACATTTTTGGCACTTTTGACTGACAAAATGATTTTTTAGCAAAAAACGCACCCAAAAGTTGAAGTTCTCATTTGATGTTCAAGAAATTGTTATTTTATGCCACATTGTAAGTTTAAAATTCAAAACAGTCATAGAGCCGAAAACGCTTTTTTGACACTTTTGGTACTTTTGACTGACAAAATGATTTTTTTTAGCAACAAATGCACCCAAAAGTTGAAGTTCTCATTTGATGTTCAAGAAAGTTTTATTTTTTCTCATGTTGTCAGTTGAAACTTCAAACCAGTAATAGTTAGAGCCGAAAAATCTTTTTTGACACTTTTGGCACTTTTGACTGACAAAATGATTTTTTTTAGAAACAAATGCACCCAAATTTGAAGTTCTCATTTGCAGTTCAAGAAAGTGTTATTTTATGCAACGTTGTAAGTTTAAAATTCAAAACAGTCATAGAGCCGAAAACGCTTTTTTGACATTTTTGGCACTTTTGACTGACAAAATGATTTTTTAGCAAAAAACGCACCCAAAAGTTGAAGTTCTCATTTGATGTTCAAGAAATTGTTATTTTATGCCACATTGTAAGTTTAAAATTCAAAACAGTCATAGAGCCGAAAACGCTTTTTTGACACTTTTGGTATTTTTGACTGACAAAATGATTTGTTTTAGCAACAAATGCACCCAAAAGTTGAAGTTCTCATTTGATGTTCAAGAAAGTTTTATTTTTTCTCATGTTGTCAGTTGAAACTTCAAACCAGTAATAGTTAGAGCCGAAAACACTTTTTTGACACTTTTGACTGACAAAATGATTTTTTTTAGAAACAAATGCACCCAAAAGTTGAAGTTCTCATTTGCAGTTCAAGAAAGTGTTATTTTATGCACCGTTGTAAGTTTAAAATTCAAAACAATCATAGAGCCGAAAACGCTTTTTTGACATTTTTGCCACTTTTGACTGACAAAATGATTTTTAGCAAAAAACGCACCCAAAAGTTGAAGTTCTCATTTGATGTTCAAGAAATTGTTATTTTATGCCACATTGTAAGTTTAAAATTCAAAACAGTCATAGAGCCGAAAACGCTTTTTTGACACTTTTGGCACTTTTGACTGACAAAATGATTTTTTAGCAAAAAACGCACCCAAAAGTTGAAGTTCTCATTTGATGTTCAAGAAATTGTTATTTTATGCCACATTGTAAGTTTAAAATTCAAAACAGTCATAGAGCCGAAAACGCTTTTTTGACACTTTTGGTACTTTTGACTGACAAAATGATTTTTTTTAGCAACAAATGCACCCAAAAGTTGAAGTTCTCATTTGATGTTCAAGAAAGTTTTATTTTTTCTCATGTTGTCAGTTGAAACTTCAAACCAGTAATAGTTAGAGCCGAAAACACTTTTTTGACACTTTTGAGTGACAAAATGATTTTTTTTAGAAACAAATGAACCCAAAAGTTGAAGTTCTCATTTGATGTTCAAGAAAGTTTTATTTTTTCTCATGTTGTCAGTTGAAACTTCAAACCAGTAATAGTTAGAGCCGAAAACACTTTTTTGACACTTTTGGCACTTTTGACTGACAAAATGATTTTTTTTAGAAAAAAATGCACCCAAAAGTTGAAGTTCTCATTTGCAGTTCAAGAAAGTGTTATTTTATGCAACGTTGTAAGTTTAAAATTCAAAACAGTCATAGAGCCGAAAACGCTTTTTTGAGATTTTTGGCACTTTTGACTGACAAAATGATTTTTTAGCAAAAAACGCACCCAAAAGTCAAAGTTCTCATTGGCAGTTCAAGAAAGTGTTATTTTATGCAACGTTGTAAGTTTAAAATTCAAAACAGTCATAGAGCCGAAAACGCTTTTTTGACATTTTTGGCACTTTTGACTGACAAAATGATTTTTTAGCAAAAAACGCACCCAAAAGTTGAAGTTCTCATTTGATGTTCAAGAAATTGTTATTTTATGCCACATTGTAAGTTTAAAATTCAAAACAGTCATAGAGCCGAAAACGCTTTTTTGACACTTTTGGTACTTTTGACTGACAAAATGATTTTTTTTAGCAACAAATGCACCCAAAAGTTGAAGTTCTCATTTGATGTTCAAGAAAGTTTTATTTTTTCTCATGTTGTCAGTTGAAACTTCAAACCAGTAATAGTTAGAGCCGAAAAATCTTTTTTGACACTTTTGGCACTTTTGACTGACAAAATGATTTTTTTTAGAAACAAATGCACCCAAAAGTTGAAGTTCTCATTTGCAGTTCAAGAAAGTGTTATTTTATGCAACGTTGTAAGTTTAAAATTCAAAACAGTCATAGAGCCGAAAACGCTTTTTTGACATTTTTGGCACTTTTGACTGACAAAATGATTTTTTAGCAAAAAACGCACCCAAAAGTTGAAGTTCTCATTTGATGTTCAAGAAATTGTTATTTTATGCCACATTGTAAGTTTAAAATTCAAAACAGTCATAGAGCCGAAAACGCTTTTTTGACACTTTTGGTATTTTTGACTGACAAAATGATTTGTTTTAGCAACAAATGCACCCAAAAGTTGAAGTTCTCATTTGATGTTCAAGAAAGTTTTATTTTTTCTCATGTTGTCAGTTGAAACTTCAAACCAGTAATAGTTAGAGCCGAAAACACTTTTTTGACACTTTTGACTGACAAAATGATTTTTTTTAGAAACAAATGCACCCAAAAGTTGAAGTTCTCATTTGCAGTTCAAGAAAGTGTTATTTTATGCACCGTTGTAAGTTTAAAATTCAAAACAATCATAGAGCCGAAAACGCTTTTTTGACATTTTTGGCACTTTTGACTGACAAAATGATTTTTAGTAAAAAACGCACCCAAAAGTTGAAGTTCTCATTTGATGTTCAAGAAATTGTTATTTTATGCCACATTGTAAGTTTAAAATTCAAAACAGTCATAGAGCCGAAAACGCTTTTTTGACACTTTTGGCACTTTTGACTGACAAAATGATTTTTTAGCAAAAAACGCACCCAAAAGTTGAAGTTCTCATTTGATGTTCAAGAAATTGTTATTTTATGCCACATTGTAAGTTTAAAATTCAAAACAGTCATAGAGCCGAAAACGCTTTTTTTGACACTTTTGGTACTTTTGACTGACAAAATGATTTTTTTTAGCAACAAATGCACCCAAAAGTTGAAGTTCTCATTTGATGTTCAAGAAAGTTTTATTTTTTCTCATGTTGTCAGTTGAAACTTCAAACCAGTAATAGTTAGAGCCGAAAACACTTTTTTGACACTTTTGACTGACAAAATGATTTTTTTTAGAAACAAATGCACCCAAAAGTTGAAGTTCTCATTTGCAGTTCAAGAAAGTGTTATTTTATGCAACGTTGTAAGTTTAAAATTCAAAACAGTCATAGAGCCGAAAACGCTTTTTTGACATTTTTGGCACTTTTGACTGACAAAATGATTTTTAGCAAAAAACGCACCCAAAAGTTGAAGTTCTCATTTGATGTTCAAGAAATTGTTATTTTATGCCACATTGTAAGTTTAAAATTCAAAACAGTCATAGAGCCGAAAACGCTTTTTTGACATTTTTGGCACTTTTGACTGACAAAATGATTTTTTAGCAAAAAACGCACCCAAAAGTTGAAGTTCTCATTTGATGTTCAAGAAATTGTTATTTTATGCCACATTGTAAGTTTAAAATTCAAAACAGTCATAGAGCCGAAAACGCTTTTTTGACACTTTTGGTATTTTTGACTGACAAAATGATTTGTTTTAGCAACAAATGCACCCAAAAGTTGAAGTTCTCATTTGATGTTCAAGAAAGTTTTATTTTTTCTCATGTTGTCAGTTGAAACTTCAAACCAGTAATAGTTAGAGCCGAAAACACTTTTTTGACACTTTTGACTGACAAAATGATTTTTTTTAGAAACAAATGCACCCAAAAGTTGAAGTTCTCATTTGCAGTTCAAGAAAGTGTTATTTTATGCACCGTTGTAAGTTTAAAATTCAAAACAATCATAGAGCCGAAAACGCTTTTTTGACATTTTTGCCACTTTTGACTGACAAAATGATTTTTAGCAAAAAACGCACCCAAAAGTTGAAGTTCTCATTTGATGTTCAAGAAATTGTTATTTTATGCCACATTGTAAGTTTAAAATTCAAAACAGTCATAGAGCCGAAAACGCTTTTTTGACACTTTTGGCACTTTTGACTGACAAAATGATTTTTTAGCAAAAAACGCACCCAAAAGTTGAAGTTCTCATTTGATGTTCAAGAAATTGTTATTTTATGCCACATTGTAAGTTTAAAATTCAAAACAGTCATAGAGCCGAAAACGCTTTTTTGACACTTTTGGTACTTTTGACTGACAAAATGATTTTTTTTAGCAACAAATGCACCCAAAAGTTGAAGTTCTCATTTGATGTTCAAGAAAGTTTTATTTTTTCTCATGTTGTCAGTTGAAACTTCAAACCAGTAATAGTTAGAGCCGAAAACACTTTTTTGACACTTTTGAGTGACAAAATGATTTTTTTTAGAAACAAATGAACCCAAAAGTTGAAGTTCTCATTTGATGTTCAAGAAAGTTTTATTTTTTCTCATGTTGTCAGTTGAAACTTCAAACCAGTAATAGTTAGAGCCGAAAACACTTTTTTGACACTTTTGGCACTTTTGACTGACAAAATGATTTTTTTTAGAAAAAAATGCACCCAAAAGTTGAAGTTCTCATTTGCAGTTCAAGAAAGTGTTATTTTATGCAACGTTGTAAGTTTAAAATTCAAAACAGTCATAGAGCCGAAAACGCTTTTTTGAGATTTTTGGCACTTTTGACTGACAAAATGATTTTTTAGCAAAAAACGCACCCAAAAGTCAAAGTTCTCATTGGCAGTTCAAGAAAGTGTTATTTTATGCAACGTTGTAAGTTTAAAATTCAAAACAGTCATAGAGCCGAAAACGCTTTTTTGACATTTTTGGCACTTTTGACTGACAAAATGATTTTTTAGCAAAAAACGCACCCAAAAGTTGAAGTTCTCATTTGATGTTCAAGAAATTGTTATTTTATGCCACATTGTAAGTTTAAAATTCAAAACAGTCATAGAGCCGAAAACGCTTTTTTGACACTTTTGGTACTTTTGACTGACAAAATGATTTTTTTTAGCAACAAATGCACCCAAAAGTTGAAGTTCTCATTTGATGTTCAAGAAAGTTTTATTTTTTCTCATGTTGTCAGTTGAAACTTCAAACCAGTAATAGTTAGAGCCGAAAAATCTTTTTTGACACTTTTGGCACTTTTGACTGACAAAATGATTTTTTTTAGAAACAAATGCACCCAAAAGTTGAAGTTCTCATTTGCAGTTCAAGAAAGTGTTATTTTATGCAACGTTGTAAGTTTAAAATTCAAAACAGTCATAGAGCCGAAAACGCTTTTTTGACATTTTTGGCACTTTTGACTGACAAAATGATTTTTTAGCAAAAAACGCACCCAAAAGTTGATGTTCTCATTTGATGTTCAAGAAATTGTTATTTTATGCCACATTGTAAGTTTAAAATTCAAAACAGTCATAGAGCCGAAAACGCTTTTTTGACACTTTTGGTATTTTTGACTGACAAAATGATTTGTTTTAGCAACAAATGCACCCAAAAGTTGAAGTTCTCATTTGATGTTCAAGAAAGTTTTATTTTTTCTCATGTTGTCAGTTGAAACTTCAAACCAGTAATAGTTAGAGCCGAAAACACTTTTTTGACACTTTTGACTGACAAAATGATTTTTTTTAGAAACAAATGCACCCAAAAGTTGAAGTTCTCATTTGCAGTTCAAGAAAGTGTTATTTTATGCACCGTTGTAAGTTTAAAATTCAAAACAATCATAGAGCCGAAAACGCTTTTTTGACATTTTTGGCACTTTTGACTGACAAAATGATTTTTAGTAAAAAACGCACCCAAAAGTTGAAGTTCTCATTTGATGTTCAAGAAATTGTTATTTTATGCCACATTGTAAGTTTAAAATTCAAAACAGTCATAGAGCCGAAAACGCTTTTTTGACACTTTTGGCACTTTTGACTGACAAAATGATTTTTTAGCAAAAAACGCACCCAAAAGTTGAAGTTCTCATTTGATGTTCAAGAAATTGTTATTTTATGCCACATTGTAAGTTTAAAATTCAAAACAGTCATAGAGCCGAAAACGCTTTTTTTGACACTTTTGGTACTTTTGACTGACAAAATGATTTTTTTTAGCAACAAATGCACCCAAAAGTTGAAGTTCTCATTTGATGTTCAAGAAAGTTTTATTTTTTCTCATGTTGTCAGTTGAAACTTCAAACCAGTAATAGTTAGAGCCGAAAACACTTTTTTGACACTTTTGACTGACAAAATGATTTTTTTTAGAAACAAATGCACCCAAAAGTTGAAGTTCTCATTTGCAGTTCAAGAAAGTGTTATTTTATGCAACGTTGTAAGTTTAAAATTCAAAACAATCATAGAGCCGAAAACGCTTTTTTGACATTTTTGGCACTTTTGACTGACAAAATGATTTTTAGCAAAAAACGCACCCAAAAGTTGAAGTTCTCATTTGATGTTCAAGAAATTGTTATTTTATGCCACATTGTAAGTTTAAAATTCAAAACAGTCATAGAGCCGAAAACGCTTTTTTGACACTTTTGGCACTTTTGACTGACAAAATGATTTTTAGCAAAAAACGCACCCAAAAGTTGAAGTTCTCATTTGATGTTCAAGAAATTGTTATTTTATGCCACATTGTAAGTTTAAAATTCAAAACAGTCATAGAGCCGAAAACGCTTTTTTGACACTTTTGGTACTTTTGACTGACAAAATGATTTTTTTTAGCAACAAATGCACCCAAAAGTTGAAGTTCTCATTTGATGTTCAAGAAAGTTTTATTTTTTCTCATGTTGTCAGTTGAAACTTCAAACCAGTAATAGTTAGAGCCGAAAACACTTTTTTGACACTTTTGACTGACAAAATGATTTTTTTTAGAAACAAATGCACCCAAAAGTTGAAGTTCTCATTTGCAGTTCAAGAAAGTGTTATTTTATGCACCGTTGTAAGTTTAAAATTCAAAACAATCATAGAGCCGAAAACGCTTTTTTGACATTTTTGCCACTTTTGACTGACAAAATGATTTTTAGCAAAAAACGCACCCAAAAGTTGAAGTTCTCATTTGATGTTCAAGAAATTGTTATTTTATGCCACATTGTAAGTTTAAAATTCAAAACAGTCATAGAGCCGAAAACGCTTTTTTGACACTTTTGGCACTTTTGACTGACAAAATGATTTTTTAGCAAAAAACGCACCCAAAAGTTGAAGTTCTCATTTGATGTTCAAGAAATTGTTATTTTATGCCACATTGTAAGTTTAAAATTCAAAACAGTCATAGAGCCGAAAACGCTTTTTTGACACTTTTGGTACTTTTGACTGACAAAATGATTTTTTTTAGCAACAAATGCACCCAAAAGTTGAAGTTCTCATTTGATGTTCAAGAAAGTTTTATTTTTTCTCATGTTGTCAGTTGAAACTTCAAACCAGTAATAGTTAGAGCCGAAAACACTTTTTTGACACTTTTGAGTGACAAAATGATTTTTTTTAGAAACAAATGAACCCAAAAGTTGAAGTTCTCATTTGATGTTCAAGAAAGTTTTATTTTTTCTCATGTTGTCAGTTGAAACTTCAAACCAGTAATAGTTAGAGCCGAAAACACTTTTTTGACACTTTTGGCACTTTTGACTGACAAAATGATTTTTTTTAGAAAAAAATGCACCCAAAAGTTGAAGTTCTCATTTGCAGTTCAAGAAAGTGTTATTTTATGCAACGTTGTAAGTTTAAAATTCAAAACAGTCATAGAGCCGAAAACGCTTTTTTGAGATTTTTGGCACTTTTGACTGACAAAATGATTTTTTAGCAAAAAACGCACCCAAAAGTCAAAGTTCTCATTGGCAGTTCAAGAAAGTGTTATTTTATGCAACGTTGTAAGTTTAAAATTCAAAACAGTCATAGAGCCGAAAACGCTTTTTTGACATTTTTGGCACTTTTGACTGACAAAATGATTTTTTAGCAAAAAACGCACCCAAAAGTTGAAGTTCTCATTTGATGTTCAAGAAATTGTTATTTTATGCCACATTGTAAGTTTAAAATTCAAAACAGTCATAGAGCCGAAAACGCTTTTTTGACACTTTTGGTACTTTTGACTGACAAAATGATTTTTTTTAGCAACAAATGCACCCAAAAGTTGAAGTTCTCATTTGATGTTCAAGAAAGTTTTATTTTTTCTCATGTTGTCAGTTGAAACTTCAAACCAGTAATAGTTAGAGCCGAAAAATCTTTTTTGACACTTTTGGCACTTTTGACTGACAAAATGATTTTTTTTAGAAACAAATGCACCCAAAAGTTGAAGTTCTCATTTGCAGTTCAAGAAAGTGTTATTTTATGCAACGTTGTAAGTTTAAAATTCAAAACAGTCATAGAGCCGAAAACGCTTTTTTGACATTTTTGGCACTTTTGACTGACAAAATGATTTTTTAGCAAAAAACGCACCCAAAAGTTGAAGTTCTCATTTGATGTTCAAGAAATTGTTATTTTATGCCACATTGTAAGTTTAAAATTCAAAACAGTCATAGAGCCGAAAACGCTTTTTTGACACTTTTGGTATTTTTGACTGACAAAATGATTTGTTTTAGCAACAAATGCACCCAAAAGTTGAAGTTCTCATTTGATGTTCAAGAAAGTTTTATTTTTTCTCATGTTGTCAGTTGAAACTTCAAACCAGTAATAGTTAGAGCCGAAAACACTTTTTTGACACTTTTGACTGACAAAATGATTTTTTTTAGAAACAAATGCACCCAAAAGTTGAAGTTCTCATTTGCAGTTCAAGAAAGTGTTATTTTATGCACCGTTGTAAGTTTAAAATTCAAAACAATCATAGAGCCGAAAACGCTTTTTTGACATTTTTGGCACTTTTGACTGACAAAATGATTTTTAGTAAAAAACGCACCCAAAAGTTGAAGTTCTCATTTGATGTTCAAGAAATTGTTATTTTATGCCACATTGTAAGTTTAAAATTCAAAACAGTCATGGAGCCGAAAACGCTTTTTTGACACTTTTGGCACTTTTGACTGACAAAATGAATTTTTAGCAAAAAACGCACCCAAAAGTTGAAGTTCTCATTTGATGTTCAAGAAATTGTTATTTTATGCCACATGGTAAGTTTAAAATTCAAAACAGTCATAGAGCCGAAAACGCTTTTTTTGACACTTTTGGTACTTTTGACTGACAAAATGATTTTTTTTAGCAACAAATGCACCCAAAAGTTGAAGTTCTCATTTGATGTTCAAGAAAGTTTTATTTTTTCTCATGTTGTCAGTTGAAACTTCAAACCAGTAATAGTTAGAGCCGAAAACACTTTTTTGACACTTTTGACTGACAAAATGATTTTTTTTAGAAACAAATGCACCCAAAAGTTGAAGTTCTCATTTGCAGTTCAAGAAAGTGTTATTTTATGCAACGTTGTAAGTTTAAAATTCAAAACAATCATAGAGCCGAAAACGCTTTTTTGACATTTTTGGCACTTTTGACTGACAAAATGATTTTTAGCAAAAAACGCACCCAAAAGTTGAAGTTCTCATTTGATGTTCAAGAAATTGTTATTTTATGCCACATTGTAAGTTTAAAATTCAAAACAGTCATAGAGCCGAAAACGCTTTTTTGACACTTTTGGCACTTTTGACTGACAAAATGATTTTTTAGCAAAAAACGCACCCAAAAGTTGAAGTTCTCATTTGATGTTCAAGAAATTGTTATTTTATGCCACATTGTAAGTTTAAAATTCAAAACAGTCATAGAGCCGAAAACGCTTTTTTGACACTTTTGGTACTTTTGACTGACAAAATGATTTTTTTTAGCAACAAATGCACCCAAAAGTTGAAGTTCTCATTTGATGTTCAAGAAAGTTTTATTTTTTCTCATGTTGTCAGTTGAAACTTCAAACCAGTAATAGTTAGAGCCGAAAACACTTTTTTGACACTTTTGAGTGACAAAATGATTTTTTTTAGAAACAAATGAACCCAAAAGTTGAAGTTCTCATTTGATGTTCAAGAAAGTTTTATTTTTTCTCATGTTGTCAGTTGAAACTTCAAACCAGTAATAGTTAGAGCCGAAAACACTTTTTTGACACTTTTGGCACTTTTGACTGACAAAATGATTTTTTTTAGAAAAAAATGCACCCAAAAGTTGAAGTTCTCATTTGCAGTTCAAGAAAGTGTTATTTTATGCAACGTTGTAAGTTTAAAATTCAAAACAGTCATAGAGCCGAAAACGCTTTTTTGAGATTTTTGGCACTTTTGACTGACAAAATGATTTTTTAGCAAAAAACGCACCCAAAAGTCAAAGTTCTCATTGGCAGTTCAAGAAAGTGTTATTTTATGCAACGTTGTAAGTTTAAAATTCAAAACAGTCATAGAGCCGAAAACGCTTTTTTGACATTTTTGGCACTTTTGACTGACAAAATGATTTTTTAGCAAAAAACGCACCCAAAAGTTGAAGTTCTCATTTGATGTTCAAGAAATTGTTATTTTATGCCACATTGTAAGTTTAAAATTCAAAACAGTCATAGAGCCGAAAACGCTTTTTTGACACTTTTGGTACTTTTGACTGACAAAATGATTTTTTTTAGCAACAAATGCACCCAAAAGTTGAAGTTTTCATTTGATGTTCAAGAAAGTTTTATTTTTTCTCATGTTGTCAGTTGAAACTTCAAACCAGTAATAGTTAGAGCCGAAAAATCTTTTTTGACACTTTTGGCACTTTTGACTGACAAAATGATTTTTTTTAGAAACAAATGCACCCAAAAGTTGAAGTTCTCATTTGCAGTTCAAGAAAGTGTAATTTTATGCAACGTTGTAAGTTTAAAATTCAAAACAGTCATAGAGCCGAAAACGCTTTTTTGACATTTTTGGCACTTTTGACTGACAAAATGATTTTTTAGCAAAAAACGCACCCAAAAGTTGAAGTTCTCATTTGATGTTCAAGAAATTGTTATTTTATGCCACATTGTAAGTTTAAAATTCAAAACAGTCATAGAGCCGAAAACGCTTTTTTGACACTTTTGGTATTTTTGACTGACAAAATGATTTGTTTTAGCAACAAATGCACCCAAAAGTTGAAGTTCTCATTTGATGTTCAAGAAAGTTTTATTTTTTCTCATGTTGTCAGTTGAAACTTCAAACCAGTAATAGTTAGAGCCGAAAACACTTTTTTGACACTTTTGACTGACAAAATGATTTTTTTTAGAAACAAATGCACCCAAAAGTTGAAGTTCTCATTTGCAGTTCAAGAAAGTGTTATTTTATGCACCGTTGTAAGTTTAAAATTCAAAACAATCATAGAGCCGAAAACGCTTTTTTGACATTTTTGGCACTTTTGACTGACAAAATGATTTTTTAGCAAAAAACGCACCCAAAAGTTGAAATTCTCATTTGATGTTCAAGAAATTGTTATTTTATGCCACATTGTAAGTTTAAAATTCAAAACAGTCATAGAGCCGAAAACGCTTTTTTGACACTTTTGGTACTTTTGACTGACAAAATGATTTTTTTTAGCAACAAATGCACCCAAAAGTTGAAGTTCTCATTTGATGTTCAAGAAAGTTTTATTTTTTCTCATGTTGTCAGTTGAAATTTCAAACCAGTAATAGTTAGAGCCGAAAACACTTTTTTGACATTTTTGACACTTTTGACTGACAAAATGATTTTTTTTAGAAACAAATGCACCCAAAAGTTGAAGTTCTCATTTGCAGTTCAAGAAAGTGTTATTTTATGCAACGTTGTAAGTTTAAAATTCAAAACAATCATAGAGCCGAAAACGCTTTTTTGACATTTTTGGCACTTTTGACTGACAAAATGATTTTTAGCAAAAAACGCACCCAAAAGTTGAAGTTCTCATTTGATGTTCAAGAAATTGTTATTTTATGCCACATTGTAAGTTTAAAATTCAAAACAGTCATAGAGCCGAAAACGCTTTTTTGACACTTTTGGCACTTTTGACTGACAAAATGATTTTTTAGCAAAAAACGCACCCAAAAGTTGAAGTTCTCATTTGATGTTCAAGAAATTGTTATTTTATGCCACATTGTAAGTTTAAAATTCAAAACAGTCATAGAGCCGAAAACGCTTTTTTGACACTTTTGGTACTTTTGACTGACAAAATGATTTTTTTTAGCAACAAATGCACCCAAAAGTTGAAGTTCTCATTTGATGTTCAAGAAAGTTTTATTTTTTCTCATGTTGTCAGTTGAAACTTCAAACCAGTAATAGTTAGAGCCGAAAACACTTTTTTGACACTTTTGGCACTTTTGACTGACAAAATGATTTTTTTAGAAACAAATGCACCCAAAAGTTGAAGTTCTCATTTGATGTTCAAGAAAGTTTTATTGTTTCTCATGTTGTCAGTTGAAACTTCAAACCAGTAATAGTAAGAGCCGAAAACACTTTTTTGACACTTTTGGCAATTTTGACTGACAAAATGATTTTTTTTAGAAACAAATGCACCCAAAAGTTGAAGTTCTCATTTGCAGTTCAAGAAAGTGTTATTTTATGCAACGTTGTAAGTTTAAAATTCAAAACAATCATAGAGCCGAAAACGCTTTTTTGACATTTTTGGCACTTTTGACTGACAAAATGATTTTTAGCAAAAAACGCACCCAAAAGTTGAAGTTCTCATTTGATGTTCAAGAAAGTGTTATTTTATGCCACATTGTAAGTTTAAAATTCAAAACAGTCATACAGCCGAAAACGCTTTTTTGACACTTTTGGTACTTTTGACTGACAAAATGATTTTTTTAGCAACAAATGCACCCAAAAGTTGAAGTTCTCATTTGATGTTCAAGAAAGTTTTATTTTTTCTCATGTTGTCAGTTGAAATTTCAAACCAGTAATAGTTAGAGCCGAAAACACTTTTTTGACACTTTTGAGTGACAAAATGATTTTTTTTAGAAACAAATGAACCCAAAAGTTGAAGTTCTCATTTGATGTTCAAGAAAGTTTTATTTTTTCTCATGTTGTCAGTTGAAACTTTAAACCAGTAATAGTTAGAGCCGAAAACACTTTTTTGACACTTTTGGCACTTTTGACTGACAAAATGATTTTTTTTAGAAACAAATGCACCCAAAAGTTGAAGTTCTCATTTGCAGTTCAAGAAAGTGTTATTTTATGCAACGTTGTAAGTTTAAAATTCAAAACAGTCATAGAGCCGAAAACGCTTTTTTGACATTTTTGGCACTTTTGACTGACAAAATGATTTTTTTGGCAAAAAACGCACCCAAAAGTCAAAGTTCTCATTGGCAGTTCAAGAAAGTGTTATTTTATGCAACGTTGTAAGTTTAAAATTCAAAACAGTCATAGAGCCGAAAACGCTTTTTTGACATTTTTGGCACTTTTGACTGACAAAATGATTTTTTAGCAAAAAACGCACCCAAAAGTTGAAGTTCTCATTTGATGTTCAAGAAATTGTTATTTTATGCCACATTGTAAGTTTAAAATTCAAAACAGTCATAGAGCCGAAAACGCTTTTTTGACACTTTTGGCACTTTTGACTGACAAAATGATTTTTTAGCAAAAAACGCACCCAAAAGTTGAAGTTCTCATTTGATGTTCAAGAAATTGTTATTTTATGCCACATTGTAAGTTTAAAATTCAAAACAGTCATAGAGCCGAAAACGCTTTTTTTGACACTTTTGGTACTTTTGACTGACAAAATGATTTTTTTTAGCAACAAATGCACCCAAAAGTTGAAGTTCTCATTTGATGTTCAAGAAAGTTTTATTTTTTCTCATGTTGTCAGTTGAAACTTCAAACCAGTAATAGTAAGAGCCGAAAACACTTTTTTGACACTTTTGACTGACAAAATGATTTTTTTTAGAAACAAATGCACCCAAAAGTTGAAGTTCTCATTTGCAGTTCAAGAAAGTGTTATTTTATGCAACGTTGTAAGTTTAAAATTCAAAACAGTCATAGAGCCGAAAACGCTTTTTTGACATTTTTGGCACTTTTGACTGACAAAATGATTTTTTAGCAAAAAACGCACCCAAAAGTTGAAGTTCTCATTTGATGTTCAAGAAATTGTTATTTTATGCCACATTGTAAGTTTAAAATTCAAAACAGTCATAGAGCCGAAAACGCTTTTTTGACACTTTTGGTATTTTTGACTGACAAAATGATTTGTTTTAGCAACAAATGCACCCAAAAGTTGAAGTTCTCATTTGATGTTCAAGAAAGTTTTATTTTTTCTCATGTTGTCAGTTGAAACTTCAAACCAGTAATAGTTAGAGCCGAAAACACTTTTTTGACACTTTTGACTGACAAAATGATTTTTTTTAGAAACAAATGCACCCAAAAGTTGAAGTTCTCATTTGCAGTTCAAGAAAGTGTTATTTTATGCACCGTTGTAAGTTTAAAATTCAAAACAATCATAGAGCCGAAAACGCTTTTTTGACATTTTTGGCACTTTTGACTGACAAAATGATTTTTAGCAAAAAACGCACCCAAAAGTTGAAGTTCTCATTTGATGTTCAAGAAATTGTTATTTTATGCCACATTGTAAGTTTAAAATTCAAAACAGTCATAGAGCCGAAAACGCTTTTTTGACACTTTTGGCACTTTTGACTGACAAAATGATTTTTAGCAAAAAACGCACCCAATAGTTGAAGTTCTCATTTGATGTTCAAGAAATTGTTATTTTATGCCACATTGTAAGTTTAAAATTCAAAACAGTCATAGAGCCGAAAACGCTTTTTTGACACTTTTGGCACTTTTGACTGACAAAATGATTTTTTAGCAAAAAACGCACCCAAAAGTTGAAGTTCTCATTTGATGTTCAAGAAATTGTTATTTTATGCCACATTGTAAGTTTAAAATTCAAAACAGTCATAGAGCCGAAAACGCTTTTTTGACACTTTTGGTACTTTTGACTGACAAAATGATTTTTTTTAGCAACAAATGCACCCAAAAGTTGAAGTTCTCATTTGATGTTCAAGAAAGTTTTATTTTTTCTCATGTTGTCAGTTGAAACTTCAAACCAGTAATAGTTAGAGCCGAAAACACTTTTTTGACACTTTTGAGTGACAAAATGATTTTTTTTAGAAACAAATGAACCCAAAAGTTGAAGTTCTCATTTGATGTTCAAGAAAGTTTTATTTTTTCTCATGTTGTCAGTTGAATCTTCAAACCAGTAATAGTTAGAGCCGAAAACACTTTTTTGACACTTTTGGCACTTTTGACTGACAAAATGATTTTTTTTAGAAAAAAATGCACCCAAAAGTTGAAGTTCTCATTTGCAGTTCAAGAAAGTGTTATTTTATGCAACGTTGTAAGTTTAAAATTCAAAACAGTCATAGAGCCGAAAACGCTTTTTTGACATTTTTGGCACTTTTGACTGACAAAATGATTTTTTAGCAAAAAACGCACCCAAAAGTCAAAGTTCTCATTGGCAGTTCAAGAAAGTGTTATTTTATGCAACGTTGTAAGTTTAAAATTCAAAACAGTCATAGAGCCGAAAACGCTTTTTTGACATTTTTGGCACTTTTGACTGACAAAATGATTTTTTAGCAAAAAACGCACCCAAAAGTTGAAGTTCTCATTTGATGTTCAAGAAATTGTTATTTTATGCCACATTGTAAGTTTAAAATTCAAAACAGTCATAGAGCCGAAAACGCTTTTTTGACACTTTTGGTACTTTTGACTGACAAAATGATTTTTTTTAGCAACAAATGCACCCAAAAGTTGAAGTTCTCATTTGATGTTCAAGAAAGTTTTATTTTTTCTCATGTTGTCAGTTGAAATTTCAAACCAGTAATAGTTAGAGCCGAAAACACTTTTTTGACACTTTTGGCACTTTTGAGTGACAAAATGATTTTTTTTAGAAACAAATGCACCCAAAAGTTGAAGTTCTCATTTGATGTTCAAGAAAGTTTTATTTTTTCTCATGTTGTCAGTTGAAACTTCAAACCAGTAATAGTTAGAGCCGAAAAATCTTTTTTGACACTTTTGGCACTTTTGACTGACAAAATGATTTTTTTTAGAAACAAATGCACCCAAAAGTTGAAGTTCTCATTTGCAGTTCAAGAAAGTGTTATTTTATGCAACGTTGTAAGTTTAAAATTCAAAACAGTCATAGAGCCGAAAACGCTTTTTTGACATTTTTGGCACTTTTGACTGACAAAATGATTTTTTAGCAAAAAACGCACCCAAAAGTTGAAGTTCTCATTTGATGTTCAAGAAAGTGTTATTTTATGCCACTTTGTAAGTTTAAAATTCAAAACAGTCATAGAGCCGAAAACGCTTTTTTGACACTTTTGGCACTTTTGACTGACAAAATGATTTTTTAGCAAAAAACGCACCCAAAAGTCAAAGTTCTTATTTGCAGGTCAAGAAAGTGTTATTTTATGCAACGTTGTAAGTTTAAAATTCAAAACAGTCATAGAGCCGAAAACGCTTTTTTAACATTTTTGGCACTTTTGACTCACAAAATGATTTTTTAGCAAAAAACGCACCCAAAAGTTGAAGTTCTCATTTGATGTTCAAGAAAGTGTTATTTTATGCCACATTGTAAGTTTAAAATTCAAAACAGTCATAGAGCCGAAAACGCTTTTTTGACACTTTTGGTACTTTTGACTGACAAAATGATTTGTTTTAGCAACAAATGCACCCAAAAGTTGAAGTTCTCATTTGATGTTCAAGAAAGTTTTATTTTTTCTCATGTTGTCAGTTGAAACTTCAAACCAGTAATAGTTAGAGCCGAAAACACTTTTTTGACACTTTTGAGTGACAAAATGATTTTTTTTAGAAACAAATGAACCCAAAAGTTGAACTTCTCATTTGATGTTCAAGAAAGTTTTATTTTTTCTCATGTTGTCAGTTGAAACTTCAAACCAGTAATAGTTAGAGCCGAAAACACTTTTTTGACACTTTTGGCACTTTTGACTGACAAAATGATTTTTTTTAGAAAAAAATGCACCCAAAAGTTGAAGTTCTCATTTGCAGTTCAAGAAAGTGTTATTTTATGCAACGTTGTAAGTTTAAAATTCAAAACAGTCATAGAGCCGAAAACGCTTTTTTGAGATTTTTGGCACTTTTGACTGACAAAATGATTTTTTAGCAAAAAACGCACCCAAAAGTCAAAGTTCTCATTGGCAGTTCAAGAAAGTGTTATTTTATGCAACGTTGTAAGTTTAAAATTCAAAACAGTCATAGAGCCGAAAACGCTTTTTTGACATTTTTGGCACTTTTGACTGACAAAATGATTTTTTAGCAAAAAACGCACCCAAAAGTTGAAGTTCTCATTTGATGTTCAAGAAATTGTTATTTTATGCCACATTGTAAGTTTAAAATTCAAAACAGTCATAGAGCCGAAAACGCTTTTTTGACACTTTTGGTACTTTTGACTGACAAAATGATTTTTTTTAGCAACAAATGCACCCAAAAGTTGAAGTTCTCATTTGATGTTCAAGAAAGTTTTATTTTTTCTCATGTTGTCAGTTGAAATTTCAAACCAGTAATAGTTAGAGCCGAAAACACTTTTTTGACACTTTTGGCACTTTTGAGTGACAAAATGATTTTTTTTAGAAACAAATGCAGCCAAAAGTTGAAGTTCTCATTTGATGTTCAAGAAAGTTTTATTTTTTCTCATGTTGTCAGTTGAAACTTCAAACCAGTAATAGTTAGAGCCGAAAAATCTTTTTTGACACTTTTGGCACTTTTGAGTGACAAAATGATTTTTTTTAGAAACAAATGCACCCAAAAGTTGAAGTTCTCATTTGCAGTTCAAGAAAGTGTTATTTTATGCAACGTTGTAAGTTTAAAATTCAAAACAGTCATAGAGCCGAAAACGCTTTTTTGACATTTTTGGCACTTTTGACTGACAAAATGATTTTTTAGCAAAAAACGCACCCAAAAGTTGAAGTTCTCATTTGATGTTCAAGAAATTGTTATTTTATGCCACATTGTAAGTTTAAAATTCAAAACAGTCATAGAGCCGAAAACGCTTTTTTGAAACTTTTGGTATTTTTGACTGACAAAATGATTTGTTTTAGCAACAAATGCACCCAAAAGTTGAAGTTCTCATTTGATGTTCAAGAAAGTTTTATTTTTTCTCATGTTGTCAGTTGAAACTTCAAACCAGTAATAGTTAGAGCCGAAAACACTTTTTTGACACTTTTGACTGACAAAATGATTTTTTTTAGAAACAAATGCACCCAAAAGTTGAAGTTCTCATTTGCAGTTCAAGAAAGTGTTATTTTATGCACCGTTGTAAGTTTAAAATTCAAAACAATCATAGAGCCGAAAACGCTTTTTTGACATTTTTGGCACTTTTGACTGACAAAATGATTTTTAGTAAAAAACGCACCCAAAAGTTGAAGTTCTCATTTGATGTTCAAGAAATTGTTATTTTATGCCACATTGTAAGTTTAAAATTCAAAACAGTCATAGAGCCGAAAACGCTTTTTTGACACTTTTGGCACTTTTGACTGACAAAATGATTTTTTAGCAAAAAACGCACCCAAAAGTTGAAGTTCTCATTTGATGTTCAAGAAATTGTTATTTTATGCCACATTGTAAGTTTAAAATTCAAAACAGTCATAGAGCCGAAAACGCTTTTTTTGACACTTTTGGTACTTTTGACTGACAAAATGATTTTTTTTAGCAACAAATGCACCCAAAAGTTGAAGTTCTCATTTGATGTTCAAGAAAGTTTTATTTTTTCTCATGTTGTCAGTTGAAACTTCAAACCAGTAATAGTTAGAGCCGAAAACACTTTTTTGACACTTTTGACTGACAAAATGATTTTTTTTAGAAACAAATGCACCCAAAAGTTGAAGTTCTCATTTGCAGTTCAAGAAAGTGTTATTTTATGCAACGTTGTAAGTTTAAAATTCAAAACAATCATAGAGCCGAAAACGCTTTTTTGACATTTTTGGCACTTTTGACTGACAAAATGATTTTTAGCAAAAAACGCACCCAAAAGTTGAAGTTCTCATTTGATGTTCAAGAAATTGTTATTTTATGCCACATTGTAAGTTTAAAATTAAAAATACAGTCATAGAGCCGAAAACGCTTTTTTGACACTTTTGGCACTTTTGACTGACAAAATGATTTTTTAGCAAAAAACGCACCCAAAAGTTGAAGTTCTCATTTGATGTTCAAGAAATTGTTATTTTATGCCACATTGTAAGTTTAAAATTCAAAACAGTCATAGAGCCGAAAACGCTTTTTTGACACTTTTGGTACTTTTGACTGACAAAATGATTTTTTTTAGCAACAAATGCACCCAAAAGTTGAAGTTCTCATTTGATGTTCAAGAAAGTTTTATTTTTTCTCATGTTGTCAGTTGAAACTTCAAACCAGTAATAGTTAGAGCCGAAAACACTTTTTTGACACTTTTGGCACTTTTGACTGACAAAATGATTTTTTTTAGAAACAAATGCACCCAAAAGTTGAAGTTCTCATTTGATGTTCAAGAAAGTTTTATTTTTTCTCATGTTGTCAGTTGAAACTTCAAACCAGTAATAGTAAGAGCCGAAAACACTTTTTTGACACTTTTGGCACTTTTGACTGACAAAATGATTTTTTTTAGAAACAAATGCACCCAAAAGTTGAAGTTCTCATTTGCAGTTCAAGAAAGTGTTATTTTATGCAACGTTGTAAGTTTAAAATTCAAAACAATCATAGAGCAGAAAACGCTTTTTTGACATTTTTGGCACTTTTGACTGACAAAATGATTTTTAGCAAAAAACGCACCCAAAAGTTGAAGTTCTCATTTGATGTTCAAGAAAGTGTTATTTTATGCCACATTGTAAGTTTAAAATTCAAAACAGTCATACAGCCGAAAACGCTTTTTTGACACTTTTGGTACTTTTGACTGACAAAATGATTTTTTTTAGCAACAAATGCACCCAAAAGTTGAAGTTCTCATTTGATGTTCAAGAAAGTTTTATTTTTTCTCATGTTGTCAGTTGAAATTTCAAACCAGTAATAGTTAGAGCCGAAAACACTTTTTTGACACTTTTGAGTGACAAAATGATTTTTTTTAGAAACAAATGAACCCAAAAGTTGAAGTTCTCATTTGATGTTCAAGAAAGTTTTATTTTTTCTCATGTTGTCAGTTGAAACTTTAAACCAGTAATAGTTAGAGCCGAAAACACTTTTTTGACACTTTTGGCACTTTTGACTGACAAAATGATTTTTTTTAGAAACAAATGCACCCAAAAGTTGAAGTTCTCATTTGCAGTTCAAGAAAGTGTTATTTTATGCAACGTTGTAAGTTTAAAATTCAAAACAGTCATAGAGCCGAAAACGCTTTTTTGACATTTTTGGCACTTTTGACTGACAAAATGATTTTTTTGGCAAAAAACGCACCCAAAAGTTGAAGTTCTCATTTGATGTTCAAGAAATTGTTATTTTATGCCACATTGTAAGTTTAAAATTCAAAACAGTCATAGAGCCGAAAACGCTTTTTTGACACTTTTGGCACTTTTGACTGACAAAATGATTTTTTAGCAAAAAACGCACCCAAAAGTTGAAGTTCTCATTTGATGTTCAAGAAATTGTTATTTTATGCCACATTGTAAGTTTAAAATTCAAAACAGTCATAGAGCCGAAAACGCTTTTTTTGACACTTTTGGTACTTTTGACTGACAAAATGATTTTTTTTAGCAACAAATGCACCCAAAAGTTGAAGTTCTCATTTGATGTTCAAGAAAGTTTTATTTTTTCTCATGTTGTCAGTTGAAACTTCAAACCAGTAATAGTTAGAGCCGAAAACACTTTTTTGACACTTTTGACTGACAAAATGATTTTTTTTAGAAACAAATGCACCCAAAAGTTGAAGTTCTCATTTGCAGTTCAAGAAAGTGTTATTTTATGCAACGTTGTAAGTTTAAAATTCAAAACAATCATAGAGCCGAAAACGCTTTTTTGACATTTTTGGCACTTTTGACTGACAAAATGATTTTTAGCAAAAAACGCACCCAAAAGTTGAAGTTCTCATTTGATGTTCAAGAAATTGTTATTTTATGCCACATTGTAAGTTTAAAATTCAAAACAGTCATAGAGCCGAAAACGCTTTTTTGACACTTTTGGCACTTTTGACTGACAAAATGATTTTTTAGCAAAAAACGCACCCAAAAGTTGAAGTTCTCATTTGATGTTCAAGAAATTGTTATTTTATGCCACATTGTAAGTTTAAAATTCAAAACAGTCATAGAGCCGAAAACGCTTTTTTGACACTTTTGGTACTTTTGACTGACAAAATGATTTTTTTTAGCAACAAATGCACCCAAAAGTTGAAGTTCTCATTTGATGTTCAAGAAAGTTTTATTTTTTCTCATGTTGTCAGTTGAAACTTCAAACCAGTAATAGTTAGAGCCGAAAACACTTTTTTGACACTTTTGAGTGACAAAATGATTTTTTTTAGAAACAAATGAACCCAAAAGTTGAAGTTCTCATTTGATGTTCAAGAAAGTTTTATTTTTTCTCATGTTGTCAGTTGAAACTTCAAACCAGTAATAGTTAGAGCCGAAAACACTTTTTTGACACTTTTGGCACTTTTGACTGACAAAATGATTTTTTTTAGAAAAAAATGCACCCAAAAGTTGAAGTTCTCATTTGCAGTTCAAGAAAGTGTTATTTTATGCAACGTTGTAAGTTTAAAATTCAAAACAGTCATAGAGCCGAAAACGCTTTTTTGACATTTTTGGCACTTTTGACTGACAAAATGATTTTTAGCAAAAAACGCACCCAAAAGTTGAAGTTCTCATTTGATGTTCAAGAAATTGTTATTTTATGCCACATTGTAAGTTTAAAATTCAAAACAGTCATAGAGCCGAAAACGCTTTTTTGACACTTTTGGCACTTTTGACTGACAAAATGATTTTTAGCAAAAAACGCACCCAATAGTTGAAGTTCTCATTTGATGTTCAAGAAATTGTTATTTTATGCCACATTGTAAGTTTAAAATTCAAAACAGTCATAGAGCCGAAAACGCTTTTTTGACACTTTTGGCACTTTTGACTGACAAAATGATTTTTTTTAGAAACAAATGCACCCAAAAGTTGAAGTTCTCATTTGCAGTTCAAGAAAGTGTTATTTTATGCAACGTTGTAAGTTTAAAATTCAAAACAGTCATAGAGCCGAAAACGCTTTTTTGACATTTTTGGCACTTTTGACTGACAAAATGATTTTTTAGCAAAAAACGCACCCAAAAGTTGAAGTTCTCATTTGATGTTCAAGAAATTGTTATTTTATGCCACATTGTAAGTTTAAAATTCAAAACAGTCATAGAGCCGAAAACGCTTTTTTGAAACTTTTGGTATTTTTGACTGACAAAATGATTTGTTTTAGCAACAAATGCACCCAAAAGTTGAAGTTCTCATTTGATGTTCAAGAAAGTTTTATTTTTTCTCATGTTGTCAGTTGAAACTTCAAACCAGTAATAGTTAGAGCCGAAAACACTTTTTTGACACTTTTGACTGACAAAATGATTTTTTTTAGAAACAAATGCACCCAAAAGTTGAAGTTCTCATTTGCAGTTCAAGAAAGTGTTATTTTATGCACCGTTGTAAGTTTAAAATTCAAAACAATCATAGAGCCGAAAACGCTTTTTTGACATTTTTGGCACTTTTGACTGACAAAATGATTTTTAGTAAAAAACGCACCCAAAAGTTGAAGTTCTCATTTGATGTTCAAGAAATTGTTATTTTATGCCACATTGTAAGTTTAAAATTCAAAACAGTCATAGAGCCGAAAACGCTTTTTTGACACTTTTGGCACTTTTGACTGACAAAATGATTTTTTAGCAAAAAACGCACCCAAAAGTTGAAGTTCTCATTTGATGTTCAAGAAATTGTTATTTTATGCCACATTGTAAGTTTAAAATTCAAAACAGTCATAGAGCCGAAAACGCTTTTTTTGACACTTTTGGTACTTTTGACTGACAAAATGATTTTTTTTAGCAACAAATGCACCCAAAAGTTGAAGTTCTCATTTGATGTTCAAGAAAGTTTTATTTTTTCTCATGTTGTCAGTTGAAACTTCAAACCAGTAATAGTTAGAGCCGAAAACACTTTTTTGACACTTTTGACTGACAAAATGATTTTTTTTAGAAACAAATGCACCCAAAAGTTGAAGTTCTCATTTGCAGTTCAAGAAAGTGTTATTTTATGCAACGTTGTAAGTTTAAAATTCAAAACAATCATAGAGCCGAAAACGCTTTTTTGACATTTTTGGCACTTTTGACTGACAAAATGATTTTTAGCAAAAAACGCACCCAAAAGTTGAAGTTCTCATTTGATGTTCAAGAAATTGTTATTTTATGCCACATTGTAAGTTTAAAATTAAAAATACAGTCATAGAGCCGAAAACGCTTTTTTGACACTTTTGGCACTTTTGACTGACAAAATGATTTTTTAGCAAAAAACGCACCCAAAAGTTGAAGTTCTCATTTGATGTTCAAGAAATTGTTATTTTATGCCACATTGTAAGTTTAAAATTCAAAACAGTCATAGAGCCGAAAACGCTTTTTTGACACTTTTGGTACTTTTGACTGACAAAATGATTTTTTTTAGCAACAAATGCACCCAAAAGTTGAAGTTCTCATTTGATGTTCAAGAAAGTTTTATTTTTTCTCATGTTGTCAGTTGAAACTTCAAACCAGTAATAGTTAGAGCCGAAAACACTTTTTTGACACTTTTGGCACTTTTGACTGACAAAATGATTTTTTTTAGAAACAAATGCACCCAAAAGTTGAAGTTCTCATTTGATGTTCAAGAAAGTTTTATTTTTTCTCATGTTGTCAGTTGAAACTTCAAACCAGTAATAGTAAGAGCCGAAAACACTTTTTTGACACTTTTGGCACTTTTGACTGACAAAATGATTTTTTTTAGAAACAAATGCACCCAAAAGTTGAAGTTCTCATTTGCAGTTCAAGAAAGTGTTATTTTATGCAACGTTGTAAGTTTAAAATTCAAAACAATCATAGAGCAGAAAACGCTTTTTTGACATTTTTGGCACTTTTGACTGACAAAATGATTTTTAGCAAAAAACGCACCCAAAAGTTGAAGTTCTCATTTGATGTTCAAGAAAGTGTTATTTTATGCCACATTGTAAGTTTAAAATTCAAAACAGTCATACAGCCGAAAACGCTTTTTTGACACTTTTGGTACTTTTGACTGACAAAATGATTTTTTTTAGCAACAAATGCACCCAAAAGTTGAAGTTCTCATTTGATGTTCAAGAAAGTTTTATTTTTTCTCATGTTGTCAGTTGAAATTTCAAACCAGTAATAGTTAGAGCCGAAAACACTTTTTTGACACTTTTGAGTGACAAAATGATTTTTTTTAGAAACAAATGAACCCAAAAGTTGAAGTTCTCATTTGATGTTCAAGAAAGTTTTATTTTTTCTCATGTTGTCAGTTGAAACTTTAAACCAGTAATAGTTAGAGCCGAAAACACTTTTTTGACACTTTTGGCACTTTTGACTGACAAAATGATTTTTTTTAGAAACAAATGCACCCAAAAGTTGAAGTTCTCATTTGCAGTTCAAGAAAGTGTTATTTTATGCAACGTTGTAAGTTTAAAATTCAAAACAGTCATAGAGCCGAAAACGCTTTTTTGACATTTTTGGCACTTTTGACTGACAAAATGATTTTTTTGGCAAAAAACGCACCCAAAAGTTGAAGTTCTCATTTGATGTTCAAGAAATTGTTATTTTATGCCACATTGTAAGTTTAAAATTCAAAACAGTCATAGAGCCGAAAACGCTTTTTTGACACTTTTGGCACTTTTGACTGACAAAATGATTTTTTAGCAAAAAACGCACCCAAAAGTTGAAGTTCTCATTTGATGTTCAAGAAATTGTTATTTTATGCCACATTGTAAGTTTAAAATTCAAAACAGTCATAGAGCCGAAAACGCTTTTTTTGACACTTTTGGTACTTTTGACTGACAAAATGATTTTTTTTAGCAACAAATGCACCCAAAAGTTGAAGTTCTCATTTGATGTTCAAGAAAGTTTTATTTTTTCTCATGTTGTCAGTTGAAACTTCAAACCAGTAATAGTTAGAGCCGAAAACACTTTTTTGACACTTTTGACTGACAAAATGATTTTTTTTAGAAACAAATGCACCCAAAAGTTGAAGTTCTCATTTGCAGTTCAAGAAAGTGTTATTTTATGCAACGTTGTAAGTTTAAAATTCAAAACAATCATAGAGCCGAAAACGCTTTTTTGACATTTTTGGCACTTTTGACTGACAAAATGATTTTTAGCAAAAAACGCACCCAAAAGTTGAAGTTCTCATTTGATGTTCAAGAAATTGTTATTTTATGCCACATTGTAAGTTTAAAATTCAAAACAGTCATAGAGCCGAAAACGCTTTTTTGACACTTTTGGCACTTTTGACTGACAAAATGATTTTTTAGCAAAAAACGCACCCAAAAGTTGAAGTTCTCATTTGATGTTCAAGAAATTGTTATTTTATGCCACATTGTAAGTTTAAAATTCAAAACAGTCATAGAGCCGAAAACGCTTTTTTGACACTTTTGGTACTTTTGACTGACAAAATGATTTTTTTTAGCAACAAATGCACCCAAAAGTTGAAGTTCTCATTTGATGTTCAAGAAAGTTTTATTTTTTCTCATGTTGTCAGTTGAAACTTCAAACCAGTAATAGTTAGAGCCGAAAACACTTTTTTGACACTTTTGAGTGACAAAATGATTTTTTTTAGAAACAAATGAACCCAAAAGTTGAAGTTCTCATTTGATGTTCAAGAAAGTTTTATTTTTTCTCATGTTGTCAGTTGAAACTTCAAACCAGTAATAGTTAGAGCCGAAAACACTTTTTTGACACTTTTGGCACTTTTGACTGACAAAATGATTTTTTTTAGAAAAAAATGCACCCAAAAGTTGAAGTTCTCATTTGCAGTTCAAGAAAGTGTTATTTTATGCAACGTTGTAAGTTTAAAATTCAAAACAGTCATAGAGCCGAAAACGCTTTTTTGACATTTTTGGCACTTTTGACTGACAAAATGATTTTTTAGCAAAAAACGCACCCAAAAGTTGAAGTTCTCATTTGATGTTCAAGAAATTGTTATTTTATGCCACATTGTAAGTTTAAAATTCAAAACAGTCATAGAGCCGAAAACGCTTTTTTGACACTTTTGGTATTTTTGACTGACAAAATGATTTGTTTTAGCAACAAATGCACCCAAAAGTTGAAGTTCTTATTTGATGTTCAAGAAAGTTTTATTTTTTCTCATGTTGTCAGTTGAAACTTCAAACCAGTAATAGTTAGAGCCGAAAACACTTTTTTGACACTTTTGACTGACAAAATGATTTTTTTTAGAAACAAATGCACCCAAAAGTTGAAGTTCTCATTTGCAGTTCAAGAAAGTGTTATTTTATGCACCGTTGTAAGTTTAAAATTCAAAACAATCATAGAGCCGAAAACGCTTTTTTGACATTTTTGGCACTTTTGACTGACAAAATGATTTTTAGCAAAAAACGCACCCAAAAGTTGAAGTTCTCATTTGATGTTCAAGAAATTGTTATTTTATGCCACATTGTAAGTTTAAAATTCAAAACAGTCATAGAGCCGAAAACGCTTTTTTGACACTTTTGGCACTTTTGACTGACAAAATGATTTTTAGCAAAAAACGCACCCAATAGTTGAAGTTCTCATTTGATGTTCAAGAAATTGTTATTTTATGCCACATTGTAAGTTTAAAATTCAAAACAGTCATAGAGCCGAAAACGCTTTTTTGACACTTTTGGCACTTTTGACTGACAAAATGATTTTTTTTAGAAAAAAATGCACCCAAAAGTTGAAGTTCTCATTTGCAGTTCAAGAAAGTGTTATTTTATGCAACGTTGTAAGTTTAAAATTCAAAACAGTCATAGAGCCGAAAACGCTTTTTTGACATTTTTGGCACTTTTGACTGACAAAATGATTTTTTAGCAAAAAACGCACCCAAAAGTTGAAGTTCTCATTTGATGTTCAAGAAATTGTTATTTTATGCCACATTGTAAGTTTAAAATTCAAAACAGTCATAGAGCCGAAAACGCTTTTTTGACACTTTTGGTATTTTTGACTGACAAAATGATTTGTTTTAGCAACAAATGCACCCAAAAGTTGAAGTTCTTATTTGATGTTCAAGAAAGTTTTATTTTTTCTCATGTTGTCAGTTGAAACTTCAAACCAGTAATAGTTAGAGCCGAAAACACTTTTTTGACACTTTTGACTGACAAAATGATTTTTTTTAGAAACAAATGCACCCAAAAGTTGAAGTTCTCATTTGCAGTTCAAGAAAGTGTTATTTTATGCACCGTTGTAAGTTTAAAATTCAAAACAATCATAGAGCCGAAAACGCTTTTTTGACATTTTTGGCACTTTTGACTGACAAAATGATTTTTAGCAAAAAACGCACCCAAAAGTTGAAGTTCTCATTTGATGTTCAAGAAATTGTTATTTTATGCCACATTGTAAGTTTAAAATTCAAAACAGTCATAGAGCCGAAAACGCTTTTTTGACACTTTTGGCACTTTTGACTGACAAAATGATTTTTAGCAAAAAACGCACCCAATAGTTGAAGTTCTCATTTGATGTTCAAGAAATTGTTATTTTATGCCACATTGTAAGTTTAAAATTCAAAACAGTCATAGAGCCGAAAACGCTTTTTTGACACTTTTGGCACTTTTGACTGACAAAATGATTTTTTAGCAAAAAACGCACCCAAAAGTTGAAGTTCTCATTTGATGTTCAAGAAATTGTTATTTTATGCCACATTGTAAGTTTAAAATTCAAAACAGTCATAGAGCCGAAAACGCTTTTTTGACACTTTTGGTACTTTTGACTGACAAAATGATTTTTTTTAGCAACAAATGCACCCAAAAGTTGAAGTTCTCATTTGATGTTCAAGAAAGTTTTATTTTTTCTCATGTTGTCAGTTGAAACTTCAAACCAGTAATAGTTAGAGCCGAAAACACTTTTTTGACACTTTTGAGTGACAAAATGATTTTTTTTAGAAACAAATGAACCCAAAAGTTGAAGTTCTCATTTGATGTTCAAGAAAGTTTTATTTTTTCTCATGTTGTCAGTTGAATCTTCAAACCAGTAATAGTTAGAGCCGAAAACACTTTTTTGACACTTTTGGCACTTTTGACTGACAAAATGATTTTTTTTAGAAAAAAATGCACCCAAAAGTTGAAGTTCTCATTTGCAGTTCAAGAAAGTGTTATTTTATGCAACGTTGTAAGTTTAAAATTCAAAACAGTCATAGAGCCGAAAACGCTTTTTTGACATTTTTGGCACTTTTGACTGACAAAATGATTTTTTAGCAAAAAACGCACCCAAAAGTCAAAGTTCTCATTGGCAGTTCAAGAAAGTGTTATTTTATGCAACGTTGTAAGTTTAAAATTCAAAACAGTCATAGAGCCGAAAACGCTTTTTTGACATTTTTGGCACTTTTGACTGACAAAATGATTTTTTAGCAAAAAACGCACCCAAAAGTTGAAGTTCTCATTTGATGTTCAAGAAATTGTTATTTTATGCCACATTGTAAGTTTAAAATTCAAAACAGTCATAGAGCCGAAAACGCTTTTTTGACACTTTTGGTACTTTTGACTGACAAAATGATTTTTTTTAGCAACAAATGCACCCAAAAGTTGAAGTTCTCATTTGATGTTCAAGAAAGTTTTATTTTTTCTCATGTTGTCAGTTGAAATTTCAAACCAGTAATAGTTAGAGCCGAAAACACTTTTTTGACACTTTTGGCACTTTTGAGTGACAAAATGATTTTTTTTAGAAACAAATGCACCCAAAAGTTGAAGTTCTCATTTGATGTTCAAGAAAGTTTTATTTTTTCTCATGTTGTCAGTTGAAACTTCAAACCAGTAAAAGTTAGAGCCGAAAACACTTTTTTGACACTTTTGGCACTTTTGACTGACAAAATGATTTTTTTTAGAAACAAATGCACCCAAAAGTTGAAGTTCTCATTTGCAGTTCAAGAAAGTGTTATTTTATGCAACGTTGTAAGTTTAAAATTCAAAACAGTCATAGAGCCGAAAACGCTTTTTTGACATTTTTGGCACTTTTGACTGACAAAATGATTTTTTTGGCAAAAAACGCACCCAAAAGTCAAAGTTCTCATTGGCAGTTCAAGAAAGTGTTATTTTATGCCACATTGTAAGTTTAAAATTCAAAACAGTCATAGAGCCGAAAACGCTTTTTTGACATTTTTGGCACTTTTGACTGACAAAATGATTTTTTAGCAAAAAACGCACCCAAAAGTTGAAGTTCTCATTTGATGTTCAAGAAATTGTTATTTTATGCCACATTGTAAGTTTAAAATTCAAAACAGTCATAGAGCCGAAAACGCTTTTTTGACACTTTTGGCACTTTTGACTGACAAAATGATTTTTTAGCAAAAAACGCACCCAAAAGTTGAAGTTCTCATTTGATGTTCAAGAAATTGTTATTTTATGCCACATTGTAAGTTTAAAATTCAAAACAGTCATAGAGCCGAAAACGCTTTTTTTGACACTTTTGGTACTTTTGACTGACAAAATGATTTTTTTTAGCAACAAATGCACCCAAAAGTTGAAGTTCTCATTTGATGTTCAAGAAAGTTTTATTTTTTCTCATGTTGTCAGTTGAAACTTCAAACCAGTAATAGTTAGAGCCGAAAACACTTTTTTGACACTTTTGACTGACAAAATGATTTTTTTTAGAAACAAATGCACCCAAAAGTTGAAGTTCTCATTTGCAGTTCAAGAAAGTGTTATTTTATGCAACGTTGTAAGTTTAAAATTCAAAACAGTCATAGAGCCGAAAACGCTTTTTTGACATTTTTGGCACTTTTGACTGACAAAATGATTTTTTTGGCAAAAAACGCACCCAAAAGTCAAAGTTCTCATTGGCAGTTCAAGAAAGTGTTATTTTATGCCACATTGTAAGTTTAAAATTCAAAACAGTCATAGAGCCGAAAACGCTTTTTTGACATTTTTGGCACTTTTGACTGACAAAATGATTTTTTAGCAAAAAACGCACCCAAAAGTTGAAGTTCTCATTTGATGTTCAAGAAATTGTTATTTTATGCCACATTGTAAGTTTAAAATTCAAAACAGTCATAGAGCCGAAAACGCTTTTTTGACACTTTTGGCACTTTTGACTGACAAAATGATTTTTTAGCAAAAAACGCACCCAAAAGTTGAAGTTCTCATTTGATGTTCAAGAAATTGTTATTTTATGCCACATTGTAAGTTTAAAATTCAAAACAGTCATAGAGCCGAAAACGCTTTTTTTGACACTTTTGGTACTTTTGACTGACAAAATGATTTTTTTTAGCAACAAATGCACCCAAAAGTTGAAGTTCTCATTTGATGTTCAAGAAAGTTTTATTTTTTCTCATGTTGTCAGTTGAAACTTCAAACCAGTAATAGTTAGAGCCGAAAACACTTTTTTGACACTTTTGACTGACAAAATGATTTTTTTTAGAAACAAATGCACCCAAAAGTTGAAGTTCTCATTTGCAGTTCAAGAAAGTGTTATTTTATGCAACGTTGTAAGTTTAAAATTCAAAACAATCATAGAGCCGAAAACGCTTTTTTGACATTTTTGGCACTTTTGACTGACAAAATGATTTTTAGCAAAAAACGCACCCAAAAGTTGAAGTTCTCATTTGATGTTCAAGAAATTGTTATTTTATGCCACATTGTAAGTTTAAAATTCAAAACAGTCATAGAGCCGAAAACGCTTTTTTGACACTTTTGGCACTTTTGACTGACAAAATGATTTTTTAGCAAAAAACGCACCCAAAAGTTGAAGTTCTCATTTGATGTTCAAGAAATTGTTATTTTATGCCACATTGTAAGTTTAAAATTCAAAACAGTCATAGAGCCGAAAACGCTTTTTTGACACTTTTGGTACTTTTGACTGACAAAATGATTTTTTTTAGCAACAAATGCACCCAAAAGTTGAAGTTCTCATTTGATGTTCAAGAAAGTTTTATTTTTTCTCATGTTGTCAGTTGAAACTTCAAACCAGTAATAGTTAGAGCCGAAAACACTTTTTTGACACTTTTGAGTGACAAAATGATTTTTTTTAGAAACAAATGAACCCAAAAGTTGAAGTTCTCATTTGATGTTCAAGAAAGTTTTATTTTTTCTCATGTTGTCAGTTGAAACTTCAAACCAGTAATAGTTAGAGCCGAAAACACTTTTTTGACACTTTTGGCACTTTTGACTGACAAAATGATTTTTTTTAGAAAAAAATGCACCCAAAAGTTGAAGTTCTCATTTGCAGTTCAAGAAAGTGTTATTTTATGCAACGTTGTAAGTTTAAAATTCAAAACAATCATAGAGCCGAAAACGCTTTTTTGACATTTTTGGCACTTTTGACTGACAAAATGATTTTTAGCAAAAAACGCACCCAAAAGTTGAAGTTCTCATTTGATGTTCAAGAAATTGTTATTTTATGCCACATTGTAAGTTTAAAATTCAAAACAGTCATAGAGCCGAAAACGCTTTTTTGACACTTTTGGCACTTTTGACTGACAAAATGATTTTTAGCAAAAAACGCACCCAATAGTTGAAGTTCTCATTTGATGTTCAAGAAATTGTTATTTTATGCCACATTGTAAGTTTAAAATTCAAAACAGTCATAGAGCCGAAAACGCTTTTTTGACACTTTTGGCACTTTTGACTGACAAAATGATTTTTTAGCAAAAAACGCACCCAAAAGTTGAAGTTCTCATTTGATGTTCAAGAAATTGTTATTTTATGCCACATTGTAAGTTTAAAATTCAAAACAGTCATAGAGCCGAAAACGCTTTTTTGACACTTTTGGTACTTTTGACTGACAAAATGATTTTTTTTAGCAACAAATGCACCCAAAAGTTGAAGTTCTCATTTGATGTTCAAGAAAGTTTTATTTTTTCTCATGTTGTCAGTTGAAACTTCAAACCAGTAATAGTTAGAGCCGAAAACACTTTTTTGACACTTTTGAGTGACAAAATGATTTTTTTTAGAAACAAATGAACCCAAAAGTTGAAGTTCTCATTTGATGTTCAAGAAAGTTTTATTTTTTCTCATGTTGTCAGTTGAATCTTCAAACCAGTAATAGTTAGAGCCGAAAACACTTTTTTGACACTTTTGGCACTTTTGACTGACAAAATGATTTTTTTTAGAAAAAAATGCACCCAAAAGTTGAAGTTCTCATTTGCAGTTCAAGAAAGTGTTATTTTATGCAACGTTGTAAGTTTAAAATTCAAAACAGTCATAGAGCCGAAAACGCTTTTTTGACATTTTTGGCACTTTTGACTGACAAAATGATTTTTTAGCAAAAAACGCACCCAAAAGTCAAAGTTCTCATTGGCAGTTCAAGAAAGTGTTATTTTATGCAACGTTGTAAGTTTAAAATTCAAAACAGTCATAGAGCCGAAAACGCTTTTTTGACATTTTTGGCACTTTTGACTGACAAAATGATTTTTTAGCAAAAAACGCACCCAAAAGTTGAAGTTCTCATTTGATGTTCAAGAAATTGTTATTTTATGCCACATTGTAAGTTTAAAATTCAAAACAGTCATAGAGCCGAAAACGCTTTTTTGACACTTTTGGTACTTTTGACTGACAAAATGATTTTTTTTAGCAACAAATGCACCCAAAAGTTGAAGTTCTCATTTGATGTTCAAGAAAGTTTTATTTTTTCTCATGTTGTCAGTTGAAATTTCAAACCAGTAATAGTTAGAGCCGAAAACACTTTTTTGACACTTTTGGCACTTTTGAGTGACAAAATGATTTTTTTTAGAAACAAATGCACCCAAAAGTTGAAGTTCTCATTTGATGTTCAAGAAAGTTTTATTTTTTCTCATGTTGTCAGTTGAAACTTCAAACCAGTAATAGTTAGAGCCGAAAACACTTTTTTGACACTTTTGGCACTTTTGACTGACAAAATGATTTTTTTTAGAAACAAATGCACCCAAAAGTTGAAGTTCTCATTTGCAGTTCAAGAAAGTGTTATTTTATGCAACGTTGTAAGTTTAAAATTCAAAACAGTCATAGAGCCGAAAACGCTTTTTTGACATTTTTGGCACTTTTGACTGACAAAATGATTTTTTTGGCAAAAAACGCACCCAAAAGTCAAAGTTCTCATTGGCAGTTCAAGAAAGTGTTATTTTATGCCACATTGTAAGTTTAAAATTCAAAACAGTCATAGAGCCGAAAACGCTTTTTTGACATTTTTGGCACTTTTGACTGACAAAATGATTTTTTAGCAAAAAACGCACCCAAAAGTTGAAGTTCTCATTTGATGTTCAAGAAATTGTTATTTTATGCCACATTGTAAGTTTAAAATTCAAAACAGTCATAGAGCCGAAAACGCTTTTTTGACACTTTTGGCACTTTTGACTGACAAAATGATTTTTTAGCAAAAAACGCACCCAAAAGTTGAAGTTCTCATTTGATGTTCAAGAAATTGTTATTTTATGCCACATTGTAAGTTTAAAATTCAAAACAGTCATAGAGCCGAAAACGCTTTTTTTGACACTTTTGGTACTTTTGACTGACAAAATGATTTTTTTTAGCAACAAATGCACCCAAAAGTTGAAGTTCTCATTTGATGTTCAAGAAAGTTTTATTTTTTCTCATGTTGTCAGTTGAAACTTCAAACCAGTAATAGTTAGAGCCGAAAACACTTTTTTGACACTTTTGACTGACAAAATGATTTTTTTTAGAAACAAATGCACCCAAAAGTTGAAGTTCTCATTTGCAGTTCAAGAAAGTGTTATTTTATGCAACGTTGTAAGTTTAAAATTCAAAACAGTCATAGAGCCGAAAACGCTTTTTTGACATTTTTGGCACTTTTGACTGACAAAATGATTTTTTTGGCAAAAAACGCACCCAAAAGTCAAAGTTCTCATTGGCAGTTCAAGAAAGTGTTATTTTATGCCACATTGTAAGTTTAAAATTCAAAACAGTCATAGAGCCGAAAACGCTTTTTTGACATTTTTGGCACTTTTGACTGACAAAATGATTTTTTAGCAAAAAACGCACCCAAAAGTTGAAGTTCTCATTTGATGTTCAAGAAATTGTTATTTTATGCCACATTGTAAGTTTAAAATTCAAAACAGTCATAGAGCCGAAAACGCTTTTTTGACACTTTTGGCACTTTTGACTGACAAAATGATTTTTTAGCAAAAAACGCACCCAAAAGTTGAAGTTCTCATTTGATGTTCAAGAAATTGTTATTTTATGCCACATTGTAAGTTTAAAATTCAAAACAGTCATAGAGCCGAAAACGCTTTTTTTGACACTTTTGGTACTTTTGACTGACAAAATGATTTTTTTTAGCAACAAATGCACCCAAAAGTTGAAGTTCTCATTTGATGTTCAAGAAAGTTTTATTTTTTCTCATGTTGTCAGTTGAAACTTCAAACCAGTAATAGTTAGAGCCGAAAACACTTTTTTGACACTTTTGACTGACAAAATGATTTTTTTTAGAAACAAATGCACCCAAAAGTTGAAGTTCTCATTTGCAGTTCAAGAAAGTGTTATTTTATGCAACGTTGTAAGTTTAAAATTCAAAACAATCATAGAGCCGAAAACGCTTTTTTGACATTTTTGGCACTTTTGACTGACAAAATGATTTTTAGCAAAAAACGCACCCAAAAGTTGAAGTTCTCATTTGATGTTCAAGAAATTGTTATTTTATGCCACATTGTAAGTTTAAAATTCAAAACAGTCATAGAGCCGAAAACGCTTTTTTGACACTTTTGGCACTTTTGACTGACAAAATGATTTTTTAGCAAAAAACGCACCCAAAAGTTGAAGTTCTCATTTGATGTTCAAGAAATTGTTATTTTATGCCACATTGTAAGTTTAAAATTCAAAACAGTCATAGAGCCGAAAACGCTTTTTTGACACTTTTGGTACTTTTGACTGACAAAATGATTTTTTTTAGCAACAAATGCACCCAAAAGTTGAAGTTCTCATTTGATGTTCAAGAAAGTTTTATTTTTTCTCATGTTGTCAGTTGAAACTTCAAACCAGTAATAGTTAGAGCCGAAAACACTTTTTTGACACTTTTGAGTGACAAAATGATTTTTTTTAGAAACAAATGAACCCAAAAGTTGAAGTTCTCATTTGATGTTCAAGAAAGTTTTATTTTTTCTCATGTTGTCAGTTGAAACTTCAAACCAGTAATAGTTAGAGCCGAAAACACTTTTTTGACACTTTTGGCACTTTTGACTGACAAAATGATTTTTTTTAGAAAAAAATGCACCCAAAAGTTGAAGTTCTCATTTGCAGTTCAAGAAAGTGTTATTTTATGCAACGTTGTAAGTTTAAAATTCAAAACAGTCATAGAGCCGAAAACGCTTTTTTGACATTTTTGGCACTTTTGACTGACAAAATGATTTTTTAGCAAAAAACGCACCCAAAAGTTGAAGTTCTCATTTGATGTTCAAGAAATTGTTATTTTATGCCACATTGTAAGTTTAAAATTCAAAACAGTCATAGAGCCGAAAACGCTTTTTTGACACTTTTGGTATTTTTGACTGACAAAATGATTTGTTTTAGCAACAAATGCACCCAAAAGTTGAAGTTCTCATTTGATGTTCAAGAAAGTTTTATTTTTTCTCATGTTGTCAGTTGAAACTTCAAACCAGTAATAGTTAGAGCCGAAAACACTTTTTTGACACTTTTGAGTGACAAAATGATTTTTTTTAGAAACAAATGCACCCAAAAGTTGAAGTTCTCATTTGCAGTTCAAGAAAGTGTTATTTTATGCACCGTTGTAAGTTTAAAATTCAAAACAATCATAGAGCCGAAAACGCTTTTTTGACATTTTTGGCACTTTTGACTGACAAAATGATTTTTAGCAAAAAACGCACCCAAAAGTTGAAGTTCTCATTTGATGTTCAAGAAATTGTTATTTTATGCCACATTGTAAGTTTAAAATTCAAAACAGTCATAGAGCCGAAAACGCTTTTTTGACACTTTTGGCACTTTTGACTGACAAAATGATTTTTAGCAAAAAACGCACCCAATAGTTGAAGTTCTCATTTGATGTTCAAGAAATTGTTATTTTATGCCACATTGTAAGTTTAAAATTCAAAACAGTCATAGAGCCGAAAACGCTTTTTTGACACTTTTGGCACTTTTGACTGACAAAATGATTTTTTAGCAAAAAACGCACCCAAAAGTTGAAGTTCTCATTTGATGTTCAAGAAATTGTTATTTTATGCCACATTGTAAGTTTAAAATTCAAAACAGTCATAGAGCCGAAAACGCTTTTTTGACACTTTTGGTACTTTTGACTGACAAAATGATTTTTTTTAGCAACAAATGCACCCAAAAGTTGAAGTTCTCATTTGATGTTCAAGAAAGTTTTATTTTTTCTCATGTTGTCAGTTGAAACTTCAAACCAGTAATAGTTAGAGCCGAAAACACTTTTTTGACACTTTTGAGTGACAAAATGATTTTTTTTAGAAACAAATGAACCCAAAAGTTGAAGTTCTCATTTGATGTTCAAGAAAGTTTTATTTTTTCTCATGTTGTCAGTTGAATCTTCAAACCAGTAATAGTTAGAGCCGAAAACACTTTTTTGACACTTTTGGCACTTTTGACTGACAAAATGATTTTTTTTAGAAAAAAATGCACCCAAAAGTTGAAGTTCTCATTTGCAGTTCAAGAAAGTGTTATTTTATGCAACGTTGTAAGTTTAAAATTCAAAACAGTCATAGAGCCGAAAACGCTTTTTTGACATTTTTGGCACTTTTGACTGACAAAATGATTTTTTAGCAAAAAACGCACCCAAAAGTCAAAGTTCTCATTGGCAGTTCAAGAAAGTGTTATTTTATGCAACGTTGTAAGTTTAAAATTCAAAACAGTCATAGAGCCGAAAACGCTTTTTTGACATTTTTGGCACTTTTGACTGACAAAATGATTTTTTAGCAAAAAACGCACCCAAAAGTTGAAGTTCTCATTTGATGTTCAAGAAATTGTTATTTTATGCCACATTGTAAGTTTAAAATTCAAAACAGTCATAGAGCCGAAAACGCTTTTTTGACACTTTTGGTACTTTTGACTGACAAAATGATTTTTTTTAGCAACAAATGCACCCAAAAGTTGAAGTTCTCATTTGATGTTCAAGAAAGTTTTATTTTTTCTCATGTTGTCAGTTGAAATTTCAAACCAGTAATAGTTAGAGCCGAAAACACTTTTTTGACACTTTTGGCACTTTTGAGTGACAAAATGATTTTTTTTAGAAACAAATGCACCCAAAAGTTGAAGTTCTCATTTGATGTTCAAGAAAGTTTTATTTTTTCTCATGTTGTCAGTTGAAACTTCAAACCAGTAATAGTTAGAGCCGAAAAATCTTTTTTGACACTTTTGGCACTTTTGACTGACAAAATGATTTTTTTTAGAAACAAATGCACCCAAAAGTTGAAGTTCTCATTTGCAGTTCAAGAAAGTGTTATTTTATGCAACGTTGTAAGTTTAAAATTCAAAACAGTCATAGAGCCGAAAACGCTTTTTTGACATTTTTGGCACTTTTGACTGACAAAATGATTTTTTAGCAAAAAACGCACCCAAAAGTTGAAATTCTCATTTGATGTTCAAGAAAGTTTTATTTTTTCTCATGTTGTCAGTTGAAACTTCAAACCAGTAATAGTTAGAGCCGAAAAAACTTTTTTGACACTTTTGGCACTTTTGACTGACAAAATGATTTTTTTTAGAAACAAATGCACCCAAAAGTTGAAGTTCTCATTTGATGTTCAAGAAAGTGTTATTTTATGCCACTTTGTAAGTTTAAAATTCAAAACAGTCATAGAGCCGAAAACGCTTTTTTAACATTTTTGGCACTTTTGACTCACAAAATGATTTTTTAGCAAAAAACGCACCCAAAAGTTGAAGTTCTCATTTGATGTTCAAGAAAGTGTTATTTTATGCCACATTGTAAGTTTAAAATTCAAAACAGTCATAGAGCCGAAAACGCTTTTTTGACACTTTTGGCACTTTTGACTGACAAAATGATTTTTTAGCAACAAATGCACCCAAAAGTTGAAATTCTCATTTGATGTTCAAGAAAGTTTTATTTTTTCTCATGTTGTCAGTTGAAACTTCAAACCAGTAATAGTTAGAGCCGAAAAAACTTTTTTGACACTTTTGGCACTTTTGACTGACAAAATGATTTTTTTTAGAAACAAATGCACCCAAAAGTTGAAGTTCTCATTTGATGTTCAAGAAAGTGTTATTTTATGCCACTTTGTAAGTTTAAAATTCAAAACAGTCATAGAGCCGAAAACGCTTTTTTGACACTTTTGGTACTTTTGACTGACAAAATGATTTTTTTAGCAACAAATGCACCCAAAAGTTGAAGTTCTCATTTGATGTTCAAGAAAGTGTTATTTTATGCCACATTGTAAGTTTAAAATTCAAAACAGTCATAGAGCCGAAAACGCTTTTTTGACACTTTTGGCACTTTTGACTGACAAAATGATTTTTTAGCAACAAATGCACCCAAAAGTTGAAGTTCTCATTTGATGTTCAAGAAAATTTTATTTTTTCTCATGTTGTCAGTTGAAACTTCAAACCAGTAATAGTTAGAGCCGAAAACGCTTTTTTGACACTTTTGGCACTTTTGACTGACAAAATGATTTTTAGCAAAAAACGCACCCAAAAGTTGAAGTTCTCATTTGATGTTCAAGAAATTGTTATTTTATGCCACATTGTAAGTTTAAAATTCAAAACAGTCATAGAGCCGAAAACGCTTTTTTTGACACTTTTGGTACTTTTGACTGACAAAATGATTTTTTTTAGCAACAAATGCACCCAAAAGTTGAAGTTCTCATTTGATGTTCAAGAAAGTTTTATTTTTTCTCATGTTGTCAGTTGAATTTTCAAACCAGTAATAGTTAGAGCCGAAAACACTTTTTTGACACTTTTGACTGACAAAATGATTTTTTTTAGAAACAAATGCACCCAAAAGTTGAAGTTCTCATTTGCAGTTCAAGAAAGTGTTATTTTATGCAACGTTGTAAGTTTAAAATTCAAAACAATCATAGAGCCGAAAACGCTTTTTTGACATTTTTGGCACTTTTGACTGACAAAATGATTTTTAGCAAAAAACGCACCCAAAAGTTGAAGTTCTCATTTGATGTTCAAGAAATTGTTATTTTATGCCACATTGTAAGTTTAAAATTCAAAACAGTCATAGAGCCGAAAACGCTTTTTTGACACTTTTGGCACTTTTGACTGACAAAATGATTTTTTAGCAAAAAACGCACCCAAAAGTTGAAGTTCTCATTTGATGTTCAAGAAATTGTTATTTTATGCCACATTGTAAGTTTAAAATTCAAAACAGTCATAGAGCCGAAAACGCTTTTTTGACACTTTTGGTACTTTTGACTGACAAAATGATTTTTTTTAGCAACAAATGCACCCAAAAGTTGAAGTTCTCATTTGATGTTCAAGAAAGTTTTATTTTTTCTCATGTTGTCAGTTGAAACTTCAAACCAGTAATAGTTAGAGCCGAAAACACTTTTTTGACACTTTTGGCACTTTTGACTGACAAAATGATTTTTTTTAGAAACAAATGCACCCAAAAGTTGAAGTTCTCATTTGATGTTCAAGAAAGTTTTATTTTTTCTCATGTTGTCAGTTGAAACTTCAAACCAGTAATAGTAAGAGCCGAAAACACTTTTTTGACACTTTTGGCACTTTTGACTGACAAAATGATTTTTTTTAGAAACAAATGCACCCAAAAGTTGAAGTTCTCATTTGCAGTTCAAGAAAGTGTTATTTTATGCAACGTTGTAAGTTTAAAATTCAAAACAATCATAGAGCCGAAAACGCTTTTTTGACATTTTTGGCACTTTTGACTGACAAAATGATTTTTAGCAAAAAACGCACCCAAAAGTTGAAGTTCTCATTTGATGTTCAAGAAAGTGTTATTTTATGCCACATTGTAAGTTTAAAATTCAAAACAGTCATACAGCCGAAAACGCTTTTTTGACACTTTTGGTACTTTTGACTGACAAAATGATTTTTTTTAGCAACAAATGCACCCAAAAGTTGAAGTTCTCATTTGATGTTCAAGAAAGTTTTATTTTTTCTCATGTTGTCAGTTGAAATTTCAAACCAGTAATAGTTAGAGCCGAAAACACTTTTTTGACACTTTTGAGTGACAAAATGATTTTTTTTAGAAACAAATGAACCCAAAAGTTGAAGTTCTCATTTGATGTTCAAGAAAGTTTTATTTTTTCTCATGTTGTCAGTTGAAACTTCAAACCAGTAATAGTTAGAGCCGAAAACACTTTTTTGACACTTTTGGCACTTTTGACTGACAAAATGATTTTTTTTAGAAACAAATGCACCCAAAAGTTGAAGTTCTCATTTGCAGTTCAAGAAAGTGTTATTTTATGCAACGTTGTAAGTTTAAAATTCAAAACAGTCATAGAGCCGAAAACGCTTTTTTGACATTTTTGGCACTTTTGACTGACAAAATGATTTTTTTGGCAAAAAATGCACCCAAAAGTCAAAGTTCTCATTGGCAGTTCAAGAAAGTGTTATTTTATGCAACGTTGTAAGTTTAAAATTCAAAACAGTCATAGAGCCGAAAACGCTTTTTTGACATTTTTGGCACTTTTGACTGACAAAATGATTTTTTAGCAAAAAACGCACCCAAAAGTTGAAGTTCTCATTTGATGTTCAAGAAATTGTTATTTTATGCCACATTGTAAGTTTAAAATTCAAAACAGTCATAGAGCCGAAAACGCTTTTTTGACACTTTTGGTACTTTTGACTGACAAAATGATTTTTTTTAGCAACAAATGCACCCAAAAGTTGAAGTTCTCATTTGATGTTAAAGAAAGTTTTATTTTTTCTCATGTTGTCAGTTGAAACTTCAAACCAGTAATAGTTAGAGCCGAAAACACTTTTTTGACACTTTTGACTGACAAAATGATTTTTTTTAGAAACAAATGCACCCAAAAGTTGAAGTTCTCATTTGCAGTTCAAGAAAGTGTTATTTTATGCACCGTTGTAAGTTTAAAATTCAAAACAATCATAGAGCCGAAAACGCTTTTTTGACATTTTTGGCACTTTTGACTGACAAAATGATTTTTAGCAAAAAACGCACCCAAAAGTTGAAGTTCTCATTTGATGTTCAAGAAATTGTTATTTTATGCCACATTGTAAGTTTAAAATTCAAAACAGTCATAGAGCCGAAAACGCTTTTTTTGACACTTTTGGTACTTTTGACTGACAAAATGATTTTTTTTAGCAACAAATGCACCCAAAAGTTGAAGTTCTCATTTGATGTTCAAGAAAGTTTTATTTTTTCTCATGTTGTCAGTTGAATTTTCAAACCAGTAATAGTTAGAGCCGAAAACACTTTTTTGACACTTTTGACTGACAAAATGATTTTTTTTAGAAACAAATGCACCCAAAAGTTGAAGTTCTCATTTGCAGTTCAAGAAAGTGTTATTTTATGCAACGTTGTAAGTTTAAAATTCAAAACAATCATAGAGCCGAAAACGCTTTTTTGACATTTTTGGCACTTTTGACTGACAAAATGATTTTTAGCAAAAAACGCACCCAAAAGTTGAAGTTCTCATTTGATGTTCAAGAAATTGTTATTTTATGCCACATTGTAAGTTTAAAATTCAAAACAGTCATAGAGCCGAAAACGCTTTTTTGACACTTTTGGCACTTTTGACTGACAAAATGATTTTTTAGCAAAAAACGCACCCAAAAGTTGAAGTTCTCATTTGATGTTCAAGAAATTGTTATTTTATGCCACATTGTAAGTTTAAAATTCAAAACAGTCATAGAGCCGAAAACGCTTTTTTGACACTTTTGGTACTTTTGACTGACAAAATGATTTTTTTTAGCAACAAATGCACCCAAAAGTTGAAGTTCTCATTTGATGTTCAAGAAAGTTTTATTTTTTCTCATGTTGTCAGTTGAAACTTCAAACCAGTAATAGTTAGAGCCGAAAACACTTTTTTGACACTTTTGGCACTTTTGACTGACAAAAAGATTTTTTTTAGAAACAAATGCACCCAAAAGTTGAAGTTCTCATTTGATGTTCAAGAAAGTTTTATTTTTTCTCATGTTGTCAGTTGAAACTTCAAACCAGTAATAGTAAGAGCCGAAAACACTTTTTTGACACTTTTGGCACTTTTGACTGACAAAATGATTTTTTTTAGAAACAAATGCACCCAAAAGTTGAAGTTCTCATTTGCAGTTCAAGAAAGTGTTATTTTATGCAACGTTGTAAGTTTAAAATTCAAAACAATCATAGAGCCGAAAACGCTTTTTTGACATTTTTGGCACTTTTGACTGACAAAATGATTTTTAGCAAAAAACGCACCCAAAAGTTGAAGTTCTCATTTGATGTTCAAGAAAGTGTTATTTTATGCCACATTGTAAGTTTAAAATTCAAAACAGTCATACAGCCGAAAACGCTTTTTTGACACTTTTGGTACTTTTGACTGACAAAATGATTTTTTTTAGCAACAAATGCACCCAAAAGTTGAAGTTCTCATTTGATGTTCAAGAAAGTTTTATTTTTTCTCATGTTGTCAGTTGAAATTTCAAACCAGTAATAGTTAGAGCCGAAAACACTTTTTTGACACTTTTGAGTGACAAAATGATTTTTTTTAGAAACAAATGAACCCAAAAGTTGAAGTTCTCATTTGATGTTCAAGAAAGTTTTATTTTTTCTCATGTTGTCAGTTGAAACTTCAAACCAGTAATAGTTAGAGCCGAAAACACTTTTTTGACACTTTTGGCACTTTTGACTGACAAAATGATTTTTTTTAGAAACAAATGCACCCAAAAGTTGAAGTTCTCATTTGCAGTTCAAGAAAGTGTTATTTTATGCAACGTTGTAAGTTTAAAATTCAAAACAGTCATAGAGCCGAAAACGCTTTTTTGACATTTTTGGCACTTTTGACTGACAAAATGATTTTTTTGGCAAAAAATGCACCCAAAAGTCAAAGTTCTCATTGGCAGTTCAAGAAAGTGTTATTTTATGCAACGTTGTAAGTTTAAAATTCAAAACAGTCATAGAGCCGAAAACGCTTTTTTGACATTTTTGGCACTTTTGACTGACAAAATGATTTTTTAGCAAAAAACGCACCCAAAAGTTGAAGTTCTCATTTGATGTTCAAGAAATTGTTATTTTATGCCACATTGTAAGTTTAAAATTCAAAACAGTCATAGAGCCGAAAACGCTTTTTTGACACTTTTGGTACTTTTGACTGACAAAATGATTTTTTTTAGCAACAAATGCACCCAAAAGTTGAAGTTCTCATTTGATGTTAAAGAAAGTTTTATTTTTTCTCATGTTGTCAGTTGAAACTTCAAACCAGTAATAGTTAGAGCCGAAAAATCTTTTTTGACACCTTTGGCACTTTTGACTGACAAAATGATTTTTTTTAGAAACAAATGCACCCAAAAGTTGAAGTTCTCATTTGCAGTTCAAGAAAGTGTTATTTTATGCAACGTTGTAAGTTTAAAATTCAAAACAGTCATAGAGCCGAAAACGCTTTTTTGACATTTTTGGCACTTTTGACTGACAAAATGATTTTTTAGCAAAAAACGCACCCAAAAGTTGAAGTTCTCATTTGATGTTCAAGAAATTGTTATTTTATGCCCCATTGTAAGTTTAAAATTCAAAACAGTCATAGAGCCGAAAACGCTTTTTTGACACTTTTGGTATTTTTGACTGACAAAATGATTTGTTTTAGCAACAAATGCACCCAAAAGTTGAAGTTCTCATTTGATGATCAAGAAAGTTTTATTTTTTCTCATGTTGTCAGTTGAAACTTCAAACCAGTAATAGTTAGAGCCGAAAACACTTTTTTGACACTTTTGACTGACAAAATGATTTTTTTTAGAAACAAATGCACCCAAAAGTTGAAGTTCTCATTTGCAGTTCAAGAAAGTGTTATTTTATGCACCGTTGTAAGTTTAAAATTCAAAACAATCATAGAGCCGAAAACGCTTTTTTGACATTTTTGGCACTTTTGACTGACAAAATGATTTTTAGCAAAAAACGCACCCAAAAGTTGAAGTTCTCATTTGATGTTCAAGAAATTGTTATTTTATGCCACATTGTAAGTTTAAAATTCAAAACAGTCATAGAGCCGAAAACGCTTTTTTGACACTTTTGGCACTTTTGACTGACAAAATGATTTTTTAGCAAAAAACGCACCCAAAAGTTGAAGTTCTCATTTGATGTTCAAGAAATTGTTATTTTATGCCACATTGTAAGTTTAAAATTCAAAACAGTCATAGAGCCGAAAACGCTTTTTTGACACTTTTGGTACTTTTGACTGACAAAATGATTTTTTTTAGCAACAAATGCACCCAAAAGTTGAAGTTCTCATTTGATGTTCAAGAAAGTTTTATTTTTTCTCATGTTGTCAGTTGAAACTTCAAACCAGTAATAGTTAGAGCCGAAAACACTTTTTTGACACTTTTGAGTGACAAAATGATTTTTTTTAGAAACAAATGAACCCAAAAGTTGAAGTTCTCATTTGATGTTCAAGAAAGTTTTATTTTTTCTCATGTTGTCAGTTGAAACTTCAAACCAGTAATAGTTAGAGCCGAAAACACTTTTTTGACACTTTTGGCACTTTTGACTGACAAAATGATTTTTTTTAGAAAAAAATGCACCCAAAAGTTGAAGTTCTCATTTGCAGTTCAAGAAAGTGTTATTTTATGCAACGTTGTAAGTTTAAAATTCAAAACAGTCATAGAGCCGAAAACGCTTTTTTGACATTTTTGGCACTTTTGACTGACAAAATGATTTTTTAGCAAAAAACGCACCCAAAAGTCAAAGTTCTCATTGGCAGTTCAAGAAAGTGTTATTTTATGCAACGTTGTAAGTTTAAAATTCAAAACAGTCATAGAGCCGAAAACGCTTTTTTGACATTTTTGGCACTTTTGACTGACAAAATGATTTTTTAGCAAAAAACGCACCCAAAAGTTGAAGTTCTCATTTGATGTTCAAGAAATTGTTATTTTATGCCACATTGTAAGTTTAAAATTCAAAACAGTCATAGAGCCGAAAACGCTTTTTTGACACTTTTGGTACTTTTGACTGACAAAATGATTTTTTTTAGCAACAAATGCACCCAAAAGTTGAAGTTCTCATTTGATGTTCAAGAAAGTTTTATTTTTTCTCATGTTGTCAGTTGAAATTTCAAACCAGTAATAGTTAGAGCCGAAAACACTTTTTTGACACTTTTGGCACTTTTGAGTGACAAAATGATTTTTTTTAGAAACAAATGCACCCAAAAGTTGAAGTTCTCATTTGATGTTCAAGAAAGTTTTATTTTTTCTCATGTTGTCAGTTGAAACTTCAAACCAGTAATAGTTAGAGCCGAAAAATCTTTTTTGACACTTTTGGCACTTTTGACTGACAAAATGATTTTTTTTAGAAACAAATGCACCCAAAAGTTGAAGTTCTCATTTGCAGTTCAAGAAAGTGTTATTTTATGCAACGTTGTAAGTTTAAAATTCAAAACAGTCATAGAGCCGAAAACGCTTTTTTGACATTTTTGGCACTTTTGACTGACAAAATGATTTTTTAGCAAAAAACGCACCCAAAAGTTGAAGTTCTCATTTGATGTTCAAGAAATTGTTATTTTATGCCACATTGTAAGTTTAAAATTCAAAACAGTCATAGAGCCGAAAACGCTTTTTTGACACTTTTGGTATTTTTGACTGACAAAATGATTTGTTTTAGAAACAAATGCACCCAAAAGTTGAAGTTCTCATTTGATGTTCAAGAAAGTTTTATTTTTTCTCATGTTGTCAGTTGAAACTTCAAACCAGTAATAGTTAGAGCCGAAAACACTTTTTTGACACTTTTGACTGACAAAATGATTTTTTTTAGAAACAAATGCACCCAAAAGTTGAAGTTCTCATTTGCAGTTCAAGAAAGTGTTATTTTATGCACCGTTGTAAGTTTAAAATTCAAAACAATCATAGAGCCGAAAACGCTTTTTTGACATTTTTGGCACTTTTGACTGACAAAATGATTTTTAGCAAAAAACGCACCCAAAAGTTGAAGTTCTCATTTGATGTTCAAGAAATTGTTATTTTATGCCACATTGTAAGTTTAAAATTCAAAACAGTCATAGAGCCGAAAACGCTTTTTTTGACACTTTTGGTACTTTTGACTGACAAAATGATTTTTTTTAGCAACAAATGCACCCAAAAGTTGAAGTTCTCATTTGATGTTCAAGAAAGTTTTATTTTTTCTCATGTTGTCAGTTGAATTTTCAAACCAGTAATAGTTAGAGCCGAAAACACTTTTTTGACACTTTTGACTGACAAAATGATTTTTTTTAGAAACAAATGCACCCAAAAGTTGAAGTTCTCATTTGCAGTTCAAGAAAGTGTTATTTTATGCAACGTTGTAAGTTTAAAATTCAAAACAATCATAGAGCCGAAAACGCTTTTTTGACATTTTTGGCACTTTTGACTGACAAAATGATTTTTAGCAAAAAACGCACCCAAAAGTTGAAGTTCTCATTTGATGTTCAAGAAATTGTTATTTTATGCCACATTGTAAGTTTAAAATTCAAAACAGTCATAGAGCCGAAAACGCTTTTTTGACACTTTTGGCACTTTTGACTGACAAAATGATTTTTTAGCAAAAAACGCACCCAAAAGTTGAAGTTCTCATTTGATGTTCAAGAAATTGTTATTTTATGCCACATTGTAAGTTTAAAATTCAAAACAGTCATAGAGCCGAAAACGCTTTTTTGACACTTTTGGTACTTTTGACTGACAAAATGATTTTTTTTAGCAACAAATGCACACAAAAGTTGAAGTTCTCATTTGATGTTCAAGAAAGTTTTATTTTTTCTCATGTTGTCAGTTGAAACTTCAAACCAGTAATAGTTAGAGCCGAAAACACTTTTTTGACACTTTTGGCACTTTTGACTGACAAAATGATTTTTTTTAGAAACAAATGCACCCAAAAGTTGAAGTTCTCATTTGATGTTCAAGAAAGTTTTATTTTTTCTCATGTTGTCAGTTGAAACTTCAAACCAGTAATAGTAAGAGCCGAAAACACTTTTTTGACACTTTTGGCACTTTTGACTGACAAAATGATTTTTTTTAGAAACAAATGCACCCAAAAGTTGAAGTTCTCATTTGCAGTTCAAGAAAGTGTTATTTTATGCAACGTTGTAAGTTTAAAATTCAAAACAATCATAGAGCCGAAAACGCTTTTTTGACATTTTTGGCACTTTTGACTGACAAAATGATTTTTGGATCATTGGGTGCGTTTTTTGCTAAAAAATCATTTTGTCAGTCAAAAGTGCCAAAAGTGTCAAAAAAGCGTTTTCGGCTCTATGACTGTTTGAATTTTAAACTTACAATGTGGCATAAAATAACACTTTCTTGAACATCAAATGAGAACTTCAACTTTTGGGTGCATTTGTTGCTAAAAAAAATCATTTTGTCAGTCAAAAGTACCAAAAGTGTCAAAAAAGCGTTTTTGGCTCAATGACTGGTTTGAAGTTTCAACTGACAACATGAGAAAAACTAACACTTTCTTGAACTGCAAAATGAGAACTTTGAATTTTGTGTCTATTTTTTGCTAAGAAATCATTTTTTCAGTTAAAAGTGCCAAAAGTGTCAAAAAAGTCTTTTATGCTCAGAGTATGACTGTTTTGAATATTTAACTTACAACGTGACAAAAAATAACACTTTCTTGAACTGCAAATAAGAACTTTGACTTTTGGGTGCGTTTTTTGCTAAAAAATCATTTTGTCAGTCAAAACTGCCAAAAATGTCAAAAAAGCGTTTTCGGCTCTATGACTGTTTTGAATTTTAAACTTACAATGTGGCATAAAATAAAACTTTCTTGAACATCAAATGAGAACTTCAACTTTTGGGTGCATTTGTTGCTAAAAAAAATCATTTGTCAGTCAAAAGTACCAAAAGTGTCAAAAAAGCGTTTTCGGCTCTATGACTGTTTTGAATTTTAAACTTACAAAGTGGCATAAAATAACACTTTCTTGAACATCAAATGAGAACTTCAACTTTTGGGTGCATTTGTTTCTAAAAAAAATCATTTTGTCAGTCAAAAGTGCCAAAAGTGTCAAAAAAGTGTTTTCGGCTCTAACTATTACTGGTTTGAAGTTTCAACTGACAACATGAGAAAAAATAAAACTTTCTTGAACATCAAATGAGAACTTCAACTTTTGGGTGCATTTGTTGCTAAAAAATCATTTTGTCAGTCAAAAGTGCCAAAAGTGTCAAGAAAGCGTTTTCGGCTCTATGACTGTTTTGAATTTTAAACTTACAAAGTGGCATAAAATAACACTTTCTTGAACATCAAATGAGAACTTCAACTTTTGGGTGCATTTGTTTCTAAAAAAAATCATTTTGTCAGTCAAAAGTGCCAAAAGTGTCAAAAAAGTGTTTTCGGCTCTAACTATTACTGGTTTGAAGTTTCAACTGACAACATGAGAAAAAATAAAACTTTCTTGAACATCAAATGAGAACTTCAACTTTTGGGTGCATTTGTTGCTAAAAAAAATTATTGTCAGTCAAAAGTACCAAAAGTGTCAAAAAAGCGTTTTCGGCTCTATGACTGTTTTGAATTTTAAACTTACAATGTGGCATAAAATAACAATTTCTTGAACATCAAATGAGAACTTCAACTTTTGGGTGCGTTTTTTGCTAAAAAAATCATTTTGTCAGTCAAAAGTGCCAAAAGTGTCAAAAAAGCGTTTTCGGCTCTATGACTGTTTTGAATTTTAAACTTACAATGTGGCATAAAATAACACTTTCTTGAAAATCAAATGAGAACTTCAACTTTTGGGTGCGTTTTTTGCTAAAAAATCATTTTGTCAGTCAAAAGTGCCAAAAATGTTAAAAAAGCGTTTTCGGCTCTATGACTGTTTTGAATTTTAAACTTACAACGTTGCATAAAATAACACTTTCTTGACCTGCAAATAAGAACTTTGACTTTTGGGTGCGTTTTTTGCTAAAAAATCATTTTGTCAGTCAAAAGTGCCAAAAGTGTCAAAAAAGCGTTTTCGGCTCTATGACTGTTTTGAATTTTAAACTTACAACGTTGCATAAAATAACACTTTCTTGAAATGCAAATGAGAACTTCAACTTTTGGGTGCATTTGTTTCTAAAAAAAATCATTTTGTCAGTCAAAAGTGCCAAAAGTGTCAAAAAAGTGTTTTCGGCTCTAACTATTACTGGTTTGAAGTTTCAACTGACAACATGAGAAAAAATAAAACTTTCTTGAACATCAAATGAGAACTTCAACTTTTGGGTGCATTTGTTGCTAAAAAAAAATCATTTTTTAAGTCAAATGTACCAAAAGTGTCAAAAAAGCGTTTTTGGCTCTATGTTTTGAATTTTAAACTTACAATGTGGCATAAAATAACACTTTCTTGAACATCAAATGAGAACTTCAACTTTTGGGTGCGTTTTTTGCTAAAAAATCATTTTGTCAGTCAAAAGTGCCAAAAGTGTCAAAAAAGCGTTTTCGGCTCTATGACTGTTTTGAATTTTAAACTTACAAAGTGGCATAAAATAACACTTTCTTGAACATCAAATGAGAACTTCAACTTTTGGGTGCATTTGTTGCTAAAAAAAATCATTTTGTCAGTCAAAAGTACCAAAAGTGTCAAAAAAGCGTTTTTGGCTCAATGACTGGTTTGAAGTTTCAACTGACAACATGAGAAAAACTAACACTTTCTTGAACTGCAAAATGAGAACTTTGAATTTTGTGTCTATTTTTTGCTAAGAAATCATTTTTTCAGTTAAAAGTGCCAAAAGTGTCAAAAAAGTCTTTTATGCTCAGAGTATGACTGTTTTGAATATTTAACTTACAACGTGACAAAAAATAACACTTTCTTGAACTGCAAATAAGAACTTTGACTTTTGGGTGCGTTTTTTGCTAAAAAATCATTTTGTCAGTCAAAAGTGCCAAAAATGTCAAAAAAGCGTTTTCGGCTCTATGACTGTTTTGAATTTTAAACTTACAATGTGGCATAAAATAAAACTTTCTTGAACATCAAATGAGAACTTCAACTTTTGGGTGCATTTGTTGCTAAAAAAATCATTTTGTCAGTCAAAAGTACCAAAAGTGTCAAAAAAGCGTTTTCGGCTCTATGACTGTTTTGAATTTTAAACTTACAAAGTGGCATAAAATAACACTTTCTTGAACATCAAATGAGAACTTCAACTTTTGGGTGCATTTGTTTCTAAAAAAAATCATTTTGTCAGTCAAAAGTGCCAAAAGTGTCAAAAAAGTGTTTTCGGCTCTAACTATTACTGGTTTGAAGTTTCAACTGACAACATGAGAAAAAAATAAAACTAACTTGAACATCAAATGAGAACTTCAACTTTTGGGTGCATTTGTTGCTAAAAAATCATTTTGTCAGTCAAAAGTGCCAAAAGTGTCAAGAAAGCGTTTTCGGCTCTATGACTGTTTTGAATTTTAAACTTACAAAGTGGCATAAAATAACACTTTCTTGAACATCAAATGAGAACTTCAACTTTTGGGTGCATTTGTTTCTAAAAAAAATCATTTTGTCAGTCAAAAGTGCCAAAAGTGTCAAAAAAGTGTTTTCGGCTCTAACTATTACTGGTTTGAAGTTTCAACTGACAACATGAGAAAAAATAAAACTTTCTTGAACATCAAATGAGAACTTCAACTTTTGGGTGCATTTGTTGCTAAAAAAAATCATTTTGTCAGTCAAAAGTACCAAAAGTGTCAAAAAAGCGTTTTCGGCTCTATGACTGTTTTGAATTTTAAACTTACAATGTGGCATAAAATAAAAATTTCTTGAACATCAAATGAGAACTTCAACTTTTGGGTGCGTTTTTTGCTAAAAAAATCATTTTGTCAGTCAAAAGTGCCAAAAGTGTCAAAAAAGCGTTTTCGGCTCTATGACTGTTTTGAATTTTAAACTTACAATGTGGCATAAAATAACACTTTCTTGAACATCAAATGAGAACTTCAACTTTTGGGTGCGTTTTTTGCTAAAAAATCATTTTGTCAGTCAAAAGTGCCAAAAATGTTAAAAAAGCGTTTTCGGCTCTATGACTGTTTTGAATTTTAAACTTACAACGTTGCATAAAATAACACTTTCTTGACCTGCAAATAAGAACTTTGACTTTTGGGTGCGTTTTTGACTAAAAAATCATTTTGTCAGTCAAAAGTGCCAAAAGTGTCAAAAAAGCGTTTTCGGCTCTATGACTGTTTTGAATTTTAAACTTACAAAGTGGCATAAAATAACACTTTCTTGAACATCAAATGAGAACTTCAACTTTTGGGTGCATTTGTTTCTAAAAAAAATCATTTTGTCAGTCAAAAGTGCCAAAAGTGTCAAAAAAGTGTTTTCGGCTCTAACTATTACTGGTTTGAAGTTTCAACTGACAACATGAGAAAAAATAAAACTTTCTTGAACATCAAATGAGAACTTCAACTTTTGGGTGCATTTGTTGCTAAAAAAAAATCATTTTTTAAGTCAAATGTACCAAAAGTGCCAAAAAAGCGTTTTTGGCTCTATGTTTTGAATTTTAAACTTACAATGTGGCATAAAATAACACTTTCTTGAACATCAAATGAGAACTTCAACTTTTGGGTGCGTTTTTTGCTAAAAAATCATTTTGTCAGTCAAAAGTGCCAAAAGTGTCAAGAAAGCGTTTTCGGCTCTATGACTGTTTTGAATTTTAAACTTACAAAGTGGCATAAAATAACACTTTCTTGAACATCAAATGAGAACTTCAACTTTTGGGTGCATTTGTTTCTAAAAAAAATCATTTTGTCAGTCAAAAGTGCCAAAAGTGTTTTCGGCTCTAACTATTACTGGTTTGAAGTTTCAACTGACAACATGAGAAAAAATAAAACTTTCTTGAACATCAAATGAGAACTTCAACTTTTGGGTGCGTTTTTTGCTAAAAAATCATTTTTTCAGTCAAAAGTGCCAAAAGTGTCAAAAAAGCGTTTTCGGCTCTATGACTGTTTTGAATTTTAAACTTACAAAGTGGCATAAAATAACACTTTCTTGAACATCAAATGAGAACTTCAACTTTTGGGTGCATTTGTTGCTAAAAAAAATCATTTTGTCAGTCAAAAGTACCAAAAGTGTCAAAAAAGCGTTTTTGGCTCAATGACTGGTTTGAAGTTTCAACTGACAACATGAGAAAAACTGACACTTTCTTGAACTGCAAAATGAGAACTTTGAATTTTGTGTCTATTTTTTGCTAAGAAATCATTTTTTCAGTTAAAAGTGCCAAAAGTGTCAAAAAAGTCTTTTATGCTCAGAGTATGACTGTTTTGAATATTTAACTTACAACGTGACAAAAAATAACACTTTCTTGAACTGCAAATAAGAACTTTGACTTTTGGGTGCGTTTTTTGCTAAAAAATCATTTTGTCAGTCAAAAGTGCCAAAAATGTCAAAAAAGCGTTTTCGGCTCTATGACTGTTTTGAATTTTAAACTTACAATGTGGCATAAAATAAAACTTTCTTGAACATCAAATGAGAACTTCAACTTTTGGGTGCATTTGTTGCTAAAAAAATCATTTTGTCAGTCAAAAGTACCAAAAGTGTCAAAAAAGCGTTTTCGGCTCTATGACTGTTTTGAATTTTAAACTTACAAAGTGGCATAAAATAACACTTTCTTGAACATCAAATGAGAACTTCAACTTTTGGGTGCATTTGTTTCTAAAAAAAATCATTTTGTCAGTCAAAAGTGCCAAAAGTGTCAAAAAAGTGTTTTCGGCTCTAACTATTACTGGTTTAAAGTTTCAACTGACAACATGAGAAAAAATAAAACTTTCTTCAACATCAAATGAGAACTTCAACTTTTGGGTGCATTTGTTGCTAAAAAATCATTTTGTCAGTCAAAAGTGCCAAAAGTGTCAAGAAAGCGTTTTCGGCTCTATGACTGTTTTGAATTTTAAACTTACAACGTTGCATAAAATAACACTTTCTTGACCTGCAAATAAGAACTTTGACTTTTGGGTGCGTTTTTTGCTAAAAAATCATTTTGTCAGTCAAAAGTGCCAAAAGTGTCAAAAAAGCGTTTTCGGCTCTATGTTTTGAATTTTAAACTTACAAAGTGGCATAAAATAACACTTTCTTGAACATCAAATGAGAACTTCAACTTTTGGGTGCATTTGTTTCTAAAAAAAATCATTTTGTCAGTCAAAAGTGCCAAAAGTGTTTTCGGCTCTAACTATTACTGGTTTGAAGTTTCAACTGACAACATGAGAAAAAATAAAACTTTCTTGAACATCAAATGAGAACTTCAACTTTTGGGTGCGTTTTTTGCTAAAAAATCATTTTGTCAGTCAAAAGTGCCAAAAGTGTCAAAAAAGCGTTTTCGGCTCTATGACTGTTTTGAATTTTAAACTTACAAAGTGGCATAAAATAACACTTTCTTGAACATCAAATGAGAACTTCAACTTTTGGGTGCATTTGTTGCTAAAAAAAATCATTTTGTCAGTCAAAAGTACCAAAAGTGTCAAAAAAGCGTTTTTGGCTCAATGACTGGTTTGAAGTTTCAACTGACAACATGAGAAAAACTAACACTTTCTTGAACTGCAAAATGAGAACTTTGAATTTTGTGTCTATTTTTTGCTAAGAAATCATTTTTTCAGTTAAAAGTGCCAAAAGTGTCAAAAAAGTCTTTTATGCTCAGAGTATGACTGTTTTGAATATTTAACTTACAACGTGACAAAAAATAACACTTTCTTGAACTGCAAATAAGAACTTTGACTTTTGGGTGCGTTTTTTGCTAAAAAATCATTTTGTCAGTCAAAAGTGCCAAAAATGTCAAAAAAGCGTTTTCGGCTCTATGACTGTTTTGAATTTTAAACTTACAATGTGGCATAAAATAAAACTTTCTTGAACATCAAATGAGAACTTCAACTTTTGGGTGCATTTGTTGCTAAAAAAATCATTTTGTCAGTCAAAAGTACCAAAAGTGTCAAAAAAGCGTTTTCGGCTCTATGACTGTTTTGAATTTTAAACTTACAAAGTGGCATAAAATAACACTTTCTTGAACATCAAATGAGAACTTCAACTTTTGGGTGCATTTGTTTCTAAAAAAAATCATTTTGTCAGTCAAAAGTGCCAAAAGTGTCAAAAAAGTGTTTTCTGCTCTAACTATTACTTGTTTAAAGTTTCAACTGACAACATGAGAAAAAATAAAACTTTCTTGAACATCAAATGAGAACTTCAACTTTTGGGTGCATTTGTTGCTAAAAAATCATTTTGTCAGTCAAAAGTGCCAAAAGTGTCAAGAAAGCGTTTTCGGCTCTATGACTGTTTTGAATTTTAAACTTACAAAGTGGCATAAAATAACACTTTCTTGAACATCAAATGAGAACTTCAACTTTTGGGTGCATTTGTTTCTAAAAAAAATCATTTTGTCAGTCAAAAGTGCCAAAAGTGTCAAAAAAGTGTTTTCGGCTCTAACTATTACTGGTTTGAAGTTTCAACTGACAACATGAGAAAAAATAAAACTTTCTTGAACATCAAATGAGAACTTCAACTTTTGGGTGCATTTGTTGCTAAAAAATCATTTTGTCAGTCAAAAGTGCCAAAAGTGTCAAAAAAGCGTTTTCGGCTCTATGACTGTTTTGAATTTTAAACTTACAATGTGGCATAAAATAACACTTTCTTGAACATCAAATGAGAACTTCAACTTTTGGGTGCATTTGTTGCTAAAAAAATCATTTTGTCAGTCAAAAGTACCAAAAGTGTCAAAAAAGCGTTTTCGGCTCTATGACTGTTTTGAATTTTAAACTTACAAAGTGGCATAAAATAACACTTTCTTGAACATCAAATGAGAACTTCAACTTTTGGGTGCATTTGTTTCTAAAAAAAATCATTTTGTCAGTCAAAAGTGCCAAAAGTGTCAAAAAAGTGTTTTCGGCTCTAACTATTACTGGTTTGAAGTTTCAACTGACAACATGAGAAAAAATAAAACTTTCTTGAACATCAAATGAGAACTTCAACTTTTGGGTGCATTTGTTGCTAAAAAATCATTTTGTCAGTCAAAAGTGCCAAAAGTGTCAAAAAAGCGTTTTCGGCTCTATGACTGTTTTGAATTTTAAACTTACAATGTGGCATAAAATAACACTTTCTTGAACATCAAATGAGAACTTCAACTTTTGGGTGCGTTTTTTGCTAAAAAATCATTTTGTGAGTCAAAAGTGCCAAAAATGTTAAAAAAGCGTTTTCGGCTCTATGACTGTTTTGAATTTTAAACTTACAACGTTGCATAAAATAACACTTTCTTGACCTGCAAATAAGAACTTTGACTTTTGGGTGCGTTTTTTGCTAAAAAATCATTTTGTCAGTCAAAAGTGCCAAAAGTGTCAAAAAAGCGTTTTCGGCTCTATGACTGTTTTGAATTTTAAACTTACAAAGTGGCATAAAATAACACTTTCTTGAACATCAAATGAGAACTTCAACTTTTGGGTGCATTTGTTTCTAAAAAAAATCATTTTGTCAGTCAAAAGTGCCAAAAGTGTCAAAAAAGTGTTTTCGGCTCTAACTATTACTGGTTTGAAGTTTCAACTGACAACATGAGAAAAAATAAAACTTTCTTGAACATCAAATGAGAACTTCAACTTTTGGGTGCATTTGTTGCTAAAAAAAAATCATTTTTTAAGTCAAATGTACCAAAAGTGTCAAAAAAGCGTTTTTGGCTCTATGTTTTGAATTTTAAACTTACAATGTGGCATAAAATAACACTTTCTTGAACATCAAATGAGAACTTCAACTTTTGGGTGCGTTTTTTGCTAAAAATCATTTTGTCAGTCAAAAGTGCCAAAAATGTCAAAAAAGCGTTTTCGGCTCTATGATTGTTTTGAATTTTAAACTTACAACATTTCATAAAATAACACTTTCTTGAACTGCAAATGAGAACTTCAACTTTTGGGTGCATTTGTTTCTAAAAAAAATCATTTTGTCAGTCAAAAGTGCCAAAAGTGTCAAAAAAGTGTTTTCGGCTCTAACTATTACTGGTTTGAAGTTTCAACTGACAACATGAGAAAAAATAAAACTTTCTTGAACATCAAATGAGAACTTCAACTTTTGGGTGCATTTGTTGCTAAAACAAATCATTTTGTCAGTCAAAAGTACCAAAAGTGTCAAAAAAGCGTTTTCGGCTCTATGACTGTTTTGAATTTTAAACTTAAAATGTGGCATAAAATAACAATTTCTAGAACATCAAATGAGAACTTCAACTTTTGGGTGCGTTTTTTGCTAAAAAATCATTTTGTCAATCAAAAGTGCCAAAAATGTCAAAAAAGCGTTTTCGGCTCTATGACTGTTTTGAATTTTAAACTTACAATGTGGCATAAAATAACACTTTCTTGAACATCAAATGAGAACTTCAACTTTTGGGTGCATTTGTTGCTAAAAAAAATCATTTTGTCAGTCAAAAGTACCAAAAGTGTCAAAAAAGCATTTTCGGCTCTATGACTGTTTTGAATTTTAAACTTACAATGTGGCATAAAATAAAAATTTCTTGAACATCAAATGAGAACTTCAACTTTTGGGAGCATTTGTTGCTAAAAAAAATCATTTTGTCAGTCAAAAGTACCAAAAGTGTCAAAAAAGCGTTTTCGGCTCTATGACTGTTTTGAAATTTCAACTGACAACATGACAAAAAATAACACTTTCTTGAACTGCAAATGAGAACTTCAACTTTTGGGTGCGGTTTTTGCTAAAAAAAAAATCATTTTTTAAGTCTAAAGTGCCAAAAGTGTCAAAAAAGCGTTTGCGGCTCTAAGTATTACTGGTTTGAAGTTTCAACTGACAAGATGAGAAAAACTAACACTTTCTTGAACTGCAAAATGAGAACTTTGAATTTTGTGTCTATTTTTTGCTAAGAAATCATTTTTTCAGTTAAAAGTGCCAAAAGTGTCAAAAAACTCTTTTATGCTCAGAGTATGACTGTTTTGAATATTTAACTTACAACGTGACAAAAAATAACACTTTCTTGAACTGCAAATAAGAACTTTGACTTTTGGGTGCGTTTTTTGCTAAAAAATTATTTTGTCAGTCAAAAGTGCCAAAAATGTCAAAAAAGCGTTTTCGGCTCTATGACTGTTTTGAATTTTAACTTACAATGTGGCATAAAATAACACTTTCTTGAACATCAAATGAGAACTTCAACTTTTGGGTGCATTTGTTGCTAAAAAAAATCATTTTGTCAGTCAAAAGTACCAAAAGTGTCAAAAAAGCGTTTTCGGCTCTATGACTGTTTTGAATTTTAAACTTACAATGTGGCATAAAATAACACTTTCTTGAACATCAAATGAGAACTTCAACTTTTGGGTGCGTTTTTTGCTAAAAAATCATTTTGTCAGTCAAAAGTGCCAAAAATGTCAAAAAAGCGTTTTCGGCTGTATGACTGTTTTGAATTTTAAACTTACAATGTGGCATAAAATAACAATTTCTTGAACATCAAATGAGAACTTCAACTTTTGGGTGCGTTTTTTGCTAAAAATCATTTTGTCAGTCAAAAGTGCCAAAAATGTCAAAAAAGCGTTTTCGGCTCTATGACTGTTTTGAATTTTAACTTACAATGTGGCATAAAATAACACTTTCTTGAACATCAAATGAGAACTTCAACTTTTGGGTGCATTTGTTGCTAAAAAAAATCATTTTGTCAGTCAAAAGTACCAAAAGTGTCAAAAAAGCGTTTTCGGCTCTATGACTGTTTTGAATTTTAAACTTACAATGTTGCATAAAATAACACTTTCTTGAACATCAAATGAGAACTTCAACTTTTGGGTGCGTTTTTTGCTAAAAAATCATTTTGTCAGTCAAAAGTGCCAAAAGTGTCAAGAAAGCGTCTTCGGCTCTATGACTGTTTTGAATTTTAAACTTACAATGTGGCATAAAATAACACTTTCTTGAACATCAAAAGAGAACTTCAACTTTTGGGAGCATTTGTTGCTAAAAAAAATCATTTTTTAAGTCAAAAGTGCCAAAAGTGTCAAAAAAGCGTTTATGGCTCTAAGTATTACTGGTTTGAAGATTCAACTGACAACATGAGAAAAACTAACACTTTCTTGATCTGCAAAATGAGAACTTTGAATTTTGTGTCTATTTTTTGCTAAGAAATCATTTTTTCAGTTAAAAGTGCCAAAAGTGTCAAAAAAGTCTTTTATGCTCAGAGTATGACTGTTTTGAATATTTAACTTACGTGACAAAAAATAACACTTTCTTGAACTGCAAATGAGAACTTCAACTTTTGGGTGCGTTTTTTGCTAAAAAATCATTTTGTCAGTCAAAAGTGCCAAAAATGTCAAAAAAGCGTTTTCGGCTCTATGACTGTTTTGAATTTTAAACTTACAAAGTGGCATAAAATAACACTTTCTTGAACATCAAATGAGAACTTCAACTTTTGGGTGCATTTGTTTCTAAAAAAAATCATTTTGTCAGTCAAAAGTGTCAAAAAAGATTTTTCGGCTCTAACTATTACTGGTTTGAAGTTTCAACTGACAACATGAGAAAAGATAAAACTTTCTTGAACATCAAATGAGAACTTCAACTTTTGGGTGCATTTGTTTCTAAAAAAAATCATTTTGTCAGTCAAAAGAGCCAAAAGTGTCAAAAAAGTGTTTTCGGCTCTAACTATTACTGGTTTGAAGGTTCAACTAACAACATGAGAAAAAATAAAACTTTCTTGAACATCAAATGAGAACTTCAACTTTTGGGTGCATTTGTTGCTAAAAAAAATCATTTTGTCAGTCAAAAGTACCAAAAGTGTCAAAAAAGCGTTTTCGGCTCTATGACTGTTTTGAATTTTAAACTTACAATGTGGCATAAAATAACACTTTCTTGAACATCAAATGAGAACTTCAACTTTTGGGTGCGTTTTTTGCTAAAAAATCATTTTTTCAGTCAAAAGTGCCAAAAGTGTCAAAAAAGCGTTTTCGGTTCTATGACTGTTTTGAATTTTAAACTTACAATGTGGCATAAAATAACAATTTCTTGAACATCAAATGAGAACTTCAACTTTTGGGTGCGTTTTTTGCTAAAAATCATTTTGTCAGTCAAAAGTGCCAAAAATGTCAAAAAAGCGTTTTCGGCTCTATGATTGTTTTGAATTTTAAACTTACAACATTTCATAAAATAACACTTTCTTGAACTGCAAATGAGAACTTCAACTTTTGGGTGCATTTGTTTCTAAAAAAAATCATTTTGTCAGTCAAAAGTGTCAAAAAAGTGTTTTCGGCTCTAACTATTACTGGTTTGAAGTTTCAACTGACAACATGAGAAAAAATAAAACTTTCTTGAACATCAAATGAGAACTTCAACTTTTGGGTGCCTTCGTTTCTAAAAAAAATCATTTTGTCAGTCAAAAGTGCCAAAAGTGTCAAAAAAGTGTTTTCGGCTCTAACTATTACTGGTTAGAAGTTTAAACTGACAACATGAGAAAAAATAAAACTTTCTTGAACATCAAATGAGAACTTCAACTTTTGGGTGCATTTGTTGCTAAAAAAAATCATTTTGTCAGTCAAAAGTACCAAAAGTGTCAAAAAAGCGTTTTCGGCTGTATGACTGTTTTGAATTTTAAACTTACAATGTGGCATAAAATAACAATTTCTTGAACATCAAATGAGAACTTCAACTTTTGGGTGCGTTTTTTGCTAAAAAATCATTTTGTCAGTCAAAAGTGCCAAAAGTGTCAAAAAAGCGTTTTCGGCTCTATGACTGTTATGAATTTTAAACTTACAATGTGGCATAAAGTAACACTTTCTTGAACATCAAATGAGAACTTCAACTTTTGGGTGCCTTTTTTGCTAAAAAATCATTTTGTCAGTCAAAAGTGCCAAAAATGTCAAAAAAGCGTTTTCGGCTCTATGACTGTTTTGAATTTTAAACTTACAACGTTGCATAAAATAACACTTTCTTGAACTGCAAATGAGAACTTCAACTTTTGGGTGCATTTGTTTCTAAAAAAAATCATTTTGTCAGTCAAAAGTGCCAAAAGTGTCAAAAAAGTGTTTTCGGCTCTAACTATTACTGGTTTGAAGTTTCACCTGACAAGATGAGAAAAACTAACACTTTCTTGAACTGCAAAATGAGAACTTTGAATTTTGTGTCTATTTTTTGCTAAGAAATCATTTTTTCAGTTAAAAGTGCCAAAAGTGTCAAAAAAGTCTTTTATGCTCAGAGTATGACTGTTTTGAATATTTAACTTACGTGACAAAAAATAACACTTTCTTGAACTGCAAATGAGAACTTCAACTTTTGGGTGCGTTTTTTGCTAAAAAATCATTTTGTCAGTCAAAAGTGCCAAAAATGTCAAAAAAGCGTTTTCGGCTCTATGACTGTTTTGAATTTTAAACTTACAAAGTGGCATAAAATAACACTTTCTTGAACATCAAATGAGAACTTCAACTTTTGGGTGCATTTGTTTCTAAAAAAAATCATTTTGTCAGTCAAAAGTGTCAAAAAAGTGTTTTCGGCTCTAACTATTACTGGTTTGAAGTTTCAACTGACAACATGAGAAAAGATAAAACTTTCTTGAACATCAAATGAGAACTTCAACTTTTGGGTGCATTTGTTTCTAAAAAAAATCATTTTGTCAGTCAAAAGAGCCAAAAGTGTCAAAAAAGTGTTTTCGGCTCTAACTATTACTGGTTTGAAGGTTCAACTAACAACATGAGAAAAAATAAAACTTTCTTGAACATCAAATGAGAACTTCAACTTTTGGGTGCATTTGTTGCTAAAAAAAATCATTTTGTCAGTCAAAAGTACCAAAAGTGTCAAAAAAGCGTTTTCGGCTCTATGACTGTTTTGAATTTTAAACTTACAATGTGGCATAAAATAACAATTTCTTGAACATCAAATGAGAACTTCAACTTTTGGGTGCGTTTTTTGCTAAAAAATCATTTTTTCAGTCAAAAGTGCCAAAAGTGTCAAAAAAGCGTTTTCGGTTCTATGACTGTTTTGAATTTTAAACTTACAATGTGGCATAAAATAACAATTTCTTGAACATCAAATGAGAACTTCAACTTTTGGGTGCGTTTTTTGCTAAAAATCATTTTGTCAGTCAAAAGTGCCAAAAATGTCAAAAAAGCGTTTTCGGCTCTATGATTGTTTTGAATTTTAAACTTACAACATTTCATAAAATAACACTTTCTTGAACTGCAAATGAGAACTTCAACTTTTGGGTGCATTTGTTTCTAAAAAAAAATCATTTTGTCAGTCAAAAGTGTCAAAAAAGTGTTTTCGGCTCTAACTATTACTGGTTTGAAGTTTCAACTGACAACATGAGAAAAAATAAAACTTTCTTGAACATCAAATGAGAACTTCAACTTTTGGGTGCATTCGTTTCTAAAAAAAATCATTTTGTCAGTCAAAAGTGCCAAAAGTGTCAAAAAAGTGTTTTCGGCTCTAACTATTACTGGTTTGAAGTTTAAACTGACAACATGAGAAAAAATAAAACTTTCTTGAACATCAAATGAGAACTTCAACTTTTGGGTGCATTTGTTGCTAAAAAAAATCATTTTGTCAGTCAAAAGTACCAAAAGTGTCAAAAAAGCGTTTTCGGCTGTATGACTGTTTTGAATTTTAAACTTACAATGTGGCATAAAATAACAATTTCTTGAACATCAAATGAGAACTTCAACTTTTGGGTGCGTTTTTTGCTAAAAAATCATTTTTTCAGTCAAAAGTGCCAAAAGTGTCAAAAAAGCGTTTTCGGCTCTATGACTGTTTTGAATTTTAAACTTACAATGTGGCATAAAATAAAAATTTCTTGAACATCAAATGAGAACTTCAACTTTTGGGTGCGTTTTTTGCTAAAAATCATTTTGTCAGTCAAAAGTGCCAAAAATGTCAAAAAAGCGTTTTCGGCTCTATGATCGTTTTGAATTTTAAACTTACAACATTTCATAAAATAACACTTTCTTGAACTGCAAATGAGAACTTCAACTTTTGGGTGCATTTGTTTCTAAAAAAAATCATTTTGTCAGTCAAAAGTGTCAAAAAAGTGTTTTCGGCTCTAACTATTACTGGTTTGAAGTTTCAACTGACAACATGAGAAAAAATAAAACTTTCTTGAACATCAAATGAGAACTTCAACTTTTGGGTGCATTCGTTTCTAAAAAAAATCATTTTGTCAGTCAAAAGTGCCAAAAGTGTCAAAAAAGTGTTTTCGGCTCTAACTATTACTGGTTTGAAGTTTAAACTGACAACATGAGAAAAAATAAAACTTTCTTGAACATCAAATGAGAACTTCAACTTTTGGGTGCATTTGTTGCTAAAAAAAAATCATTTTGTCAGTCAAAAGTACCAAAAGTGTCAAAAAAGCGTTTTCGGCTGTATGACTGTTTTGAATTTTAAACTTACAATGTGGCATAAAATAACAATTTCTTGAACATCAAATGAGAACTTCAACTTTTGGGTGCGTTTTTTGCTAAAAAATCATTTTGTCAGTCAAAAGTGCCAAAAGTGTCAAAAAAGCGTTTTCGGCTCTATGACTGTTATGAATTTTAAACTTACAATGTGGCATAAAGTAACACTTTCTTGAACATCAAATGAGAACTTCAACTTTTGGGTGCCTTTTTTGCTAAAAAATCATTTTGTCAGTCAAAAGTGCCAAAAATGTCAAAAAAGCGTTTTCGGCTCTATGACTGTTTTGAATTTTAAACTTACAACGTTGCATAAAATAACACTTTCTTGAACTGCAAATGAGAACTTCAACTTTTGGGTGCATTTGTTTCTAAAAAAAATCATTTTGTCAGTCAAAAGTGTCAAAAAAGGGTTTTCGGCTCTAACTATTACTGGTTTGAAGTTTCAACTGACAACATGAGAAAAAATAAAACTTTCTTGAACATCAAATGAGAACTTTAACTTTTGGGTGCATTCGTTTCTAAAAAAAATCATTTTGTCAGTCAAAAGTGCCAAAAGTGTCAAAAAAGTGTTTTCGGCTCTAACTATTACTGGTTTGAAGTTTAAACTGACAACATGAGAAAAAATAAAACTTTCTTGAACATCAAATGAGAACTTCAACTTTTGGGTGCATTTGTTGCTAAAAAAAATCATTTTGTCAGTCAAAAGTACCAAAAGTGTCAAAAAAGCGTTTTCGGCTGTATGACTGTTTTGAATTTTAAACTTACAATGTGGCATAAAATAACAATTTCTTGAACATCAAATGAGAACTTCAACTTTTGGGTGCGTTTTTTGCTAAAAAATCATTTTGTCAGTCAAAAGTGCCAAAAGTGTCAAAAAAGCGTTTTCGGCTCTATGACTGTTATGAATTTTAAACTTACAATGTGGCATAAAGTAACACTTTCTTGAACATCAAATGAGAACTTCAACTTTTGGGTGCCTTTTTTGCTAAAAAATCATTTTGTCAGTCAAAAGTGCCAAAAATGTCAAAAAAGCGTTTTCGGCTCTATGACTGTTTTGAATTTTAAACTTACAACGTTGCATAAAATAACACTTTCTTGAACTGCAAATGAGAACTTCAACTTTTGGGTGCATTTGTTTCTAAAAAAAATCATTTTGTCAGTCAAAAGTGCCAAAAGTGTCAAAAAAGTGTTTTCGGCTCTAACTATTACTGGTTTGAAGTTTCAACTGACAACATGAGAAAAACTAACACTTTCTTGAACTGCAAAATGAGAACTTTGAATTTTGTGTCTATTTTTTGCTAAGAAATCATTTTTTCAGTTAAAAGTGCCAAAAGTGTCAAAAAAGTCTTTTATGCTCAGAGTATGACTGTTTTGAATATTTAACTTACGTGACAAAAAATAACACTTTCTTGAACTGCAAATGAGAACTTCAACTTTTGGGTGCGTTTTTTGCTAAAAAATCATTTTGTCAGTCAAAAGTGCCAAAAATGTCAAAAAAGCGTTTTCGGCTCTATGACTGTTTTGAATTTTAAACTTACAAAGTGGCATAAAATAACACTTTCTTGAACATCAAATGAGAACTTCAACTTTTGGGTGCATTTGTTTCTAAAAAAAATCATTTTGTCAGTCAAAAGTGTCAAAAAAGTGTTTTCGGCTCTAACTATTACTGGTTTGAAGTTTCAACTGACAACATGAGAAAAGATAAAACTTTCTTGAACATCAAATGAGAACTTCAACTTTTGGGTGCATTTGTTTCTAAAAAAAATCATTTTGTCAGTCAAAAGAGCCAAAAGTGTCAAAAAAGTGTTTTCGGCTCTAACTATTACTGGTTTGAAGGTTCAACTAACAACATGAGAAAAAATAAAACTTTCTTGAACATCAAATGAGAACTTCAACTTTTGGGTGCATTTGTTGCTAAAAAAAATCATTTTGTCAGTCAAAAGTACCAAAAGTGTCAAAAAAGCGTTTTCGGCTCTATGACTGTTTTGAATTTTAAACTTACAATGTGGCATAAAATAACAATTTCTTGAACATCAAATGAGAACTTCAACTTTTGGGTGCGTTTTTTGCTAAAAAATCATTTTTTCAGTCAAAAGTGCCAAAAGTGTCAAAAAAGCGTTTTCGGTTCTATGACTGTTTTGAATTTTAAACTTACAATGTGGCATAAAATAACAATTTCTTGAACATCAAATGAGAACTTCAACTTTTGGGTGCGTTTTTTGCTAAAAATCATTTTGTCAGTCAAAAGTGCCAAAAATGTCAAAAAAGCGTTTTCGGCTCTATGATTGTTTTGAATTTTAAACTTACAACATTTCATAAAATAACACTTTCTTGAACTGCAAATGAGAACTTCAACTTTTGGGTGCATTTGTTTCTAAAAAAAAATCATTTTGTCAGTCAAAAGTGTCAAAAAAGTGTTTTCGGCTCTAACTATTACTGGTTTGAAGTTTCAACTGACAACATGAGAAAAAATAAAACTTTCTTGAACATCAAATGAGAACTTCAACTTTTGGGTGCATTCGTTTCTAAAAAAAATCATTTTGTCAGTCAAAAGTGCCAAAAGTGTCAAAAAAGTGTTTTCGGCTCTAACTATTACTGGTTTGAAGTTTAAACTGACAACATGAGAAAAAATAAAACTTTCTTGAACATCAAATGAGAACTTCAACTTTTGGGTGCATTTGTTGCTAAAAAAAATCATTTTGTCAGTCAAAAGTACCAAAAGTGTCAAAAAAGCGTTTTCGGCTGTATGACTGTTTTGAATTTTAAACTTACAATGTGGCATAAAATAACAATTTCTTGAACATCAAATGAGAACTTCAACTTTTGGGTGCGTTTTTTGCTAAAAAATCATTTTTTCAGTCAAAAGTGCCAAAAGTGTCAAAAAAGCGTTTTCGGCTCTATGACTGTTTTGAATTTTAAACTTACAATGTGGCATAAAATAAAAATTTCTTGAACATCAAATGAGAACTTCAACTTTTGGGTGCGTTTTTTGCTAAAAATCATTTTGTCAGTCAAAAGTGCCAAAAATGTCAAAAAAGCGTTTTCGGCTCTATGATCGTTTTGAATTTTAAACTTACAACATTTCATAAAATAACACTTTCTTGAACTGCAAATGAGAACTTCAACTTTTGGGTGCATTTGTTTCTAAAAAAAATCATTTTGTCAGTCAAAAGTGTCAAAAAAGTGTTTTCGGCTCTAACTATTACTGGTTTGAAGTTTCAACTGACAACATGAGAAAAAATAAAACTTTCTTGAACATCAAATGAGAACTTCAACTTTTGGGTGCATTCGTTTCTAAAAAAAATCATTTTGTCAGTCAAAAGTGCCAAAAGTGTCAAAAAAGTGTTTTCGGCTCTAACTATTACTGGTTTGAAGTTTAAACTGACAACATGAGAAAAAATAAAACTTTCTTGAACATCAAATGAGAACTTCAACTTTTGGGTGCATTTGTTGCTAAAAAAAATCATTTTGTCAGTCAAAAGTACCAAAAGTGTCAAAAAAGCGTTTTCGGCTGTATGACTGTTTTGAATTTTAAACTTACAATGTGGCATAAAATAACAATTTCTTGAACATCAAATGAGAACTTCAACTTTTGGGTGCGTTTTTTGCTAAAAAATCATTTTGTCAGTCAAAAGTGCCAAAAGTGTCAAAAAAGCGTTTTCGGCTCTATGACTGTTTTGAATTTTAAACTTACAACGTTGCATAAAATAACACTTTCTTGAACTGCAAATGAGAACTTCAACTTTTGGGTGCATTTGTTTCTAAAAAAAATCATTTTGTCAGTCAAAAGTGCCAAAAGTGTCAAAAAAGTGTTTTCGGCTCTAACTATTACTGGTTTGAAGTTTCAACTGACAACATGAGAAAAAATAAAACTTTCTTGAACATCAAATGAGAACTTCAACTTTTGGGTGTGTTTTTTGCTAAAAAAAATCATTTTGTCAGTCAAAAGTACCAAAAGTGTCAAAAAAGTCTTTTATGCTCAGAGTATGACTGTTTTGAAGATTTAACTTACAACGTGACAAAAAATAACACTTTCTTGAACTGCAAATAAGAACTTTGACTTTTGGGTGCGTTTTTTGCTAAAAAATTATTTTGTCAGTCAAAAGTGCCAAAAATGTCAAAAAAGCGTTTTCGGCTCTATGACTGTTTTGAATTTTAAACTTAAAATGTGGCATAAAATAAAACTTTCTTGAACATCAAATGAGAACTTCACTTTTGGGTGCATTTGTTGCTAAAAAAAATCATTTTGTCAGTCAAAAGTACCAAAAGTGTCAAAAAAGCGTTTTCGGCTCTATGACTGTTTTGAATTTTAAACTTACAATGTGGCATAAAATAACACTTTCTTGAACATCAAATAAGAACTTCAACTTTTGGGTGCGTTTTTTGCTAAAAAATCATTTTGTCAGTCAAAAGTGCCAAAAGTGTCAAAAAAGCGTTTTCGGCTCTATGACTGTTTTGAATTTTAAACTTACAAAGTGGCATAAAATAACACTTTCTTGAACATCAAATGAGAACTTCAACTTTTGGGTGCATTTGTTTCTAAAAAAAATCATTTTGTCAGTCAAAAGTGCCAAAAGTGTCAAAAAAGTGTTTTCGGCTCTAACTATTACTGGTTTGAAGTTTCAACTGACAACATGAGAAAAAATAAAACTTTCTTGAACATCAAATGAGAACTTCAACTTTTGGGTGCATTTGTTGCTAATAAAAAAATCATTTTTTAAGTCAAATGTACCAAAAGTGTCAAAAAAGCGTTTTTGGCTCTATGTTTTGAATTTTAAACTTACAATGTGGCATAAAATAACACTTTCTTGAACATCAAATGAGAACTTCAACTTTTGGGTGCGTTTTTTGCTAAAAAATCATTTTGTCAGTCAAAAGTGCCAAAAGTGTCAAGAAAGCGTTTTCGGCTCTATGACTGTTTTGAATTTTAAACTTACAAAGTGGCATAAAATAACACTTTCTTGAACATCAAATGAGAACTTCAACTTTTGGGTGCATTTGTTTCTAAAAAAAATCATTTTGTCAGTCAAAAGTGTCAAAAAAGTGTTTTCGGCTCTAACTATTACTGGTTTGAAGTTTCAACTGACAACATGAGAAAAAATAAAACTTTCTTGAACATCAAATGAGAACTTCAACTTTTGGGTGCATTTGTTGCTAAAAAAAATCATTTTGTCAGTCAAAAGTACCAAAAGTGTCAAAAAAGCGTTTTCGGCTCTATGACTGTTTTGAATTTTAAACTTACAATGTGGCATAAAATAAAAATTTCTTGAACATCAAATGAGAACTTCAACTTTTGGGTGCGTTTTTTGCTAAAAAAATCATTTTGTCAGTCAAAAGTGCCAAAAGTGTCAAAAAAGCGTTTTCGGCTCTATGACTGTTTTGAATTTTAAACTTACAATGTGGCATAAAATAACACTTTCTTGAACATCAAATGAGAACTTCAACTTTTGGGTGCGTTTTTTGCTAAAAAATCATTTTGTCAGTCAAAAGTGCCAAAAATGTTAAAAAAGCGTTTTCGGCTCTATGACTGTTTTGAATTTTAAACTTACAACGTTGCATAAAATAACACTTTCTTGACCTGCAAATAAGAACTTTGACTTTTGGGTGCGTTTTTTGCTAAAAAATCATTTTGTCAGTCAAAAGTGCCAAAAGTGTCAAAAAAGCGTTTTCGGCTCTATGACTGTTTTGAATTTTAAACTTACAAAGTGGCATAAAATAACACTTTCTTGAACATCAAATGATAACTTCAACTTTTGGGTGCATTTGTTTCTAAAAAAAATCATTTTGTCAGTCAAAAGTGCCAAAAGTGTCAAAAAAGTGTTTTCGGCTCTAACTATTACTGGTTTGAAGTTTCAACTGACAACATGAGAAAAAATAAAACTTTCTTGAACATCAAATGAGAACTTCAACTTTTGGGTGCATTTGTTGCTAAAAAAAAATCATTTTTTAAGTCAAATGTACCAAAAGTGTCAAAAAAGCGTTTTTGGCTCTATGTTTTGAATTTTAAACTTACAATGTGGCATAAAATAACACTTTCTTGAACATCAAATGAGAACTTCAACTTTTGGGTGCGTTTTTTGCTAAAAAATCATTTTGTCAGTCAAAAGTGCCAAAAGTGTCAAAAAAGCGTTTTCGGCTCTATGACTGTTTGAACTTTAAACTTACAATGTGGCATAAAATAACACTTTCTTGAACATCAAATGAGAACTTCAACTTTTGGGTGCATTTGTTGCTAAAAAAAATCATTTTGTCAGTCAAAAGTACCAAAAGTGTCAAAAAAGCGTTTTTGGCTCAATGACTGGTTTGAAGTTTCAACTGACAACATGAGAAAAACTAACACTTTCTTGAACTGCAAAATGAGAACTTTGAATTTTGTGTCTATTTTTTGCTAAGAAATCATTTTTTCAGTTAAAAGTGCCAAAAGTGTCAAAAAAGTCTTTTATGCTCAGAGTATGACTGTTTTGAATATTTAACTTACAACGTGACAAAAAATAACACTTTCTTGAACTGCAAATAAGAACTTTGACTTTTGGGTGCGTTTTTTGCTAAAAAATCATTTTGTCAGTCAAAAGTGCCAAAAATGTCAAAAAAGCGTTTTCGGCTCTATGACTGTTTTGAATTTTAAACTTACAATGTGGCATAAAATAAAACTTTCTTGAACATCAAATGAGAACTTCAACTTTTGGGTGCATTTGTTTCTAAAAAAAATCATTTTGTCAGTCAAAAGTGCCAAAAGTGTCAAAAAAGTGTTTTCGGCTCTAACTATTACTGGTTTGAAGTTTCAACTGACAACATGAGAAAAAATAAAACTTTCTTGAACATCAAATGAGAACTTCAACTTTTGGGTGCATTTGTTGCTAAAAAAATCATTTTGTCAGTCAAAAGTACCAAAAGTGTCAAAAAAGCGTTTTCGGCTCTATGACTGTTTTGAATTTTAAACTTACAAAGTGGCATAATATAACACTTTCTTGAACATCAAATGAGAACTTCAACTTTTGGGTGCATTTGTTTCTAAAAAAAATCATTTTGTCAGTCAAAAGTGCCAAAAGTGTCAAAAAAGTGTTTTCGGCTCTAACTATTACTGGTTTGAACTTTAAACTTACAATGTGGCATAAAATAACACTTTCTTGAACATCAAATGAGAACTTCAACTTTTGGGTGCATTTGTTGCTAAAAAAAATCATTTTGTCAGTCAAAAGTACCAAAAGTGTCAAAAAAGCGTTTTTGGCTCAATGACTGGTTTGAAGTTTCAACTGACAACATGAGAAAAACTAACACTTTCTTGAACTGCAAAATGAGAACTTTGAATTTTGTGTCTATTTTTTGCTAAGAAATCATTTTTTCAGTTAAAAGTGCCAAAAGTGTCAAAAAAGTCTTTTATGCTCAGAGTATGACTGTTTTGAATATTTAACTTACAACGTGACAAAAAATAACACTTTCTTTAACTGCAAATAAGAACTTTGACTTTTGGGTGCGTTTTTTGCTAAAAAATCATTTTGTCAGTCAAAAGTACCAAAAGTGTCAAAAAAGCGTTTTCGGCTCTATGACTGTTTTGAATTTTAAACTTACAAAGTGGCATAAAATAACACTTTCTTGAACATCAAATGAGAACTTCAACTTTTGGGTGCATTTGTTTCTAAAAAAAATCATTTTGTCAGTCAAAAGTGCCAAAAGTGTCAAAAAAGTGTTTTCGGCTCTAACTATTACTGGTTTGAAGTTTCAACTGACAACATGAGAAAAAATAAAACTTTCTTGAACATCAAATGAGAACTTCAACTTTTGGGTGCATTTGTTGCTAAAAAAAATCATTTTGTCAGTCAAAAGTACCAAAAGTGTCAAAAAAGCGTTTTCGGCTCTATGACTGTTTTGAATTTTAAACTTACAATGTGGCATAAAATAAAAATTTCTTGAACATCAAATGAGAACTTCAACTTTTGGGTGCGTTTTTTGCTAAAAAAATCATTTTGTCAGTCAAAAGTGCCAAAGGTGTCAAAAAAGCGTTTTCGGCTCTATGACTGTTTTGAATTTTAAACTTACAACGTTGCATAAAATAACACTTTCTTGACCTGCAAATAAGAACTTAGACTTTTGGGTGTGTTTTTTGCTAAAAAATCATTTTGTCAGTCAAAAGTGCCAAAAGTGTCAAAAAAGCGTTTTCGGCTCTATGACTGTTTTGAATTTTAAACTTACAAAGTGGCATAAAATAACACTTTCTTGAACATCAAATGAGAACTTCAACTTTTGGGTGCATTTGTTTCTAAAAAAAATCATTTTGTCAATCAAAAGTGCCAAAAGTGTCAAAAAAGTGTTTTCGGCTCTAACTATTACTGGTTTGAAGTTTCAACTGACAACATGAGAAAAAATAAAACTTTCTTGAACATCAAATGAGAACTTCAACTTTTGGGTGCATTTGTTGCTAAAAAAAAATCATTTTTTAAGTCAAATGTACCAAAAGTGTCAAAAAAGCGTTTTTGGCTCTATGTTTTGAATTTTAAACTTACAATGTGGCATAAAATAACACTTTCTTGAACATCAAATGAGAACTTCAACTTTTGGGTGCGTTTTTTGCTAAAAAAATCATTTTGTCAGTCAAAAGTGCCAAAAGTGTCAAAAAAGCGTTTTCGGCTCTATGACTGTTTTGAATTTTAAACTTACAAAGTGGCATAAAATAACACTTTCTTGAACATCAAATGAGAACTTCAACTTTTGGGTGCATTTGTTTCTAAAAAAAATCATTTTGTCAGTCAAAAGTGCCAAAAGTGTGAAAAAAGTGTTTTCGGCTCTAACTATTACTGGTTTGAAGTTTCAACTGACAACATGAGAAAAAATAAAACTTTCTTGAACATCAAATGAGAACTTCAACTTTTGGGTGCATTTGTTGCTAAAAAAAATCATTTTGTCAGTCAAAAGTACCAAAAGTGTCAAAAAAGCGTTTTCGGCTCTATGACTGTTTTGAATTTTAAACTTACAATGTGGCATAAAATAACACTTTCTTGAACATCAAATGATAACTTCAACTTTTGGGTGCATTTGTTTCTAAAAAAAATCATTTTGTCAGTCAAAAGTGCCAAAAGTGTCAAAAAAGTGTTTTCGGCTCTAACTATTACTGGTTTGAAGTTTCAACTGACAACATGAGAAAAAATAAAACTTTCTTGAACATCAAATGAGAACTTCAACTTTTGGGTGCATTTGTTGCTAAAAAAAAATCATTTTTTAAGTCAAATGTACCAAAAGTGTCAAAAAAGCGTTTTCGGCTCTATGACTGTTTTGAATTTTAAACTTACAAAGTGGCATAAAATAACACTTTCTTGAACATCAAATGATAACTTCAACTTTTGGGTGCATTTGTTTCTAAAAAAAATCATTTTGTCAGTCAAAAGTGCCAAAAGTGTCAAAAAAGTGTTTTCGGCTCTAACTATTACTGGTTTGAAGTTTCAACTGACAACATGAGAAAAAATAAAACTTTCTTGAACATCAAATGAGAACTTCAACTTTTGGGTGCATTTGTTGCTAAAAAAAAATCATTTTTTAAGTCAAATGTACCAAAAGTGTCAAAAAAGCGTTTTTGGCTCTATGTTTTGAATTTTAAACTTACAATGTGGCATAAAATAACACTTTCTTGAACATCAAATGAGAACTTCAACTTTTGGGTGCGTTTTTTGCTAAAAAATCATTTTGTCAGTCAAAAGTGCCAAAAGTGTCAAAAAAGCGTTTTCGGCTCTATGACTGTTTGAATTTTAAACTTACAATGTGGCATAAAATAACACTTTCTTGAACATCAAATGAGAACTTCAACTTTTGGGTGCATTTGTTGCTAAAAAAAATCATTTTGTCAGTCAAAAGTACCAAAAGTGTCAAAAAAGCGTTTTTGGCTCAATGACTGGTTTGAAGTTTCAACTGACAACATGAGAAAAACTAACACTTTCTTGAACTGCAAAATGAAAAGTTTGAATTTTGTGTCTATTTTTTGCTAAGAAATCATTTTTTCAGTTAAAAGTGCCAAAAGTGTCAAAAAAGTCTTTTATGCTCAGAGTATGACTGTTTTGAATATTTAACTTACAACGTGACAAAAAATAACACTTTCTTGAACTGCAAATAAGAACTTTGACTTTTGGGTGCGTTTTTTGCTAAAAAATCATTTTGTCAGTCAAAAGTGCCAAAAATGTCAAAAAAGCGTTTTCGGCTCTATGACTGTTTTGAATTTTAAACTTACAATGTGGCATAAAATAAAACTTTCTTGAACATCAAATGAGAACTTCAACTTTTGGGTGCATTTGTTGCTAAAAAAAATCATTTTGTCAGTCAAAAGTACCAAAAGTGTCAAAAAAGCGTTTTCGGCTCTATGACTGTTTTGAATTTTAAACTTACAAAGTGGCATAAAATAACACTTTCTTGAACATCAAATGAGAACTTCAACTTTTGGGTGCATTTGTTTCTAAAAAAAATCATTTTGTCAGTCAAAAGTGCCAAAAGTGTCAAAAAAGTGTTTTCGGCTCTAACTATTACTGGTTTAAAGTTTCAACTGACAACATGAGAAAAAATAAAACTTTCTTGAACATCAAATGAGAACTTCAACTTTTGGGTGCATTTGTTGCTAAAAAAATCATTTTGTCAGTCAAAAGTACCAAAAGTGTCAAAAAAGCGTTTTCGGCTCTATGACTGTTTTGAATTTTAAACTTACAAAGAGGCATAAAATAACACTTTCTTGAACATCAAATGAGAACTTCAACTTTTGGGTGCATTTGTTTCTAAAAAAAATTATTTTGTCAGTCAAAAGTGCCAAAAGTGTCAAAAAAGTGTTTTCGGCTCTAACTATTACTGGTTTGAAGTTTCAACTGACAACATGAGAAAAAATAAAACTTTCTTGAACATCAAATGAGAACTTCAACTTTTGGGTGCATTTGTTGCTAAAAAAAAATCATTTTGTCAGTCAAAAGTGCCAAAAGTGTCAAAAAAGCGTTTTCGGCTCTATGACTGTTTTGAATTTTAAACTTACAATGTGGCATAAAATAACACTTTCTTGAACATCAAATGAGAACTTCAACTTTTGGGTGCGTTTTTTGCTAAAAAATCATTTTGTCAGTCAAAAGTGCCAAAAATGTTAAAAAAGCGTTTTCGGCTCTATGACTGTTTTGAATTTTAAACTTACAATGTTGCATAAAATAACACTTTCTTGACCTGCAAATAAGAACTTAGACTTTTGGGTGTGTTTTTTGCTAAAAAATCATTTTGTCAGTCAAAAGTGCCAAAAGTGTCAAAAAAGCGTTTTCGGCTCTATGACTGTTTTGAATTTTAAACTTACAAAGTGGCATAAAATAACACTTTCTTGAACATCAAATGAGAACTTCAACTTTTGGGTGCATTTGTTTCTAAAAAAAATCATTTTGTCAGTCAAAAGTGCCAAAAGTGTCAAAAAAGTGTTTTTCGGCTCTAACTATTACTGGTTTGAAGTTTCAACTGACAACATGATTAAAAATAAAACTTTCTTGAACATCAAATGAGAACTTCAACTTTTGGGTGCATTTGTTGCTAAAAAAAAATCATTTTTTAAGTCAAATGTACCAAAAGTGTCAAAAAAGCGTTTTTGGCTCTATGTTTTGAATTTTAAACTTACAATGTGGCATAAAATAACACTTTCTTGAACATCAAATGAGAACTTCAACTTTTGGGTGCGTTTTTTGCTAAAAAATCATTTTGTCAGTCAAAAGTGCCAAAAATGTCAAAAAAGCGTTTTCGGCTCTATGACTGTTTTGAATTTTAAACTTACAAAGTGGCATAAAATAACACTTTCTTGAACATCAAATGAGAACTTCAACTTTTGGGTGCATTTGTTTCTAAAAAAAATCATTTTGTCAGTCAAAAGTGCCAAAAGTGTCAAAAAAGTGTTTTCGGCTCTAACTATTACTGGTTTGAAGTTTCAACTGACAACATGATTAAAAATAAAACTTTCTTGAACATCAAATGAGAACTTCAACTTTTGGGTGCATTTGTTGCTAAAAAAAAATCATTTTTTAAGTCAAATGTACCAAAAGTGTCAAAAAAGCGTTTTTGGCTCTATGTTTTGAATTTTAAACTTACAATGTGGCATAAAATAACACTTTCTTGAACATCAAATGAGAACTTCAACTTTTGGGTGCGTTTTTTGCTAAAAAATCATTTTGTCAGTCAAAAGTGCCAAAAGTGTCAAGAAAGCGTTTTCGGCTCTATGACTGTTTTGAATTTTAAACTTACAAAGTGGCATAAAATAACACTTTCTTGAACATCAAATGAGAACTTCAACTTTTGGGTGTATTTGTTTCTAAAAAAAATCATTTTGTCAGTCAAAAGTGCCAAAAGTGTCAAAAAAGTGTTTTCGGCTCTAACTATTACTGGTTTGAAGTTTCAACTGACAACATGAGAAAAAATAAAACTTTCTTGAACATCAAATGAGAACTTCAACTTTTGGGTGCATTTGTTGCTAAAAAAAATCATTTTGTCAGTCAAAAGTACCAAAAGTGTCAAAAAAGCGTTTTCGGCTCTATGACTGTTTTGAATTTTAAACTTACAATGTGGCATAAAATAAAAATTTCTTGAACATCAAATGAGAACTTCAACTTTTGGGTGCGTTTTTTGCTAAAAAATCATTTTGTCAGTCAAAAGTACCAAAAGTGTCAAAAAAGCGTTTTCGGCTCTATGACTGTTTTGAATTTTAAACTTACAATGTGGCATAAAATAAAAATTTCTTGAACATCAAATGAGAACTTCAACTTTTGGGTGCGTTTTTTGCTAAAAAAATCATTTTGTCAGTCAAAAGTGCCAAAAGTGTCAAAAAAGCGTTTTCGGCTCTATGACTGTTTTGAATTTTAAACTTACAACGTTGCATAAAATAACACTTTCTTGACCTGCAAATAAGAACTTTGACTTTTGGGTGCGTTTTTTGCTAAAAAATCATTTTGTCAGTCAAAAGTGCCAAAAGTGTCAAAAAAGCGTTTTCGGCTCTATGACTGTTTTGAATTTTAAACTTACAAAGTGGCATAAAATAACACTTTCTTGAACATCAAATGATAACTTCAACTTTTGGGTGCATTTGTTTCTAAAAAAAATCATTTTGTCAGTCAAAAGTGCCAAAAGTGTCAAAAAAGTGTTTTCGGCTCTAACTATTACTGGTTTGAAGTTTCAACTGACAACATGAGAAAAAATAAAACTTTCTTGAACATCAAATGAGAACTTCAACTTTTGGGTGCATTTGTTGCTAAAAAAAAATCATTTTTTAAGTCAAATGTACCAAAAGTGTCAAAAAAGCGTTTTTGGCTCTATGTTTTGAATTTTAAACTTACAATGTGGCATAAAATAACACTTTCTTGAACATCAAATGAGAACTTCAACTTTTGGGTGCGTTTTTTGCTAAAAAATCATTTTGTCAGTCAAAAGTGCCAAAAGTGTCAAAAAAGCGTTTTCGGCTCTATGACTGTTTGAATTTTAAACTTACAATGTGGCATAAAATAACACTTTCTTGAACATCAAATGAGAACTTCAACTTTTGGGTGCATTTGTTGCTAAAAAAAATCATTTTGTCAGTCAAAAGTACCAAAAGTGTCAAAAAAGCGTTTTTGGCTCAATGACTGGTTTGAAGTTTCAACTGACAACATGAGAAAAACTAACACTTTCTTGAACTGCAAAATGAAAAGTTTGAATTTTGTGTCTATTTTTTGCTAAGAAATCATTTTTTCAGTTAAAAGTGCCAAAAGTGTCAAAAAAGTCTTTTATGCTCAGAGTATGACTGTTTTGAATATTTAACTTACAACGTGACAAAAAATAACACTTTCTTGAACTGCAAATAAGAACTTTGACTTTTGGGTGCGTTTTTTGCTAAAAAATCATTTTGTCAGTCAAAAGTGCCAAAAATGTCAAAAAAGCGTTTTCGGCTCTATGACTGTTTTGAATTTTAAACTTACAATGTGGCATAAAATAAAACTTTCTTGAACATCAAATGAGAACTTCAACTTTTGGGTGCATTTGTTGCTAAAAAAAATCATTTTGTCAGTCAAAAGTACCAAAAGTGTCAAAAAAGCGTTTTCGGCTCTATGACTGTTTTGAATTTTAAACTTACAAAGTGGCATAAAATAACACTTTCTTGAACATCAAATGAGAACTTCAACTTTTGGGTGCATTTGTTTCTAAAAAAAATCATTTTGTCAGTCAAAAGTGCCAAAAGTGTCAAAAAAGTGTTTTCGGCTCTAACTATTACTGGTTTAAAGTTTCAACTGACAACATGAGAAAAAATAAAACTTTCTTGAACATCAAATGAGAACTTCAACTTTTGGGTGCATTTGTTGCTAAAAAAATCATTTTGTCAGTCAAAAGTACCAAAAGTGTCAAAAAAGCGTTTTCGGCTCTATGACTGTTTTGAATTTTAAACTTACAAAGAGGCATAAAATAACACTTTCTTGAACATCAAATGAGAACTTCAACTTTTGGGTGCATTTGTTTCTAAAAAAAATTATTTTGTCAGTCAAAAGTGCCAAAAGTGTCAAAAAAGTGTTTTCGGCTCTAACTATTACTGGTTTGAAGTTTCAACTGACAACATGAGAAAAAATAAAACTTTCTTGAACATCAAATGAGAACTTCAACTTTTGGGTGCATTTGTTGCTAAAAAAAAATCATTTTGTCAGTCAAAAGTGCCAAAAGTGTCAAAAAAGCGTTTTCGGCTCTATGACTGTTTTGAATTTTAAACTTACAATGTGGCATAAAATAACACTTTCTTGAACATCAAATGAGAACTTCAACTTTTGGGTGCGTTTTTTGCTAAAAAATCATTTTGTCAGTCAAAAGTGCCAAAAATGTTAAAAAAGCGTTTTCGGCTCTATGACTGTTTTGAATTTTAAACTTACAATGTTGCATAAAATAACACTTTCTTGACCTGCAAATAAGAACTTAGACTTTTGGGTGTGTTTTTTGCTAAAAAATCATTTTGTCAGTCAAAAGTGCCAAAAGTGTCAAAAAAGCGTTTTCGGCTCTATGACTGTTTTGAATTTTAAACTTACAAAGTGGCATAAAATAACACTTTCTTGAACATCAAATGAGAACTTCAACTTTTGGGTGCATTTGTTTCTAAAAAAAATCATTTTGTCAGTCAAAAGTGCCAAAAGTGTCAAAAAAGTGTTTTTCGGCTCTAACTATTACTGGTTTGAAGTTTCAACTGACAACATGATTAAAAATAAAACTTTCTTGAACATCAAATGAGAACTTCAACTTTTGGGTGCATTTGTTGCTAAAAAAAAATCATTTTTTAAGTCAAATGTACCAAAAGTGTCAAAAAAGCGTTTTTGGCTCTATGTTTTGAATTTTAAACTTACAATGTGGCATAAAATAACACTTTCTTGAACATCAAATGAGAACTTCAACTTTTGGGTGCGTTTTTTGCTAAAAAATCATTTTGTCAGTCAAAAGTGCCAAAAATGTCAAAAAAGCGTTTTCGGCTCTATGACTGTTTTGAATTTTAAACTTACAAAGTGGCATAAAATAACACTTTCTTGAACATCAAATGAGAACTTCAACTTTTGGGTGCATTTGTTTCTAAAAAAAATCATTTTGTCAGTCAAAAGTGCCAAAAGTGTCAAAAAAGTGTTTTCGGCTCTAACTATTACTGGTTTGAAGTTTCAACTGACAACATGATTAAAAATAAAACTTTCTTGAACATCAAATGAGAACTTCAACTTTTGGGTGCATTTGTTGCTAAAAAAAAATCATTTTTTAAGTCAAATGTACCAAAAGTGTCAAAAAAGCGTTTTTGGCTCTATGTTTTGAATTTTAAACTTACAATGTGGCATAAAATAACACTTTCTTGAACATCAAATGAGAACTTCAACTTTTGGGTGCGTTTTTTGCTAAAAAATCATTTTGTCAGTCAAAAGTGCCAAAAATGTTAAAAAAGCGTTTTCGGCTCTATGACTGTTTTGAATTTTAAACTTACAATGTTGCATAAAATAACACTTTCTTGACCTGCAAATAAGAACTTAGACTTTTGGGTGTGTTTTTTGCTAAAAAATCATTTTGTCAGTCAAAAGTGCCAAAAGTGTCAAAAAAGCGTTTTCGGCTCTATGACTGTTTTGAATTTTAAACTTACAAAGTGGCATAAAATAACACTTTCTTGAACATCAAATGAGAACTTCAACTTTTGGGTGCATTTGTTTCTAAAAAAAATCATTTTGTCAGTCAAAAGTGCCAAAAGTGTCAAAAAAGTGTTTTTCGGCTCTAACTATTACTGGTTTGAAGTTTCAACTGACAACATGATTAAAAATAAAACTTTCTTGAACATCAAATGAGAACTTCAACTTTTGGGTGCATTTGTTGCTAAAAAAAAATCATTTTTTAAGTCAAATGTACCAAAAGTGTCAAAAAAGCGTTTTTGGCTCTATGTTTTGAATTTTAAACTTACAATGTGGCATAAAATAACACTTTCTTGAACATCAAATGAGAACTTCAACTTTTGGGTGCGTTTTTTGCTAAAAAATCATTTTGTCAGTCAAAAGTGCCAAAAATGTCAAAAAAGCGTTTTCGGCTCTATGACTGTTTTGAATTTTAAACTTACAAAGTGGCATAAAATAACACTTTCTTGAACATCAAATGAGAACTTCAACTTTTGGGTGCATTTGTTTCTAAAAAAAATCATTTTGTCAGTCAAAAGTGCCAAAAGTGTCAAAAAAGTGTTTTCGGCTCTAACTATTACTGGTTTGAAGTTTCAACTGACAACATGATTAAAAATAAAACTTTCTTGAACATCAAATGAGAACTTCAACTTTTGGGTGCATTTGTTGCTAAAAAAAAATCATTTTTTAAGTCAAATGTACCAAAAGTGTCAAAAAAGCGTTTTTGGCTCTATGTTTTGAATTTTAAACTTACAATGTGGCATAAAATAACACTTTCTTGAACATCAAATGAGAACTTCAACTTTTGGGTGCGTTTTTTGCTAAAAAATCATTTTGTCAGTCAAAAGTGCCAAAAGTGTCAAGAAAGCGTTTTCGGCTCTATGACTGTTTTGAATTTTAAACTTACAAAGTGGCATAAAATAACACTTTCTTGAACATCAAATGAGAACTTCAACTTTTGGGTGTATTTGTTTCTAAAAAAAATCATTTTGTCAGTCAAAAGTGCCAAAAGTGTCAAAAAAGTGTTTTCGGCTCTAACTATTACTGGTTTGAAGTTTCAACTGACAACATGAGAAAAAATAAAACTTTCTTGAACATCAAATGAGAACTTCAACTTTTGGGTGCATTTGTTGCTAAAAAAAATCATTTTGTCAGTCAAAAGTACCAAAAGTGTCAAAAAAGCGTTTTCGGCTCTATGACTGTTTTGAATTTTAAACTTACAATGTGGCATAAAATAAAAATTTCTTGAACATCAAATGAGAACTTCAACTTTTGGGTGCGTTTTTTGCTAAAAAATCATTTTGTCAGTCAAAAGTGCCAAAAATGTTAAAAAAAGCGTTTTCGGCTCTATGACTGTTTTGAATTTTAAACTTACAACGTTGCATAAAATAACACTTTCTTGACCTGCAAATAAGAACTTTGACTTTTGGGTGCGTTTTTTGCTAAAAAATCATTTTGTCAGTCAAATGTGCCAAAAGTGTCAAAAAAGCGTTTTCGGCTCTATGACTGTTTTGAATTTTAAACTTACAAAGTGGCATAAAATAACACTTTCTTGAACATCAAATGAGAACTTCAACTTTTGGGTGCATTTGTTTCTAAAAAATATCATTTTGTCAGTCAAAAGTGCCAAAAGTGTCAAAAAAGTGTTTTCGGCTCTAACTATTACTGGTTTGAAGTTTCAACTGACAACATGAGAAAAAATAAAACTTTCTTGAACATCAAATGAGAACTTCAACTTTTGGGTGCATTTGTTGCTAAAAAAAAATCATTTTTTAAGTCAAATGTACCAAAAGTGTCAAAAAAGCGTTTTTGGCTCTATGTTTTGAATTTTAAACTTACAATGTGGCATAAAATAACACTTTCTTGAACATCAAATGAGAACTTCAACTTTTGGGTGCGTTTTTTGCTAAAAAATCATTTTGTCAGTCAAAAGTGCCAAAAATGTTAAAAAAGCGTTTTCGGCTCTATGACTGTTTTGAATTTTAAACTTACAACGTTGCATAAAATAACACTTTCTTGACCTGCAAATAAGAACTTTGACTTTTGGGTGCGTTTTTTGCTAAAAAATCATTTTGTCAGTCAAATGTGCCAAAAGTGTCAAAAAAGCGTTTTCGGCTCTATGACTGTTTTGAATTTTAAACTTACAAAGTGGCATAAAATAACACTTTCTTGAACATCAAATGAGAACTTCAACTTTTGGGTGCATTTGTTTCTAAAAAATATCATTTTGTCAGTCAAAAGTGCCAAAAGTGTCAAAAAAGTGTTTTCGGCTCTAACTATTACTGGTTTGAAGTTTCAACTGACAACATGAGAAAAAATAAAACTTTCTTGAACATCAAATGAGAACTTCAACTTTTGGGTGCATTTGTTGCTAAAAAAAAATCATTTTTTAAGTCAAATGTACCAAAAGTGTCAAAAAAGCGTTTTTGGCTCTATGTTTTGAATTTTAAACTTACAATGTGGCATAAAATAACACTTTCTTGAACATCAAATGAGAACTTCAACTTTTGGGTGCGTTTTTTGCTAAAAAATCATTTTGTCAGTCAAAAGTGCCAAAAGTGTCAAAAAAGCGTTTTCGGCTCTATGACTGTTTGAATTTTAAACTTACAATGTGGCATAAAATAACACTTTCTTGAACATCAAATGAGAACTTCAACTTTTGGGTGCATTTGTTGCTAAAAAAAATCATTTTGTCAGTCAAAAGTACCAAAAGTGTCAAAAAAGCGTTTTCGGCTCTATGACTGTTTTGAATTTTAAACTTACAAAGTGGCATAAAATAACACTTTCTTGAACATCAAATGAGAACTTCAACTTTTGGGTGCATTTGTTTCTAAAAAAAATCATTTTGTCAGTCAAAAGTGCCAAAAGTGTCAAAAAAGTGTTTTCGGCTCTAACTATTACTGGTTTGAAGTTTCAACTGACAACATGAGAAAAAATAAAACTTTCTTGAACATCAAATGAGAACTTCAACTTTTGGGTGCATTTGTTGCTAAAAAAATCATTTTGTCAGTCAAAAGTACCAAAAGTGTCAAAAAAGCGTTTTCGGCTCTATGACTGTTTTGAATTTTAAACTTACAAAGAGGCATAAAATAACACTTTCTTGAACATCAAATGAGAACTTCAACTTTTGGGTGCATTTGTTTCTAAAAAAAATCATTTTGTCAGTCAAAAGTGCCAAAAGTGTCAAAAAAGATTTTTCGGCTCTAACTATTACTGGTTTGAAGTTTCAACTGACAACATGAGAAAAAATAAAACTTTCTTGAACATCAAATGAGAACTTCAACTTTTGGGTGCATTTGTTTCTAAAAAAAAATCATTTTGTCACTCAAAAGTGCCAAAAGTGTCAAAAAAGTGTTTTCGGCTCTAACTATTACTGGTTTGAAATTTCAACTGACAACATGAGAAAAAATAAAACTTTCTTGAACATCAAATGAGAACTTCAACTTTTGGGTGCATTTGTTGCTAAAAAAAATCATTTTGTCAGTCAAAAGTACCAAAAGTGTCAAAAAAGCGTTTTCGGCTCTATGACTGTTTTGAATTTTAAACTTACAATGTGGCATAAAATAAAACTTTCTTGAACATCAAATGAGAACTTCAACTTTTGGGTGCATTTGTTGCTAAAAAAAATCATTTTGTCAGTCAAAAGTACCAAAAGTGTCAAAAAAGCGTTTTTGGCTCAATGACTGGTTTGAAGTTTCAACTGACAACATGAGAAAAACTAACACTTTCTTGAACTGCAAAATGAAAAGTTTGAATTTTGTGTCTATTTTTTGCTAAGAAATCATTTTTTCAGTTAAAAGTGCCAAAAGTGTCAAAAAAGTCTTTTATGCTCAGAGTATGACTGTTTTGAATATTTAACTTACAACGTGACAAAAAATAACACTTTCTTGAACTGCAAATAAGAACTTTGACTTTTGGGTGCGTTTTTTGCTAAAAAATCATTTTGTCAGTCAAAAGTGCCAAAAATGTCAAAAAAGCGTTTTCGGCTCTATGACTGTTTTGAATTTTAAACTTACAATGTGGCATAAAATAAAACTTTCTTGAACATCAAATGAGAACTTCAACTTTTGGGTGCATTTGTTGCTAAAAAAAATCATTTTGTCAGTCAAAAGTACCAAAAGTGTCAAAAAAGCGTTTTCGGCTCTATGACTGTTTTGAATTTTAAACTTACAAAGTGGCATAAAATAACACTTTCTTGAACATCAAATGAGAACTTCAACTTTTGGGTGCATTTGTTTCTAAAAAAAATCATTTTGTCAGTCAAAAGTGCCAAAAGTGTCAAAAAAGTGTTTTCGGCTCTAACTATTACTGGTTTGAAGTTTCAACTGACAACATGAGAAAAAATAAAACTTTCTTGAACATCAAATGAGAACTTCAACTTTTGGGTGCATTTGTTGCTAAAAAAAATCATTTTGTCAGTCAAAAGTACCAAAAGTGTCAAAAAAGCGTTTTCGGCTCTATGACTGTTTTGAATTTTAAACTTACAAAGTGGCATAAAATAACAATTTCTTGAACATCAAATGAGAACTTCAACTTTTGGGTGCATTTGTTTCTAAAAAAAATCATTTTGTCAGTCAAAAGTGCCAAAAGTGTCAAAAAAGTGTTTTCGGCTCTAACTATTACTGGTTTGAAGTTTCAACTGACAACATGAGAAAAAATAAAACTTTCTTGAACATCAAATGAGAACTTCAACTTTTGGGTGCATTTGTTGCTAAAAAAAATCATTTTGTCAGTCAAAAGTACCAAAAGTGTCAAAAAAGCGTTTTCGGCTCTATGACTGTTTTGAATTTTAAACTTACAATGTGGCATAAAATAAAAATTTCTTGAACATCAAATGAGAACTTCAACTTTTGGGTGCGTTTTTTGCTAAAAAAATCATTTTGTCAGTCAAAAGTGCCAAAAGTGTCAAAAAAGCGTTTTCGGCTCTATGACTGTTTTGAATTTTAAACTTACAATGTGGCATAAAATAACACTTTCTTGAACATCAAATGAGAACTTCAACTTTTGGGTGCGTTTTTTGCTAAAAAATCATTTTGTCAGTCAAAAGTGCCAAAAATGTTAAAAAAGCGTTTTCGGCTCTATGACTGTTTTGAATTTTAAACTTACAATGTGGCATAAAATAAAACTTTCTTGAACATCAAATGAGAACTTCAACTTTTGGGTGCATTTGTTGCTAAAAAAAAATCATTTTGTCAGTCAAAAGTACCAAAAGTGTCAAAAAAGCGTTTTCGGCTCTATGACTGTTTTGAATTTTAAACTTACAAAGTGGCATAAAATAACACTTTCTTGAACATCAAATGAGAACTTCAACTTTTGGGTGCATTTGTTTCTAAAAAAAATCATTTTGTCAGTCAAAAGTGCCAAAAGTGTCAAAAAAGTGTTTTCGGCTCTAACTATTACTGGTTTGAAGTTTCAACTGACAACATGAGAAAAAATAAAACTTTCTTGAACATCAAATGAGAACTTCAACTTTTGGGTGCATTTGTTGCTAAAAAAATCATTTTGTCAGTCAAAAGTACCAAAAGTGTCAAAAAAGCGTTTTCGGCTCTATGACTGTTTTGAATTTTAAACTTACAAAGAGGCATAAAATAACACTTTCTTGAACATCAAATGAGAACTTCAACTTTTGGGTGCATTTGTTTCTAAAAAAAATCATTTTGTCAGTCAAAAGTGCCAAAAGTGTCAAAAAAGATTTTTCGGCTCTAACTATTACTGGTTTGAAGTTTCAACTGACAACATGAGAAAAAATAAAACTTTCTTGAACATCAAATGAGAACTTCAACTTTTGGGTGCATTTGTTTCTAAAAAAAAATCATTTTGTCACTCAAAAGTGCCAAAAGTGTCAAAAAAGTGTTTTCGGCTCTAACTATTACTGGTTTGAAATTTCAACTGACAACATGAGAAAAAATAAAACTTTCTTGAACATCAAATGAGAACTTCAACTTTTGGGTGCATTTGTTGCTAAAAAAAATCATTTTGTCAGTCAAAAGTACCAAAAGTGTCAAAAAAGCGTTTTCGGCTCTATGACTGTTTTGAATTTTAAACTTACAATGTGGCATAAAATAAAACTTTCTTGAACATCAAATGAGAACTTCAACTTTTGGGTGCATTTGTTGCTAAAAAAAATCATTTTGTCAGTCAAAAGTACCAAAAGTGTCAAAAAAGCGTTTTTGGCTCAATGACTGGTTTGAAGTTTCAACTGACAACATGAGAAAAACTAACACTTTCTTGAACTGCAAAATGAAAAGTTTGAATTTTGTGTCTATTTTTTGCTAAGAAATCATTTTTTCAGTTAAAAGTGCCAAAAGTGTCAAAAAAGTCTTTTATGCTCAGAGTATGACTGTTTTGAATATTTAACTTACAACGTGACAAAAAATAACACTTTCTTGAACTGCAAATAAGAACTTTGACTTTTGGGTGCGTTTTTTGCTAAAAAATCATTTTGTCAGTCAAAAGTGCCAAAAATGTCAAAAAAGCGTTTTCGGCTCTATGACTGTTTTGAATTTTAAACTTACAATGTGGCATAAAATAAAACTTTCTTGAACATCAAATGAGAACTTCAACTTTTGGGTGCATTTGTTGCTAAAAAAAATCATTTTGTCAGTCAAAAGTACCAAAAGTGTCAAAAAAGCGTTTTCGGCTCTATGACTGTTTTGAATTTTAAACTTACAAAGTGGCATAAAATAACACTTTCTTGAACATCAAATGAGAACTTCAACTTTTGGGTGCATTTGTTTCTAAAAAAAATCATTTTGTCAGTCAAAAGTGCCAAAAGTGTCAAAAAAGTGTTTTCGGCTCTAACTATTACTGGTTTGAAGTTTCAACTGACAACATGAGAAAAAATAAAACTTTCTTGAACATCAAATGAGAACTTCAACTTTTGGGTGCATTTGTTGCTAAAAAAAATCATTTTGTCAGTCAAAAGTACCAAAAGTGTCAAAAAAGCGTTTTCGGCTCTATGACTGTTTTGAATTTTAAACTTACAAAGTGGCATAAAATAACAATTTCTTGAACATCAAATGAGAACTTCAACTTTTGGGTGCATTTGTTTCTAAAAAAAATCATTTTGTCAGTCAAAAGTGCCAAAAGTGTCAAAAAAGTGTTTTCGGCTCTAACTATTACTGGTTTGAAGTTTCAACTGACAACATGAGAAAAAATAAAACTTTCTTGAACATCAAATGAGAACTTCAACTTTTGGGTGCATTTGTTGCTAAAAAAAATCATTTTGTCAGTCAAAAGTACCAAAAGTGTCAAAAAAGCGTTTTCGGCTCTATGACTGTTTTGAATTTTAAACTTACAATGTGGCATAAAATAAAAATTTCTTGAACATCAAATGAGAACTTCAACTTTTGGGTGCGTTTTTTGCTAAAAAAATCATTTTGTCAGTCAAAAGTGCCAAAAGTGTCAAAAAAGCGTTTTCGGCTCTATGACTGTTTTGAATTTTAAACTTACAATGTGGCATAAAATAACACTTTCTTGAACATCAAATGAGAACTTCAACTTTTGGGTGCGTTTTTTGCTAAAAAATCATTTTGTCAGTCAAAAGTGCCAAAAATGTTAAAAAAGCGTTTTCGGCTCTATGACTGTTTTGAATTTTAAACTTACAACGTTGCATAAAATAACACTTTCTTGACCTGCAAATAAGAACTTTGACTTTTGGGTGCGTTTTTTGCTAAAAAATCATTTTGTCAGTCAAAAGTGCCAAAAGTGTCAAAAAAGCGTTTTCGGCTCTATGACTGTTTTGAATTTTAAACTTACAAAGTGGCATAAAATAACACTTTCTTGAACATCAAATGAGAACTTCAACTTTCGGGTGCATTTGTTTCTAAAAAAAATCATTTTGTCAGTCAAAAGTGCCAAAAGTGTCAAAAAAGTGTTTTCGGCTCTAACTATTACTGGTTTGAAGTTTCAACTGACAACATGAGAAAAAATAAAACTTTCTTGAACATCAAATGAGAACTTCAACTTTTGGGTGCATTTGTTGCTAAAAAAAAATCATTTTTTAAGTCAAATGTACCAAAAGTGTCAAAAAAGCGTTTTTGGCTCTATGTTTTGAATTTTAAACTTACAATGTGGCATAAAATAACACTTTCTTGAACATCAAATAAGAACTTCAACTTTTGGGTGCGTTTTTTGCTAAAAAATCATTTTGTCAGTCAAAAGTGCCAAAAGTGTCAAAAAAGCGTTTTCGGCTCTATGACTGTTTTGAATTTTAAACTTACAAAGTGGCATAAAATAACACTTTCTTGAACATCAAATGAGAACTTCAACTTTTGGGTGCATTTGTTTCTAAAAAAAATCATTTTGTCAGTCAAAAGTGCCAAAAGTGTCAAAAAAGTGTTTTCGGCTCTAACTATTACTGGTTTGAAGTTTCAACTGACAACATGAGAAAAAATAAAACTTTCTTGAACATCAAATGAGAACTTCAACTTTTGGGTGCATTTGTTGCTAATAAAAAAATCATTTTTTAAGTCAAATGTACCAAAAGTGTCAAAAAAGCGTTTTTGGCTCTATGTTTTGAATTTTAAACTTACAATGTGGCATAAAATAACACTTTCTTGAACATCAAATGAGAACTTCAACTTTTGGGTGCGTTTTTTGCTAAAAAATCATTTTGTCAGTCAAAAGTGCCAAAAGTGTCAAGAAAGCGTTTTCGGCTCTATGACTGTTTTGAATTTTAAACTTACAAAGTGGCATAAAATAACACTTTCTTGAACATCAAATGAGAACTTCAACTTTTGGGTGCATTTGTTTCTAAAAAAAATCATTTTGTCAGTCAAAAGTGCCAAAAGTGTCAAAAAAGTGTTTTCGGCTCTAACTATTACTGGTTTGAAGTTTCAACTGACAACATGAGAAAAAATAAAACTTTCTTGAACATCAAATGAGAACTTCAACTTTTGGGTGCATTTGTTGCTAAAAAAAATCATTTTGTCAGTCAAAAGTACCAAAAGTGTCAAAAAAGCGTTTTCGGCTCTATGACTGTTTTGAATTTTAAACTAACAATGTGGCATAAAATAAAAATTTCTTGAACATCAAATGAGAACTTCAACTTTTGGGTGCGTTTTTTGCTAAAAAAATCATTTTGTCAGTCAAAAGTGCCAAAAGTGTCAAAAAAGCGTTTTCGGCTCTATGACTGTTTTGAATTTTAAACTTACAATGTGGCATAAAATAACACTTTCTTGAACATCAAATGAGAACTTCAACTTTTGGGTGCGTTTTTTGCTAAAAAATCATTTTGTCAGTCAAAAGTGCCAAAAATGTTAAAAAAGCGTTTTCGGCTCTATGACTGTTTTGAATTTTAAACTTACAAAGTGGCATAAAATAACACTTTCTTGAACATCAAATGATAACTTCAACTTTTGGGTGCATTTGTTTCTAAAAAAAATCATTTTGTCAGTCAAAAGTGCCAAAAGTGTCAAAAAAGTGTTTTCGGCTCTAACTATTACTGGTTTGAAGTTTCAACTGACAACATGAGAAAAAATAAAACTTTCTTGAACATCAAATGAGAACTTCAACTTTTGGGTGCATTTGTTGCTAAAAAAAAATCATTTTTTAAGTCAAATGTACCAAAAGTGTCAAAAAAGCGTTTTTGGCTCTATGTTTTGAATTTTAAACTTACAATGTGGCATAAAATAACACTTTCTTGAACATCAAATGAGAACTTCAACTTTTGGGTGCGTTTTTTGCTAAAAAATCATTTTGTCAGTCAAAAGTGCCAAAAGTGTCAAAAAAGCGTTTTCGGCTCTATGACTGTTTGAATTTTAAACTTACAATGTGGCATAAAATAACACTTTCTTGAACATCAAATGAGAACTTCAACTTTTGGGTGCATTTGTTGCTAAAAAAAATCATTTTGTCAGTCAAAAGTACCAAAAGTGTCAAAAAAGCGTTTTTGGCTCAATGACTGGTTTGAAGTTTCAACTGACAACATGAGAAAAACTAACACTTTCTTGAACTGCAAAATGAGAACTTTGAATTTTGTGTCTATTTTTTGCTAAGAAATCATTTTTTCAGTTAAAAGTGCCAAAAGTGTCAAAAAAGTCTTTTATGCTCAGAGTATGACTGTTTTGAATATTTAACTTACAACGTGACAAAAAATAACACTTTCTTGAACTGCAAATAAGAACTTTGACTTTTGGGTGCGTTTTTTGCTAAAAAATCATTTTGTCAGTCAAAAGTGCCAAAAATGTCAAAAAAGCGTTTTCGGCTCTATGACTGTTTTGAATTTTAAACTTACAATGTGGCATAAAATAAAACTTTCTTGAACATCAAATGAGAACTTCAACTTTTGGGTGCATTTGTTGCTAAAAAAAATCATTTTGTCAGTCAAAAGTACCAAAAGTGTCAAAAAAGCGTTTTCGGCTCTATGACTGTTTTGAATTTTAAACTTACAAAGTGGCATAAAATAACACTTTCTTGAACATCAAATGAGAACTTCAACTTTTGGGTGCATTTGTTTCTAAAAAAAATCATTTTGTCAGTCAAAAGTGCCAAAAGTGTCAATAAAGTGTTTTCGGCTCTAACTATTACTGGTTTAAAGTTTCAACTGACAACATGAGAAAAAATAAAACTTTCTTGAACATCAAATGAGAACTTCAACTTTTGGGTGCATTTGTTGCTAAAAAAATCATTTTGTCAGTCAAAAGTACCAAAAGTGTCAAAAAAGCGTTTTCGGCTCTATGACTGTTTTGAATTTTAAACTTACAAAGAGGCATAAAATAACACTTTCTTGAACATCAAATGAGAACTTCAACTTTTGGGTGCATTTGTTTCTAAAAAAAATCATTTTGTCAGTCAAAAGTGCCAAAAGTGTCAAAAAAGTGTTTTCGGCTCTAACTATTACTGGTTTGAAGTTTCAACTGACAACATGAGAAAAAATAAAACTTTCTTGAACATCAAATGAGAACTTCAACTTTTGGGTGCATTTGTTGCTAAAAAAAAATCATTTTGTCAGTCAAAAGTACCAAAAGTGTCAAAAAAGCGTTTTCGGCTCTATGACTGTTTTGAATTTTAAACTTACAATGTGGCATAAAATAAAAATTTCTTGAACATCAAATGAGAACTTCAACTTTTGGGTGCGTTTTTTGCTAAAAAAATCATTTTGTCAGTCAAAAGTGCCAAAAGTGTCAAAAAAGCGTTTTCGGCTCTATGACTGTTTTGAATTTTAAACTTACAATGTGGCATAAAATAACACTTTCTTGAACATCAAATGAGAACTTCAACTTTTGGGTGCGTTTTTTGCTAAAAAATCATTTTGTCAGTCAAAAGTGCCAAAAATGTTAAAAAAGCGTTTTCGGCTCTATGACTGTTTTGAATTTTAAACTTACAATGTTGCATAAAATAACACTTTCTTGACCTGCAAATAAGAACTTAGACTTTTGGGTGTGTTTTTTGCTAAAAAATCATTTTGTCAGTCAAAAGTGCCAAAAGTGTCAAAAAAGCGTTTTCGGCTCTATGACTGTTTTGAATTTTAAACTTACAAAGTGGCATAAAATAACACTTTCTTGAACATCAAATGAGAACTTCAACTTTTGGGTGCATTTGTTTCTAAAAAAAATCATTTTGTCAGTCAAAAGTGCCAAAAGTGTCAAAAAAGTGTTTTTCGGCTCTAACTATTACTGGTTTGAAGTTTCAACTGACAACATGATTAAAAATAAAACTTTCTTGAACATCAAATGAGAACTTCAACTTTTGGGTGCATTTGTTGCTAAAAAAAAATCATTTTTTAAGTCAAATGTACCAAAAGTGTCAAAAAAGCGTTTTTGGCTCTATGTTTTGAATTTTAAACTTACAATGTGGCATAAAATAACACTTTCTTGAACATCAAATGAGAACTTCAACTTTTGGGTGCGTTTTTTGCTAAAAAATCATTTTGTCAGTCAAAAGTGCCAAAAATGTCAAAAAAGCGTTTTCGGCTCTATGACTGTTTTGAATTTTAAACTTACAAAGTGGCATAAAATAACACTTTCTTGAACATCAAATGAGAACTTCAACTTTTGGGTGCATTTGTTTCTAAAAAAAATCATTTTGTCAGTCAAAAGTGCCAAAAGTGTCAAAAAAGTGTTTTCGGCTCTAACTATTACTGGTTTGAAGTTTCAACTGACAACATGATTAAAAATAAAACTTTCTTGAACATCAAATGAGAACTTCAACTTTTGGGTGCATTTGTTGCTAAAAAAAAATCATTTTTTAAGTCAAATGTACCAAAAGTGTCAAAAAAGCGTTTTTGGCTCTATGTTTTGAATTTTAAACTTACAATGTGGCATAAAATAACACTTTCTTGAACATCAAATGAGAACTTCAACTTTTGGGTGCGTTTTTTGCTAAAAAATCATTTTGTCAGTCAAAAGTGCCAAAAGTGTCAAGAAAGCGTTTTCGGCTCTATGACTGTTTTGAATTTTAAACTTACAAAGTGGCATAAAATAACACTTTCTTGAACATCAAATGAGAACTTCAACTTTTGGGTGTATTTGTTTCTAAAAAAAATCATTTTGTCAGTCAAAAGTGCCAAAAGTGTCAAAAAAGTGTTTTCGGCTCTAACTATTACTGGTTTGAAGTTTCAACTGACAACATGAGAAAAAATAAAACTTTCTTGAACATCAAATGAGAACTTCAACTTTTGGGTGCATTTGTTGCTAAAAAAAATCATTTTGTCAGTCAAAAGTACCAAAAGTGTCAAAAAAGCGTTTTCGGCTCTATGACTGTTTTGAATTTTAAACTTACAATGTGGCATAAAATAAAAATTTCTTGAACATCAAATGAGAACTTCAACTTTTGGGTGCGTTTTTTGCTAAAAAATCATTTTGTCAGTCAAAAGTGCCAAAAATGTTAAAAAAGCGTTTTCGGCTCTATGACTGTTTTGAATTTTAAACTTACAACGTTGCATAAAATAACACTTTCTTGACCTGCAAATAAGAACTTTGACTTTTGGGTGCGTTTTTTGCTAAAAAATCATTTTGTCAGTCAAATGTGCCAAAAGTGTCAAAAAAGCGTTTTCGGCTCTATGACTGTTTTGAATTTTAAACTTACAAAGTGGCATAAAATAACACTTTCTTGAACATCAAATGAGAACTTCAACTTTTGGGTGCATTTGTTTCTAAAAAATATCATTTTGTCAGTCAAAAGTGCCAAAAGTGTCAAAAAAGTGTTTTCGGCTCTAACTATTACTGGTTTGAAGTTTCAACTGACAACATGAGAAAAAATAAAACTTTCTTGAACATCAAATGAGAACTTCAACTTTTGGGTGCATTTGTTGCTAAAAAAAAATCATTTTTTAAGTCAAATGTACCAAAAGTGTCAAAAAAGCGTTTTTGGCTCTATGTTTTGAATTTTAAACTTACAATGTGGCATAAAATAACACTTTCTTGAACATCAAATGAGAACTTCAACTTTTGGGTGCGTTTTTTGCTAAAAAATCATTTTGTCAGTCAAAAGTGCCAAAAGTGTCAAAAAAGCGTTTTCGGCTCTATGACTGTTTGAATTTTAAACTTACAATGTGGCATAAAATAACACTTTCTTGAACATCAAATGAGAACTTCAACTTTTGGGTGCATTTGTTGCTAAAAAAAATCATTTTGTCAGTCAAAAGTACCAAAAGTGTCAAAAAAGCGTTTTTGGCTCAATGACTGGTTTGAAGTTTCAACTGACAACATGAGAAAAACTAACACTTTCTTGAACTGCAAAATGAGAACTTTGAATTTTGTGTCTATTTTTTGCTAAGAAATCATTTTTTCAGTTAAAAGTGCCAAAAGTGTCAAAAAAGTCTTTTATGCTCAGAGTATGACTGTTTTGAATATTTAACTTACAACGTGACAAAAAATAACACTTTCTTGAACTGCAAATAAGAACTTTGACTTTTGGGTGCGTTTTTTGCTAAAAAATCATTTTGTCAGTCAAAAGTGCCAAAAGTGTCAAGAAAGCGTTTTCGGCTCTATGACTGTTTTGAATTTTAAACTTACAAAGTGGCATAAAATAACACTTTCTTGAACATCAAATGAGAACTTCAACTTTTGGGTGTATTTGTTTCTAAAAAAAATCATTTTGTCAGTCAAAAGTGCCAAAAGTGTCAAAAAAGTGTTTTCGGCTCTAACTATTACTGGTTTGAAGTTTCAACTGACAACATGAGAAAAAATAAAACTTTCTTGAACATCAAATGAGAACTTCAACTTTTGGGTGCATTTGTTGCTAAAAAAAATCATTTTGTCAGTCAAAAGTACCAAAAGTGTCAAAAAAGCGTTTTCGGCTCTATGACTGTTTTGAATTTTAAACTTACAATGTGGCATAAAATAAAAATTTCTTGAACATCAAATGAGAACTTCAACTTTTGGGTGCGTTTTTTGCTAAAAAATCATTTTGTCAGTCAAAAGTGCCAAAAATGTTAAAAAAGCGTTTTCGGCTCTATGACTGTTTTGAATTTTAAACTTACAACGTTGCATAAAATAACACTTTCTTGACCTGCAAATAAGAACTTTGACTTTTGGGTGCGTTTTTTGCTAAAAAATCATTTTGTCAGTCAAATGTGCCAAAAGTGTCAAAAAAGCGTTTTCGGCTCTATGACTGTTTTGAATTTTAAACTTACAAAGTGGCATAAAATAACACTTTCTTGAACATCAAATGAGAACTTCAACTTTTGGGTGCATTTGTTTCTAAAAAATATCATTTTGTCAGTCAAAAGTGCCAAAAGTGTCAAAAAAGTGTTTTCGGCTCTAACTATTACTGGTTTGAAGTTTCAACTGACAACATGAGAAAAAATAAAACTTTCTTGAACATCAAATGAGAACTTCAACTTTTGGGTGCATTTGTTGCTAAAAAAAAATCATTTTTTAAGTCAAATGTACCAAAAGTGTCAAAAAAGCGTTTTTGGCTCTATGTTTTGAATTTTAAACTTACAATGTGGCATAAAATAACACTTTCTTGAACATCAAATGAGAACTTCAACTTTTGGGTGCGTTTTTTGCTAAAAAATCATTTTGTCAGTCAAAAGTGCCAAAAGTGTCAAAAAAGCGTTTTCGGCTCTATGACTGTTTGAATTTTAAACTTACAATGTGGCATAAAATAACACTTTCTTGAACATCAAATGAGAACTTCAACTTTTGGGTGCATTTGTTGCTAAAAAAAATCATTTTGTCAGTCAAAAGTACCAAAAGTGTCAAAAAAGCGTTTTTGGCTCAATGACTGGTTTGAAGTTTCAACTGACAACATGAGAAAAACTAACACTTTCTTGAACATCAAATGAGAACTTTGAATTTTGTGTCTATTTTTTGCTAAGAAATCATTTTTTCAGTTAAAAGTGCCAAAAGTGTCAAAAAAGTCTTTTATGCTCAGAGTATGACTGTTTTGAATATTTAACTTACAACGTGACAAAAAATAACACTTTCTTGAACTGCAAATAAGAACTTTGACTTTTGGGTGCGTTTTTTGCTAAAAAATCATTTTGTCAGTCAAAAGTGCCAAAAATGTCAAAAAAGCGTTTTCGGCTCTATGACTGTTTTGAATTTTAAACTTACAATGTGGCATAAAATAAAATTTTCTTGAACATCAAATGAGAACTTCAACTTTTGGGTGCATTTGTTTCTAAAAAAAATCATTTTGTCAGTCAAAAGTGCCAAAAGTGTCAAAAAAGTGTTTTCGGCTCTAACTATTACTGGTTTGAAGTTTCAACTGACAACATGAGAAAAAATAAAACTTTCTTGAACATCAAATGAGAACTTCAACTTTTGGGTGCATTTGTTGCTAAAAAAAATCATTTTGTCAGTCAAAAGTACCAAAAGTGTCAAAAAAGCGTTTTCGGCTCTATGACTGTTTTGAATTTTAAACTTACAATGTGGCATAAAATAACACTTTCTTGAACATCAAATGAGAACTTCAACTTTTGGGTGCGTTTTTTGCTAAAAAATCATTTTGTCAGTCAAAAGTGCCAAAAATGTTAAAAAAGCGTTTTCGGCTCTATGACTGTTTTGAATTTTAAACTTACAACGTTGCATAAAATAACACTTTCTTGACCTGCAAATAAGAACTTTGACTTTTGGGTGCGTTTTTTGCTAAAAAATCATTTTGTCAGTCAAAAGTGCCAAAAGTGTCAAAAAAGCGTTTTCGGCTCTATGACTGTTTTGAATTTTAAACTTACAAAGTGGCATAAAATAACACTTTCTTGAACATCAAATGAGAACTTCAACTTTTGGGTGCATTTGTTTCTAAAAAAAATCATTTTGTCAGTCAAAAGTGCCAAAAGTGTCAAAAAAGTGTTTTCGGCTCTAACTATTACTGGTTTGAAGTTTCAACTGACAACATGAGAAAAAATAAAACTTTCTTGAACATCAAATGAGAACTTCAACTTTTGGGTGCATTTGTTGCTAAAAAAAAATCATTTTTTAAGTCAAATGTACCAAAAGTGTCAAAAAAGCGTTTTTGGCTCTATGTTTTGAATTTTAAACTTACAATGTGGCATAAAATAACACTTTCTTGAACATCAAATGAGAACTTCAACTTTTGGGTGCGTTTTTTGCTAAAAAAAATCATTTTGTCAGTCAAAAGTACCAAAAGTGTCAAAAAAGCGTTTTTGGCTCAATGACTGGTTTGAAGTTTCAACTGACAACATGAGAAAAACTAACACTTTCTTGAACTGCAAAATGAGAACTTTGAATTTTGTGTCTATTTTTTGCTAAGAAATCATTTTTTCAGTTAAAAGTGCCAAAAGTGTCAAAAAAGTCTTTTATGCTCAGAGTATGACTGTTTTGAATATTTAACTTACAACGTGACAAAAAATAACACTTTCTTGAACTGCAAATAAGAACTTTGACTTTTGGGTGCGTTTTTTGCTAAAAAATCATTTTGTCAGTCAAAAGTGCCAAAAATGTCAAAAAAGCGTTTTCGGCTCTATGACTGTTTTGAATTTTAAACTTACAATGTGGCATAAAATAAAACTTTCTTGAACATCAAATGAGAACTTCAACTTTTGGGTGCATTTGTTGCTAAAAAAAATCATTTTGTCAGTCAAAAGTACCAAAAGTGTCAAAAAAGCGTTTTCGGCTCTATGACTGTTTTGAATTTTAAACTTACAAAGTGGCATAAAATAACACTTTCTTGAACATCAAATGAGAACTTCAACTTTTGGGTGCATTTGTTTCTAAAAAAAATCATTTTGTCAGTCAAAAGTGCCAAAAGTGTCAATAAAGTGTTTTCGGCTCTAACTATTACTGGTTTAAAGTTTCAACTGACAACATGAGAAAAAATAAAACTTTCTTGAACATCAAATGAGAACTTCAACTTTTGGGTGCATTTGTTGCTAAAAAAATCATTTTGTCAGTCAAAAGTACCAAAAGTGTCAAAAAAGCGTTTTCGGCTCTATGACTGTTTTGAATTTTAAACTTACAAAGAGGCATAAAATAACACTTTCTTGAACATCAAATGAGAACTTCAACTTTTGGGTGCATTTGTTTCTAAAAAAAATCATTTTGTCAGTCAAAAGTGCCAAAAGTGTCAAAAAAGTGTTTTCGGCTCTAACTATTACTGGTTTGAAGTTTCAACTGACAACATGAGAAAAAATAAAACTTTCTTGAACATCAAATGAGAACTTCAACTTTTGGGTGCATTTGTTGCTAAAAAAAAATCATTTTGTCAGTCAAAAGTACCAAAAGTGTCAAAAAAGCGTTTTCGGCTCTATGACTGTTTTGAATTTTAAACTTACAATGTGGCATAAAATAAAAATTTCTTGAACATCAAATGAGAACTTCAACTTTTGGGTGCGTTTTTTGCTAAAAAAATCATTTTGTCAGTCAAAAGTGCCAAAAGTGTCAAAAAAGCGTTTTCGGCTCTATGACTGTTTTGAATTTTAAACTTACAATGTGGCATAAAATAACACTTTCTTGAACATCAAATGAGAACTTCAACTTTTGGGTGCGTTTTTTGCTAAAAAATCATTTTGTCAGTCAAAAGTGCCAAAAATGTTAAAAAAGCGTTTTCGGCTCTATGACTGTTTTGAATTTTAAACTTACAATGTTGCATAAAATAACACTTTCTTGACCTGCAAATAAGAACTTAGACTTTTGGGTGTGTTTTTTGCTAAAAAATCATTTTGTCAGTCAAAAGTGCCAAAAGTGTCAAAAAAGCGTTTTCGGCTCTATGACTGTTTTGAATTTTAAACTTACAAAGTGGCATAAAATAACACTTTCTTGAACATCAAATGAGAACTTCAACTTTTGGGTGCATTTGTTTCTAAAAAAAATCATTTTGTCAGTCAAAAGTGCCAAAAGTGTCAAAAAAGTGTTTTTCGGCTCTAACTATTACTGGTTTGAAGTTTCAACTGACAACATGATTAAAAATAAAACTTTCTTGAACATCAAATGAGAACTTCAACTTTTGGGTGCATTTGTTGCTAAAAAAAAATCATTTTTTAAGTCAAATGTACCAAAAGTGTCAAAAAAGCGTTTTTGGCTCTATGTTTTGAATTTTAAACTTACAATGTGGCATAAAATAACACTTTCTTGAACATCAAATGAGAACTTCAACTTTTGGGTGCGTTTTTTGCTAAAAAATCATTTTGTCAGTCAAAAGTGCCAAAAATGTCAAAAAAGCGTTTTCGGCTCTATGACTGTTTTGAATTTTAAACTTACAAAGTGGCATAAAATAACACTTTCTTGAACATCAAATGAGAACTTCAACTTTTGGGTGCATTTGTTTCTAAAAAAAATCATTTTGTCAGTCAAAAGTGCCAAAAGTGTCAAAAAAGTGTTTTCGGCTCTAACTATTACTGGTTTGAAGTTTCAACTGACAACATGATTAAAAATAAAACTTTCTTGAACATCAAATGAGAACTTCAACTTTTGGGTGCATTTGTTGCTAAAAAAAAATCATTTTTTAAGTCAAATGTACCAAAAGTGTCAAAAAAGCGTTTTTGGCTCTATGTTTTGAATTTTAAACTTACAATGTGGCATAAAATAACACTTTCTTGAACATCAAATGAGAACTTCAACTTTTGGGTGCGTTTTTTGCTAAAAAATCATTTTGTCAGTCAAAAGTGCCAAAAGTGTCAAGAAAGCGTTTTCGGCTCTATGACTGTTTTGAATTTTAAACTTACAAAGTGGCATAAAATAACACTTTCTTGAACATCAAATGAGAACTTCAACTTTTGGGTGTATTTGTTTCTAAAAAAAATCATTTTGTCAGTCAAAAGTGCCAAAAGTGTCAAAAAAGTGTTTTCGGCTCTAACTATTACTGGTTTGAAGTTTCAACTGACAACATGAGAAAAAATAAAACTTTCTTGAACATCAAATGAGAACTTCAACTTTTGGGTGCATTTGTTGCTAAAAAAAATCATTTTGTCAGTCAAAAGTACCAAAAGTGTCAAAAAAGCGTTTTCGGCTCTATGACTGTTTTGAATTTTAAACTTACAATGTGGCATAAAATAAAAATTTCTTGAACATCAAATGAGAACTTCAACTTTTGGGTGCGTTTTTTGCTAAAAAATCATTTTGTCAGTCAAAAGTGCCAAAAATGTTAAAAAAGCGTTTTCGGCTCTATGACTGTTTTGAATTTTAAACTTACAACGTTGCATAAAATAACACTTTCTTGACCTGCAAATAAGAACTTTGACTTTTGGGTGCGTTTTTTGCTAAAAAATCATTTTGTCAGTCAAATGTGCCAAAAGTGTCAAAAAAGCGTTTTCGGCTCTATGACTGTTTTGAATTTTAAACTTACAAAGTGGCATAAAATAACACTTTCTTGAACATCAAATGAGAACTTCAACTTTTGGGTGCATTTGTTTCTAAAAAATATCATTTTGTCAGTCAAAAGTGCCAAAAGTGTCAAAAAAGTGTTTTCGGCTCTAACTATTACTGGTTTGAAGTTTCAACTGACAACATGAGAAAAAATAAAACTTTCTTGAACATCAAATGAGAACTTCAACTTTTGGGTGCATTTGTTGCTAAAAAAAAATCATTTTTTAAGTCAAATGTACCAAAAGTGTCAAAAAAGCGTTTTTGGCTCTATGTTTTGAATTTTAAACTTACAATGTGGCATAAAATAACACTTTCTTGAACATCAAATGAGAACTTCAACTTTTGGGTGCGTTTTTTGCTAAAAAATCATTTTGTCAGTCAAAAGTGCCAAAAGTGTCAAAAAAGCGTTTTCGGCTCTATGACTGTTTGAATTTTAAACTTACAATGTGGCATAAAATAACACTTTCTTGAACATCAAATGAGAACTTCAACTTTTGGGTGCATTTGTTGCTAAAAAAAATCATTTTGTCAGTCAAAAGTACCAAAAGTGTCAAAAAAGCGTTTTTGGCTCAATGACTGGTTTGAAGTTTCAACTGACAACATGAGAAAAACTAACACTTTCTTGAACTGCAAAATGAGAACTTTGAATTTTGTGTCTATTTTTTGCTAAGAAATCATTTTTTCAGTTAAAAGTGCCAAAAGTGTCAAAAAAGTCTTTTATGCTCAGAGTATGACTGTTTTGAATATTTAACTTACAACGTGACAAAAAATAACACTTTCTTGAACTGCAAATAAGAACTTTGACTTTTGGGTGCGTTTTTTGCTAAAAAATCATTTTGTCAGTCAAAAGTGCCAAAAGTGTCAAGAAAGCGTTTTCGGCTCTATGACTGTTTTGAATTTTAAACTTACAAAGTGGCATAAAATAACACTTTCTTGAACATCAAATGAGAACTTCAACTTTTGGGTGTATTTGTTTCTAAAAAAAATCATTTTGTCAGTCAAAAGTGCCAAAAGTGTCAAAAAAGTGTTTTCGGCTCTAACTATTACTGGTTTGAAGTTTCAACTGACAACATGAGAAAAAATAAAACTTTCTTGAACATCAAATGAGAACTTCAACTTTTGGGTGCATTTGTTGCTAAAAAAAATCATTTTGTCAGTCAAAAGTACCAAAAGTGTCAAAAAAGCGTTTTCGGCTCTATGACTGTTTTGAATTTTAAACTTACAATGTGGCATAAAATAAAAATTTCTTGAACATCAAATGAGAACTTCAACTTTTGGGTGCGTTTTTTGCTAAAAAATCATTTTGTCAGTCAAAAGTGCCAAAAATGTTAAAAAAGCGTTTTCGGCTCTATGACTGTTTTGAATTTTAAACTTACAACGTTGCATAAAATAACACTTTCTTGACCTGCAAATAAGAACTTTGACTTTTGGGTGCGTTTTTTGCTAAAAAATCATTTTGTCAGTCAAATGTGCCAAAAGTGTCAAAAAAGCGTTTTCGGCTCTATGACTGTTTTGAATTTTAAACTTACAAAGTGGCATAAAATAACACTTTCTTGAACATCAAATGAGAACTTCAACTTTTGGGTGCATTTGTTTCTAAAAAATATCATTTTGTCAGTCAAAAGTGCCAAAAGTGTCAAAAAAGTGTTTTCGGCTCTAACTATTACTGGTTTGAAGTTTCAACTGACAACATGAGAAAAAATAAAACTTTCTTGAACATCAAATGAGAACTTCAACTTTTGGGTGCATTTGTTGCTAAAAAAAAATCATTTTTTAAGTCAAATGTACCAAAAGTGTCAAAAAAGCGTTTTTGGCTCTATGTTTTGAATTTTAAACTTACAATGTGGCATAAAATAACACTTTCTTGAACATCAAATGAGAACTTCAACTTTTGGGTGCGTTTTTTGCTAAAAAATCATTTTGTCAGTCAAAAGTGCCAAAAGTGTCAAAAAAGCGTTTTCGGCTCTATGACTGTTTGAATTTTAAACTTACAATGTGGCATAAAATAACACTTTCTTGAACATCAAATGAGAACTTCAACTTTTGGGTGCATTTGTTGCTAAAAAAAATCATTTTGTCAGTCAAAAGTACCAAAAGTGTCAAAAAAGCGTTTTTGGCTCAATGACTGGTTTGAAGTTTCAACTGACAACATGAGAAAAACTAACACTTTCTTGAACATCAAATGAGAACTTTGAATTTTGTGTCTATTTTTTGCTAAGAAATCATTTTTTCAGTTAAAAGTGCCAAAAGTGTCAAAAAAGTCTTTTATGCTCAGAGTATGACTGTTTTGAATATTTAACTTACAACGTGACAAAAAATAACACTTTCTTGAACTGCAAATAAGAACTTTGACTTTTGGGTGCGTTTTTTGCTAAAAAATCATTTTGTCAGTCAAAAGTGCCAAAAATGTCAAAAAAGCGTTTTCGGCTCTATGACTGTTTTGAATTTTAAACTTACAATGTGGCATAAAATAAAATTTTCTTGAACATCAAATGAGAACTTCAACTTTTGGGTGCATTTGTTTCTAAAAAAAATCATTTTGTCAGTCAAAAGTGCCAAAAGTGTCAAAAAAGTGTTTTCGGCTCTAACTATTACTGGTTTGAAGTTTCAACTGACAACATGAGAAAAAATAAAACTTTCTTGAACATCAAATGAGAACTTCAACTTTTGGGTGCATTTGTTGCTAAAAAAAATCATTTTGTCAGTCAAAAGTACCAAAAGTGTCAAAAAAGCGTTTTCGGCTCTATGACTGTTTTGAATTTTAAACTTACAATGTGGCATAAAATAACACTTTCTTGAACATCAAATGAGAACTTCAACTTTTGGGTGCGTTTTTTGCTAAAAAATCATTTTGTCAGTCAAAAGTGCCAAAAATGTTAAAAAAGCGTTTTCGGCTCTATGACTGTTTTGAATTTTAAACTTACAACGTTGCATAAAATAACACTTTCTTGACCTGCAAATAAGAACTTTGACTTTTGGGTGCGTTTTTTGCTAAAAAATCATTTTGTCAGTCAAAAGTGCCAAAAGTGTCAAAAAAGCGTTTTCGGCTCTATGACTGTTTTGAATTTTAAACTTACAAAGTGGCATAAAATAACACTTTCTTGAACATCAAATGAGAACTTCAACTTTTGGGTGCATTTGTTTCTAAAAAAAATCATTTTGTCAGTCAAAAGTGCCAAAAGTGTCAAAAAAGTGTTTTCGGCTCTAACTATTACTGGTTTGAAGTTTCAACTGACAACATGAGAAAAAATAAAACTTTCTTGAACATCAAATGAGAACTTCAACTTTTGGGTGCATTTGTTGCTAAAAAAAAATCATTTTTTAAGTCAAATGTACCAAAAGTGTCAAAAAAGCGTTTTTGGCTCTATGTTTTGAATTTTAAACTTACAATGTGGCATAAAATAACACTTTCTTGAACATCAAATGAGAACTTCAACTTTTGGGTGCGTTTTTTGCTAAAAAAAATCATTTTGTCAGTCAAAAGTACCAAAAGTGTCAAAAAAGCGTTTTTGGCTCAATGACTGGTTTGAAGTTTCAACTGACAACATGAGAAAAACTAACACTTTCTTGAACTGCAAAATGAGAACTTTGAATTTTGTGTCTATTTTTTGCTAAGAAATCATTTTTTCAGTTAAAAGTGCCAAAAGTGTCAAAAAAGTCTTTTATGCTCAGAGTATGACTGTTTTGAATATTTAACTTACAACGTGACAAAAAATAACACTTTCTTGAACTGCAAATAAGAACTTTGACTTTTGGGTGCGTTTTTTGCTAAAAAAATCATTTTGTCAGTCAAAAGTGCCAAAAATGTCAAAAAAGCGTTTTCGGCTCTATGACTGTTTTGAATTTTAAACTTACAATGTGGCATAAAATAAAACTTTCTTGAACATCAAATGAGAACTTCAACTTTTGGGTGCATTTGTTGCTAAAAAAAATCATTTTGTCAGTCAAAAGTACCAAAAGTGTCAAAAAAGCGTTTTCGGCTCTATGACTGTTTTGAATTTTAAACTTACAAAGTGGCATAAAATAACACTTTCTTGAACATCAAATGAGAACTTCAACTTTTGGGTGCATTTGTTTCTAAAAAAAATCATTTTGTCAATCAAAAGTGTCAAAAAAGTGTTTTCGGCTCTAACTATTACTGGTTTGAAGTTTCAACTGACAACATGAGAAAAAATAAAACTTTCTTGAACATCAAAGGAGAACTTCAACTTTTGGGTGCATTTGTTGCTAAAAAAAAATCATTTTTTAAGTCAAATGTACCAAAAGTGTCAAAAAAGCGTTTTTGGCTCTATGTTTTGAATTTTAAACTTACAATGTGGCATAAAATAACACTTTCTTGAACATCAAATGAGAACTTCAACTTTTGGGTGCGTTTTTTGCTAAAAAAATCATTTTGTCAGTCAAAAGTGCCAAAAGTGTCAAAAAAGCGTTTTAGGCTCTATGACTGTTTTGAATTTTAAACTTACAAAGTGGCATAAAATAACACTTTCTTGAACATCAAATGAGAACTTCAACTTTTGGGTGCATTTGTTTCTAAAAAAAATCATTTTGTCAGTCAAAAGTGCCAAAAGTGTCAAAAAAGTGTTTTTGGCTCAATGACTGGTTTGAAGTTTCAACTGACAACATGAGAAAAACTAACACTTTCTTGAACTGCAAAATGAGAACTTTGAATTTTGTGTCTATTTTTTGCTAAGAAATCATTTTTTCAGTTAAAAGTGCCAAAAGTGTCAAAAAAGTCTTTTATGCTCAGAGTATGACTGTTTTGAATATTTAACTTACAACGTGACAAAAAATAACACTTTCTTGAACTGCAAATAAGAACTTTGACTTTTGGGTGCGTTTTTTGCTAAAAAATCATTTTGTCAGTCAAAAGTGCCAAAAGTGTCAAGAAAGCGTTTTCGGCTCTATGACTGTTTTGAATTTTAAACTTACAAAGTGGCATAAAATAACACTTTCTTGAACATCAAATGAGAACTTCAACTTTTGGGTGTATTTGTTTCTAAAAAAAATCATTTTGTCAGTCAAAAGTGCCAAAAGTGTCAAAAAAGTGTTTTCGGCTCTAACTATTACTGGTTTGAAGTTTCAACTGACAACATGAGAAAAAATAAAACTTTCTTGAACATCAAATGAGAACTTCAACTTTTGGGTGCATTTGTTGCTAAAAAAAATCATTTTGTCAGTCAAAAGTACCAAAAGTGTCAAAAAAGCGTTTTCGGCTCTATGACTGTTTTGAATTTTAAACTTACAATGTGGCATAAAATAAAAATTTCTTGAACATCAAATGAGAACTTCAACTTTTGGGTGCGTTTTTTGCTAAAAAATCATTTTGTCAGTCAAAAGTGCCAAAAATGTTAAAAAAGCGTTTTCGGCTCTATGACTGTTTTGAATTTTAAACTTACAACGTTGCATAAAATAACACTTTCTTGACCTGCAAATAAGAACTTTGACTTTTGGGTGCGTTTTTTGCTAAAAAATCATTTTGTCAGTCAAATGTGCCAAAAGTGTCAAAAAAGCGTTTTCGGCTCTATGACTGTTTTGAATTTTAAACTTACAAAGTGGCATAAAATAACACTTTCTTGAACATCAAATGAGAACTTCAACTTTTGGGTGCATTTGTTTCTAAAAAATATCATTTTGTCAGTCAAAAGTGCCAAAAGTGTCAAAAAAGTGTTTTCGGCTCTAACTATTACTGGTTTGAAGTTTCAACTGACAACATGAGAAAAAATAAAACTTTCTTGAACATCAAATGAGAACTTCAACTTTTGGGTGCATTTGTTGCTAAAAAAAAATCATTTTTTAAGTCAAATGTACCAAAAGTGTCAAAAAAGCGTTTTTGGCTCTATGTTTTGAATTTTAAACTTACAATGTGGCATAAAATAACACTTTCTTGAACATCAAATGAGAACTTCAACTTTTGGGTGCGTTTTTTGCTAAAAAATCATTTTGTCAGTCAAAAGTGCCAAAAGTGTCAAAAAAGCGTTTTCGGCTCTATGACTGTTTGAATTTTAAACTTACAATGTGGCATAAAATAACACTTTCTTGAACATCAAATGAGAACTTCAACTTTTGGGTGCATTTGTTGCTAAAAAAAATCATTTTGTCAGTCAAAAGTACCAAAAGTGTCAAAAAAGCGTTTTTGGCTCAATGACTGGTTTGAAGTTTCAACTGACAACATGAGAAAAACTAACACTTTCTTGAACATCAAATGAGAACTTTGAATTTTGTGTCTATTTTTTGCTAAGAAATCATTTTTTCAGTTAAAAGTGCCAAAAGTGTCAAAAAAGTCTTTTATGCTCAGAGTATGACTGTTTTGAATATTTAACTTACAACGTGACAAAAAATAACACTTTCTTGAACTGCAAATAAGAACTTTGACTTTTGGGTGCGTTTTTTGCTAAAAAATCATTTTGTCAGTCAAAAGTGCCAAAAATGTCAAAAAAGCGTTTTCGGCTCTATGACTGTTTTGAATTTTAAACTTACAATGTGGCATAAAATAAAATTTTCTTGAACATCAAATGAGAACTTCAACTTTTGGGTGCATTTGTTTCTAAAAAAAATCATTTTGTCAGTCAAAAGTGCCAAAAGTGTCAAAAAAGTGTTTTCGGCTCTAACTATTACTGGTTTGAAGTTTCAACTGACAACATGAGAAAAAATAAAACTTTCTTGAACATCAAATGAGAACTTCAACTTTTGGGTGCATTTGTTGCTAAAAAAAATCATTTTGTCAGTCAAAAGTACCAAAAGTGTCAAAAAAGCGTTTTCGGCTCTATGACTGTTTTGAATTTTAAACTTACAATGTGGCATAAAATAACACTTTCTTGAACATCAAATGAGAACTTCAACTTTTGGGTGCGTTTTTTGCTAAAAAATCATTTTGTCAGTCAAAAGTGCCAAAAATGTTAAAAAAGCGTTTTCGGCTCTATGACTGTTTTGAATTTTAAACTTACAACGTTGCATAAAATAACACTTTCTTGACCTGCAAATAAGAACTTTGACTTTTGGGTGCGTTTTTTGCTAAAAAATCATTTTGTCAGTCAAAAGTGCCAAAAGTGTCAAAAAAGCGTTTTCGGCTCTATGACTGTTTTGAATTTTAAACTTACAAAGTGGCATAAAATAACACTTTCTTGAACATCAAATGAGAACTTCAACTTTTGGGTGCATTTGTTTCTAAAAAAAATCATTTTGTCAGTCAAAAGTGCCAAAAGTGTCAAAAAAGTGTTTTCGGCTCTAACTATTACTGGTTTGAAGTTTCAACTGACAACATGAGAAAAAATAAAACTTTCTTGAACATCAAATGAGAACTTCAACTTTTGGGTGCATTTGTTGCTAAAAAAAAATCATTTTTTAAGTCAAATGTACCAAAAGTGTCAAAAAAGCGTTTTTGGCTCTATGTTTTGAATTTTAAACTTACAATGTGGCATAAAATAACACTTTCTTGAACATCAAATGAGAACTTCAACTTTTGGGTGCGTTTTTTGCTAAAAAAAATCATTTTGTCAGTCAAAAGTACCAAAAGTGTCAAAAAAGCGTTTTTGGCTCAATGACTGGTTTGAAGTTTCAACTGACAACATGAGAAAAACTAACACTTTCTTGAACTGCAAAATGAGAACTTTGAATTTTGTGTCTATTTTTTGCTAAGAAATCATTTTTTCAGTTAAAAGTGCCAAAAGTGTCAAAAAAGTCTTTTATGCTCAGAGTATGACTGTTTTGAATATTTAACTTACAACGTGACAAAAAATAACACTTTCTTGAACTGCAAATAAGAACTTTGACTTTTGGGTGCGTTTTTTGCTAAAAAAATCATTTTGTCAGTCAAAAGTGCCAAAAATGTCAAAAAAGCGTTTTCGGCTCTATGACTGTTTTGAATTTTAAACTTACAATGTGGCATAAAATAAAACTTTCTTGAACATCAAATGAGAACTTCAACTTTTGGGTGCATTTGTTGCTAAAAAAAATCATTTTGTCAGTCAAAAGTACCAAAAGTGTCAAAAAAGCGTTTTCGGCTCTATGACTGTTTTGAATTTTAAACTTACAAAGTGGCATAAAATAACACTTTCTTGAACATCAAATGAGAACTTCAACTTTTGGGTGCATTTGTTTCTAAAAAAAATCATTTTGTCAATCAAAAGTGTCAAAAAAGTGTTTTCGGCTCTAACTATTACTGGTTTGAAGTTTCAACTGACAACATGAGAAAAAATAAAACTTTCTTGAACATCAAAGGAGAACTTCAACTTTTGGGTGCATTTGTTGCTAAAAAAAAATCATTTTTTAAGTCAAATGTACCAAAAGTGTCAAAAAAGCGTTTTTGGCTCTATGTTTTGAATTTTAAACTTACAATGTGGCATAAAATAACACTTTCTTGAACATCAAATGAGAACTTCAACTTTTGGGTGCGTTTTTTGCTAAAAAAATCATTTTGTCAGTCAAAAGTGCCAAAAGTGTCAAAAAAGCGTTTTAGGCTCTATGACTGTTTTGAATTTTAAACTTACAAAGTGGCATAAAATAACACTTTCTTGAACATCAAATGAGAACTTCAACTTTTGGGTGCATTTGTTTCTAAAAAAAATCATTTTGTCAGTCAAAAGTGCCAAAAGTGTCAAAAAAGTGTTTTCGGCTCTAACTATTACTGGTTTGAAGTTTCAACTGACAACATGATTAAAAATAAAACTTTCTTGAACATCAAATGAGAACTTCAACTTTTGGGTGCATTTGTTGCTAAAAAAAAATCATTTTTTAAGTCAAATGTACCAAAAGTGTCAAAAAAGCGTTTTTGGCTCTATGTTTTGAATTTTAAACTTACAATGTGGCATAAAATAACACTTTCTTGAACATCAAATGAGAACTTCAACTTTTGGGTGCGTTTTTTGCTGAAAAATCATTTTGTCAGTCAAAAGTGCCAAAAGTGTCAAGAAAGCGTTTTCGGCTCTATGACTGTTTTGAATTTTAAACTTACAAAGTGGCATAAAATAACACTTTCTTGAACATCAAATGAGAACTTCAACTTTTGGGTGCATTTGTTTCTAAAAAAAATCATTTTGTCAGTCAAAAGTGCCAAAAGTGTGAAAAAAGTGTTTTCGGCTCTAACTATTACTGGTTTGAAGTTTCAACTGACAACATGAGAAAAAATAAAACTTTCTTGAACATCAAATGAGAACTTCAACTTTTGGGTGCATTTGTTGCTAAAAAAAATCATTTTGTCAGTCAAAAGTACCAAAAGTGTCAAAAAAGCGTTTTCGGCTCTATGACTGTTTTGAATTTTAAACTTACAATGTGGCATAAAATAAAAATTTCTTGAACATCAAATGAGAACTTCAACTTTTGGGTGCGTTTTTTGCTAAAAAAATCATTTTGTCAGTTAAAAGTGCCAAAAGTGTCAAAAAAGCGTTTTCGGCTCTATGACTGTTTTGAATTTTAAACTTACAATGTGGCATAAAATAACACTTTCTTGAACATCAAATGAGAACTTCAACTTTTGGGTGCGTTTTTTGCTAAAAAATCATTTTGTCAGTCAAAAGTGCCAAAAATGTTAAAAAAGCGTTTTCGGCTCTATGACTGTTTTGAATTTTAAACTTACAACGTTGCATAAAATAACACTTTCTTGACCTGCAAATAAGAACTTTGACTTTTGGGTGCGTTTTTTGCTAAAAAATCATTTTGTCAGTCAAAAGTGCCAAAAGTGTCAAAAAAGCGTTTTCGGCTCTATGACTGTTTTGAATTTTAAACTTACAAAGTGGCATAAAATAACACTTTCTTGAACATCAAATGATAACTTCAACTTTTGGGTGCATTTGTTTCTAAAAAAAATCATTTTGTCAGTCAAAAGTGCCAAAAGTGTCAAAAAAGTGTTTTCGGCTCTAACTATTACTGGTTTGAAGTTTCAACTGACAACATGAGAAAAAATAAAACTTTCTTGAACATCAAATGAGAACTTCAACTTTTGGGTGCATTTGTTGCTAAAAAAAAATCATTTTTTAAGTCAAATGTACCAAAAGTGTCAAAAAAGCGTTTTTGGCTCTATGTTTTGAATTTTAAACTTACAATGTGGCATAAAATAACACTTTCTTGAACATCAAATGAGAACTTCAACTTTTGGGTGCGTTTTTTGCTAAAAAATCATTTTGTCAGTCAAAAGTGCCAAAAGTGTCAAAAAAGCGTTTTCGGCTCTATGACTGTTTGAATTTTAAACTTACAATGTGGCATAAAATAACACTTTCTTGAACATCAAATGAGAACTTCAACTTTTGGGTGCATTTGTTGCTAAAAAAAATCATTTTGTCAGTCAAAAGTACCAAAAGTGTCAAAAAAGCGTTTTTGGCTCAATGACTGGTTTGAAGTTTCAACTGACAACATGAGAAAAACTAACACTTTCTTGAACTGCAAAATGAGAACTTTGAATTTTGTGTCTATTTTTTGCTAAGAAATCATTTTTTCAGTTAAAAGTGCCAAAAGTGTCAAAAAAGTCTTTTATGCTCAGAGTATGACTGTTTTGAATATTTAACTTACAACGTGACAAAAAATAACACTTTCTTGAACTGCAAATAAGAACTTTGACTTTTGGGTGCGTTTTTTGCTAAAAAATCATTTTGTCAGTCAAAAGTGCCAAAAATGTCAAAAAAGCGTTTTCGGCTCTATGACTGTTTTGAATTTTAAACTTACAATGTGGCATAAAATAAAACTTTCTTGAACATCAAATGAGAACTTCAACTTTTGGGTGCATTTGTTGCTAAAAAAAATCATTTTGTCAGTCAAAAGTACCAAAAGTGTCAAAAAAGCGTTTTCGGCTCTATGACTGTTTTGAATTTTAAACTTACAAAGTGGCATAAAATAACACTTTCTTGAACATCAAATGAGAACTTCAACTTTTGGGTGCATTTGTTTCTAAAAAAAATCATTTTGTCAGTCAAAAGTGCCAAAAGTGTCAAAAAAGTGTTTTCGGCTCTAACTATTACTGGTTTGAAGTTTCAACTGACAACATGAGAAAAAATAAAACTTTCTTGAATATCAAATGAGAACTTCAACTTTTGGGTGCATTTGTTGCTAAAAAAAAAATCATTTTGTCAGTCAAAAGTACCAAAAGTGTCAAAAAAGCGTTTTCGGCTCTATGACTGTTTTGAATTTTAAACTTACAATGTGGCATAAAATAAAAATTTCTTGAACATCAAATGAGAACTTCAACTTTTGGGTGCGTTTTTTGCTAAAAAAAATCATTTTGTCAGTCAAAAGTGCCAAAAGTGTCAAAAAAGCGTTTTCGGCTCTATGACTGTTTTGAATTTTAAACTTACAATGTGGCATAAAATAACACTTTCTTGAACATCAAATGAGAACTTCAACTTTTGGGTGCGTTTTTTGCTAAAAAATCATTTTGTCAGTCAAAAGTGCCAAAAATGTTAAAAAAGCGTTTTCGGCTCTATGACTGTTTTGAATTTTAAACTTACAATGTTGCATAAAATAACACTTTCTTGACCTGCAAATAAGAACTTAGACTTTTGGGTGTGTTTTTTGCTAAAAAATCATTTTGTCAGTCAAAAGTGCCAAAAGTGTCAAAAAAGCGTTTTCGGCTCTATGACTGTTTTGAATTTTAAACTTACAAAGTGGCATAAAATAACACTTTCTTGAACATCAAATGAGAACTTCAACTTTTGGGTGCATTTGTTTCTAAAAAAAATCATTTTGTCAGTCAAAAGTGCCAAAAGTGTCAAAAAAGTGTTTTTCGGCTCTAACTATTACTGGTTTGAAGTTTCAACTGACAACATGATTAAAAATAAAACTTTCTTGAACATCAAATGAGAACTTCAACTTTTGGGTGCATTTGTTGCTAAAAAAAAATCATTTTTTAAGTCAAATGTACCAAAAGTGTCAAAAAAGCGTTTTTGGCTCTATGTTTTGAATTTTAAACTTACAATGTGGCATAAAATAACACTTTCTTGAACATCAAATGAGAACTTCAACTTTTGGGTGCGTTTTTTGCTAAAAAATCATTTTGTCAGTCAAAAGTGCCAAAAATGTCAAAAAAGCGTTTTCGGCTCTATGACTGTTTTGAATTTTAAACTTACAAAGTGGCATAAAATAACACTTTCTTGAACATCAAATGAGAACTTCAACTTTTGGGTGCATTTGTTTCTAAAAAAAATCATTTTGTCAGTCAAAAGTGCCAAAAGTGTCAAAAAAGTGTTTTCGGCTCTAACTATTACTGGTTTGAAGTTTCAACTGACAACATGATTAAAAATAAAACTTTCTTGAACATCAAATGAGAACTTCAACTTTTGGGTGCATTTGTTGCTAAAAAAAAATCATTTTTTAAGTCAAATGTACCAAAAGTGTCAAAAAAGCGTTTTTGGCTCTATGTTTTGAATTTTAAACTTACAATGTGGCATAAAATAACACTTTCTTGAACATCAAATGAGAACTTCAACTTTTGGGTGCGTTTTTTGCTAAAAAATCATTTTGTCAGTCAAAAGTGCCAAAAGTGTCAAGAAAGCGTTTTCGGCTCTATGACTGTTTTGAATTTTAAACTTACAAAGTGGCATAAAATAACACTTTCTTGAACATCAAATGAGAACTTCAACTTTTGGGTGTATTTGTTTCTAAAAAAAATCATTTTGTCAGTCAAAAGTGCCAAAAGTGTCAAAAAAGTGTTTTCGGCTCTAACTATTACTGGTTTGAAGTTTCAACTGACAACATGAGAAAAAATAAAACTTTCTTGAACATCAAATGAGAACTTCAACTTTTGGGTGCATTTGTTGCTAAAAAAAATCATTTTGTCAGTCAAAAGTACCAAAAGTGTCAAAAAAGCGTTTTCGGCTCTATGACTGTTTTGAATTTTAAACTTACAATGTGGCATAAAATAAAAATTTCTTGAACATCAAATGAGAACTTCAACTTTTGGGTGCGTTTTTTGCTAAAAAATCATTTTGTCAGTCAAAAGTGCCAAAAATGTTAAAAAAGCGTTTTCGGCTCTATGACTGTTTTGAATTTTAAACTTACAACGTTGCATAAAATAACACTTTCTTGACCTGCAAATAAGAACTTTGACTTTTGGGTGCGTTTTTTGCTAAAAAATCATTTTGTCAGTCAAATGTGCCAAAAGTGTCAAAAAAGCGTTTTCGGCTCTATGACTGTTTTGAATTTTAAACTTACAAAGTGGCATAAAATAACACTTTCTTGAACATCAAATGAGAACTTCAACTTTTGGGTGCATTTGTTTCTAAAAAAAATCATTTTGTCAGTCAAAAGTGCCAAAAGTGTCAAAAAAGTGTTTTCGGCTCTAACTTTTACTGGTTTGAAGTTTCAACTGACAACATGAGAAAAAATAAAACTTTCTTGAACATCAAATGAGAACTTCAACTTTTGGGTGCATTTGTTGCTAAAAAAAAATCATTTTTTAAGTCAAATGTACCAAAAGTGTCAAAAGAGCGTTTTTGGCTCTATGTTTTGAATTTTAAACTTACAATGTGGCATAAAATAACACTTTCTTGAACATCAAATGAGAACTTCAACTTTTGGGTGCGTTTTTTGCTAAAAAATCATTTTGTCAGTCAAAAGTGCCAAAAGTGTCAAAAAAGCGTTTTCGGCTCTATGACTGTTTGAATTTTAAACTTACAATGTGGCATAAAATAACACTTTCTTGAACATCAAATGAGAACTTCAACTTTTGGGTGCATTTGTTGCTAAAAAAAATCATTTTGTCAGTCAAAAGTACCAAAAGTGTCAAAAAAGCGTTTTTGGCTCAATGACTGGTTTGAAGTTTCAACTGACAACATGAGAAAAACTAACACTTTCTTGAACTGCAAAATGAGAACTTTGAATTTTGTGTCTATTTTTTGCTAAGAAATCATTTTTTCAGTTAAAAGTGCCAAAAGTGTCAAAAAAGTCTTTTATGCTCAGAGTATGACTGTTTTGAATATTTAACTTACAACGTGACAAAAAATAACACTTTCTTGAACTGCAAATAAGAACTTTGACATTTGGGTGCGTTTTTTGCTAAAAAATCATTTTGTCAGTCAAAAGTGCCAAAAATGTCAAAAAAGCGTTTTCGGCTCTATGACTGTTTTCAATTTTAAACTTACAATGTGGCATAAAATAAAACTTTCTTGAACATCAAATGAGAACTTCAACTTTTGGGTGCATTTGTTGCTAAAAAAAATCATTTTGTCAGTCAAAAGTACCAAAAGTGTCAAAAAGCGTTTTCGGCCCTATGACTGTTTTGAATTTTAAACTTACAAAGTGGCATAAAATAACACTTTCTTGAACATCAAATGAGAACTTCAACTTTTGGGTGCATTTGTTTCTAAAAAAAATCATTTTGTCAGTCAAAAGTGCCAAAAGTGTCAAAAAAGTGTTTTCGGCTCTAACTATTACTGGTTTGAAGTTTCAACTGACAACATGAGAAAAAATAAAACTTTCTTGAACATCAAATGAGAACTTCAACTTTTGGGTGCATTTGTTGCTAAAAAAAATCATTTTGTCAGTCAAAAGTACCAAAAGTGTCAAAAAAGCGTTTTCGGCTCTATGACTGTTTTGAATTTTAAACTTACAATGTGGCATAAAATAACACTTTCTTGAACATCAAATGAGAACTTCAACTTTTGGGTGCGTTTTTTGCTAAAAAATCATTTTGTCAGTCAAAAGTGCCAAAAATGTTAAAAAAGCGTTTTCGGCTCTATGACTGTTTTGAATTTTAAACTTACAACGTTGCATAAAATAACACTTTCTTGACCTGCAAATAAGAACTTTGACTTTTGGGTGCGTTTTTTGCTAAAAAATCATTTTGTCAGTCAAAAGTGCCAAAAGTGTCAAAAAAGCGTTTTCGGCTCTATGACTGTTTTGAATTTTAAACTTACAAAGTGGCATAAAATAACACTTTCTTGAACATCAAATGAGAACTTCAACTTTTGGGTGCATTTGTTTCTAAAAAAAATCATTTTGTCAGTCAAAAGTGCCAAAAGTGTCAAAAAAGTGTTTTCGGCTCTAACTATTACTGGTTTGAAGTTTCAACTGACAACATGAGAAAAAATAAAACTTTCTTGAATATCAAATGAGAACTTCAACTTTTGGGTGCATTTGTTGCTAAAAAAAAATCATTTTGTCAGTCAAAAGTACCAAAAGTGTCAAAAAAGCGTTTTCGGCTCTATGACTGTTTTGAATTTTAAACTTACAATGTGGCATAAAATAAAAATTTCTTGAACATCAAATGAGAACTTCAACTTTTGGGTGCGTTTTTTGCTAAAAAAAATCATTTTGTCAGTCAAAAGTGCCAAAAGTGTCAAAAAAGCGTTTTCGGCTCTATGACTGTTTTGAATTTTAAACTTACAATGTGGCATAAAATAACACTTTCTTGAACATCAAATGAGAACTTCAACTTTTGGGTGCGTTTTTTGCTAAAAAATCATTTTGTCAGTCAAAAGTGCCAAAAATGTTAAAAAAGCGTTTTCGGCTCTATGACTGTTTTGAATTTTAAACTTACAATGTTGCATAAAATAACACTTTCTTGACCTGCAAATAAGAACTTAGACTTTTGGGTGTGTTTTTTGCTAAAAAATCATTTTGTCAGTCAAAAGTGCCAAAAGTGTCAAAAAAGCGTTTTCGGCTCTATGACTGTTTTGAATTTTAAACCTATAAAGTGGCATAAAATAACACTTTCTTGAACATCAAATGAGAACTTCAACTTTTGGGTGCATTTGTTTCTAAAAAAAATCATTTTGTCAGTCAAAAGTGCCAAAAGTGTCAAAAAAGTGTTTTTCGGCTCTAACTATTACTGGTTTGAAGTTTCAACTGACAACATGATTAAAAATAAAACTTTCTTGAACATCAAATGAGAACTTCAACTTTTGGGTGCATTTGTTGCTAAAAAAAAATCATTTTTTAAGTCAAATGTACCAAAAGTGTCAAAAAAGCGTTTTTGGCTCTATGTTTTGAATTTTAAACTTACAATGTGGCATAAAATAACACTTTCTTGAACATCAAATGAGAACGTCAACTTTTGGGTGCGTTTTTTGCTAAAAAATCATTTTGTCAGTCAAAAGTGCCAAAAATGTCAAAAAAGCGTTTTCGGCTCTATGACTGTTTTGAATTTTAAACTTACAAAGTGGCATAAAATAACACTTTCTTGAACATCAAATGAGAACTTCAACTTTTGGGTGCATTTGTTTCTAAAAAAAATCATTTTGTCAGTCAAAAGTGCCAAAAGTGTCAAAAAAGTGTTTTCGGCTCTAACTATTACTGGTTTGAAGTTTCAACTGACAACATGATTAAAAATAAAACTTTCTTGAACATCAAATGAGAACTTCAACTTTTGGGTGCATTTGTTGCTAAAAAAAAATCATTTTTTAAGTCAAATGTACCAAAAGTGTCAAAAAAGCGTTTTTGGCTCTATGTTTTGAATTTTAAACTTACAATGTGGCATAAAATAACACTTTCTTGAACATCAAATGAGAACTTCAACTTTTGGGTGCGTTTTTTGCTAAAAAATCATTTTGTCAGTCAAAAGTGCCAAAAGTGTCAAGAAAGCGTTTTCGGCTCTATGACTGTTTTGAATTTTAAACTTACAAAGTGGCATAAAATAACACTTTCTTGAACATCAAATGAGAACTTCAACTTTTGGGTGTATTTGTTTCTAAAAAAAATCATTTTGTCAGTCAAAAGTGCCAAAAGTGTCAAAAAAGTGTTTTCGGCTCTAACTATTACTGGTTTGAAGTTTCAACTGACAACATGAGAAAAAATAAAACTTTCTTGAACATCAAATGAGAACTTCAACTTTTGGGTGCATTTGTTGCTAAAAAAAATCATTTTGTCAGTCAAAAGTACCAAAAGTGTCAAAAAAGCGTTTTCGGCTCTATGACTGTTTTGAATTTTAAACTTACAATGTGGCATAAAATAACACTTTCTTGAACATCAAATGAGAACTTCAACTTTTGGGTGCGTTTTTTGCTAAAAAATCATTTTGTCAGTCAAAAGTGCCAAAAATGTTAAAAAAGCGTTTTCGGCTCTATGACTGTTTTGAATTTTAAACTTACAACGTTGCATAAAATAACACTTTCTTGACCTGCAAATAAGAACTTTGACTTTTGGGTGCGTTTTTTGCTAAAAAATCATTTTGTCAGTCAAATGTGCCAAAAGTGTCAAAAAAGCGTTTTCGGCTCTATGACTGTTTTGAATTTTAAACTTACAAAGTGGCATAAAATAACACTTTCTTGAACATCAAATGAGAACTTCAACTTTTGGGTGCATTTGTTTCTAAAAAAAATCATTTTGTCAGTCAAAAGTGCCAAAAGTGTCAAAAAAGTGTTTTCGGCTCTAACTATTACTGGTTTGAAGTTTCAACTGACAACATGAGAAAAAATAAAACTTTCTTGAACATCAAATGAGAACTTCAACTTTTGGGTGCATTTGTTGCTAAAAAAAAATCATTTTTTAAGTCAAATGTACCAAAAGTGTCAAAAGAGCGTTTTTGGCTCTATGTTTTGAATTTTAAACTTACAATGTGGCATAAAACAACACTTTCTTCAACATCAAATGAGAACTTCAACTTTTGGGTGCGTTTTTTGCTAAAAAATCATTTTGTCAGTCAAAAGTGCCAAAAGTGTCAAAAAAGCGTTTTCGGCTCTATGACTGTTTGAATTTTAAACTTACAATGTGGCATAAAATAACACTTTCTTGAACATCAAATGAGAACTTCAACTTTTGGGTGCATTTGTTGCTAAAAAAAATCATTTTGTCAGTCAAAAGTACCAAAAGTGTCAAAAAAGCGTTTTTGGCTCAATGACTGGTTTGAAGTTTCAACTGACAACATGAGAAAAACTAACACTTTCTTGAACTGCAAAATGAGAACTTTGAATTTTGTGTCTATTTTTTGCTAAGAAATCATTTTTTCAGTTAAAAGTGCCAAAAGTGTCAAAAAAGTATTTTATGCTCAGAGTATGACTGTTTTGAATATTTAACTTACAACGTGACAAAAAATAACACTTTCTTGAACTGCAAATAAGAACTTTGACTTTTGGGTGCGTTTTTTGCTAAAAAATCATTTTGTCAGTCAAAAGTGCCAAAAATGTCAAAAAAGCGTTTTCGGCTCTATGACTGTTTTGAATTTTAAACTTACAATGTGGCATAAAATAAAACTTTCTTGAACATCAAATGAGAACTTCAACTTTTGGGTGCATTTGTTGCTAAAAAAAATCATTTTGTCAGTCAAAAGTACCAAAAGTGTCAAAAAAGCGTTTTCGGCTCTATGACTGTTTTGAATTTTAAACTTACAAAGTGGCATAAAATAACACTTTCTTGAACATCAAATGAGAACTTCAACTTTTGGGTGCATTTGTTTCTAAAAAAAATCATTTTGTCAGTCAAAAGTGCCAAAAGTGTCAAAAAAGTGTTTTCGGCTCTAACTATTACTGGTTTGAAGTTTCAACTGACAACATGAGAAAAAATAAAACTTTCTTGAACATCAAATGAGAACTTCAACTTTTGGGTGCATTTGTTGCTAAAAAAAATCATTTTGTCAGTCAAAAGTACCAAAAGTGTCAAAAAAGCGTTTTCGGCTCTATGACTGTTTTGAATTTTAAACTTACAATGTGGCATAAAATAACACTTTCTTGAACATCAAATGAGAACTTCAACTTTTGGGTGCGTTTTTTGCTAAAAAATCATTTTGTCAGTCAAAAGTGCCAAAAATGTTAAAAAAGCGTTTTCGGCTCTATGACTGTTTTGAATTTTAAACTTACAACGTTGCATAAAATAACACTTTCTTGACCTGCAAATAAGAACTTTGACTTTTGGGTGCGTTTTTTGCTAAAAAATCATTTTGTCAGTCAAAAGTGCCAAAAGTGTCAAAAAAGCGTTTTCGGCTCTATGACTGTTTTGAATTTTAAACTTACAAAGTGGCATAAAATAACACTTTCTTGAACATCAAATGAGAACTTCAACTTTTGGGTGCATTTGTTTCTAAAAAAAATCATTTTGTCAGTCAAAAGTACCAAAAGTGTCAAAAAAGCGTTTTCGGCTCTATGACTGTTTTGAATATTTAACTTACAACGTGACAAAAAATAACACTTTCTTGAACTGCAAATAAGAACTTTGACTTTTGGGTGCGTTTTTTGCTAAAAAATCATTTTGTCAGTCAAAAGTGCCAAAAATGTCAAAAAAGCGTTTTCGGCTCTATGACTGTTTTGAATTTTAAACTTACAATGTGGCATAAACTAAAACTTTCTTGAACATCAAATGAGAACTTCAACTTTTGGGTGCATTTGTTGCTAAAAAAAATCATTTTGTCAGTCAAAAGTACCAAAAGTGTCAAAAAAGCGTTTTCGGCTCTATGACTGTTTTGAATTTTAAACTTACAAAGTGGCATAAAATAACACTTTCTTGAACATCAAATGAGAACTTCAACTTTTGGGTGCATTTGTTTCTAAAAAAAATCATTTTGTCAGTCAAAAGTGCCAAAAGTGTCAAAAAAGTGTTTTCGGCTCTAACTATTACTGGTTTGAAGTTTCAACTGACAACATGAGAAAAAATAAAACTTTCTTGAACATCAAATGAGAACTTCAACTTTTGGGTGCATTTGTTGCTAAAAAAAATCATTTTGTCAGTCAAAAGTACCAAAAGTGTCAAAAAAGCGTTTTCGGCTCTATGACTGTTTTGAATTTTAAACTTACAATGTGGCATAAAATAACACTTTCTTGAACATCAAATGAGAACTTCAACTTTTGGGTGCATTTGTTTCCTAAAAAATCATTTTGTCAGTCAAAAGTGCCAAAAATGTTAAAAAAGCGTTTTCGGCTCTATGACTGTTTTGAATTTTAAACTTACAACGTTGCATAAAATAACACTTTCTTGACCTGCAAATAAGAACTTTGACTTTTGGGTGCGTTTTTTGCTAAAAAATCATTTTGTCAGTCAAAAGTGCCAAAAGTGTCAAAAAAGCGTTTTCGGCTCTATGACTGTTTTGAATTTTAAACTTACAAAGTGGCATAAAATAACACTTTCTTGAACATCAAATGAGAACTTCAACTTTTGGGTGCATTTGTTTCTAAAAAAAATCATTTTGTCAGTCAAAAGTGCCAAAAGTGTCAAAAAAGTGTTTTCGGCTCTAACTATTACTGGTTTGAAGTTTCAACTGACAACATGAGAAAAAATAAAACTTTCTTGAACATCAAATGAGAACTTCAACTTTTGGGTGCATTTGTTGCTAAAAAAAAATCATTTTTTAAGTCAAATGTACCAAAAGTGTCAAAAAAGCGTTTTTGGCTCTATGTTTTGAATTTTAAACTTACAATGTGGCATAAAATAACACTTTCTTGAACATCAAATGAGAACTTCAACTTTTGGGTGCGTTTTTTGCTAAAAAAAATCATTTTGTCAGTCAAAAGTACCAAAAGTGTCAAAAAAGCGTTTTTGGCTCAATGACTGGTTTGAAGTTTCAACTGACAACATGAGAAAAACTAACACTTTCTTGAACTGCAAAATGAGAACTTTGAATTTTGTGTCTATTTTTTGCTAAGAAATCATTTTTTCAGTTAAAAGTGCCAAAAGTGTCAAAAAAGTCTTTTATGCTCAGAGTATGACTGTTTTGAATATTTAACTTACAACGTGACAAAAAATAACACTTTCTTGAACTGCAAATAAGAACTTTGACTTTTGGGTGCGTTTTTTGCTAAAAAAATCATTTTGTCAGTCAAAAGTGCCAAAAATGTCAAAAAAGCGTTTTCGGCTCTATGACTGTTTTGAATTTTAAACTTACAATGTGGCATAAAATAAAACTTTCTTGAACATCAAATGAGAACTTCAACTTTTGGGTGCATTTGTTGCTAAAAAAAATCATTTTGTCAGTCAAAAGTACCAAAAGTGTCAAAAAAGCGTTTTCGGCTCTATGACTGTTTTGAATTTTAAACTTACAATGTGGCATAAAATAAAACTTTCTTGAACATCAAATGAGAACTTCAACTTTTGGGTGCATTTGTTTCTAAAAAAAATCATTTTGTCAGTCAAAAGTGCCAAAAGTGTCAAAAAAGTGTTTTCGGCTCTAACTATTACTGGTTTGAAGTTTCAACTGACAACATGATTAAAAATAAAACTTTCTTGAACATCAAATGAGAACTTCAACTTTTGGGTGCATTTGTTGCTAAAAAAAAATCATTTTTTAAGTCAAATGTACCAAAAGTGTCAAAAAAGCTCTTTTGGCTCTATGTTTTGAATTTTAAACTTACAATGTGGCATAAAATAACACTTTCTTGAACATCAAATGAGAACTTCAACTTTTGGGTGCGTTTTTTGCTAAAAAATCATTTTGTCAGTCAAAAGTGCCAAAAGTGTCAAGAAAGCGTTTTCGGCTCTATGACTGTTTTGAATTTTAAACTTACAAAGTGGCATAAAATAACACTTTCTTGAACATCAAATGAGAACTTCAACTTTTGGGTGCATTTGTTTCTAAAAAAAATCATTTTGTCAGTCAAAAGTGCCAAAAGTGTCAAAAAAGTGTTTTCGGCTCTAACTATTACTGGTTTGAAGTTTCAACTGACAACATGAGAAAAAATAAAACTTTCTTGAACATCAAATGAGAACTTCAACTTTTGGGTGCATTTGTTGCTAAAAAAAATCATTTTGTCAGTCAAAAGTACCAAAAGTGTCAAAAAAGCGTTTTCGGCTCTATGACTGTTTGAATTTTAAACTTACAATGTGGCATAAAATAACACTTTCTTGAACATCAAATGAGAACTTCAACTTTTGGGTGCATTTTTTGCTAAAAAAAATCATTTTGTCAGTCAAAAGTACCAAAAGTGTCAAAAAAGCGTTTTTGGCTCAATGACTGGTTTGAAGTTTCAACTGACAACATGAGAAAAACTAACACTTTCTTGAACTGCAAAATGAGAACTTTGAATTTTGTGTCTATTTTTTGCTAAGAAATCATTTTTTCAGTTAAAAGTGCCAAAAGTGTCAAAAAAGTCTTTTATGCTCAGAGTATGACTGTTTTGAATATTTAACTTACAACGTGACAAAAAATAACACTTTCTTGAACTGCAAATAAGAACTTTGACATTTGGGTGCGTTTTTTGCTAAAAAATCATTTTGTCAGTCAAAAGTGCCAAAAATGTCAAAAAAGCGTTTTCGGCTCTATGACTGTTTTGAATTTTAAACTTACAATGTGGCATAAAATAAAACTTTCTTGAACATCAAATGAGAACTTCAACTTTTGGGTGCATTTGTTGCTAAAAAAAATCATTTTGTCAGTCAAAAGTACCAAAAGTGTCAAAAAGCGTTTTCGGCCCTATGACTGTTTTGAATTTTAAACTTACAAAGTGGCATAAAATAACACTTTCTTGAACATCAAATGAGAACTTCAACTTTTGGGTGCATTTGTTTCTAAAAAAAATCATTTTGTCAGTCAAAAGTGCCAAAAGTGTCAAAAAAGTGTTTTCGGCTCTAACTATTACTGGTTTGAAGTTTCAACTGACAACATGAGAAAAAATAAAACTTTCTTGAACATCAAATGAGAACTTCAACTTTTGGGTGCATTTGTTGCTAAAAAAAATCATTTTGTCAGTCAAAAGTACCAAAAGTGTCAAAAAAGCGTTTTCGGCTCTATGACTGTTTTGAATTTTAAACTTACAATGTGGCATAAAATAAAAATTTCTTGAACATCAAATGAGAACTTCAACTTTTGGGTGCGTTTTTTGCTAAAAAAATCATTTTGTCAGTCAAAAGTGCCAAAAGTGTCAAAAAAGCGTTTTCGGCTCTATGACTGTTTTGAATTTTAAACTTACAAAGTGGCATAAAATAACACTTTCTTGAACATCAAATGAGAACTTCAACTTTTGGGTGCATTTGTTTCTAAAAAAAATCATTTTGTCAGTCAAAAGTGCCAAAAGTGTCAAAAAAGTGTTTTCGGCTCTAACTATTACTGGTTTGAAGTTTCAACTGACAACATGATTAAAAATAAAACTTTCTTGAACATCAAATGAGAACTTCAACTTTTGGGTGCATTTGTTGCTAAAAAAAAATCATTTTTTAAGTCAAATGTACCAAAAGTGTCAAAAAAGCGTTTTTGGCTCTATGTTTTGAATTTTAAACTTACAATGTGGCATAAAATAACACTTTCTTGAACATCAAATGAGAACTTCAACTTTTGGGTGCGTTTTTTGCTAAAAAATCATTTTGTCAGTCAAAAGTGCCAAAAGTGTCAAGAAAGCGTTTTCGGCTCTATGACTGTTTTGAATTTTAAACTTACAACGTTGCATAAAATAACACTTTCTTGAACTGCAAATGAGAACTTCAACTTTTGGGTGCATTTGTTTCTAAAAAAAATCATTTTGTCAGTCAAAAGTGCCAAAAGTGTCAAAAAAGTGTTTTCGGCTCTAACTATTACTGGTTTGAAGTTTCAACTGACAACATGAGAAAAAATAAAACTTTCTTGAACATCAAATGAGAACTTCAACTTTTGGGTGCATTTGTTGCTAAAAAAATCATTTTGTCAGTCAAAAGTACCAAAAGTGTCAAAAAAGCGTTTTCGGCTCTATGACTGTTTTGAATTTTAAACTTACAATGTGGCATAAAATAACACTTTCTTGACCTGCAAATAAGAACTTTGACTTTTGGGTGCGTTTTTTGCTAAAAAATCATTTTGTCAGTCAAATGTGCCAAAAGTGTCAAAAAAGCGTTTTCGGCTCTATGACTGTTTTGAATTTTAAACTTACAAAGTGGCATAAAATAACACTTTCTTGAACATCAAATGAGAACTTCAACTTTTGGGTGCATTTGTTTCTAAAAAAAATAATTTTGTCAGTCAAAAGTGCCAAAAGTGTCAAAAAGTGTTTTCGGCTCTAACTATTACTGGTTTGAAGTTTCAACTGACAACATGAGAAAAAATAAAACTTTCTTGAACATCAAATGAGAACTTCAACTTTTGGGTGCATTTGTTGCTAAAAAAAAATCATTTTTTAAGTCAAATGTACCAAAAGTGTCAAAAAAGCGTTTTTGGCTCTATGTTTTGAATTTTAAACTTACAATGTGGCATAAAATAACACTTTCTTGAACATCAAATGAGAACTTCAACTTTTGGGTGCATTTGTTGCTAAAAAAAATCATTTTGTCAGTCAAAAGTACCAAAAGTGTCAAAAAAGCGTTTTTGGCTCAATGACTGGTTTGAAGTTTCAACTGACAACATGAGAAAAACTAACACTTTCTTGAACTGCAAAATGAGAACTTTGAATTTTGTGTCTATTTTTTGCTAAGAAATCATTTTTTCAGTTAAAAGTGCCAAAAGTGTCAAAAAAGTCTTTTATGCTCAGAGTATGACTGTTTTGAATATTTAACTTACAACGTGACAAAAAATAACACTTTCTTGAACTGCAAATAAGAACTTTGACTTTTGGGTGCGTTTTTTGCTAAAAAATCATTTTGTCAGTCAAAAGTGCCAAAAATGTCAAAAAAGCGTTTTCGGCTCTATGACTGTTTTGAATTTTAAACTTACAATGTGGCATAAAATAAAACTTTCTTGAACATCAAATGAGAACTTCAACTTTTGGGTGCATTTGTTGCTAAAAAAAATCATTTTGTCAGTCAAAAGTACCAAAAGTGTCAAAAAAGCGTTTTCGGCTCTATGACTGTTTTGAATTTTAAACTTACAAAGTGGCATAAAATAACACTTTCTTGAACATCAAATGAGAACTTCAACTTTTGGGTGCATTTGTTTCTAAAAAAAATCATTTTGTCAGTCAAAAGTGCCAAAAGTGTCAAAAAAGTGTTTTCGGCTCTAACTATTACTGGTTTGAAGTTTCAACTGACAACATGAGAAAAAATAAAACTTTCTTGAACATCAAATGAGAACTTCAACTTTTGGGTGCATTTGTTGCTAAAAAAAATCATTTTGTCAGTCAAAAGTACCAAAAGTGTCAAAAAAGCGTTTTCGGCTCTATGACTGTTTTGAATTTTAAACTTACAAAGTGGCATAAAATAACACTTTCTTGAACATCAAATGAGAACTTCAACTTTTGGGTGCATTTGTTTCTAAAAAAAATCATTTTGTCAGTCAAAAGTGCCAAAAGTGTCAAAAAAGTGTTTTCGGCTCTAACTATTACTGGTTTGAAGTTTCAACTGACAACATGAGAAAAAATAAAACTTTCTTGAACATCAAATGAGAACTTCAACTTTTGGGTGCATTTGTTTCTAAAAAAAATAATTTTGTCAGTCAAAAGTGCCAAAAGTGTCAAAAAGTGTTTTCGGCTCTAACTATTACTGGTTTGAAGTTTCAACTGACAACATGAGAAAAAATAAAACTTTCTTGAACATCAAATGAGAACTTCAACTTTTGGGTGCATTTGTTGCTAAAAAAAAATCATTTTTTAAGTCAAATGTACCAAAAGTGTCAAAAAAGCGTTTTTGGCTCTATGTTTTGAATTTTAAACTTACAATGTGGCATAAAATAACACTTTCTTGAACATCAAATGAGAACTTCAACTTTTGGGTGCATTTGTTGCTAAAAAAAATCATTTTGTCAGTCAAAAGTACCAAAAGTGTCAAAAAAGCGTTTTTGGCTCAATGACTGGTTTGAAGTTTCAACTGACAACATGAGAAAAACTAACACTTTCTTGAACTGCAAAATGAGAACTTTGAATTTTGTGTCTATTTTTTGCTAAGAAATCATTTTTTCAGTTAAAAGTGCCAAAAGTGTCAAAAAAGTCTTTTATGCTCAGAGTATGACTGTTTTGAATATTTAACTTACAACGTGACAAAAAATAACACTTTCTTGAACTGCAAATAAGAACTTTGACTTTTGGGTGCGTTTTTTGCTAAAAAATCATTTTGTCAGTCAAAAGTGCCAAAAATGTCAAAAAAGCGTTTTCGGCTCTATGACTGTTTTGAATTTTAAACTTACAATGTGGCATAAAATAAAACTTTCTTGAACATCAAATGAGAACTTCAACTTTTGGGTGCATTTGTTGCTAAAAAAAATCATTTTGTCAGTCAAAAGTACCAAAAGTGTCAAAAAAGCGTTTTCGGCTCTATGACTGTTTTGAATTTTAAACTTACAAAGTGGCATAAAATAACACTTTCTTGAACATCAAATGAGAACTTCAACTTTTGGGTGCATTTGTTTCTAAAAAAAATCATTTTGTCAGTCAAAAGTGCCAAAAGTGTCAAAAAAGTGTTTTCGGCTCTAACTATTACTGGTTTGAAGTTTCAACTGACAACATGAGAAAAAATAAAACTTTCTTGAACATCAAATGAGAACTTCAACTTTTGGGTGCATTTGTTGCTAAAAAAAATCATTTTGTCAGTCAAAAGTACCAAAAGTGTCAAAAAAGCGTTTTCGGCTCTATGACTGTTTTGAATTTTAAACTTACAAAGTGGCATAAAATAACACTTTCTTGAACATCAAATGAGAACTTCAACTTTTGGGTGCATTTGTTTCTAAAAAAAATCATTTTGTCAGTCAAAAGTGCCAAAAGTGTCAAAAAAGTGTTTTCGGCTCTAACTATTACTGGTTTGAAGTTTCAACTGACAACATGAGAAAAAATAAAACTTTCTTGAACATCAAATGAGAACTTCAACTTTTGGGTGCATTTGTTGCTAAAAAAAATCATTTTGTCAGTCAAAAGTACCAAAAGTGTCAAAAAAGCGTTTTCGGCTCTATGACTGTTTTGAATTTTAAACTTACAGTGTGGCATAAAATAAAAATTTCTTGAACATCAAATGAGAACTTCAACTTTTGGGTGCGTTTTTTGCTAAAAAAATCATTTTGTCAGTCAAAAGTGCCAAAAGTGTCAAAAAAGCGTTTTCGGCTCTATGACTGTTTTGAATTTTAAACTTACAATGTGGCATAAAATAACACTTTCTTGAACATCAAATGAGAACTTCAACTTTTGGGTGCGTTTTTTGCTAAAAAATCATTTTGTCAGTCAAAAGTGCCAAAAATGTCAAAAAAGCGTTTTCGGCTCTATGACTGTTTTGAATTTTAAACTTACAATGTGGCATAAAATAAAACTTTCTTGAACATCAAATGAGAACTTCAACTTTTGGGTGCATTTGTTGCTAAAAAAAATCATTTTGTCAGTCAAAAGTACCAAAAGTGTCAAAAAAGCGTTTTCGGCTCTATGACTGTTTTGAATTTTAAACTTACAAAGTGGCATAAAATAACACTTTCTTGAACATCAAATGAGAACTTCAACTTTTGGGTGCATTTGTTTCTAAAAAAAATCATTTTGTCAGTCAAAAGTGCCAAAAGTGTCAAAAAAGTGTTTTCGGCTCTAACTATTACTGGTTTGAAGTTTCAACTGACAACATGAGAAAAAATAAAACTTTCTTGAACATCAAATGAGAACTTCAACTTTTGGGTGCATTTGTTGCTAAAAAAAATCATTTTGTCAGTCAAAAGTACCAAAAGTGTCAAAAAAGCGTTTTCGGCTCTATGACTGTTTTGAATTTTAAACTTACAAAGTGGCATAAAATAACACTTTCTTGAACATCAAATGAGAACTTCAACTTTTGGGTGCATTTGTTTCTAAAAAAAATCATTTTGTCAGTCAAAAGTGCCAAAAGTGTCAAAAAAGTGTTTTCGGCTCTAACTATTACTGGTTTGAAGTTTCAACTGACAACATGAGAAAAAATAAAACTTTCTTGAACATCAAATGAGAACTTCAACTTTTGGGTGCATTTGTTGCTAAAAAAAATCATTTTGTCAGTCAAAAGTACCAAAACTGTCAAAAAAGCGTTTTCGGCTCTATGACTGTTTTGAATTTTAAACTTACAATGTGGCATAAAATAAAAATTTCTTGAACATCAAATGAGAACTTCAACTTTTGGGTGCGTTTTTTGCTAAAAAAATCATTTTGTCAGTCAAAAGTGCCAAAAGTGTCAAAAAAGCGTTTTCGGCTCTATGACTGTTTTGAATTTTAAACTTACAATGTGGCATAAAATAACACTTTCTTGAACATCAAATGAGAACTTCAACTTTTGGGTGCGTTTTTTGCTAAAAAATCATTTTGTCAGTCAAAAGTGCCAAAAATGTTAAAAAAGCGTTTTCGGCTCTATGACTGTTTTGAATTTTAAACTTACAACGTTGCATAAAATAACACTTTCTTGACCTGCAAATAAGAACTTAGACTTTTGGGTGTGTTTTTTGCTAAAAAATCATTTTGTCAGTCAAAAGTGCCAAAAATGTTAAAAAAGCGTTTTCGGCTCTATGACTGTTTTGAATTTTAAACTTACAAAGTGGCATAAAATAACACTTTCTTGAACATCAAATGAGAACTTCAACTTTTGGGTGCATTTGTTTCTAAAAAAAATCATTTTGTCAGTCAAAAGTGCCAAAAGTGTCAAAAAAGTGTTTTCGGCTCTAACTATTACTGGTTTGAAGTTTCAACTGACAACATGAGAAAAAATAAAACTTTCTTGAACATCAAATGAGAACTTCAACTTTTGGGTGCATTTGTTGCTAAAAAAAATCATTTTGTCAGTCAAAAGTACCAAAAGTGTCAAAAAAGCGTTTTCGGCTTTATGACTGTTTTGAATTTTAAACTTACAAAGTGGCATAAAATAACACTTTCTTGAACATCAAATGAGAACTTCAACTTTTGGGTGCATTTGTTTCTAAAAAAAATCATTTTGTCAGTCAAAAGTGCCAAAAGTGTCAAAAAAGTGTTTTCGGCTCTAACTATTACTGGTTTGAAGTTTCAACTGACAACATGAGAAAAAATAAAACTTTCTTGAACATCAAATGAGAACTTCAACTTTTGGGTGCATTTGTTGCTAAAAAAAATCATTTTGTCAGTCAAAAGTACCAAAAGTGTCAAAAAAGCGTTTTCGGCTCTATGACTGTTTTGAATTTTAAACTTACAATGTGGCATAAAATAACACTTTCTTGAACATCAAATGAGAACTTCAACTTTTGGGTGCATTTGTTTCCTAAAAAATCATTTTGTCAGTCAAAAGTGCCAAAAATGTTAAAAAAGCGTTTTCGGCTCTATGACTGTTTTGAATTTTAAACTTACAACGTTGCATAAAATAACACTTTCTTGACCTGCAAATAAGAACTTTGACTTTTGGGTGCGTTTTTTGCTAAAAAATCATTTTGTCAGTCAAAAGTGCCAAAAGTGTCAAAAAAGCGTTTTCGGCTCTATGACTGTTTTGAATTTTAAACTTACAAAGTGGCATAAAATAACACTTTCTTGAACATCAAATGAGAACTTCAACTTTTGGGTGCATTTGTTTCTAAAAAAAATCATTTTGTCAGTCAAAAGTGCCAAAAGTGTCAAAAAAGTGTTTTCGGCTCTAACTATTACTGGTTTGAAGTTTCAACTGACAACATGAGAAAAAATAAAACTTTCTTGAACATCAAATGAGAACTTCAACTTTTGGGTGCATTTGTTGCTAAAAAAAAATCATTTTTTAAGTCAAATGTACCAAAAGTGTCAAAAAAGCGTTTTTGGCTCTATGTTTTGAATTTTAAACTTACAATGTGGCATAAAATAACACTTTCTTGAACATCAAATGAGAACTTCAACTTTTGGGTGCGTTTTTTGCTAAAAAAAATCATTTTGTCAGTCAAAAGTACCAAAAGTGTCAAAAAAGCGTTTTTGGCTCAATGACTGGTTTGAAGTTTCAACTGACAACATGAGAAAAACTAACACTTTCTTGAACTGCAAAATGAGAACTTTGAATTTTGTGTCTATTTTTTGCTAAGAAATCATTTTTTCAGTTAAAAGTGCCAAAAGTGTCAAAAAAGTCTTTTATGCTCAGAGTATGACTGTTTTGAATATTTAACTTACAACGTGACAAAAAATAACACTTTCTTGAACTGCAAATAAGAACTTTGACTTTTGGGTGCGTTTTTTGCTAAAAAAATCATTTTGTCAGTCAAAAGTGCCAAAAATGTCAAAAAAGCGTTTTCGGCTCTATGACTGTTTTGAATTTTAAACTTACAATGTGGCATAAAATAAAACTTTCTTGAACATCAAATGAGAACTTCAACTTTTGGGTGCATTTGTTGCTAAAAAAAATCATTTTGTCAGTCAAAAGTACCAAAAGTGTCAAAAAAGCGTTTTCGGCTCTATGACTGTTTTGAATTTTAAACTTACAATGTGGCATAAAATAAAACTTTCTTGAACATCAAATGAGAACTTCAACTTTTGGGTGCATTTGTTTCTAAAAAAAATCATTTTGTCAGTCAAAAGTGCCAAAAGTGTCAAAAAAGTGTTTTCGGCTCTAACTATTACTGGTTTGAAGTTTCAACTGACAACATGATTAAAAATAAAACTTTCTTGAACATCAAATGAGAACTTCAACTTTTGGGTGCATTTGTTGCTAAAAAAAAATCATTTTTTAAGTCAAATGTACCAAAAGTGTCAAAAAAGCTCTTTTGGCTCTATGTTTTGAATTTTAAACTTACAATGTGGCATAAAATAACACTTTCTTGAACATCAAATGAGAACTTCAACTTTTGGGTGCGTTTTTTGCTAAAAAATCATTTTGTCAGTCAAAAGTGCCAAAAGTGTCAAGAAAGCGTTTTCGGCTCTATGACTGTTTTGAATTTTAAACTTACAAAGTGGCATAAAATAACACTTTCTTGAACATCAAATGAGAACTTCAACTTTTGGGTGCATTTGTTTCTAAAAAAAATCATTTTGTCAGTCAAAAGTGCCAAAAGTGTCAAAAAAGTGTTTTCGGCTCTAACTATTACTGGTTTGAAGTTTCAACTGACAACATGAGAAAAAATAAAACTTTCTTGAACATCAAATGAGAACTTCAACTTTTGGGTGCATTTGTTGCTAAAAAAAATCATTTTGTCAGTCAAAAGTACCAAAAGTGTCAAAAAAGCGTTTTCGGCTGTATGACTGTTTTGAATTTTAAACTTACAATGTGGCATAAAATAAAAATTTCTTGAACATCAAATGAGAACTTCAACTTTTGGGTGCTTTTTTGCTAAAAAAATCATTTTGTCAGTCAAAAGTGCCAAAAGTGTTAAAAAAGCGTTTTCGGCTCTATGACTGTTTTGAATTTTAAACTTACAATGTGGCATAAAATAACACTTTCTTGAACATCAAATGAGAACTTCAACTTTTGGGTGCGTTTTTTGCTAAAAAATCATTTTGTCAGTCAAAAGTGCCAAAAATGTTAAAAAAGCGTTTTCGGCTCTATGACTGTTTTGAATTTTAAACTTACAACGTTGCATAAAATAACACTTTCTTGACCTGCAAATAAGAACTTTGACTTTTGGGTGCGTTTTTTGCTAAAAAATCATTTTTTCAGTCAAAAGTGCCAAAAGTGTCAAAAAAGCGTTTTCGGCTCTATGACTGTTTTGAATTTTAAACTTACAAAGTGGCATAAAATAACACTTTCTTGAACATCAAATGATAACTTCAACTTTTGGGTGCATTTGTTTCTAAAAAAAATCATTTTGTCAGTCAAAAGTGCCAAAAGTGTCAAAAAAGTGTTTTCGGCTCTAACTATTACTGGTTTGAAGTTTCAACTGACAACATGAGAAAAAATAAAACTTTCTTGAACATCAAATGAGAACTTCAACTTTTGGGTGCATTTGTTGCTAAAAAAAATCATTTTGTCAGTCAAAAGTACCAAAAGTGTCAAAAAAGCGTTTTCGGCTCTATGACTGTTTTGAATTTTAAACTTACAAAGTGGCATAAAATAACACTTTCTTGAACATCAAATGAGAACTTCAACTTTTGGGTGCATTTGTTTCTAAAAAAAATCATTTTGTCAGTCAAAAGTGCCAAAAGTGTCAAAAAAGTGTTTTCGGCTCTAACTATTACTGGTTTGAAGTTTCAACTGACAACATGAGAAAAAATAAAACTTTCTTGAACATCAAATGAGAACTTCAACTTTTGGGTGCATTTGTTGCTAAAAAAAATCATTTTGTCAGTCAAAAGTACCAAAACTGTCAAAAAAGCGTTTTCGGCTCTATGACTGTTTTGAATTTTAAACTTACAATGTGGCATAAAATAAAAATTTCTTGAACATCAAATGAGAACTTCAACTTTTGGGTGCGTTTTTTGCTAAAAAAATCATTTTGTCAGTCAAAAGTGCCAAAAGTGTCAAAAAAGCGTTTTCGGCTCTATGACTGTTTTGAATTTTAAACTTACAATGTGGCATAAAATAACACTTTCTTGAACATCAAATGAGAACTTCAACTTTTGGGTGCGTTTTTTGCTAAAAAATCATTTTGTCAGTCAAAAGTGCCAAAAATGTTAAAAAAGCGTTTTCGGCTCTATGACTGTTTTGAATTTTAAACTTACAACGTTGCATAAAATAACACTTTCTTGACCTGCAAATAAGAACTTAGACTTTTGGGTGTGTTTTTTGCTAAAAAATCATTTTGTCAGTCAAAAGTGCCAAAAATGTTAAAAAAGCGTTTTCGGCTCTATGACTGTTTTGAATTTTAAACTTACAAAGTGGCATAAAATAACACTTTCTTGAACATCAAATGAGAACTTCAACTTTTGGGTGCATTTGTTTCTAAAAAAAATCATTTTGTCAGTCAAAAGTGCCAAAAGTGTCAAAAAAGTGTTTTCGGCTCTAACTATTACTGGTTTGAAGTTTCAACTGACAACATGAGAAAAAATAAAACTTTCTTGAACATCAAATGAGAACTTCAACTTTTGGGTGCATTTGTTGCTAAAAAAAATCATTTTGTCAGTCAAAAGTACCAAAAGTGTCAAAAAAGCGTTTTCGGCTCTATGACTGTTTTGAATTTTAAACTTACAGTGTGGCATAAAATAAAAATTTCTTGAACATCAAATGAGAACTTCAACTTTTGGGTGCGTTTTTTGCTAAAAAAATCATTTTGTCAGTCAAAAGTGCCAAAAATGTCAAAAAAGCGTTTTCGGCTCTATGACTGTTTTGAATTTTAAACTTACAATGTGGCATAAAATAAAACTTTCTTGAACATCAAATGAGAACTTCAACTTTTGGGTGCATTTGTTGCTAAAAAAAATCATTTTGTCAGTCAAAAGTACCAAAAGTGTCAAAAAAGCGTTTTCGGCTCTATGACTGTTTTGAATTTTAAACTTACAAAGTGGCATAAAATAACACTTTCTTGAACATCAAATGAGAACTTCAACTTTTGGGTGCATTTGTTTCTAAAAAAAATCATTTTGTCAGTCAAAAGTGCCAAAAGTGTCAAAAAAGTGTTTTCGGCTCTAACTATTACTGGTTTGAAGTTTCAACTGACAACATGAGAAAAAATAAAACTTTCTTGAACATCAAATGAGAACTTCAACTTTTGGGTGCATTTGTTGCTAAAAAAAATCATTTTGTCAGTCAAAAGTACCAAAAGTGTCAAAAAAGCGTTTTCGGCTCTATGACTGTTTTGAATTTTAAACTTACAAAGTGGCATAAAATAACACTTTCTTGAACATCAAATGAGAACTTCAACTTTTGGGTGCATTTGTTTCTAAAAAAAATCATTTTGTCAGTCAAAAGTGCCAAAAGTGTCAAAAAAGTGTTTTCGGCTCTAACTATTACTGGTTTGAAGTTTCAACTGACAACATGAGAAAAAATAAAACTTTCTTGAACATCAAATGAGAACTTCAACTTTTGGGTGCATTTGTTGCTAAAAAAAATCATTTTGTCAGTCAAAAGTACCAAAACTGTCAAAAAAGCGTTTTCGGCTCTATGACTGTTTTGAATTTTAAACTTACAATGTGGCATAAAATAAAAATTTCTTGAACATCAAATGAGAACTTCAACTTTTGGGTGCGTTTTTTGCTAAAAAAATCATTTTGTCAGTCAAAAGTGCCAAAAGTGTCAAAAAAGCGTTTTCGGCTCTATGACTGTTTTGAATTTTAAACTTACAATGTGGCATAAAATAACACTTTCTTGAACATCAAATGAGAACTTCAACTTTTGGGTGCGTTTTTTGCTAAAAAAATCATTTTGTCAGTCAAAAGTGCCAAAAGTGTCAAAAAAGCGTTTTCGGCTCTATGACTGTTTTGAATTTTAAACTTACAATGTGGCATAAAATAACACTTTCTTGAACATCAAATGAGAACTTCAACTTTTGGGTGCGTTTTTTGCTAAAAAATCATTTTGTCAGTCAAAAGTGCCAAAAATGTTAAAAAAGCGTTTTCGGCTCTATGACTGTTTTGAATTTTAAACTTACAACGTTGCATAAAATAACACTTTCTTGACCTGCAAATAAGAACTTAGACTTTTGGGTGTGTTTTTTGCTAAAAAATCATTTTGTCAGTCAAAAGTGCCAAAAATGTTAAAAAAGCGTTTTCGGCTCTATGACTGTTTTGAATTTTAAACTTACAAAGTGGCATAAAATAACACTTTCTTGAACATCAAATGAGAACTTCAACTTTTGGGTGCATTTGTTTCTAAAAAAAATCATTTTGTCAGTCAAAAGTGCCAAAAGTGTCAAAAAAGTGTTTTCGGCTCTAACTATTACTGGTTTGAAGTTTCAACTGACAACATGAGAAAAAATAAAACTTTCTTGAACATCAAATGAGAACTTCAACTTTTGGGTGCATTTGTTGCTAAAAAAAATCATTTTGTCAGTCAAAAGTACCAAAAGTGTCAAAAAAGCGTTTTCGGCTCTATGACTGTTTTGAATTTTAAACTTACAAAGTGGCATAAAATAACACTTTCTTGAACATCAAATGAGAACTTCAACTTTTGGGTGCATTTGTTTCTAAAAAAAATCATTTTGTCAGTCAAAAGTGCCAAAAGTGTCAAAAAAGTGTTTTCGGCTCTAACTATTACTGGTTTGAAGTTTCAACTGACAACATGAGAAAAAATAAAACTTTCTTGAACATCAAATGAGAACTTCAACTTTTGGGTGCATTTGTTGCTAAAAAAAATCATTTTGTCAGTCAAAAGTACCAAAAGTGTCAAAAAAGCGTTTTCGGCTCTATGACTGTTTTGAATTTTAAACTTACAGTGTGGCATAAAATAAAAATTTCTTGAACATCAAATGAGAACTTCAACTTTTGGGTGCGTTTTTTGCTAAAAAAATCATTTTGTCAGTCAAAAGTGCCAAAAGTGTCAAAAAAGCGTTTTCGGCTCTATGACTGTTTTGAATTTTAAACTTACAATGTGGCATAAAATAACACTTTCTTGAACATCAAATGAGAACTTCAACTTTTGGGTGCGTTTTTTGCTAAAAAATCATTTTGTCAGTCAAAAGTGCCAAAAATGTCAAAAAAGCGTTTTCGGCTCTATGACTGTTTTGAATTTTAAACTTACAATGTGGCATAAAATAAAACTTTCTTGAACATCAAATGAGAACTTCAACTTTTGGGTGCATTTGTTGCTAAAAAAAATCATTTTGTCAGTCAAAAGTACCAAAAGTGTCAAAAAAGCGTTTTCGGCTCTATGACTGTTTTGAATTTTAAACTTACAAAGTGGCATAAAATAACACTTTCTTGAACATCAAATGAGAACTTCAACTTTTGGGTGCATTTGTTTCTAAAAAAAATCATTTTGTCAGTCAAAAGTGCCAAAAGTGTCAAAAAAGTGTTTTCGGCTCTAACTATTACTGGTTTGAAGTTTCAACTGACAACATGAGAAAAAATAAAACTTTCTTGAACATCAAATGAGAACTTCAACTTTTGGGTGCATTTGTTGCTAAAAAAAATCATTTTGTCAGTCAAAAGTACCAAAAGTGTCAAAAAAGCGTTTTCGGCTCTATGACTGTTTTGAATTTTAAACTTACAAAGTGGCATAAAATAACACTTTCTTGAACATCAAATGAGAACTTCAACTTTTGGGTGCATTTGTTTCTAAAAAAAATCATTTTGTCAGTCAAAAGTGCCAAAAGTGTCAAAAAAGTGTTTTCGGCTCTAACTATTACTGGTTTGAAGTTTCAACTGACAACATGAGAAAAAATAAAACTTTCTTGAACATCAAATGAGAACTTCAACTTTTGGGTGCATTTGTTGCTAAAAAAAATCATTTTGTCAGTCAAAAGTACCAAAAGTGTCAAAAAAGCGTTTTCGGCTCTATGACTGTTTTGAATTTTAAACTTACAATGTGGCATAAAATAAAAATTTCTTGAACATCAAATGAGAACTTCAACTTTTGGGTGCGTTTTTTGCTAAAAAAATCATTTTGTCAGTCAAAAGTGCCAAAAGTGTCAAAAAAGCGTTTTCGGCTCTATGACTGTTTTGAATTTTAAACTTACAATGTGGCATAAAATAACACTTTCTTGAACATCAAATGAGAACTTCAACTTTTGGGTGCGTTTTTTGCTAAAAAATCATTTTGTCAGTCAAAAGTGCCAAAAATGTTAAAAAAGCGTTTTCGGCTCTATGACTGTTTTGAATTTTAAACTTACAACGTTGCATAAAATAACACTTTCTTGACCTGCAAATAAGAACTTAGACTTTTGGGTGTGTTTTTTGCTAAAAAATCATTTTGTCAGTCAAAAGTGCCAAAAGTGTCAAAAAAGCGTTTTCGGCTCTATGACTGTTTTGAATTTTAAACTTACAAAGTGGCATAAAATAACACTTTCTTGAACATCAAATGAGAACTTCAACTTTTGGGTGCATTTGTTTCTAAAAAAAATCATTTTGTCAGTCAAAAGTGCCAAAAGTGTCAAAAAAGTGTTTTCGGCTCTAACTATTACTGGTTTGAAGTTTCAACTGACAACATGAGAAAAAATAAAACTTTCTTGAACATCAAATGAGAACTTCAACTTTTGGGTGCATTTGTTGCTAAAAAAAATCATTTTTTAAGTCAAATGTACCAAAAGTGTCAAAAAAGCGTTTTTGGCTCTATGTTTTGAATTTTAAACTTACAATGTGGCATAAAATAACACTTTCTTGAACATCAAATGAGAACTTCAACTTTTGGGTGCGTTTTTTGCTAAAAAATCATTTTGTCAGTCAAAAGTGCCAAAAGTGTCAAAAAAGCGTTTTTGGCTCAATGACTGGTTTGAAGTTTCAACTGACAACATGAGAAAAACTAACACTTTCTTGAACTGCAAAATGAGAACTTTGAATTTTGTGTCTATTTTTTGCTAAGAAATCATTTTTTCAGTTAAAAGTGCCAAAAGTGTCAAAAAAGTCTTTTATGCTCAGAGTATGACTGTTTTGAATATTTAACTTACAACGTGACAAAAAATAACACTTTCTTGAACTGCAAATAAGAACTTTGACTTTTGGGTGCGTTTTTTGCTAAAAAATCATTTTGTCAGTCAAAAGTGCCAAAAATGTCAAAAAAGCGTTTTCGGCTCTATGACTGTTTTGAATTTTAAACTTACAATGTGGCATAAAATAAAACTTTCTTGAACATCAAATGAGAACTTCAACTTTTGGGTGCATTTGTTGCTAAAAAAAATCATTTTGTCAGTCAAAAGTACCAAAAGTGTCAAAAAAGCGTTTTCGGCTCTATGACTGTTTTGAATTTTAAACTTACAAAGTGGCATAAAATAACACTTTCTTGAACATCAAATGAGAACTTCAACTTTTGGGTGCATTTGTTTCTAAAAAAAATCATTTTTTCAGTTAAAAGTGCCAAAAGTGTCAAAAAAGTCTTTTATGCTCAGAGTATGACTGTTTTGAATATTTAACTTACAACGTGACAAAAAATAACACTTTCTTGAACTGCAAATAAGAACTTTGACTTTTGGGTGCGTTTTTTGCTAAAAAATCATTTTGTCAGTCAAAAGTGCCAAAAATGTCAAAAAAGCGTTTTCGGCTCTATGACTGTTTTGAATTTTAAACTTACAATGTGGCATAAAATAAAACTTTCTTGAACATCAAATGAGAACTTCAACTTTTGGGTGCATTTGTTGCTAAAAAAAATCATTTTGTCAGTCAAAAGTACCAAAAGTGTCAAAAAAGCGTTTTCGGCTCTATGACTGTTTTGAATTTTAAACTTACAATGTGGCATAAAATAAAACTTTCTTGAACATCAAATGAGAACTTCAACTTTTGGGTGCATTTGTTTCTAAAAAAAATCATTTTGTCAGTCAAAAGTGCCAAAAGTGTCAAAAAAGTGTTTTCGGCTCTAACTATTACTGGTTTGAAGTTTCAACTGACAACATGATTAAAAATAAAACTTTCTTGAACATCAAATGAGAACTTCAACTTTTGGGTGCATTTGTTGCTAAAAAAAAATCATTTTTTAAGTCAAATGTACCAAAAGTGTCAAAAAAGCTCTTTTGGCTCTATGTTTTGAATTTTAAACTTACAATGTGGCATAAAATAACACTTTCTTGAACATCAAATGAGAACTTCAACTTTTGGGTGCGTTTTTTGCTAAAAAATCATTTTGTCAGTCAAAAGTGCCAAAAGTGTCAAGAAAGCGTTTTCGGCTCTATGACTGTTTTGAATTTTAAACTTACAAAGTGGCATAAAATAACACTTTCTTGAACATCAAATGAGAACTTCAACTTTTGGGTGCATTTGTTTCTAAAAAAAATCATTTTGTCAGTCAAAAGTGCCAAAAGTGTCAAAAAAGTGTTTTCGGCTCTAACTATTACTGGTTTGAAGTTTCAACTGACAACATGAGAAAAAATAAAACTTTCTTGAACATCAAATGAGAACTTCAACTTTTGGGTGCATTTGTTGCTAAAAAAAATCATTTTGTCAGTCAAAAGTACCAAAAGTGTCAAAAAAGCGTTTTCGGCTGTATGACTGTTTTGAATTTTAAACTTACAATGTGGCATAAAATAAAAATTTCTTGAACATCAAATGAGAACTTCAACTTTTGGGTGCTTTTTTGCTAAAAAAATCATTTTGTCAGTCAAAAGTGCCAAAAGTGTTAAAAAAGCGTTTTCGGCTCTATGACTGTTTTGAATTTTAAACTTACAATGTGGCATAAAATAACACTTTCTTGAACATCAAATGAGAACTTCAACTTTTGGGTGCGTTTTTTGCTAAAAAATCATTTTGTCAGTCAAAAGTGCCAAAAATGTTAAAAAAGCGTTTTCGGCTCTATGACTGTTTTGAATTTTAAACTTACAACGTTGCATAAAATAACACTTTCTTGACCTGCAAATAAGAACTTTGACTTTTGGGTGCGTTTTTTGCTAAAAAATCATTTTTTCAGTCAAAAGTGCCAAAAGTGTCAAAAAAGCGTTTTCGGCTCTATGACTGTTTTGAATTTTAAACTTACAAAGTGGCATAAAATAACACTTTCTTGAACATCAAATGATAACTTCAACTTTTGGGTGCATTTGTTTCTAAAAAAAATCATTTTGTCAGTCAAAAGTGCCAAAAGTGTCAAAAAAGTGTTTTCGGCTCTAACTATTACTGGTTTGAAGTTTCAACTGACAACATGAGAAAAAATAAAACTTTCTTGAACATCAAATGAGAACTTCAACTTTTGGGTGCATTTGTTGCTAAAAAAAATCATTTTGTCAGTCAAAAGTACCAAAAGTGTCAAAAAAGCGTTTTCGGCTCTATGACTGTTTTGAATTTTAAACTTACAAAGTGGCATAAAATAACACTTTCTTGAACATCAAATGAGAACTTCAACTTTTGGGTGCATTTGTTTCTAAAAAAAATCATTTTGTCAGTCAAAAGTGCCAAAAGTGTCAAAAAAGTGTTTTCGGCTCTAACTATTACTGGTTTGAAGTTTCAACTGACAACATGAGAAAAAATAAAACTTTCTTGAACATCAAATGAGAACTTCAACTTTTGGGTGCATTTGTTGCTAAAAAAAATCATTTTGTCAGTCAAAAGTACCAAAACTGTCAAAAAAGCGTTTTCGGCTCTATGACTGTTTTGAATTTTAAACTTACAATGTGGCATAAAATAAAAATTTCTTGAACATCAAATGAGAACTTCAACTTTTGGGTGCGTTTTTTGCTAAAAAAATCATTTTGTCAGTCAAAAGTGCCAAAAGTGTCAAAAAAGCGTTTTCGGCTCTATGACTGTTTTGAATTTTAAACTTACAATGTGGCATAAAATAACACTTTCTTGAACATCAAATGAGAACTTCAACTTTTGGGTGCGTTTTTTGCTAAAAAATCATTTTGTCAGTCAAAAGTGCCAAAAATGTTAAAAAAGCGTTTTCGGCTCTATGACTGTTTTGAATTTTAAACTTACAACGTTGCATAAAATAACACTTTCTTGACCTGCAAATAAGAACTTAGACTTTTGGGTGTGTTTTTTGCTAAAAAATCATTTTGTCAGTCAAAAGTGCCAAAAATGTTAAAAAAGCGTTTTCGGCTCTATGACTGTTTTGAATTTTAAACTTACAAAGTGGCATAAAATAACACTTTCTTGAACATCAAATGAGAACTTCAACTTTTGGGTGCATTTGTTTCTAAAAAAAATCATTTTGTCAGTCAAAAGTGCCAAAAGTGTCAAAAAAGTGTTTTCGGCTCTAACTATTACTGGTTTGAAGTTTCAACTGACAACATGAGAAAAAATAAAACTTTCTTGAACATCAAATGAGAACTTCAACTTTTGGGTGCATTTGTTGCTAAAAAAAATCATTTTGTCAGTCAAAAGTACCAAAAGTGTCAAAAAAGCGTTTTCGGCTCTATGACTGTTTTGAATTTTAAACTTACAGTGTGGCATAAAATAAAAATTTCTTGAACATCAAATGAGAACTTCAACTTTTGGGTGCGTTTTTTGCTAAAAAAATCATTTTGTCAGTCAAAAGTGCCAAAAATGTCAAAAAAGCGTTTTCGGCTCTATGACTGTTTTGAATTTTAAACTTACAATGTGGCATAAAATAAAACTTTCTTGAACATCAAATGAGAACTTCAACTTTTGGGTGCATTTGTTGCTAAAAAAAATCATTTTGTCAGTCAAAAGTACCAAAAGTGTCAAAAAAGCGTTTTCGGCTCTATGACTGTTTTGAATTTTAAACTTACAAAGTGGCATAAAATAACACTTTCTTGAACATCAAATGAGAACTTCAACTTTTGGGTGCATTTGTTTCTAAAAAAAATCATTTTGTCAGTCAAAAGTGCCAAAAGTGTCAAAAAAGTGTTTTCGGCTCTAACTATTACTGGTTTGAAGTTTCAACTGACAACATGAGAAAAAATAAAACTTTCTTGAACATCAAATGAGAACTTCAACTTTTGGGTGCATTTGTTGCTAAAAAAAATCATTTTGTCAGTCAAAAGTACCAAAAGTGTCAAAAAAGCGTTTTCGGCTCTATGACTGTTTTGAATTTTAAACTTACAAAGTGGCATAAAATAACACTTTCTTGAACATCAAATGAGAACTTCAACTTTTGGGTGCATTTGTTTCTAAAAAAAATCATTTTGTCAGTCAAAAGTGCCAAAAGTGTCAAAAAAGTGTTTTCGGCTCTAACTATTACTGGTTTGAAGTTTCAACTGACAACATGAGAAAAAATAAAACTTTCTTGAACATCAAATGAGAACTTCAACTTTTGGGTGCATTTGTTGCTAAAAAAAATCATTTTGTCAGTCAAAAGTACCAAAACTGTCAAAAAAGCGTTTTCGGCTCTATGACTGTTTTGAATTTTAAACTTACAATGTGGCATAAAATAAAAATTTCTTGAACATCAAATGAGAACTTCAACTTTTGGGTGCGTTTTTTGCTAAAAAAATCATTTTGTCAGTCAAAAGTGCCAAAAGTGTCAAAAAAGCGTTTTCGGCTCTATGACTGTTTTGAATTTTAAACTTACAATGTGGCATAAAATAACACTTTCTTGAACATCAAATGAGAACTTCAACTTTTGGGTGCGTTTTTTGCTAAAAAAATCATTTTGTCAGTCAAAAGTGCCAAAAGTGTCAAAAAAGCGTTTTCGGCTCTATGACTGTTTTGAATTTTAAACTTACAATGTGGCATAAAATAACACTTTCTTGAACATCAAATGAGAACTTCAACTTTTGGGTGCGTTTTTTGCTAAAAAATCATTTTGTCAGTCAAAAGTGCCAAAAATGTTAAAAAAGCGTTTTCGGCTCTATGACTGTTTTGAATTTTAAACTTACAACGTTGCATAAAATAACACTTTCTTGACCTGCAAATAAGAACTTAGACTTTTGGGTGTGTTTTTTGCTAAAAAATCATTTTGTCAGTCAAAAGTGCCAAAAATGTTAAAAAAGCGTTTTCGGCTCTATGACTGTTTTGAATTTTAAACTTACAAAGTGGCATAAAATAACACTTTCTTGAACATCAAATGAGAACTTCAACTTTTGGGTGCATTTGTTTCTAAAAAAAATCATTTTGTCAGTCAAAAGTGCCAAAAGTGTCAAAAAAGTGTTTTCGGCTCTAACTATTACTGGTTTGAAGTTTCAACTGACAACATGAGAAAAAATAAAACTTTCTTGAACATCAAATGAGAACTTCAACTTTTGGGTGCATTTGTTGCTAAAAAAAATCATTTTGTCAGTCAAAAGTACCAAAAGTGTCAAAAAAGCGTTTTCGGCTCTATGACTGTTTTGAATTTTAAACTTACAAAGTGGCATAAAATAACACTTTCTTGAACATCAAATGAGAACTTCAACTTTTGGGTGCATTTGTTTCTAAAAAAAATCATTTTGTCAGTCAAAAGTGCCAAAAGTGTCAAAAAAGTGTTTTCGGCTCTAACTATTACTGGTTTGAAGTTTCAACTGACAACATGAGAAAAAATAAAACTTTCTTGAACATCAAATGAGAACTTCAACTTTTGGGTGCATTTGTTGCTAAAAAAAATCATTTTGTCAGTCAAAAGTACCAAAAGTGTCAAAAAAGCGTTTTCGGCTCTATGACTGTTTTGAATTTTAAACTTACAAAGTGGCATAAAATAACACTTTCTTGAACATCAAATGAGAACTTCAACTTTTGGGTGCATTTGTTTCTAAAAAAAATCATTTTGTCAGTCAAAAGTGCCAAAAGTGTCAAAAAAGTGTTTTCGGCTCTAACTATTACTGGTTTGAAGTTTCAACTGACAACATGAGAAAAAATAAAACTTTCTTGAACATCAAATGAGAACTTCAACTTTTGGGTGCATTTGTTGCTAAAAAAAATCATTTTGTCAGTCAAAAGTACCAAAAGTGTCAAAAAAGCGTTTTCGGCTCTATGACTGTTTTGAATTTTAAACTTACAGTGTGGCATAAAATAAAAATTTCTTGAACATCAAATGAGAACTTCAACTTTTGGGTGCGTTTTTTGCTAAAAAAATCATTTTGTCAGTCAAAAGTGCCAAAAGTGTCAAAAAAGCGTTTTCGGCTCTATGACTGTTTTGAATTTTAAACTTACAATGTGGCATAAAATACCACTTTCTTGAACATCAAATGAGAACTTCAACTTTTGGGTGCGTTTTTTGCTAAAAAATCATTTTGTCAGTCAAAAGTGCCAAAAATGTCAAAAAAGCGTTTTCGGCTCTATGACTGTTTTGAATTTTAAACTTACAATGTGGCATAAAATAAAACTTTCTTGAACATCAAATGAGAACTTCAACTTTTGGGTGCATTTGTTGCTAAAAAAAATCATTTTGTCAGTCAAAAGTACCAAAAGTGTCAAAAAAGCGTTTTCGGCTCTATGACTGTTTTGAATTTTAAACTTACAAAGTGGCATAAAATAACACTTTCTTGAACATCAAATGAGAACTTCAACTTTTGGGTGCATTTGTTTCTAAAAAAAATCATTTTGTCAGTCAAAAGTGCCAAAAGTGTCAAAAAAGTGTTTTCGGCTCTAACTATTACTGGTTTGAAGTTTCAACTGACAACATGAGAAAAAATAAAACTTTCTTGAACATCAAATGAGAACTTCAACTTTTGGGTGCATTTGTTGCTAAAAAAAATCATTTTGTCAGTCAAAAGTACCAAAAGTGTCAAAAAAGCGTTTTCGGCTCTATGACTGTTTTGAATTTTAAACTTACAAAGTGGCATAAAATAACACTTTCTTGAACATCAAATGAGAACTTCAACTTTTGGGTGCATTTGTTTCTAAAAAAAATCATTTTGTCAGTCAAAAGTGCCAAAAGTGTCAAAAAAGTGTTTTCGGCTCTAACTATTACTGGTTTGAAGTTTCAACTGACAACATGAGAAAAAATAAAACTTTCTTGAACATCAAATGAGAACTTCAACTTTTGGGTGCATTTGTTGCTAAAAAAAATCATTTTGTCAGTCAAAAGTACCAAAAGTGTCAAAAAAGCGTTTTCGGCTCTATGACTGTTTTGAATTTTAAACTTACAATGTGGCATAAAATAAAAATTTCTTGAACATCAAATGAGAACTTCAACTTTTGGGTGCGTTTTTTGCTAAAAAAATCATTTTGTCAGTCAAAAGTGCCAAAAGTGTCAAAAAAGCGTTTTCGGCTCTATGACTGTTTTGAATTTTAAACTTACAATGTGGCATAAAATAACACTTTCTTGAACATCAAATGAGAACTTCAACTTTTGGGTGCGTTTTTTGCTAAAAAATCATTTTGTCAGTCAAAAGTGCCAAAAATGTTAAAAAAGCGTTTTCGGCTCTATGACTGTTTTGAATTTTAAACTTACAACGTTGCATAAAATAACACTTTCTTGACCTGCAAATAAGAACTTAGACTTTTGGGTGTGTTTTTTGCTAAAAAATCATTTTGTCAGTCAAAAGTGCCAAAAGTGTCAAAAAAGCGTTTTCGGCTCTATGACTGTTTTGAATTTTAAACTTACAAAGTGGCATAAAATAACACTTTCTTGAACATCAAATGAGAACTTCAACTTTTGGGTGCATTTGTTTCTAAAAAAAATCATTTTGTCAGTCAAAAGTGCCAAAAGTGTCAAAAAAGTGTTTTCGGCTCTAACTATTACTGGTTTGAAGTTTCAACTGACAACATGAGAAAAAATAAAACTTTCTTGAACATCAAATGAGAACTTCAACTTTTGGGTGCATTTGTTGCTAAAAAAAATCATTTTTTAAGTCAAATGTACCAAAAGTGTCAAAAAAGCGTTTTTGGCTCTATGTTTTGAATTTTAAACTTACAATGTGGCATAAAATAACACTTTCTTGAACATCAAATGAGAACTTCAACTTTTGGGTGCGTTTTTTGCTAAAAAATCATTTTGTCAGTCAAAAGTGCCAAAAGTGTCAAAAAAGCGTTTTTGGCTCAATGACTGGTTTGAAGTTTCAACTGACAACATGAGAAAAACTAACACTTTCTTGAACTGCAAAATGAGAACTTTGAATTTTGTGTCTATTTTTTGCTAAGAAATCATTTTTTCAGTTAAAAGTGCCAAAAGTGTCAAAAAAGTCTTTTATGCTCAGAGTATGACTGTTTTGAATATTTAACTTACAACGTGACAAAAAATAACACTTTCTTGAACTGCAAATAAGAACTTTGACTTTTGGGTGCGTTTTTTGCTAAAAAATCATTTTGTCAGTCAAAAGTGCCAAAAATGTCAAAAAAGCGTTTTCGGCTCTATGACTGTTTTGAATTTTAAACTTACAATGTGGCATAAAATAAAACTTTCTTGAACATCAAATGAGAACTTCAACTTTTGGGTGCATTTGTTGCTAAAAAAAATCATTTTGTCAGTCAAAAGTACCAAAAGTGTCAAAAAAGCGTTTTCGGCTCTATGACTGTTTTGAATTTTAAACTTACAAAGTGGCATAAAATAACACTTTCTTGAACATCAAATGAGAACTTCAACTTTTGGGTGCATTTGTTTCTAAAAAAAATCATTTTTTCAGTTAAAAGTGCCAAAAGTGTCAAAAAAGTCTTTTATGCTCAGAGTATGACTGTTTTGAATATTTAACTTACAACGTGACAAAAAATAACACTTTCTTGAACTGCAAATAAGAACTTTGACTTTTGGGTGCGTTTTTTGCTAAAAAATCATTTTGTCAGTCAAAAGTGCCAAAAATGTCAAAAAAGCGTTTTCGGCTCTATGACTGTTTTGAATTTTAAACTTACAATGTGGCATAAAATAAAACTTTCTTGAACATCAAATGAGAACTTCAACTTTTGGGTGCATTTGTTGCTAAAAAAAATCATTTTGTCAGTCAAAAGTACCAAAAGTGTCAAAAAAGCGTTTTCGGCTCTATGACTGTTTTGAATTTTAAACTTACAAAGTGGCATAAAATAACACTTTCTTGAACATCAAATAAGAACTTCAACTTTTGGGTGCATTTGTTTCTAAAAAAAATCATTTTGTCAGTCAAAAGTGTCAAAAAAGCGTTTTCGGCTCTATGACTGATTTGAATTTTAAACTTACAATGTGGCATAAAATAACAATTTCTTGAACATCAAATGAGAACTTCAACTTTTGGGTGCGTTTTTTGCTAAAAATCATTTTGTCAGTCAAAAGTACCAAAAATGTCAAAAAAGCGTTTTCGGCTCTATGATTGTTTTGAATTTTAAACTTACAACGTTGCATAAAATAACACTTTCTTGAACTGCAAATGAGAACTTCAACTTTTGGGTGCATTTGTTTCTAAAAAAAATCATTTTGTCAGTCAAAAGTGTCAAAAAAGTGTTTTCGGCTCTAACTATTACTGGTTTGAAGTTTCAACTGAAAACATGAGAAAAAATAAAACTTTCTTGAACATCAAATGAGAACTTCAACTTTTGGGTGCATTTGTTGTTAAAAAAAATCATTTTGTCAGTCAAAAGTGCCAAAAGTGTCAAAAAAGTGTTTTCGGCTCTAACTATTACTGGTTTGAAGTTTCAACTGACAACATGAGAAAAAATAAAACTTTCTTGAACATCAAATGAGAACTTCAACTTTTGGGTGCATTTGTTTCTAAAAAAAATCATTTTGTCAGTCAAAAGTGCCAAAAGTGTCAAAAAAGTGTTTTCGGCTCTAACTATTACTGGTTTGAAATTTCAACTGACAACATGAGAAAAAATAAAACTTTCTTGAACACCAAATGAGAACTTCAACTTTTGGGTGCATTTGTTGCTAAAAAAAATCATTTTGTCAGTCAAAAGTGCCAAAAATGTCAAAAAAGCGTTTTCGGCTCTATGACTGTTTTGAATTTTAAACTTACAACGTTGCATAAAATAACACTTTCTTGAACTGCAAATGAGAACTTCAACTTTTGGGTGCATTTGTTTCTAAAAAAAATCATTTTGTCAGTCAAAAGTGTCAAAAAAGCGTTTTCGGCTCTATGACTGATTTGAATTTTAAAATTACAATGTGGCATAAAATAACAATTTCTTGAACATCAAATGAGAACTTCAACTTTTGGGTGCGTTTTTTGCTAAAAATCATTTTGTCAGTCAAAAGTGCCAAAAATGTCAAAAAAGCGTTTTCGGCTCTATGATTGTTTTGAATTTTAAACTTACAACGTTGCATAAAATAACACTTTCTTGAACTGCAAATGAGAACTTCAACTTTTGGGTGCATTTGTTTCTAAAAAAAATCATTTTGTCAGTCAAAAGTGTCAAAAAAGTGTTTTCGGCTCTAACTATTACTGGTTTGAAGTTTCAACTGACAACATGAGAAAAAATAAAACTTTCTTGAACATCAAATGAGAACTTCAACTTTTGGGTGCATTTGTTGCTAAAAAAAATCATTTTGTCAGTCAAAAGTACCAAAAGTGTCAAAAAAGCGTTTTCGGCTGTATGACTGTTTTGAATTTTAAACTTACAATGTGGCATAAAATAACAATTTCTTGAACATCAAATGAGAACTTCAACTTTTGGGTGCGTTTTTTGCTAAAAAATCATTTTTTCAGTCAAAAGTGCCAAAAGTGTCAAAAAAGCGTTTTCGGCTCTATGACTGTTTTGAATTTTAAACTTACAATGTGGCATAAAATAACAATTTCTTGAACATCAAATGAGAACTTCAACTTTTGGGTGCATTTGTTTCTAAAAAAATCATTTTGTCTCTCAAAAGTGCCAAAAGTGTCAAAAAAGTGTTTTCGGCTCTAACTATTACTGGTTTGAAATTTCAACTGACAACATGAGAAAAAATAAAACTTTCTTGAACATCAAATGAGAACTTCAACTTTTGGGTGCATTTGTTGCTAAAAAAAATCATTTTGTCAGTCAAAAGTGTCAAAAAAGCGTTTTCGGCTCTATGACTGTTTTGAATTTTAAACTTACAATGTGGCATAAAATAAAACTTTCTTGAACATCAAATGAGAACTTCAACTTTTGGGTGCGTTTTTTGCTAAAAATCATTTTGTCAGTCAAAAGTGCCAAAAATGTCAAAAAAGCGTTTTCGGCTCTATGATTGTTTTGAATTTTAAACTTACAACGTTGCATAAAATAACACTTTCTTGAACTGCAAATGAGAACTTCAACTTTTGGGTGCATTTGTTTCTAAAAAAAATCATTTTGTCAGTCAAAAGTGTCAAAAAAGTGTTTTCGGCTCTAACTATTACTGGTTTGAAGTTTCAACTGACAACATGAGAAAAAATAAAACTTTCTTGAACATCAAATGAGAACTTCAACTTTTGGGTGCATTTGTTGCTAAAAAAAATCATTTTGTCAGTCAAAAGTACCAAAAGTGTCAAAAAAGCGTTTTCGGCTCTATGACTGTTTTGAATTTTAAACTTACAATGTGGCATAAAATAACAATTTCTTGAACTGCCAATGAGAACTTTGACTTTTGGGTGCGTCTTTTGCTAAAAAATCATTTTGTCAGTCAAAAGTGCCAAAAATGTCAAAAAAGCGTTTTCGGCTCTATGACTGTTTTGAATTTTAAACTTACAGCGTGGCATAAAATAACACTTTCTTGAACTGCAAATGAGAACTTCAACTTTTGGGTGCATTTGTTTCTAAAAAAAATCATTTTGTCAGTCAAAAGTGCCAAAAGTGTCAAAAAAGTGTTTTCGGCTCTAACTATTACTGGTTTGAAGTTTCAACTGACAACATGAGAAAAAATAAAACTTTCTTGAACATCAAATGAGAACTTCAACTTTTGGGTGCATTTGTTTCTAAAAAAAATCATTTTGTCACTCAAAAGTGCCAAAAGTGTCAAAAAAGTGTTTTCGGCTCTAACTATTACTGGTTTGAAATTTCAACTGACAACATGAGAAAAAATAAAACTTTCTTGAACATCAAATGAGAACTTCAACTTTTGGGTGCATTTGTTGCTAAAAAAAATCATTTTGTCAGTCAAAAGTGCCAAAAATGTCAAAAAAGCGTTTTCGGCTCTATGACTGTTTTGAATTTTAAACTTACAACGTTGCATAAAATAACACTTTCTTGAACTGCAAATGAGAACTTCAACTTTTGGGTGCATTTGTTTCTAAAAAAAATCATTTTGTCAGTCAAAAGTGTCAAAAAAGCGTTTTCGGCTCTATGACTGATTTGAATTTTAAACTTACAATGTGGCATAAAATAAAACTTTCTTGAACATCAAATGAGAACTTCAACTTTTGGGTGCGTTTTTTGCTAAAAATCATTTTGTCAGTCAAAAGTGCCAAAAATGTCAAAAAAGCGTTTTCGGCTCTATGATTGTTTTGAATTTTAAACTTACAACGTTGCATAAAATAACACTTTCTTGAACTGCAAATGAGAACTTCAACTTTTGGGTGCATTTGTTTCTAAAAAAAATCATTTTGTCAGTCAAAAGTGTCAAAAAAGCGTTTTCGGCTCTATGACTGATTTGAATTTTAAACTTACAATGTGGCATAAAATAACAATTTCTTGAACATCAAATGAGAACTTCAACTTTTGGGTGCGTTTTTTGCTAAAAATCATTTTGTCAGTCAAAAGTGCCAAAAATGTCAAAAAAGCGTTTTCGGCTCTATGATTGTTTTGAATTTTAAACTTACAACGTTGCATAAAATAACACTTTCTTGAACTGCAAATGAGAACTTCAACTTTTGGGTGCATTTGTTTCTAAAAAAAATCATTTTGTCAGTCAAAAGTGTCAAAAAAGTGTTTTCGGCTCTAACTATTACTGGTTTGAAGTTTCAACTGACAACATGAGAAAAAATAAAACTTTCTTGAACATCAAATGAGAACTTCAACTTTTGGGTGCATTTGTTGCTAAAAAAAATCATTTTGTCAGTCAAAAGTACCAAAAGTGTCAAAAAAGCGTTTTCGGCTCTATGACTGTTTTGAATTTTAAACTTACAACGTTGCATAAAATAACACTTTCTTGAACTGCAAATGAGAACTTCAACTTTTGGGTGCGTTTTTTGCTAAAAAAAATCATTTTTTAAGTCAAAAGTGCCAAAAGTGTCAAAAAAGCGTTTGCGGCTCTAAGTATTACTGGTTTGAAGTTTCAACTGACAAGATGAGAAAAACTAACACTTTCTTGTACTGCAAAATGAGAACTTTGAATTTTGTGTCTATTTTTTGCTAAGAAATCATTTTTTCAGTTAAAAGTGCCAAAAGTGTCAAAAAACTCTTTTATGCTCAGAGTATGACTGTTTTGAATATTTAACTTACAACGTGACAAAAAATAACACTTTCTTGAACTGCAAATAAGAACTTTGACTTTTGGGTGCGTTTTTTGCTAAAAAATTATTTTGTCAGTCAAAAGTGCCAAAAATGTCAAAAAAGCGTTTTCGGCTCTATGACTGTTTTGAATTTTAAACTTACAATGTGGAATAAAATAAAACTTTCTTGAACATCAAATGAGAACTTCAACTTTTGGGTGCATTTGTTTCTAAAAAAAATCATTTTGTCAGTCAAAAGTGTCAAAAAAGTGTTTTTGGCTCTAACTATTACTGGTTTGAAGTTTCAACTGACAACATGAGAAAAAATAAAACTTTCTTGAACATCAAATGAGAACTTCAACTTTTGGGTGCATTTGTTTCTAAAAAAAATCATTTTGTCAGTCAAAAGAGCCAAAAGTGTCAAAAAAGTGTTTTCAGCTCTAACTATTACTGGTTTGAAGGTTCAACTAACAACATGAGAAAAAATAAAACTTTCTTGAACATCAAATGAGAACTTCAACTTTTGGGTGCATTTGTTGCTAAAAAAAATCATTTTGTCAGTCAAAAGTACCAAAAGTGTCAAAAAAGCGTTTTCGGCTCTATGACTGTTTTGAATTTTAAACTTACAATGTGGCATAAAATAACAATTTCTTGAACATCAAATGAGAACTTCAACTTTTGGGTTCGTTTTTTGCTAAAAAATCATTTTTTCAGTCAAAAGTGCCAAAAGTGTCAAAAAAGCGTTTTCGGCTCTATGACTGTTTTGAAATTTAAACTTACAATGTGGCATAAAATAACAATTTCTTGAACATCAAATGAGAACTTCAACTTTTGGGTGCGTTTTTTGCTAAAAATCTTTTTGTCAGTCAAAAGTGCCAAAAATGTCAAAAAAGCGTTTTCGGCTCTATGATTGTTTTGAATTTTAAACTTGCAACATTTCATAAAATAACACTTTCTTGAACTGCAAATGAGAACTTCAACTTTTGGGTGCATTTGTTTCTAAAAAAAATCATTTTGTCAGTCAAAAGTGTCAAAAAAGTGTTTTCGGCTCTAACTATTACTGGTTTGAAGTTTCAACTGACAACATGAGAAAAAATAAAACTTTCTTGAACATCAAATGAGAACTTCAACTTTTGGGTGCATTCGTTTCTAAAAAAAATCATTTTGTCAGTCAAAAGTGCCAAAAGTGTCAAAAAAGTGTTTTCGACTCTAACTATTACTGGTTTGAAGTTTAAACTGACAACATGAGAAAAAATAAAACTTTCTTGAACATCAAATGAGAACTTCAACTTTTGGGTGCATTTGTTGCTAAAAAAAATCATTTTGTCAGTCAAAAGTACCAAAAGTGTCAAAAAAGCGTTTTCGGCTGTATGACTGTTTTGAATTTTAAACTTACAATGTGGCATAAAATAACAATTTCTTGAACATCAAATGAGAACTTCAACTTTTGGGTGCGTTTTTTGCTAAAAAATCATTTTGTCAGTCAAAAGTGCCAAAAGTGTCAAAAAAACGTTTTCGGCTCTATGACTGTTATGAATTTTAAACTTACAATGTGGCATAAAGTAACACTTTCTTGAACATCAAATGAGAACCTCAACTTTTGGGTGCGTTTTTTGCTAAAAAATCATTTTGTCAGTCAAAAGTGCCAAAAATGTCAAAAAAGCGTTTTCGGCTCTATGACTGTTTTGAATTTTAAACTTACAACGTTGCATAAAATAACACTTTCTTGAACTGCAAATGAGAACTTCAACTTTTGGGTGCATTTGTTTCTAAAAAAAATCATTTTGTCGGTCAAAAGTGCCAAAAATGTCAAAAAAGCGTTTTCGGCTCTATCACTGTTTTGAATTTTAAACTTACAATGTGGCATAAAATAACAATTTCTTGAACATCAAATGAGAACTTCAACTTTTGGGTGCATTTGTTTCTAAAAAAAATCATTTTGTCACTCAAAAGTGCCAAAAGTGTCAAAAAAGTGTTTTCGGCTCTAACTATTACTGGTTTGAAATTTCAACTGACAACATGAGAAAAAATAAAACTTTCTTGAACATCAAATGAGAACTTCAACTTTTGGGTGCATTTGTTGCTAAAAAAAATCATTTTGTCAGTCAAAAGTGTCAAAAAAGCGTTTTCGGCTCTATGACTGATTTGAATTTTAAACTTACAATGTGGCATAAAATAAAACTTTCTTGAACATCAAATGAGAACTTCAACTTTTGGGTGCGTTTTTTGCTAAAAATCATTTTGTCAGTCAAAAGTGCCAAAAATGTCAAAAAAGCGTTTTCGGCTCTATGATTGTTTTGAATTTTAAACTTACAACGTTGCATAAAATAACACTTTCTTGAACTGCAAATGAGAACTTCAACTTTTGGGTGCATTTGTTTCTAAAAAAAATCATTTTGTCAGTCAAAAGTGTCAAAAAAGTGTTTTCGGCTCTAACTATTACTGGTTTGAAGTTTCAACTGACAACATGAGAAAAAATAAAACTTTCTTGAACATCAAATGAGAACCTCAACTTTTGGGTGCATTTGTTGCTAAAAAAAATCATTTTGTCAGTCAAAAGTACCAAAAGTGTCAAAAAAGCGTTTTCGGCTCTATGACTGTTTTGAATTTTAAACTTACAATGTGGCATAAAATAACAATTTCTTGAACTGCCAATGAGAACTTTGACTTTTGGGTGCGTCTTTTGCTAAAAAATCATTTTGTCAGTCAAAAGTGCCAAAAATGTCAAAAAAGCGTTTTCGGCTCTATGACTGTTTTGAATTTTAAACTTACAACGTTGCATAAAATAACACTTTCTTGAACTGCAAATGAGAACTTCAACTTTTGGGTGCATTTGTTTCTAAAAAAAATCATTTTGTCAGTCAAAAGTGCCAAAAGTGTCAAAAAAGTGTTTTCGGCTCTAACTATTACTGGTTTGAAGTTTCAACTGACAACATGAGAAAAAATAAAACTTTCTTGAACATCAAATGAGAACTTCAACTTTTGGGTGCATTTGTTTCTAAAAAAAATCATTTTGTCACTCAAAATTGCCAAAAGTGTCAAAAAAGTGTTTTCGGCTCTAACTATTACTGGTTTGAAATTTCAACTGACAACATGAGAAAAAATAAAACTTTCTTGAACATCAAATGAGAACTTCAACTTTTGGGTGCATTTGTTGCTAAAAAAAATCATTTTGTCAGTCAAAAGTGCCAAAAATGTCAAAAAAGCGTTTTCGGCTCTATGACTGTTTTGAATTTTAAACTTACAACGTTGCATAAAATAACACTTTCTTGAACTGCAAATGAGAACTTCAACTTTTGGGTGCATTTGTTTCTAAAAAAAATCATTTTGTCAGTCAAAAGTGTCAAAAAAGCGTTTTCGGCTCTATGACTGATTTGAATTTTAAACTTACAATGTGGCATAAAATAAAACTTTCTTGAACATCAAATGAGAACTTCAACTTTTGGGTGCGTTTTTTGCTAAAAATCATTTTGTCAGTCAAAAGTGCCAAAAATGTCAAAAAAGCGTTTTCGGCTCTATGATTGTTTTGAATTTTAAACTTACAACGTTGCATAAAATAACACTTTCTTGAACTGCAAATGAGAACTTCAACTTTTGGGTGCATTTGTTTCTAAAAAAAATCATTTTGTCAGTCAAAAGTGTCAAAAAAGCGTTTTCGGCTCTATGACTGATTTGAATTTTAAACTTACAATGTGGCATAAAATAACAATTTCTTGAACATCAAATGAGAACTTCAACTTTTGGGTGCGTTTTTTGCTAAAAATCATTTTGTCAGTCAAAAGTGCCAAAAATGTCAAAAAAACGTTTTCGGCTCTATGACTGTTATGAATTTTAAACTTACAATGTGGCATAAAGTAACACTTTCTTGAACATCAAATGAGAACCTCAACTTTTGGGTGCGTTTTTTGCTAAAAAATCATTTTGTCAGTCAAAAGTGCCAAAAATGTCAAAAAAGCGTTTTCGGCTCTATGACTGTTTTGAATTTTAAACTTACAACGTTGCATAAAATAACACTTTCTTGAACTGCAAATGAGAACTTCAACTTTTGGGTGCATTTGTTTCTAAAAAAAATCATTTTGTCGGTCAAAAGTGCCAAAAATGTCAAAAAAGCGTTTTCGGCTCTATCACTGTTTTGAATTTTAAACTTACAATGTGGCATAAAATAACAATTTCTTGAACATCAAATGAGAACTTCAACTTTTGGGTGCATTTGTTTCTAAAAAAAATCATTTTGTCACTCAAAAGTGCCAAAAGTGTCAAAAAAGTGTTTTCGGCTCTAACTATTACTGGTTTGAAATTTCAACTGACAACATGAGAAAAAATAAAACTTTCTTGAACATCAAATGAGAACTTCAACTTTTGGGTGCATTTGTTGCTAAAAAAAATCATTTTGTCAGTCAAAAGTGTCAAAAAAGCGTTTTCGGCTCTATGACTGATTTGAATTTTAAACTTACAATGTGGCATAAAATAAAACTTTCTTGAACATCAAATGAGAACTTCAACTTTTGGGTGCGTTTTTTGCTAAAAATCATTTTGTCAGTCAAAAGTGCCAAAAATGTCAAAAAAGCGTTTTCGGCTCTATGATTGTTTTGAATTTTAAACTTACAACGTTGCATAAAATAACACTTTCTTGAGCTGCAAATGAGAACTTCAACTTTTGGGTGCATTTGTTTCTAAAAAAAATCATTTTGTCAGTCAAAAGTGTCAAAAAAGTGTTTTCGGCTCTAACTATTACTGGTTTGAAGTTTCAACTGACAACATGAGAAAAAATAAAACTTTCTTGAACATCAAATGAGAACTTCAACTTTTGGGTGCATTTGTTGCTAAAAAAAATCATTTTGTCAGTCAAAAGTACCAAAAGTGTCAAAAAAGCGTTTTCGGCTCTATGACTGTTTTGAATTTTAAACTTACAATGTGGCATAAAATAACAATTTCTTGAACTGCCAATGAGAACTTTGACTTTTGGGTGCGTCTTTTGCTAAAAAATCATTTTGTCAGTCTAAAGTGCCAAAAATGTCAAAAAAGCGTTTTCGGCTCTATGACTGTTTTGAATTTTAAACTTACAACGTTGCATAAAATAACACTTTCTTGAACTGCAAATGAGAACTTCAACTTTTGGGTGCATTTGTTTCTAAAAAAAATCATTTTGTCACTCAAAAGTGCCAAAAGTGTCAAAAAAGTGTTTTCGGCTCTAACTATTACTGGTTTGAAGTTTCAACTGACAACATGAGAAAAAATAAAACTTTCTTGAACATCAAATGAGAACTTCAACTTTTGGGTGCATTTGTTTCTAAAAAAAATCATTTTGTCAGTCAAAATTGCCAAAAGTGTCAAAAAAGTGTTTTCGGCTCTAACTATTACTGGTTTGAAATTTCAACTGACAACATGAGAAAAAATAAAACTTTCTTGAACATCAAATGAGAACTTCAACTTTTGGGTGCGTTTTTTGCTAAAAAAAATCATTTTGTCAGTCAAAAGTACCAAAAGTGTCAAAAAAGCGTTTTCGGCTCTATGATTGTTTTGAATTTTAAACTTACAACGTTGCATAAAATAACACTTTCTTGAACTGCAAATGAGAACTTCAACTTTTGGGTGCATTTGTTTCTAAAAAAAATCATTTTGTCAGTCAAAAGTGTCAAAAAAGCGTTTTCGGCTCTATGACTGATTTGAATTTTAAACTTACAATGTGGCATAAAATAACAATTTCTTGAACATCAAATGAGAACTTCAACTTTTGGGTGCGTTTTTTGCTAAAAATCATTTTGTCAGTAAAAGTGCCAAAAATGTCAAAAAAGCGTTTTCGGCTCTATGATTGTTTTGAATTTTAAACTTACAACGTTGCATAAAATAACACTTTCTTGAACTGCAAATGAGAACTTCAACTTTTGGGTGCATTTGTTTCTAAAAAAAATCATTTTGTCAGTCAAAAGTGTCAAAAAAGTGTTTTCGGCTCTAACTATTACTGGTTTGAAGTTTCAACTGACAACATGAGAAAAAATAAAACTTTCTTGAACATCAAATGAGAACTTCAACTTTTGGGTGCATTTGTTGCTAAAAAAAATCATTTTGTCAGTCAAAAGTACCAAAAGTGTCAAAAAAGCGTTTTCGGCTCTATGACTGTTTTGAATTTTAAACTTACAATGTGGCATAAAATAACACTTTCTTGAACTGCAAATGAGAACTTCAACTTTTGGGTGCGTTTTTTGCTAAAAAAAATCATTTTTTAAGTCAAAAGTGCCAAAAGTGTCAAAAAAGCGTTTGCGGCTCTAAGTATTACTGGTTTGAAGTTTCAACTGACAAGATGAGAAAAACTAACACTTTCTTGTACTGCAAAATGAGAACTTTGAATTTTGTGTCTATTTTTTGCTAAGAAATCATTTTTTCAGTTAAAAGTGCCAAAAGTGTCAAAAAACTCTTTTATGCTCAGAGTATGACTGTTTTGAATATTTAACTTACAACGTGACAAAAAATAACACTTTCTTGAACTGCAAATAAGAACTTTGACTTTTGGGTGCGTTTTTTGCTAAAAAATTATTTTGTCAGTCAAAAGTGCCAAAAATGTCAAAAAAGCGTTTTCGGCTCTATGACTGTTTTGAATTTTAAACTTACAATGTGGAATAAAATAAAACTTTCTTGAACATCAAATGAGAACTTCAACTTTTGGGTGCATTTGTTTCTAAAAAAAATCATTTTGTCAGTCAAAAGTGTCAAAAAAGTGTTTTTGGCTCTAACTATTACTGGTTTGAAGTTTCAACTGACAACATGAGAAAAAATAAAACTTTCTTGAACATCAAATGAGAACTTCAACTTTTGGGTGCATTTGTTTCTAAAAAAAATCATTTTGTCAGTCAAAAGAGCCAAAAGTGTCAAAAAAGTGTTTTCAGCTCTAACTATTACTGGTTTGAAGGTTCAACTAACAACATGAGAAAAAATAAAACTTTCTTGAACATCAAATGAGAACTTCAACTTTTGGGTGCATTTGTTGCTAAAAAAAATCATTTTGTCAGTCAAAAGTACCAAAAGTGTCAAAAAAGCGTTTTCGGCTCTATGACTGTTTTGAATTTTAAACTTACAATGTGGCATAAAATAACAATTTCTTGAACATCAAATGAGAACTTCAACTTTTGGGTGCGTTTTTTGCTAAAAAATCATTTTTTCAGTCAAAAGTGCCAAAAGTGTCAAAAAAGCGTTTTCGGCTCTATGACTGTTTTGAATTTTAAACTTACAATGTGGCATAAAATAACAATTTCTTGAACATCAAATGAGAACTTCAACTTTTGGGTGCGTTTTTTGCTAAAAATCATTTTGTCAGTCAAAAGTGCCAAAAATGTCAAAAAAGCGTTTTCGGCTCTATGATTGTTTTGAATTTTAAACTTGCAACATTTCATAAAATAACACTTTCTTGAACTGCAAATGAGAACTTCAACTTTTGGGTGCATTTGTTTCTAAAAAAAATCATTTTGTCAGTCAAAAGTGTCAAAAAAGTGTTTTCGGCTCTAACTATTACTGGTTTGAAGTTTCAACTGACAACATGAGAAAAAATAAAACTTTCTTGAACATCAAATGAGAACTTCAACTTTTGGGTGCATTCGTTTCTAAAAAAAATCATTTTGTCAGTCAAAAGTGCCAAAAGTGTCAAAAAAGTGTTTTCGGCTCTAACTATTACTGGTTTGAAGTTTAAACTGACAACATGAGAAAAAATAAAACTTTCTTGAACATCAAATGAGAACTTCAACTTTTGGGTGCATTTGTTGCTAAAAAAAATCATTTTGTCAGTCAAAAGTACCAAAAGTGTCAAAAAAGCGTTTTCGGCTGTATGACTTTTTTGAATTTTAAACTTACAATGTGGCATAAAATAACAATTTCTTGAACATCAAATGAGAACTTCAACTTTTGGGTGCGTTTTTTGCTAAAAAATCATTTTGTCAGTCAAAAGTGCCAAAAGTGTCAAAAAAACGTTTTCGGCTCTATGACTGTTATGAATTTTAAACTTACAATGTGGCATAAAGTAACACTTTCTTGAACATCAAATGAGAACCTCAACTTTTGGGTGCGTTTTTTGCTAAAAAATCATTTTGTCAGTCAAAAGTGCCAAAAATGTCAAAAAAGCGTTTTCGGCTCTATGACTGTTTTGAATTTTAAACTTACAACGTTGCATAAAATAACACTTTCTTGAACTGCAAATGAGAACTTCAACTTTTGGGTGCATTTGTTTCTAAAAAAAATCATTTTGTCAGTCAAAAGTGCCAAAAGTGTCAAAAAAGTGTTTTCGGCTCTAACTATTACTGGTTTGAAGTTTCAACTGACAACATGAGAAAAAATAAAACTTTCTTGAACATCAAATGAGAACTTCAACTTTTGGGTGCATTTGTTGCTAAAAAAAATCATTTTGTCAGTCAAAAGTACCAAAAATGTCAAAAAAGCGTTTTCGGCTCTATGATTGTTTTGAATTTTAAACTTACAACGTTGCATAAAATAACACTTTCTTGAACTGCAAATGAGAACTTCAACTTTTGGGTGCATTTGTTGCTAAAAAAAAATCATTTTGTCAGTCAAAAGTACCAAAAGTGTCAAAAAAGCGTTTTCGGCTCTATGACTGTTTTGAATTTTAAACTTACAATGTGGCATAAAATAACAATTTCTTGAACATCAAATGAGAACTTCAACTTTTGGGTGCGTTTTTTGCTAAAAAATAATTTTTTCAGTCAAAAGTGCCAAAAGTGTCAAAAAAGCGTTTTCGGCTCTATGACTGTTTTGAATTTTAAACTTACAATGTGGCATAAAATAACAATTTCTTGAACATCAAATGAGAACTTCAACTTTTGGGTGCGTTTTTTGCTAAAAATCATTTTGTCAGTCAAAAGTGCCAAAAATGTCAAAAAAGCGTTTTCGGCTCTATGATTGTTTTGAATTTTAAACTTGCAACATTTCATAAAATAAAACTTTCTTGAACATCAAAAGAGAACTTCAACTTTTGGGTGCATTTGTTGCTAAAAAAAATCATTTTGTCAGTCAAAAGTACCAAAAGTGTCAAAAAACCGTTTTCGGCTCTATGACTGTTTTGAATTTTAACTTACAATGTGGCATAAAATAACACTTTCTTGAACATCAAATGAGAACTTCAACTTTTAGGTGCGTTTTTTGCTAAAAAATAATTTTGTCAGTCAAAAGTGCCAAAAGTGTCAAGAAAGCGTTTTCGGCTCTATGACTGTTTTGAATTTTAAACTTACAATGTGGCATAAAATAACACTTTCTTGAACATCAAAACAGAACTTCAACTTTTGGGTGCATTTGTTGCTAAAAAAATTCATTTTGTCAGTCAAAAGTACCAAAAGTGTCAAAAAAGCGTTTTTGGCTCAATGACTGTTTTGAAATTTCAACTGACAACATGAGAAAAAATAAAACTTTCTTGAACATCAAATGAGAACTTCAACTTTTGGGTGCATTTGTTGCTAAAAAAAATCATTTTGTCAGTCAAAAGTACCAAAAGTGTCAAAAAAGCGTTTTCGGCTCTATGACTGTTTTGAATTTTAAACTTACAATGTGGCATAAAATAACAATTTCTTGAACATCAAATGAGAACTTCAACTTTTGGGTGCGTTTTTTGCTAAAAAATCATTTTGTCAGTCAAAAGTGCCAAAAATGTCAAAAAGCGTTTTCGGCTCTATGACTGTTTTGAATTTTAAACTTACAACGTTGCATCAAATATCACTTTCTTGAACTGCCAATGAGAACTTTGACTTTTCGGTGCGTCTTTTGCTAAAAAATCATTTTGTCAGTCAAAAGTGCCAAAAATGTCAAAAAAGCGTTTTCGGATCTATGACTGTTTTGAATTTTAAACTTACAACGTTGCATAAAATAACACTTTCTTGAACTGCCAATGAGAACTTCAACTTTTGGGTGCATTTGTTTCTAAAAAAAATCATTTTGTCAGTCAAAAGTGCCAAAAGTGTCAAAAAAGTGTTTTCGGCTCTAACTATTACTGGTTTGAAGTTTAAACTGACAACATGAGAAAAAATAAAACTTTCTTGAACATAAAATGAGAACTTCAACTTTTGGGTGCATTTGTTTCTAAAAAAAATCATTTTGTCACTCAAAAGTGCCAAAAGTGTCAAAAAAGTGTTTTCGGCTCTAACTATTACTGGTTTGAAATTTCAACTGACAACATGAGAAAAAATAAAACTTTCTTGAACATCAAATGAGAACTTCAACTTTTGGGTGCATTTGTTGCTAAAAAAATCATTTTGTCAGTCAAAAGTGCCAAAAATGTCAAAAAAGCGTTTTCGGCTCTATGACTGTTTTGAATTTTAAACTTACAACGTTGCATAAAATAACACTTTCTTGAACTGCAAATGAGAACTTCAACTTTTGGGTGCATTTGTTTCTAAAAAAAATCATTTTGTCAGTCAAAAGTGTCAAAAAAGCGTTTTCGGCTCTATGACTGATTTGAATTTTAAACTTACAATGTGGCATAAAATAACAATTTCTTGAACATCAAATGAGAACTTCAACTTTTGGGTGCGTTTTTTGCTAAAAATCATTTTGTCAGTCAAAAGTGCCAAAAATGTCAAAAAAGCGTTTTCGGCTCTATGATTGTTTTGAATTTTAAACTTACAACGTTGCATAAAATAACACTTTCTTGAACTGCAAATGAGAACTTCAACTTTTGGGTGCATTTGTTTCTAAAAAAAATCATTTTGTCACTCAAAAGTGTCAAAAAAGTGTTTTCGGCTCTAACTATTACTGGTTTGAAGTTTCAACTGAAAACATGAGAAAAAATAAAACTTTCTTGAACATCAAATGAGAACTTCAACTTTTGGGTGCATTTGTTGCTAAAAAAAATCATTTTGTCAGTCAAAAGTGCCAAAAGTGTCAAAAAAGTGTTTTCGGCTCTAACTATTACTGGTTTGAAGTTTCAACTGACAACATGAGAAAAAATAAAACTTTCTTGAACATCAAATGAGAACTTCAACTTTTGGGTGCATTTGTTTCTAAAAAAAATCATTTTGTCAGTCAAAAGTGCCAAAAGTGTCAAAAAAGTGTTTTCGGCTCTATGACTGTTTTGAATTTTAAACTTACAACGTTGCATAAAATAACACTTTCTTGAACTGCAAATGAGAACTTCAACTTTTGGGTGCATTTGTTTCTAAAAAAAATCATTTTGTCAGTCAAAAGTGTCAAAAAAGCGTTTTCGGCTCTATGACTGATTTGAATTTTAAACTTACTATGTGGCATAAAATAACAATTTCTTGAACATCAAATGAGAAGTTCAACTTTTGGGTGCGTTTTTTGCTAAAAATCATTTTGTCAGTCAAAAGTGCCAAAAGTGTCAAAAAAGATTTTTCGGCTCTAACTATTACTGGTTTGAAGTTTCAACTGACAACATGAGAAAAAATAAAACTTTCTTGAACATCAAATGAGAACTTCAACTTTTGGGTGCATTTGTTTCTAAAAAAAATCATTTTGTCACTCAAAAGTGCCAAAAGTGTCAAAAAAGTGTTTTCGGCTCTAACTATTACTGGTTTGAAATTTCAACTGACAACATGAGAAAAAATAAAACTTTATTGAACATCAAATGAGAACTTCAACTTTTGGGTGCATTTATTGCTAAAAAAAATCATTTTGTCAGTCAAAAGTGCCAAAAATGTCAAAAAAGCGTTTTCGGCTCTATGATTGTTTTGAATTTTAAACTTACAACGTTGCATAAAATAACACTTTCTTGAACTGCAAATGAGAACTTCAACTTTTTAGGTGCATTTGTTTCTAAAAAAAATCATTTTGTCAGTCAAAAGTGTCAAAAAAGTGTTTTCGGCTCTAACTATTACTGGTTTGAAGTTTCAACTGACAACATGAGAAAAAATAAAACTTTCTTGAACATCAAATGAGAACTTCAACTTTTGGGTGCATTTGTTGCTAAAAAAAATCCTTTTGTCAGTCAAAAGTACCAAAAGTGTCAAAAAAGCGTTTTCGGCTTTATGACTGTTTTGAATTTTATACTTACAATGTGGCATAAAATAACAATTTCTTGAACTGCCAATGAGAACTTTGACTTTTGGGTGCGTCTTTTGCTAAAAAATCATTTTGTCAGTCAAAAGTGCCAAAAATGTCAAAAAAGCGTTTTCGGCTCTATGACTGTTTTGAATTTTAAACTTACAACGTTGCATAAAATAACACTTTCTTGAACTGCAAATGAGAACTTCAACTTTTGGGTGCATTTGTTTCTAAAAAAAATCATTTTGTCAGTCAAAAGTGCCAAAAGTGTCAAAAAAGTGTTTTCGGCTCTAACTATTACTGGTTTGAAGTTTCAACTGACAACATGAGAAAAAATAAAACTTTCTTGAATATCAAATGAGAACTTCAACTTTTGGGTGCATTTGTTGCTAAAAAAAAAATCATTTTGTCAGTCAAAAGTACCAAAAGTGTCAAAAAAGCGTTTTCGGCTCTATGACTGTTTTGAATTTTAAACTTACAATGTGGCATAAAATAACAATTTCTTGAACATCAAATGAGAACTTCAACTTTTGGGTGCGTTTTTTGCTAAAAATCATTTTGTCAGTCAAAAGTGCCAAAAATGTCAAAAAAGCGTTTTCGGCTCTATGATTGTTTTGAATTTTAAACTTGCAACATTTCATAAAATAAAACTTTCTTGAACATCAAAAGAGAACTTCAACTTTTGGGTGCATTTGTTGCTAAAAAAAATCATTTTGTCAGTCAAAAGTACCAAAAGTGTCAAAAAACCGTTTTCGGCTCTATGACTGTTTTGAATTTTAACTTACAATGTGGCATAAAATAACACTTTCTTGAACATCAAATGAGAACTTCAACTTTTAGGTGCGTTTTTTGCTAAAAAATCATTTTGTCAGTCAAAAGTGCCAAAAGTGTCAAGAAAGCGTTTTCGGCTCTATGACTGTTTTGAATTTTAAACTTACAATGTGGCATAAAATAACACTTTCTTGAACATCAAAACAGAACTTCAACTTTTGGGTGCATTTGTTGCTAAAAAAATTCATTTTGTCAGTCAAAAGTACCAAAAGTGTCAAAAAAGCGTTTTTGGCTCAATGACTGTTTTGAAATTTCAACTGACAACATGAGAAAAAATAAAACTTTCTTGAACATCAAATGAGAACTTCAACTTTTGGGTGCATTTGTTGCTAAAAAAAATCATTTTGTCAGTCAAAAGTACCAAAAGTGTCAAAAAAGCGTTTTCGGCTCTATGACTGTTTTGAATTTTAAACTTACAATGTGGCATAAAATAACAATTTCTTGAACATCAAATGAGAACTTCAACTTTTGGGTGCGTTTTTTGCTAAAAAATCATTTTGTCAGTCAAAAGTGCCAAAAATGTCAAAAAGCGTTTTCGGCTCTATGACTGTTTTGAATTTTAAACTTACAACGTTGCATCAAATATCACTTTCTTGAACTGCCAATGAGAACTTTGACTTTTCGGTGCGTCTTTTGCTAAAAAATCATTTTGTCAGTCAAAAGTGCCAAAAATGTCAAAAAAGCGTTTTCGGATCTATGACTGTTTTGAATTTTAAACTTACAACGTTGCATAAAATAACACTTTCTTGAACTGCCAATGAGAACTTCAACTTTTGGGTGCATTTGTTTCTAAAAAAAATCATTTTGTCAGTCAAAAGTGCCAAAAGTGTCAAAAAAGTGTTTTCGGCTCTAACTATTACTGGTTTGAAGTTTAAACTGACAACATGAGAAAAAATAAAACTTTCTTGAACATAAAATGAGAACTTCAACTTTTGGGTGCATTTGTTTCTAAAAAAAATCATTTTGTCACTCAAAAGTGCCAAAAGTGTCAAAAAAGTGTTTTCGGCTCTAACTATTACTGGTTTGAAATTTCAACTGACAACATGAGAAAAAATAAAACTTTCTTGAACATCAAATGAGAACTTCAACTTTTGGGTGCATTTGTTGCTAAAAAAATCATTTTGTCAGTCAAAAGTGCCAAAAATGTCAAAAAAGCGTTTTCGGCTCTATGACTGTTTTGAATTTTAAACTTACAACGTTGCATAAAATAACACTTTCTTGAACTGCAAATGAGAACTTCAACTTTTGGGTGCATTTGTTTCTAAAAAAAATCATTTTGTCAGTCAAAAGTGTCAAAAAAGCGTTTTCGGCTCTATGACTGATTTGAATTTTAAACTTACAATGTGGCATAAAATAACAATTTCTTGAACATCAAATGAGAACTTCAACTTTTGGGTGCGTTTTTTGCTAAAAATCATTTTGTCAGTCAAAAGTGCCAAAAATGTCAAAAAAGCGTTTTCGGCTCTATGATTGTTTTGAATTTTAAACTTACAACGTTGCATAAAATAACACTTTCTTGAACTGCAAATGAGAACTTCAACTTTTGGGTGCATTTGTTTCTAAAAAAAATCATTTTGTCACTCAAAAGTGTCAAAAAAGTGTTTTCGGCTCTAACTATTACTGGTTTGAAGTTTCAACTGAAAACATGAGAAAAAATAAAACTTTCTTGAACATCAAATGAGAACTTCAACTTTTGGGTGCATTTGTTGCTAAAAAAAATCATTTTGTCAGTCAAAAGTGCCAAAAGTGTCAAAAAAGTGTTTTCGGCTCTAACTATTACTGGTTTGAAGTTTCAACTGACAACATGAGAAAAAATAAAACTTTCTTGAACATCAAATGAGAACTTCAACTTTTGGGTGCATTTGTTTCTAAAAAAAATCATTTTGTCAGTCAAAAGTGCCAAAAGTGTCAAAAAAGTGTTTTCGGCTCTATGACTGTTTTGAATTTTAAACTTACAACGTTGCATAAAATAACACTTTCTTGAACTGCAAATGAGAACTTCAACTTTTGGGTGCATTTGTTTCTAAAAAAAATCATTTTGTCAGTCAAAAGTGTCAAAAAAGCGTTTTCGGCTCTATGACTGATTTGAATTTTAAACTTACTATGTGGCATAAAATAACAATTTCTTGAACATCAAATGAGAAGTTCAACTTTTGGGTGCGTTTTTTGCTAAAAATCATTTTGTCAGTCAAAAGTGCCAAAAGTGTCAAAAAAGATTTTTCGGCTCTAACTATTACTGGTTTGAAGTTTCAACTGACAACATGAGAAAAAATAAAACTTTCTTGAACATCAAATGAGAACTTCAACTTTTGGGTGCATTTGTTTCTAAAAAAAATCATTTTGTCACTCAAAAGTGCCAAAAGTGTCAAAAAAGTGTTTTCGGCTCTAACTATTACTGGTTTGAAATTTCAACTGACAACATGAGAAAAAATAAAACTTTATTGAACATCAAATGAGAACTTCAACTTTTGGGTGCATTTATTGCTAAAAAAAATCATTTTGTCAGTCAAAAGTGCCAAAAATGTCAAAAAAGCGTTTTCGGCTCTATGATTGTTTTGAATTTTAAACTTACAACGTTGCATAAAATAACACTTTCTTGAACTGCAAATGAGAACTTCAACTTTTTAGGTGCATTTGTTTCTAAAAAAAATCATTTTGTCAGTCAAAAGTGTCAAAAAAGTGTTTTCGGCTCTAACTATTACTGGTTTGAAGTTTCAACTGACAACATGAGAAAAAATAAAACTTTCTTGAACATCAAATGAGAACTTCAACTTTTGGGTGCATTTGTTGCTAAAAAAAATCCTTTTGTCAGTCAAAAGTACCAAAAGTGTCAAAAAAGCGTTTTCGGCTTTATGACTGTTTTGAATTTTATACTTACAATGTGGCATAAAATAACAATTTCTTGAACTGCCAATGAGAACTTTGACTTTTGGGTGCGTCTTTTGCTAAAAAATCATTTTGTCAGTCAAAAGTGCCAAAAATGTCAAAAAAGCGTTTTCGGCTCTATGACTGTTTTGAATTTTAAACTTACAACGTTGCATAAAATAACACTTTCTTGAACTGCAAATGAGAACTTCAACTTTTGGGTGCATTTGTTTCTAAAAAAAATCATTTTGTCAGTCAAAAGTGCCAAAAGTGTCAAAAAAGTGTTTTCGGCTCTAACTATTACTGGTTTGAAGTTTCAACTGACAACATGAGAAAAAATAAAACTTTCTTGAACATCAAATGAGAACTTCAACTTTTGGGTGCATTTGTTTCTAAAAAAAATCATTTTGTCACTCAAAAGTGCCAAAAGTGTCAAAAAAGTGTTTTCGGCTCTAACTATTACTGGTTTGAAATTTCAACTGACAACATGAGAAAAAATAAAACTTTCTTGAACATCAAATGAGAACTTCAACTTTTGGGTGCATTTTGTTGCTAAAAAAAATCATTTTGTCAGTCAAAAGTGCCAAAAATGTCAAAAGAGCGTTTTCGGCTCTATGACTGTTTTGAATTTTAAACTTACAACGTTGCATAAAATAACATTTTTTTGAACTGCAAATGAGAACTTCAACTTTTGGGTGCATTTGTTTCTAAAAAAAATCATTTTGTCAGTCAAAAGTGTCAAAAAAGCGTTTTCGGCTCTATGACTGATTTGGATTTTAAACTTACAATGTGGCATAAAATAACAATTTCTTGAACATCAAATGAGAACTTCAACTTTTGGGTGCGTTTTTTGCTAAAAATCATTTTGTCAGTCAAAAGTGCCAAAAATGTCAAAAAAGCGTTTTCGGCTCTATGATTGTTTTGAATTTTAAACTTACAACGTTGCATAAAATAACACTTTCTTGAACTGCAAATGAGAACTTCAACTTTTGGGTGCATTTGTTTCTAAAAAAAATCATTTTGTCAGTCAAAAGTGTCAAAAAAGTGTTTTCGGCTCTAACTATTACTGGTTTGAAGTTTCAACTGACAACATGAGAAAAAATAAAACTTTCTTGAACATCAAATGAGAACTTCAACTTTTGGGTGCATTTGTTGCTAAAAAAAATCATTTTGTCAGTCAAAAGTACCAAAAGTGTCAAAAAAGCGTTTTCGGCTCTATGACTGTTTTGAATTTTAAACTTACAATGTGGCATAAAATAACAATTTCTTGAACTGCCAATGAGAACTTTGACTTTTGGGTGCGTCTTTTGCTAAAAAATCATTTTGTCAGTCAAAAGTGCCAAAAATGTCAAAAAAGCGTTTTCGGCTCTATGACTGTTTTGAATTTTAAACTTACAACGTTGCATAAAATAACACTTTCTTGAACTGCAAATGAGAACTTCAACTTTTGGGTGCATTTGTTTCTAAAAAAAATCATTTTGTCAGTCAAAAGTGCCAAAAGTGTCAAAAAAGTGTTTTCGGCTCTAACTATTACTGGTTTGAAGTTTCAACTGACAACATGAGAAAAAATAAAACTTTCTTGAACATCAAATGAGAACTTCAACTTTTGGGTGCATTTGTTTCTAAAAAAAATCATTTTGTCACTCAAAAGTGCCAAAAGTGTCAAAAAAGTGTTTTCGGCTCTAACTATTACTGGTTTGAAATTTCAACTGACAACATGAGAAAAAATAAAACTTTCTTGTACTGCAAAATGAGAACTTTGAATTTTGTGTCTATTTTTTGCTAAGAAATCATTTTTTCAGTTAAAAGTGCCAAAAGTGTCAAAAAAGTGTTTTCGGCTCTAACTATTACTGGTTTGAAGTTTCAACTGACAACATGAGAAAAAATAAAACTTTCTTGAACATCAAATGAGAACTTCAACTTTTGGGTGCATTTGTTTCTAAAAAAAATCATTTTGTCACTCAAAAGTGCCAAAAGTGTCAAAAAAGTGTTTTCGGCTCTAACTATTACTGGTTTGAAATTTCAACTGACAACATGAGAAAAAATAAAACTTTCTTGAACATCAAATGAGAACTTCAACTTTTGGGTGCATTTATTGCTAAAAAAAATCATTTTGTCAGTCAAAAGTGCCAAAAATGTCAAAAAAGCGTTTTCGGCTCTATGACTGGTTTGAATTTTAAACTTAGAACGTTGCATAAAATAACACTTTCTTGAACTGCAAATGAGAACTTCAACTTTTGGGTGCATTTGTTTCTAAAAAAAATCATTTTGTCAGTCAAAAGTGTCAAAAAAGTGTTTTCGGCTCTAACTATTACTGGTTTGAAGTTTCAACTGACAACATGAGAAAAAATAAAACTTTCTTGAACATCAAATGAGAACTTCAACTTTTGGGTGCATTTTTTGCCAAAAAAAAATCCTTTTGTCAGTCAAAAGTACCAAAAGTGTCAAAAAAGCGTTTTCGGCTCTATGACTGTTTTGAATTTTAAACTTACAATGTGGCATAAAATAACAATTTCTTGAACTGCCAATGAGAACTTTGACTTTTGGGTGCGTCTTTTGCTAAAAAATCATTTTGTCAGTCAAAAGTGCCAAAAATGTCAAAAAAGCGTTTTCGGCTCTATGACTGTTTTGAATTTTAAACTTACAACGTTGCATAAAATAACACTTTCTTGAACTGCAAATGAGAACTTCAACTTTTGGGTGCATTTGTTTCTAAAAAAAATCATTTTGTCAGTCAAAAGTGCCAAAAGTGTCAAAAAAGTGTTTTCGGCTCTAACTATTACTGGTTTGAAGTTTCAACTGACAACATGAGAAAAAATAAAACTTTCTTGAACATCAAATGAGAACTTCAACTTTTGGGTGCATTTGTTTCTAAAAAAAATCATTTTGTCACTCAAAAGTGCCAAAAGTGTCAAAAAAGTGTTTTCGGCTCTAACTATTACTGGTTTGAAATTTCAACTGACAACATGAGAAAAAATAAAATTTTCTTGAACATCAAATGAGAACTTCAACTTTTGGGTGCATTTGTTGCTAAAAAAAATCATTTTGTCAGTCAAAAGTGCCAAAAATGTCAAAAGAGCGTTTTCGGCTCTATGACTGTTTTGAATTTTAAACTTACAACGTTGCATAAAATAACACTTTCTTGAACTGCAAATGAGAACTTCAACTTTTGGGTGCATTTGTTTCTAAAAAAAATCATTTTGTCAGTCAAAAGTGTCAAAAAAGCGTTTTCGGCTCTATGACTGATTTGGATTTTAAACTTACAATGTGGCATAAAATAACAATTTCTTGAACATCAAATGAGAACTTCAACTTTTGGGTGCGTTTTTTGCTAAAAATCATTTTGTCAGTCAAAAGTGCCAAAAATGTCAAAAAAGCGTTTTCGGCTCTATGATTGGTTTGAATTTTAAACTTACAACGTTGCATAAAATAACACTTTCTTGAACTGCAAATGAGAACTTCAACTTTTGGGTGCATTTGTTTCTAAAAAAAATCATTTTGTCAGTCAAAAGTGTCAAAAAAGCGTTTTCGGCTCTATGACTGATTTGAATTTTAAACTTACAATGTGGCATAAAATAACAATTTCTTGAACATCAAATGAGAACTTCAACTTTTGGGTGCGTTTTTTGCTAAAAATCATTTTGTCAGTCAAAAGTGCCAAAAATGTCAAAAAAGCGTTTTCGGCTCTATGATTGTTTTGAATTTTAAACTTACAACGTTGCATAAAATAACACTTTCTTGAACTGCAAATGAGAACTTCAACTTTTGGGTGCATTTGTTTCTAAAAAAAATCATTTTGTCAGTCAAAAGTGTCAAAAAAGTGTTTTCGGCTCTAACTATTACTGGTTTGAAGTTTCAACTGACAACATGAGAAAAAATAAAACTTTCTTGAACATCAAATGAGAACTTCAACTTTTGGGTGCATTTGTTGCTAAAAAAAATCATTTTGTCAGTCAAAAGTACCAAAAGTGTCAAAAAAGCGTTTTCGGCTCTATGACTGTTTTGAATTTTAAACTTACAATGTGGCATAAAATAACAATTTCTTGAACTGCCAATGAGAACTTTGACTTTTGGGTGCGTCTTTTGCTAAAAAATCATTTTGTCAGTCAAAAGTGCCAAAAATGTCAAAAAAGCGTTTTCGGCTCTATGACTGTTTTGAATTTTAAACTTACAACGTTGCATAAAATAACACTTTCTTGAACTGCAAATGAGAACTTCAACTTTTGGGTGCATTTGTTTCTAAAAAAAATCATTTTGTCAGTCAAAAGTGCCAAAAGTGTCAAAAAAGTGTTTTCGGCTCTAACTATTACTGGTTTGAAGTTTCAACTGACAACATGAGAAAAAATAAAACTTTCTTGAACATCAAATGAGAACTTCAACTTTTGGGTGCATTTGTTTCTAAAAAAAATCATTTTGTCACTCAAAAGTGCCAAAAGTGTCAAAAAAGTGTTTTCGGCTCTAACTATTACTGGTTTGAAATTTCAACTGACAACATGAGAAAAAATAAAACTTTCTTGAACATCAAATGAGAACTTCAACTTTTGGGTGCATTTGTTGCTAAAAAAAATCATTTTGTCAGTCAAAAGTGCCAAAAATGTCAAAAAAGCGTTTTCGGCTCTATGACTGTTTTGAATTTTAAACTTACAACGTTGCATAAAATAACACTTTCTTGAACTGCAAATGAGAACTTCAACTTTTGGGTGCATTTGTTTCTAAAAAAAATCATTTTGTCAGTCAAAAGTGTCAAAAAAGCGTTTTCGGCTCTATGACTGATTTGGATTTTAAACTTACAATGTGGCATAAAATAACAATTTCTTGAACATCAAATGAGAACTTCAACTTTTGGGTGCGTTTTTTGCTAAAAATCATTTTGTCAGTCAAAAGTGCCAAAAATGTCAAAAAAGCGTTTTCGGCTCTATGATTGGTTTGAATTTTAAACTTACAACGTTGCATAAAATAACACTTTCTTGAACTGCAAATGAGAACTTCAACTTTTGGGTGCATTTGTTTCTAAAAAAAATCATTTTGTCAGTCAAAAGTGTCAAAAAAGCGTTTTCGGCTCTATGACTGATTTGAATTTTAAACTTACAATGTGGCATAAAATAACAATTTCTTGAACATCAAATGAGAACTTCAACTTTTGGGTGCGTTTTTTGCTAAAAATCATTTTGTCAGTCAAAAGTGCCAAAAATGTCAAAAAAGCGTTTTCGGCTCTATGATTGTTTTGAATTTTAAACTTACAACGTTGCATAAAATAACACTTTCTTGAACTGCAAATGAGAACTTCAACTTTTGGGTGCATTTGTTTCTAAAAAAAATCATTTTGTCACTCAAAAGTGTCAAAAAAGTGTTTTCGGCTCTAACTATTACTGGTTTGAAGTTTCAACTGACAACATGAGAAAAAATAAAACTTTCTTGAACATCAAATGAGAACTTCAACTTTTGGGTGCATTTGTTGCTAAAAAAAATCATTTTGTCAGTCAAAAGTACCAAAAGTGTCAAAAAAGCGTTTTCGGCTCTATGACTGTTTTGAATTTTAAACTTACAATGTGGCATAAAATAACAATTTCTTGAACTGCCAATGAGAACTTTGACTTTTGGGTGCGTCTTTTGCTAAAAAATCATTTTGTCAGTCAAAAGTGCCAAAAATGTCAAAAAAGCGTTTTCGGCTCTATGACTGTTTTGAATTTTAAACTTACAACGTTGCATAAAATAACACTTTCTTGAACTGCAAATGAGAACTTCAACTTTTGGGTGCATTTGTTTCTAAAAAAAATCATTTTGTCAGTCAAAAGTGCCAAAAGTGTCAAAAAAGTGTTTTCGGCTCTAACTATTACTGGTTTGAAGTTTCAACTGACAACATGAGAAAAAATAAAACTTTCTTGAACATCAAATGAGAACTTCAACTTTTGGGTGCATTTGTTTCTAAAAAAAATCATTTTGTCACTCAAAAGTGCCAAAAGTGTCAAAAAAGTGTTTTCGGCTCTAACTATTACTGGTTTGAAATTTCAACTGACAACATGAGAAAAAATAAAACTTTCTTGAACATCAAATGAGAACTTCAACTTTTGGGTGCATTTGTTGCTAAAAAAAATCATTTTGTCAGTCAAAAGTGCCAAAAATGTCAAAAAAGCGTTTTCGGCTCTATGACTGTTTTGAATTTTAAACTTACAACGTTGCATAAAATAACACTTTCTTGAACTGCAAATGAGAACTTCAACTTTTGGGTGCATTTGTTTCTAAAAAAAATCATTTTGTCAGTCAAAAGTGTCAAAAAAGCGTTTTCGGCTCTATGACTGATTTGAATTTTAAACTTACAATGTGGCATAAAATAACAATTTCTTGAACATCAAATGAGAACTTCAACTTTTGGGTGCGTTTTTTGCTAAAAATCATTTTGTCAGTCAAAAGTGCCAAAGATGTCAAAAAAGCATTTTCGGCTCTATGATTGTTTTGAATTTTAAACTTACAACGTTGCATAAAATAACACTTTCTTGAACTGCAAATGAGAACTTCAACTTTTGGGTGCATTTGTTTCTAAAAAAAATCATTTTGTCAGTCAAAAGTGTCAAAAAAGTGTTTTCGGCTCTAACTATTACTGGTTTGAAGTTTCAACTGACAACATGAGAAAAAATAAAACTTTCTTGAACATCAAATGAGAACTTCAACTTTTGGGTGCATTTGTTGCTAAAAAAAATCATTTTGTCAGTCAAAAGTGCCAAAAGTGTCAAAAAAGCGTTTTCGGCTATATGACTGTTTTGAATTTTAAACTTACAATGTGGCATAAAATAACAATTTCTTGAACATCAAATGAGAACTTCAACTTTTGGGTGCTTTTTTTGCTAAAAAATCATTTTGTCAGTCAAAAGTGCAAAAAATGTCAAAAAAGCGTTTTCGGCTCTATGACTGTTTTGAATTTTAAACTTACAACGTTGCATAAAATAACAATTTCATGAACTGCAAATGAGAACTTCAACTTTTGGGTGCATTTGTTTCTAAAAAAAATCATTTTGTCACTCAAAAGTGCCAAAAGTGTCAAAAAAGTGTTTTCGGCTCTAACTATTACTGGTTTGAAGTTTAAACTGACAACATGAGAAAAAATAAAACTTTCTTGAACATAAAATGAGAACTTCAACTTTTGGGTGCATTTGTTTCTAAAAAAAATCATTTTGTCACTCAAAAGTGCCAAAAGTGTCAAAAAAGTGTTTTCGGCTCTAACTATTACTGGTTTGAAATTTCAACTGACAACATGAGAAAAAATAAAACTTTCTTGAACATCAAATGAGAACTTCAACTTTTGGGTGCATTTGTTGCTAAAAAAATCATTTTGTCAGTCAAAAGTGCCAAAAATGTCAAAAAAGCGTTTTCGGCTCTATGACTGTTTTGAATTTTAAACTTACAACGTTGCATAAAATAACACTTTCTTGAACTGCAAATGAGAACTTCAACTTTTGGGTGCATTTGTTTCTAAAAAAAATCATTTTGTCAGTCAAAAGTGTCAAAAAAGCGTTTTCGGCTCTATGACTGATTTGAATTTTAAACTTACAATGTGGCATAAAATAACAATTTCTTGAACATCAAATGAGAACTTCAACTTTTGGGTGCGTTTTTTGCTAAAAATCATTTTGTCAATCAAAAGTGCCAAAAATGTCAAAAAAACGTTTTCGGCTCTATGATTGTTTTGAATTTTAAACTTACAACGTTGCATAAAATAACACTTTCTTGAACTGCAAATGAGAACTTCAACTTTTGGGTGCATTTGTTTCTAAAAAAAATCATTTTGTCACTCAAAAGTGTCAAAAAAGTGTTTTCGGCTCTAACTATTACTGGTTTGAAGTTTCAACTGAAAACATGAGAAAAAATAAAACTTTCTTGAACATCAAATGAGAACTTCAACTTTTGGGTGCATTTGTTGCTAAAAAAAATCATTTTGTCAGTCAAAAGTGCCAAAAGTGTCAAAAAAGTGTTTTCGGCTCTAACTATTACTGGTTTGAAGTTTCAACTGACAACATGAGAAAAAATAAAACTTTCTTGAACATCAAATGAGAACTTCAACTTTTGGGTGCATTTGTTTCTAAAAAAAATCATTTTGTCAGTCAAAAGTGCCAAAAGTGTCAAAAAAGTGTTTTCGGCTCTATGACTGTTTTGAATTTTAAACTTACAACGTTGCATAAAATAACACTTTCTTGAACTGCAAATGAGAACTTCAACTTTTGGGTGCATTTGTTTCTAAAAAAAATCATTTTGTCAGTCAAAAGTGTCAAAAAAGCGTTTTCGGCTCTATGACTGATTTGAATTTTAAACTTACTATGTGGCATAAAATAACAATTTCTTGAACATCAAATGAGAACTTCAACTTTTGGGTGCGTTTTTTGCTAAAAATCATTTTTTTGATTTGATTTGAAATGGTTTATTTCAAGCAATCAAATAGGAGTAATACACACAAGAGCAATATAATCATCAGTTATACATTCATACAGTAACTAATCAAACTTAGGATAATTAGACATAATTAATAAAAATTGCTTGAAAGGGAGTGGAAAGAAGCGAACTTATATAATCCCACCCCGTTATACTATAACCATTTTATTACATGATTTATCAATATCCGGTTCCTAGGTTTTATCAGACAGAATTAATAATCATAAGGTATCAATAAAGCACGTGCCAAAGATGAAATTACTTAAGTACTACGTCAAAAATAACTTTAGAAATCAACATGGCAAATGCAGCATCTGAAATATATGCAAATTATGTTACTTTTAAAAGTCATTCATATGCTTTAAAACATAATACTATACCAGTAAAATAGACACAACACTGTTTCAGGAGTTTTCATAGCAAAATTTCATCAAGTATCAAAAGTTAAAAACATGTGCAAAATTATGCTACATTAGGAAAGATTTTTGAATCATTTTATCAATTTTAGGAGCTAGTGAAGTAATATCATCAAAAGTCAATCAATTTAACAATTTTCAATAAGTGATTAATCATTTGTTTTACTTTTTTAATTTTTTTTTTTTTTTCTTTTTTTTTTTTTTTTTTTATAATAAGGTAATGCTGTAAGGAAAAAAATTTAAAAGGGTCCACAATCTGTCGATTGTCCAAGGTTGGTATTTCTTCTTTTACTGATAACAGCTGATCTTCTGGGTTCAAAACAGTTAATAGTTCTCTTCCATGTTATGTCTGCAGACATTAGATTCAGGTCCATATCCTTCTTCAGCTGATATCAGCTGCGGTGAAAGTTGAGGTCAAATTGTCTGCAGGTCAGAACTCTCTGCTGTTATTCAGGTGACGTCAGACTTATGGAGAAAGTGAAGATTCCAGGTGTCATATTTCTTGAAATTATTTGGCTCTTTGATTTATTACTCCACGTTGATTCAGACGACCGTGATCAAACACTTCTCAAAGTCCTTCATGGTGTTCACGACCAGAACCTTGGTGCGGTCTTCTGGACCGAGCGGTTTGACATAAATCCTGCAGCCTTTAACCCAAGTGTTCTCAATCTGCTTACGCTTCCTGAGAAGCCGTGCATGTTTTGAGATTTCAGCATTCCTTCTTGTCAGATGGTCGTTCAGATAAGCAGCCGAACCTTTCAGGTTTTTGCGTTGATTCATCAGAGCTAGCTTGTGTTTGTGATTCACAAACCTGATGAGGATCGCTGGTTTATCCGTCTCCTTTCTCCTGGGGAGCAGGTGGCAGGTCTCGATGGTATTGAGATCCAGGGAAATCCCTTTAGATGTGAGAAATGAATGTATTTGCTGCTCCAGCGACGCGTCGATCTCCGTATTAGCACTGCTAGCTACGCTAGCGCTAGCATTAGCAGTGCTAGCTCCTGCTGAATTCAGCTTCGCTCGAGGCTTGATTGGTACTCCAGTGAGAATGACATTATTCATCCTTACTTGCTGTTCCACATCGTCCAGTCTTTTCTCCAGAATCTCGACCCGGTTTTCTCCCTGCTCGTTTTGAGCCCGAAATCTTCGGAACTCTTCCATCATATCCCAGAGCGGTGTTAGCTTAGCCGACACTTGATCCATAAAACTTTTCAGCGTTTCTTGAATAATGTCAAGAGATTTTTTGAGCTCTTCATATTCCTGGGGTTTCTTCGGGGGCATGGTCAGCTCTCTTTTTGGAGAAAATCAACTTCTTAAGTAATTTGAAGATAGTATCCGCAGAGAGCCGCGACCACGCGTCCTGCCTTAACCCCGGAACCGGAAATCCACCGGTCAAGTCAAAAGTCAAAAGTGCCAAAAATGTCAAAAAAGCGTTTTCGGCTCTATGATTGTTTTGAATTTTAAACTTACAACGTTGCATAAAATAACACTTTCTTGAACTGCAAATGAGAACTTCAACTTTTGGGTGCATTTGTTTCTAAAAAAAATCATTTTGTCAGTCAAAAGTGTCAAAAAAGTGTTTTCGGCTCTAACTATTACTGGTTTGAAGTTTCAACTGACAACATGAGAAAAAATAAAACTTTCTTGAACATCAAATGAGAACTTCAACTTTTGGGTGCATTTGTTTCTAAAAAAAATCATTTTGTCACTCAAAAGTGCCAAAAGTGTCAAAAAAGTGTTTTCGGCTCTAACTATTACTGGTTTGAAATTTCAACTGACAACATGAGAAAAAATAAAACTTTATTGAACATCAAATGAGAACTTCAACTTTTGGGTGCATTTATTGCTAAAAAAAATCATTTTGTCAGTCAAAAGTGCCAAAAATGTCAAAAAAGCGTTTTCGGCTCTATGATTGTTTTGAATTTTAAACTTACAACGTTGCATAAAATAACACTTTCTTGAACTGCAAATGAGAACTTCAACTTTTTGGGTGCATTTGTTTCTAAAAAAAATCATTTTGTCAGTCAAAAGTGTCAAAAAAGTGTTTTCGGCTCTAACTATTACTGGTTTGAAGTTTCAACTGACAACATGAGAAAAAATAAAACTTTCTTGAACATCAAATGAGAACTTCAACTTTTGGGTGCATTTGTTGCTAAAAAAAATCCTTTTGTCAGTCAAAAGTACCAAAAGTGTCAAAAAAGCGATTTCGGCTTTATGACTGTTTTGAATTTTATACTTACAATGTGGCATAAAATAACAATTTCTTGAACTGCCAATGAGAACTTTGACTTTTGGGTGCGTCTTTTGCTAAAAAATCATTTTGTCAGTCAAAAGTGCCAAAAATGTCAAAAAAGCGTTTTCGGCTCTATGACTGTTTTGAATTTTAAACTTACAACGTTGCATAAAATAACACTTTCTTGAACTGCAAATGAGAACTTCAACTTTTGGGTGCATTTGTTTCTAAAAAAAATCATTTTGTCAGTCAAAAGTGCCAAAAGTGTCAAAAAAGTGTTTTCGGCTCTAACTATTACTGGTTTGAAGTTTCAACTGACAACATGAGAAAAAATAAAACTTTCTTGAACATCAAATGAGAACTTCAACTTTTGGGTGCATTTGTTTCTAAAATAAATCATTTTGTCACTCAAAAGTGCCAAAAGTGTCAAAAAAGTGTTTTCGGCTCTAACTATTACTGGTTTGAAATTTCAACTGACAACATGAGAAAAAATAAAACTTTCTTGAACATCAAATGAGAACTTCAACTTTTGGGTGCATTTTGTTGCTAAAAAAAATCATTTTGTCAGTCAAAAGTGCCAAAAATGTCAAAAGAGCGTTTTCGGCTCTATGACTGTTTTGAATTTTAAACTTACAACGTTGCATAAAATAACACTTTCTTGAACTGCAAATGAGAACTTCAACTTTTGGGTGCATTTGTTTCTAAAAAAAATCATTTTGTCAGTCAAAAGTGTCAAAAAAGCGTTTTCGGCTCTATGACTGATTTGGATTTTAAACTTACAATGTGGCATAAAATAACAATTTCTTGAACATCAAATGAGAACTTCAACTTTTGGGTGCGTTTTTTGCTAAAAATCATTTTGTCAGTCAAAAGTGCCAAAAATGTCAAAAAAGCGTTTTCGGCTCTATGATTGTTTTGAATTTTAAACTTACAACGTTGCATAAAATAACACTTTCTTGAACTGCAAATGAGAACTTCAACTTTTGGGTGCATTTGTTTCTAAAAAAAATCATTTTGTCAGTCAAAAGTGTCAAAAAAGCGTTTTCGGCTCTATGACTGATTTGAATTTTAAACTTACAATGTGGCATAAAATAACAATTTCTTGAACATCAAATGAGAACTTCAACTTTTGGGTGCGTTTTTTGCTAAAAATCATTTTGTCAGTCAAAAGTGCCAAAAATGTCAAAAAAGCGTTTTCGGCTCTATGATTGTTTTGAATTTTAAACTTACAACGTTGCATAAAATAACACTTTCTTGAACTGCAAATGAGAACTTCAACTTTTGGGTGCATTTGTTTTTAAAAAAAATCATTTTGTCAGTCAAAAGTGTCAAAAAAGTGTTTTCGGCTCTAAATATTACTGGTTTGAAGTTTCAACTGACAACATGAGAAAAAATAAAACTTTCTTGAACATCAAATGAGAACTTCAACTTTTGGGTGCATTTGTTGCTAAAAAAAATCATTTTGTCAGTCAAAAGTACCAAAAGTGTCAAAAAAGCGTTTTCGGCTCTATGACTGTTTTGAATTTTAAACTTACAATGTGGCATAAAATAACAATTTCTTGAACTGCCAATGAGAACTTTGACTTTTGGGTGCGTCTTTTGCTAAAAAATCATTTTGTCAGTCAAAAGTGCCAAAAATTTCAAAAAAGCGTTTTCGGCTCTATGACTGTTTTGAATTTTAAACTTACAACGTTGCATAAAATAACACTTTCTTGAACTGCAAATGAGAACTTCAACTTTTGGGTGCATTTGTTTCTAAAAAAAATCATTTTGTCAGTCAAAAGTGCCAAAAGTGTCAAAAAAGTGTTTTCGGCTCTAACTATTACTGGTTTGAAGTTTCAACTGACAACATGAGAAAAAATAAAACTTTCTTGAACATCAAATGAGAACTTCAACTTTTGGGTGCATTTGTTTCTAAAAAAAATCATTTTGTCACTCAAAAGTGCCAAAAGTGTCAAAAAAGTGTTTTCGGCTCTAACTATTACTGGTTTGAAATTTCAACTGACAACATGAGAAAAAATAAAACTTTCTTGTACTGCAAAATGAGAACTTTGAATTTTGTGTCTATTTTTTGCTAAGAAATCATTTTTTCAGTTAAAAGTGCCAAAAGTGTCAAAAAAGTGTTTTCGGCTCTAACTATTACTGGTTTGAAGTTTCAACTGACAACATGAGAAAAAATAAAACTTTCTTGAACATCAAATGAGAACTTCAACTTTTGGGTGCATTTGTTTCTAAAAAAAATCATTTTGTCACTCAAAAGTGCCAAAAGTGTCAAAAAAGTGTTTTCGGCTCTAACTATTACTGGTTTGAAATTTCAACTGACAACATGAGAAAAAATAAAACTTTCTTGAACATCAAATGAGAACTTCAACTTTTGGGTGCATTTTTTGCTAAAAAAAATCATTTTGTCAGTCAAAAGTGCCAAAAATGTCAAAAAAGCGTTTTCGGCTCTATGACTGGTTTGAATTTTAAACTTACAACGTTGCATAAAATAACACTTTCTTGAACTGCAAATGAGAACTTCAACTTTTGGGTGCATTTGTTTCTAAAAAAAATCATTTTGTCAGTCAAAAGTGTCAAAAAAGCGTTTTCGGCTCTATGACTGATTTGAATTTTAAACTTACAATGTGGCATAAAATAACAATTTCTTGAACATCAAATGAGAACTTCAACTTTTGGGTGCGTTTTTTGCTAAAAATCATTTTGTCAGTCAAAAGTGCCAAAAATGTCAAAAAAGCGTTTTCGGCTCTATGATTGTTTTGAATTTTAAACTTACAACATTGCATAAAATAACACTTTCTTGAACTGCAAATGAGAACTTCAACTTTTGGGTGCATTTGTTTCTAAAAAAAATCATTTTGTCAGTCAAAAGTGTCAAAAAAGTGTTTTCGGCTCTAACTATTACTGGTTTGAAGTTTCAACTGACAACATGAGAAAAAATAAAACTTTCTTGAACATCAAATGAGAACTTCAACTTTTGGGTGCATTTTTTGCTAAAAAAAATCCTTTTGTCAGTCAAAAGTACCAAAAGTGTCAAAAAAGCGTTTTCGGCTCTATGACTGTTTTGAATTTTAAACTTACAATGTGGCATAAAATAACAATTTCTTGAACTGCCAATGAGAACTTTGACTTTTGGGTGCGTCTTTTGCTAAAAAATCATTTTGTCAGTCAAAAGTGCCAAAAATGTCAAAAAAGCGTTTTCGGCTCTATGACTGTTTTGAATTTTAAACTTACAACGTTGCATAAAATAACACTTTCTTGAACTGCAAATGAGAACTTCAACTTTTGGGTGCATTTGTTTCTAAAAAAAATCATTTTGTCAGTCAAAAGTGCCAAAAGTGTCAAAAAAGTGTTTTCGGCTCTAACTATTACTGGTTTGAAGTTTCAACTGACAACATGAGAAAAAATAAAACTTTCTTGAACATCAAATGAGAACTTCAACTTTTGGGTGCATTTGTTTCTAAAAAAAATCATTTTGTCACTCAAAAGTGCCAAAAGTGTCAAAAAAGCGTTTTCGGCTCTATGACTGTTTTGAATTTTAAACTTACAATGTGGCATAAAATAACAATTTCTTGAACTGCCAATGAGAACTTTGACTTTTGGGTGCGTCTTTTGCTAAAAAATCATTTTGTCAGTCAAAAGTGCCAAAAATGTCAAAAAAGCGTTTTCGGCTCTATGACTGTTTTGAATTTTAAACTTACAACGTTGCATAAAATAACACTTTCTTGAACTGCAAATGAGAACTTCAACTTTTGGGTGCATTTGTTTCTAAAAAAAATCATTTTGTCAGTCAAAAGTGCCAAAAGTGTCAAAAAAGTGTTTTCGGCTCTAACTATTACTGGTTTGAAGTTTCAACTGACAACATGAGAAAAAATAAAACTTTCTTGAACATCAAATGAGAACTTCAACTTTTGGGTGCATTTGTTTCTAAAAAAAATCATTTTGTCACTCAAAAGTGCCAAAAGTGTCAAAAAAGTGTTTTCGGCTCTAACTATTACTGGTTTGAAATTTCAACTGACAACATGAGAAAAAATAAAACTTTCTTGAACATCAAATGAGAACTTCAACTTTTGGGTGCATTTGTTGCTAAAAAAAATCATTTTGTCAGTCAAAAGTGCCAAAAATGTCAAAAGAGCGTTTTCGGCTCTATGACTGTTTTGAATTTTAAACTTACAACGTTGCATAAAATAACACTTTCTTGAACTGCAAATGAGAACTTCAACTTTTGGGTGCATTTGTTTCTAAAAAAAATCATTTTGTCAGTCAAAAGTGTCAAAAAAGCGTTTTCGGCTCTATGACTGATTTGGATTTTAAACTTACAATGTGGCATAAAATAACAATTTCTTGAACATCAAATGAGAACTTCAACTTTTGGGTGCGTTTTTTGCTAAAAATCATTTTGTCAGTCAAAAGTGCCAAAAATGTCAAAAAAGCGTTTTCGGCTCTATGATTGTTTTGAATTTTAAACTTACAACGTTGCATAAAATAACACTTTCTTGAACTGCAAATGAGAACTTCAACTTTTGGGTGCATTTGTTTCTAAAAAAAATCATTTTGTCAGTCAAAAGTGTCAAAAAAGCGTTTTCGGCTCTATGACTGATTTGAATTTTAAACTTACAATGTGGCATAAAATAACAATTTCTTGAACATCAAATGAGAACTTCAACTTTTGGGTGCGTTTTTTGCTAAAAATCATTTTGTCAGTCAAAAGTGCCAAAAATGTCAAAAAAGCGTTTTCGGCTCTATGATTGTTTTGAATTTTAAACTTACAACGTTGCATAAAATAACACTTTCTTGAACTGCAAATGAGAACTTCAACTTTTGGGTGCATTTGTTTCTAAAAAAAATCATTTTGTCAGTCAAAAGTGTCAAAAAAGTGTTTTCGGCTCTAACTATTACTGGTTTGAAGTTTCAACTGACAACATGAGAAAAAATAAAACTTTCTTGAACATCAAATGAGAACTTCAACTTTTGGGTGCATTTGTTGCTAAAAAAAATCATTTTGTCAGTCAAAAGTACCAAAAGTGTCAAAAAAGCGTTTTCGGCTCTATGACTGTTTTGAATTTTAAACTTACAATGTGGCATAAAATAACAATTTCTTGAACTGCCAATGAGAACTTTGACTTTTGGGTGCGTCTTTTGCTAAAAAATCATTTTGTCAGTCAAAAGTGCCAAAAATGTCAAAAAAGCGTTTTCGGCTCTATGACTGTTTTGAATTTTAAACTTACAACGTTGCATAAAATAACACTTTCTTGAACTGCAAATGAGAACTTCAACTTTTGGGTGCATTTGTTTCTAAAAAAAATCATTTTGTCAGTCAAAAGTGCCAAAAGTGTCAAAAAAGTGTTTTCGGCTCTAACTATTACTGGTTTGAAGTTTCAACTGACAACATGAGAAAAAATAAAACTTTCTTGAACATCAAATGAGAACTTCAACTTTTGGGTGCATTTGTTTCTAAAAAAAATCATTTTGTCACTCAAAAGTGCCAAAAGTGTCAAAAAAGTGTTTTCGGCTCTAACTATTACTGGTTTGAAATTTCAACTGACAACATGAGAAAAAATAAAACTTTCTTGAACATCAAATGAGAACTTCAACTTTTGGGTGCATTTGTTGCTAAAAAAAATCATTTTGTCAGTCAAAAGTGCCAAAAATGTCAAAAAAGCGTTTTCGGCTCTATGACTGTTTTGAATTTTAAACTTACAACGTTGCATAAAATAACACTTTCTTGAACTGCAAATGAGAACTTCAACTTTTGGGTGCATTTGTTTCTAAAAAAAATCATTTTGTCAGTCAAAAGTGTCAAAAAAGCGTTTTCGGCTCTATGACTGATTTGAATTTTAAACTTACAATGTGGCATAAAATAACAATTTCTTGAACATCAAATGAGAACTTCAACTTTTGGGTGCATTTGTTTCTAAAAAAAATCATTTTGTCACTCAAAAGTGCCAAAAGTGTCAAAAAAGTGTTTTCGGCTCTAACTATTACTGGTTTGAAATTTCAACTGACAACATGAGAAAAAATAAAACTTTCTTGTACTGCAAAATGAGAACTTTGAATTTTGTGTCTATTTTTTGCTAAGAAATCATTTTTTCAGTTAAAAGTGCCAAAAGTGTCAAAAAAGTGTTTTCGGCTCTAACTATTACTGGTTTGAAGTTTCAACTGACAACATGAGAAAAAATAAAACTTTCTTGAACATCAAATGAGAACTTCAACTTTTGGGTGCATTTGTTTCTAAAAAAAATCATTTTGTCACTCAAAAGTGCCAAAAGTGTCAAAAAAGTGTTTTCGGCTCTAACTATTACTGGTTTGAAATTTCAACTGACAACATGAGAAAAAATAAAACTTTCTTGAACATCAAATGAGAACTTCAACTTTTGGGTGCATTTTTTGCTAAAAAAAATCCTTTTGTCAGTCAAAAGTACCAAAAGTGTCAAAAAAGCGTTTTCGGCTCTATGACTGTTTTGAATTTTAAACTTACAATGTGGCATAAAATAACAATTTCTTGAACTGCCAATGAGAACTTTGACTTTTGGGTGCGTCTTTTGCTAAAAAATCATTTTGTCAGTCAAAAGTGCCAAAAATGTCAAAAAAGCGTTTTCTGCTCTATGACTGTTTTGAATTTTAAACTTACAACGTTGCATAAAATAACACTTTCTTGAACTGCAAATGAGAACTTCAACTTTTGGGTGCATTTGTTTCTAAAAAAAATCATTTTGTCAGTCAAAAGTGCCAAAAGTGTCAAAAAAGTGTTTTCGGCTCTAACTATTACTGGTTTGAAGTTTCAACTGACAACATGAGAAAAAATAAAACTTTCTTGAACATCAAATGAGAACTTCAACTTTTGGGTGCATTTGTTTCTAAAAAAAATCATTTTGTCACTCAAAAGTGCCAAAAGTGTCAAAAAAGCGTTTTCGGCTCTATGACTGTTTTGAATTTTAAACTTACAATGTGGCATAAAATAACAATTTCTTGAACTGCCAATGAGAACTTTGACTTTTGGGTGCGTCTTTTGCTAAAAAATCATTTTGTCAGTCAAAAGTGCCAAAAATGTCAAAAAAGCGTTTTCGGCTCTATGACTGTTTTGAATTTTAAACTTACAACGTTGCATAAAATAACACTTTCTTGAACTGCAAATGAGAACTTCAACTTTTGGGTGCATTTGTTTCTAAAAAAAATCATTTTGTCAGTCAAAAGTGCCAAAAGTGTCAAAAAGGTGTTTTCGGCTCTAACTATTACTGGTTTGAAGTTTCAACTGACAACATGAGAAAAAATAAAACTTTCTTGAACATCAAATGAGAACTTCAACTTTTGGGTGCATTTGTTTCTAAAAAAAATCATTTTGTCACTCAAAAGTGCCAAAAGTGTCAAAAAAGTGTTTTCGGCTCTAACTATTACTGGTTTGAAATTTCAACTGACAACATGAGAAAAAATAAAACTTTCTTGAACATCAAATGAGAACTTCAACTTTTGGGTGCATTTGTTGCTAAAAAAAATCATTTTGTCAGTCAAAAGTGCCAAAAATGTCAAAAGAGCGTTTTCGGCTCTATGACTGTTTTGAATTTTAAACTTACAACGTTGCATAAAATAACACTTTCTTGAACTGCAAATGAGAACTTCAACTTTTGGGTGCATTTGTTTCTAAAAAAAATCATTTTGTCAGTCAAAAGTGTCAAAAAAGCGTTTTCGGCTCTATGACTGATTTGGATTTTAAACTTACAATGTGGCATAAAATAACAATTTCTTGAACATCAAATGAGAACTTCAACTTTTGGGTGCGTTTTTTGCTAAAAATCATTTTGTCAGTCAAAAGTGCCAAAAATGTCAGAAAAGCGTTTTCGGCTCTATGATTGTTTTGAATTTTAAACTTACAACGTTGCATAAAATAACACTTTCTTGAACTGCAAATGAGAACTTCAACTTTTGGGTGCATTTGTTTCTAAAAAAAATCATTTTGTCAGTCAAAAGTGTCAAAAAAGCGTTTTCGGCTCTATGACTGATTTGAATTTTAAACTTACAATGTGGCATAAAATAACAATTTCTTGAACATCAAATGAGAACTTCAACTTTTGGGTGCGTTTTTTGCTAAAAATCATTTTGTCAGTCAAAAGTGCCAAAAATGTCAAAAAAGCGTTTTCGGCTCTATGATTGTTTTGAATTTTAAACTTACAACGTTGCATAAAATAACACTTTCTTGAACTGCAAATGAGAACTTCAACTTTTGGGTGCATTTGTTTCTAAAAAAAATCATTTTGTCAGTCAAAAGTGTCAAAAAAGTGTTTTCGGCTCTAACTATTACTGGTTTGAAGTTTCAACTGACAACATGAGAAAAAATAAAACTTTCTTGAACATCAAATGAGAACTTCAACTTTTGGGTGCATTTGTTGCTAAAAAAAATCATTTTGTCAGTCAAAAGTACCAAAAGTGTCAAAAAAGCGTTTTCGGCTCTATGACTGTTTTGAATTTTAAACTTACAATGTGGCATAAAATAACAATTTCTTGAACTGCCAATGAGAACTTTGACTTTTGGGTGCGTCTTTTGCTAAAAAATCATTTTGTCAGTCAAAAGTGCCAAAAATGTCAAAAAAGCGTTTTCGGCTCTATGACTGTTTTGAATTTTAAACTTACAACGTTGCATAAAATAACACTTTCTTGAACTGCAAATGAGAACTTCAACTTTTGGGTGCATTTGTTTCTAAAAAAAATCATTTTGTCAGTCAAAAGTGCCAAAAGTGTCAAAAAAGTGTTTTCGGCTCTAACTATTACTGGTTTGAAGTTTCAACTGACAACATGAGAAAAAATAAAACTTTCTTGAACATCAAATGAGAACTTCAACTTTTGGGTGCATTTGTTTCTAAAAAAAATCATTTTGTCACTCAAAAGTGCCAAAAGTGTCAAAAAAGTGTTTTCGGCTCTAACTATTACTGGTTTGAAATTTCAACTGACAACATGAGAAAAAATAAAACTTTCTTGAACATCAAATGAGAACTTCAACTTTTGGGTGCATTTGTTTCTAAAAAAAATCATTTTGTCAGTCAAAAGTGTCAAAAAAGCGTTTTCGGCTCTATGACTGATTTGAATTTTAAACTTACAATGTGGCATAAAATAACAATTTCTTGAACTGCCAATGAGAACTTTGACTTTTGGGTGCGTCTTTTGCTAAAAAATCATTTTGTCAGTCAAAAGTGCCAAAAATGTCAAAAAAGCGTTTTCGGCTCTATGACTGTTTTGAATTTTAAACTTACAACGTTGCATAAAATAACACTTTCTTGAACTGCAAATGAGAACTTCAACTTTTGGGTGCATTTGTTTCTAAAAAAAATCATTTTGTCACTCAAAAGTGCCAAAAGTGTCAAAAAAGTGTTTTCGGCTCTAACTATTACTGGTTTGAAATTTTAACTGACAACATGAGAAAAAATAAAACTTTCTTGAACATCAAATGAGAACTTCAACTTTTGGGTGCATTTGTTTCTAAAAAAAATCATTTTGTCAGTCAAAAGTGTCAAAAAAGCGTTTTCGGCTCTATGACTGATTTGAATTTTAAACTTACAATGTGGCATAAAATAACAATTTCTTGAACATCAAATGAGAACTTCAACTTTTGGGTGCGTTTTTTGCTAAAAATCATTTTGTCAGTCAAAAGTGCCAAAGATGTCAAAAAAGCATTTTCGGCTCTATGATTGTTTTGAATTTTAAACTTACAACGTTGCATAAAATAACACTTTCTTGAACTGCAAATGAGAACTTCAACTTTTGGGTGCATTTGTTTCTAAAAAAAATCATTTTGTCAGTCAAAAGTGTCAAAAGTGTCAAAAAAGCGTTTTCGGCTATATGACTGTTTTGAATTTTAAACTTACAATGTGGCATAAAATAACAATTTCTTGAACATCAAATGAGAACTTCAACTTTTGGGTGCTTTTTTTGCTAAAAAATCATTTTGTCAGTCAAAAGTGCAAAAAATGTCAAAAAAGCGTTTTCGGCTCTATGACTGTTTTGAATTTTAAACTTACAACGTTGCATAAAATAACAATTTCATGAACTGCAAATGAGAACTTCAACTTTTGGGTGCATTTGTTTCTAAAAAAAATCATTTTGTCACTCAAAAGTGCCAAAAGTGTCAAAAAAGTGTTTTCGGCTCTAACTATTACTGGTTTGAAGTTTCAACTGACAACATGAAAAAAAATAAAAAATTTTGAACATCAAATGAGAACTTCAACTTTTGGGTGCATTTGTTGCTAAAAAAAATCATTTTGTCAGTCAAAAGTACCAAAAGTGTCAAAAAAGCGTTTTCGGCTCTATGACTGTTTTGAATTTTAAACTTACAATGTGGCATAAAATAACAATTTCTTGAACATCAAATGAGAACTTCAACTTTTGGGTGCGTTTTTTGCTAAAAAATCATTTTGTCAGTCAAAAGTGCCAAAAGTGTCAAAAAAGCGTTTTCGGCTCTATGACTGTTTTGAATTTTAAACTTACAATGTGGCATAAAATAACAATTTCTTGAACATCAAATGAGAACTTCAACTTTTGGGTGCGTTTTTTGCTAAAAATCATTTTGTCAGTCAAAAGTGCCAAAAATGTCAAAAAAGCGTTTTCGGCTCTATGATTGTTTTGAATTTTAAACTTACAACGTTGCATAAAATAACAATTTCTTGAACTGCAAATGAGAACTTCAACTTTTGGGTGCATTTGTTTTTAAAAAAAATCATTTTGTCAGTCAAAAGTGTCAAAAAAGTGTTTTCGGCTCTAACTATTACTGGTTTGAAGTTTCAACTGACAACATGAGAAAAAATAAAACTTTCTTGAACATCAAATGAGAACTTCAACTTTTGGGTGCATTTGTTTCTAAAAAAAATCATTTTGTCACTCAAAAGTGCCAAAAGTGTCAAAAAAGATTTTTCGGCTCTAACTATTACTGGTTTGAAGTTTCAACTGACAACATGAGAAAAAATAAAACTTTCTTGAACATCAAATGAGAACTTCAACTTTTGGGTGCATTTGTTTCTAAAAAAAATCATTTTGTCACTCAAAAGTGCCAAAAGTGTCAAAAAAGTGTTTTCGGCTCTAACTATTACTGGTTTGAAATTTCAACTGACAACATGAGAAAAAATAAAACTTTCTTGAACATCAAATGAGAACTTCAACTTTTGGGTGCATTTATTGCTAAAAAAAATCATTTTGTCAGTCAAAAGTGCCAAAAATGTCAAAAAAGCGTTTTCGGCTCTATGACTGGTTTGAATTTTAAACTTACAACGTTGCATAAAATAACACTTTCTTGAACTGCAAATGAGAACTTCAACTTTTGGGTGCATTTGTTTCTAAAAAAAATCATTTTGTCAGTCAAAAGTGTCAAAAAAGCGTTTTCGGCTCTATGACTGATTTGAATTTTAAACTTACAATGTGGCATAAAATAACAATTTCTTGAACATCAAATGAGAACTTCAACTTTTGGGTGCGTTTTTTGCTAAAAATCATTTTGTCAGTCAAAAGTGCCAAAAATGTCAAAAAAGCGTTTTCGGCTCTATGATTGTTTTGAATTTTAAACTTACAACGTTGCATAAAATAACACTTTCTTGAACTGCAAATGAGAACTTCAACTTTTGGGTGCATTTGTTTCTAAAAAAAATCATTTTGTCAGTCAAAAGTGTCAAAAAAGTGTTTTCGGCTCTAACTATTACTGGTTTGAAGTTTCAACTGACAACATGAGAAAAAATAAAACTTTCTTGAACATCAAATGAGAACTTCAACTTTTGGGTGCATTTTTTGCTAAAAAAAATCCTTTTGTCAGTCAAAAGTACCAAAAGTGTCAAAAAAGCGTTTTCGGCTCTATGACTGTTTTGAATTTTAAACTTACAATGTGGCATAAAATAACAATTTCTTGAACTGCCAATGAGAACTTTGACTTTTGGGTGCGTCTTTTGCTAAAAAATCATTTTGTCAGTCAAAAGTGCCAAAAATGTCAAAAAAGCGTTTTCGGCTCTATGACTGTTTTGAATTTTAAACTTACAACGTTGCATAAAATAACACTTTCTTGAACTGCAAATGAGAACTTCAACTTTTGGGTGCATTTGTTTCTAAAAAAAATCATTTTGTCAGTCAAAAGTGCCAAAAGTGTCAAAAAAGTGTTTTCGGCTCTAACTATTACTGGTTTGAAGTTTCAACTGACAACATGAGAAAAAATAAAACTTTCTTGAACATCAAATGAGAACTTCAACTTTTGGGTGCATTTGTTTCTAAAAAAAATCATTTTGTCACTCAAAAGTGCCAAAAGTGTCAAAAAAGCGTTTTCGGCTCTATGACTGTTTTGAATTTTAAACTTACAATGTGGCATAAAATAACAATTTCTTGAACTGCCAATGAGAACTTTGACTTTTGGGTGCGTCTTTTGCTAAAAAATCATTTTGTCAGTCAAAAGTGCCAAAAATGTCAAAAAAGCGTTTTCGGCTCTATGACTGTTTTGAATTTTAAACTTACAACGTTGCATAAAATAACACTTTCTTGAACTGCAAATGAGAACTTCAACTTTTGGGTGCATTTGTTTCTAAAAAAAATCATTTTGTCAGTCAAAAGTGCCAAAAGTGTCAAAAAAGTGTTTTCGGCTCTAACTATTACTGGTTTGAAGTTTCAACTGACAACATGAGAAAAAATAAAACTTTCTTGAACATCAAATGAGAACTTCAACTTTTGGGTGCATTTGTTTCTAAAAAAAATCATTTTGTCACTCAAAAGTGCCAAAAGTGTCAAAAAAGTGTTTTCGGCTCTAACTATTACTGGTTTGAAATTTCAACTGACAACATGAGAAAAAATAAAACTTTCTTGAACATCAAATGAGAACTTCAACTTTTGGGTGCATTTGTTGCTAAAAAAAATCATTTTGTCAGTCAAAAGTGCCAAAAATGTCAAAAGAGCGTTTTCGGCTCTATGACTGTTTTGAATTTTAAACTTACAACGTTGCATAAAATAACACTTTCTTGAACTGCAAATGAGAACTTCAACTTTTGGGTGCATTTGTTTCTAAAAAAAATCATTTTGTCAGTCAAAAGTGTCAAAAAAGCGTTTTCGGCTCTATGACTGATTTGGATTTTAAACTTACAATGTGGCATAAAATAACAATTTCTTGAACATCAAATGAGAACTTCAACTTTTGGGTGCGTTTTTTGCTAAAAATCATTTTGTCAGTCAAAAGTGCCAAAAATGTCAAAAAAGCGTTTTCGGCTCTATGATTGTTTTGAATTTTAAACTTACAACGTTGCATAAAATAACACTTTCTTGAACTGCAAATGAGAACTTCAACTTTTGGGTGCATTTGTTTCTAAAAAAAATCATTTTGTCAGTCAAAAGTGTCAAAAAAGCGTTTTCGGCTCTATGACTGATTTGAATTTTAAACTTACAATGTGGCATAAAATAACAATTTCTTGAACATCAAATGAGAACTTCAACTTTTGGGTGCGTTTTTTGCTAAAAATCATTTTGTCAGTCAAAAGTGCCAAAAATGTCAAAAAAGCGTTTTCGGCTCTATGATTGTTTTGAATTTTAAACTTACAACGTTGCATAAAATAACACTTTCTTGAACTGCAAATGAGAACTTCAACTTTTGGGTGCATTTGTTTCTAAAAAAAATCATTTTGTCAGTCAAAAGTGTCAAAAAAGTGTTTTCGGCTCTAACTATTACTGGTTTGAAGTTTCAACTGACAACATGAGAAAAAATAAAACTTTCTTGAACATCAAATGAGAACTTCAACTTTTGGGTGCATTTGTTGCTAAAAAAAATCATTTTGTCAGTCAAAAGTACCAAAAGTGTCAAAAAAGCGTTTTCGGCTCTATGACTGTTTTGAATTTTAAACTTACAATGTGGCATAAAATAACAATTTCTTGAACTGCCAATGAGAACTTTGACTTTTGGGTGCGTCTTTTGCTAAAAAATCATTTTGTCAGTCAAAAGTGCCAAAAATGTCAAAAAAGCGTTTTCGGCTCTATGACTGTTTTGAATTTTAAACTTACAACGTTGCATAAAATAACACTTTCTTGAACTGCAAATGAGAACTTCAACTTTTGGGTGCATTTGTTTCTAAAAAAAATCATTTTGTCAGTCAAAAGTGCCAAAAGTGTCAAAAAAGTGTTTTCGGCTCTAACTATTACTGGTTTGAAGTTTCAACTGACAACATGAGAAAAAATAAAACTTTCTTGAACATCAAATGAGAACTTCAACTTTTGGGTGCATTTGTTTCTAAAAAAAATCATTTTGTCACTCAAAAGTGCCAAAAGTGTCAAAAAAGTGTTTTCGGCTCTAACTATTACTGGTTTGAAATTTCAACTGACAACATGAGAAAAAATAAAACTTTCTTGAACATCAAATGAGAACTTCAACTTTTGGGTGCATTTGTTGCTAAAAAAAATCATTTTGTCAGTCAAAAGTGCAAAAAATGTCAAAAAAGTGTTTTCGGCTCTATGACTGTTTTGAATTTTAAACTTACAACGTTGCATAAAATAACACTTTCTTGAACTGCAAATGAGAACTTCAACTTTTGGGTGCATTTGTTTCTAAAAAAAATCATTTTGTCAGTCAAAAGTGTCAAAAAAGCGTTTTCGGCTCTATGACTGATTTGAATTTTAAACTTACAATGTGGCATAAAATAACAATTTCTTGAACATCAAATGAGAACTTCAACTTTTGGGTGCGTTTTTTGCTAAAAATCATTTTGTCAGTCAAAAGTGCCAAAGATGTCAAAAAAGCATTTTCGGCTCTATGATTGTTTTGAATTTTAAACTTACAACGTTGCATAAAATAACACTTTCTTGAACTGCAAATGAGAACTTCAACTTTTGGGTGCATTTGTTTCTAAAAAAAATCATTTTGTCAGTCAAAAGTGTCAAAAAAGTGTTTTCGGCTCTAACTATTACTGGTTTGAAGTTTCAACTGACAACATGAGAAAAAATAAAACTTTCTTGAACATCAAATGAGAACTTCAACTTTTGGGTGCATTTGTTGCTAAAAAAAATCATTTTGTCAGTCAAAAGTGCCAAAAGTGTCAAAAAAGCGTTTTCGGCTATATGACTGTTTTGAATTTTAAACTTACAATGTGGCATAAAATAACAATTTCTTGAACATCAAATGAGAACTTCAACTTTTGGGTGCTTTTTTTGCTAAAAAATCATTTTGTCAGTCAAAAGTGCAAAAAATGTCAAAAAAGCGTTTTCGGCTCTATGACTGTTTTGAATTTTAAACTTACAACGTTGCATAAAATAACAATTTCATGAACTGCAAATGAGAACTTCAACTTTTGGGTGCATTTGTTTCTAAAAAAAATCATTTTGTCACTCAAAAGTGCCAAAAGTGTCAAAAAAGTGTTTTCGGCTCTAACTATTACTGGTTTGAAGTTTCAACTGACAACATGAAAAAAAATAAAAAATTTTGAACATCAAATGAGAACTTCAACTTTTGGGTGCATTTGTTGCTAAAAAAAATCATTTTGTCAGTCAAAAGTACCAAAAGTGTCAAAAAAGCGTTTTCGGCTCTATGACTGTTTTGAATTTTAAACTTACAATGTGGCATAAAATAACAATTTCTTGAACATCAAATGAGAACTTCAACTTTTGGGTGCGTTTTTTGCTAAAAAATCATTTTGTCAGTCAAAAGTGCCAAAAGTGTCAAAAAAGCGTTTTCGGCTCTATGACTGTTTTGAATTTTAAACTTACAATGTGGCATAAAATAACAATTTCTTGAACATCAAATGAGAACTTCAACTTTTGGGTGCGTTTTTTGCTAAAAATCATTTTGTCAGTCAAAAGTGCCAAAAATGTCAAAAAAGCGTTTTCGGCTCTATGATTGTTTTGAATTTTAAACTTACAACGTTGCATAAAATAACAATTTCTTGAACTGCAAATGAGAACTTCAACTTTTGGGTGCATTTGTTTTTAAAAAAAATCATTTTGTCAGTCAAAAGTGTCAAAAAAGTGTTTTCGGCTCTAACTATTACTGGTTTGAAGTTTCAACTGACAACATGAGAAAAAATAAAACTTTCTTGAACATCAAATGAGAACTTCAACTTTTGGGTGCATTTGTTTCTAAAAAAAATCATTTTGTCACTCAAAAGTGCCAAAAGTGTCAAAAAAGATTTTTCGGCTCTAACTATTACTGGTTTGAAGTTTCAACTGACAACATGAGAAAAAATAAAACTTTCTTGAACATCAAATGAGAACTTCAACTTTTGGGTGCATTTGTTTCTAAAAAAAATCATTTTGTCACTCAAAAGTGCCAAAAGTGTCAAAAAAGTGTTTTCGGCTCTAACTATTACTGGTTTGAAATTTCAACTGACAACATGAGAAAAAATAAAACTTTCTTGAACATCAAATGAGAACTTCAACTTTTGGGTGCATTTGTTGCTAAAAAAAATCATTTTGTCAGTCAAAAGTACCAAAAGTGTCAAAAAAGCGTTTTCGGCTCTATGACTGTTTTGAATTTTAAACTTACAATGTGGCATAAAATAACAATTTCTTGAACATCAAATGAGAACTTCAACTTTTGGGTGCGTTTTTTGCTAAAAAATCATTTTGTCAGTCAAAAGTGCCAAAAATGTCAAAAAAGCGTTTTCGGCTCTATGACTGTTTTCAATTTTAAACTTACAACGTTGCATCAAATAACACTTTCTTGAACTGCCAATGAGAACTTTGACTTTTGGGTGCGTCTTTTGCTAAAAAATCATTTTGTCAGTCAAAAGTGCCAAAAATGTCAAAAAAGCGTTTTCGGCTCTATGACTGTTTTGAATTTTAAACTTACAACGTTGCATAAAATAACACTTTCTTGAACTGCCAATGAGAACTTCAACTTTTGGGTGCATTTGTTTCTAAAAAAAAATCATTTTGTCAGTCAAAAGTGCCAAAAGTGTCAAAAAAGTGTTTTCGGCTCTAACTATTACTGGTTTGAAGTTTCAACTGACAACATGAGAAAAAATAAAACTTTCTTGAACATCAAATGAGAACTTCAACTTTTGGGTGCATTTGTTTCTAAAATAAATCATTTTGTCACTCAAAAGTGCCAAAAGTGTCAAAAAAGTGTTTTCGGCTCTAACTATTACTGGTTTGAAATTTCAACTGACAACAAGAGAAAAAATAAAACTTTCTTGAACATCAAATGAGAACTTCAACTTTTGGGTGCATTTGTTGCTAAAAAAAATCATTTTGTCAGTCAAAAGTGCCAAAAATGTCAAAAAAGCGTTTTCGGCTCTATGACTGTTTTGAATTTTAAACTTACAACGTTGCATAAAATAACACTTTCTTGAACTGCAAATGAGAACTTCAACTTTTGGGTGCATTTGTTTCTAAAAAAAATCATTTTGTCAGTCAAAAGTGTCAAAAAAGCGTTTTCGGCTCTATGACTGATTTGAATTTTAAACTTACAATGTGGCATAAAATAACAATTTCTTGAACATCAAATGAGAACTTCAACTTTTGGGTGCGTTTTTTGCTAAAAATCATTTTGTCAGTCAAAAGTGCCAAAAATGTCAAAAAAGCGTTTTCGGCTCTATGATTGTTTTGAATTTTAAACTTACAACGTTGCATAAAATAACACTTTCTTGAACTGCAAATGAGAACTTCAACTTTTGGGTGCATTTGTTTCTAAAAAAAATCATTTTGTCAGTCAAAAGTGTCAAAAAAGTGTTTTCGGCTCTAACTATTACTGGTTTGAAGTTTCAACTGAAAACATGAGAAAAAATAAAACTTTCTTGAACATCAAATGAGAACTTCAACTTTTGGGTGCATTTGTTGCTAAAAAAAATCATTTTGTCAGTCAAAAGTGCCAAAAGTGTCAAAAAAGTGTTTTCGGCTCTAACTATTACTGGTTTGAAATTTCAACTGACAACATGAGAAAAAATAAAACTTTCTTGAACATCAAATGAGAACTTCAACTTTTGGGTGCATTTGTTGCTAAAAAAAATCATTTTGTCAGTCAAAAGTACCAAAAGTGTCAAAAAAGCGTTTTCGGCTCTAACTATTACTGGTTTGAAGTTTCAACTGACAACATGAGAAAAAATAAAACTTTCTTGAACATCAAATGAGAACTTCAACTTTTGGGTGCATTTGTTGCTAAAAAAAATCATTTTGTCAGTCAAAAGTGCCAAAAATGTCAAAAAAGCGTTTTCGGCTCTATGACTGTTTTGAATTTTAAACTTACAACTTTGCATAAAATAACACTTTCTTGAACTGCAAATGAGAACTTCAACTTTTGGGTGCATTTGTTTCTAAAAAAAATCATTTTGTCAGTCAAAAGTGTCAAAAAAGTGTTTTCGGCTCTAACTATTACTGGTTTGAAGTTTCAACTGACAACATGAGAAAAAATAAAACTTTCTTGAACATCAAATGAGAACTTCAACTTTTGGGTGCATTTGTTGCTAAAAAAAATCATTTTGTCAGTCAAAAGTACCAAAAGTGTCAAAAAAGCGTTTTCGGCTCTATGACTGTTTTGAATTTTAAACTTACAATGTGGCATAAAATAACAATTTCTTGAACTGCCAATGAGAACTTTGACTTTTGGGTGCGTCTTTTGCTAAAAAATCATTTTGTCAGTCAAAAGTGCCAAAAATGTCAAAAAAGCGTTTTCGGCTCTATGACTGTTTTGAATTTTAAACTTACAACGTTGCATAAAATAACACTTTCTTGAACTGCAAATGAGAACTTCAACTTTTGGGTGCATTTGTTTCTAAAAAAAATCATTTTGTCAGTCAAAAGTGCCAAAAGTGTCAAAAAAGTGTTTTCGGCTCTAACTATTACTGGTTTGAAGTTTCAACTGACAACATGAGAAAAAATAACACTTTCTTGAACTGCAAATGATAACTTCAACTTTTGGGTGCATTTGTTTCTAAAAAAAATCATTTTGTCAGTCAAAAGTGCAAAAAATGTCAAAAAAGCGTTTTCGGCTCTATGACTGATTTGAATTTTAAACTTACAATGTGGCATAAAATAACAATTTCTTGAACATCAAATGAGAACTTCAACTTTTGGGTGCGTTTTTTGCTAAAAATCATTTTGTCAGTCAAAAGTGCCAAAAATGTCAAAAAAGCATTTTCGGCTCTATGATTGTTTTGAATTTTAAACTTACAACGTTGCATAAAATAACACTTTCTTGAACTGCAAATGAGAACTTCAACTTTTGGGTGCATTTGTTTCTAAAAAAAATCATTTTGTCAGTCAAAAGTGTCAAAAAAGTGTTTTCGGCTCTAACTATTACTGGTTTGAAGTTTCAACTGACAACATGAGAAAAAATAAAACTTTCTTGAACATCAAATGAGAACTTCAACTTTTGGGTGCATTTGTTGCTAAAAAAAATCATTTTGTCAGTCAAAAGTACCAAAAGTGTCAAAAAAGCGTTTTCGGCTCTATGACTGTTTTGAATTTTAAACTTACAATGTGGCATAAAATAACAATTTCTTGAACATCAAATGAGAACTTCAACTTTTGGGTGCTTTTTTTGCTAAAAAATCATTTTGTCAGTCAAAAGTGCAAAAAATGTCAAAAAAGCGTTTTCGGCTCTATGACTGTTTTGAATTTTAAACTTACAAAGTGGCATAAAATAACACTTTCTTGAAATGCAAATGAGAACTTCAACTTTTGGGTGCATTTGTTGCTAAAAAAAATCATTTTGTCAGTCAAAAGTACCAAAAGTGTCAAAAAAGCGTTTTCGGCTCTATGACTGTTTTGAATTTTAAACTTACAATGTGGCATAAAATAACAATTTCTTGAACATCAAATGAGAACTTCAACTTTTGGGTGCTTTTTTTGCTAAAAAATCATTTTGTCAGTCAAAAGTGCCAAAAATGTCAAAAAAGCGTTTTCGGCTCTATGACTGTTTTGAATTTTAAACTTACAACGTTGCATAAAATAGCACTTTCTTGAACTGCAAATGAGAACTTCAACTTTTGGGTGCATTTGTTTCTAAAAAAAATCATTTTGTCACTCAAAAGTGCCAAAAGTGTCAAAAAAGTGTTTTCGGCTCTAACTATTACTGGTTTGAAATTTCAACTGACAACATGAGAAAAAATAACACTTTCTTGAACTGCAAATGAGAACTTAAACTTTTGGGGGCATTTGTTGTTAAAAAATCATTTTTTCGGTCAAAAGTGCCAAAAGTGTCAAAAAAGTGTTTTCGGCTCTAACTATTACTGGTTTGAAATTTCAACTGACAACATGAGAAAAAATAAAACTTTCTTGAACATCAAATGAGAACTTCAACTTTTGGGTGCATTTGTTGCTAAAAAAAATCATTTTGTCAGTCAAAAGTGCCAAAAATGTCAAAAAAGCGTTTTCGGCTCTATGACTGTTTTGAATTTTAAACTTACAACTTTGCATAAAATAACACTTTCTTGAACTGCAAATGAGAACTTCAACTTTTGGGTGCATTTGTTTCTAAAAAAAAATCATTTTGTCAGTCAAAAGTGTCAAAAAAGTGTTTTCGGCTCTAACTATTACTGGTTTGAAGTTTCAACTGACAACATGAGAAAAAATAAAACTTTCTTGAACATCAAACGAGAACTTCAACTTTTGGGTGCATTTGTTGCTAAAAAAAATCATTTTGTCAGTCAAAAGTACCAAAAGTGTCAAAAAAGCGTTTTCGGCTCTATGACTGTTTTGAATTTTAAACTTACAATGTGGCATAAAATAACAATTTCTTGAACTGCCAATGAGAACTTTGACTTTTGGGTGCGTCTTTTGCTAAAAAATCATTTTGTCAGTCAAAAGTGCCAAAAATGTCAAAAAAGCGTTTTCGGCTCTATGACTGTTTTGAATTTTAAACTTACAACGTTGCATAAAATAACACTTTCTTGAACTGCAAATGAGAACTTCAACTTTTGGGTGCATTTGTTTCTAAAAAAAATCATTTTGTCAGTCAAAAGTGCAAAAAATGTCAAAAAAGCGTTTTCGGCTCTATGACTGATTTGAATTTTAAACTTACAATGTGGCATAAAATAACAATTTCTTGAACATCAAATGAGAACTTCAACTTTTGGGTGCGTTTTTTGCTAAAAATCATTTTGTCAGTCAAAAGTGCCAAAAATGTCAAAAAAGCATTTTCGGCTCTATGATTGTTTTGAATTTTAAACTTACAACGTTGCATAAAATAACACTTTCTTGAACTGCAAATGAGAACTTCAACTTTTGGGTGCATTTGTTTCTAAAAAAAATCATTTTGTCAGTCAAAAGTGTCAAAAAAGTGTTTTCGGCTCTAACTATTACTGGTTTGAAGTTTCAACTGACATGAGAAAAAATAAAACTTTCTTGAACATCAAATGAGAACTTCAACTTTTGGGTGCATTTGTTGCTAAAAAAAATCATTTTGTCAGTCAAAAGTACCAAAAGTGTCAAAAAAGCGTTTTCGGCTCTATGACTATTTTGAATTTTAAACTTACAATGTGGCATAAAATAACAATTTCTTGAACATCAAATGAGAACTTCAACTTTTGGGTGCTTTTTTTGCTAAAAAATCATTTTGTCAGTCAAAAGTGCCAAAAATGTCAAAAAAGCGTTTTCGGCTCTATGACTGTTTTGAATTTTAAACTTACAAAGTGGCATAAAATAACACTTTCTTGAAATGCAAATGAGAACTTCAACTTTTGGGTGCATTTGTTGCTAAAAAAAATCATTTTGTCAGTCAAAAGTACCAAAAGTGTCAAAAAAGTGTTTTCGGCTCTATGACTGTTTTGAATTTTAAACTTACAATGTGGCATAAAATAACAATTTCTTGAACATCAAATGAGAACTTCAACTTTTGGGTGCTTTTTTTGCTAAAAAATCATTTTGTCAGTCAAAAGTGCCAAAAATGTCAAAAAAAGCGTTTTCGGCTCTATGACTGTTTTGAATTTTAAACTTACAACGTTGCATAAAATAGCACTTTCTTGAACTGCAAATGAGAACTTCAACTTTTGGGTGCATTTGTTTCTAAAAAAAATCATTTTGTCACTCAAAAGTGCCAAAAGTGTCAAAAAAGTGTTTTCGGCTCTAACTATTACTGGTTTGAAATTTCAACTGACAACATGAGAAAAAATAACACTTTCTTGAACTGCAAATGAGAACTTAAACTTTTGGGGGCATTTGTTGTTAAAAAATCATTTTTTCGGTCAAAAGTGCCAAAAGTGTCAAAAAAGCGTTTTCGGTTCTATGACTGTTTTGAATTTTAAACTTACAACGTGGCTTAAAATAACACTTTCTTGAACTGCAAATGCAAACTTTAAATTTTGACTGGTTTTGTGCTTAAAATTCATTTTGTCAGTCAAAATTGCCAAAAGTGTCAAAAAAGCGTTTTCTTCTCAGAGTATGACTGTTTTGAATTTTAAACTTACAATGTGGCAAAAACTAACACTTTCTTTAACTGCAAATGAGAACTTTGACTTTTGGGTGCCTTTTTTCCAAAAAAATCATTTTGTCAGTCAAAAGTACCAAAAGTGTCAAAAAAGCGTTTTCGGCTCTATGACTGTTTTGAATTTAAACTTACAACATGGCATAAAATAACACTGTCTTGAACATCAAATGAGAACTTTAACTTTTGGGTGCATTTGTTGCTAAAAAAAAGTCATTTTGTCAGTCAAAAGTGTCAAAAAAGCGTTTTCGGCTCTAAGTATTACTGGTTTGAAGTTTCAACTGACAACGTGAGAAAAAATACTTTCTTAAACTGCAAATGAGAACTTTAAATTTTGAGTGCTTTTGTGCTTAAAATTTTGTTTGTCAGTCAAAAGTGCCTAAAGTTTCAAAAAAGTGTTTTCTGCTCAGAGTATGACTATTTTGAATTTTCAACTTACAACGTGACAAAAACTAACACTTTCTTGAACTGCAATTGAGAACTTTGACTTTTGGGTGCTTTTTTTCCAAAAAAATCAATTTTTCAGTCAAAAGTGACAAAAGTGTAAAAAAAGTGTTTTCGGCTATTACTGGTTTGAAGTTTCAACTGACAACATGAGAAAATATAAAACTTTCTTGAACATCAAATGAGAACTTAAACTTTTGGGTGCATTTGTTGCTAAAAAAAATCATTTTGTCAGTCAAAAGTACCAAAAGTGTCAAAAAAGTCTATGCTCAGAGTATGACTGTTTTGAAGATTTAACTTACAACGTGACAAAAAATAACACTTTCTTGAACTGCAAATGAGAACTTTGACTTTTGGGGGTATTTGTTGTTAAAAAATCATTTTGTAGGTCAAAAGTGCCGAAAATGTCAAAAAAGCGATTTCAGCTCTATGACTGTTTTGAATTTTAAACTTACCACGTGGCATAAAATAACACTTTCTTGAACTGCAAATGCAAACTTTAAAAATTGACCTGTTTTTTTCTTAGAATTCATTTTGTCAGTCAGAAGTGCCAAAAATGTAAATAAGTCTTTTATGCTCAGAGTATGAATGTTTTGAATTTTCAACTCACAACGTGACAAAAACTAACACTTTCTTGAATTGCAAATAAAAACTTTGACCTTTGGGTGCATTTTTGGCTAACAAATCATTTTTTCAGTCAAAAGTGCCAAAAGTGTCAAAAAAAGCGTTTTTGGCTCTTTGACTGTTTTGAATTTTAAACTTACAACGTGGCATAAAATAACACTTTCTTGAACTGCAAATGAGAACTTTGATTGTTGAGTCTATTTTTTGCTAACAAATTATTTTGTTAGTCAAAATTGCCAAAAGTGTCAAAAAAGCGTTTTTGACTTATATGACTGTTTTGAATTTTAAACTTACAACGTGGCATAAAATAACACTTTGTTGAACATCAAATGAGAACTTCAACTTTTGGGTGCGTTTTTTGCTAAAAAAAAAATCATTTTGTCAGTCAAAAGTGCCAAAAGTGTCAAAAAGCGTTTTTGTGGCTATAAGTATTACTGGTTTGAACTTTCAACTCACACCATGAGAAAAACTAACTTTCTTGAACTGCAAAATGAGAACCTTGAAATTTGTGTCTATTTTTTGCCAAGAAATCATTTTTCAGTTAAAAGTGTCAAAAGTGTCAAAAAAGTATTTTATGCTCAAAGTATGACTGTTTTGAATATTCAACTTACAACTTGAGAAAAAATGACACTTTCTTGAACATCAAATGAGAACTTAAACTTTTGGGTAAATTTGTTGCTAAAAAAAAAGTCATTTTGTCAGTCAAAAGTGTCAAAATAGCGTTTTCAACTCTAGAAAGCACTGTTTGGTCTTCTCCACTTAGAAGCTGACAAGAAATAACACTTTCTTCTCTTTTGAGGGCATATTGTACATAAAAACAGTTTTCATTCAAAAGTGTCAAAATAGCGTTTTCAGCTCTAGAAAGCACTGTTTGGTCTTCTTCACTTACTTGGTGACAATATATAACACTTTCTTCATCTGCAAATGAAAACTTTGGCTTTGGAGTGCATTTTGGCCAAAAAAAAACAGTTTTTCATTCAAAAGTGTCAAAATAGCGTTTTCAGCTCTAGAAAGCACTGTTTTGCTTTCTCCACTTAGAAGCTGACAAGAAATGACACTTGCTTCACTTTTGAGTGCATATTGTACATAAAACAGTTTTTCATTCAAAAGTGTCAAAATAGCGTTTTCAGCTCTAGAAAGCACTGTTTGGTCTTCTTCACTTACTTGGTGACAATATATAACACTTTCTTCTCTTTTGAGAGCATATTGTACATAAAAATCAGTTTTTCATTCAAAAGTGTCATAAAAGCGTTTTCAGCTCCAAACAGCACTGTTTGGACTCGTCCAGTTACTGCGTGACAAAATATAAGACGTTCTTCATCTGCAAATGAGAACTTTGGCTTTTGAGTGCATTTTGGCCACAAAAAAAAGTTTTTTCATTCAAAAGTGTCAAAATTGCGTTTTCAGCTCTAAAAAGCACTGTCTGGACTTTTCCACTTACAAGGTGACAAGAGATAACACTTCCTTCACTTTTGAGTGCATATTGTACATAAAAATCAGTTTTTCATTCAAAATTGTCAAAATAGCGTTTTCAGCTCTAGAAAGCACTGTTTGGTCTTCTCCACTTACTTGGTGACAATACGTTCTGCACTTTTGAGAGCATATTGTACATAAAAATCAGTTTTTCATTCAAAAGTGTCATAAAAGCATTTTCAGCTCCAAACAGCACTGTTTGGACTCGTCCAGTTACTGCGTGACAAGATACAACACGTTCTTCATCTGCAAATGAGAACTTTGGCTTTTGAGTGCATTTTGGCCAAAAAAATCAGTTTTTCATTCAAAAGTGTCAAAATAGCGTTTTCAGCTATAGAAAGCACTGTTTGGTCTTCTCCACTTACTTGGTGACAATACGTTCTGCACTTTTGAGAGCATATTGTACATAAAAATCAGTTTTTCATTCAAAAGTGTCATAAAAGCGTTTTCAGCTCCAAACAGCACTGTTTGGACTCGTCCAGTTACTGCGTGACAAGATATAAGACGTTCTTCATCTGCAAAAGAGAACTTTGGCTTTTGAGTGCATTTTGGCCACAAAAAACAGTTTTTCATTAAAAAGTGTCAAAATAGCGTTTTCAGCTCTAAACAGCACTGTTTTGACTTCTCCACTTAGAAGCTGACAAGAAATGACACGTGCTTCACTTTTGAGTGCATCTTGTACATAAAAATCAGTTTTTCATTAAAAAGTGTCAAAATAGCGTTTTCAGCTCTAGAAAGCACTGTTTGGTCTTCTCCACTTACTTGATGACAATAAATAATACGTTCTGCACTTTTGAGAGCATATTGTACATAAAAATCAGTTTTTCATTCAAAAGTGTCCAAAAAGCGTTTTCAGCCCTACACAGCACTGTTTGGACCCATCCAGTTACTGCATGACAAGATATAACACGTTCTTCATCTGCAAAAGAGAACTTTGGCTTTTGAGTGCATTTTGACCACAAAAAACAGTTTTTCATTCAAAAGTGTCAAAATAGCGTTTTCAGCTCTAAACAGCACTGTTTTGACTTCTCCACTTAGAAGCTGACAAGAAATGACACTTGCTTCACTTTTGAGTGCATTTTGGCCACAAAAAACAGTTTTTCATTCAAAAGTGTCATAATAGCGTTTTCAGCCTACACAGCACTGTTTTGACTTCTCCACTTAGAAGCTGACAAGAAATAACACTTGCTTCACTTTTGAGTGCATATTGTACATAAAAAAAAGTTTTTCATTAAAAAGTGTCAAAATTGCGTTTTCAGCTCTAGAAAGCACTGTTTGGTCTTCTCCACTTACTTGGTGACAATATATAATACGTTCTGCACTTTTGAGAGCATATTGTACATAAAAATCAGTTTTTCAATCAAAAGTGTCATAAAAGCGTTTTCAGCTCCAAACAGCACTGTTTGGACTCGTCCAGTTACTGCGTGACAAGATATAACACGTTCTTCATCTGAAAATGAGGACTTTGGCTTTTGAGTGCATTTTGGCCACAAAAATCAGTTTTTCATTCAAAAGTGTCAAAATAGCGTTTTCAGCTATAGAAAGCACTGTTTTGACTTCTCCACTTAGAAGCTGACAAGAAATGACACGTGCTTCACTTTTGAGTGCATCTTGTACATAAAAATCAGTTTTTCATTAAAAAGTGTCAAAATAGCGTTTTCAGCTCTAGAAAGCACTGTTTGGTCTTCTCCACTTACTTGATGACAATAAATAATACGTTCTGCACTTTTGAGAGCATATTGTACATAAAAATCAGTTTTTCATTCAAAAGTGTCCAAAAAGCGTTTTCAGCCCTACACAGCACTGTTGGACCCATCCAGTTACTGCATGACAAGATATAACACGTTCTTTATCTGCAAAAGAGAACTTTGGCTTTTGAGTGCATTTTGACCACAAAAAACAGTTTTTCATTCAAAAGTGTCAAAATAGCGTTTTCAGCTCTAAACAGCACTGTTTTGACTTCTCCACTTAGAAGCTGACAAGAAATGACACTTGCTTCACTTTTGAGTGCATTTTGGCCACAAAAAACAGTTTTTCATTCAAAAGTGTCATAATAGCGTTTTCAGCCTACACAGCACTGTTTTGACTTCTCCACTTAGAAGCTGACAAGAAATAACACTTGCTTCACTTTTGAGTGCATATTGTACATAAAAAAAAGTTTTTCATTAAAAAGTGTCAAAATTGCGTTTTCAGCTCTAGAAAGCACTGTTTGGTCTTCTCCACTTACTTGGTGACAATATATAATACGTTCTGCACTTTTGAGAGCATATTGTACATAAAAATCAGTTTTTCAATCAAAAGTGTCATAAAAGCGTTTTCAGCTCAAACAGCACTGTTTGGACTCGTCCAGTTACTGCGTGACAAGATATGACACGTTCTTCATCTGAAAATGAGGACTTTGGCTTTTGAGTGCATTTTGGCCACAAAAATCAGTTTTTCATTCAAAAGTGTCAAAATAGCGTTTTCAGCTATAGAAAGCACTGTTTGGACTTCTCCACTTAGAAGCTGACAAGAAATAACACTTTCTTCTCTTTTGAGGGCATATTGTACATAAAAATCAGTTTTTCATTCAAAAGTGTCATAAAAGCGTTTTCAGCTCCAAACAGCACTGTTTGGACTCGTCCAGTTACTGCGTGAAAAGATATAACACGTTCTCCATCTGCAAATGAGAACTTTGGCTTTGGAGTGCATTTTGGCCACAAAAAAACAGTTTTTCATTCAAAAGTGTCAAAATAGCGTTTTCAGCTGTAGAAAGCACTGTTTGGACTTCTCCACTTAGAAGCTGACAAGAAATAACACTTTCTTCTCTTTTGAAAGCATATTGTACATAAAAATCAGTTTTTCATTTAAAAGTGTCATAAAAGCGTTTTCAGCTCAAAACAGCACTGTTTGGACTTCTCCACTTACTTGGTGACAATATATAATACGTTCTGCACTTTTGAGAGCATATTGTACATAAAAATCAGTTTTTCATTCAAAATTGTCATAAAAGCGTTTTCAGCTCCAAACAGCATTGTTTGGGCTCGTCCAGTTACTGCGTGACAAAATATAAGACGTTCTTCATCTGCAAATGAGAACTTTGGCTTTTGAGTGCATTTTGGCCACAAAAAAAAGTTTTTCATTCAAAAGTGTCAAAATAGCGTTTTCAGCTCTAGAAAGCACTGTTTTGCTTTCTCCTATTAGAAGCTGACAAGAAATGACACTTGCTTCACTTTTGAGTGCATATTACAATATGCAATATAAAAACAAGTTTTTCATTCAAAAGTGTCAAAATAGCGTTTTCAGCTCCAGAAAGCACTGTTTGGTCTTCTCCACTTACTTGGTGACAATATATAATACGTTCTGCATTTTTGAGAGCATATTGTACATAAAAATCAGTTTTTCATTCAAAAGTGTCATAAAAGCGTTTTCAGCTCCAAACAGCACTGTTTGGACTCGTCCAGTTACTGCGTGACAAGATATAACACGTTCTTCATCTGCAAATGATATCTTTGGCTTTTTTAGTGCATTTTGGCCACAAAAATAAGTTTTTCATTCAAATGTGTCAAAATAGCGTTTTCAGCTCTAGAAAGCACTGTTTTGCTTTCTCCACTTAGAAGCTGACAAGAAATGACACTTGCTTCACTTTTGAGTGCATATTGTACATAAAAATCAGTTTTTCATTCAAAAGTGTCATAAAAGCGTTTTCAGCTCAAAACAGCACTGTTTGGACTTCTCCTATTAGAAGCTGACAAGAAATGACACTTGCTTCACTTTTGAGTGCATATTACAATATGCAATATAAAAACAAGTTTTTCATTCAAAAGTGTCAAAATAGCGTTTTCAGCTCCAGAAAGCACTGTTTGGTCTTCTCCACTTACTTGGTGACAATATATAATACGTTCTGCATTTTTGAGAGCATATTGTACATAAAAATCAGTTTGTCATTCAAAAGTGTCATAAAAGCGTTTTCAGCTCCAAACAGCACTGTTTGGACTCGTCCAGTTACTGCGTGACAAAATATAAGACGTTCTTCATCTGCAAATGAGAACTTTGGCTTTTGAGTGCATTTTGGCCACAAAAAAAAGTTTTTCATTCAAAAGTGTCAAAATAGCGTTTTCAGCTCTAGAAAGCACTGTTTTGCTTTCTCCTATTAGAAGCTGACAAGAAATGACACTTGCTTCACTTTTGAGTGCATATTACAATATGCAATATAAAAACAAGTTTTTCATTCAAAAGTGTCAAAATAGCGTTTTCAGCTCCAGAAAGCACTGTTTGGTCTTCTCCACTTACTTGGTGACAATATATAATACGTTCTGCATTTTTGAGAGCATATTGTACATAAAAATCAGTTTTTCATTCAAAAGTGTCATAAAAGCGTTTTCAGCTCCAAACAGCACTGTTTGGACTCGTCCAGTTACTGCGTGACAAGATATAACACGTTCTTCATCTGCAAATGATATCTTTGGCTTTTTTAGTGCATTTTGGCCACAAAAATAAGTTTTTCATTCAAAAGTGTCAAAATAGCGTTTTCAGCTCTAGAAAGCACTGTTTTGCTTTCTCCACTTAGAAGCTGACAAGAAATGACACTTGCTTCACTTTTGAGTGCATATTGTACATAAAAATAAGTTTTTCATTCAAAAGTGTCATAAAAGCGTTTTTAGCTCAAAACAGCACTGTTTGGACTTCTCCTATTAGAAGCTGACAAGAAATGACACTTGCTTCACTTTTGAGTGCATATTACAATATGCAATATAAAAACAAGTTTTTCATTCAAAAGTGTCAAAATAGCGTTTTCAGCTCCAGAAAGCACTGTTTGTTCTTCTCCACTTACTTGGTGACAATATATAATACGTTCTGCATTTTTGAGAGCATATTGTACATAAAAATCAGTTTGTCATTCAAAAGTGTCATAAAAGCGTTTTCAGCTCCAAACAGCACTGTTTGGACTCGTCCAGTTACTGCGTGACAAGATATAACAAGTTCTTCATCTGCAAATGATATCTTTGGCTTTTTTAGTGCATTTTGGCCACAAAAATAAGTTTTTCATTCAAAAGTGTCAAAATAGCGTTTTCAGCTCTAGAAAGCACTGTTTTGCTTTCTCCACTTTGAAGCTGACAAGAAATGACACTTGCTTCACTTTTGAGTGCATATTGTGCATAAAAATCAGTTTTTCATTCAAAAGTGTCATAAAAGCGTTTACAGTTTACAGCTCAGTTTACGTTCTTCATCTGAAAATTAGAACTTTGACTTTTGAGTGCATTTTGGCCACAAAAAACAGTTTTTCATTCAAAGGTGTCATAAAAGCGTTTACAGCTCAAAACAGCACTGTTTGGACTTCCCCACTTAGAAGCTGACAAGAAATAACACTTTCTTCTCTTTTGAGGGCATATTGTACATAAAAATCAGATTTTCATTCAAAAGTGTCATAAAAGCGTTTTCAGCTCAAAACAGCACTGTTTGGACTCGTCCAGTTACTGCGTGAAAAGATATAACACGTTCTCCATCTGCAAATGAGAACTTTGGCTTTGGAGTGCATTTTGGCCACAAAAAAACAGTTTTTCATTCAAAAGTGTCAAAATGGCGTTTTCAGCTGTAGAAAGCACTGTTTGGACTTCTCCACTTAGAAGCTGACAAGAAATAACACTTTCTTCTCTTTTGAAAGCATATTGTACATAAAAATCAGTTTTTCATTTAAAAGTGTCATAAAAGCGTTTTCAGCTCAAAACAGCACTGTTTGGACTTCTCCACTTACTTGGTGACAATATATAATACGTTCTGCACTTTTGAGAGCATATTGTACATAAAAATCAGTTTTTCATTCAAAATTGTCATAAAAGCGTTTTCAGCTCCAAACAGCATTGTTTGGACTGGTCCAGTTACTGCGTGACAAGATATAACACGTTCTTCATCTGCAAATGATATCTTTGGCTTTTTTAGTGCATTTTGGCCACAAAAATAAGTTTTTCATTCAAAAGTGTCAAAATAGCGTTTTCAGCTCTAGAAAGCACTGTTTTGCTTTCTCCTATTGGAAGCTGACAAGAAATGACACTTGCTTCACTTTTGAGTGCATATTACAATATGCAATATAAAAACAAGTTTTTCATTCAAAAGTGTCAAAATAGCGTTTTCAGCTCCAGAAAGCACTGTTTGGTCTTCTCCACTTACTTGGTGACAATATATAATACGTTCTGCATTTTTGAGAGCATATTGTACATAAAAATCAGTTTTTCATTCAAAAGTGTCATAAAAGCGTTTTCAGCTCCAAACAGCACTGTTTGGACTCGTCCAGTTACTGCGTGACAAGATATAACACGTTCTTCATCTGCAAATGATATCTTTGGCTTTTTTAGTGCATTTTGGCCACAAAAATAAGTTTTTCATTCAAAAGTGTCAAAATAGCGTTTTCAGCTCTAGAAAGCACTGTTTTGCTTTCTCCACTTAGAAGCTGACAAGAAATGACACTTGCTTCACTTTTGAGTGCATATTGTACATAAAAATCAGTTTTTCATTCAAAAGTGTCATAAAAGCGTTTTCAGCTCAAAACAGCACTGTTTGGACTTCTCCTATTAGAAGCTGACAAGAAATGACACTTGCTTCACTTTTGAGTGCATATTACAATATGCAATATAAAAACAAGTTTTTCATTCAAAAGTGTCAAAATAGCGTTTTCAGCTCCAGAAAGCACTGTTTGGTCTTCTCCACTTACTTGGTGACAATATATAATACGTTCTGCATTTTTGAGAGCATATTGTACATAAAAATCAGTTTGTCATTCAAAAGTGTCATAAAAGCGTTTTCAGCTCCAAACAGCACTGTTTGGACTCGTCCAGTTACTGCGTGACAAGATATAACAAGTTCTTCATCTGCAAATGATATCTTTGGCTTTTTTAGTGCATTTTGGCCACAAAAATAAGTTTTTCATTCAAAAGTGTCAAAATAGCGTTTTCAGCTCTGGAAAGCACTGTTTTGCTTTCTCAACTTTGAAGCTGACAAGAAATGACACTTGCTTCACTTTTGAGTGCATATTGTGCATAAAAATCAGTTTTTCATTCAAAAGTGTCATAAAAGCGTTTACAGTTTACAGCTCAGTTTACGTTCTTCATCTGAAAATTAGAACTTTGACTTTTGAGTGCATTTTGGCCACAAAAAACAGTTTTTCATTCAAAAGTGTCATAAAAGCGTTTACAGCTCAAAACAGCACTGTTTGGACTTCCCCACTTAGAAGCTGACAAGAAATAACACTTTCTTCTCTTTTGAGGGCATATTGTACATAGAAATCAGTTTTTCATTCAAAAGTGTCATAAAAGCGTTTTCAGCTCAAAACAGCACTGTTTGGACTCGTCCAGTTACTGCGTGAAAAGATATAACACGTTCTCCATCTGCAAATGAGAACTTTGGCTTTGGAGTGCATTTTGGCCACAAAAAAACAGTTTTTCATTCAAAAGTGTCAAAATAGCGTTTTCAGCTGTAGAAAGCACTGTTTGGACTTCTCCACTTAGAAGCTGACAAGAAATAACACTTTCTTCTCTTTTGAAAGCATATTGTACATAAAAATCAGTTTTTCATTTAAAAGTGTCATAAAAGCGTTTTCAGCTCAAAACAGCACTGTTTGGACTTCTCCACTTACTTGGTGACAATATATAATACGTTCTGCACTTTTGAGAGCATATTGTACATAAAAATCAGTTTTTCATTCAAAATTGTCATAAAAGCGTTTTCAGCTCCAAACAGCATTGTTTGGACTCGTCCAGTTACTGCGTGACAAGATATAACACGTTCTTCATCTGCAAATGATATCTTTGGCTTTTTTAGTGCATTTTGGCCACAAAAATAAGTTTTTCATTCAAAAGTGTCAAAATAGCGTTTTCAGCTCTAGAAAGCACTGTTTTGCTTTCTCCTATTAGAAGCTGACAAGAAATGACACTTGCTTCACTTTTGAGTGCATATTACAATATGCAATATAAAAACAAGTTTTTCATTCAAAAGTGTCAAAATAGCGTTTTCAGCTCCAGAAAGCACTGTTTGGTCTTCTCCACTTACTTGGTGACAATATATAATACGTTCTGCATTTTTGAGAGCATATTGTACATAAAAATCAGTTTTTCATTCAAAAGTGTCATAAAAGCGTTTTCAGCTCCAAACAGCACTGTTTGGACTCGTCCAGTTACTGCGTGACAAGATATAACACGTTCTTCATCTGCAAATGATATCTTTGGCTTTTTTAGTGCATTTTGGCCACAAAAATAAGTTTTTCATTCAAAAGTGTCAAAATAGCGTTTTCAGCTCTAGAAAGCACTGTTTTGCTTTCTCCACTTAGAAGCTGACAAGAAATGACACTTGCTTCACTTTTGAGTGCATATTGTACATAAAAATCAGTTTTTCATTCAAAAGTGTCATAAAAGCGTTTTCAGCTCAAAACAGCACTGTTTGGACTTCTCCTATTAGAAGCTGACAAGAAATGACACTTGCTTCACTTTTGAGTGCATATTACAATATGCAATATAAAAACAAGTTTTTCATTCAAAAGTGTCAAAATAGCGTTTTCAGCTCCAGAAAGCACTGTTTGGTCTTCTCCACTTACTTGGTGACAATATATAATACGTTCTGCATTTTTGAGAGCATATTGTACATAAAAATCAGTTTTTCATTCAAAAGTGTCATAAAAGCGTTTTCAGCTCCAAACAGCACTGTTTGGACTCGTCCAGTTACTGCGTGACAAGATATAACAAGTTCTTCATCTGCAAATGATATCTTTGGCTTTTTTAGTGCATTTTGGCCACAAAAATAAGTTTTTCATTCAAAAGTGTCAAAATAGCGTTTTCAGCTCTGGAAAGCACTGTTTTGCTTTCTCCACTTTGAAGCTGACAAGAAATGACACTTGCTTCACTTTTGAGTGCATATTGTGCATAAAAATCAGTTTTTCATTCAAAAGTGTCATAAAAGCGTTTACAGTTTACAGCTCAGTTTACGTTCTTCATCTGAAAATTAGAACTTTGACTTTTGAGTGCATTTTGGCCACAAAAAACAGTTTTTCATTCAAAAGTGTCATAAAAGCGTTTACAGCTCAAAACAGCACTGTTTGGACTTCCCCACTTAGAAGCTGACAAGAAATAACACTTTCTTCTCTTTTGAGGGCATATTGTACATAAAAATCAGTTTTTCATTCAAAAGTGTCATAAAAGCGTTTTCAGCTCAAAACAGCACTGTTTGGACTCGTCCAGTTACTGCGTGAAAAGATATAACACGTTCTCCATCTGCAAATGAGAACTTTGGCTTTGGAGTGCATTTTGGCCACAAAAAAACAGTTTTTCATTCAAAAGTGTCAAAATAGCGTTTTCAGCTGTAGAAAGCACTGTTTGGACTTCTCCACTTAGAAGCTGACAAGAAATAACACTTTCTTCTCTTTTGAAAGCATATTGTACATAAAAATCAGTTTTTCATTTAAAAGTGTCATAAAAGCGTTTTCAGCTCAAAACAGCACTGTTTGGACTTCTCCACTTACTTGGTGACAATATATAATACGTTCTGCACTTTTGAGAGCATATTGTACATAAAAATCAGTTTTTCATTCAAAATTGTCATAAAAGCGTTTTCAGCTCCAAACAGCATTGTTTGGACTCGTCCAGTTACTGCGTGACAAGATATAACACGTTCTTCATCTGCAAATGATATCTTTGGCTTTTTTAGTGCATTTTGGCCACAAAAATAAGTTTTTCATTCAAAAGTGTCAAAATAGCGTTTTCAGCTCTAGAAAGCACTGTTTTGCTTTCTCCTATTAGAAGCTGACAAGAAATGACACTTGCTTCACTTTTGAGTGCATATTACAATATGCAATATAAAAACAAGTTTTTCATTCAAAAGTGTCAAAATAGCGTTTTCAGCTCCAGAAAGCACTGTTTGGTCTTCTCCACTTACTTGGTGACAATATATAATACGTTCTGCATTTTTGAGAGCATATTGTACATAAAAATCAGTTTTTCATTCAAAAGTGTCATAAAAGCGTTTTCAGCTCCAAACAGCACTGTTTGGACTCGTCCAGTTACTGCGTGACAAGATATAACACGTTCTTCATCTGCAAATGATATCTTTGGCTTTTTTAGTGCATTTTGGCCACAAAAATAAGTTTTTCATTCAAAAGTGTCAAAATAGCGTTTTCAGCTCTAGAAAGCACTGTTTTGCTTTCTCCACTTAGAAGCTGACAAGAAATGACACTTGCTTCACTTTTGAGTGCATATTGTACATAAAAATCAGTTTTTCATTCAAAAGTGTCATAAAAGCGTTTTCAGCTCAAAACAGCACTGTTTGGACTTCTCCTATTAGAAGCTGACAAGAAATGACACTTGCTTCACTTTTGAGTGCATATTACAATATGCAATATAAAAACAAGTTTTTCATTCAAAAGTGTCAAAATAGCGTTTTCAGCTCCAGAAAGCACTGTTTGGTCTTCTCCACTTACTTGGTGACAATATATAATACGTTCTGCATTTTTGAGAGCATATTGTACATAAAAATCAGTTTGTCATTCAAAAGTGTCATAAAAGCGTTTTCAGCTCCAAACAGCACTGTTTGGACTCGTCCAGTTACTGCGTGACAAGATATAACAAGTTCTTCATCTGCAAATGATATCTTTGGCTTTTTTAGTGCATTTTGGCCACAAAAATAAGTTTTTCATTCAAAAGTGTCAAAATAGCGTTTTCAGCTCTGGAAAGCACTGTTTTGCTTTCTCCACTTTGAAGCTGACAAGAAATGACACTTGCTTCACTTTTGAGTGCATATTGTGCATAAAAATCAGTTTTTCATTCAAAAGTGTCATAAAAGCGTTTACAGTTTACAGCTCAGTTTACGTTCTTCATCTGAAAATTAGAACTTTGACTTTTGAGTGCATTTTGGCCACAAAAAACAGTTTTTCATTCAAAAGTGTCATAAAAGCGTTTACAGCTCAAAACAGCACTGTTTGGACTTCCCCACTTAGAAGCTGACAAGAAATAACACTTTCTTCTCTTTTGAGGGCATATTGTACATAAAAATCAGTTTTTCATTCAAAAGTGTCATAAAAGCGTTTTCAGCTCAAAACAGCACTGTTTGGACTCGTCCAGTTACTGCGTGAAAAGATATAACACGTTCTCCATCTGCAAATGAGAACTTTGGCTTTGGAGTGCATTTTGGCCACAAAAAAACAGTTTTTCATTCAAAAGTGTCAAAATAGCGTTTTCAGCTGTAGAAAGCACTGTTTGGACTTCTCCACTTAGAAGCTGACAAGAAATAACACTTTCTTCTCTTTTGAAAGCATATTGTACATAAAAATCAGTTTTTCATTTAAAAGTGTCATAAAAGCGTTTTCAGCTCAAAACAGCACTGTTTGGACTTCTCCACTTACTTGGTGACAATATATAATACGTTCTGCACTTTTGAGAGCATATTGTACATAAAAATCAGTTTTTCATTCAAAATTGTCATAAAAGCGTTTTCAGCTCCAAACAGCATTGTTTGGACTCGTCCAGTTACTGCGTGACAAGATATAACACGTTCTTCATCTGCAAATGATATCTTTGGCTTTTTTAGTGCATTTTGGCCACAAAAATAAGTTTTTCATTCAAAAGTGTCAAAATAGCGTTTTCAGCTCTAGAAAGCACTGTTTTGCTTTCTCCTATTAGAAGCTGACAAGAAATGACACTTGCTTCACTTTTGAGTGCATATTACAATATGCAATATAAAAACAAGTTTTTCATTCAAAAGTGTCAAAATAGCGTTTTCAGCTCCAGAAAGCACTGTTTGGTCTTCTCCACTTACTTGGTGACAATATATAATACGTTCTGCATTTTTGAGAGCATATTGTACATAAAAATCAGTTTTTCATTCAAAAGTGTCATAAAAGCGTTTTCAGCTCCAAACAGCACTGTTTGGACTCGTCCAGTTACTGCGTGACAAGATATAACACGTTCTTCATCTGCAAATGATATCTTTGGCTTTTTTAGTGCATTTTGGCCACAAAAATAAGTTTTTCATTCAAAAGTGTCAAAATAGCGTTTTCAGCTCTAGAAAGCACTGTTTTGCTTTCTCCACTTAGAAGCTGACAAGAAATGACACTTGCTTCACTTTTGAGTGCATATTGTACATAAAAATCAGTTTTTCATTCAAAAGTGTCATAAAAGCGTTTTCAGCTCAAAACAGCACTGTTTGGACTTCTCCTATTAGAAGCTGACAAGAAATGACACTTGCTTCACTTTTGAGTGCATATTACAATATGCAATATAAAAACAAGTTTTTCATTCAAAAGTGTCAAAATAGCGTTTTCAGCTCCAGAAAGCACTGTTTGGTCTTCTCCACTTACTTGGTGACAATATATAATACGTTCTGCATTTTTGAGAGCATATTGTACATAAAAATCAGTTTGTCATTCAAAAGTGTCATAAAAGCGTTTTCAGCTCCAAACAGCACTGTTTGGACTCGTCCAGTTACTGCGTGACAAGATATAACAAGTTCTTCATCTGCAAATGATATCTTTGGCTTTTTTAGTGCATTTTGGCCACAAAAATAAGTTTTTCATTCAAAAGTGTCAAAATAGCGTTTTCAGCTCTGGAAAGCACTGTTTTGCTTTCTCCACTTTGAAGCTGACAAGAAATGACACTTGCTTCACTTTTGAGTGCATATTGTGCATAAAAATCAGTTTTTCATTCAAAAGTGTCATAAAAGCGTTTACAGTTTACAGCTCAGTTTACGTTCTTCATCTGAAAATTAGAACTTTGACTTTTGAGTGCATTTTGGCCACAAAAAACAGTTTTTCATTCAAAAGTGTCATAAAAGCGTTTACAGCTCAAAACAGCACTGTTTGGACTTCCCCACTTAGAAGCTGACAAGAAATAACACTTTCTTCTCTTTTGAGGGCATATTGTACATAAAAATCAGTTTTTCATTCAAAAGTGTCATAAAAGCGTTTTCAGCTCAAAACAGCACTGTTTGGACTTCTCCACTTACAAGGTGACAATATATAACACGTTCTTCATCTGAAAATTAGAACTTTGACTTTTGAGTGCATTTTGGCCACAAAAAACAGTTTTTCATACAAAAGTGTCAAAATAGCGTTTTCAGCTCTAAACAGCACTTTTTTGACCTCTCCACTTAGAAGCTGACAAAAAATGACACTTGCTTCACTTTTGAGTGCATATTGTACATAAAAATAAGTTTTTCATTCAAAAGTGTCAAAATAGCGTTTTCAGCTCTAGAAAGCACTGTTTTGCTTTCTCCACTTAGAAGCTGACAAGAAATGACACTTGCTTCACTTTTGAGTGCATATTGTACATAAACACAAGTTTTTCATTCAAAAGTGTCATAAAAGCGTTTACAGTTTACAGCTCAGTTTACGTTCTTCATCTGAAAATTAGAACTTTGACTTTTGAGTGCATTTTGGCCACAAAAAACAGTTTTTCATTCAAAAGTGTCATAAAAGCGTTTACAGCTCAAAACAGCACTGTTTGGACTTCCCCACTTAGAAGCTGACAAGAAATAACACTTTCTTCTCTTTTGAGGGCATATTGTACATAAAAATAAGTTTTTCATTCAAAAGTGTCAAAATAGCGTTTTCAGCTCTAGAAAGCACTGTTTTGCTTTCTCCACTTAGAAGCTGACAAGAAATGACACTTGCTTCACTTTTGAGTGCATATTGTACATAAAAACAAGTTTTTCATTCAAAAGTGTCATAAAAGCGTTTACAGTTTACAGCTCAGTTTACGTTCTTCATCTGAAAATTAGAACTTTGACTTTTGAGTGCATTTTGGCCACAAAAAACAGTTTTTCATACAAAAGTGTCAAAATAGCGTTTTCAGCTCTAAACAGCACTGTTTTGACCTCTCCACTTAGAAGCTGACAAGAAATGACACTTGCTTCACTTTTGATTGAATATTGTACATAAAAATAAGTTTTTCATTCAAAAGTGTCAAAATAGCGTTTTCAGCTCTAGAAAGCACTGTTTTGCTTTCTCCACTTAGAAGCTGACAAGAAATGACACTTGCTTCACTTTTGAGTGCATATTGTACATAAAAACAAGTTTTTCATTCAAAAGTGTCATAAAAGCGTTTACAGTTTACAGCTCAGTTTACGTTCTTCATCTGAAAATTAGAACTTTGACTTTTGATTGCATTTTGGCCACAAAAAACAGTTTTTCATTCAAAAGTGTCATAAAAGCGTTTACAGCTCAAAACAGCACTGTTTGGACTTCCCCACTTAGAAGCTGACAAGAAATAACACTTTCTTCTCTTTTGAGGGCATATTGTACATAAAAATCAGTTTTTCATTCAAAAGTGTCATAAAAGCGTTTTCAGCTCAGAACAGCACTGTTTGGACTTTTCCACTTACAAGGTGACAATATATAACACGTTCTTCATCTGAAAATTAGAACTTTGACTTTTGAGTGCATTTTGGCCACAAAAAACTGTTTTTCATACAAAAGTGTCAAAATAGCGTTTTCAGCTCTAAACAGCACTGTTTTGACCTCTCCACTTAGAAGCTGACAAGAAATGACACTTGCTTCACTTTTGAGTGCATATTGTACATAAAAATAAGTTTTCCATTCAAAAGTGTCATAAAAGCGTTTTCAGCTCCAAACAGCATTGTTTGGACTTCTCCACTTACTTGGTGACAATATATAATACGTTCTGCATTTTTGAGAGCATATTGTACATAAAAATCAGTTTTTCATTCAAAAGTGTCATAAAAGCGTTTTCAGCTCCAAACAGCACTGTTTGGACTTGTCCAGTTACTGCGTGACAAGATATAACACGTTCTTCATCTGCAAATGATATCTTTGGCTTTTTTAGTGCATTTTGGCCACAAAAATAAGTTTTTCATTCAAAAGTGTCAAAATAGCGTTTTCAGCTCTAGAAAGCACTGTTTTGCTTTCTCCACTTAGAAGCTGACAAGAAATGACACTTGCTTCACTTTTGAGTGCATATTGTACATAAAAACAAGTTTTTCATTCAAAAGTGTCATAAAAGCGTTTACAGTTTACAGCTCAGTTTACGTTCATCTGAAAATTAGAACTTTGACTTTTGAGTGCATTTTGGCCACAAAAAACAGTTTTTCATTCAAAAGTGTCATAAAAGCGTTTACAGCTCAAAACAGCACTGTTTGGACTTCCCCACTTAGAAGCTGACAAGAAATAACACTTTCTTCTCTTTTGAGGGCATATTGTACATAAAAATCAGTTTTTCATTCAAAAGTGTCATTAAAGCGTTTTCAGCTCAAAACAGAACTGTTTGGACTTCTCCACTTACAAGGTGACAATATATAACACGTTCTTCATCTGAAAATTAGAACTTTGACTTTTGAGTGCATTTTGGCCACAAAAAACAGTTTTTCATACAAAAGTGTCAAAATAGCGTTTTCAGATCTAAACAGCACTGTTTTGACCTCTCCACTTAGAAGCTGACAAGAAATGACACTTGCTTCACTTTTGATTGCATATTGTACATAAAAATAAGTTTTTCATTCAAAAGTGTCAAAATAGCGTTTTCAGCTCTAGAAAGCACTGTTTTGCTTTCTCCACTTAGAAGCTGACAAGAAATGACACTTGCTTCACTTTTGAGTGCATATTGTACATAAAAACAAGTTTTTCATTCAAAAGTGTCATAAAAGCGTTTACAGTTTACAGCTCAGTTTACGTTCTTCATCTGAAAATTAGAACTTTGACTTTTGAGTGCATTTTGGCCACAAAAAACAGTTTTTCATTCAAAAGTGTCATAAAAGCGTTTACAGCTCAAAACAGCACTGTTTGGACTTCCCCACTTAGAAGCTGACAAGAAATAACACTTTCTTCTCTTTTGAGGGCATATTGTACATAAAAATCAGTTTTTCATTCAAAAGTGTCATAAAAGCGTTTTCAGCTCAGAACAGCACTGTTTGGACTTCTCCACTTACAAGGTGACAATATATAACACGTTCTTCATCTGAAAATTAGAACTTTGACTTTTGAGTGCATTTTGGCCACAAAAAACTGTTTTTCATACAAAAGTGTCAAAATAGCGTTTTCAACTCTAAACAGCACTGTTTTGACCTCTCCACTTAGAAGCTGACAAGAAATGACACTTGCTTCACTTTTGAGTGCATATTGTACATAAAAATAAGTTTTTCATTCAAAAGTGTCATAAAAGCGTTTTCAGCTCCAAACAGCATTGTTTGGACTTCTCCACTTACTTGGTGACAATATATAATACGTTCTGCATTTTTGAGAGCATATTGTACATAAAAATCAGTTTTTCATTCAAAAGTGTCATAAAAGCGTTTTCAGCTCCAAACAGCACTAGTTGGACTCGTCCAGTTACTGCGTGACAAGATATAACACGTTCTTCATCTGCAAATGATATCTTTGGCTTTTTTAGTGCATTTTGGCCACAAAAATAAGTTTTTCATTCAAAAGTGTCAAAATAGCGTTTTCAGCTCTAGAAAGCACTGTTTTGCTTTCTCCACTTAGAAGCTTACAAGAAATGACACTTGCTTCACTTTTGAGTGCATATTGTACATAAAAACAAGTTTTTCATTCAAAAGTGTCATAAAAGCGTTTACAGTTTACAGCTCAGTTTACGTTCTTCATCTGAAAATTAGAACTTTGACTTTTGAGTGCATTTTGGCCACAAAAAACAGTTTTTCATTCAAAAGTGTCATAAAAGCGTTTACAGCTCAAAACAGCACTGTTTGGACTTCTCCACTTACAAGGTGACAATATATAACACGTTCTTCATCTGAAAATTAGAACTTTGACTTTTGAGTGCATTTTGGCCACAAAAAACAGTTTTTCATACAAAAGTGTCAAAATAGCGTTTTCAGCTCTAAACAGCACTGTTTTGACCTCTCCACTTAGAAGCTGACAAGAAATGACACTTGCTTCACTTTTGAGTGCATATTGTACATAAAAATAAGTTTTTCATTCAAAAGTGTCAAAATAGCGTTTTCAGCTCTAGAAAGCACTGTTTTGCTTTCTCCACTTAGAAGCTGACAAGAAATGACACTTGCTTCACTTTTGAGTGCATATTGTACATAAAAACAAGTTTTTCATTCAAAAGTGTCATAAAAGCGTTTACAGTTTACAGCTCAGTTTACGTTCTTCATCTGAAAATTAGAACTTTGACTTTTGAGTGCATCTTGGCCACAAAAAACAGTTTTTCATTCAAAAGTGTCATAAAAGCGTTTACAGCTCAAAACAGCACTGTTTGGACTTCCCCACTTAGAAGCTGACAAGAAATAACACTTTCTTCTCTTTTGAGGGCATATTGTACATAAAAATCAGTTTTTCATTCAAAAGTGTCATAAAAGCGTTATCAGCTCAAAACAGCACTGTTTGGACTTCTCCACTTACAAGGTGACAATATATAACACGTTCTTCATCCGAAAATTAGAACTTTGACTTTTGAGTGCATTTTGGCCACAAAAAACTGTTTTTCATACAAAAGTGTCAAAATAGCGTTTTCAGCTCTAAACAGCACTGTTTTGACCTCTCCACTTAGAAGCTGACAAGAAATGACACTTGCTTCACTTTTGATTGCATATTGTACATAAAAATAAGTTTTTCATTCAAAAGTGTCAAAATAGCGTTTTCAGCTCTAGAAAGCACTGTTTTGCTTTCTCCACTTAGAAGCTGACAAGAAATGACACTTGCTTCACTTTTGAGTGCATATTGTACATAAAAACAAGTTTTTCATTCAAAAGTGTCATAAAAGCGTTTACAGTTTACAGCTCAGTTTACGTTCTTCATCTGAAAATTAGAACTTTGACTTTTGATTGCATTTTGGCCACAAAAAACAGTTTTTCATTCAAAAGTGTCATAAAAGCGTTTACAGCTCAAAACAGCACTGTTTGGACTTCCCCACTTAGAAGCTGACAAGAAATAACACTTTCTTCTCTTTTGAGGGCATATTGTACATAAAAATCAGTTTTTCATTCAAAAGTGTCATAAAAGCGTTTTCAGCTCAGAACAGCACTGTTTGGACTTTTCCACTTACAAGGTGACAATATATAACACGTTCTTCATCTGAAAATTAGAACTTTGACTTTTGAGTGCATTTTGGCCACAAAAAACTGTTTTTCATACAAAAGTGTCAAAATAGCGTTTTCAGCTCTAAACAGCACTGTTTTGACCTCTCCACTTAGAAGCTGACAAGAAATGACACTTGCTTCACTTTTGAGTGCATATTGTACATAAAAATAAGTTTTTCATTCAAAAGTGTCATAAAAGCGTTTTCAGCTCCAAACAGCATTGTTTGGACTTCTCCACTTACTTGGTGACAATATATAATACGTTCTGCATTTTTGAGAGCATATTGTACATAAAAATCAGTTTTTCATTCAAAAGTGTCATAAAAGCGTTTTCAGCTCCAAACAGCACTGTTTGGACTCGTCCAGTTACTGCGTGACAAGATATAACACGTTCTTCATCTGCAAATGATATCTTTGGCTTTTTTAGTGCATTTTGGCCACAAAAATAAGTTTTTCATTCAAAAGTGTCAAAATAGCGTTTTCAGCTCTAGAAAGCACTGTTTTGCTTTCTCCACTTAGAAGCTGACAAGAAATGACACTTGCTTCACTTTTGAGTGCATATTGTACATAAAAACAAGTTTTTCATTCAAAAGTGTCATAAAAGCGTTTACAGTTTACAGCTCAGTTTACGTTCATCTGAAAATTAGAACTTTGACTTTTGAGTGCATTTTGGCCACAAAAAACAGTTTTTCATTCAAAAGTGTCATAAAAGCGTTTACAGCTCAAAACAGCACTGTTTGGACTTCCCCACTTAGAAGCTGACAAGAAATAACACTTTCTTCTCTTTTGAGGGCATATTGTACATAAAAATCAGTTTTTCATTCAAAAGTGTCATTAAAGCGTTTTCAGCTCAAAACAGAACTGTTTGGACTTCTCCACTTACAAGGTGACAATATATAACACGTTCTTCATCTGAAAATTAGAACTTTGACTTTTGAGTGCATTTTGGCCACAAAAAACAGTTTTTCATACAAAAGTGTCAAAATAGCGTTTTCAGATCTAAACAGCACTGTTTTGACCTCTCCACTTAGAAGCTGACAAGAAATGACACTTGCTTCACTTTTGATTGCATATTGTACATAAAAATAAGTTTTTCATTCAAAAGTGTCAAAATAGCGTTTTCAGCTCTAGAAAGCACTGTTTTGCTTTCTCCACTTAGAAGGTGACAAGAAATGACACTTGCTTCACTTTTGAGTGCATATTGTACATAAAAACAAGTTTTTCATTCAAAAGTGTCATAAAAGCGTTTACAGTTTACAGCTCAGTTTACGTTCTTCATCTGAAAATTAGAACTTTGACTTTTGAGTGCATTTTGGCCACAAAAAACAGTTTTTCATTCAAAAGTGTCATAAAAGCGTTTACAGCTCAAAACAGCACTGTTTGGACTTCCCCACTTAGAAGCTGACAAGAAATAACACTTTCTTCTCTTTTGAGGGCATATTGTACATAAAAATCAGTTTTTCATTCAAAAGTGTCATAAAAGCGTTTTCAGCTCAGAACAGCACTGTTTGGACTTCTCCACTTACAAGGTGACAATATATAACACGTTCTTCATCTGAAAATTAGAACTTTGACTTTTGAGTGCATTTTGGCCACAAAAAACTGTTTTTCATACAAAAGTGTCAAAATAGCGTTTTCAACTCTAAACAGCACTGTTTTGACCTCTCCACTTAGAAGCTGACAAGAAATGACACTTGCTTCACTTTTGAGTGCATATTGTACATAAAAATAAGTTTTTCATTCAAAAGTGTCATAAAAGCGATTTCAGCTCCAAACAGCATTGTTTGGACTTCTCCACTTACTTGGTGACAATATATAATACGTTCTGCATTTTTGAGAGCATATTGTACATAAAAATCAGTTTTTCATTCAAAAGTGTCATAAAAGCGTTTTCAGCTCCAAACAGCACTAGTTGGACTCGTCCAGTTACTGCGTGACAAGATATAACACGTTCTTCATCTGCAAATGATATCTTTGGCTTTTTTAGTGCATTTTGGCCACAAAAATAAGTTTTTCATTCAAAAGTGTCAAAATAGCGTTTTCAGCTCTAGAAAGCACTGTTTTGCTTTCTCCACTTAGAAGCTTACAAGAAATGACACTTGCTTCACTTTTGAGTGCATATTGTACATAAAAACAAGTTTTTCATTCAAAAGTGTCATAAAAGCGTTTACAGTTTACAGCTCAGTTTACGTTCTTCATCTGAAAATTAGAACTTTGACTTTTGAGTGCATTTTGGCCACAAAAAACAGTTTTTCATTCAAAAGTGTCATAAAAGCGTTTACAGCTCAAAACAGCACTGTTTGGACTTCTCCACTTACAAGGTGACAATATATAACACGTTCTTCATCTGAAAATTAGAACTTTGACTTTTGAGTGCATTTTGGCCACAAAAAACAGTTTTTCATACAAAAGTGTCAAAATAGCGTTTTCAGCTCTAAACAGCACTGTTTTGACCTCTCCACTTAGAAGCTGACAAGAAATGACACTTGCTTCACTTTTGAGTGCATATTGTACATAAAAATAAGTTTTTCATTCAAAAGTGTCAAAATAGCGTTTTCAGCTCTAGAAAGCACTGTTTTGCTTTCTCCACTTAGAAGCTGACAAGAAATGACACTTGCTTCACTTTTGAGTGCATATTGTACATAAAAACAAGTTTTTCATTCAAAAGTGTCATAAAAGCGTTTACAGTTTACAGCTCAGTTTACGTTCTTCATCTGAAAATTAGAACTTTGACTTTTGAGTGCATCTTGGCCACAAAAAACAGTTTTTCATTCAAAAGTGTCATAAAAGCGTTTACAGCTCAAAACAGCACTGTTTGGACTTCCCCACTTAGAAGCTGACAAGAAATAACACTTTCTTCTCTTTTGAGGGCATATTGTACATAAAAATCAGTTTTTCATTCAAAAGTGTCATAAAAGCGTTTTCAGCTCAAAACAGCACTGTTTGGACTTCTCCACTTACAAGGTGACAATATATAACACGTTCTTCATCCGAAAATTAGAACTTTGACTTTTGAGTGCATTTTGGCCACAAAAAACTGTTTTTCATACAAAAGTGTCAAAATAGCGTTTTCAGCTCTAAACAGCACTGTTTTGACCTCTCCACTTAGAAGCTGACAAGAAATGACACTTGCTTTACTTTTGAGTGCATATTGTACATAAAAATAAGTTTTTCATTCAAAAGTGTCATAAAAGCGTTTTCAGCTCCAAACAGCACTGTTTGGTCTTCTCCACTTACTTGGTGACAATATATAATACGTTCTGCATTTTTGAGAGCATATTGTACATAAAAATAAGTTTTTCATTCAAAAGTGTCATAAAAGCGTTTTCAGCTCCAAACAGCATTGTTTGGACTCGTCCAGTTACTGCGTGACAAGATATAACACGTTCTTCATCTGCAAATGAGATCTTTGGCTTTGGAGTGCATTTTGACAACAAAAAACAGTTTTTCATTCAAAAGTGTCAAAATAGCGTTTTCAGCTCGAGAAAGCACTGTTTTGCTTTCTCCACTTAGAAGCTGACAAGAAATGACACTTGCTTCACTTTTGAGTGCATATTGTACATAAAAATCAGTTTTTCATTCAAAAGTGTCATAAAAGCGTTTTCAGCTCAAAACAGCACTGTTTGGACTTCTCCACTTACAAGGTGACAATATATAACACGTTCTTCATCTGAAAATTAGAACTTTGACTTTTGAGTGCATTTTGGCCACAAAAAACAGTTTTTCATTCAAAAGTGTCATAAAAGCGTTTACAGCTCAAAACAGCACTGTTTGGACTTCCCCACTTAGAAGCTGACAAGAAATAACACTTTCTTCTCTTTTGAGGGCATATTGTACATAAAAATCAGTTTTTCATTCAAAAGTGTCATAAAGGCGTTTTCAGCTCAAAACAGCACTGTTTGGACTTCTCCACTTACAAGGTGACAATATATAACACGTTCTTCATCTGAAAATTAGAACTTTGACTTTTGAGTGCATTTTGGCCACAAAAAACTGTTTTTCATACAAAAGTGTCAAAATAGCGTTTTCAGCTCTAAACAGCACTGTTTTGACCTCTCCACTTAGAAGCTGACAAGAAATGACACTTGCTTCACTTTTAAGTGCATATTGTACATAAAAATAAGTTTTTCATTCAAAAGTGTCAAAATAGCGTTTTCAGCTCTAGAAAGCACTGTTTTGCTTTCTCCACTTAGAAGCTGACAAGAAATGACACTTGCTTCACTTTTGAGTGCATATTGTACATAAAAACAAGTTTTTCATTCAAAAGTGTCATAAAAGCGTTTACAGTTTACAGCTCAGTTTACGTTCTTCATCTGAAAATTAGAACTTTGACTTTTGAGTGCATTTTGGCCACAAAAATAAGTTTTTCATTCAAAAGTGTCATAAAAGCGTTTACAGCTCAAAACAGCACTGTTTGGACTTCCCCACTTAAAAGCTGACAAGAAATAACACTTTCTTCTCTTTTGAGGGCATATTGTAACTAAAAATCAGTTTTTCATTCAAAAGTGTCATAAAAGCGTTTTCAGCTCAAAACAGCACTGTTTGGACTTCTCCACTTACAAGGTGACAATATATAACACGTTCTTCATCTGAAAATTAGAACTTTGACTTTTGAGTGCATTTTGGCCACAAAAAACAGTTTTTCATACAAAAGTGTCAAAATAGCGTTTTCAGCTCTAAACAGCACTGTTTTGACCTCTCCACTTAGAAGCTGACAAGAAATGACACTTGCTTCACTTTTGATTGCATATTGTACATAAAAATAAGTTTTTCATTCAAAAGTGTCAAAATAGCGTTTTCAGCTCTAGAAAGCACTGTTTTGCTTTTTCCACTTAGAAGCTGACAAGAAATGACACTTGCTTCACTTTTGAGTGCATATTGTACATAAAAACAAGTTTTTCATTCAAAAGTGTCATAAAAGCGTTTACAGTTTACAGCTCAGTTTACGTTCATCTGAAAATTAGAACTTTGACTTTTGAGTGCATTTTGGCCACAAAAAACAGTTTTTCATTCAAAAGTGTCATAAAAGCGTTTACAGCTCAAAACAGCACTGTTTGGACTTCCCCACTTAGAAGCTGACAAGAAATAACTCTTTCTTCTCTTTTGAGGGCATATTGTACATAAAAATCAGTTTTTCATTCAAAAGTGTCATAAAAGCGTTTACAGCTCAAAACAGCACTGTTTGGACTTCCCCACTTAGAAGCTGACAAGAAATAACTCTTTCTTCTCTTTTGAGGGCATATTGTACATAAAAATCAGTTTTTCATTCAAAAGTGTCATAAAAGCGTTTTCAGCTCAAAACAGCACTGTTTGGACTTCTCCACTTACAAGGTGACAATATATAACACGTTCTTCATCTGAAAATTAGAACTTTGACTTTTGAGTGCATTTTGGCCACAAAAAACTGTTTTTCATACAAAAGTGTCAAAATAGCGTTTTCAGCTCTAAACAGCACTGTTTTGACCTCTCCACTTAGAAGCTGACAAGAAATAACACTTTCTTCTCTTTTGAGGGCATATTGTACATAAAAATCAGTTTTTCATTCAAAAGTGTCATAAAAGCGTTTTCAGCTCAGAACAGCACTGTTTGGACTTCTCCACTTACAAGGTGACAATATATAACACGTTCTTCATCTGAAAATTAGAACTTTGACTTTTGAGTGCATTTTGACCACAAAAAACAGTTTTTCATTCAAAAGTGTCAAAATAGCGTTTTCAGCTCGAGAAAGCACTGTTTTGCTTTCTCCACTTAGAAGCTGACAAGAAATGACACTTGCTTCACTTTTGAGTGCATATTGTACATAAAAATCAGTTTTTCATTCAAAAGTGTCATAAAAGCGTTTTCAGCTCAAAACAGCACTGTTTGGACTTCTCCACTTACAAGGTGACAATATATAACACGTTCTTCATCTGAAAATTAGAACTTTGACTTTTGAGTGCATTTTGGCCACAAAAAACAGTTTTTCATTCAAAAGTGTCATAAAAGCGTTTACAGCTCAAAACAGCACTGTTTGGACTTCTCCACTTACAAGGTGACAATATATAACACGTTCTTCATCTGAAAATTAGAACTTTGACTTTTGAGTGCATTTTGGCCACAAAAAACAGTTTTTCATACAAAAGTGTCAAAATAGCGTTTTCAGCTCTAAACAGCACTGTTTTGACTTCACTTAAAAGCTGACAAGAAATGACACTTGCTTCACTTTTTAGTGCAAATTGTACATAAAAATGAGTTTTTCATTCAAAAGTGTCAAAATAACGTTTTCAGCTCTAAAAAGCGTTGTTTGACAAAATTTTTTTTTAGCAAAACATAGACTCAAATGTCAAAGTACTCATTTGCATCTCGAGAAAGTGTTAGCTTTTCTCACGTTGAAAATCAAAACAGTCATACTCTGAGCATAAAAGACTTTTTTGACACTTTTGACTCAATAAATGATTTCTCAGAAATGTCACGTTGTCATTTGAAACTTCAAACCAGTAATACTTAGAGCCAAAAACGCTTTTTTGACACTTTTGACTGACAAAATGATCTTTTTTAGCAACAAATGCACCCAAAAGTTGAAGTTTTCATTTGATGTTCAAGAAAGTTTTATTTTTTGTCAAGTTTTAAGTTGAATATTCAAACCAGTCATACTCTGAGCAGAAAATGCTTTTTTGACACTTTTGTCTGACAAAATGAATTTTAGGCACAAAACCACTTACAGTTTAAAGTTCTCATTTGCAGTTCAAGAAAGTGTTATTTTATTTATTCAAAACAGTCATAGAGCCGAAAACGCTTTTTTGACACTTTTGGCATTTTTGACTGACAAAATGATTTTTTAGCAAAAAACGCACCCAAAAGTCAAAGTTCTCATTTGCAGTTCAAGAAAGTGTTATTTTATGCCACATTGTAAGTTTAAAATTCAAAACAGTCATAGAGCCGAAAACGCTTTTTTGACAGTTTTGGTACTTTTGACTGACAAAATGATTTTTTTTAGCAACAAATGCACCCAAAAGTTGAAGTTCTCATTTGATGTTCAAGAAAGTGTTATTTTATGCCACATTGTAAGTTTAAAATTCAAAACAGTCATAGAGCCGAAAACGCTTTTTTGACACTTTTGGTACTTTTGACTGACAAAATGATTTTTTTTAGCAACAAATGCACCCAAAAGTTGAAGTTCTCATTTGATGTTCAAGAAAGTTTTATTTTTTCTCATGTCAGTTGAAACTTCAAACCAGTAATAGTTAGAGCCGAAAACACTTTTTTGACACTTTTGACTGACAAAATGATTTTTTTTAGAAACAAATGCACCCAAAAGTTGAAGTTCTCATTTGCAGTTCAAGAAAGTGTTATTTTATGCAACGTTGTAAGTTTAAAATTCAAAACAATCATAGAGCCGAAAACGCTTTTTTGACATTTTTGGCACTTTTGACTGACAAAATGATTTTTAGCAAAAAACGCACCCAAAAGTTGAAGTTCTCATTTGATGTTCAAGAAATTGTTATTTTATGCCACATTGTAAGTTTAAAATTCAAATCAGTCATAGAGCCAAAAACGCTTTTTTGACACTTTTGACTGACAAAATGATTTTGTTTAGAAACAAATGCACCCAAAAGTTGAAGTTCTCATTTGCAGTTCAAGAAAGTGTTATTTTATGCAACGTTGTAAGTTTAAAATTCAAAACAGTCATAGAGCCGAAAACGCTTTTTTGACATTTTTGGCACTTTTGACTGACAAAATGATTTTTTTTAGCAACAAATGCACCCAAAAGTTTAAGTTCTCATTTGATGTTCAAGAAAGTTTTATTTTTTCTCATGTTGTCAGTTGAAACTTCAAACCAGTAATAGTTAGAGCCGAAAACGCTTTTTTGACATTTTTGGCACTTTTGACTGACAAAATGATTTTTAGCAAAAAACGCACCCAAAAGTTGAAGTTCTCATTTGATGTTCAAGAAATTGTTATTTTATGCCACATTGTAAGTTTAAAATTCAAATCAGTCATAGAGCCAAAAACGCTTTTTTGACACTTTTGACTGACAAAATGATTTTGTTTAGAAACAAATGCACCCAAAAGTTGAAGTTCTCATTTGCAGTTCAAGAAAGTTTTATTTTATGCAACGTTGTAAGTTTAAAATTCAAAACAATCATAGAGCCGAAAACGCTTTTTTGACATTTTTGGCACTTTTGACTGACAAAATGATTTTTAGCAAAAAACGCACCCAAAAGTTGAAGTTCTCATTTGATGTTCAAGAAATTGTTATTTTATGCCACATTGTAAGTTTAAAATTCAAATCAGTCATAGAGCCAAAAACGCTTTTTTGACACTTTTGACTGACAAAATGATTTTGTTTAGAAACAAATGCACCCAAAAGTTGAAGTTCTCATTTGCAGTTCAAGAAAGTGTTATTTTATGCAACGTTGTAAGTTTAAAATTCAAAACAGTCATAGAGCCGAAAACGCTTTTTTGACATTTTTGGCACTTTTGACTGACAAAATGATTTTTTTTAGCAACAAATGCACCCAAAAGTTTAAGTTCTCATTTGATGTTCAAGAAAGTTTTATTTTTTCTCATGTTGTCAGTTGAAACTTCAAACCAGTAATAGTTAGAGCCGAAAACGCTTTTTTGACATTTTTGGCACTTTTGACTGACAAAATGATTTTTAGCAAAAAACGCACCCAAAAGTTGAAGTTCTCATTTGATGTTCAAGAAATTGTTATTTTATGCCACATTGTAAGTTTAAAATTCAAATCAGTCATAGAGCCAAAAACGCTTTTTTGACACTTTTGACTGACAAAATGATTTTGTTTAGAAACAAATGCACCCAAAAGTTGAAGTTCTCATTTGCAGTTCAAGAAAGTTTTATTTTATGCAACGTTGTAAGTTTAAAATTCAAAACAGTCATAGAGCCGAAAACGCCTTTTTGACATTTTTGGCACTTTTGACTGACAAAATGATTTTTAGTAGCAACAAATGCACCCAAAAGTTTAAGTTCTCATTTGATGTTCAAGAAAGTTTTATATTTTCTCATGTTGTCAGTTGAAACTTCACACCAGTAATAGTTAGAGCCGAAAACACTTTTTTGACACTTTTGGCACTTTTGACTGACAAAATGATTTTTTTTTTAAACAAATGCACCCAAAAGTTGAAGTTCTCATTTGCAGTTCAAGAAAGTGTTATTTTATGCAACGTTGTATGTTTAAAATTCAAAACAGTCATAGAGCCGAAAACGCTTTTTTGACATTTTTGGCACTTTTGACTGAAAAAATAATTTTTTAGCAAAAAACACACCCAAAAGTTGAAGTTCTCATTTGATGTTCAAGAAAGTGTTATTTTATGCCACATTGTAAGTTTAAAATTCAAAACAGTCATAGAGCCGAAAACGCTTTTTTGACACTTTTGGTACTTTTGACTGACAAAATGATTTTCTTTTAGCAACAAATGCACCCAAAAGTTGAAATTCTCATTTGATGTTCAAGAAAGTTTTATTTTTTCTCATGTTGTCAGTTGAAACTTCAAACCAGTAATAGTTAGAGCCGAAAACAGTTTTTTGACACTTTTGGCACTTTTGACTGACAAAATGATTTTTTTTAGAAACAAATGCACCCAAAAGTTGAAGTTCTCATTTGATGTTCAAGAAATTGTTATTTTAAGCCACATTGTAAGTTTAAAATTCAAAACAGTCATAGAGCCGAAAACGCTTTTTTGACATTTTTGGCACTTTTGACTGACAAAATGATTTTTAGCAAAAAACGCACCCAAAAGTTGAAGTTCTCATTTGATGTTCAAGAAAGTGTTATTTTATGCCACATTGTAAGTTTAAAATTCAAAACAGTCATAGAGCCGAAAACGCTTTTTTGACACTTTTGGTACTTTTGACTGACAAAATGATTTTTTTTAGCAACAAATGCACCCAAAAGTTGAAGTTCTCATTTGATGTTCAAGAAAGTTTTATTTTTTCTCATGTCAGTTGAAACTTCAAACCAGTAATAGTTAGAGCCGAAAACACTTTTTTGACACTTTTGACTGACAAAATGATTTTTTTTAGAAACAAATGCACCCAAAAGTTGAAGTTCTCATTTGCAGTTCAAGAAAGTGTTATTTTATGCAACGTTGTAAGTTTAAAATTCAAAACAATCATAGAGCCGAAAACGCTTTTTTGACATTTTTGGCACTTTTGACTGACAAAATGATTTTTAGCAAAAAACGCACCCAAAAGTTGAAGTTCTCATTTGATGTTCAAGAAATTGTTATTTTATGCCACATTGTAAGTTTAAAATTCAAATCAGTCATAGAGCCAAAAACGCTTTTTTGACACTTTTGACTGACAAAATGATTTTGTTTAGAAACAAATGCACCCAAAAGTTGAAGTTCTCATTTGCAGTTCAAGAAAGTGTTATTTTATGCAACGTTGTAAGTTTAAAATTCAAAACAGTCATAGAGCCGAAAACGCTTTTTTGACATTTTTGGCACTTTTGACTGACAAAATGATTTTTTTTAGCAACAAATGCACCCAAAAGTTTAAGTTCTCATTTGATGTTCAAGAAAGTTTTATTTTTTCTCATGTTGTCAGTTGAAACTTCAAACCAGTAATAGTTAGAGCCGAAAACGCTTTTTTGACATTTTTGGCACTTTTGACTGACAAAATGATTTTTAGCAAAAAACGCACCCAAAAGTTGAAGTTCTCATTTGATGTTCAAGAAATTGTTATTTTATGCCACATTGTAAGTTTAAAATTCAAATCAGTCATAGAGCCAAAAACGCTTTTTTGACACTTTTGACTGACAAAATGATTTTGTTTAGAAACAAATGCACCCAAAAGTTGAAGTTCTCATTTGCAGTTCAAGAAAGTTTTATTTTATGCAACGTTGTAAGTTTAAAATTCAAAACAGTCATAGAGCCGAAAACGCTTTTTTGACATTTTTGGCACTTTTGACTGACAAAATGATTTTTAGTAGCAACAAATGCACCCAAAAGTTTAAGTTCTCATTTGATGTTCAAGAAAGTTTTATATTTTCTCATGTTGTCAGTTGAAACTTCACACCAGTAATAGTTAGAGCCGAAAACACTTTTTTGACACTTTTGGCACTTTTGACTGACAAAATGATTTTTTTTTTAAACAAATGCACCCAAAAGTTGAAGTTCTCATTTGCAGTTCAAGAAAGTGTTATTTTATGCAACGTTGTATGTTTAAAATTCAAAACAGTCATAGAGCCGAAAACGCTTTTTTGACATTTTTGGCACTTTTGACTGAAAAAATAATTTTTTAGCAAAAAACACACCCAAAAGTTGAAGTTCTCATTTGATGTTCAAGAAAGTGTTATTTTATGCCACATTGTAAGTTTAAAATTCAAAACAGTCATAGAGCCGAAAACGCTTTTTTGACACTTTTGGTACTTTTGACTGACAAAATGATTTTCTTTTAGCAACAAATGCACCCAAAAGTTGAAATTCTCATTTGATGTTCAAGAAAGTTTTATTTTTTCTCATGTTGTCAGTTGAAACTTCAAACCAGTAATAGTTAGAGCCGAAAACAGTTTTTTGACACTTTTGGCACTTTTGACTGACAAAATGATTTTTTTTAGAAACAAATGCACCCAAAAGTTGAAGTTCTCATTTGATGTTCAAGAAATTGTTATTTTAAGCCACATTGTAAGTTTAAAATTCAAAACAGTCATAGAGCCGAAAACGCTTTTTTGACATTTTTGGCACTTTTGACTGACAAAATGATTTTTAGCAAAAAACGCACCCAAAAGTTGAAGTTCTCATTTGATGTTCAAGAAATTGTTATTTTAAGCCACATTGTAAGTTTAAAATTCAAATCAGTCATAGAGCCAAAAACGCTTTTTTGACACTTTTGACTGACAAAATGATTTTGTTTAGAAACAAATGCACCCAAAAGTTGAAGTTCTCATTTGCAGTTCAAGAAAGTGTTATTTTATGCAACGTTGTAAGTTTAAAATTCAAAACAGTCATAGAGCCGAAAACGCTTTTTTGACATTTTTGGCACTTTTGACTGACAAAATGATTTTTTTTAGCAACAAATGCACCCAAAAGTTGAAGTTCTCATTTGATGTTCAAGAAAGTTTTATTTTTTCTCATGTTGTCAGTTGAAACTTCAAACCAGTAATAGTTAGAGCCGAAAACGCTTTTTTGACATTTTTGGCACTTTTGACTGACAAAATGATTTTTAGCAAAAAACGCACCCAAAAGTTGAAGTTCTCATTTGATGTTCAAGAAATTGTTATTTTATGCCACATTGTAAGTTTAAAATTCAAATCAGTCATAGAGCCAAAAACGCTTTTTTGACACTTTTGACTGACAAAATGATTTTTTTTAGAAACAAATGCACCCAAAAGTTGAAGTTCTCATTTGCAGTTCAAGAAAGTTTTATTTTATGCAACGTTGTAAGTTTAAAATTCAAAACAGTCATAGAGCCGAAAACGCTTTTTTGACATTTTTGGCACTTTTGACTGACAAAATGATTTTTTTTAGCAACAAATGCACCCAAAAGTTTAAGTTCTCATTTGATGTTCAAGAAAGTTTTATATTTTCTCATGTTGTCAGTTGAAACTTCAAACCAGTAATAGTTAGAGCCGAAAACACTTTTTTGACACTTTTGGCACTTTTGACTGACAAAATGATTTTTTTTTTAAACAAATGCACCCAAAAGTTGAAGTTCTCATTTGCAGTTCAAGAAAGTGTTATTTTATGCAACGTTGTATGTTTAAAATTCAAAACAGTCATAGAGCCGAAAACGCTTTTTTGACATTTTTGGCACTTTTGACTGAAAAAATAATTTTTTAGCAAAAAACGCACCCAAAAGTTGAAGTTCTCATTTGATGTTCAAGAAAGTGTTATTTTATGCCACATTGTAAGTTTAAAATTCAAAACAGTCATAGAGCCGAAAACGCTTTTTTGACACTTTTGGTACTTTTGACTGACAAAATGATTTTCTTTTAGCAACAAATGCACCCAAAAGTTGAAGTTCTCATTTGATGTTCAAGAAAGTTTTATTTTTTCTCATGTTGTCAGTTGAAACTTCAAACCAGTAATAGTTAGAGCCGAAAACAGTTTTTTGACACTTTTGGCACTTTTGACTGACAAAATGATTTTTTTTAGAAACAAATGCACCCAAAAGTTGAAGTTCTCATTTGATGTTCAAGAAATTGTTATTTTAAGCCACATTGTAAGTTTAAAATTCAAAACAGTCATAGAGCCGAAAACGCTTTTTTGACATTTTTGGCACTTTTGACTGACAAAATGATTTTTTAGCAAAAAACGCACCCAAAAGTTGAAGTTCTCATTTGATGTTCAAGAAATTGTTATTTTAAGCCACATTGTAAGTTTAAAATTCAAAACAGTCATAGAGCCGAAAACGCTTTTTTGACACTTTTGGTACTTTTGACTGACAAAATGATTTTTTTTAGCAACAAATGCACCCAAAAGTTGAAGTTCTCATTTGATGTTCAAGAAAGTTTTATTTTTTCTCATGTTGTCAGTTGAAATTTCAAACCATTAATAGTTAGAGCCGAAAACGCTTTTTTGACACTTTTGGTACTTTTGACTGACAAAATGATTTTTTTTAGCAACAAATGCACCCAAAAGTTGAAGTTCTCATTTGATGTTCAAGAAAGTTTTATTTTTTCTCATGTTGTCAGTTGAAATTTCAAACCAGTAATAGTTAGAGCCGAAAACACTTTTTTGACACTTTTGGCACTTTTGAGTGACAAAATGATTTTTTTTAGAAACAAATGCACCCAAAAGTTGAAGTTCTCATTTGATGTTCAAGAAAGTGTTATTTTTTCTCATGTTGTCAGTTGAAACTTCAAACCAGTAATAGTTAGAGCCGAAAAATCTTTTTTGACACTTTTGGCACTTTTGACTGACAAAATGATTTTTTTTAGAAACAAATGCACCCAAAAGTTGAGGTTCTCATTTGATGTTCAAGAAAGTGTTATTTTATGCCACATTGTAAGTTTAAAATTCAAAACAGTCATAGAGCCGAAAACGCTTTTTTGACACTTTTGGCACTTTTGACTGACAAAATGATTTTTTAGAAAAAAACGCACCCAAAAGTTGAAGTTCTCATTTGATGTTCAAGAAATTGTTATTTTATGCCACATTGTAAGTTTAAAATTCAAAACAGTCATAGAGCCGAAAACGCTTTTTTGACACTTTTGGTACTTTTGACTGACAAAATGATTTTTTTTAGCAACAAATGCACCCAAAAGTTGAAGTTCTCATTTGATGTTCAAGAAAGTTTTATTTTTTCTCATGTCAGTTGAAACTTCAAACCAGTAATAGTTAGAGCCGAAAACACTTTTTTGACACTTTTGACTGACAAAATGATTTTTTTTAGAAACAAATGCACCCAAAAGTTGAAGTTCTCATTTGCAGTTCAAGAAAGTGTTATTTTATGCAACGTTGTAAGTTTAAAATTCAAAACAATCATAGAGCCGAAAACGCTTTTTTGACATTTTTGGCACTTTTGACTGACAAAATGATTTTCAGCAAAAAACCTACCCAAAAGTTGAAGTTCTCATTTGATGTTCAAGAAATTGTTATTTTATGCCACATTGTAAGTTTAAAATTCAAATCAGTCATAGAGCCAAAAACGCTTTTTTGACACTTTTGACTGACAAAATGATTTTGTTTAGAAACAAATGCACCCAAAAGTTGAAGTTCTCATTTGCAGTTCAAGAAAGTGTTATTTTATGCAACGTTGTAAGTTTAAAATTCAAAACAGTCATAGAGCCGAAAACGCTTTTTTGACATTTTTGGCACTTTTGACTGACAAAATGATTTTTTTTAGCAACAAATGCACCCAAAAGTTTAAGTTCTCATTTGATGTTCAAGAAAGTTTTATATTTTCTCATGTTGTCAGTTGAAACTTCAAACCAGTAATAGTTAGAGCCGAAAACACTTTTTTGACACTTTTGGCACTTTTGACTGACAAAATGATTTTTTTTTTAAACAAATGCACCCAAAAGTTGAAGTTCTCATTTGCAGTTCAAGAAAGTGTTATTTTATGCAACGTTGTAAGTTTAAAATTCAAACCAGTAATAGTTAGAGCCGAAAACACTTTTTTGACACTTTTGGCACTTTTGACTGACAAAATGATTTTTTTTTTAAACAAATGCACCCAAAAGTTGAAGTTCTCATTTGCAGTTCAAGAAAGTGTTATTTTATGCAACGTTGTAAGTTTAAAATTCAAAACAGTCATAGAGCCGAAAACGCTTTTTTGACATTTTTGGCACTTTTGACTGAAAAAATAATTTTTTAGCAAAAAACGCACCCAAAAGTTGAAGTTCTCATTTGATGCTCAAGAAAGTGTTATTTTATGCCACATTGTAAGTTTAAAATTCAAAACAGTCATAGAGCCGAAAACGCTTTTTTGACATTTTTGGCACTTTTGACTGAAAAAATAATTTTTTAGCAAAAAACACACCCAAAAGTTGAAGTTCTCATTTGATGTTCAAGAAAGTGTTATTTTATGCCACATTGTAAGTTTAAAATTCAAAACAGTCATAGAGCCGAAAACGCTTTTTTGACACTTTTGGTACTTTTGACTGACAAAATGATTTTCTTTTAGCAACAAATGCACCCAAAAGTTGAAATTCTCATTTGATGTTCAAGAAAGTTTTATTTTTTCTCATGTTGTCAGTTGAAACTTCAAACCAGTAATAGTTAGAGCCGAAAACAGTTTTTTGACACTTTTGGCACTTTTGACTGACAAAATGATTTTTTTTAGAAACAAATGCACCCAAAAGTTGAAGTTCTCATTTGATGTTCAAGAAATTGTTATTTTAAGCCACATTGTAAGTTTAAAATTCAAAACAGTCATAGAGCCGAAAACGCTTTTTTGACATTTTTGGCACTTTTGACTGACAAAATGATTTTTAGCAAAAAACGCACCCAAAAGTTGAAGTTCTCATTTGATGTTCAAGAAATTGTTATTTTAAGCCACATTGTAAGTTTAAAATTCAAATCAGTCATAGAGCCAAAAACGCTTTTTTGACACTTTTGACTGACAAAATGATTTTGTTTAGAAACAAATGCACCCAAAAGTTGAAGTTCTCATTTGCAGTTCAAGAAAGTGTTATTTTATGCAACGTTGTAAGTTTAAAATTCAAAACAGTCATAGAGCCGAAAACGCTTTTTTGACATTTTTGGCACTTTTGACTGACAAAATGATTTTTTTTAGCAACAAATGCACCCAAAAGTTGAAGTTCTCATTTGATGTTCAAGAAAGTTTTATTTTTTCTCATGTTGTCAGTTGAAACTTCAAACCAGTAATAGTTAGAGCCGAAAACGCTTTTTTGACATTTTTGGCACTTTTGACTGACAAAATGATTTTTAGCAAAAAACGCACCCAAAAGTTGAAGTTCTCATTTGATGTTCAAGAAATTGTTATTTTATGCCACATTGTAAGTTTAAAATTCAAATCAGTCATAGAGCCAAAAACGCTTTTTTGACACTTTTGACTGACAAAATGATTTTTTTTAGAAACAAATGCACCCAAAAGTTGAAGTTCTCATTTGCAGTTCAAGAAAGTTTTATTTTATGCAACGTTGTAAGTTTAAAATTCAAAACAGTCATAGAGCCGAAAACGCTTTTTTGACATTTTTGGCACTTTTGACTGACAAAATGATTTTTTTTAGCAACAAATGCACCCAAAAGTTTAAGTTCTCATTTGATGTTCAAGAAAGTTTTATATTTTCTCATGTTGTCAGTTGAAACTTCAAACCAGTAATAGTTAGAGCCGAAAACACTTTTTTGACACTTTTGGCACTTTTGACTGACAAAATGATTTTTTTTTTAAACAAATGCACCCAAAAGTTGAAGTTCTCATTTGCAGTTCAAGAAAGTGTTATTTTATGCAACGTTGTATGTTTAAAATTCAAAACAGTCATAGAGCCGAAAACGCTTTTTTGACATTTTTGGCACTTTTGACTGAAAAAATAATTTTTTAGCAAAAAACGCACCCAAAAGTTGAAGTTCTCATTTGATGTTCAAGAAAGTGTTATTTTATGCCACATTGTAAGTTTAAAATTCAAAACAGTCATAGAGCCGAAAACGCTTTTTTGACACTTTTGGTACTTTTGACTGACAAAATGATTTTCTTTTAGCAACAAATGCACCCAAAAGTTGAAGTTCTCATTTGATGTTCAAGAAAGTTTTATTTTTTCTCATGTTGTCAGTTGAAACTTCAAACCAGTAATAGTTAGAGCCGAAAACAGTTTTTTGACACTTTTGGCACTTTTGACTGACAAAATGATTTTTTTTAGAAACAAATGCACCCAAAAGTTGAAGTTCTCATTTGATGTTCAAGAAATTGTTATTTTAAGCCACATTGTAAGTTTAAAATTCAAAACAGTCATAGAGCCGAAAACGCTTTTTTGACATTTTTGGCACTTTTGACTGACAAAATGATTTTTTAGCAAAAAACGCACCCAAAAGTTGAAGTTCTCATTTGATGTTCAAGAAATTGTTATTTTAAGCCACATTGTAAGTTTAAAATTCAAAACAGTCATAGAGCCGAAAACGCTTTTTTGACACTTTTGGTACTTTTGACTGACAAAATGATTTTTTTTAGCAACAAATGCACCCAAAAGTTGAAGTTCTCATTTGATGTTCAAGAAAGTTTTATTTTTTCTCATGTTGTCAGTTGAAATTTCAAACCATTAATAGTTAGAGCCGAAAACGCTTTTTTGACACTTTTGGTACTTTTGACTGACAAAATGATTTTTTTTAGCAACAAATGCACCCAAAAGTTGAAGTTCTCATTTGATGTTCAAGAAAGTTTTATTTTTTCTCATGTTGTCAGTTGAAATTTCAAACCAGTAATAGTTAGAGCCGAAAACACTTTTTTGACACTTTTGGCACTTTTGAGTGACAAAATGATTTTTTTTAGAAACAAATGCACCCAAAAGTTGAAGTTCTCATTTGATGTTCAAGAAAGTGTTATTTTTTCTCATGTTGTCAGTTGAAACTTCAAACCAGTAATAGTTAGAGCCGAAAAATCTTTTTTGACACTTTTGGCACTTTTGACTGACAAAATGATTTTTTTTAGAAACAAATGCACCCAAAAGTTGAGGTTCTCATTTGATGTTCAAGAAAGTGTTATTTTATGCCACATTGTAAGTTTAAAATTCAAAACAGTCATAGAGCCGAAAACGCTTTTTTGACACTTTTGGCACTTTTGACTGACAAAATGATTTTTTAGAAAAAAACGCACCCAAAAGTTGAAGTTCTCATTTGATGTTCAAGAAATTGTTATTTTATGCCACATTGTAAGTTTAAAATTCAAAACAGTCATAGAGCCGAAAACGCTTTTTTGACACTTTTGGTACTTTTGACTGACAAAATGATTTTTTTTAGCAACAAATGCACCCAAAAGTTGAAGTTCTCATTTGATGTTCAAGAAAGTTTTATTTTTTCTCATGTCAGTTGAAACTTCAAACCAGTAATAGTTAGAGCCGAAAACACTTTTTTGACACTTTTGACTGACAAAATGATTTTTTTTAGAAACAAATGCACCCAAAAGTTGAAGTTCTCATTTGCAGTTCAAGAAAGTGTTATTTTATGCAACGTTGTAAGTTTAAAATTCAAAACAATCATAGAGCCGAAAACGCTTTTTTGACATTTTTGGCACTTTTGACTGACAAAATGATTTTCAGCAAAAAACCTACCCAAAAGTTGAAGTTCTCATTTGATGTTCAAGAAATTGTTATTTTATGCCACATTGTAAGTTTAAAATTCAAATCAGTCATAGAGCCAAAAACGCTTTTTTGACACTTTTGACTGACAAAATGATTTTGTTTAGAAACAAATGCACCCAAAAGTTGAAGTTCTCATTTGCAGTTCAAGAAAGTGTTATTTTATGCAACGTTGTAAGTTTAAAATTCAAAACAGTCATAGAGCCGAAAACGCTTTTTTGACATTTTTGGCACTTTTGACTGACAAAATGATTTTTTTTAGCAACAAATGCACCCAAAAGTTTAAGTTCTCATTTGATGTTCAAGAAAGTTTTATATTTTCTCATGTTGTCAGTTGAAACTTCAAACCAGTAATAGTTAGAGCCGAAAACACTTTTTTGACACTTTTGGCACTTTTGACTGACAAAATGATTTTTTTTTTAAACAAATGCACCCAAAAGTTGAAGTTCTCATTTGCAGTTCAAGAAAGTGTTATTTTATGCAACGTTGTAAGTTTAAAATTCAAACCAGTAATAGTTAGAGCCGAAAACACTTTTTTGACACTTTTGGCACTTTTGACTGACAAAATGATTTTTTTTTTAAACAAATGCACCCAAAAGTTGAAGTTCTCATTTGCAGTTCAAGAAAGTGTTATTTTATGCAACGTTGTAAGTTTAAAATTCAAAACAGTCATAGAGCCGAAAACGCTTTTTTGACATTTTTGGCACTTTTGACTGAAAAAATAATTTTTTAGCAAAAAACGCACCCAAAAGTTGAAGTTCTCATTTGATGCTCAAGAAAGTGTTATTTTATGCCACATTGTAAGTTTAAAATTCAAAACAGTCATAGAGCCGAAAACGCTTTTTTGACACTTTTGGTACTTTTGACTGACAAAATGATTTTCTTTTAGCAACAAATGCACCCAAAAGTTGAAGTTCTCATTTGATGTTCAAGAAAGTTTTATTTTTTCTCATGTTGTCAGTTGAAACTTCAAACCAGTAATAGTTAGAGCCGAAAACACTTTTTTGACACTTTTGGCACTTTTGACTGACAAAATGATTTTTTTTAGAAACAAATGCACCCGAAAGTCAAAGTTCTCATTTGCAGTTCAAGAAAGTGTTATTTTATGCAACGTTGTAAGTTTAAAATTCAAAACAGTCATAGAGCCGAAAATGCTTTTTTGACATTTTTGGCACTTTTGACTGACAAAATGATTTTTTAGCAAAAAACGCACCCAAAAGTCAAAGTTCTCATTTGCAGTTCAAGAAAGTGTTATTTTATGCAACGTTGTAAGTTTAAAATTCAAAACAGTCCTAGAGCCGAAAACGCTTTTTTGACATTTTTGGCACTTTTGACTGACAAAATGATTTTTTAGCAAAAAACGCACCCAAAAGTTGAAGTTCTCATTTGATGTTCAAGAAATTGTTATTTTAAGCCACATTGTAAGTTTAAAATTCAAAACAGTCATAGAGCCGAAAACGCTTTTTTGACACTTTTGGTACTTTTGACTGACAAAATGATTTTTTTTAGAAACAAATGCACCCAAAAGTTGAAGTTCTCATTTGCAGTTCAAGAAAGTGTTATTTTATGCAACGTTGTAAGTTTAAAATTCAAAACAATCATAGAGCCGAAAACGCTTTTTTGACATTTTTGGCACTTTGAGTGACAAAATGATTTTTTTTAGCAAAAAACGCACCCAAAAGTTGAAGTTCTCATTTGATGTTCAAGAAATTGTTATTTTATGCCACATTGTAAGTTTAAAATTCAAAACAGTCATAGAGCCGAAAACGCTTTTTTGACACTTTTGGCACTTTTGACTGACAAAATGATTTTTTAGCAAAAAACGCACCCAAAAGTTGAAGTTCTCATTTGATGTTCAAGAAATTGTTATTCTATGCCACATTGTAAGTTTAAAATTCAAAACAGTCATAGAGCCGAAAACGCTTTTTTGACACTTTTGGTACTTTTGACTGACAAAATGATTTTTTTTAGCAACAAATGCACCCAAAAGTTGAAGTTCTCATTTGATGTTCAAGAAAGTTTTATTTTTTCTCATGTTGTCAGTTGAAACTTCAAACCAGTAATAGTTAGAGCCGAAAACACTTTTTTGACACTTTTGGCACTTTTGACTGACAAAATGATTTTTTTTAGAAACAAATGCACCCAAAAGTTGAAGTTCTCATTTGCAGTTCAAGAAAGTGTTATTTTATGCAACGTTGTAAGTTTAAAATTCAAAACAGTCATAGAGCCGAAAACGCTTTTTTGACATTTTTGGCACTTTTGACTGACAATATGATTTTTTAGCAAAAAACGCACCCAAAAGTTGAAGTTCTCATTTGATGTTCAAGAAATTGTTATTTTATGCCTCATTGTAAGTTTAAAATTCAAAACAGTCATAGAGCCGAAAACGCTTTTTTGACACTTTTGGTACTTTTGACTGACAAAATGATTTTTTTAACAACAAATGCCCCCAAAAGTTTAAGTTCTCATTTGCAGTTCAAGAAAGTGTTATTTTCTGTCATGTTATAAGTTGAAAGTTCAAACCAGTCAGCAGTAAACGCTTTTTTTTACACTTTTGGCACTTTTGACTGACAAAATGATTTTTTAGCTAAAACGCACCTAAAAGTCAAAATTCTCATTTGCAGTTCAAGAAAGTGTTATTTTATGCAACGTTGTAAGTTTAAAATTCAAAACAGTCATAGAGCCGAAAACGCTTTTTGTGACATTTTTGGCACTTTTGACTGACAAAATGATTTTTTAGCAAAAAACGTACCCAAAAGTTGAGGTTCTCATTTGATGTTCAAGAAAGTGTTATTTTATGCCACATTGTAAGTTTAAAATTCAAAACAGTCATAGAGCCGAAAACGCTTTTTTGACACTTTTGGCACTTTTGACTGACAAAATGATTTTTTAGAAAAAAACGCACCCAAAAGTTGAAGTTCTCATTTGATGTTCAAGAAATTGTTATTTTATGCCACATTGTAAGTTTAAAATTCAAAACAGTCATAGAGCCGAAAACGCTTTTTTGACACTTTTGGTACTTTTGACTGACAAAATGATTTTTTTTAGCAACAAATGCACCCAAAAGTTGAAGTTCTCATTTGATGTTCAAGAAAGTTTTATTTTTTCTCATGTCAGTTGAAACTTCAAACCAGTAATAGTTAGAGCCGAAAACACTTTTTTGACACTTTTGACTGACAAAATGATTTTTTTTAGAAACAAATGCACCCAAAAGTTGAAGTTCTCATTTGCAGTTCAAGAAAGTGTTATTTTATGCAACGTTGTAAGTTTAAAATTCAAAACAATCATAGAGCCGAAAACGCTTTTTTGACATTTTTGGCACTTTTGACTGACAAAATGATTTTTAGCAAAAAACGCACCCAAAAGTTGAAGTTCTCATTTGATGTTCAAGAAATTGTTATTTTATGCCACATTGTAAGTTTAAAATTAAAAACAGTCATAGAGCCGAAAACGCTTTTTTGACATTTTTGGCACTTTTGACTGACAAAATGATTTTTTTTAGCAACAAATGCACCCAAAAGTTTAAGTTCTCATTTGATGTTCAAGAAAGTTTTATTTTTTCTCATGTTGTCAGTTGAAACTTCAAACCAGTAATAGTTAGAGCCGAAAACACTTTTTTGACACTTTTGGCACTTTTGACTGACAAAATGATTTTTTTTTTAAACAAATGCACCCAAAAGTTGAAGTTCTCATTTGCAGTTCAAGAAAGTGTTATTTTATGCAAAGTTGTAAGTTTAAAATTCAAAACAGTCATAGAGCCGAAAACGCTTTTTTGACATTTTTGGCACTTTTGACTGAAAAAATAATTTTTTAGCAAAAAACGCACCCAAAAGTTGAAGTTCTCATTTGATGTTCAAGAAAGTGTTATTTTATGCCACATTGTAAGTTTAAAATTCAAAACAGTCATAGAGCCGAAAACGCTTTTTTGACACTTTTGGTACTTTTGACTGACAAAATGATTTTCTTTTAGCAACAAATGCACCCAAAAGTTGAAGTTCTCATTTGATGTTCAAGAAAGTTTTATTTTTTCTCATGTTGTCAGTTGAAACTTCAAACCAGTAATAGTTAGAGCCGAAAACACTTTTTTGACACTTTTGGCACTTTTGACTGACAAAATGATTTTTTTTAGAAACAAATGCACCCAAAAGTCAAAGTTCTCATTTGCAGTTCAAGAAAGTGTTATTTTATGCAACGTTGTAAGTTTAAAATTCAAAACAGTCATAGAGCCGAAAATGCTTTTTTGACATTTTTGGCACTTTTGACTGACAAAATGATTTTTTAGCAAAAAACGCACCCAAAAGTCAAAGTTCTCATTTGCAGTTCAAGAAAGTGTTATTTTATGCAACGTTGTAAGTTTAAAATTCAAAACAGTCATAGAGCCGAAAACGCTTTTTTGACATTTTTGGCACTTTTGACTGACAAAATGATTTTTTAGCAAAAAACGCACCCAAAAGTTGAAGTTCTCATTTGATGTTCAAGAAATTGTTATTTTAAGCCACATTGTATGTTTAAAATTCAAAACAGTCATAGAGCCGAAAACGCTTTTTTGACACTTTTGGTACTTTTGACTGACAAAATGATTTTTTTTAGCCACAAATGCACCCAAAAGTTGAAGTTCTCATTTGATGTTCAAGAAAGTTTTATTTTTTCTCATGTTGTCAGTTGAAATTTCAAACCATTAATAGTTAGAGCCGAAAACGCTTTTTTGACACTTTTGGTACTTTTGACTGACAAAATGATTTTTTTTAGCAACAAATGCACCCAAAAGTTGAAGTTCTCATTTGATGTTCAAGAAAGTTTTATTTTTTCTCATGTTGTCAGTTGAAATTTCAAACCAGTAATAGTTAGAGCCGAAAACACTTTTTTGACACTTTTGGCACTTTTGAGTGACAAAATGATTTTTTTTAGAAACAAATGCACCCAAAAGTTGAAGTTCTCATTTGATGTTCAAGAAAGTGTTATTTTTTCTCATGTTGTCAGTTGAAACTTCAAACCAGTAATAGTTAGAGCCGAAAAATCTTTTTTGACACTTTTGGCACTTTTGACTGACAAAATGATTTTTTTTAGAAACAAATGCACCCAAAAGTTGAAGTTCTCATTTGCAGTTCAAGAAAGTGTTATTTTATGCAATGTTGTAAGTTTAAAATTCAAAACAGTCATAGAGCCGAAAACGCTTTTTTGACATTTTTGGCACTTTTGACTGACAAAATGATTTTTTAGCAAAAAACGCACCCAAAAGTTGAAGTTCTCATTTGATGTTCAAGAAATTGTTATTTTATGCCACATTGTAAGTTTAAAATTCAAAACAGTCATAGAGCCGAAAACGCTTTTTTGACACTTTTGGTACTTTTGACTGACAAAATTATTTGTTTTAGCAACAAATGCACCCAAAAGTTGAAGTTCTCATTTGACGTTCAAGAAAGTTTTATTTTTTCTCATGTTGTCAGTTGAAACTTCAAACCAGTAATAGTTAGAGCCGAAAACACTTTTTTGACACTTTTGGCACTTTTGACTGACAAAATGATTTTTTTTAGAAACAAATGCACCCAAAAGTTGAAGTTCTCATTTGCAGTTCAAGAAAGTGTTATTTTATGCAACGTTGTAAGTTTAAAATTCAAAACAGTCATAGAGCCGAAAACGCTTTTTTGACATTTTTGGCACTTTTGACTGACAATATGATTTTTTAGCAAAAAACGCACCCAAAAGTTGAAGTTCTCATTTGATGTTCAAGAAAGTGTTATTTTATGCCACATTGTAAGTTTAAAATTCAAAACAGTCATAGAGCCGAAAACGCTTTTTTGACACTTTTGGCACTTTTGACTGACAAAATGATTTTTTAGCAAAAAACACAACCAAAAGTTGAAGTTCTCATTTGATGTTCAAGAAATTGTTATTTTATGCCACATTGTAAGTTTAAAATTCAAAACAGTCATAGAGCCGAAAACGCTTTTTTGACACTTTTGGTACTTTTGACTGACAAAATGATTTTTTTTAGCAACAAATGCACCCAAAAGTTGAAATTCTCATTTGATGTTCAAGAAAGTTTTATTTTTTCTCATGTCGTCAGTTGAAACTTCAAACCAGTAATAGTTAGAGCCGAAAACACTTTTTTGACACTTTTGACTGACAAAATGATTTTTTTTAGAAACAAATGCACCCAAAAGTTGAAGTTCTCATTTGCAGTTCAAGAAAGTGTTATTTTATGCAACGTTGTAAGTTTAAAATTCAAAACAATCATAGAGCCGAAAACGCTTTTTTGACATTTTTGGCACTTTTACTGACAAAATGATTTTTAGCAAAAAACGCACCCAAAAGTTGAAGTTCTCATTTGATGTTCAAGAAATTGTTATTTTATGCCACATTGTAAGTTTAAAATTCAAAACAGTCATAGAGCCGAAAACGCTTTTTTGACACTTTTGGCACTTTTGACTGACAAAATGATTTTTTAGCAAAAAACGCACCCAAAAGTTGAAGTTCTCATTTGATGTTCAAGAAATTGTTATTCTATGCCACATTGTAAGTTTAAAATTCAAAACAGTCATAGAGCCGAAAACGCTTTTTTTACACTTTTGGTACTTTTGACTGACAAAATGATTTTTTTTAGCAACAAATGCACCCAAAAGTTGAAGTTCTCATTTGATGTTCAAGAAAGTTTTATTTTTTCTCATGTTGTCAGTTGAAACTTCAAACCAGTAATAGTTAGAGCCGAAAACACTTTTTTGACACTTTTGGCACTTTTGACTGACAAAATGATTTTTTTTAGAAACAAATGCACCCAAAAGTTGAAGTTCTCATTTGCAGTTCAAGAAAGTGTTATTTTATGCAACGTTGTAAGTTTAAAATTCAAAACAGTAATAGAGCCGAAAACGCTTTTTTGACATTTTTGGCACTTTTGACTGACAATATGATTTTTTAGCAAAAAACGCACCCAAAAGTTGAAGTTCTCATTTGATGTTCAAGAAATTGTTATTTTATGCCTCATTGTAAGTTTAAAATTCAAAACAGTCATAGAGCCGAAAACGCTTTTTTGACACTTTTGGTACTTTTGACTGACAAAATGATTTTTTTAACAACAAATGCCCCCAAAAGTTTAAGTTCTCATTTGCAGTTCAAGAAAGTGTTATTTTCTGTCATGTTATAAGTTGAAAGTTCAAACCAGTCAGCAGTAAACGCTTTTTTTTACACTTTTGGCACTTTTGACTGACAAAATGATTTTTTAGCTAAAACGCACCTAAAAGTCAAAATTCTCATTTGCAGTTCAAGAAAGTGTTATTTTATGCAACGTTGTAAGTTTAAAATTCAAAACAGTCATAGAGCCGAAAACGCTTTTTGTGACACTTTTGGTACTTTTGACTGACAAAATGATTTTTTAGCAATAAACGCACCCAAAAGTTGAGGTTCTCATTTGATGTTCAAGAAAGTGTTATTTTATGCCACATTGTAAGTTTAAAATTCAAAACAGTCATAGAGCCGAAAACGCTTTTTTGACACTTTTGGCACTTTTGACTGACAAAATGATTTTTTAGAAAAAAACGCACCCAAAAGTTGAAGTTCTCATTTGATGTTCAAGAAATTGTTATTTTATGCCACATTGTAAGTTTAAAATTCAAATCCGTCATAGAGCCAAAAACGCTTTTTTGACACTTTTGACTGACAAAATGATTTTTTAGCTAAAACGCACCTAAAAGTCAAAATTCTCATTTGCAGTTCAAGAAAGTGTTATTTTATGCAACGTTGTAAGTTTAAAATTCAAAACAGTCATAGAGCCGAAAACGCTTTTTGTGACACTTTTGGTACTTTTGACTGACAAAATGATTTTTTAGCAATAAACGCACCCAAAAGTTGAGGTTCTCATTTGATGTTCAAGAAAGTGTTATTTTATGCCACATTGTAAGTTTAAAATTCAAAACAGTCATAGAGCCGAAAACGCTTTTTTGACACTTTTGGCACTTTTGACTGACAAAATGATTTTTTAGAAAAAAACGCACCCAAAAGTTGAAGTTCTCATTTGATGTTCAAGAAATTGTTATTTTATGCCACATTGTAAGTTTAAAATTCAAAACAATCATAGAGCCGAAAACGCTTTTTTGACATTTTTGGCACTTTTGACTGACAAAATGATTTTTAGCAAAAAACGCACCCAAAAGTTGAAGTTCTCATTTGATGTTCAAGAAATTATTTTATGCCACATTGTAAGTTTAAAATTCAAATCAGTCATAGAGCCAAAAACGCTTTTTTGACACTTTTGACTGACAAAATGATTTTGTTTAGAAACAAATGCACCCAAAAGTTGAAGTTCTCATTTGCAGTTCAAGAAAGTGTTATTTTATGCAACGTTGTAAGTTTAAAATTCAAAACAGTCATAGAGCCGAAAACGCTTTTTTGACATTTTTGGCACTTTTGACTGACAAAATGATTTTTTTTAGCAACAAATGCACCCAAAAGTTTAAGTTCTCATTTGATGTTCAAGAAAGTTTTATATTTTCTCATGTTGTCAGTTGAAACTTCAAACCAGTAATAGTTAGAGCCGAAAACACTTTTTTGACACTTTTGGCACTTTTGACTGACAAAATGATTTTTTTTTTAAACAAATGCACCCAAAAGTTGAAGTTCTCATTTGCAGTTCAAGAAAGTGTTATTTTATGCAACGTTGTAAGTTTAAAATTCAAAACAGTCATAGAGCCGAAAACGCTTTTTTGACATTTTTGGCACTTTTGACTGACAAAATGATTTTTTAGCAAAAAACGCACCCAAAAGTTGAGGTTCTCATTTGATGTTCAAGAAATTGTTATTTTATGCCACATTGTAAGTTTAAAATTCAAAACAGTCATAGAGCCGAAAACGCTTTTTTGAGACTTTTGGCACTTTTGACTGACAAAATGATTTTTTTTAGCAACAAATGCACCCAAAAGTTGAAGTTCTCATTTGATGTTCAAGAAAGTTTTATTTTTTCTCATGTTGTCAGTTGAAACTTCAAACCAGTAATAGTTAGAGCCGAAAACACTTTTTTGACACTTTTGGCACTTTTGACTGACAAAATGATTTTTTTTAGAAACAAATGCACCCAAAAGTTGAAGTTCTCATTTGATGTTCAAGAAAGTTTTATTTTTTCTCATGTTGTCAGTTGAAACTTCAAACCAGTAATAGTTAGAGCCGAAAACGCTTTTTTGACACTTTTGGCACTTTTGACTGCCAAAATGATTTTTTTTAGAAACAAATGCACCCAAAAGTTGAAGTTCTCATTTGCAGTTCAAGAAAGTGTTATTTTATGCAACGTTGTAAGTTTAAAATTCAAAACAATCATAGAGCCGAAAACGCTTTTTTGACATTTTTGGCACTTTTGACTGACAAAATGATTTTTAGCAAAAAACGCACCCAAAAGTTGAAGTTCTCATTTGATGTTCAAGAAATTGTTATTCTATGCCACATTGTAAGTTTAAAATTCAAAACAGTCATAGAGCCGAAAACGCTTTTTTGACACTTTTGGTACTTTTGACTGACAAAATGATTTTTTTTAGCAACAAATGCACCCAAAAGTTGAAGTTCTCATTTGATGTTCAAGAAAGTTTTATTTTTTCTCATGTTGTCAGTTGAAACTTCAAACCAGTAATAGTTAGAGCCGAAAACGCTTTTTTGACATTTTTGGCACTTTTGACTGACAAAATGATTTTTAGCAAAAAACGCACCCAAAAGTTGAAGTTCTCATTTGATGTTCAAGAAATTGTTATTTTATGCCACATTGTAAGTTTAAAATTCAAATCAGTCATAGAGCCAAAAACGCTTTTTTGACACTTTTGACTGACAAAATGATTTTGTTTAGAAACAAATGCACCCAAAATTTGAAGTTCTCATTTGCAGTTCAAGAAAGTGTTATTTTATGCAACGTTGTAAGTTTAAAATTCAAAACAGTCATAGAGCCGAAAACGCTTTTTTGACATTTTTGGCACTTTTGACTGACAAAATGATTTTTTTTAGCAACAAATGCACCCAAAAGTTTAAGTTCTCATTTGATGTTCAAGAAAGTTTTATATTTTCTCATGTTGTCAGTTGAAACTTCAAACCAGTAATAGTTAGAGCCGAAAACACTTTTTTGACACTTTTGGCACTTTTGACTGACAAAATGATTTTTTTTAGAAACAAATGCACCCAAAAGTCAAAGTTCTCATTTGCAGTTCAAGAAAGTGTTATTTTATGCAACGTTGTAAGTTTAAAATTCAAAACAGTCATAGAGCCGAAAATGCTTTTTTGACATTTTTGGCACTTTTGACTGACAAAATGATTTTTTAGCAAAAAACGCACCAAAAGTCAAAGTTCTCATTTGCAGTTCAAGAAAGTGTTATTTAATGCAACGTTGTAAGTTTAAAATTCAAAACAGTCATAGAGCCGAAAACGCTTTTTTGACATTTTTGGCACTTTTGACTGACAAAATGATTTTTTAGCAAAAAACGCACCCAAAAGTTGAAGTTCTCATTTGATGTTCAAGAAATTGTTATTTTAAGCCACATTGTATGTTTAAAATTCAAAACAGTCATAGAGCCGAAAACGCTTTTTTGACACTTTTGGTACTTTTGACTGACAAAATGATTTTTTTTAGCAACAAATGCACCCAAAAGTTGAAGTTCTCATTTGATGTTCAAGAAAGTTTTATTTTTTCTCATGTTGTCAGTTGAAATTTCAAACCATTAATAGTTAGAGCCGAAAACGCTTTTTTGACACTTTTGGTACTTTTGACTGACAAAATGATTTTTTTTAGCAACAAATGCACCCAAAAGTTGAAGTTCTCATTTGATGTTCAAGAAAGTTTTATTTTTTTCATGTTGTCAGTTGAAATTTCAAACCAGTAATAGTTAGAGCCGAAAACACTTTTTTGACACTTTTGGCACTTTTGAGTGACAAAATGATTTTTTTTAGAAACAAATGCACCCAAAAGTTGAAGTTCTCATTTATTGTTGAAGAAAGTGTTATTTTTTCTCATGTTGTCAGTTGAAACTTCAAACCAGTAATAGTTAGAGCCGAAAAATCTTTTTTGACACTTTTGGCACTTTTGACTGACAAAATGATTTTTTTTAGAAACAAATGCACCCAAAAGTTGAAGTTCTCATTTGCAGTTCAAGAAAGTGTTATTTTATGCAACGTTGTAAGTTTAAAATTCAAAACAGTCATAGAGCCGAAAACGCTTTTTTGACATTTTTGGTACTTTTGACTGACATAATGATTTTTTTTAGCAACAAATGCACCCAAAAGTTTAAGTTCTCATTTGATGTTCAAGAAAGTTTTATTTTTTCTCATGTTGTCAGTTGAAACTTCAAACCAGTAATAGTTAGAGCCGAAAACGCTTTTTTGACATTTTTGGCACTTTTGACTGACAAAATGATTTTTAGCAAAAAACGCACGCAAAAGTTGAAGTTCTCATTTGATGTTCAAGAAATTGTTATTTTATGCCACATTGTAAGTTTAAAATTCAAATCAGTCATAGAGCCAAAAACGCTTTTTTGACACTTTTGACTGACAAAATGATTTTGTTTAGAAACAAATGCACCCAAAAGTTGAAGTTCTCATTTGCAGTTCAAGAAAGTGTTATTTTATGCAACGTTGTAAGTTTAAAATTCAAAACAGTCATAGAGCCGAAAACGCTTTTTTGACATTTTTGGCACTTTTGACTGACAAAATGATTTTTTTTAGCAACAAATGCACCCAAAAGTTTAAGTTCTCATTTGATGTTCAAGAAAGTTTTATATTTTCTCATGTTGTCAGTTGAAACTTCAAACCAGTAATAGTTAGAGCCGAAAACACTTTTTTGACACTTTTGGCACTTTTGACTGACAAAATGATTTTTTTTTTAAACAAATGCACCGAAAAGTTGAAGTTCTCATTTGCAGTTCAAGAAAGTGTTATTTTATGCAACGTTGTAAGTTTAAAATTCAAAACAGTCATAGAGCCGAAAACGCTTTTTTGACATTTTTGGCACTTTTGACTGAAAAAATAATTTTTTAGCAAAAAACGCACCCAAAAGTTTAAGTTCTCATTTGATGTTCAAGAAAGTGTTATTTTATGCCACATTGTAAGTTTAAAATTCAAAACAGTCATAGAGCCGAAAACGCTTTTTTGACACTTTTGGTACTTTTGACTGACAAAATGATTTTCTTTTAGCAACAAATGCACCCAAAAGTTGAAGTTCTCATTTGATGTTCAAGAAAGTTTTATTTTTTCTCATGTTGTCAGTTGAAACTTCAAACCAGTAATAGTTAGAGCCGAAAACACTTTTTTGACACTTTTGGCACTTTTGACTGACAAAATGATTTTTTTTAGAAACAAATGCACCCAAAAGTCAAAGTTCTCATTTGCAGTTCAAGAAAGTGTTATTTTATGCAACGTTGTAAGTTTAAAATTCAAAACAGTCATAGAGCCGAAAATGCTTTTTTGACATTTTTGGCACTTTTGACTGACAAAATGATTTTTTAGCAAAAAACGAACCCAAAAGTCAAAGTTCTCATTTGCAGTTCAAGAAAGTGTTATTTTATGCAACGTTGTAAGTTTAAAATTCAAAACAGTCATAGAGCCGAAAACGCTTTTTTGACATTTTTGGCACTTTTGACTGACAAAATGATTTTTTAGCAAAAAACGCACCCAAAAGTTGAAGTTCTCATTTGATGTTCAAGAAATTGTTATTTTAAGCCACATTGTATGTTTAAAATTCAAAACAGTCATAGAGCCGAAAACGCTTTTTTGACACTTTTGGTACTTTTGACTGACAAAATGATTTTTTTTAGCCACAAATGCACCCAAAAGTTGAAGTTCTCATTTGATGTTCAAGAAAGTTTTATTTTTTCTCATGTTGTCAGTTGAAATTTCAAACCATTAATAGTTAGAGCCGAAAACGCTTTTTTGACACTTTTGGTACTTTTGACTGACAAAATGATTTTTTTTAGCAACAAATGCACCCAAAAGTTGAAGTTCTCATTTGATGTTCAAGAAAGTTTTATTTTTTCTCATGTTGTCAGTTGAAATTTCAAACCAGTAATAGTTAGAGCCGAAAACACTTTTTTGACACTTTTGAGTGACAAAATGATTTTTTTTAGAAACAAATGCACCCAAAAGTTGAAGTTCTCATTTGTTGTTGAAGAAAGTGTTATTTTTTCTCATGTTGTCAGTTGAAACTTCAAACCAGTAATAGTTAGAGCCGAAAAATCTTTTTTGACACTTTTGGCACTTTTGACTGACAAAATGATTTTTTTTTTAAACAAATGCACCCAAAAGTTGAAGTTCTCATTTGCAGTTCAAGAAAGTGTTATTTTATGCAACGTTGTAAGTTTAAAATTCAAAACAATCATAGAGCCGAAAACGCTTTTTTGACATTTTTGGCACTTTTGACTGACAAAATGATTTTTAGCAAAAAACGCACCCAAAAGTTGAAGTTCTCATTTGATGTTCAAGAAATTGTTATTTTATGCCACATTGTAAGTTTAAAATTCAAAACAGTCATAGAGCCGAAAACGCTTTTTTGACACTTTTGGCACTTTTGACTGACAAAATGATTTTTTAGCAAAAAACGCACCCAAAAGTTGAAGTTCTCATTTGATGTTCAAGAAATTGTTATTTTATGCCACATTGTAAGTTTAAAATTCAAAATAGTCATAGAGCCGAAAACGCTTTTTTTGACACTTTTGGTACTTTTGACTGACAAAATGATTTTTTTTAGCAACAAATGCACCCAAAAGTTGAAGTTCTCATTTGATGTTCAAGAAAGTTTTATTTTTTTCATGTTGTCAGTTGAAATTTCAAACCAGTAATAGTTAGAGCCGAAAACACTTTTTTGACACTTTTGGCACTTTTGAGTGACAAAATGATTTTTTTTAGAAACAAATGCACCCAAAAGTTGAAGTTCTCATTTATTGTTGAAGAAAGTGTTATTTTTTCTCATGTTGTCAGTTGAAACTTCAAACCAGTAATAGTTAGAGCCGAAAAATCTTTTTTGACACTTTTGGCACTTTTGACTGACAAAATGATTTTTTTTAGAAACAAATGCACCCAAAAGTTGAAGTTCTCATTTGCAGTTCAAGAAAGTGTTATTTTATGCAACGTTGTAAGTTTAAAATTCAAAACAGTCATAGAGCCGAAAACGCTTTTTTGACATTTTTGGTACTTTTGACTGACATAATGATTTTTTTTAGCAACAAATGCACCCAAAAGTTTAAGTTCTCATTTGATGTTCAAGAAAGTTTTATTTTTTCTCATGTTGTCAGTTGAAACTTCAAACCAGTAATAGTTAGAGCCGAAAACGCTTTTTTGACATTTTTGGCACTTTTGACTGACAAAATGATTTTTAGCAAAAAACGCACGCAAAAGTTGAAGTTCTCATTTGATGTTCAAGAAATTGTTATTTTATGCCACATTGTAAGTTTAAAATTCAAATCAGTCATAGAGCCAAAAACGCTTTTTTGACACTTTTGACTGACAAAATGATTTTGTTTAGAAACAAATGCACCCAAAAGTTGAAGTTCTCATTTGCAGTTCAAGAAAGTGTTATTTTATGCAACGTTGTAAGTTTAAAATTCAAAACAGTCATAGAGCCGAAAACGCTTTTTTGACATTTTTGGCACTTTTGACTGACAAAATGATTTTTTTTAGCAACAAATGCACCCAAAAGTTTAAGTTCTCATTTGATGTTCAAGAAAGTTTTATATTTTCTCATGTTGTCAGTTGAAACTTCAAACCAGTAATAGTTAGAGCCGAAAACACTTTTTTGACACTTTTGGCACTTTTGACTGACAAAATGATTTTTTTTTTAAACAAATGCACCGAAAAGTTGAAGTTCTCATTTGCAGTTCAAGAAAGTGTTATTTTATGCAACGTTGTAAGTTTAAAATTCAAAACAGTCATAGAGCCGAAAACGCTTTTTTGACATTTTTGGCACTTTTGACTGAAAAAATAATTTTTTAGCAAAAAACGCACCCAAAAGTTTAAGTTCTCATTTGATGTTCAAGAAAGTGTTATTTTATGCCACATTGTAAGTTTAAAATTCAAAACAGTCATAGAGCCGAAAACGCTTTTTTGACACTTTTGGTACTTTTGACTGACAAAATGATTTTCTTTTAGCAACAAATGCACCCAAAAGTTGAAGTTCTCATTTGATGTTCAAGAAAGTTTTATTTTTTCTCATGTTGTCAGTTGAAACTTCAAACCAGTAATAGTTAGAGCCGAAAACACTTTTTTGACACTTTTGGCACTTTTGACTGACAAAATGATTTTTTTTAGAAACAAATGCACCCAAAAGTCAAAGTTCTCATTTGCAGTTCAAGAAAGTGTTATTTTATGCAACGTTGTAAGTTTAAAATTCAAAACAGTCATAGAGCCGAAAATGCTTTTTTGACATTTTTGGCACTTTTGACTGACAAAATGATTTTTTAGCAAAAAACGAACCCAAAAGTCAAAGTTCTCATTTGCAGTTCAAGAAAGTGTTATTTTATGCAACGTTGTAAGTTTAAAATTCAAAACAGTCATAGAGCCGAAAACGCTTTTTTGACATTTTTGGCACTTTTGACTGACAAAATGATTTTTTAGCAAAAAACGCACCCAAAAGTTGAAGTTCTCATTTGATGTTCAAGAAATTGTTATTTTAAGCCACATTGTATGTTTAAAATTCAAAACAGTCATAGAGCCGAAAACGCTTTTTTGACACTTTTGGTACTTTTGACTGACAAAATGATTTTTTTTAGCCACAAATGCACCCAAAAGTTGAAGTTCTCATTTGATGTTCAAGAAAGTTTTATTTTTTCTCATGTTGTCAGTTGAAATTTCAAACCATTAATAGTTAGAGCCGAAAACGCTTTTTTGACACTTTTGGTACTTTTGACTGACAAAATGATTTTTTTTAGCAACAAATGCACCCAAAAGTTGAAGTTCTCATTTGATGTTCAAGAAAGTTTTATTTTTTCTCATGTTGTCAGTTGAAATTTCAAACCAGTAATAGTTAGAGCCGAAAACACTTTTTTGACACTTTTGAGTGACAAAATGATTTTTTTTAGAAACAAATGCACCCAAAAGTTGAAGTTCTCATTTGTTGTTGAAGAAAGTGTTATTTTTTCTCATGTTGTCAGTTGAAACTTCAAACCAGTAATAGTTAGAGCCGAAAAATCTTTTTTGACACTTTTGGCACTTTTGACTGACAAAATGATTTTTTTTTTAAACAAATGCACCCAAAAGTTGAAGTTCTCATTTGCAGTTCAAGAAAGTGTTATTTTATGCAACGTTGTAAGTTTAAAATTCAAAACAATCATAGAGCCGAAAACGCTTTTTTGACATTTTTGGCACTTTTGACTGACAAAATGATTTTTAGCAAAAAACGCACCCAAAAGTTGAAGTTCTCATTTGATGTTCAAGAAATTGTTATTTTATGCCACATTGTAAGTTTAAAATTAAAAACAGTCATAGAGCCGAAAACGCTTTTTTGACATTTTTGGCACTTTTGACTGACAAAATGATTTTTTTTAGCAACAAATGCACCCAAAAGTTTAAGTTCTCATTTGATGTTCAAGAAAGTTTTATTTTTTCTCATGTTGTCAGTTGAAACTTCAAACCAGTAATAGTTAGAGCCGAAAACACTTTTTTGACACTTTTGGCACTTTTGACTGACAAAATGATTTTTTTTTTAAACAAATGCACCCAAAAGTTGAAGTTCTCATTTGCAGTTCAAGAAAGTGTTATTTTATGCAAAGTTGTAAGTTTAAAATTCAAAACAGTCATAGAGCCGAAAACGCTTTTTTGACATTTTTGGCACTTTTGACTGAAAAAATAATTTTTTAGCAAAAAACGCACCCAAAAGTTGAAGTTCTCATTTGATGTTCAAGAAAGTGTTATTTTATGCCACATTGTAAGTTTAAAATTCAAAACAGTCATAGAGCCGAAAACGCTTTTTTGACACTTTTGGTACTTTTGACTGACAAAATGATTTTCTTTTAGCAACAAATGCACCCAAAAGTTGAAGTTCTCATTTGATGTTCAAGAAAGTTTTATTTTTTCTCATGTTGTCAGTTGAAACTTCAAACCAGTAATAGTTAGAGCCGAAAACACTTTTTTGACACTTTTGGCACTTTTGACTGACAAAATGATTTTTTTTAGAAACAAATGCACCCAAAAGTCAAAGTTCTCATTTGCAGTTCAAGAAAGTGTTATTTTATGCAACGTTGTAAGTTTAAAATTCAAAACAGTCATAGAGCCGAAAATGCTTTTTTGACATTTTTGGCACTTTTGACTGACAAAATGATTTTTTAGCAAAAAACGCACCAAAAGTCAAAGTTCTCATTTGCAGTTCAAGAAAGTGTTATTTAATGCAACGTTGTAAGTTTAAAATTCAAAACAGTCATAGAGCCGAAAACGCTTTTTTGACATTTTTGGCACTTTTGACTGACAAAATGATTTTTTAGCAAAAAACGCACCCAAAAGTTGAAGTTCTCATTTGATGTTCAAGAAATTGTTATTTTAAGCCACATTGTATGTTTAAAATTCAAAACAGTCATAGAGCCGAAAACGCTTTTTTGACACTTTTGGTACTTTTGACTGACAAAATGATTTTTTTTAGCAACAAATGCACCCAAAAGTTGAAGTTCTCATTTGATGTTCAAGAAAGTTTTATTTTTTCTCATGTTGTCAGTTGAAATTTCAAACCATTAATAGTTAGAGCCGAAAACGCTTTTTTGACACTTTTGGTACTTTTGACTGACAAAATGATTTTTTTTAGCAACAAATGCACCCAAAAGTTGAAGTTCTCATTTGATGTTCAAGAAAGTTTTATTTTTTTCATGTTGTCAGTTGAAATTTCAAACCAGTAATAGTTAGAGCCGAAAACACTTTTTTGACACTTTTGGCACTTTTGAGTGACAAAATGATTTTTTTTAGAAACAAATGCACCCAAAAGTTGAAGTTCTCATTTATTGTTGAAGAAAGTGTTATTTTTTCTCATGTTGTCAGTTGAAACTTCAAACCAGTAATAGTTAGAGCCGAAAAATCTTTTTTGACACTTTTGGCACTTTTGACTGACAAAATGATTTTTTTTAGAAACAAATGCACCCAAAAGTTGAAGTTCTCATTTGCAGTTCAAGAAAGTGTTATTTTATGCAACGTTGTAAGTTTAAAATTCAAAACAGTCATAGAGCCGAAAACGCTTTTTTGACATTTTTGGTACTTTTGACTGACATAATGATTTTTTTTAGCAACAAATGCACCCAAAAGTTTAAGTTCTCATTTGATGTTCAAGAAAGTTTTATTTTTTCTCATGTTGTCAGTTGAAACTTCAAACCAGTAATAGTTAGAGCCGAAAACGCTTTTTTGACATTTTTGGCACTTTTGACTGACAAAATGATTTTTAGCAAAAAACGCACGCAAAAGTTGAAGTTCTCATTTGATGTTCAAGAAATTGTTATTTTATGCCACATTGTAAGTTTAAAATTCAAATCAGTCATAGAGCCAAAAACGCTTTTTTGACACTTTTGACTGACAAAATGATTTTGTTTAGAAACAAATGCACCCAAAAGTTGAAGTTCTCATTTGCAGTTCAAGAAAGTGTTATTTTATGCAACGTTGTAAGTTTAAAATTCAAAACAGTCATAGAGCCGAAAACGCTTTTTTGACATTTTTGGCACTTTTGACTGACAAAATGATTTTTTTTAGCAACAAATGCACCCAAAAGTTTAAGTTCTCATTTGATGTTCAAGAAAGTTTTATATTTTCTCATGTTGTCAGTTGAAACTTCAAACCAGTAATAGTTAGAGCCGAAAACACTTTTTTGACACTTTTGGCACTTTTGACTGACAAAATGATTTTTTTTTTAAACAAATGCACCGAAAAGTTGAAGTTCTCATTTGCAGTTCAAGAAAGTGTTATTTTATGCAACGTTGTAAGTTTAAAATTCAAAACAGTCATAGAGCCGAAAACGCTTTTTTGACATTTTTGGCACTTTTGACTGAAAAAATAATTTTTTAGCAAAAAACGCACCCAAAAGTTTAAGTTCTCATTTGATGTTCAAGAAAGTGTTATTTTATGCCACATTGTAAGTTTAAAATTCAAAACAGTCATAGAGCCGAAAACGCTTTTTTGACACTTTTGGTACTTTTGACTGACAAAATGATTTTCTTTTAGCAACAAATGCACCCAAAAGTTGAAGTTCTCATTTGATGTTCAAGAAAGTTTTATTTTTTCTCATGTTGTCAGTTGAAACTTCAAACCAGTAATAGTTAGAGCCGAAAACACTTTTTTGACACTTTTGGCACTTTTGACTGACAAAATGATTTTTTTTAGAAACAAATGCACCCAAAAGTCAAAGTTCTCATTTGCAGTTCAAGAAAGTGTTATTTTATGCAACGTTGTAAGTTTAAAATTCAAAACAGTCATAGAGCCGAAAATGCTTTTTTGACATTTTTGGCACTTTTGACTGACAAAATGATTTTTTAGCAAAAAACGAACCCAGAAGTCAAAGTTCTCATTTGCAGTTCAAGAAAGTGTTATTTTATGCAACGTTGTAAGTTTAAAATTCAAAACAGTCATAGAGCCGAAAACGCTTTTTTGACATTTTTGGCACTTTTGACTGACAAAATGATTTTTTAGCAAAAAACGCACCCAAAAGTTGAAGTTCTCATTTGATGTTCAAGAAATTGTTATTTTAAGCCACATTGTATGTTTAAAATTCAAAACAGTCATAGAGCCGAAAACGCTTTTTTGACACTTTTGGTACTTTTGACTGACAAAATGATTTTTTTTAGCCACAAATGCACCCAAAAGTTGAAGTTCTCATTTGATGTTCAAGAAAGTTTTATTTTTTCTCATGTTGTCAGTTGAAATTTCAAACCATTAATAGTTAGAGCCGAAAACGCTTTTTTGACACTTTTGGTACTTTTGACTGACAAAATGATTTTTTTTAGCAACAAATGCACCCAAAAGTTGAAGTTCTCATTTGATGTTCAAGAAAGTTTTATTTTTTCTCATGTTGTCAGTTGAAATTTCAAACCAGTAATAGTTAGAGCCGAAAACACTTTTTTGACACTTTTGAGTGACAAAATGATTTTTTTTAGAAACAAATGCACCCAAAAGTTGAAGTTCTCATTTGTTGTTGAAGAAAGTGTTATTTTTTCTCATGTTGTCAGTTGAAACTTCAAACCAGTAATAGTTAGAGCCGAAAAATCTTTTTTGACACTTTTGGCACTTTTGACTGACAAAATGATTTTTTTTTTAAACAAATGCACCCAAAAGTTGAAGTTCTCATTTGCAGTTCAAGAAAGTGTTATTTTATGCAACGTTGTAAGTTTAAAATTCAAAACAATCATAGAGCCGAAAACGCTTTTTTGACATTTTTGGCACTTTTGACTGACAAAATGATTTTTAGCAAAAAACGCACCCAAAAGTTGAAGTTCTCATTTGATGTTCAAGAAATTGTTATTTTATGCCACATTGTAAGTTTAAAATTAAAAACAGTCATAGAGCCGAAAACGCTTTTTTGACATTTTTGGCACTTTTGACTGACAAAATGATTTTTTTTAGCAACAAATGCACCCAAAAGTTGAAGTTCTCATTTGATGTTCAAGAAAGTTTTATTTTTTCTCATGTTGTCAGTTGAAACTTCAAACCAGTAATAGTTAGAGCCGAAAACACTTTTTTGACACTTTTGGCACTTTTGACTGACAAAATGATTTTTTTTTTAAACAAATGCACCCAAAAGTTGAAGTTCTCATTTGCAGTTCAAGAAAGTGTTATTTTATGCAAAGTTGTAAGTTTAAAATTCAAAACAGTCATAGAGCCGAAAACGCTTTTTTGACATTTTTGGCACTTTTGACTGAAAAAATAATTTTTTAGCAAAAAACGCACCCAAAAGTTGAAGTTCTCATTTGATGTTCAAGAAAGTGTTATTTTATGCCACATTGTAAGTTTAAAATTCAAAACAGTCATAGAGCCGAAAACGCTTTTTTGACACTTTTGGTACTTTTGACTGACAAAATGATTTTCTTTTAGCAACAAATGCACCCAAAAGTTGAAGTTCTCATTTGATGTTCAAGAAAGTTTTATTTTTTCTCATGTTGTCAGTTGAAACTTCAAACCAGTAATAGTTAGAGCCGAAAACACTTTTTTGACACTTTTGGCACTTTTGACTGACAAAATGATTTTTTTTAGAAACAAATGCACCCAAAAGTCAAAGTTCTCATTTGCAGTTCAAGAAAGTGTTATTTTATGCAACGTTGTAAGTTTAAAATTCAAAACAGTCATAGAGCCGAAAATGCTTTTTTGACATTTTTGGCACTTTTGACTGACAAAATGATTTTTTAGCAAAAAACGAACCCAGAAGTCAAAGTTCTCATTTGCAGTTCAAGAAAGTGTTATTTTATGCAACGTTGTAAGTTTAAAATTCAAAACAGTCATAGAGCCGAAAACGCTTTTTTGACATTTTTGGCACTTTTGACTGACAAAATGATTTTTTAGCAAAAAACGCACCCAAAAGTTGAAGTTCTCATTTGATGTTCAAGAAATTGTTATTTTAAGCCACATTGTATGTTTAAAATTCAAAACAGTCATAGAGCCGAAAACGCTTTTTTGACACTTTTGGTACTTTTGACTGACAAAATGATTTTTTTTAGCCACAAATGCACCCAAAAGTTGAAGTTCTCATTTGATGTTCAAGAAAGTTTTATTTTTTCTCATGTTGTCAGTTGAAATTTCAAACCATTAATAGTTAGAGCCGAAAACGCTTTTTTGACACTTTTGGTACTTTTGACTGACAAAATGATTTTTTTTAGCAACAAATGCACCCAAAAGTTGAAGTTCTCATTTGATGTTCAAGAAAGTTTTATTTTTTCTCATGTTGTCAGTTGAAATTTCAAACCAGTAATAGTTAGAGCCGAAAACACTTTTTTGACACTTTTGAGTGACAAAATGATTTTTTTTAGAAACAAATGCACCCAAAAGTTGAAGTTCTCATTTGTTGTTGAAGAAAGTGTTATTTTTTCTCATGTTGTCAGTTGAAACTTCAAACCAGTAATAGTTAGAGCCGAAAAATCTTTTTTGACACTTTTGGCACTTTTGACTGACAAAATGATTTTTTTTTTAAACAAATGCACCCAAAAGTTGAAGTTCTCATTTGCAGTTCAAGAAAGTGTTATTTTATGCAACGTTGTAAGTTTAAAATTCAAAACAATCATAGAGCCGAAAACGCTTTTTTGACATTTTTGGCACTTTTGACTGACAAAATGATTTTTAGCAAAAAACGCACCCAAAAGTTGAAGTTCTCATTTGATGTTCAAGAAATTGTTATTTTATGCCACATTGTAAGTTTAAAATTAAAAACAGTCATAGAGCCGAAAACGCTTTTTTGACATTTTTGGCACTTTTGACTGACAAAATGATTTTTTTTAGCAACAAATGCACCCAAAAGTTGAAGTTCTCATTTGATGTTCAAGAAAGTTTTATTTTTTCTCATGTTGTCAGTTGAAACTTCAAACCAGTAATAGTTAGAGCCGAAAACACTTTTTTGACACTTTTGGCACTTTTGACTGACAAAATGATTTTTTTTTTAAACAAATGCACCCAAAAGTTGAAGTTCTCATTTGCAGTTCAAGAAAGTGTTATTTTATGCAAAGTTGTAAGTTTAAAATTCAAAACAGTCATAGAGCCGAAAACGCTTTTTTGACATTTTTGGCACTTTTGACTGAAAAAATAATTTTTTAGCAAAAAACGCACCCAAAAGTTGAAGTTCTCATTTGATGTTCAAGAAAGTGTTATTTTATGCCACATTGTAAGTTTAAAATTCAAAACAGTCATAGAGCCGAAAACGCTTTTTTGACACTTTTGGTACTTTTGACTGACAAAATGATTTTCTTTTAGCAACAAATGCACCCAAAAGTTGAAGTTCTCATTTGATGTTCAAGAAAGTTTTATTTTTTCTCATGTTGTCAGTTGAAACTTCAAACCAGTAATAGTTAGAGCCGAAAACACTTTTTTGACACTTTTGGCACTTTTGACTGACAAAATGATTTTTTTTAGAAACAAATGCACCCAAAAGTCAAAGTTCTCATTTGCAGTTCAAGAAAGTGTTATTTTATGCAACGTTGTAAGTTTAAAATTCAAAACAGTCATAGAGCCGAAAATGCTTTTTTGACATTTTTGGCACTTTTGACTGACAAAATGATTTTTTAGCAAAAAACGCACCCAAAAGTCAAAGTTCTCATTTGCATTTCAAGAAAGTGTTATTTTATGCAACGTTGTAAGTTTAAAATTCAAAACAGTCATAGAGCCGAAAACGCTTTTTTGACATTTTTGGCACTTTTGACTGACAAAATGATTTTTTAGCAAAAAACGCACCCAAAAGTTGAAGTTCTCATTTGATGTTCAAGAAATTGTTATTTTAAGCCACATTGTATGTTTAAAATTCAAAACAGTCATAGAGCCGAAAACGCTTTTTTGACACTTTTGGTACTTTTGACTGACAAAATGATTTTTTTTAGCAACAAATGCACCCAAAAGTTGAAGTTCTCATTTGATGTTCAAGAAAGTTTTATTTTTTCTCATGTTGTCAGTTGAAATTTCAAACCAGTAATAGTTAGAGCCGAAAACACTTTTTTGACACTTTTGGCACTTTTGAGTGACAAAATGATTTTTTTTAGAAACAAATGCACCCAAAAGTTGAAGTTCTCATTTGTTGTTGAAGAAAGTGTTATTTTTTCTCATGTTGTCAGTTGAAACTTCAAACCAGTAATAGTTAGAGCCGAAAACGCTTTTTTGACACTTTTGACTGACAAAATGATTTTTTTTAGAAACAAATGCACCCAAAAGTTGAAGTTCTCATTTGATGTTCAAGAAAGTTTTATTTTATGCAACGTTGTAAGTTTAAAATTCAAAACAGTCATAGAGCCGAAAACGCTTTTTTGACATTTTTGGTACTTTTGACTGACAAAATGATTTTTTTTAGCAACAAATGCACCCAAAAGTTTAAGTTCTCATTTGATGTTCAAGAAAGTTTTATTTTTTCTCATGTTGTCAGTTGAAACTTCAAACCAGTAATAGTTAGAGCCGAAAACGCTTTTTTGACATTTTTGGCACTTTTGACTGACAAAATGATTTTTAGCAAAAAACGCAACCAAAAGTTGAAGTTCTCATTTGATGTTCAAGAAATTGTTATTTTATGCCACATTGTAAGTTTAAAATTCAAATCAGTCATAGAGCCAAAAACGCTTTTTTGACACTTTTGACTGACAAAATGATTTTGTTTAGAAACAAATGCACCCAAAAGTTGAAGTTCTCATTTGCAGTTCAAGAAAGTGTTATTTTATGCAACGTTGTAAGTTTAAAATTCAAAACAGTCATAGAGCCGAAAACGCTTTTTTGACATTTTTGGCACTTTTGACTGACAAAATGATTTTTTTTAGCAACAAATGCACCCAAAAGTTTAAGTTCTCATTTGATGTTCAAGAAAGTTTTATATTTTCTCATGTTGTCAGTTGAAACTTCAAACCAGTAATAGTTAGAGCCGAAAACACTTTTTTGACACTTTTGGCACTTTTGACTGACAAAATGATTTTTTTTTTAAACAAATGCACCCAAAAGTTGAAGTTCTCATTTGCAGTTCAAGAAAGTGTTATTTTATGCAACGTTGTAAGTTTAAAATTCAAAACAGTCATAGAGCCGAAAACGCTTTTTTGACATTTTTGGCACTTTTGACTGAAAAAATAATTTTTTAGCAAAAAACGCACCCAAAAGTTGAAGTTCTCATTTGATGTTCAAGAAAGTGTTATTTTATGCCACATTGTAAGTTTAAAATTCAAAACAGTCATAGAGCCGAAAACGCTTTTTTGACACTTTTGGTACTTTTGACTGACAAAATGATTTTCTTTTAGCAACAAATGCACCCAAAAGTTGAAGTTCTCATTTGCAGTTCAAGAAAGTGTTATTTTATGCAACGTTGTAAGTTTAAAATTCAAAACAGTCATAGAGCCGAAAACGCTTTTTTGACATTTTTGGCACTTTTGACTGAAAAAATAATTTTTTAGCAAAAAACGCACCCAAAAGTTGAAGTTCTCATTTGATGTTCAAGAAAGTGTTATTTTATGCCACATTGTAAGTTTAAAATTCAAAACAGTCATAGAGCCGAAAACGCTTTTTTGACACTTTTGGTACTTTTGACTGACAAAATGATTTTCTTTTAGCAACAAATGCACCCAAAAGTTGAAGTTCTCATTTGATGTTCAAGAAAGTTTTATTTTTTCTCATGTTGTCAGTTGAAACTTCAAACCAGTAATAGTTAGAGCCGAAAACACTTTTTTGACACTTTTGGCACTTTTGACTGACAAAATGATTTTTTTTAGAAACAAATGCACCCAAAAGTCAAAGTTCTCATTTGCAGTTCAAGAAAGTGTTATTTTATGCAACGTTGTAAGTTTAAAATTCAAAACAGTCATAGAGCCGAAAATGCTTTTTTGACATTTTTGGCACTTTTGACTGACAAAATGATTTTTTAGCAAAAAACGCACCAAAAGTCAAAGTTCTCATTTGCAGTTCAAGAAAGTGTTATTTAATGCAACGTTGTAAGTTTAAAATTCAAAACAGTCATAGAGCCGAAAACGCTTTTTTGACATTTTTGGCACTTTTGACTGACAAAATGATTTTTTAGCAAAAAACGCACCCAAAAGTTGAAGTTCTCATTTGATGTTCAAGAAATTGTTATTTTAAGCCACATTGTATGTTTAAAATTCAAAACAGTCATAGAGCCGAAAACGCTTTTTTGACACTTTTGGTACTTTTGACTGACAAAATGATTTTTTTTAGCAACAAATGCACCCAAAAGTTGAAGTTCTCATTTGATGTTCAAGAAAGTTTTATTTTTTCTCATGTTGTCAGTTGAAATTTCAAACCATTAATAGTTAGAGCCGAAAACGCTTTTTTGACACTTTTGGTACTTTTGACTGACAAAATGATTTTTTTTAGCAACAAATGCACCCAAAAGTTGAAGTTCTCATTTGATGTTCAAGAAAGTTTTATTTTTTTCATGTTGTCAGTTGAAATTTCAAACCAGTAATAGTTAGAGCCGAAAACACTTTTTTGACACTTTTGGCACTTTTGAGTGACAAAATGATTTTTTTTAGAAACAAATGCACCCAAAAGTTGAAGTTCTCATTTATTGTTGAAGAAAGTGTTATTTTTTCTCATGTTGTCAGTTGAAACTTCAAACCAGTAATAGTTAGAGCCGAAAAATCTTTTTTGACACTTTTGGCACTTTTGACTGACAAAATGATTTTTTTTAGAAACAAATGCACCCAAAAGTTGAAGTTCTCATTTGCAGTTCAAGAAAGTGTTATTTTATGCAACGTTGTAAGTTTAAAATTCAAAACAGTCATAGAGCCGAAAACGCTTTTTTGACATTTTTGGTACTTTTGACTGACATAATGATTTTTTTTAGCAACAAATGCACCCAAAAGTTTAAGTTCTCATTTGATGTTCAAGAAAGTTTTATTTTTTCTCATGTTGTCAGTTGAAACTTCAAACCAGTAATAGTTAGAGCCGAAAACGCTTTTTTGACATTTTTGGCACTTTTGACTGACAAAATGATTTTTAGCAAAAAACGCACGCAAAAGTTGAAGTTCTCATTTGATGTTCAAGAAATTGTTATTTTATGCCACATTGTAAGTTTAAAATTCAAATCAGTCATAGAGCCAAAAACGCTTTTTTGACACTTTTGACTGACAAAATGATTTTGTTTAGAAACAAATGCACCCAAAAGTTGAAGTTCTCATTTGCAGTTCAAGAAAGTGTTATTTTATGCAACGTTGTAAGTTTAAAATTCAAAACAGTCATAGAGCCGAAAACGCTTTTTTGACATTTTTGGCACTTTTGACTGACAAAATGATTTTTTTTAGCAACAAATGCACCCAAAAGTTTAAGTTCTCATTTGATGTTCAAGAAAGTTTTATATTTTCTCATGTTGTCAGTTGAAACTTCAAACCAGTAATAGTTAGAGCCGAAAACACTTTTTTGACACTTTTGGCACTTTTGACTGACAAAATGATTTTTTTTTTAAACAAATGCACCGAAAAGTTGAAGTTCTCATTTGCAGTTCAAGAAAGTGTTATTTTATGCAACGTTGTAAGTTTAAAATTCAAAACAGTCATAGAGCCGAAAACGCTTTTTTGACATTTTTGGCACTTTTGACTGAAAAAATAATTTTTTAGCAAAAAACGCACCCAAAAGTTTAAGTTCTCATTTGATGTTCAAGAAAGTGTTATTTTATGCCACATTGTAAGTTTAAAATTCAAAACAGTCATAGAGCCGAAAACGCTTTTTTGACACTTTTGGTACTTTTGACTGACAAAATGATTTTCTTTTAGCAACAAATGCACCCAAAAGTTGAAGTTCTCATTTGATGTTCAAGAAAGTTTTATTTTTTCTCATGTTGTCAGTTGAAACTTCAAACCAGTAATAGTTAGAGCCGAAAACACTTTTTTGACACTTTTGGCACTTTTGACTGACAAAATGATTTTTTTTAGAAACAAATGCACCCAAAAGTCAAAGTTCTCATTTGCAGTTCAAGAAAGTGTTATTTTATGCAACGTTGTAAGTTTAAAATTCAAAACAGTCATAGAGCCGAAAATGCTTTTTTGACATTTTTGGCACTTTTGACTGACAAAATTATTTTTTAGCAAAAAACGAACCCAAAAGTCAAAGTTCTCATTTGCAGTTCAAGAAAGTGTTATTTTATGCAACGTTGTAAGTTTAAAATTCAAAACAGTCATAGAGCCGAAAACGCTTTTTTGACATTTTTGGCACTTTTGACTGACAAAATGATTTTTTAGCAAAAAACGCACCCAAAAGTTGAAGTTCTCATTTGATGTTCAAGAAATTGTTATTTTAAGCCACATTGTATGTTTAAAATTCAAAACAGTCATAGAGCCGAAAACGCTTTTTTGACACTTTTGGTACTTTTGACTGACAAAATGATTTTTTTTAGCCACAAATGCACCCAAAAGTTGAAGTTCTCATTTGATGTTCAAGAAAGTTTTATTTTTTCTCATGTTGTCAGTTGAAATTTCAAACCATTAATAGTTAGAGCCGAAAACGCTTTTTTGACACTTTTGGTACTTTTGACTGACAAAATGATTTTTTTTAGCAACAAATGCACCCAAAAGTTGAAGTTCTCATTTGATGTTCAAGAAAGTTTTATTTTTTCTCATGTTGTCAGTTGAAATTTCAAACCAGTAATAGTTAGAGCCGAAAACACTTTTTTGACACTTTTGAGTGACAAAATGATTTTTTTTAGAAACAAATGCACCCAAAAGTTGAAGTTCTCATTTGTTGTTGAAGAAAGTGTTATTTTTTCTCATGTTGTCAGTTGAAACTTCAAACCAGTAATAGTTAGAGCCGAAAAATCTTTTTTGACACTTTTGGCACTTTTGACTGACAAAATGATTTTTTTTTTAAACAAATGCACCCAAAAGTTGAAGTTCTCATTTGCAGTTCAAGAAAGTGTTATTTTATGCAACGTTGTAAGTTTAAAATTCAAAACAGTCATAGAGCCGAAAACGCTTTTTTGACATTTTTGGCACTTTTGACTGAAAAAATAATTTTTTAGCAAAAAACGCACCCAAAAGTTGAAGTTCTCATTTGATGTTCAAGAAAGTGTTATTTTATGCCACATTGTAAGTTTAAAATTCAAAACAGTCATAGAGCCGAAAACGCTTTTTTGACACTTTTGGTACTTTTGACTGACAAAATGATTTTCTTTTAGCAACAAATGCACCCAAAAGTTGAAGTTCTCATTTGATGTTCAAGAAAGTTTTATTTTTTCTCATGTTGTCAGTTGAAACTTCAAACCAGTAATAGTTAGAGCCGAAAACACTTTTTTGACACTTTTGGCACTTTTGACTGACAAAATGATTTTTTTTAGAAACAAATGCACCCAAAAGTCAAAGTTCTCATTTGCAGTTCAAGAAAGTGTTATTTTATGCAACGTTGTAAGTTTAAAATTCAAAACAGTCATAGAGCCGAAAATGCTTTTTTGACATTTTTGGCACTTTTGACTGACAAAATGATTTTTTAGCAAAAAACGCACCCAAAAGTCAAAGTTCTCATTTGCATTTCAAGAAAGTGTTATTTTATGCAACGTTGTAAGTTTAAAATTCAAAACAGTCATAGAGCCGAAAATGCTTTTTTGACATTTTTGGCACTTTTGACTGACAAAATGATTTTTTAGCAAAAAACGCACCCAAAAGTTGAAGTTCTCATTTGATGTTCAAGAAATTGTTATTTTAAGCCACATTGTATGTTTAAAATTCAAAACAGTCATAGAGCCAAAAACGCTTTTTTGACACTTTTGACTGACAAAATGATTTTGTTTAGAAACAAATGCACCCAAAAGTTGAAGTTCTCATTTGCAGTTCAAGAAAGTGTTATTTTATGCAACGTTGTAAGTTTAAAATTCAAAACAGTCATAGAGCCGAAAACGCTTTTTTGACATTTTTGGCACTTTTGACTGACAAAATGATTTTTTTTAGCAACAAATGCACCCAAAAGTTTAAGTTCTCATTTGATGTTCAAGAAAGTTTTATATTTTCTCATGTTGTCAGTTGAAACTTCAAACCAGTAATAGTTAGAGCCGAAAACACTTTTTTGACACTTTTGGCACTTTTGACTGACAAAATGATTTTTTTTTTAAACAAATGCACCGAAAAGTTGAAGTTCTCATTTGCAGTTCAAGAAAGTGTTATTTTATGCAACGTTGTAAGTTTAAAATTCAAAACAGTCATAGAGCCGAAAACGCTTTTTTGACATTTTTGGCACTTTTGACTGAAAAAATAATTTTTTAGCAAAAAACGCACCCAAAAGTTTAAGTTCTCATTTGATGTTCAAGAAAGTGTTATTTTATGCCACATTGTAAGTTTAAAATTCAAAACAGTCATAGAGCCGAAAACGCTTTTTTGACACTTTTGGTACTTTTGACTGACAAAATGATTTTCTTTTAGCAACAAATGCACCCAAAAGTTGAAGTTCTCATTTGATGTTCAAGAAAGTTTTATTTTTTCTCATGTTGTCAGTTGAAACTTCAAACCAGTAATAGTTAGAGCCGAAAACACTTTTTTGACACTTTTGGCACTTTTGACTGACAAAATGATTTTTTTTAGAAACAAATGCACCCAAAAGTCAAAGTTCTCATTTGCAGTTCAAGAAAGTGTTATTTTATGCAACGTTGTAAGTTTAAAATTCAAAACAGTCATAGAGCCGAAAATGCTTTTTTGACATTTTTGGCACTTTTGACTGACAAAATGATTTTTTAGCAAAAAACGAACCCAAAAGTCAAAGTTCTCATTTGCAGTTCAAGAAAGTGTTATTTTATGCAACGTTGTAAGTTTAAAATTCAAAACAGTCATAGAGCCGAAAACGCTTTTTTGACATTTTTGGCACTTTTGACTGACAAAATGATTTTTTAGCAAAAAACGCACCCAAAAGTTGAAGTTCTCATTTGATGTTCAAGAAATTGTTATTTTAAGCCACATTGTATGTTTAAAATTCAAAACAGTCATAGAGCCGAAAACGCTTTTTTGACACTTTTGGTACTTTTGACTGACAAAATGATTTTTTTTAGCCACAAATGCACCCAAAAGTTGAAGTTCTCATTTGATGTTCAAGAAAGTTTTATTTTTTCTCATGTTGTCAGTTGAAATTTCAAACCATTAATAGTTAGAGCCGAAAACGCTTTTTTGACACTTTTGGTACTTTTGACTGACAAAATGATTTTTTTTAGCAACAAATGCACCCAAAAGTTGAAGTTCTCATTTGATGTTCAAGAAAGTTTTATTTTTTCTCATGTTGTCAGTTGAAATTTCAAACCAGTAATAGTTAGAGCCGAAAACACTTTTTTGACACTTTTGAGTGACAAAATGATTTTTTTTAGAAACAAATGCACCCAAAAGTTGAAGTTCTCATTTGTTGTTGAAGAAAGTGTTATTTTTTCTCATGTTGTCAGTTGAAACTTCAAACCAGTAATAGTTAGAGCCGAAAAATCTTTTTTGACACTTTTGGCACTTTTGACTGACAAAATGATTTTTTTTTTAAACAAATGCACCCAAAAGTTGAAGTTCTCATTTGCAGTTCAAGAAAGTGTTATTTTATGCAACGTTGTAAGTTTAAAATTCAAAACAGTCATAGAGCCGAAAACGCTTTTTTGACATTTTTGGCACTTTTGACTGAAAAAATAATTTTTTAGCAAAAAACGCACCCAAAAGTTGAAGTTCTCATTTGATGTTCAAGAAAGTGTTATTTTATGCCACATTGTAAGTTTAAAATTCAAAACAGTCATAGAGCCGAAAACGCTTTTTTGACACTTTTGGTACTTTTGACTGACAAAATGATTTTCTTTTAGCAACAAATGCACCCAAAAGTTGAAGTTCTCATTTGATGTTCAAGAAAGTTTTATTTTTTCTCATGTTGTCAGTTGAAACTTCAAACCAGTAATAGTTAGAGCCGAAAACACTTTTTTGACACTTTTGGCACTTTTGACTGACAAAATGATTTTTTTTAGAAACAAATGCACCCAAAAGTCAAAGTTCTCATTTGCAGTTCAAGAAAGTGTTATTTTATGCAACGTTGTAAGTTTAAAATTCAAAACAGTCATAGAGCCGAAAATGCTTTTTTGACATTTTTGGCACTTTTGACTGACAAAATGATTTTTTAGCAAAAAACGCACCCAAAAGTCAAAGTTCTCATTTGCATTTCAAGAAAGTGTTATTTTATGCAACGTTGTAAGTTTAAAATTCAAAACAGTCATAGAGCCGAAAACGCTTTTTTGACATTTTTGGCACTTTTGACTGACAAAATGATTTTTTAGCAAAAAACGCACCCAAAAGTTGAAGTTCTCATTTGATGTTCAAGAAATTGTTATTTTAAGCCACATTGTATGTTTAAAATTCAAAACAGTCATAGAGCCGAAAACGCTTTTTTGACACTTTTGGTACTTTTGACTGACAAAATGATTTTTTTTAGCAACAAATGCACCCAAAAGTTGAAGTTCTCATTTGATGTTCAAGAAAGTTTTATTTTTTCTCATGTTGTCAGTTGAAATTTCAAACCAGTAATAGTTAGAGCCGAAAACACTTTTTTGACACTTTTGGCACTTTTGAGTGACAAAATGATTTTTTTTAGAAACAAATGCACCCAAAAGTTGAAGTTCTCATTTGTTGTTGAAGAAAGTGTTATTTTTTCTCATGTTGTCAGTTGAAACTTCAAACCAGTAATAGTTAGAGCCGAAAAATCTTTTTTGACACTTTTGACTGACAAAATGATTTTTTTTAGAAACAAATGCACCCAAAAGTTGAAGTTCTCATTTGATGTTCAAGAAAGTTTTATTTTATGCAACGTTGTAAGTTTAAAATTCAAAACAGTCATAGAGCCGAAAACGCTTTTTTGACATTTTTGGTACTTTTGACTGACAAAATGATTTTTTTTAGCAACAAATGCACCCAAAAGTTTAAGTTCTCATTTGATGTTCAAGAAAGTTTTATTTTTTCTCATGTTGTCAGTTGAAACTTCAAACCAGTAATAGTTAGAGCCGAAAACGCTTTTTTGACATTTTTGGCACTTTTGACTGACAAAATGATTTTTAGCAAAAAACGCACCCAAAAGTTGAAGTTCTCATTTGATGTTCAAGAAATTGTTATTTTATGCCACATTGTAAGTTTAAAATTCAAATCAGTCATAGAGCCAAAAACGCTTTTTTGACACTTTTGACTGACAAAATGATTTTGTTTAGAAACAAATGCACCCAAAAGTTGAAGTTCTCATTTGCAGTTCAAGAAAGTGTTATTTTATGCAACGTTGTATGTTTAAAATTCAAAACAGTCATAGAGCCGAAAACGCTTTTTTGACATTTTTGGCACTTTTGACTGACAAAATGATTTTTTTTAGCAACAAATGCACCCAAAAGTTTAAGTTCTCATTTGATGTTCAAGAAAGTTTTATATTTTCTCATGTTGTCAGTTGAAACTTCAAACCAGTAATAGTTAGAGCCGAAAACACTTTTTTGACACTTTTGGCACTTTTGACTGACAAAATGATTTTTTTTTTAAACAAATGCACCCAAAAGTTGAAGTTCTCATTTGCAGTTCAAGAAAGTGTTATTTTATGCAACGTTGTAAGTTTAAAATTCAAAACAGTCATAGAGCCGAAAACGCTTTTTTGACATTTTTGGCACTTTTGACTGAAAAAATAATTTTTTAGCAAAAAACGCACCCAAAAGTTGAAGTTCTCATTTGATGTTCAAGAAAGTGTTATTTTATGCCACATTGTAAGTTTAAAATTCAAAACAGTCATAGAGCCGAAAACGCTTTTTTGACACTTTTGGTACTTTTGACTGACAAAATGATTTTCTTTTAGCAACAAATGCACCCAAAAGTTGAAGTTCTCATTTGATGTTCAAGAAAGTTTTATTTTTTCTCATGTTGTCAGTTGAAACTTCAAACCAGTAATAGTTAGAGCCGAAAACACTTTTTTGACACTTTTGGCACTTTTGACTGACAAAATGATTTTTTTTAGAAACAAATGCACCCAAAAGTCAAAGTTCTCATTTGCAGTTCAAGAAAGTGTTATTTTATGCAACGTTGTAAGTTTAAAATTCAAAACAGTCATAGAGCCGAAAATGCTTTTTTGACATTTTTGGCACTTTTGACTGACAAAATGATTTTTTAGCAAAAAACGCACCCAAAAGTCAAAGTTCTCATTTGCATTTCAAGAAAGTGTTATTTTAAGCCACATTGTATGTTTAAAATTCAAAACAGTCATAGAGCCGAAAACGCTTTTTTGACACTTTTGGTACTTTTGACTGACAAAATGATTTTTTTTAGCAACAAATGCACCCAAAAGTTGAAGTTCTCATTTGACGTTCAAGAAAGTTTTATTTTTTCTCATGTTGTCAGTTGAAACTTCAAACCAGTAATAGTTAGAGCCGAAAACACTTTTTTGACATTTTTGACTGACAAAATGATTTTTTTTAGAAACAAATGCACCCAAGAGTTGAAGTTCTCATTTGCAGTTCAAGAAAGTGTTATTTTATGCAACGTTGTAAGTTTAAAATTCAAAACAGTCATAGAGCCGAAAATGCTTTTTTGACATTTTTGGCACTTTTGACTGACAAAATGATTTTTTAGCAAAAAACGCACCCAAAAGTCAAAGTTCTCATTTGCAGTTCAAGAAAGTGTTATTTTATGCAACGTTGTAAGTTTAAAATTCAAAACAGTCATAGAGCCGAAAACGCTTTTTTGACATTTTTGGCACTTTTGACTGACAAAATGATTTTTTAGCAAAAAACGCACCCAAAAGTTGAAGTTCTCATTTGATGTTCAAGAAATTGTTATTTTAAGCCACATTGTATGTTTAAAATTCAAAACAGTCATAGAGCCGAAAACGCTTTTTTGACACTTTTGGTACTTTTGACTGACAAAATGATTTTTTTTAGCCACAAATGCACCCAAAAGTTGAAGTTCTCATTTGATGTTCAAGAAAGTTTTATTTTTTCTCATGTTGTCAGTTGAAATTTCAAACCATTAATAGTTATAGAGCCGAAAACGCTTTTTTGACACTTTTGGTACTTTTGACTGACAAAATGATTTTTTTTAGCAACAAATGCACCCAAAAGTTGAAGTTCTCATTTGATGTTCAAGAAAGTTTTATTTTTTCTCATGTTGTCAGTTGAAATTTCAAACCAGTAATAGTTAGAGCCGAAAACACTTTTTTGACACTTTTGAGTGACAAAATGATTTTTTTTAGAAACAAATGCACCCAAAAGTTGAAGTTCTCATTTGTTGTTGAAGAAAGTGTTATTTTTTCTCATGTTGTCAGTTGAAACTTCAAACCAGTAATAGTTAGAGCCGAAAAATCTTTTTTGACACTTTTGGCACTTTTGACTGACAAAATGATTTTTTTTTTAAACAAATGCACCCAAAAGTTGAAGTTCTCATTTGCAGTTCAAGAAAGTGTTATTTTATGCAACGTTGTAAGTTTAAAATTCAAAACAGTCATAGAGCCGAAAACGCTTTTTTGACATTTTTGGCACTTTTGACTGAAAAAATATTTTTTTAGCAAAAAACGCACCCAAAAGTTGAAGTTCTCATTTGATGTTCAAGAAAGTGTTATTTTATGCCACATTGTAAGTTTAAAATTCAAAACAGTCATAGAGCCGAAAACGCTTTTTTGACACTTTTGGTACTTTTGACTGACAAAATGATTTTCTTTTAGCAACAAATGCACCCAAAAGTTGAAGTTCTCATTTGATGTTCAAGAAAGTTTTATTTTTTCTCATGTTGTCAGTTGAAACTTCAAACCAGTAATAGTTAGAGCCGAAAACACTTTTTTGACACTTTTGGCACTTTTGACTGACAAAATGATTTTTTTTAGAAACAAATGCACCCAAAAGTCAAAGTTCTCATTTGCAGTTCAAGAAAGTGTTATTTTATGCAACGTTGTAAGTTTAAAATTCAAAACAGTCATAGAGCCGAAAATGCTTTTTTGACATTTTTGGCACTTTTGACTGACAAAATGATTTTTTAGCAAAAAACGCACCCAAAAGTCAACGTTCTCATTTGCATTTCAAGAAAGTGTTATTTTATGCAACGTTGTAAGTTTAAAATTCAAAACAGTCATAGAGCCGAAAATGCTTTTTTGACATTTTTGGCACTTTTGACTGACAAAATGATTTTTTAGCAAAAAACGCACCCAAAAGTTGAAGTTCTCATTTGATGTTCAAGAAATTGTTATTTTAAGCCACATTGTATGTTTAAAATTCAAAACAGTCATAGAGCCAAAAACGCTTTTTTGACACTTTTGACTGACAAAATGATTTTGTTTAGAAACAAATGCACCCAAAAGTTGAAGTTCTCATTTGCAGTTCAAGAAAGTGTTATTTTATGCAACGTTGTAAGTTTAAAATTCAAAACAGTCATAGAGCCGAAAACGCTTTTTTGACATTTTTGGCACTTTTGACTGACAAAATGATTTTTTTTAGCAACAAATGCACCCAAAAGTTTAAGTTCTCATTTGATGTTCAAGAAAGTTTTATATTTTCTCATGTTGTCAGTTGAAACTTCAAACCAGTAATAGTTAGAGCCGAAAACACTTTTTTGACACTTTTGGCACTTTTGACTGACAAAATGATTTTTTTTTTAAACAAATGCACCGAAAAGTTGAAGTTCTCATTTGCAGTTCAAGAAAGTGTTATTTTATGCAACGTTGTAAGTTTAAAATTCAAAACAGTCATAGAGCCGAAAACGCTTTTTTGACATTTTTGGCACTTTTGACTGAAAAAATAATTTTTTAGCAAAAAACGCACCCAAAAGTTTAAGTTCTCATTTGATGTTCAAGAAAGTGTTATTTTATGCCACATTGTAAGTTTAAAATTCAAAACAGTCATAGAGCCGAAAACGCTTTTTTGACATTTTTGGCACTTTTGACTGACAAAATGATTTTTTTTAGCAACAAATGCACCCAAAAGTTTAAGTTCTCATTTGATGTTCAAGAAAGTTTTATTTTTTCTCATGTTGTCAGTTGAAACTTCAAACCAGTAATAGTTAGAGCCGAAAACACTTTTTTGACACTTTTGGCACTTTTGACTGACAAAATGATTTTTTTTAGAAACAAATGCACCCAAAAGTCAAAGTTCTCATTTGCAGTTCAAGAAAGTGTTATTTTATGCAACGTTGTAAGTTTAAAATTCAAAACAGTCATAGAGCCGAAAATGCTTTTTTGACATTTTTGGCACTTTTGACTGACAAAATGATTTTTTAGCAAAAAACGAACCCAAAAGTCAAAGTTCTCATTTGCAGTTCAAGAAAGTGTTATTTTATGCAACGTTGTAAGTTTAAAATTCAAAACAGTCATAGAGCCGAAAACGCTTTTTTGACATTTTTGGCACTTTTGACTGACAAAATGATTTTTTAGCAAAAAACGCACCCAAAAGTTGAAGTTCTCATTTGATGTTCAAGAAATTGTTATTTTAAGCCACATTGTATGTTTAAAATTCAAAACAGTCATAGAGCCGAAAACGCTTTTTTGACACTTTTGGTACTTTTGACTGACAAAATGATTTTTTTTAGCCACAAATGCACCCAAAAGTTGAAGTTCTCATTTGATGTTCAAGAAAGTTTTATTTTTTCTCATGTTGTCAGTTGAAATTTCAAACCATTAATAGTTAGAGCCGAAAACGCTTTTTTGACACTTTTGGTACTTTTGACTGACAAAATGATTTTTTTTAGCAACAAATGCACCCAAAAGTTGAAGTTCTCATTTGATGTTCAAGAAAGTTTTATTTTTTCTCATGTTGTCAGTTGAAATTTCAAACCAGTAATAGTTAGAGCCGAAAACACTTTTTTGACACTTTTGAGTGACAAAATGATTTTTTTTAGAAACAAATGCACCCAAAAGTTGAAGTTCTCATTTGTTGTTGAAGAAAGTGTTATTTTTTCTCATGTTGTCAGTTGAAACTTCAAACCAGTAATAGTTAGAGCCGAAAAATCTTTTTTGACACTTTTGGCACTTTTGACTGACAAAATGATTTTTTTTTTAAACAAATGCACCCAAAAGTTGAAGTTCTCATTTGCAGTTCAAGAAAGTGTTATTTTATGCAACGTTGTAAGTTTAAAATTCAAAACAGTCATAGAGCCGAAAACGCTTTTTTGACATTTTTGGCACTTTTGACTGAAAAAATAATTTTTTAGCAAAAAACGCACCCAAAAGTTGAAGTTCTCATTTGATGTTCAAGAAAGTGTTATTTTATGCCACATTGTAAGTTTAAAATTCAAAACAGTCATAGAGCCGAAAACGCTTTTTTGACACTTTTGGTACTTTTGACTGACAAAATGATTTTCTTTTAGCAACAAATGCACCCAAAAGTTGAAGTTCTCATTTGATGTTCAAGAAAGTTTTATTTTTTCTCATGTTGTCAGTTGAAACTTCAAACCAGTAATAGTTAGAGCCGAAAACACTTTTTTGACACTTTTGGCACTTTTGACTGACAAAATGATTTTTTTTAGAAACAAATGCACCCAAAAGTCAAAGTTCTCATTTGCAGTTCAAGAAAGTGTTATTTTATGCAACGTTGTAAGTTTAAAATTCAAAACAGTCATAGAGCCGAAAATGCTTTTTTGACATTTTTGGCACTTTTGACTGACAAAATGATTTTTTAGCAAAAAACGCACCCAAAAGTCAAAGTTCTCATTTGCATTTCAAGAAAGTGTTATTTTATGCAACGTTGTAAGTTTAAAATTCAAAACAGTCATAGAGCCGAAAACGCTTTTTTGACATTTTTGGCACTTTTGACTGACAAAATGATTTTTTAGCAAAAAACGCACCCAAAAGTTGAAGTTCTCATTTGATGTTCAAGAAATTGTTATTTTAAGCCACATTGTATGTTTAAAATTCAAAACAGTCATAGAGCCGAAAACGCTTTTTTGACACTTTTGGTACTTTTGACTGACAAAATGATTTTTTTTAGCAACAAATGCACCCAAAAGTTGAAGTTCTCATTTGATGTTCAAGAAAGTTTTATTTTTTCTCATGTTGTCAGTTGAAATTTCAAACCAGTAATAGTTAGAGCCGAAAACACTTTTTTGACACTTTTGGCACTTTTGAGTGACAAAATGATTTTTTTTAGAAACAAATGCACCCAAAAGTTGAAGTTCTCATTTGTTGTTGAAGAAAGTGTTATTTTTTCTCATGTTGTCAGTTGAAACTTCAAACCAGTAATAGTTAGAGCCGAAAAATCTTTTTTGACACTTTTGACTGACAAAATGATTTTTTTTAGAAACAAATGCACCCAAAAGTTGAAGTTCTCATTTGATGTTCAAGAAAGTTTTATTTTATGCAACGTTGTAAGTTTAAAATTCAAAACAGTCATAGAGCCGAAAACGCTTTTTTGACATTTTTGGTACTTTTGACTGACAAAATGATTTTTTTTAGCAACAAATGCACCCAAAAGTTTAAGTTCTCATTTGATGTTCAAGAAAGTTTTATTTTTTCTCATGTTGTCAGTTGAAACTTCAAACCAGTAATAGTTAGAGCCGAAAACGCTTTTTTGACATTTTTGGCACTTTTGACTGACAAAATGATTTTTAGCAAAAAACGCACCCAAAAGTTGAAGTTCTCATTTGATGTTCAAGAAATTGTTATTTTATGCCACATTGTAAGTTTAAAATTCAAATCAGTCATAGAGCCAAAAACGCTTTTTTGACACTTTTGACTGACAAAATGATTTTGTTTAGAAACAAATGCACCCAAAAGTTGAAGTTCTCATTTGCAGTTCAAGAAAGTGTTATTTTATGCAACGTTGTAAGTTTAAAATTCAAAACAGTCATAGAGCCGAAAACGCTTTTTTGACATTTTTGGCACTTTTGACTGACAAAATGATTTTTTTTAGCAACAAATGCACCCAAAAGTTTAAGTTCTCATTTGATGTTCAAGAAAGTTTTATATTTTCTCATGTTGTCAGTTGAAACTTCAAACCAGTAATAGTTAGAGCCGAAAACACTTTTTTGACACTTTTGGCACTTTTGACTGACAAAATGATTTTTTTTTTAAACAAATGCACCCAAAAGTTGAAGTTCTCATTTGCAGTTCAAGAAAGTGTTATTTTATGCAACGTTGTAAGTTTAAAATTCAAAACAGTCATAGAGCCGAAAACGCTTTTTTGACATTTTTGGCACTTTTGACTGAAAAAATAATTTTTTAGCAAAAAACGCACCCAAAAGTTGAAGTTCTCATTTGATGTTCAAGAAAGTGTTATTTTATGCCACATTGTAAGTTTAAAATTCAAAACAGTCATAGAGCCGAAAACGCTTTTTTGACACTTTTGGTTCTTTTGACTGACAAAATGATTTTCTTTTAGCAACAAATGCACCCAAAAGTTGAAGTTCTCATTTGATGTTCAAGAAAGTTTTATTTTTTCTCATGTTGTCAGTTGAAACTTCAAACCAGTAATAGTTAGAGCCGAAAACACTTTTTTGACACTTTTGGCACTTTTGACTGACAAAATGATTTTTTTTAGAAACAAATGCACCCAAAAGTCAAAGTTCTCATTTGCAGTTCAAGAAAGTGTTATTTTATGCAACGTTGTAAGTTTAAAATTCAAAACAGTCATAGAGCCGAAAATGCTTTTTTGACATTTTTGGCACTTTTGACTGACAAAATGATTTTTTAGCAAAAAACGCACCCAAAAGTCAAAGTTCTCATTTGCATTTCAAGAAAGTGTTATTTTAAGCCACATTGTATGTTTAAAATTCAAAACAGTCATAGAGCCGAAAACGCTTTTTTGACACTTTTGGTACTTTTGACTGACAAAATGATTTTTTTTAGCAACAAATGCACCCAAAAGTTGAAGTTCTCATTTGATGTTCAAGAAAGTTTTATTTTTTCTCATGTTGTCAGTTGAAATTTCAAACCAGTAATAGTTAGAGCCGAAAACACTTTTTTGACACTTTTGGCACTTTTGAGTGACAAAATGATTTTTTTTTAGAAACAAATGCACCCAAAAGTTGAAGTTCTCATTTGTTGTTGAAGAAAGTGTTATTTTTTCTCATGTTGTCAGTTGAAACTTCAAACCAGTAATAGTTAGAGCCGAAAAATCTTTTTTGACACTTTTGACTGACAAAATGATTTTTTTTAGAAACAAATGCACCCAAAAGTTGAAGTTCTCATTTGATGTTCAAGAAAGTTTTATTTTATGCAACGTTGTAAGTTTAAAATTCAAAACAGTCATAGAGCCGAAAACGCTTTTTTGACATTTTTGGTACTTTTGACTGACAAAATGATTTTTTTTAGCAACAAATGCACCCAAAAGTTTAAGTTCTCATTTGATGTTCAAGAAAGTTTTATTTTTTCTCATGTTGTCAGTTGAAACTTCAAACCAGTAATAGTTAGAGCCGAAAACGCTTTTTTGACATTTTTGGCACTTTTGACTGACAAAATGATTTTTAGCAAAAAACGCACCCAAAAGTTGAAGTTCTCATTTGATGTTCAAGAAATTGTTATTTTATGCCACATTGTAAGTTTAAAATTCAAATCAGTCATAGAGCCAAAAACGCTTTTTTGACACTTTTGACTGACAAAATGATTTTGTTTAGAAACAAATGCACCCAAAAGTTGAAGTTCTCATTTGCAGTTCAAGAAAGTGTTATTTTATGCAACGTTGTAAGTTTAAAATTCAAAACAGTCATAGAGCCGAAAACGCTTTTTTGACATTTTTGGCACTTTTGACTGACAAAATGATTTTTTTTAGAAACAAATGCACCCAAAAGTTGAAGTTCTCATTTGTTGTTGAAGAAAGTGTTATTTTTTCTCATGTTGTCAGTTGAAACTTCAAACCAGTAATAGTTAGAGCCGAAAAATCTTTTTTGACACTTTTGGCACTTTTGACTGACAAAATGATTTTTTTTAGAAACAAATGCACCCAAAAGTTGAAGTTCTCATTTGCAGTTCAAGAAAGTGTTATTTTATGCAACGTTGTAAGTTTAAAATTCAAAACAGTCATAGAGCCGAAAACGCTTTTTTGACATTTTTGGCACTTTTGACTGACAAAATGATTTTTTAGCAAAAAACGCACCCAAAAGTTGAAGTTCTCATTTGATGTTCAAGAAATTGTTATTTTATGCCACATTGTAAGTTTAAAATTCAAAACAGTCATAGAGCCGAAAACGCTTTTTTGACACTTTTGGTACTTTTGACTGACAAAATTTTTTGTTTTAGCAACAAATGCACCCAAAAGTTGAAGTTCTCATTTGACGTTCAAGAAAGTTTTATTTTTTCTCATGTTGTCAGTTGAAACTTCAAACCAGTAATAGTTAGAGCCGAAAACACTTTTTTGACATTTTTGACTGACAAAATGATTTTTTTTAGAAACAAATGCACCCAAGAGTTGAAGTTCTCATTTGCAGTTCAAGAAAGTGTTATTTTATGCAACGTTGTAAGTTTAAAATTCAAAACAGTCATAGAGCCGAAAATGCTTTTTTGACATTTTTGGCACTTTTGACTGACAAAATGATTTTTTAGCAAAAAACGCACCCAAAAGTCAAAGTTCTCATTTGCAGTTCAAGAAAGTGTTATTTTATGCAACGTTGTAAGTTTAAAATTCAAAACAGTCATAGAGCCGAAAACGCTTTTTTGACATTTTTGGCACTTTTGACTGACAAAATGATTTTTTAGCAAAAAACGCACCCAAAAGTTGAAGTTCTCATTTGATGTTCAAGAAATTGTTATTTTAAGCCACATTGTATGTTTAAAATTCAAAACAGTCATAGAGCCGAAAACGCTTTTTTGACACTTTTGGTACTTTTGACTGACAAAATGATTTTTTTTAGCAACAAATGCACCCAAAAGTTGAAGTTCTCATTTGTTGTTGAAGAAAGTGTTATTTTTTCTCATGTTGTCAGTTGAAACTTCAAACCAGTAATAGTTAGAGCCGAAAAATCTTTTTTGACACTTTTGACTGACAAAATGATTTTTTTTAGAAACAAATGCACCCAAAAGTTGAAGTTCTCATTTGATGTTCAAGAAAGTTTTATTTTTTCTCATGTTGTCAGTTGAAATTTCAAACCAGTAATAGTTAGAGCCGAAAACACTTTTTTGACACTTTTGGCACTTTTGAGTGACAAAATGATTTTTTTTAGAAACAAATGCACCCAAAAGTTGAAGTTCTCATTTGTTGTTGAAGAAAGTGTTATTTTTTCTCATGTTGTCAGTTGAAACTTCAAACCAGTAATAGTTAGAGCCGAAAAATCTTTTTTGACACTTTTGACTGACAAAATGATTTTTTTTAGAAACAAATGCACCCAAAAGTTGAAGTTCTCATTTGATGTTCAAGAAAGTTTTATTTTATGCAACGTTGTAAGTTTAAAATTCAAAACAGTCATAGAGCCGAAAACGCTTTTTTGACATTTTTGGCACTTTTGACTGACAAAATGATTTTTAGCAAAAAACGCACCCAAAAGTTGAAGTTCTCATTTGATGTTCAAGAAATTGTTATTTTATGCCACATTGTAAGTTTAAAATTCAAATCAGTCATAGAGCCAAAAACGCTTTTTTGACACTTTTGACTGACAAAATGATTTTGTTTAGAAACAAATGCACCCAAAAGTTGAAGTTCTCATTTGCAGTTCAAGAAAGTGTTATTTTATGCAACGTTGTAAGTTTAAAATTCAAAACAGTCATAGAGCCGAAAACGCTTTTTTGACATTTTTGGCACTTTTGACTGACAAAATGATTTTTTTTAGAAACAAATGCACCCAAAAGTTGAAGTTCTCATTTGTTGTTGAAGAAAGTGTTATTTTTTCTCATGTTGTCAGTTGAAACTTCAAACCAGTAATAGTTAGAGCCGAAAAATCTTTTTTGACACTTTTGGCACTTTTGACTGACAAAATGATTTTTTTTAGAAACAAATGCACCCAAAAGTTGAAGTTCTCATTTGCAGTTCAAGAAAGTGTTATTTTATGCAACGTTGTAAGTTTAAAATTCAAAACAGTCATAGAGCCGAAAACGCTTTTTTGACATTTTTGGCACTTTTGACTGACAAAATGATTTTTTAGCAAAAAACGCACCCAAAAGTTGAAGTTCTCATTTGATGTTCAAGAAATTGTTATTTTATGCCACATTGTAAGTTTAAAATTCAAAACAGTCATAGAGCCGAAAACGCTTTTTTGACACTTTTGGTACTTTTGACTGACAAAATTTTTTGTTTTAGCAACAAATGCACCCAAAAGTTGAAGTTCTCATTTGACGTTCAAGAAAGTTTTATTTTTTCTCATGTTGTCAGTTGAAACTTCAAACCAGTAATAGTTAGAGCCGAAAACACTTTTTTGACATTTTTGACTGACAAAATGATTTTTTTTAGAAACAAATGCACCCAAGAGTTGAAGTTCTCATTTGCAGTTCAAGAAAGTGTTATTTTATGCAACGTTGTAAGTTTAAAATTCAAAACAGTCATAGAGCCGAAAATGCTTTTTTGACATTTTTGGCACTTTTGACTGACAAAATGATTTTTTAGCAAAAAACGCACCCAAAAGTCAAAGTTCTCATTTGCAGTTCAAGAAAGTGTTATTTTATGCAACGTTGTAAGTTTAAAATTCAAAACAGTCATAGAGCCGAAAACGCTTTTTTGACATTTTTGGCACTTTTGACTGACAAAATGATTTTTTAGCAAAAAACGCACCCAAAAGTTGAAGTTCTCATTTGATGTTCAAGAAATTGTTATTTTAAGCCACATTGTATGTTTAAAATTCAAAACAGTCATAGAGCCGAAAACGCTTTTTTGACACTTTTGGTACTTTTGACTGACAAAATGATTTTTTTTAGCAACAAATGCACCCAAAAGTTGAAGTTCTCATTTGATGTTCAAGAAAGTTTTATTTTTTCTCATGTTGTCAGTTGAAATTTCAAACCATTAATAGTTAGAGCCGAAAACGCTTTTTTGACACTTTTGGTACTTTTGACTGACAAAATGATTTTTTTTAGCAACAAATGCACCCAAAAGTTGAAGTTCTCATTTGATGTTCAAGAAAGTTTTATTTTTTCTCATGTTGTCAGTTGAAATTTCAAACCAGTAATAGTTAGAGCCGAAAACACTTTTTTGACACTTTTGGCACTTTTGAGTGACAAAATGATTTTTTTTAGAAACAAATGCACCCAAAAGTTGAAGTTCTCATTTGTTGTTGAAGAAAGTGTTATTTTTTCTCATGTTGTCAGTTGAAACTTCAAACCAGTAATAGTTAGAGCCGAAAAATCTTTTTTGACACTTTTGGCACTTTTGACTGACAAAATGATTTTTTTTAGAAACAAATGCACCCAAAAGTTGAAGTTCTCATTTGCAGTTCAAGAAAGTGTTATTTTATGCAACGTTGTAAGTTTAAAATTCAAAACAGTCATAGAGCCGAAAACGCTTTTTTGACATTTTTGGTACTTTTGACTGACAAAATGATTTTTTTTAGCAACAAATGCACCCAAAAGTTTAAGTTCTCATTTGATGTTCAAGAAAGTTTTATTTTTTCTCATGTTGTCAGTTGAAACTTCAAACCAGTAATAGTTAGAGCCGAAAACGCTTTTTTGACATTTTTGGCACTTTTGACTGACAAAATGATTTTTAGCAAAAAACGCACCCAAAAGTTGAAGTTCTCATTTGATGTTCAAGAAATTGTTATTTTATGCCACATTGTAAGTTTAAAATTCAAATCAGTCATAGAGCCAAAAACACTTTTTTGACACTTTTGACTGACAAAATGATTTTGTTTAGAAACAAATGCACCCAAAAGTCAAAGTTCTCATTTGCAGTTCAAGAAAGTGTTATTTTATGCAACGTTGTAAGTTTAAAATTCAAAACAGTCATAGAGCCGAAAATGCTTTTTTGACATTTTTGGCACTTTTGACTGACAAAATGATTTTTAGCAAAAAACGCACCCAAAAGTCAAAGTTCTCATTTGCAGTTCAAGAAAGTGTTATTTTATGCCACATTGTAAGTTTAAAATTCAAAAAAGTCATAGAGCCGAAAACGCTTTTTTGACATTTTTGGCACTTTTGACTGACAAAATGATTTTTAGCAAAAAACGCACGCAAAAGTTGAAGTTCTCATTTGATGTTCAAGAAATTGTTATTTTATGCCACATTGTAAGTTTAAAATTCAAATCAGTCATAGAGCCAAAAACGCTTTTTTGACACTTTTGACTGACAAAATGATTTTGTTTAGAAACAAATGCACCCAAAAGTTGAAGTTCTCATTTGCAGTTCAAGAAAGTGTTATTTTATGCAACGTTGTAAGTTTAAAATTCAAAACAGTCATAGAGCCGAAAACGCTTTTTTGACATTTTTGGCACTTTTGACTGACAAAATGATTTTTTTTAGCAACAAATGCACCCAAAAGTTTAAGTTCTCATTTGATGTTCAAGAAAGTTTTATATTTTCTCATGTTGTCAGTTGAAACTTCAAACCAGTAATAGTTAGAGCCGAAAACACTTTTTTGACACTTTTGGCACTTTTGACTGACAAAATGATTTTTTTTTTAAACAAATGCACCGAAAAGTTGAAGTTCTCATTTGCAGTTCAAGAAAGTGTTATTTTATGCAACGTTGTAAGTTTAAAATTCAAAACAGTCATAGAGCCGAAAACGCTTTTTTGACATTTTTGGCACTTTTGACTGAAAAAATAATTTTTTAGCAAAAAACGCACCCAAAAGTTTAAGTTCTCATTTGATGTTCAAGAAAGTGTTATTTTATGCCACATTGTAAGTTTAAAATTCAAAACAGTCATAGAGCCGAAAACGCTTTTTTGACACTTTTGGTACTTTTGACTGACAAAATGATTTTCTTTTAGCAACAAATGCACCCAAAAGTTGAAGTTCTCATTTGATGTTCAAGAAAGTTTTATTTTTTCTCATGTTGTCAGTTGAAACTTCAAACCAGTAATAGTTAGAGCCGAAAACACTTTTTTGACACTTTTGGCACTTTTGACTGACAAAATGATTTTTTTTAGAAACAAATGCACCCAAAAGTCAAAGTTCTCATTTGCAGTTCAAGAAAGTGTTATTTTATGCAACGTTGTAAGTTTAAAATTCAAAACAGTCATAGAGCCGAAAATGCTTTTTTGACATTTTTGGCACTTTTGACTGACAAAATTATTTTTTAGCAAAAAACGAACCCAAAAGTCAAAGTTCTCATTTGCAGTTCAAGAAAGTGTTATTTTATGCAACGTTGTAAGTTTAAAATTCAAAACAGTCATAGAGCCGAAAACGCTTTTTTGACATTTTTGGCACTTTTGACTGACAAAATGATTTTTTAGCAAAAAACGCACCCAAAAGTTGAAGTTCTCATTTGATGTTCAAGAAATTGTTATTTTAAGCCACATTGTATGTTTAAAATTCAAAACAGTCATAGAGCCGAAAACGCTTTTTTGACACTTTTGGTACTTTTGACTGACAAAATGATTTTTTTTAGCCACAAATGCACCCAAAAGTTGAAGTTCTCATTTGATGTTCAAGAAAGTTTTATTTTTTCTCATGTTGTCAGTTGAAATTTCAAACCATTAATAGTTAGAGCCGAAAACGCTTTTTTGACACTTTTGGTACTTTTGACTGACAAAATGATTTTTTTTAGCAACAAATGCACCCAAAAGTTGAAGTTCTCATTTGATGTTCAAGAAAGTTTTATTTTTTCTCATGTTGTCAGTTGAAATTTCAAACCAGTAATAGTTAGAGCCGAAAACACTTTTTTGACACTTTTGAGTGACAAAATGATTTTTTTTAGAAACAAATGCACCCAAAAGTTGAAGTTCTCATTTGTTGTTGAAGAAAGTGTTATTTTTTCTCATGTTGTCAGTTGAAACTTCAAACCAGTAATAGTTAGAGCCGAAAAATCTTTTTTGACACTTTTGGCACTTTTGACTGACAAAATGATTTTTTTTTTAAACAAATGCACCCAAAAGTTGAAGTTCTCATTTGCAGTTCAAGAAAGTGTTATTTTATGCAACGTTGTAAGTTTAAAATTCAAAACAGTCATAGAGCCGAAAACGCTTTTTTGACATTTTTGGCACTTTTGACTGAAAAAATAATTTTTTAGCAAAAAACGCACCCAAAAGTTGAAGTTCTCATTTGATGTTCAAGAAAGTGTTATTTTATGCCACATTGTAAGTTTAAAATTCAAAACAGTCATAGAGCCGAAAACGCTTTTTTGACACTTTTGGTACTTTTGACTGACAAAATGATTTTCTTTTAGCAACAAATGCACCCAAAAGTTGAAGTTCTCATTTGATGTTCAAGAAAGTTTTATTTTTTCTCATGTTGTCAGTTGAAACTTCAAACCAGTAATAGTTAGAGCCGAAAACACTTTTTTGACACTTTTGGCACTTTTGACTGACAAAATGATTTTTTTTAGAAACAAATGCACCCAAAAGTCAAAGTTCTCATTTGCAGTTCAAGAAAGTGTTATTTTATGCAACGTTGTAAGTTTAAAATTCAAAACAGTCATAGAGCCGAAAATGCTTTTTTGACATTTTTGGCACTTTTGACTGACAAAATGATTTTTTAGCAAAAAACGCACCCAAAAGTCAAAGTTCTCATTTGCATTTCAAGAAAGTGTTATTTTATGCAACGTTGTAAGTTTAAAATTCAAAACAGTCATAGAGCCGAAAATGCTTTTTTGACATTTTTGGCACTTTTGACTGACAAAATGATTTTTTAGCAAAAAACGCACCCAAAAGTTGAAGTTCTCATTTGATGTTCAAGAAATTGTTATTTTAAGCCACATTGTATGTTTAAAATTCAAAACAGTCATAGAGCCAAAAACGCTTTTTTGACACTTTTGACTGACAAAATGATTTTGTTTAGAAACAAATGCACCCAAAAGTTGAAGTTCTCATTTGCAGTTCAAGAAAGTGTTATTTTATGCAACGTTGTAAGTTTAAAATTCAAAACAGTCATAGAGCCGAAAACGCTTTTTTGACATTTTTGGCACTTTTGACTGACAAAATGATTTTTTTTAGCAACAAATGCACCCAAAAGTTTAAGTTCTCATTTGATGTTCAAGAAAGTTTTATATTTTCTCATGTTGTCAGTTGAAACTTCAAACCAGTAATAGTTAGAGCCGAAAACACTTTTTTGACACTTTTGGCACTTTTGACTGACAAAATGATTTTTTTTTTAAACAAATGCACCGAAAAGTTGAAGTTCTCATTTGCAGTTCAAGAAAGTGTTATTTTATGCAACGTTGTAAGTTTAAAATTCAAAACAGTCATAGAGCCGAAAACGCTTTTTTGACATTTTTGGCACTTTTGACTGAAAAAATAATTTTTTAGCAAAAAACGCACCCAAAAGTTTAAGTTCTCATTTGATGTTCAAGAAAGTGTTATTTTATGCCACATTGTAAGTTTAAAATTCAAAACAGTCATAGAGCCGAAAACGCTTTTTTGACACTTTTGGTACTTTTGACTGACAAAATGATTTTCTTTTAGCAACAAATGCACCCAAAAGTTGAAGTTCTCATTTGATGTTCAAGAAAGTTTTATTTTTTCTCATGTTGTCAGTTGAAACTTCAAACCAGTAATAGTTAGAGCCGAAAACACTTTTTTGACACTTTTGGCACTTTTGACTGACAAAATGATTTTTTTTAGAAACAAATGCACCCAAAAGTCAAAGTTCTCATTTGCAGTTCAAGAAAGTGTTATTTTATGCAACGTTGTAAGTTTAAAATTCAAAACAGTCATAGAGCCGAAAATGCTTTTTTGACATTTTTGGCACTTTTGACTGACAAAATGATTTTTTAGCAAAAAACGAACCCAAAAGTCAAAGTTCTCATTTGCAGTTCAAGAAAGTGTTATTTTATGCAACGTTGTAAGTTTAAAATTCAAAACAGTCATAGAGCCGAAAACGCTTTTTTGACATTTTTGGCACTTTTGACTGACAAAATGATTTTTTAGCAAAAAACGCACCCAAAAGTTGAAGTTCTCATTTGATGTTCAAGAAATTGTTATTTTAAGCCACATTGTATGTTTAAAATTCAAAACAGTCATAGAGCCGAAAACGCTTTTTTGACACTTTTGGTACTTTTGACTGACAAAATGATTTTTTTTAGCCACAAATGCACCCAAAAGTTGAAGTTCTCATTTGATGTTCAAGAAAGTTTTATTTTTTCTCATGTTGTCAGTTGAAATTTCAAACCATTAATAGTTAGAGCCGAAAACGCTTTTTTGACACTTTTGGTACTTTTGACTGACAAAATGATTTTTTTTAGCAACAAATGCACCCAAAAGTTGAAGTTCTCATTTGATGTTCAAGAAAGTTTTATTTTTTCTCATGTTGTCAGTTGAAATTTCAAACCAGTAATAGTTAGAGCCGAAAACACTTTTTTGACACTTTTGAGTGACAAAATGATTTTTTTTAGAAACAAATGCACCCAAAAGTTGAAGTTCTCATTTGTTGTTGAAGAAAGTGTTATTTTTTCTCATGTTGTCAGTTGAAACTTCAAACCAGTAATAGTTAGAGCCGAAAAATCTTTTTTGACACTTTTGGCACTTTTGACTGACAAAATGATTTTTTTTTTAAACAAATGCACCCAAAAGTTGAAGTTCTCATTTGCAGTTCAAGAAAGTGTTATTTTATGCAACGTTGTAAGTTTAAAATTCAAAACAGTCATAGAGCCGAAAACGCTTTTTTGACATTTTTGGCACTTTTGACTGAAAAAATAATTTTTTAGCAAAAAACGCACCCAAAAGTTGAAGTTCTCATTTGATGTTCAAGAAAGTGTTATTTTATGCCACATTGTAAGTTTAAAATTCAAAACAGTCATAGAGCCGAAAACGCTTTTTTGACACTTTTGGTACTTTTGACTGACAAAATGATTTTCTTTTAGCAACAAATGCACCCAAAAGTTGAAGTTCTCATTTGATGTTCAAGAAAGTTTTATTTTTTCTCATGTTGTCAGTTGAAACTTCAAACCAGTAATAGTTAGAGCCGAAAACACTTTTTTGACACTTTTGGCACTTTTGACTGACAAAATGATTTTTTTTAGAAACAAATGCACCCAAAAGTCAAAGTTCTCATTTGCAGTTCAAGAAAGTGTTATTTTATGCAACGTTGTAAGTTTAAAATTCAAAACAGTCATAGAGCCGAAAATGCTTTTTTGACATTTTTGGCACTTTTGACTGACAAAATGATTTTTTAGCAAAAAACGCACCCAAAAGTCAAAGTTCTCATTTGCATTTCAAGAAAGTGTTATTTTATGCAACGTTGTAAGTTTAAAATTCAAAACAGTCATAGAGCCGAAAACGCTTTTTTGACATTTTTGGCACTTTTGACTGACAAAATGATTTTTTAGCAAAAAACGCACCCAAAAGTTGAAGTTCTCATTTGATGTTCAAGAAATTGTTATTTTAAGCCACATTGTATGTTTAAAATTCAAAACAGTCATAGAGCCGAAAACGCTTTTTTGACACTTTTGGTACTTTTGACTGACAAAATGATTTTTTTTAGCAACAAATGCACCCAAAAGTTGAAGTTCTCATTTGATGTTCAAGAAAGTTTTATTTTTTCTCATGTTGTCAGTTGAAATTTCAAACCAGTAATAGTTAGAGCCGAAAACACTTTTTTGACACTTTTGGCACTTTTGAGTGACAAAATGATTTTTTTTAGAAACAAATGCACCCAAAAGTTGAAGTTCTCATTTGTTGTTGAAGAAAGTGTTATTTTTTCTCATGTTGTCAGTTGAAACTTCAAACCAGTAATAGTTAGAGCCGAAAAATCTTTTTTGACACTTTTGACTGACAAAATGATTTTTTTTAGAAACAAATGCACCCAAAAGTTGAAGTTCTCATTTGATGTTCAAGAAAGTTTTATTTTATGCAACGTTGTAAGTTTAAAATTCAAAACAGTCATAGAGCCGAAAACGCTTTTTTGACATTTTTGGTACTTTTGACTGACAAAATGATTTTTTTTAGCAACAAATGCACCCAAAAGTTTAAGTTCTCATTTGATGTTCAAGAAAGTTTTATTTTTTCTCATGTTGTCAGTTGAAACTTCAAACCAGTAATAGTTAGAGCCGAAAACGCTTTTTTGACATTTTTGGCACTTTTGACTGACAAAATGATTTTTAGCAAAAAACGCACCCAAAAGTTGAAGTTCTCATTTGATGTTCAAGAAATTGTTATTTTATGCCACATTGTAAGTTTAAAATTCAAATCAGTCATAGAGCCAAAAACGCTTTTTTGACACTTTTGACTGACAAAATGATTTTGTTTAGAAACAAATGCACCCAAAAGTTGAAGTTCTCATTTGCAGTTCAAGAAAGTGTTATTTTATGCAACGTTGTATGTTTAAAATTCAAAACAGTCATAGAGCCGAAAACGCTTTTTTGACATTTTTGGCACTTTTGACTGACAAAATGATTTTTTTTAGCAACAAATGCACCCAAAAGTTTAAGTTCTCATTTGATGTTCAAGAAAGTTTTATATTTTCTCATGTTGTCAGTTGAAACTTCAAACCAGTAATAGTTAGAGCCGAAAACACTTTTTTGACACTTTTGGCACTTTTGACTGACAAAATGATTTTTTTTTTAAACAAATGCACCCAAAAGTTGAAGTTCTCATTTGCAGTTCAAGAAAGTGTTATTTTATGCAACGTTGTAAGTTTAAAATTCAAAACAGTCATAGAGCCGAAAACGCTTTTTTGACATTTTTGGCACTTTTGACTGAAAAAATAATTTTTTAGCAAAAAACGCACCCAAAAGTTGAAGTTCTCATTTGATGTTCAAGAAAGTGTTATTTTATGCCACATTGTAAGTTTAAAATTCAAAACAGTCATAGAGCCGAAAACGCTTTTTTGACACTTTTGGTACTTTTGACTGACAAAATGATTTTCTTTTAGCAACAAATGCACCCAAAAGTTGAAGTTCTCATTTGATGTTCAAGAAAGTTTTATTTTTTCTCATGTTGTCAGTTGAAACTTCAAACCAGTAATAGTTAGAGCCGAAAACACTTTTTTGACACTTTTGGCACTTTTGACTGACAAAATGATTTTTTTTAGAAACAAATGCACCCAAAAGTCAAAGTTCTCATTTGCAGTTCAAGAAAGTGTTATTTTATGCAACGTTGTAAGTTTAAAATTCAAAACAGTCATAGAGCCGAAAATGCTTTTTTGACATTTTTGGCACTTTTGACTGACAAAATGATTTTTTAGCAAAAAACGCACCCAAAAGTCAAAGTTCTCATTTGCATTTCAAGAAAGTGTTATTTTAAGCCACATTGTATGTTTAAAATTCAAAACAGTCATAGAGCCGAAAACGCTTTTTTGACACTTTTGGTACTTTTGACTGACAAAATGATTTTTTTTAGCAACAAATGCACCCAAAAGTTGAAGTTCTCATTTGATGTTCAAGAAAGTTTTATTTTTTCTCATGTTGTCAGTTGAAATTTCAAACCAGTAATAGTTAGAGCCGAAAACACTTTTTTGACACTTTTGGCACTTTTGAGTGACAAAATGATTTTTTTTAGAAACAAATGCACCCAAAAGTTGAAGTTCTCATTTGTTGTTGAAGAAAGTGTTATTTTTTCTCATGTTGTCAGTTGAAACTTCAAACCAGTAATAGTTAGAGCCGAAAAATCTTTTTTGACACTTTTGACTGACAAAATGATTTTTTTTAGAAACAAATGCACCCAAAAGTTGAAGTTCTCATTTGATGTTCAAGAAAGTTTTATTTTATGCAACGTTGTAAGTTTAAAATTCAAAACAGTCATAGAGCCGAAAACGCTTTTTTGACATTTTTGGTACTTTTGACTGACAAAATGATTTTTTTTAGCAACAAATGCACCCAAAAGTTTAAGTTCTCATTTGATGTTCAAGAAAGTTTTATTTTTTCTCATGTTGTCAGTTGAAACTTCAAACCAGTAATAGTTAGAGCCGAAAACGCTTTTTTGACATTTTTGGCACTTTTGACTGACAAAATGATTTTTAGCAAAAAACGCACCCAAAAGTTGAAGTTCTCATTTGATGTTCAAGAAATTGTTATTTTATGCCACATTGTAAGTTTAAAATTCAAATCAGTCATAGAGCCAAAAACGCTTTTTTGACACTTTTGACTGACAAAATGATTTTGTTTAGAAACAAATGCACCCAAAAGTTGAAGTTCTCATTTGCAGTTCAAGAAAGTGTTATTTTATGCAACGTTGTAAGTTTAAAATTCAAAACAGTCATAGAGCCGAAAACGCTTTTTTGACATTTTTGGCACTTTTGACTGACAAAATGATTTTTTTTAGAAACAAATGCACCCAAAAGTTGAAGTTCTCATTTGTTGTTGAAGAAAGTGTTATTTTTTCTCATGTTGTCAGTTGAAACTTCAAACCAGTAATAGTTAGAGCCGAAAAATCTTTTTTGACACTTTTGGCACTTTTGACTGACAAAATGATTTTTTTTAGAAACAAATGCACCCAAAAGTTGAAGTTCTCATTTGCAGTTCAAGAAAGTGTTATTTTATGCAACGTTGTAAGTTTAAAATTCAAAACAGTCATAGAGCCGAAAACGCTTTTTTGACATTTTTGGCACTTTTGACTGACAAAATGATTTTTTAGCAAAAAACGCACCCAAAAGTTGAAGTTCTCATTTGATGTTCAAGAAATTGTTATTTTATGCCACATTGTAAGTTTAAAATTCAAAACAGTCATAGAGCCGAAAACGCTTTTTTGACACTTTTGGTACTTTTGACTGACAAAATTTTTTGTTTTAGCAACAAATGCACCCAAAAGTTGAAGTTCTCATTTGACGTTCAAGAAAGTTTTATTTTTTCTCATGTTGTCAGTTGAAACTTCAAACCAGTAATAGTTAGAGCCGAAAACACTTTTTTGACATTTTTGACTGACAAAATGATTTTTTTTAGAAACAAATGCACCCAAGAGTTGAAGTTCTCATTTGCAGTTCAAGAAAGTGTTATTTTATGCAACGTTGTAAGTTTAAAATTCAAAACAGTCATAGAGCCGAAAATGCTTTTTTGACATTTTTGGCACTTTTGACTGACAAAATGATTTTTTAGCAAAAAACGCACCCAAAAGTCAAAGTTCTCATTTGCAGTTCAAGAAAGTGTTATTTTATGCAACGTTGTAAGTTTAAAATTCAAAACAGTCATAGAGCCGAAAACGCTTTTTTGACATTTTTGGCACTTTTGACTGACAAAATGATTTTTTAGCAAAAAACGCACCCAAAAGTTGAAGTTCTCATTTGATGTTCAAGAAATTGTTATTTTAAGCCACATTGTATGTTTAAAATTCAAAACAGTCATAGAGCCGAAAACGCTTTTTTGACACTTTTGGTACTTTTGACTGACAAAATGATTTTTTTTAGCCACAAATGCACCCAAAAGTTGAAGTTCTCATTTGATGTTCAAGAAAGTTTTATTTTTTCTCATGTTGTCAGTTGAAATTTCAAACCATTAATAGTTATAGAGCCGAAAACGCTTTTTTGACACTTTTGGTACTTTTGACTGACAAAATGATTTTTTTTAGCAACAAATGCACCCAAAAGTTGAAGTTCTCATTTGATGTTCAAGAAAGTTTTATTTTTTCTCATGTTGTCAGTTGAAATTTCAAACCAGTAATAGTTAGAGCCGAAAACACTTTTTTGACACTTTTGAGTGACAAAATGATTTTTTTTAGAAACAAATGCACCCAAAAGTTGAAGTTCTCATTTGTTGTTGAAGAAAGTGTTATTTTTTCTCATGTTGTCAGTTGAAACTTCAAACCAGTAATAGTTAGAGCCGAAAAATCTTTTTTGACACTTTTGGCACTTTTGACTGACAAAATGATTTTTTTTTTAAACAAATGCACCCAAAAGTTGAAGTTCTCATTTGCAGTTCAAGAAAGTGTTATTTTATGCAACGTTGTAAGTTTAAAATTCAAAACAGTCATAGAGCCGAAAACGCTTTTTTGACATTTTTGGCACTTTTGACTGAAAAAATAATTTTTTAGCAAAAAACGCACCCAAAAGTTGAAGTTCTCATTTGATGTTCAAGAAAGTGTTATTTTATGCCACATTGTAAGTTTAAAATTCAAAACAGTCATAGAGCCGAAAACGCTTTTTTGACACTTTTGGTACTTTTGACTGACAAAATGATTTTCTTTTAGCAACAAATGCACCCAAAAGTTGAAGTTCTCATTTGATGTTCAAGAAAGTTTTATTTTTTCTCATGTTGTCAGTTGAAACTTCAAACCAGTAATAGTTAGAGCCGAAAACACTTTTTTGACACTTTTGGCACTTTTGACTGACAAAATGATTTTTTTTAGAAACAAATGCACCCAAAAGTCAAAGTTCTCATTTGCAGTTCAAGAAAGTGTTATTTTATGCAACGTTGTAAGTTTAAAATTCAAAACAGTCATAGAGCCGAAAATGCTTTTTTGACATTTTTGGCACTTTTGACTGACAAAATGATTTTTTAGCAAAAAACGCACCCAAAAGTCAAAGTTCTCATTTGCATTTCAAGAAAGTGTTATTTTATGCAACGTTGTAAGTTTAAAATTCAAAACAGTCATAGAGCCGAAAATGCTTTTTTGACATTTTTGGCACTTTTGACTGACAAAATGATTTTTTAGCAAAAAACGCACCCAAAAGTTGAAGTTCTCATTTGATGTTCAAGAAATTGTTATTTTAAGCCACATTGTATGTTTAAAATTCAAAACAGTCATAGAGCCAAAAACGCTTTTTTGACACTTTTGACTGACAAAATGATTTTGTTTAGAAACAAATGCACCCAAAAGTTGAAGTTCTCATTTGCAGTTCAAGAAAGTGTTATTTTATGCAACGTTGTAAGTTTAAAATTCAAAACAGTCATAGAGCCGAAAACGCTTTTTTGACATTTTTGGCACTTTTGACTGACAAAATGATTTTTTTTAGCAACAAATGCACCCAAAAGTTTAAGTTCTCATTTGATGTTCAAGAAAGTTTTATATTTTCTCATGTTGTCAGTTGAAACTTCAAACCAGTAATAGTTAGAGCCGAAAACACTTTTTTGACACTTTTGGCACTTTTGACTGACAAAATGATTTTTTTTTTAAACAAATGCACCGAAAAGTTGAAGTTCTCATTTGCAGTTCAAGAAAGTGTTATTTTATGCAACGTTGTAAGTTTAAAATTCAAAACAGTCATAGAGCCGAAAACGCTTTTTTGACATTTTTGGCACTTTTGACTGAAAAAATAATTTTTTAGCAAAAAACGCACCCAAAAGTTTAAGTTCTCATTTGATGTTCAAGAAAGTGTTATTTTATGCCACATTGTAAGTTTAAAATTCAAAACAGTCATAGAGCCGAAAACGCTTTTTTGACATTTTTGGCACTTTTGACTGACAAAATGATTTTTTTTAGCAACAAATGCACCCAAAAGTTTAAGTTCTCATTTGATGTTCAAGAAAGTTTTATTTTTTCTCATGTTGTCAGTTGAAACTTCAAACCAGTAATAGTTAGAGCCGAAAACACTTTTTTGACACTTTTGGCACTTTTGACTGACAAAATGATTTTTTTTAGAAACAAATGCACCCAAAAGTCAAAGTTCTCATTTGCAGTTCAAGAAAGTGTTATTTTATGCAACGTTGTAAGTTTAAAATTCAAAACAGTCATAGAGCCGAAAATGCTTTTTTGACATTTTTGGCACTTTTGACTGACAAAATGATTTTTTAGCAAAAAACGAACCCAAAAGTCAAAGTTCTCATTTGCAGTTCAAGAAAGTGTTATTTTATGCAACGTTGTAAGTTTAAAATTCAAAACAGTCATAGAGCCGAAAACGCTTTTTTGACATTTTTGGCACTTTTGACTGACAAAATGATTTTTTAGCAAAAAACGCACCCAAAAGTTGAAGTTCTCATTTGATGTTCAAGAAATTGTTATTTTAAGCCACATTGTATGTTTAAAATTCAAAACAGTCATAGAGCCGAAAACGCTTTTTTGACACTTTTGGTACTTTTGACTGACAAAATGATTTTTTTTAGCCACAAATGCACCCAAAAGTTGAAGTTCTCATTTGATGTTCAAGAAAGTTTTATTTTTTCTCATGTTGTCAGTTGAAATTTCAAACCATTAATAGTTAGAGCCGAAAACGCTTTTTTGACACTTTTGGTACTTTTGACTGACAAAATGATTTTTTTTAGCAACAAATGCACCCAAAAGTTGAAGTTCTCATTTGATGTTCAAGAAAGTTTTATTTTTTCTCATGTTGTCAGTTGAAATTTCAAACCAGTAATAGTTAGAGCCGAAAACACTTTTTTGACACTTTTGAGTGACAAAATGATTTTTTTTAGAAACAAATGCACCCAAAAGTTGAAGTTCTCATTTGTTGTTGAAGAAAGTGTTATTTTTTCTCATGTTGTCAGTTGAAACTTCAAACCAGTAATAGTTAGAGCCGAAAAATCTTTTTTGACACTTTTGGCACTTTTGACTGACAAAATGATTTTTTTTTTAAACAAATGCACCCAAAAGTTGAAGTTCTCATTTGCAGTTCAAGAAAGTGTTATTTTATGCAACGTTGTAAGTTTAAAATTCAAAACAGTCATAGAGCCGAAAACGCTTTTTTGACATTTTTGGCACTTTTGACTGAAAAAATAATTTTTTAGCAAAAAACGCACCCAAAAGTTGAAGTTCTCATTTGATGTTCAAGAAAGTGTTATTTTATGCCACATTGTAAGTTTAAAATTCAAAACAGTCATAGAGCCGAAAACGCTTTTTTGACACTTTTGGTACTTTTGACTGACAAAATGATTTTCTTTTAGCAACAAATGCACCCAAAAGTTGAAGTTCTCATTTGATGTTCAAGAAAGTTTTATTTTTTCTCATGTTGTCAGTTGAAACTTCAAACCAGTAATAGTTAGAGCCGAAAACACTTTTTTGACACTTTTGGCACTTTTGACTGACAAAATGATTTTTTTTAGAAACAAATGCACCCAAAAGTCAAAGTTCTCATTTGCAGTTCAAGAAAGTGTTATTTTATGCAACGTTGTAAGTTTAAAATTCAAAACAGTCATAGAGCCGAAAATGCTTTTTTGACATTTTTGGCACTTTTGACTGACAAAATGATTTTTTAGCAAAAAACGCACCCAAAAGTCAAAGTTCTCATTTGCATTTCAAGAAAGTGTTATTTTATGCAACGTTGTAAGTTTAAAATTCAAAACAGTCATAGAGCCGAAAACGCTTTTTTGACATTTTTGGCACTTTTGACTGACAAAATGATTTTTTAGCAAAAAACGCACCCAAAAGTTGAAGTTCTCATTTGATGTTCAAGAAATTGTTATTTTAAGCCACATTGTATGTTTAAAATTCAAAACAGTCATAGAGCCGAAAACGCTTTTTTGACACTTTTGGTACTTTTGACTGACAAAATGATTTTTTTTAGCAACAAATGCACCCAAAAGTTGAAGTTCTCATTTGATGTTCAAGAAAGTTTTATTTTTTCTCATGTTGTCAGTTGAAATTTCAAACCAGTAATAGTTAGAGCCGAAAACACTTTTTTGACACTTTTGGCACTTTTGAGTGACAAAATGATTTTTTTTAGAAACAAATGCACCCAAAAGTTGAAGTTCTCATTTGTTGTTGAAGAAAGTGTTATTTTTTCTCATGTTGTCAGTTGAAACTTCAAACCAGTAATAGTTAGAGCCGAAAAATCTTTTTTGACACTTTTGACTGACAAAATGATTTTTTTTAGAAACAAATGCACCCAAAAGTTGAAGTTCTCATTTGATGTTCAAGAAAGTTTTATTTTATGCAACGTTGTAAGTTTAAAATTCAAAACAGTCATAGAGCCGAAAACGCTTTTTTGACATTTTTGGTACTTTTGACTGACAAAATGATTTTTTTTAGCAACAAATGCACCCAAAAGTTTAAGTTCTCATTTGATGTTCAAGAAAGTTTTATTTTTTCTCATGTTGTCAGTTGAAACTTCAAACCAGTAATAGTTAGAGCCGAAAACGCTTTTTTGACATTTTTGGCACTTTTGACTGACAAAATGATTTTTAGCAAAAAACGCACCCAAAAGTTGAAGTTCTCATTTGATGTTCAAGAAATTGTTATTTTATGCCACATTGTAAGTTTAAAATTCAAATCAGTCATAGAGCCAAAAACGCTTTTTTGACACTTTTGACTGACAAAATGATTTTGTTTAGAAACAAATGCACCCAAAAGTTGAAGTTCTCATTTGCAGTTCAAGAAAGTGTTATTTTATGCAACGTTGTAAGTTTAAAATTCAAAACAGTCATAGAGCCGAAAACGCTTTTTTGACATTTTTGGCACTTTTGACTGACAAAATGATTTTTTTTAGCAACAAATGCACCCAAAAGTTTAAGTTCTCATTTGATGTTCAAGAAAGTTTTATATTTTCTCATGTTGTCAGTTGAAACTTCAAACCAGTAATAGTTAGAGCCGAAAACACTTTTTTGACACTTTTGGCACTTTTGACTGACAAAATGATTTTTTTTTTAAACAAATGCACCCAAAAGTTGAAGTTCTCATTTGCAGTTCAAGAAAGTGTTATTTTATGCAACGTTGTAAGTTTAAAATTCAAAACAGTCATAGAGCCGAAAACGCTTTTTTGACATTTTTGGCACTTTTGACTGAAAAAATAATTTTTTAGCAAAAATCGCACCCAAAAGTTGAAGTTCTCATTTGATGTTCAAGAAAGTGTTATTTTATGCCACATTGTAAGTTTAAAATTCAAAACAGTCATAGAGCCGAAAACGCTTTTTTGACACTTTTGGTTCTTTTGACTGACAAAATGATTTTCTTTTAGCAACAAATGCACCCAAAAGTTGAAGTTCTCATTTGATGTTCAAGAAAGTTTTATTTTTTCTCATGTTGTCAGTTGAAACTTCAAACCAGTAATAGTTAGAGCCGAAAACACTTTTTTGACACTTTTGGCACTTTTGACTGACAAAATGATTTTTTTTAGAAACAAATGCACCCAAAAGTCAAAGTTCTCATTTGCAGTTCAAGAAAGTGTTATTTTATGCAACGTTGTAAGTTTAAAATTCAAAACAGTCATAGAGCCGAAAATGCTTTTTTGACATTTTTGGCACTTTTGACTGACAAAATGATTTTTTAGCAAAAAACGCACCCAAAAGTCAAAGTTCTCATTTGCATTTCAAGAAAGTGTTATTTTAAGCCACATTGTATGTTTAAAATTCAAAACAGTCATAGAGCCGAAAACGCTTTTTTGACACTTTTGGTACTTTTGACTGACAAAATGATTTTTTTTAGCAACAAATGCACCCAAAAGTTGAAGTTCTCATTTGATGTTCAAGAAAGTTTTATTTTTTCTCATGTTGTCAGTTGAAATTTCAAACCAGTAATAGTTAGAGCCGAAAACACTTTTTTGACACTTTTGGCACTTTTGAGTGACAAAATGATTTTTTTTAGAAACAAATGCACCCAAAAGTTGAAGTTCTCATTTGTTGTTGAAGAAAGTGTTATTTTTTCTCATGTTGTCAGTTGAAACTTCAAACCAGTAATAGTTAGAGCCGAAAAATCTTTTTTGACACTTTTGACTGACAAAATGATTTTTTTTAGAAACAAATGCACCCAAAAGTTGAAGTTCTCATTTGATGTTCAAGAAAGTTTTATTTTATGCAACGTTGTAAGTTTAAAATTCAAAACAGTCATAGAGCCGAAAACGCTTTTTTGACATTTTTGGTACTTTTGACTGACAAAATGATTTTTTTTAGCAACAAATGCACCCAAAAGTTTAAGTTCTCATTTGATGTTCAAGAAAGTTTTATTTTTTCTCATGTTGTCAGTTGAAACTTCAAACCAGTAATAGTTAGAGCCGAAAACGCTTTTTTGACATTTTTGGCACTTTTGACTGACAAAATGATTTTTAGCAAAAAACGCACCCAAAAGTTGAAGTTCTCATTTGATGTTCAAGAAATTGTTATTTTATGCCACATTGTAAGTTTAAAATTCAAATCAGTCATAGAGCCAAAAACGCTTTTTTGACACTTTTGACTGACAAAATGATTTTGTTTAGAAACAAATGCACCCAAAAGTTGAAGTTCTCATTTGCAGTTCAAGAAAGTGTTATTTTATGCAACGTTGTAAGTTTAAAATTCAAAACAGTCATAGAGCCGAAAACGCTTTTTTGACATTTTTGGCACTTTTGACTGACAAAATGATTTTTTTTAGAAACAAATGCACCCAAAAGTTGAAGTTCTCATTTGTTGTTGAAGAAAGTGTTATTTTTTCTCATGTTGTCAGTTGAAACTTCAAACCAGTAATAGTTAGAGCCGAAAAATCTTTTTTGACACTTTTGGCACTTTTGACTGACAAAATGATTTTTTTTAGAAACAAATGCACCCAAAAGTTGAAGTTCTCATTTGCAGTTCAAGAAAGTGTTATTTTATGCAACGTTGTAAGTTTAAAATTCAAAACAGTCATAGAGCCGAAAACGCTTTTTTGACATTTTTGGCACTTTTGACTGACAAAATGATTTTTTAGCAAAAAACGCACCCAAAAGTTGAAGTTCTCATTTGATGTTCAAGAAATTGTTATTTTATGCCACATTGTAAGTTTAAAATTCAAAACAGTCATAGAGCCGAAAACGCTTTTTTGACACTTTTGGTACTTTTGACTGACAAAATTTTTTGTTTTAGCAACAAATGCACCCAAAAGTTGAAGTTCTCATTTGACGTTCAAGAAAGTTTTATTTTTTCTCATGTTGTCAGTTGAAACTTCAAACCAGTAATAGTTAGAGCCGAAAACACTTTTTTGACATTTTTGACTGACAAAATGATTTTTTTTAGAAACAAATGCACCCAAGAGTTGAAGTTCTCATTTGCAGTTCAAGAAAGTGTTATTTTATGCAACGTTGTAAGTTTAAAATTCAAAACAGTCATAGAGCCGAAAATGCTTTTTTGACATTTTTGGCACTTTTGACTGACAAAATGATTTTTTAGCAAAAAACGCACCCAAAAGTCAAAGTTCTCATTTGCAGTTCAAGAAAGTGTTATTTTATGCAACGTTGTAAGTTTAAAATTCAAAACAGTCATAGAGCCGAAAACGCTTTTTTGACATTTTTGGCACTTTTGACTGACAAAATGATTTTTTAGCAAAAAACGCACCCAAAAGTTGAAGTTCTCATTTGATGTTCAAGAAATTGTTATTTTAAGCCACATTGTATGTTTAAAATTCAAAACAGTCATAGAGCCGAAAACGCTTTTTTGACACTTTTGGTACTTTTGACTGACAAAATGATTTTTTTTAGCAACAAATGCACCCAAAAGTTGAAGTTCTCATTTGATGTTCAAGAAAGTTTTATTTTTTCTCATGTTGTCAGTTGAAATTTCAAACCATTAATAGTTAGAGCCGAAAACGCTTTTTTGACACTTTTGGTACTTTTGACTGACAAAATGATTTTTTTTAGCAACAAATGCACCCAAAAGTTGAAGTTCTCATTTGATGTTCAAGAAAGTTTTATTTTTTCTCATGTTGTCAGTTGAAATTTCAAACCAGTAATAGTTAGAGCCGAAAACACTTTTTTGACACTTTTGGCACTTTTGAGTGACAAAATGATTTTTTTTAGAAACAAATGCACCCAAAAGTTGAAGTTCTCATTTGATGTTCAAGAAAGTTTTATTTTTTCTCATGTTGTCAGTTGAAACTTCAAACCAGTAATAGTTAGAGCCGAAAACACATTTTTGACACTTTTGGCACTTTTGACTGACAAAATGATTTTTTTTAGAAACAAATGCACCCAAAAGTTGAAGTTCTCATTTGCAGTTCAAGAAAGTGTTATTTTATGCAACGTTGTAAGTTTAAAATTCAAAACAGTCATAGAGCCGAAAATGCTTTTTTGACATTTTTGGCACTTTTGACTGACAAAATGATTTTTTAGCAAAAAACGCACCCAAAAGTCAAAGTTCTCATTTGCAGTTCAAGAAAGTGTTATTTTATGCAACGTTGTAAGTTTAAAATTCAAAACAGTCATAGAGCCGAAAACGCTTTTTTGACATTTTTGGCACTTTTGACTGACAAAATGATTTTTTAGCAAAAAACGCACCCAAAAGTTGAAGTTCTCATTTGATGTTCAAGAAATTGTTATTTTAAGCCACATTGTATGTTTAAAATTCAAAACAGTCATAGAGCCGAAAACGCTTTTTTGACACTTTTGGTACTTTTGACTGACAAAATGATTTTTTTTAGCAACAAATGCACCCAAAAGTTGAAGTTCTCATTTGATGTTCAAGAAAGTTTTATTTTTTCTCATGTTGTCAGTTGAAATTTCAAACCATTAATAGTTAGAGCCGAAAACGCTTTTTTGACACTTTTGGTACTTTTGACTGACAAAATGATTTTTTTTAGCAACAAATGCACCCAAAAGTTGAAGTTCTCATTTGATGTTCAAGAAAGTTTTATTTTTTCTCATGTTGTCAGTTGAAATTTCAAACCAGTAATAGTTAGAGCCGAAAACACTTTTTTGACACTTTTGGCACTTTTGAGTGACAAAATGATTTTTTTTAGAAACAAATGCACCCAAAAGTTGAAGTTCTCATTTGTTGTTGAAGAAAGTGTTATTTTTTCTCATGTTGTCAGTTGAAACTTCAAACCAGTAATAGTTAGAGCCGAAAAATCTTTTTTGACACTTTTGGCACTTTTGACTGACAAAATGATTTTTTTTAGAAACAAATGCACCCAAAAGTTGAAGTTCTCATTTGCAGTTCAAGAAAGTGTTATTTTATGCAACGTTGTAAGTTTAAAATTCAAAACAGTCATAGAGCCGAAAACGCTTTTTTGACATTTTTGGTACTTTTGACTGACAAAATGATTTTTTTTAGCAACAAATGCACCCAAAAGTTTAAGTTCTCATTTGATGTTCAAGAAAGTTTTATTTTTTCTCATGTTGTCAGTTGAAACTTCAAACCAGTAATAGTTAGAGCCGAAAACGCTTTTTTGACATTTTTGGCACTTTTGACTGACAAAATGATTTTTAGCAAAAAACGCACCCAAAAGTTGAAGTTCTCATTTGATGTTCAAGAAATTGTTATTTTATGCCACATTGTAAGTTTAAAATTCAAATCAGTCATAGAGCCAAAAACACTTTTTTGACACTTTTGACTGACAAAATGATTTTGTTTAGAAACAAATGCACCCAAAAGTCAAAGTTCTCATTTGCAGTTCAAGAAAGTGTTATTTTATGCAACGTTGTAAGTTTAAAATTCAAAACAGTCATAGAGCCGAAAATGCTTTTTTGACATTTTTGGCACTTTTGACTGACAAAATGATTTTTAGCAAAAAACGCACCCAAAAGTCAAAGTTCTCATTTGCAGTTCAAGAAAGTGTTATTTTATGCAACGTTGTAAGTTTAAAATTCAAAACAGTCATAGAGCCGAAAACGCTTTTTTGACATTTTTGGCACTTTTGACTGACAAAATGATTTTTTAGCAAAAAACGCACCCAAAAGTTGAAGTTCTCATTTGATGTTCAAGAAATTGTTATTTTAAGCCACATTGTAAGTTTAAAATTCAAAACAGTCATAGAGCCGAAAACGCTTTTTTGACACTTTTGGTACTTTTGACTGACAAAATGATTTTTTTTAGCAACAAATGCACCCAAAAGTTGAAGTTCTCATTTGATGTTCAAGAAAGTTTTATTTTTTCTCATGTTGTCAGTTGAAATTTCAAACCATTAATAGTTAGAGCCGAAAACGCTTTTTTGACACTTTTGGTACTTTTGACTGACAAAATGATTTTTTTTAGCAACAAATGCACCCAAAAGTTGAAGTTCTCATTTGATGTTCAAGAAAGTTTTATTTTTTCTCATGTTGTCAGTTGAAATTTCAAACCAGTAATAGTTAGAGCCGAAAACACTTTTTTGACACTTTTGGCACTTTTGACTGACAAAATGATTTTTTTTAGAAACAAATGCACCCAAAAGTTGAAGTTCTCATTTGCATTTCAAGAAAGTGTTATTTTATGCAACGTTGTAAGTTTAAAATTCAAAACAGTCATAGAGCCGAAAACGCTTTTTTGACATTTTTGGCACTTTTGACTGACAAAATGATTTTTTAGCAAAAAACGCACCCAAAAGTTGAAGTTCTCATTTGATGTTCAAGAAATTGTTATTTTATGCCACATTGTAAGTTTAAAATTCAAAACAGTCATAGAGCCGAAAACGCTTTTTTGACACTTTTGGTACTTTTGACTGACAAAATTTTTTGTTTTAGCAACAAATGCACCCAAAAGTTGAAGTTCTCATTTGACGTTCAAGAAAGTTTTATTTTTTCTCATGTTGTCAGTTGAAACTTCAAACCAGTAATAGTTAGAGCCGAAAACACTTTTTTGACATTTTTGACTGACAAAATGATTTTTTTTAGAAACAAATGCACCCAAGAGTTGAAGTTCTCATTTGCAGTTCAAGAAAGTGTTATTTTATGCAACGTTGTAAGTTTAAAATTCAAAACAGTCATAGAGCCGAAAACGCTTTTTTGACATTTTTGGTACTTTTGACTGACAAAATGATTTTTTTTAGCAACAAATGCACCCAAAAGTTTAAGTTCTCATTTGATGTTCAAGAAAGTTTTATTTTTTCTCATGTTGTCAGTTGAAACTTCAAACCAGTAATAGTTAGAGCCGAAAACGCTTTTTTGACATTTTTGGCACTTTTGACTGACAAAATGATTTTTAGCAAAAAACGCACCCAAAAGTTGAAGTTCTCATTTGATGTTCAAGAAATTGTTATTTTATGCCACATTGTAAGTTTAAAATTCAAATCAGTCATAGAGCCAAAAACGCTTTTTTGACACTTTTGACTGACAAAATGATTTTGTTTAGAAACAAATGCACCCAAAAGTTGAAGTTCTCATTTGCAGTTCAAGAAAGTGTTATTTTATGCAACGTTGTAAGTTTAAAATTCAAAACAGTCATAGAGCCGAAAACGCTTTTTTGACATTTTTGGCACTTTTGACTGACAAAATGATTTTTTTTAGCAACAAATGCACCCAAAAGTTTAAGTTCTCATTTGATGTTCAAGAAAGTTTTATATTTTCTCATGTTGTCAGTTGAAACTTCAAACCAGTAATAGTTAGAGCCGAAAACACTTTTTTGACACTTTTGGCACTTTTGACTGACAAAATGATTTTTTTTTTAAACAAATGCACCGAAAAGTTGAAGTTCTCATTTGCAGTTCAAGAAAGTGTTATTTTATGCAACGTTGTAAGTTTAAAATTCAAAACAGTCATAGAGCCGAAAACGCTTTTTTGACATTTTTGGCACTTTTGACTGACAAAATGATTTTTTAGCAAAAAACGCACCCAAAAGTTGAAGTTCTCATTTGATGTTCAAGAAATTGTTATTTTAAGCCACATTGTAAGTTTAAAATTCAAAACAGTCATAGAGCCGAAAACGCTTTTTTGACACTTTTGGTACTTTTGACTGACAAAATGATTTTTTTTAGCAACAAATGCACCCAAAAGTTGAAGTTCTCATTTGATGTTCAAGAAAGTTTTATTTTTTCTCATGTTGTCAGTTGAAATTTCAAACCAGTAATAGTTAGAGCCGAAAACACTTTTTTGACACTTTTGGCACTTTTGAGTGACAAAATGATTTTTTTTAGAAACAAATGCACCCAAAAGTTGAAGTTCTCATTTGTTGTTGAAGAAAGTGTTATTTTTTCTCATGTTGTCAGTTGAAACTTCAAACCAGTAATAGTTAGAGCCGAAAAATCTTTTTTGACACTTTTGGCACTTTTGACTGACAAAATGATTTTTTTTAGAAACAAATGCACCCAAAAGTTGAAGTTCTCATTTGCATTTCAAGAAAGTGTTATTTTATGCAACGTTGTAAGTTTAAAATTCAAAACAGTCATAGAGCCGAAAACGCTTTTTTGACATTTTTGGCACTTTTGACTGACAAAATGATTTTTTAGCAAAAAACGCACCCAAAAGTTGAAGTTCTCATTTGATGTTCAAGAAATTGTTATTTTATGCAACATTGTAAGTTTAAAATTCAAAACAGTCATAGAGCCGAAAACGCTTTTTTGACACTTTTGGTACTTTTGACTGACAAAATTTTTTGTTTTAGCAACAAATGCACCCAAAAGTTGAAGTTCTCATTTGACGTTCAAGAAAGTTTTATTTTTTCTCATGTTGTCAGTTGAAACTTCAAACCAGTAATAGTTAGAGCCGAAAACACTTTTTTGACATTTTTGACTGACAAAATGATTTTTTTTAGAAACAAATGCACCCAAGAGTTGAAGTTCTCATTTGCAGTTCAAGAAAGTGTTATTTTATGCAACGTTGTAAGTTTAAAATTCAAAACAGTCATAGAGCCGAAAATGCTTTTTTGACATTTTTGGCACTTTTGACTGACAAAATGATTTTTTAGCAAAAAACGCACCCAAAAGTCAAAGTTCTCATTTGCAGTTCAAGAAAGTGTTATTTTATGCAACGTTGTAAGTTTAAAATTCAAAACAGTCATAGAGCCGAAAACGCTTTTTTGACATTTTTGGCACTTTTGACTGACAAAATGATTTTTTAGCAAAAAACGCACCCAAAAGTTGAAGTTCTCATTTGATGTTCAAGAAATTGTTATTTTAAGCCACATTGTATGTTTAAAATTCAAAACAGTCATAGAGCCGAAAACGCTTTTTTGACACTTTTGGTACTTTTGACTGACAAAATGATTTTTTTTAGCAACAAATGCACCCAAAAGTTGAAGTTCTCATTTGATGTTCAAGAAAGTTTTATTTTTTCTCATGTTGTCAGTTGAAATTTCAAACCATTAATAGTTAGAGCCGAAAACGCTTTTTTGACACTTTTGGTACTTTTGACTGACAAAATGATTTTTTTTAGCAACAAATGCACCCAAAAGTTGAAGTTCTCATTTGATGTTCAAGAAAGTTTTATTTTTTCTCATGTTGTCAGTTGAAATTTCAAACCAGTAATAGTTAGAGCCGAAAACACTTTTTTGACATTTTTGGCACTTTTGAGTGACAAAATGATTTTTTTTAGAAACAAATGCACCCAAAAGTTGAAGTTCTCATTTGTTGTTGAAGAAAGTGTTATTTTTTCTCATGTTGTCAGTTGAAACTTCAAACCAGTAATAGTTAGAGCCGAAAAATCTTTTTTGACACTTTTGGCACTTTTGACTGACAAAATGATTTTTTTTAGAAACAAATGCACCCAAAAGTTGAAGTTCTCATTTGCAGTTCAAGAAAGTGTTATTTTATGCAACGTTGTAAGTTTAAAATTCAAAACAGTCATAGAGCCGAAAACGCTTTTTTGACATTTTTGGTACTTTTGACTGACAAAATGATTTTTTTTAGCAACAAATGCACCCAAAAGTTTAAGTTCTCATTTGATGTTCAAGAAAGTTTTATTTTTTCTCATGTTGTCAGTTGAAACTTCAAACCAGTAATAGTTAGAGCCGAAAACGCTTTTTTGATATTTTTGGCACTTTTGACTGACAAAATGATTTTTAGCAAAAAACGCACCCAAAAGTTGAAGTTCTCATTTGATGTTCAAGAAATTGTTATTTTATGCCACATTGTAAGTTTAAAATTCAAAACAGTCATAGAGCCGAAAACGCTTTTTTGACACTTTTGGTACTTTTGACTGACAAAATGATTTTCTTTTAGCAACAAATGCACCCAAAAGTTGAAGTTCTCATTTGATGTTCAAGAAAGTTTTATTTTTTCTCATGTTGTCAGTTGAAACTTCAAACCAGTAATAGTTAGAGCCGAAAACACTTTTTTGACACTTTTGGCACTTTTGACTGACAAAATGATTTTTTTTAGAAACAAATGCACCCAAAAGTCAAAGTTCTCATTTGCAGTTCAAGAAAGTGTTATTTTATGCAACGTTGTAAGTTTAAAATTCAAAACAGTCATAGAGCCGAAAATGCTTTTTTGACATTTTTGGCACAAAAGTGCCAAAAATCATTTTGTCAGTCAAAAGACTGACAAAATGATTTTTTAGCAAAAAACGCACCCAAAAGTCAAAGTTCTCATTTGCAGTTCAAGAAAGTGTTATTTTATGCAACGTTGTAAGTTTAAAATTCAAAACAGTCATAGAGCCGAAAACGCTTTTTTGACATTTTTGGCACTTTTGACTGACAAAATGATTTTTTAGCAAAAAACGCACCCAAAAGTTGAAGTTCTCATTTGATGTTCAAGAAATTGTTATTTTAAGCCACATTGTAAGTTTAAAATTCAAAACAGTCATAGAGCCGAAAACGCTTTTTTGACACTTTTGGTACTTTTGACTGACAAAATGATTTTTTTTAGCAACAAATGCACCCAAAAGTTGAAGTTCTCATTTGATGTTCAAGAAAGTTTTATTTTTTCTCATGTTGTCAGTTGAAATTTCAAACCAGTAATAGTTAGAGCCGAAAACACTTTTTTGACACTTTTGGCACTTTTGAGTGACAAAATGATTTTTTTTAGAAACAAATGCACCCAAAAGTTGAAGTTCTCATTTGTTGTTGAAGAAAGTGTTATTTTTTCTCATGTTGTCAGTTGAAACTTCAAACCAGTAATAGTTAGAGCCGAAAAATCTTTTTTGACACTTTTGGCACTTTTGACTGACAAAATGATTTTTTTTAGAAACAAATGCACCCAAAAGTTGAAGTTCTCATTTGCAGTTCAAGAAAGTGTTATTTTATGCAACGTTGTAAGTTTAAAATTCAAAACAGTCATAGAGCCGAAAACGCTTTTTTGACATTTTTGGCACTTTTGACTGACAAAATGATTTTTTAGCAAAAAACGCACCCAAAAGTTGAAGTTCTCATTTGATGTTCAAGAAATTGTTATTTTAAGCCACATTGTATGTTTAAAATTCAAAACAGTCATAGAGCCGAAAACGCTTTTTTGACACTTTTGGTACTTTTGACTGACAAAATGATTTTTTTTAGCAACAAATGCACCCAAAAGTTGAAGTTCTCATTTGATGTTCAAGAAAGTTTTATTTTTTCTCATGTTGTCAGTTGAAATTTCAAACCATTAATAGTTAGAGCCGAAAACGCTTTTTTGACACTTTTGGTACTTTTGACTGACAAAATGATTTTTTTTAGCAACAAATGCACCCAAAAGTTGAAGTTCTCATTTGATGTTCAAGAAAGTTTTATTTTTTCTCATGTTGTCAGTTGAAATTTCAAACCAGTAATAGTTAGAGCCGAAAACACTTTTTTGACATTTTTGGCACTTTTGAGTGACAAAATGATTTTTTTTAGAAACAAATGCACCCAAAAGTTGAAGTTCTCATTTGTTGTTGAAGAAAGTGTTATTTTTTCTCATGTTGTCAGTTGAAACTTCAAACCAGTAATAGTTAGAGCCGAAAAATCTTTTTTGACACTTTTGGCACTTTTGACTGTCAAAATGATTTTTTTTAGAAACAAATGCACCCAAAAGTTGAAGTTCTCATTTGCAGTTCAAGAAAGTGTTATTTTATGCAACGTTGTAAGTTTAAAATTCAAAACAGTCATAGAGCCGAAAACGCTTTTTTGACATTTTTGGTACTTTTGACTGACAAAATGATTTTTTTTAGCAACAAATGCACCCAAAAGTTTAAGTTCTCATTTGATGTTCAAGAAAGTTTTATTTTTTCTCATGTTGTCAGTTGAAACTTCAAACCAGTAATAGTTAGAGCCGAAAACGCTTTTTTGACATTTTTGGCACTTTTGACTGACAAAATGATTTTTAGCAAAAAACGCACCCAAAAGTTGAAGTTCTCATTTGATGTTCAAGAAATTGTTATTTTATGCCACATTGTAAGTTTAAAATTCAAAACAGTCATAGAGCCGAAAACGCTTTTTTGACACTTTTGGTACTTTTGACTGACAAAATGATTTTCTTTTAGCAACAAATGCACCCAAAAGTTGAAGTTCTCATTTGATGTTCAAGAAAGTTTTATTTTTTCTCATGTTGTCAGTTGAAACTTCAAACCAGTAATAGTTAGAGCCGAAAACACTTTTTTGACACTTTTGGCACTTTTGACTGACAAAATGATTTTTTTTAGAAACAAATGCACCCAAAAGTCAAAGTTCTCATTTGCAGTTCAAGAAAGTGTTATTTTATGCAACGTTGTAAGTTTAAAATTCAAAACAGTCATAGAGCCGAAAATGCTTTTTTGACATTTTTGGCACAAAAGTGCCAAAAATCATTTTGTCAGTCAAAAGACTGACAAAATGATTTTTTAGCAAAAAACGCACCCAAAAGTCAAAGTTCTCATTTGCAGTTCAAGAAAGTGTTATTTTATGCAACGTTGTAAGTTTAAAATTCAAAACAGTCATAGAGCCGAAAACGCTTTTTTGACATTTTTGGCACTTTTGACTGACAAAATGATTTTTTTTAGAAACAAATGCACCCAAAAGTTGAAGTTCTCATTTGTTGTTGAAGAAAGTGTTATTTTTTCTCATGTTGTCAGTTGAAACTTCAAACCAGTAATAGTTAGAGCCGAAAAATCTTTTTTGACACTTTTGGCACTTTTGACTGACAAAATGATTTTTTTTAGAAACAAATGCACCCAAAAGTTGAAGTTCTCATTTGCAGTTCAAGAAAGTGTTATTTTATGCAACGTTGTAAGTTTAAAATTCAAAACAGTCATAGAGCCGAAAACGCTTTTTTGACATTTTTGGCACTTTTGACTGACAAAATGATTTTTTAGCAAAAAACGCACCCAAAAGTTGAAGTTCTCATTTGATGTTCAAGAAATTGTTATTTTATGCCACATTGTAAGTTTAAAATTCAAAACAGTCATAGAGCCGAAAACGCTTTTTTGACACTTTTGGTACTTTTGACTGACAAAATTTTTTGTTTTAGCAACAAATGCACCCAAAAGTTGAAGTTCTCATTTGACGTTCAAGAAAGTTTTATTTTTTCTCATGTTGTCAGTTGAAACTTCAAACCAGTAATAGTTAGAGCCGAAAACACTTTTTTGACATTTTTGACTGACAAAATGATTTTTTTTAGAAACAAATGCACCCAAGAGTTGAAGTTCTCATTTGCAGTTCAAGAAAGTGTTATTTTATGCAACGTTGTAAGTTTAAAATTCAAAACAGTCATAGAGCCGAAAATGCTTTTTTGACATTTTTGGCACTTTTGACTGACAAAATGATTTTTTAGCAAAAAACGCACCCAAAAGTCAAAGTTCTCATTTGCAGTTCAAGAAAGTGTTATTTTATGCAACGTTGTAAGTTTAAAATTCAAAACAGTCATAGAGCCGAAAACGCTTTTTTGACATTTTTGGCACTTTTGACTGACAAAATGATTTTTTAGCAAAAAACGCACCCAAAAGTTGAAGTTCTCATTTGATGTTCAAGAAATTGTTATTTTAAGCCACATTGTATGTTTAAAATTCAAAACAGTCATAGAGCCGAAAACGCTTTTTTGACACTTTTGGTACTTTTGACTGACAAAATGATTTTTTTTAGCAACAAATGCACCCAAAAGTTGAAGTTCTCATTTGATGTTCAAGAAAGTTTTATTTTTTCTCATGTTGTCAGTTGAAATTTCAAACCATTAATAGTTAGAGCCGAAAACGCTTTTTTGACACTTTTGGTACTTTTGACTGACAAAATGATTTTTTTTAGCAACAAATGCACCCAAAAGTTGAAGTTCTCATTTGATGTTCAAGAAAGTTTTATTTTTTCTCATGTTGTCAGTTGAAATTTCAAACCAGTAATAGTTAGAGCCGAAAACACTTTTTTGACACTTTTGGCACTTTTGAGTGACAAAATGATTTTTTTTAGAAACAAATGCACCCAAAAGTTGAAGTTCTCATTTGTTGTTGAAGAAAGTGTTATTTTTTCTCATGTTGTCAGTTGAAACTTCAAACCAGTAATAGTTAGAGCCGAAAAATCTTTTTTGACACTTTTGGCACTTTTGACTGACAAAATGATTTTTTTTAGAAACAAATGCACCCAAAAGTTGAAGTTCTCATTTGCAGTTCAAGAAAGTGTTATTTTATGCAACGTTGTAAGTTTAAAATTCAAAACAGTCATAGAGCCGAAAACGCTTTTTTGACATTTTTGGTACTTTTGACTGACAAAATGATTTTTTTTAGCAACAAATGCACCCAAAAGTTTAAGTTCTCATTTGATGTTCAAGAAAGTTTTATTTTTTCTCATGTTGTCAGTTGAAACTTCAAACCAGTAATAGTTAGAGCCGAAAACGCTTTTTTGACATTTTTGGCACTTTTGACTGACAAAATGATTTTTAGCAAAAAACGCACCCAAAAGTTGAAGTTCTCATTTGATGTTCAAGAAATTGTTATTTTATGCCACATTGTAAGTTTAAAATTCAAATCAGTCATAGAGCCAAAAACGCTTTTTTGACACTTTTGACTGACAAAATGATTTTGTTTAGAAACAAATGCACCCAAAAGTTGAAGTTCTCATTTGCAGTTCAAGAAAGTGTTATTTTATGCAACGTTGTAAGTTTAAAATTCAAAACAGTCATAGAGCCGAAAACGCTTTTTTGACATTTTTGGCACTTTTGACTGACAAAATGATTTTTTTAGCAACAAATGCACCCAAAAGTTTAAGTTCTCATTTGATGTTCAAGAAAGTTTTATATTTTCTCATGTTGTCAGTTGAAACTTCAAACCAGTAATAGTTAGAGCCGAAAACACTTTTTTGACACTTTTGGCACTTTTGACTGACAAAATGATTTTTTTTTTAAACAAATGCACCCAAAAGTTGAAGTTCTCATTTGCAGTTCAAGAAAGTGTTATTTTATGCAACGTTGTAAGTTTAAAATTCAAAACAGTCATAGAGCCGAAAACGCTTTTTTGACATTTTTGGCACTTTTGACTGAAAAAATAATTTTTTAGCAAAAAACGCACCCAAAAGTTGAAGTTCTCATTTGATGTTCAAGAAAGTGTTATTTTATGCCACATTGTAAGTTTAAAATTCAAAACAGTCATAGAGCCGAAAACGCTTTTTTGACACTTTTGGTACTTTTGACTGACAAAATGATTTTCTTTTAGCAACAAATGCACCCAAAAGCTGAAGTTCTCATTTGATGTTCAAGAAAGTTTTATTTTTTCTCATGTTGTCAGTTGAAACTTCAAACCAGTAATAGTTAGAGCCGAAAACACTTTTTTGACACTTTTGGCACTTTTGAGTGACAAAATGATTTTTTTTAGAAACAAATGCACCCAAAAGTCAAAGTTCTCATTTGCAGTTCAAGAAAGTGTTATTTTATGCAACGTTGTAAGTTTAAAATTCAAAACAGTCATAGAGCCGAAAATGCTTTTTTGACATTTTTGGCACTTTTGACTGACAAAATGATTTTTTAGCAAAAAACGCACCCAAAAGTCAAAGTTCTCATTTGCAGTTCAAGAAAGTGTTATTTTATGCAACGTTGTAAGTTTAAAATTCAAAACAGTCATAGAGCCGAAAACGCTTTTTTGACATTTTTGGCACTTTTGACTGACAAAATGATTTTTTAGCAAAAAAAGCACCCAAAAGTTGAAGTTCTCATTTGATGTTCAAGAAATTGTTATTTTAAGCCACATTGTAAGTTTAAAATTCAAAACAGTCATAGAGCCAAAAACGCTTTTTTGACACTTTTGGTACTTTTGACTGACAAAATGATTTTTTTTAGCAACAAATGCACCCAAAAGTTGAAGTTCTCATTTGATGTTCAAGAAAGTTTTATTTTTTCTCATGTTGTCAGTTGAAATTTCAAACCATTAATAGTTAGAGCCGAAAACGCTTTTTTGACACTTTTGGTACTTTTGACTGACAAAATGATTTTTTTTAGCAACAAATGCACCCAAAAGTTGAAGTTCTCATTTGATGTTCAAGAAAGTTTTATTTTTTCTCATGTTGTCAGTTGAAATTTCAAACCAGTAATAGTTAGAGCCGAAAACACTTTTTTGACACTTTTGGCACTTTTGACTGACAAAATGATTTTTAGCAAAAAACGCACCCAAAAGTTGAAGTTCTCATTTGATGTTCAAGAAATTGTTATTTTATGCCACATTGTAAGTTTAAAATTCAAAACAGTCATAGAGCCGAAAACGCTTTTTTGACACTTTTGGTACTTTTGACTGACAAAATGATTTTCTTTTAGCAACAAATGCACCCAAAAGTTGAAGTTCTCATTTGATGTTCAAGAAAGTTTTATTTTTTCTCATGTTGTCAGTTGAAACTTCAAACCAGTAATAGTTAGAGCCGAAAACACTTTTTTGACACTTTTGGCACTTTTGACTGACAAAATGATTTTTTTTAGAAACAAATGCACCCAAAAGTCAAAGTTCTCATTTGCAGTTCAAGAAAGTGTTATTTTATGCAACGTTGTAAGTTTAAAATTCAAAACAGTCATAGAGCCGAAAATGCTTTTTTGACATTTTTGGCACAAAAGTGCCAAAAATCATTTTGTCAGTCAAAAGACTGACAAAATGATTTTTTAGCAAAAAACGCACCCAAAAGTCAAAGTTCTCATTTGCAGTTCAAGAAAGTGTTATTTTATGCAACGTTGTAAGTTTAAAATTCAAAACAGTCATAGAGCCGAAAACGCTTTTTTGACATTTTTGGCACTTTTGACTGACAAAATGATTTTTTTTAGAAACAAATGCACCCAAAAGTTGAAGTTCTCATTTGTTGTTGAAGAAAGTGTTATTTTTTCTCATGTTGTCAGTTGAAACTTCAAACCAGTAATAGTTAGAGCCGAAAAATCTTTTTTGACACTTTTGGCACTTTTGACTGACAAAATGATTTTTTTTAGAAACAAATGCACCCAAAAGTTGAAGTTCTCATTTGCAGTTCAAGAAAGTGTTATTTTATGCAACGTTGTAAGTTTAAAATTCAAAACAGTCATAGAGCCGAAAACGCTTTTTTGACATTTTTGGCACTTTTGACTGACAAAATGATTTTTTAGCAAAAAACGCACCCAAAAGTTGAAGTTCTCATTTGATGTTCAAGAAATTGTTATTTTATGCCACATTGTAAGTTTAAAATTCAAAACAGTCATAGAGCCGAAAACGCTTTTTTGACACTTTTGGTACTTTTGACTGACAAAATTTTTTGTTTTAGCAACAAATGCACCCAAAAGTTGAAGTTCTCATTTGACGTTCAAGAAAGTTTTATTTTTTCTCATGTTGTCAGTTGAAACTTCAAACCAGTAATAGTTAGAGCCGAAAACACTTTTTTGACATTTTTGACTGACAAAATGATTTTTTTTAGAAACAAATGCACCCAAGAGTTGAAGTTCTCATTTGCAGTTCAAGAAAGTGTTATTTTATGCAACGTTGTAAGTTTAAAATTCAAAACAGTCATAGAGCCGAAAATGCTTTTTTGACATTTTTGGCACTTTTGACTGACAAAATGATTTTTTAGCAAAAAACGCACCCAAAAGTCAAAGTTCTCATTTGCAGTTCAAGAAAGTGTTATTTTATGCAACGTTGTAAGTTTAAAATTCAAAACAGTCATAGAGCCGAAAACGCTTTTTTGACATTTTTGGCACTTTTGACTGACAAAATGATTTTTTAGCAAAAAACGCACCCAAAAGTTGAAGTTCTCATTTGATGTTCAAGAAATTGTTATTTTAAGCCACATTGTATGTTTAAAATTCAAAACAGTCATAGAGCCGAAAACGCTTTTTTGACACTTTTGGTACTTTTGACTGACAAAATGATTTTTTTTAGCAACAAATGCACCCAAAAGTTGAAGTTCTCATTTGATGTTCAAGAAAGTTTTATTTTTTCTCATGTTGTCAGTTGAAATTTCAAACCATTAATAGTTAGAGCCGAAAACGCTTTTTTGACACTTTTGGTACTTTTGACTGACAAAATGATTTTTTTTAGCAACAAATGCACCCAAAAGTTGAAGTTCTCATTTGATGTTCAAGAAAGTTTTATTTTTTCTCATGTTGTCAGTTGAAATTTCAAACCAGTAATAGTTAGAGCCGAAAACACTTTTTTGACACTTTTGGCACTTTTGAGTGACAAAATGATTTTTTTTAGAAACAAATGCACCCAAAAGTTGAAGTTCTCATTTGTTGTTGAAGAAAGTGTTATTTTTTCTCATGTTGTCAGTTGAAACTTCAAACCAGTAATAGTTAGAGCCGAAAAATCTTTTTTGACACTTTTGGCACTTTTGACTGACAAAATGATTTTTTTTAGAAACAAATGCACCCAAAAGTTGAAGTTCTCATTTGCAGTTCAAGAAAGTGTTATTTTATGCAACGTTGTAAGTTTAAAATTCAAAACAGTCATAGAGCCGAAAACGCTTTTTTGACATTTTTGGTACTTTTGACTGACAAAATGATTTTTTTTAGCAACAAATGCACCCAAAAGTTTAAGTTCTCATTTGATGTTCAAGAAAGTTTTATTTTTTCTAATGTTGTCAGTTGAAACTTCAAACCAGTAATAGTTAGAGCCGAAAACGCTTTTTTGACATTTTTGGCACTTTTGACTGACAAAATGATTTTTAGCAAAAAACGCACCCAAAAGTTGAAGTTCTCATTTGATGTTCAAGAAATTGTTATTTTATGCCACATTGTAAGTTTAAAATTCAAAACAGTCATAGAGCCGAAAACGCTTTTTTGACATTTTTGGCACTTTTGACTGAAAAAATAATTTTTTAGCAAAAAACGCACCCAAAAGTTGAAGTTCTCATTTGATGTTCAAGAAAGTGTTATTTTATGCCACATTGTAAGTTTAAAATTCAAAACAGTCATAGAGCCGAAAACGCTTTTTTGACACTTTTGGTACTTTTGACTGACAAAATGATTTTCTTTTAGCAACAAATGCACCCAAAAGTTGAAGTTCTCATTTGATGTTCAAGAAAGTTTTATTTTTTCTCATGTTGTCAGTTGAAACTTCAAACCAGTAATAGTTAGAGCCGAAAACACTTTTTTGACACTTTTGGCACTTTTGACTGACAAAATGATTTTTTTTAGAAACAAATGCACCCAAAAGTCAAAGTTCTCATTTGCAGTTCAAGAAAGTGTTATTTTATGCAACGTTGTAAGTTTAAAATTCAAAACAGTCATAGAGCCGAAAATGCTTTTTTGACATTTTTGGCACTTTTGACTGACAAAATGATTTTTTAGCAAAAAACGCACCCAAAAGTCAAAGTTCTCATTTGCATTTCAAGAAAGTGTTATTTTATGCAACGTTGTAAGTTTAAAATTCAAAACAGTCATAGAGCCGAAAACGCTTTTTTGACATTTTTGGCACTTTTGACTGACAAAATGATTTTTTAGCAAAAAACGCACCCAAAAGTTGAAGTTCTCATTTGATGTTCAAGAAATTGTTATTTTAAGCCACATTGTAAGTTTAAAATTCAAATCAGTCATAGAGCCAAAAACGCTTTTTTGACACTTTTGACTGACAAAATGATTTTGTTTAGAAACAAATGCACCCAAAAGTTGAAGTTCTCATTTGCAGTTCAAGAAAGTGTTATTTTATGCAACGTTGTAAGTTTAAAATTCAAAACAGTCATAGAGCCGAAAACGCTTTTTTGACATTTTTGGCACTTTTGACTGACAAAATGATTTTTTTTAGCAACAAATGCACCCAAAAGTTTAAGTTCTCATTTGATGTTCAAGAAAGTTTTATATTTTCTCATGTTGTCAGTTGAAACTTCAAACCAGTAATAGTTAGAGCCGAAAACACTTTTTTGACACTTTTGGCACTTTTGACTGACAAAATGATTTTTTTTTTAAACAAATGCACCCAAAAGTTGAAGTTCTCATTTGCAGTTCAAGAAAGTGTTATTTTATGCAACGTTGTAAGTTTAAAATTCAAAACAGTCATAGAGCCGAAAACGCTTTTTTGACATTTTTGGCACTTTTGACTGAAAAAATAATTTTTTAGCAAAAAACGCACCCAAAAGTTGAAGTTCTCATTTGATGTTCAAGAAAGTGTTATTTTATGCCACATTGTAAGTTTAAAATTCAAAACAGTCATAGAGCCGAAAACGCTTTTTTGACACTTTTGGTACTTTTGACTGACAAAATGATTTTCTTTTAGCAACAAATGCACCCAAAAGTTGAAGTTCTCATTTGATGTTCAAGAAAGTTTTATTTTTTCTCATGTTGTCAGTTGAAACTTCAAACCAGTAATAGTTAGAGCCGAAAACACTTTTTTGACACTTTTGGCACTTTTGACTGACAAAATGATTTTTTTTAGAAACAAATGCACCCAAAAGTCAAAGTTCTCATTTGCAGTTCAAGAAAGTGTTATTTTATGCAACGTTGTAAGTTTAAAATTCAAAACAGTCATAGAGCCGAAAATGCTTTTTTGACATTTTTGGCACTTTTGACTGACAAAATGATTTTTTAGCAAAAAACGCACCCAAAAGTCAAAGTTCTCATTTGCATTTCAAGAAAGTGTTATTTTAAGCCACATTGTATGTTTAAAATTCAAAACAGTCATAGAGCCGAAAACGCTTTTTTGACACTTTTGGTACTTTTGACTGACAAAATGATTTTTTTTAGCAACAAATGCACCCAAAAGTTGAAGTTCTCATTTGATGTTCAAGAAAGTTTTATTTTTTCTCATGTTGTCAGTTGAAATTTCAAACCAGTAATAGTTAGAGCCGAAAACACTTTTTTGACACTTTTGGCACTTTTGAGTGACAAAATGATTTTTTTTAGAAACAAATGCACCCAAAAGTTGAAGTTCTCATTTGTTGTTGAAGAAAGTGTTATTTTTTCTCATGTTGTCAGTTGAAACTTCAAACCAGTAATAGTTAGAGCCGAAAAATCTTTTTTGACACTTTTGACTGACAAAATGATTTTTTTTAGAAACAAATGCACCCAAAAGTTGAAGTTCTCATTTGATGTTCAAGAAAGTTTTATTTTATGCAACGTTGTAAGTTTAAAATTCAAAACAGTCATAGAGCCGAAAACGCTTTTTTGACATTTTTGGTACTTTTGACTGACAAAATGATTTTTTTTAGCAACAAATGCACCCAAAAGTTTAAGTTCTCATTTGATGTTCAAGAAAGTTTTATTTTTTCTCATGTTGTCAGTTGAAACTTCAAACCAGTAATAGTTAGAGCCGAAAACGCTTTTTTGACATTTTTGGCACTTTTGACTGACAAAATGATTTTTAGCAAAAAACGCACCCAAAAGTTGAAGTTCTCATTTGATGTTCAAGAAATTGTTATTTTATGCCACATTGTAAGTTTAAAATTCAAATCAGTCATAGAGCCAAAAACGCTTTTTTGACACTTTTGACTGACAAAATGATTTTGTTTAGAAACAAATGCACCCAAAAGTTGAAGTTCTCATTTGCAGTTCAAGAAAGTGTTATTTTATGCAACGTTGTAAGTTTAAAATTCAAAACAGTCATAGAGCCGAAAACGCTTTTTTGACATTTTTGGCACTTTTGACTGACAAAATGATTTTTTTTAGAAACAAATGCACCCAAAAGTTGAAGTTCTCATTTGTTGTTGAAGAAAGTGTTATTTTTTCTCATGTTGTCAGTTGAAACTTCAAACCAGTAATAGTTAGAGCCGAAAAATCTTTTTTGACACTTTTGGCACTTTTGACTGACAAAATGATTTTTTTTAGAAACAAATGCACCCAAAAGTTGAAGTTCTCATTTGCAGTTCAAGAAAGTGTTATTTTATGCAACGTTGTAAGTTTAAAATTCAAAACAGTCATAGAGCCGAAAACGCTTTTTTGACATTTTTGGCACTTTTGACTGACAAAATGATTTTTTAGCAAAAAACGCACCCAAAAGTTGAAGTTCTCATTTGATGTTCAAGAAATTGTTATTTTATGCCACATTGTAAGTTTAAAATTCAAAACAGTCATAGAGCCGAAAACGCTTTTTTGACACTTTTGGTACTTTTGACTGACAAAATTTTTTGTTTTAGCAACAAATGCACCCAAAAGTTGAAGTTCTCATTTGACGTTCAAGAAAGTTTTATTTTTTCTCATGTTGTCAGTTGAAACTTCAAACCAGTAATAGTTAGAGCCGAAAACACTTTTTTGACATTTTTGACTGACAAAATGATTTTTTTTAGAAACAAATGCACCCAAGAGTTGAAGTTCTCATTTGCAGTTCAAGAAAGTGTTATTTTATGCAACGTTGTAAGTTTAAAATTCAAAACAGTCATAGAGCCGAAAATGCTTTTTTGATATTTTTGGCACTTTTGACTGACAAAATGATTTTTTAGCAAAAAACGCACCCAAAAGTCAAAGTTCTCATTTGCAGTTCAAGAAAGTGTTATTTTATGCAACGTTGTAAGTTTAAAATTCAAAACAGTCATAGAGCCGAAAACGCTTTTTTGACATTTTTGGCACTTTTGACTGACAAAATGATTTTTTAGCAAAAAACGCACCCAAAAGTTGAAGTTCTCATTTGATGTTCAAGAAATTGTTATTTTATGCCACATTGTAAGTTTAAAATTCAAAACAGTCATAGAGCCGAAAACGCTTTTTTGACACTTTTGGTACTTTTGACTGACAAAATTTTTTGTTTTAGCAACAAATGCACCCAAAAGTTGAAGTTCTCATTTGATGTTCAAGAAAGTTTTATTTTTTCTCATGTTGTCAGTTGAAACTTCAAACCAGTAATAGTTAGAGCCGAAAACGCTTTTTTGACATTTTTGGCACTTTTGACTGACAAAATGATTTTTAGCAAAAAACGCACCCAAAAGTTGAAGTTCTCATTTGATGTTCAAGAAAGTTTTATTTTTTCTCATGTTGTCAGTTGAAATTTCAAACCAGTAATAGTTAGAGCCGAAAACACTTTTTTGACACTTTTGGCACTTTTGAGTGACAAAATGATTTTTTTTAGAAACAAATGCACCCAAAAGTTGAAGTTCTCATTTGTTGTTGAAGAAAGTGTTATTTTTTCTCATGTTGTCAGTTGAAACTTCAAACCAGTAATAGTTAGAGCCGAAAAATCTTTTTTGACACTTTTGGCACTTTTGACTGACAAAATGATTTTTTTTAGAAACAAATGCACCCAAAAGTTGAAGTTCTCATTTGCAGTTCAAGAAAGTGTTATTTTATGCAACGTTGTAAGTTTAAAATTCAAAACAGTCATAGAGCCGAAAACGCTTTTTTGACATTTTTGGTACTTTTGACTGACAAAATGATTTTTTTTAGCAAAAAACGCACCCAAAAGTCAAAGTTCTCATTTGCAGTTCAAGAAAGTGTTATTTTATGCAACGTTGTAAGTTTAAAATTCAAAACAGTCATAGAGCCGAAAACGCTTTTTTGACATTTTTGGCACTTTTGACTGACAAAATGATTTTTTAGCAAAAAACGCACCCAAAAGTTGAAGTTCTCATTTGATGTTCAAGAAATTGTTATTTTAAGCCACATTGTAAGTTTAAAATTCAAAACAGTCATAGAGCCGAAAACGCTTTTTTGACACTTTTGGTACTTTTGACTGACAAAATGATTTTTTTTAGCAACAAATGCACCCAAAAGTTGAAGTTCTCATTTGATGTTCAAGAAAGTTTTATTTTTTCTCATGTTGTCAGTTGAAATTTCAAACCATTAATAGTTAGAGCCGAAAACGCTTTTTTGACACTTTTGGTACTTTTGACTGACAAAATGATTTTTTTTAGCAACAAATGCACCCAAAAGTTGAAGTTCTCATTTGATGTTCAAGAAAGTTTTATTTTTTCTCATGTTGTCAGTTGAAATTTCAAACCAGTAATAGTTAGAGCCGAAAACACTTTTTTGACACTTTTGGCACTTTTGACTGACAAAATGATTTTTTTTAGAAACAAATGCACCCAAAAGTTGAAGTTCTCATTTGCATTTCAAGAAAGTGTTATTTTATGCAACGTTGTAAGTTTAAAATTCAAAACAGTCATAGAGCCGAAAACGCTTTTTTGACATTTTTGGCACTTTTGACTGACAAAATGATTTTTTAGCAAAAAACGCACCCAAAAGTTGAAGTTCTCATTTGATGTTCAAGAAATTGTTATTTTATGCCACATTGTAAGTTTAAAATTCAAAACAGTCATAGAGCCGAAAACGCTTTTTTGACACTTTTGGTACTTTTGACTGACAAAATTTTTTGTTTTAGCAACAAATGCACCCAAAAGTTGAAGTTCTCATTTGACGTTCAAGAAAGTTTTATTTTTTCTCATGTTGTCAGTTGAAACTTCAAACCAGTAATAGTTAGAGCCGAAAACACTTTTTTGACATTTTTGACTGACAAAATGATTTTTTTTAGAAACAAATGCACCCAAGAGTTGAAGTTCTCATTTGCAGTTCAAGAAAGTGTTATTTTATGCAACGTTGTAAGTTTAAAATTCAAAACAGTCATAGAGCCGAAAACGCTTTTTTGACATTTTTGGTACTTTTGACTGACAAAATGATTTTTTTTAGCAACAAATGCACCCAAAAGTTTAAGTTCTCATTTGATGTTCAAGAAAGTTTTATTTTTTCTCATGTTGTCAGTTGAAACTTCAAACCAGTAATAGTTAGAGCCGAAAACGCTTTTTTGACATTTTTGGCACTTTTGACTGACAAAATGATTTTTAGCAAAAAACGCACCCAAAAGTTGAACTTCTTATTTGATGTTCAAGAAATTGTTATTTTATGCCACATTGTAAGTATAAAATTCAAATCAGTCATAGAGCCAAAAACGCTTTTTTGACACTTTTGACTGACAAAATGATTTTGTTTAGAAACAAATGCACCCAAAAGTTGAAGTTCTCATTTGCAGTTCAAGAAAGTGTTATTTTATGCAACGTTGTAAGTTTAAAATTCAAAACAGTCATAGAGCCGAAAATGCTTTTTTGACATTTTTGGCACTTTTGACTGACAAAATGATTTTTTTTAGCAACAAATGCACCCAAAAGTTTAAGTTCTCATTTGATGTTCAAGAAAGTTTTATATTTTCTCATGTTGTCAGTTGAAACTTCAAACCAGTAATAGTTAGAGCCGAAAACACTTTTTTGACACTTTTGGCACTTTTGACTGACAAAATGATTTTTTTTTTAAACAAATGCACCGAAAAGTTGAAGTTCTCATTTGCAGTTCAAGAAAGTGTTATTTTATGCAACGTTGTAAGTTTAAAATTCAAAACAGTCATAGAGCCGAAAACGCTTTTTTGACATTTTTGGCACTTTTGACTGACAAAATGATTTTTTAGCAAAAAACGCACCCAAAAGTTGAAGTTCTCATTTGATGTTCAAGAAATTGTTATTTTAAGCCACATTGTAAGTTTAAAATTCAAAACAGTCATAGAGCCGAAAACGCTTTTTTGACACTTTTGGTACTTTTGACTGACAAAATGATTTTTTTTAGCAACAAATGCACCCAAAAGTTGAAGTTCTCATTTGATGTTCAAGAAAGTTTTATTTTTTCTCATGTTGTCAGTTGAAATTTCAAACCAGTAATAGTTAGAGCCGAAAACACTTTTTTGACACTTTTGGCACTTTTGAGTGACAAAATGATTTTTTTTAGAAACAAATGCACCCAAAAGTTGAAGTTCTCATTTGTTGTTGAAGAAAGTGTTATTTTTTCTCATGTTGTCAGTTGAAACTTCAAACCAGTAATAGTTAGAGCCGAAAAATCTTTTTTGACACTTTTGGCACTTTTGACTGACAAAATGATTTTTTAGCAAAAAACGCACCCAAAAGTTGAAGTTCTCATTTGATGTTCAAGAAATTGTTATTTTAAGCCACATTGTAAGTTTAAAATTCAAAACAGTCATAGAGCCGAAAACGCTTTTTTGACATTTTTGGCACTTTTGACTGACAAAATGATTTTTTAGCAAAAAACGCACCCAAAAGTTGAAGTTCTCATTTGATGTTCAAGAAATTGTTATTTTATGCAACATTGTAAGTTTAAAATTCAAAACAGTCATAGAGCCGAAAACGCTTTTTTGACACTTTTGGTACTTTTGACTGACAACATTTTTTGTTTTAGCAACAAATGCACCCAAAAGTTGAAGTTCTCATTTGACGTTCAAGAAAGTTTTATTTTTTCTCATGTTGTCAGTTGAAACTTCAAACCAGTAATAGTTAGAGCCGAAAACACTTTTTTGACATTTTTGACTGACAAAATGATTTTTTTTAGAAACAAATGCACCCAAGAGTTGAAGTTCTCATTTGCAGTTCAAGAAAGTGTTATTTTATGCAACGTTGTAAGTTTAAAATTCAAAACAGTCATAGAGCCGAAAATGCTTTTTTGACATTTTTGGCACTTTTGACTGACAAAATGATTTTTTAGCAAAAAACGCACCCAAAAGTCAAAGTTCTCATTTGCAGTTCAAGAAAGTGTTATTTTATGCAACGTTGTAAGTTTAAAATTCAAAACAGTCATAGAGCCGAAAACGCTTTTTTGACATTTTTGGCACTTTTGACTGACAAAATGATTTTTTAGCAAAAAACGCACCCAAAAGTTGAAGTTCTCATTTGATGTTCAAGAAATTGTTATTTTAAGCCACATTGTATGTTTAAAATTCAAAACAGTCATAGAGCCGAAAACGCTTTTTTGACACTTTTGGTACTTTTGACTGACAAAATGATTTTTTTTAGCAACAAATGCACCCAAAAGTTGAAGTTCTCATTTGATGTTCAAGAAAGTTTTATTTTTTCTCATGTTGTCAGTTGAAATTTCAAACCATTAATAGTTAGAGCCGAAAACGCTTTTTTGACACTTTTGGTACTTTTGACTGACAAAATGATTTTTTTTAGCAACAAATGCACCCAAAAGTTGAAGTTCTCATTTGATGTTCAAGAAAGTTTTATTTTTTCTCATGTTGTCAGTTGAAATTTCAAACCAGTAATAGTTAGAGCCGAAAACACTTTTTTGACACTTTTGGCACTTTTGAGTGACAAAATGATTTTTTTTAGAAACAAATGCACCCAAAAGTTGAAGTTCTCATTTGTTGTTGAAGAAAGTGTTATTTTTTCTCATGTTGTCAGTTGAAACTTCAAACCAGTAATAGTTAGAGCCGAAAAATCTTTTTTGACACTTTTGGCACTTTTGACTGACAAAATGATTTTTTTTAGAAACAAATGCACCCAAAAGTTGAAGTTCTCATTTGCAGTTCAAGAAAGTGTTATTTTATGCAACGTTGTAAGTTTAAAATTCAAAACAGTCATAGAGCCGAAAACGCTTTTTTGACATTTTTGGTACTTTTGACTGACAAAATGATTTTTTTTAGCAACAAATGCACCCAAAAGTTTAAGTTCTCATTTGATGTTCAAGAAAGTTTTATTTTTTCTCATGTTGTCAGTTGAAACTTCAAACCAGTAATAGTTAGAGCCGAAAACGCTTTTTTGACATTTTTGGCACTTTTGACTGACAAAATGATTTTTAGCAAAAAACGCACCCAAAAGTTGAAGTTCTCATTTGATGTTCAAGAAATTGTTATTTTATGCCACATTGTAAGTTTAAAATTCAAATCAGTCATAGAGCCAAAAACACTTTTTTGACACTTTTGACTGACAAAATGATTTTGTTTAGAAACAAATGCACCCAAAAGTCAAAGTTCTCATTTGCAGTTCAAGAAAGTGTTATTTTATGCAACGTTGTAAGTTTAAAATTCAAAACAGTCATAGAGCCGAAAATGCTTTTTTGACATTTTTGGCACTTTTGACTGACAAAATGATTTTTAGCAAAAAACGCACCCAAAAGTCAAAGTTCTCATTTGCAGTTCAAGAAAGTGTTATTTTATGCAACGTTGTAAGTTTAAAATTCAAAACAGTCATAGAGCCGAAAACGCTTTTTTGACATTTTTGGCACTTTTGACTGACAAAATGATTTTTTAGCAAAAAACGCACCCAAAAGTTGAAGTTCTCATTTGATGTTCAAGAAATTGTTATTTTAAGCCACATTGTAAGTTTAAAATTCAAAACAGTCATAGAGCCGAAAACGCTTTTTTGACACTTTTGGTACTTTTGACTGACAAAATGATTTTTTTTAGCAACAAATGCACCCAAAAGTTGAAGTTCTCATTTGCAGTTCAAGAAAGTTTTATTTTTTCTCATGTTGTCAGTTGAAATTTCAAACCATTAATAGTTAGAGCCGAAAACGCTTTTTTGACACTTTTGGTACTTTTGACTGACAAAATGATTTTTTTTAGCAACAAATGCACCCAAAAGTTGAAGTTCTCATTTGATGTTCAAGAAAGTTTTATTTTTTCTCATGTTGTCAGTTGAAATTTCAAACCAGTAATAGTTAGAGCCGAAAACACTTTTTTGACACTTTTGGCACTTTTGAGTGACAAAATGATTTTTTTTAGAAACAAATGCACCCAAAAGTTGAAGTTCTCATTTGCATTTCAAGAAAGTGTTATTTTATGCAACGTTGTAAGTTTAAAATTCAAAACAGTCATAGAGCCGAAAACGCTTTTTTGACATTTTTGGCACTTTTGACTGACAAAATGATTTTTTAGCAAAAAACGCACCCAAAAGTTGAAGTTCTCATTTGATGTTCAAGAAATTGTTATTTTATGCCACATTGTAAGTTTAAAATTCAAAACAGTCATAGAGCCGAAAACGCTTTTTTGACACTTTTGGTACTTTTGACTGACAAAATTTTTTGTTTTAGCAACAAATGCACCCAAAAGTTGAAGTTTTCATTTGACGTTCAAGAAAGTTTTATTTTTTCTCATGTTGTCAGTTGAAACTTCAAACCAGTAATAGTTAGAGCCGAAAACACTTTTTTGACATTTTTGACTGACAAAATGATTTTTTTTAGAAACAAATGCACCCAAGAGTTGAAGTTCTCATTTGCAGTTCAAGAAAGTGTTATTTTATGCAACGTTGTAAGTTTAAAATTCAAAACAGTCATAGAGCCGAAAACGCTTTTTTGACATTTTTGGTACTTTTGACTGACAAAATGATTTTTTTTAGCAACAAATGCACCCAAAAGTTTAAGTTCTCATTTGATGTTCAAGAAAGTTTTATTTTTTCTCATGTTGTCAGTTGAAACTTCAAACCAGTAATAGTTAGAGCCGAAAACGCTTTTTTGACATTTTTGGCACTTTTGACTGACAAAATGATTTTTAGCAAAAAACGCACCCAAAAGTTGAAGTTCTCATTTGATGTTCAAGAAATTGTTATTTTATGCCACATTGTAAGTTTAAAATTCAAATCAGTCATAGAGCCAAAAACACTTTTTTGACACTTTTGACTGACAAAATGATTTTGTTTAGAAACAAATGCACCCAAAAGTCAAAGTTCTCATTTGCAGTTCAAGAAAGTGTTATTTTATGCAACGTTGTAAGTTTAAAATTCAAAACAGTCATAGAGCCGAAAATGCTTTTTTGACATTTTTGGCACTTTTGACTGACAAAATGATTTTTAGCAAAAAACGCACCCAAAAGTCAAAGTTCTCATTTGCAGTTCAAGAAAGTGTTATTTTATGCAACGTTGTAAGTTTAAAATTCAAAACAGTCATAGAGCCGAAAACGCTTTTTTGACATTTTTGGCACTTTTGACTGACAAAATGATTTTTTAGCAAAAAACGCACCCAAAAGTTGAAGTTCTCATTTGATGTTCAAGAAATTGTTATTTTAAGCCACATTGTAAGTTTAAAATTCAAAACAGTCATAGAGCCGAAAACGCTTTTTTGACACTTTTGGTACTTTTGACTGACAAAATGATTTTTTTTAGCAACAAATGCACCCAAAAGTTGAAGTTCTCATTTGATGTTCAAGAAAGTTTTATTTTTTCTCATGTTGTCAGTTGAAATTTCAAACCATTAATAGTTAGAGCCGAAAACGCTTTTTTGACACTTTTGGTACTTTTGACTGACAAAATGATTTTTTTTAGCAACAAATGCACCCAAAAGTTGAAGTTCTCATTTGATGTTCAAGAAAGTTTTATTTTTTCTCATGTTGTCAGTTGAAATTTCAAACCAGTAATAGTTAGAGCCGAAAACACTTTTTTGACACTTTTGGCACTTTTGAGTGACAAAATGATTTTTTTTAGAAACAAATGCACCCAAAAGTTGAAGTTCTCATTTGCATTTCAAGAAAGTGTTATTTTATGCAACGTTGTAAGTTTAAAATTCAAAACAGTCATAGAGCCGAAAACGCTTTTTTGACATTTTTGGCACTTTTGACTGACAAAATGATTTTTTAGCAAAAAACGCACCCAAAAGTTGAAGTTCTCATTTGATGTTCAAGAAATTGTTATTTTATGCCACATTGTAAGTTTAAAATTCAAAACAGTCATAGAGCCGAAAACGCTTTTTTGACACTTTTGGTACTTTTGACTGACAAAATTTTTTGTTTTAGCAACAAATGCACCCAAAAGTTGAAGTTCTCATTTGACGTTCAAGAAAGTTTTATTTTTTCTCATGTTGTCAGTTGAAACTTCAAACCAGTAATAGTTAGAGCCGAAAACACTTTTTTGACATTTTTGACTGACAAAATGATTTTTTTTAGAAACAAATGCACCCAAGAGTTGAAGTTCTCATTTGCAGTTCAAGAAAGTGTTATTTTATGCAACGTTGTAAGTTTAAAATTCAAAACAGTCATAGAGCCGAAAACGCTTTTTTGACATTTTTGGTACTTTTGACTGACAAAATGATTTTTTTTAGCAACAAATGCACCCAAAAGTTTAAGTTCTCATTTGATGTTCAAGAAAGTTTTATTTTTTCTCATGTTGTCAGTTGAAACTTCAAACCAGTAATAGTTAGAGCCGAAAACGCTTTTTTGACATTTTTGGCACTTTTGACTGACAAAATGATTTTTAGCAAAAAACGCACCCAAAAGTTGAAGTTCTCATTTGATGTTCAAGAAATTGTTATTTTATGCCACATTGTAAGTTTAAAATTCAAATCAGTCATAGAGCCAAAAACGCTTTTTTGACACTTTTGACTGACAAAATGATTTTGTTTAGAAACAAATGCACCCAAAAGTTGAAGTTCTCATTTGCAGTTCAAGAAAGTGTTATTTTATGCAACGTTGTAAGTTTAAAATTCAAAACAGTCATAGAGCCGAAAACGCTTTTTTGACATTTTTGGCACTTTTGACTGACAAAATGATTTTTTTTAGCAACAAATGCACCCAAAAGTTTAAGTTCTCATTTGATGTTCAAGAAAGTTTTATATTTTCTCATGTTGTCAGTTGAAACTTCAAACCAGTAATAGTTAGAGCCGAAAACACTTTTTTGACACTTTTGGCACTTTTGACTGACAAAATGATTTTTTTTTTAAACAAATGCACCGAAAAGTTGAAGTTCTCATTTGCAGTTCAAGAAAGTGTTATTTTATGCAACGTTGTAAGTTTAAAATTCAAAACAGTCATAGAGCCGAAAACGCTTTTTTGACATTTTTGGCACTTTTGACTGACAAAATGATTTTTTAGCAAAAAACGCACCCAAAAGTTGAAGTTCTCATTTGATGTTCAAGAAATTGTTATTTTAAGCCACATTGTAAGTTTAAAATTCAAAACAGTCATAGAGCCGAAAACGCTTTTTTGACACTTTTGGTACTTTTGACTGACAAAATGATTTTTTTTAGCAACAAATGCACCCAAAAGTTGAAGTTCTCATTTGATGTTCAAGAAAGTTTTATTTTTTCTCATGTTGTCAGTTGAAATTTCAAACCAGTAATAGTTAGAGCCGAAAACACTTTTTTGACACTTTTGGCACTTTTGAGTGACAAAATGATTTTTTTTAGAAACAAATGCACCCAAAAGTTGAAGTTCTCATTTGTTGTTGAAGAAAGTGTTATTTTTTCTCATGTTGTCAGTTGAAACTTCAAACCAGTAATAGTTAGAGCCGAAAAATCTTTTTTGACACTTTTGGCACTTTTGACTGACAAAATGATTTTTTAGCAAAAAACGCACCCAAAAGTTGAAGTTCTCATTTGATGTTCAAGAAATTGTTATTTTAAGCCACATTGTAAGTTTAAAATTCAAAACAGTCATAGAGCCGAAAACGCTTTTTTGACATTTTTGGCACTTTTGACTGACAAAATGATTTTTTAGCAAAAAACGCACCCAAAAGTTGAAGTTCTCATTTGATGTTCAAGAAATTGTTATTTTATGCAACATTGTAAGTTTAAAATTCAAAACAGTCATAGAGCCGAAAACGCTTTTTTGACACTTTTGGTACTTTTGACTGACAAAATTTTTTGTTTTAGCAACAAATGCACCCAAAAGTTGAAGTTCTCATTTGACGTTCAAGAAAGTTTTATTTTTTCTCATGTTGTCAGTTGAAACTTCAAACCAGTAATAGTTAGAGCCGAAAACACTTTTTTGACATTTTTGACTGACAAAATGATTTTTTTTAGAAACAAATGCACCCAAGAGTTGAAGTTCTCATTTGCAGTTCAAGAAAGTGTTATTTTATGCAACGTTGTAAGTTTAAAATTCAAAACAGTCATAGAGCCGAAAATGCTTTTTTGACATTTTTGGCACTTTTGACTGACAAAATGATTTTTTAGCAAAAAACGCACCCAAAAGTCAAAGTTCTCATTTGCAGTTCAAGAAAGTGTTATTTTATGCAACGTTGTAAGTTTAAAATTCAAAACAGTCATAGAGCCGAAAACGCTTTTTTGACATTTTTGGCACTTTTGACTGACAAAATGATTTTTTAGCAAAAAACGCACCCAAAAGTTGAAGTTCTCATTTGATGTTCAAGAAATTGTTATTTTAAGCCACATTGTATGTTTAAAATTCAAAACAGTCATAGAGCCGAAAAACGCTTTTTTGACACTTTTGGTACTTTTGACTGACAAAATGATTTTTTTTAGCAACAAATGCACCCAAAAGTTGAAGTTCTCATTTGATGTTCAAGAAAGTTTTATTTTTTCTCATGTTGTCAGTTGAAATTTCAAACCATTAATAGTTAGAGCCGAAAACGCTTTTTTGACACTTTTGGTACTTTTGACTGACAAAATGATTTTTTTTAGCAACAAATGCACCCAAAAGTTGAAGTTCTCATTTGATGTTCAAGAAAGTTTTATTTTTTCTCATGTTGTCAGTTGAAATTTCAAACCAGTAATAGTTAGAGCCGAAAACACTTTTTTGACACTTTTGGCACTTTTGAGTGACAAAATGATTTTTTTTAGAAACAAATGCACCCAAAAGTTGAAGTTCTCATTTGTTGTTGAAGAAAGTGTTATTTTTTCTCATGTTGTCAGTTGAAACTTCAAACCAGTAATAGTTAGAGCCGAAAAATCTTTTTTGACACTTTTGGCACTTTTGACTGACAAAATGATTTTTTTTAGAAACAAATGCACCCAAAAGTTGAAGTTCTCATTTGATGTTCAAGAAAGTTTTATTTTTTCTCATGTTGTCAGTTGAAATTTCAAACCAGTAATAGTTAGAGCCGAAAACACTTTTTTGACATTTTTGGCACTTTTGAGTGACAAAATGATTTTTTTTAGAAACAAATGCACCCAAAAGTTGAGGTTCTCATTTGCATTTCAAGAAAGTGTTATTTTATGCAACGTTGTAAGTTTAAAATTCAAAACAGTCATAGAGCCGAAAACGCTTTTTTGACATTTTTGGCACTTTTGACTGACAAAATGATTTTTTAGCAAAAAACGCACCCAAAAGTTGAAGTTCTCATTTGATGTTCAAGAAAGTGTTATTTTATGCCACATTGTAAGTTTAAAATTCAAAACAGTCATAGAGCCGAAAACGCTTTTTTGACACTTTTGGTACTTTTGACTGACAAAATTTTTTGTTTTAGCAACAAATGCACCCAAAAGTTGAAGTTCTCATTTGACGTTCAAGAAAGTTTTATTTTTTCTCATGTTGTCAGTTGAAACTTCAAACCAGTAATAGTTAGAGCCGAAAACACTTTTTTGACATTTTTGACTGACAAAATGATTTTTTTTAGAAACAAATGCACCCAAGAGTTGAAGTTCTCATTTGCAGTTCAAGAAAGTGTTATTTTATGCAACGTTGTAAGTTTAAAATTCAAAACAGTCATAGAGCCGAAAACGCTTTTTTGACATTTTTGGTACTTTTGACTGACAAAATGATTTTTTTTAGCAACAAATGCACCCAAAAGTTTAAGTTCTCATTTGATGTTCAAGAAAGTTTTATTTTTTCTCATGTTGTCAGTTGAAACTTCAAACCAGTAATAGTTAGAGCCGAAAACGCTTTTTTGACATTTTTGGCACTTTTGACTGACAAAATGATTTTTAGCAAAAAACGCACCCAAAAGTTGAAGTTCTCATTTGATGTTCAAGAAATTGTTATTTTATGCCACATTGTAAGTTTAAAATTCAAATCAGTCATAGAGCCAAAAACGCTTTTTTGACACTTTTGACTGACAAAATGATTTTGTTTAGAAACAAATGCACCCAAAAGTTGAAGTTCTCATTTGCAGTTCAAGAAAGTGTTATTTTATGCAACGTTGTAAGTTTAAAATTCAAAACAGTCATAGAGCCGAAAACGCTTTTTTGACATTTTTGGCACTTTTGACTGACAAAATGATTTTTTTTAGCAACAAATGCACCCAAAAGTTTAAGTTCTCATTTGATGTTCAAGAAAGTTTTATATTTTCTCATGTTGTCAGTTGAAACTTCAAACCAGTAATAGTTAGAGCCGAAAACACTTTTTTGACACTTTTGGCACTTTTGACTGACAAAATGATTTTTTTTTTAAACAAATGCACCGAAAAGTTGAAGTTCTCATTTGCAGTTCAAGAAAGTGTTATTTTATGCAACGTTGTAAGTTTAAAATTCAAAACAGTCATAGAGCCGAAAACGCTTTTTTGACATTTTTGGCACTTTTGACTGACAAAATGATTTTTTAGCAAAAAACGCACCCAAAAGTTGAAGTTCTCATTTGATGTTCAAGAAATTGTTATTTTAAGCCACATTGTAAGTTTAAAATTCAAAACAGTCATAGAGCCGAAAACGCTTTTTTGACACTTTTGGTACTTTTGACTGACAAAATGATTTTTTAGCAAAAAACGCACCCAAAAGTTGAAGTTCTCATTTGATGTTCAAGAAATTGTTATTTTAAGCCACATTGTAAGTTTAAAATTCAAATCAGTCATAGAGCCAAAAACGCTTTTTTGACACTTTTGACTGACAAAATGATTTTGTTTAGAAACAAATGCACCCAAAAGTTGAAGTTCTCATTTGCAGTTCAAGAAAGTGTTATTTTATGCAACGTTGTAAGTTTAAAATTCAAAACAGTCATAGAGCCGAAAACGCTTTTTTGACATTTTTGGCACTTTTGACTGACAAAATGATTTTTTAGCAAAAAACGCACCCAAAAGTTGAAGTTCTCATTTGATGTTCAAGAAATTGTTATTTTAAGCCACATTGTAAGTTTAAAATTCAAAACAGTCATAGAGCCGAAAACGCTTTTTTGACACTTTTGGTACTTTTGACTGACAAAATGATTTTTTTTAGCAACAAATGCACCCAAAAGTTGAAGTTCTCATTTGATGTTCAAGAAAGTTTTATTTTTTCTCATGTTGTCAGTTGAAATTTCAAACCAGTAATAGTTAGAGCCGAAAACACTTTTTTGACACTTTTGGCACTTTTGAGTGACAAAATGATTTTTTTTAGAAACAAATGCACCCAAAAGTTGAAGTTCTCATTTGTTGTTGAAGAAAGTGTTATTTTTTCTCATGTTGTCAGTTGAAACTTCAAACCAGTAATAGTTAGAGCCGAAAAATCTTTTTTGACACTTTTGGCACTTTTGACTGACAAAATGATTTTTTTTAGAAACAAATGCACCCAAAAGTTGAAGTTCTCATTTGCATTTCAAGAAAGTGTTATTTTATGCAACGTTGTAAGTTTAAAATTCAAAACAGTCATAGAGCCGAAAACGCTTTTTTGACATTTTTGGCACTTTTGACTGACAAAATGATTTTTTAGCAAAAAACACACCCAAAAGTTGAAGTTCTCATTTGATGTTTAAGAAATTGTTATTTTAAGCCACATTGTAAGTTTAAAATTCAAAACAGTCATAGAGCCGAAAACGCTTTTTTGACATTTTTGGCACTTTTGACTGACAAAATGATTTTTTAGCAAAAAACGCACCCAAAAGTTGAAGTTCTCATTTGATGTTCAAGAAATTGTTATTTTATGCAACATTGTAAGTTTAAAATTCAAAACAGTCATAGAGCCGAAAACGCTTTTTTGACACTTTTGGTACTTTTGACTGACAAAATTTTTTGTTTTAGCAACAAATGCACCCAAAAGTTGAAGTTCTCATTTGACGTTCCAGAAAGTTTTATTTTTTCTCATGTTGTCAGTTGAAACTTCAAACCAGTAATAGTTAGAGCCGAAAACACTTTTTTGACATTTTTGACTGACAAAATGATTTTTTTTAGAAACAAATGCACCCAAGAGTTGAAGTTCTCATTTGCAGTTCAAGAAAGTGTTATTTTATGCAACGTTGTAAGTTTAAAATTCAAAACAGTCATAGAGCCGAAAATGCTTTTTTGACATTTTTGGCACTTTTGACTGACAAAATGATTTTTTAGCAAAAAACGCACCCAAAAGTCAAAGTTCTCATTTGCAGTTCAAGAAAGTGTTATTTTATGCAACGTTGTAAGTTTAAAATTCAAAACAGTCATAGAGCCGAAAACGCTTTTTTGACATTTTTGGCACTTTTGACTGACAAAATGATTTTTTAGCAAAAAACGCACCCAAAAGTTGAAGTTCTCATTTGATGTTCAAGAAATTGTTATTTTAAGCCACATTGTATGTTTAAAATTCAAAACAGTCATAGAGCCGAAAACGCTTTTTTGACACTTTTGGTACTTTTGACTGACAAAATGATTTTTTTTAGCAACAAATGCACCCAAAAGTTGAAGTTCTCATTTGATGTTCAAGAAAGTTTTATTTTTTCTCATGTTGTCAGTTGAAATTTCAAACCATTAATAGTTAGAGCCGAAAACGCTTTTTTGACACTTTTGGTACTTTTGACTGACAAAATGATTTTTTTTAGCAACAAATGCACCCAAAAGTTGAAGTTCTCATTTGATGTTCAAGAAAGTTTTATTTTTTCTCATGTTGTCAGTTGAAATTTCAAACCAGTAATAGTTAGAGCCGAAAACACTTTTTTGACATTTTTGGCACTTTTGAGTGACAAAATGATTTTTTTTAGAAACAAATGCACCCAAAAGTTGAAGTTCTCATTTGTTGTTGAAGAAAGTGTTATTTTTTCTCATGTTGTCAGTTGAAACTTCAAACCAGTAATAGTTAGAGCCGAAAAATCTTTTTTGACACTTTTGGCACTTTTGACTGACAAAATGATTTTTTTTAGAAACAAATGCACCCAAAAGTTGAAGTTCTCATTTGCAGTTCAAGAAAGTGTTATTTTATGCAACGTTGTAAGTTTAAAATTCAAAACAGTCATAGAGCCGAAAACGCTTTTTTGACATTTTTGGTACTTTTGACTGACAAAATGATTTTTTTTAGCAACAAATGCACCCAAAAGTTTAAGTTCTCATTTGATGTTCAAGAAAGTTTTATTTTTTCTCATGTTGTCAGTTGAAACTTCAAACCAGTAATAGTTAGAGCCGAAAACGCTTTTTTGATATTTTTGGCACTTTTGACTGACAAAATGATTTTTAGCAAAAAACGCACCCAAAAGTTGAAGTTCTCATTTGATGTTCAAGAAATTGTTATTTTATGCCACATTGTAAGTTTAAAATTCAAAACAGTCATAGAGCCGAAAACGCTTTTTTGACACTTTTGGTACTTTTGACTGACAAAATGATTTTCTTTTAGCAACAAATGCACCCAAAAGTTGAAGTTCTCATTTGATGTTCAAGAAAGTTTTATTTTTTCTCATGTTGTCAGTTGAAACTTCAAACCAGTAATAGTTAGAGCCGAAAACACTTTTTTGACACTTTTGGCACTTTTGACTGACAAAATGATTTTTTTTAGAAACAAATGCACCCAAAAGTCAAAGTTCTCATTTGCAGTTCAAGAAAGTGTTATTTTATGCAACGTTGTAAGTTTAAAATTCAAAACAGTCATAGAGCCGAAAATGCTTTTTTGACACTTTTGGCACAAAAGTGCCAAAAATCATTTTGTCAGTCAAAAGACTGACAAAATGATTTTTTAGCAAAAAACGCACCCAAAAGTCAAAGTTCTCATTTGCAGTTCAAGAAAGTGTTATTTTATGCAACGTTGTAAGTTTAAAATTCAAAACAGTCATAGAGCCGAAAACGCTTTTTTGACATTTTTGGCACTTTTGACTGACAAAATGATTTTTTAGCAAAAAACGCACCCAAAAGTTGAAGTTCTCATTTGATGTTCAAGAAATTGTTATTTTAAGCCACATTGTAAGTTTAAAATTCAAAACAGTCATAGAGCCGAAAACGCTTTTTTGACACTTTTGGTACTTTTGACTGACAAAATGATTTTTTAGCAAAAAACGCACCCAAAAGTTGAAGTTCTCATTTGATGTTCAAGAAATTGTTATTTTAAGCCACATTGTAAGTTTAAAATTCAAATCAGTCATAGAGCCAAAAACGCTTTTTTGACACTTTTGACTGACAAAATGATTTTGTTTAGAAACAAATGCACCCAAAAGTTGAAGTTCTCATTTGCAGTTCAAGAAAGTGTTATTTTATGCAACGTTGTAAGTTTAAAATTCAAAACAGTCATAGAGCCGAAAACGCTTTTTTGACATTTTTGGCACTTTTGACTGACAAAATGATTTTTTAGCAAAAAACGCACCCAAAAGTTGAAGTTCTCATTTGATGTTCAAGAAATTGTTATTTTAAGCCACATTGTAAGTTTAAAATTCAAAACAGTCATAGAGCCGAAAACGCTTTTTTGACACTTTTGGTACTTTTGACTGACAAAATGATTTTTTTTAGCAACAAATGCACCCAAAAGTTGAAGTTCTCATTTGATGTTCAAGAAAGTTTTATTTTTTCTCATGTTGTCAGTTGAAATTTCAAACCAGTAATAGTTAGAGCCGAAAACACTTTTTTGACACTTTTGGCACTTTTGAGTGACAAAATGATTTTTTTTAGAAACAAATGCACCCAAAAGTTGAAGTTCTCATTTGTTGTTGAAGAAAGTGTTATTTTTTCTCATGTTGTCAGTTGAAACTTCAAACCAGTAATAGTTAGAGCCGAAAAATCTTTTTTGACACTTTTGGCACTTTTGACTGACAAAATGATTTTTTTTAGAAACAAATGCACCCAAAAGTTGAAGTTCTCATTTGCAGTTCAAGAAAGTGTTATTTTATGCAACGTTGTAAGTTTAAAATTCAAAACAGTCATAGAGCCGAAAACGCTTTTTTGACATTTTTGGCACTTTTGACTGACAAAATGATTTTTTAGCAAAAAACGCACCCAAAAGTTGAAGTTCTCATTTGATGTTCAAGAAATTGTTATTTTATGCAACATTGTAAGTTTAAAATTCAAAACAGTCATAGAGCCGAAAACGCTTTTTTGACACTTTTGGTACTTTTGACTGACAAAATTTTTTGTTTTAGCAACAAATGCACCCAAAAGTTGAAGTTCTCATTTGACGTTCAAGAAAGTTTTATTTTTTCTCATGTTGTCAGTTGAAACTTCAAACCAGTAATAGTTAGAGCCGAAAACACTTTTTTGACATTTTTGACTGACAAAATGATTTTTTTTAGAAACAAATGCACCCAAGAGTTGAAGTTCTCATTTGCAGTTCAAGAAAGTGTTATTTTATGCAACGTTGTAAGTTTAAAATTCAAAACAGTCATAGAGCCGAAAATGCTTTTTTGACATTTTTGGCACTTTTGACTGACAAAATGATTTTTTAGCAAAAAACGCACCCAAAAGTCAAAGTTCTCATTTGCAGTTCAAGAAAGTGTTATTTTATGCAACGTTGTAAGTTTAAAATTCAAAACAGTCATAGAGCCGAAAACGCTTTTTTGACATTTTTGGCACTTTTGACTGACAAAATGATTTTTTAGCAAAAAACGCACCCAAAAGTTGAAGTTCTCATTTGATGTTCAAGAAATTGTTATTTTAAGCCACATTGTATGTTTAAAATTCAAAACAGTCATAGAGCCGAAAACGCTTTTTTGACACTTTTGGTACTTTTGACTGACAAAATGATTTTTTTTTAGCAACAAATGCACCCAAAAGTTGAAGTTCTCATTTGATGTTCAAGAAAGTTTTATTTTTTCTCATGTTGTCAGTTGAAATTTCAAACCAGTAATAGTTAGAGCCGAAAACACTTTTTTGACATTTTTGGCACTTTTGAGTGACAAAATGATTTTTTTTAGAAACAAATGCACCCAAAAGTTGAAGTTCTCATTTGTTGTTGAAGAAAGTGTTATTTTTTCTCATGTTGTCAGTTGAAACTTCAAACCAGTAATAGTTAGAGCCGAAAAATCTTTTTTGACACTTTTGGCACTTTTGACTGACAAAATGATTTTTTTTAGAAACAAATGCACCCAAAAGTTGAAGTTCTCATTTGCAGTTCAAGAAAGTGTTATTTTATGCAACGTTGTAAGTTTAAAATTCAAAACAGTCATAGAGCCGAAAACGCTTTTTTGACATTTTTGGTACTTTTGACTGACAAAATGATTTTTTTTAGCAACAAATGCACCCAAAAGTTTAAGTTCTCATTTGATGTTCAAGAAAGTTTTATTTTTTCTCATGTTGTCAGTTGAAACTTCAAACCAGTAATAGTTAGAGCCGAAAACGCTTTTTTGATATTTTTGGCACTTTTGACTGACAAAATGATTTTTAGCAAAAAACGCACCCAAAAGTTGAAGTTCTCATTTGATGTTCAAGAAATTGTTATTTTATGCCACATTGTAAGATTAAAATTCAAAACAGTCATAGAGCCGAAAACGCTTTTTTGACACTTTTGGTACTTTTGACTGACAAAATGATTTTCTTTTAGCAACAAATGCACCCAAAAGTTGAAGTTCTCATTTGATGTTCAAGAAAGTTTTATTTTTTCTCATGTTGTCAGTTGAAACTTCAAACCAGTAATAGTTAGAGCCGAAAACACTTTTTTGACACTTTTGGCACTTTTGACTGACAAAATGATTTTTTTTAGAAACAAATGCACCCAAAAGTCAAAGTTCTCATTTGCAGTTCAAGAAAGTGTTATTTTATGCAACGTTGTAAGTTTAAAATTCAAAACAGTCATAGAGCCGAAAATGCTTTTTTGACATTTTTGGCACAAAAGTGCCAAAAATCATTTTGTCAGTCAAAAGACTGACAAAATGATTTTTTAGCAAAAAACGCACCCAAAAGTCAAAGTTCTCATTTGCAGTTCAAGAAAGTGTTATTTTATGCAACGTTGTAAGTTTAAAATTCAAAACAGTCATAGAGCCGAAAACGCTTTTTTGACATTTTTGGCACTTTTGACTGACAAAATGATTTTTTAGCAAAAAACGCACCCAAAAGTTGAAGTTCTCATTTGATGTTCAAGAAATTGTTATTTTAAGCCACATTGTAAGTTTAAAATTCAAAACAGTCATAGAGCCGAAAACGCTTTTTTGACACTTTTGGTACTTTTGACTGACAAAATGATTTTTTTTAGCAACAAATGCACCCAAAAGTTGAAGTTCTCATTTGATGTTCAAGAAAGTTTTATTTTTTCTCATGTTGTCAGTTGAAATTTCAAACCAGTAATAGTTAGAGCCGAAAACACTTTTTTGACACTTTTGGCACTTTTGAGAGACAAAATGATTTTTTTTAGAAACAAATGCACCCAAAAGTTGAAGTTCTCATTTGTTGTTGAAGAAAGTGTTATTTTTTCTCATGTTGTCAGTTGAAACTTCAAACCAGTAATAGTTAGAGCCGAAAAATCTTTTTTGACACTTTTGGCACTTTTGACTGACAAAATGATTTTTTTTAGAAACAAATGCACCCAAAAGTTGAAGTTCTCATTTGCAGTTCAAGAAAGTGTTATTTTATGCAACGTTGTAAGTTTAAAATTCAAAACAGTCATAGAGCCGAAAACGCTTTTTTGACATTTTTGGCACTTTTGACTGACAAAATGATTTTTTAGCAAAAAACGCACCCAAAAGTTGAAGTTCTCATTTGATGTTCAAGAAATTGTTATTTTAAGCCACATTGTATGTTTAAAATTCAAAACAGTCATAGAGCCGAAAACGCTTTTTTGACACTTTTGGTACTTTTGACTGACAAAATGATTTTTTTTAGCAACAAATGCACCCAAAAGTCAAAGTTCTCATTTGATGTTCAAGAAAGTTTTATTTTTTCTCATGTTGTCAGTTGAAATTTCAAACCATTAATAGTTAGAGCCGAAAACGCTTTTTTGACACTTTTGGTACTTTTGACTGACAAAATGATTTTTTTTAGCAACAAATGCACCCAAAAGTTGAAGTTCTCATTTGATGTTCAAGAAAGTTTTATTTTTTCTCATGTTGTCAGTTGAAATTTCAAACCAGTAATAGTTAGAGCCGAAAACACTTTTTTGACATTTTTGGCACTTTTGAGTGACAAAATGATTTTTTTTAGAAACAAATGCACCCAAAAGTTGAAGTTCTCATTTGTTGTTGAAGAAAGTGTTATTTTTTCTCATGTTGTCAGTTGAAACTTCAAACCAGTAATAGTTAGAGCCGAAAAATCTTTTTTGACACTTTTGGCACTTTTGACTGACAAAATGATTTTTTTTAGAAACAAATGCACCCAAAAGTTGAAGTTCTCATTTGCAGTTCAAGAAAGTGTTATTTTATGCAACGTTGTAAGTTTAAAATTCAAAACAGTCATAGAGCCGAAAACGCTTTTTTGACATTTTTGGTACTTTTGACTGACAAAATGATTCTTTTTAGCAACAAATGCACCCAAAAGTTTAAGTTCTCATTTGATGTTCAAGAAAGTTTTATTTTTTCTCATGTTGTCAGTTGAAACTTCAAACCAGTAATAGTTAGAGCCGAAAACGCTTTTTTGACATTTTTGGCACTTTTGACTGACAAAATGATTTTTAGCAAAAAACGCACCCAAAAGTTGAAGTTCTCATTTGATGTTCAAGAAATTGTTATTTTATGCCACATTGTAAGTTTAAAATTCAAAACAGTCATAGAGCCGAAAACGCTTTTTTGACACTTTTGGTACTTTTGACTGACAAAATGATTTTCTTTTAGCAACACATGCACCCAAAAGTTGAAGTTCTCATTTGATGTTCAAGAAAGTTTTATTTTTTCTCATGTTGTCAGTTGAAACTTCAAACCAGTAATAGTTAGAGCCGAAAACACTTTTTTGACACTTTTGGCACTTTTGACTGACAAAATGATTTTTTTTAGAAACAAATGCACCCAAAAGTCAAAGTTCTCATTTGCAGTTCAAGAAAGTGTTATTTTATGCAACGTTGTAAGTTTAAAATTCAAAACAGTCATAGAGCCGAAAATGCTTTTTTGACATTTTTGGCACAAAAGTGCCAAAAATCATTTTGTCAGTCAAAAGACTGACAAAATGATTTTTTAGCAAAAAACGCACCCAAAAGTCAAAGTTCTCATTTGCAGTTCAAGAAAGTGTTATTTTATGCAACGTTGTAAGTTTAAAATTCAAAACAGTCATAGAGCCGAAAACGCTTTTTTGACATTTTTGGCACTTTTGACTGACAAAATGATTTTTTTTAGAAACAAATGCACCCAAAAGTTGAAGTTCTCATTTGTTGTTGAAGAAAGTGTTATTTTTTCTCATGTTGTCAGTTGAAACTTCAAACCAGTAATAGTTAGAGCCGAAAAATCTTTTTTGACACTTTTGGCACTTTTGACTGACAAAATGATTTTTTTTAGAAACAAATGCACCCAAAAGTTGAAGTTCTCATTTGCAGTTCAAGAAAGTGTTATTTTATGCAACGTTGTAAGTTTAAAATTCAAAACAGTCATAGAGCCGAAAACGCTTTTTTGACATTTTTGGCACTTTTGACTGACAAAATGATTTTTTAGCAAAAAACGCACCCAAAAGTTGAAGTTCTCATTTGATGTTCAAGAAATTGTTATTTTATGCCACATTGTAAGTTTAAAATTCAAAACAGTCATAGAGCCGAAAACGCTTTTTTGACACTTTTGGTACTTTTGACTGACAAAATTTTTTGTTTTAGCAACAAATGCACCCAAAAGTTGAAGTTCTCATTTGACGTTCAAGAAAGTTTTATTTTTTCTCATGTTGTCAGTTGAAACTTCAAACCAGTAATAGTTAGAGCCGAAAACACTTTTTTGACATTTTTGACTGACAAAATGATTTTTTTTAGAAACAAATGCACCCAAGAGTTGAAGTTCTCATTTGCAGTTCAAGAAAGTGTTATTTTATGCAACGTTGTAAGTTTAAAATTCAAAACAGTCATAGAGCCGAAAATGCTTTTTTGACATTTTTGGCACTTTTGACTGACAAAATGATTTTTTAGCAAAAAACGCACCCAAAAGTCAAAGTTCAATATTTGCAGTTCAAGAAAGTGTTATTTTATGCAACGTTGTAAGTTTAAAATTCAAAACAGTCATAGAGCCGAAAACGCTTTTTTGACATTTTTGGCACTTTTGACTGACAAAATGATTTTTTAGCAAAAAACGCACCCAAAAGTTGAAGTTCTCATTTGATGTTCAAGAAATTGTTATTTTAAGCCACATTGTATGTTTAAAATTCAAAACAGTCATAGAGCCGAAAACGCTTTTTTGACACTTTTGGTACTTTTGACTGACAAAATGATTTTTTTTAGAAACAAATGCACCCAAAAGTTGAAGTTCTCATTTGCAGTTCAAGAAAGTGTTATTTTATGCAACGTTGTAAGTTTAAAATTCAAAACAGTCATAGAGCCGAAAACGCTTTTTTGACATTTTTGGTACTTTTGACTGACAAAATGATTCTTTTTAGCAACAAATGCACCCAAAAGTTTAAGTTCTCATTTGATGTTCAAGAAAGTTTTATTTTTTCTCATGTTGTCAGTTGAAACTTCAAACCAGTAATAGTTAGAGCCGAAAACGCTTTTTTGACATTTTTGGCACTTTTGACTGACAAAATGATTTTTAGCAAAAAACGCACCCAAAAGTTGAAGTTCTCATTTGATGTTCAAGAAATTGTTATTTTATGCCACATTGTAAGTTTAAAATTCAAAACAGTCATAGAGCCGAAAACGCTTTTTTGACACATTTGGTACTTTTGACTGACAAAATGATTTTCTTTTAGCAACACATGCACCCAAAAGTTGAAGTTCTCATTTGATGTTCAAGAAAGTTTTATTTTTTCTCATGTTGTCAGTTGAAACTTCAAACCAGTAATAGTTAGAGCCGAAAACACTTTTTTGACACTTTTGGCACTTTTGACTGACAAAATGATTTTTTTTAGAAACAAATGCACCCAAAAGTCAAAGTTCTCATTTGCAGTTCAAGAAAGTGTTATTTTATGCAACGTTGTAAGTTTAAAATTCAAAACAGTCATAGAGCCGAAAATGCTTTTTTGACATTTTTGGCACAAAAGTGCCAAAAATCATTTTGTCAGTCAAAAGACTGACAAAATGATTTTTTAGCAAAAAACGCACCCAAAAGTCAAAGTTCTCATTTGCAGTTCAAGAAAGTGTTATTTTATGCAACGTTGTAAGTTTAAAATTCAAAACAGTCATAGAGCCGAAAACGCTTTTTTGACATTTTTGGCACTTTTGACTGACAAAATGATTTTTTTTAGAAACAAATGCACCCAAAAGTTGAAGTTCTCATTTGTTGTTGAAGAAAGTGTTATTTTTTCTCATGTTGTCAGTTGAAACTTCAAACCAGTAATAGTTAGAGCCGAAAAATCTTTTTTGACACTTTTGGCACTTTTGACTGACAAAATGATTTTTTTTAGAAACAAATGCACCCAAAAGTTGAAGTTCTCATTTGCAGTTCAAGAAAGTGTTATTTTATGCAACGTTGTAAGTTTAAAATTCAAAACAGTCATAGAGCCGAAAACGCTTTTTTGACATTTTTGGCACTTTTGACTGACAAAATGATTTTTTAGCAAAAAACGCACCCAAAAGTTGAAGTTCTCATTTGATGTTCAAGAAATTGTTATTTTATGCCACATTGTAAGTTTAAAATTCAAAACAGTCATAGAGCCGAAAACGCTTTTTTGACACTTTTGGTACTTTTGACTGACAAAATTTTTTGTTTTAGCAACAAATGCACCCAAAAGTTGAAGTTCTCATTTGACGTTCAAGAAAGTTTTATTTTTTCTCATGTTGTCAGTTGAAACTTCAAACCAGTAATAGTTAGAGCCGAAAACACTTTTTTGACATTTTTGACTGACAAAATGATTTTTTTTAGAAACAAATGCACCCAAGAGTTGAAGTTCTCATTTGCAGTTCAAGAAAGTGTTATTTTATGCAACGTTGTAAGTTTAAAATTCAAAACAGTCATAGAGCCGAAAATGCTTTTTTGACATTTTTGGCACTTTTGACTGACAAAATGATTTTTTAGCAAAAAACGCACCCAAAAGTCAAAGTTCAATATTTGCAGTTCAAGAAAGTGTTATTTTATGCAACGTTGTAAGTTTAAAATTCAAAACAGTCATAGAGCCGAAAACGCTTTTTTGACATTTTTGGCACTTTTGACTGACAAAATGATTTTTTAGCAAAAAACGCACCCAAAAGTTGAAGTTCTCATTTGATGTTCAAGAAATTGTTATTTTAAGCCACATTGTATGTTTAAAATTCAAAACAGTCATAGAGCCGAAAACGCTTTTTTGACACTTTTGGTACTTTTGACTGACAAAATGATTTTTTTTAGCAACAAATGCACCCAAAAGTTGAAGTTCTCATTTGATGTTCAAGAAAGTTTTATTTTTTCTCATGTTGTCAGTTGAAATTTCAAACCATTAATAGTTAGAGCCGAAAACGCTTTTTTGACACTTTTGGTACTTTTGACTGACAAAATGATTTTTTTTAGCAACAAATGCACCCAAAAGTTGAAGTTCTCATTTGATGTTCAAGAAAGTTTTATTTTTTCTCATGTTGTCAGTTGAAATTTCAAACCAGTAATAGTTAGAGCCGAAAACACTTTTTTGACACTTTTGGCACTTTTGAGTGACAAAATGATTTTTTTTAGAAACAAATGCACCCAAAAGTTGAAGTTCTCATTTGTTGTTGAAGAAAGTGTTATTTTTTCTCATGTTGTCAGTTGAAACTTCAAACCAGTAATAGTTAGAGCCGAAAAATCTTTTTTGACACTTTTGGCACTTTTGACTGACAAAATGATTTTTTTTAGAAACAAATGCACCCAAAAGTTGAAGTTCTCATTTGCAGTTCAAGAAAGTGTTATTTTATGCAACGTTGTAAGTTTAAAATTCAAAACAGTCATAGAGCCGAAAACGCTTTTTTGACATTTTTGGTACTTTTGACTGACAAAATGATTTTTTTTAGCAACAAATGCACCCAAAAGTTTAAGTTCTCATTTGATGTTCAAGAAAGTTTTATTTTTTCTCATGTTGTCAGTTGAAACTTCAAACCAGTAATAGTTAGAGCCGAAAACGCTTTTTTGACATTTTTGGCACTTTTGACTGACAAAATGATTTTTAGCAAAAAACGCACCCAAAAGTTGAAGTTCTCATTTGATGTTCAAGAAATTGTTATTTTATGCCACATTGTAAGTTTAAAATTCAAATCAGTCATAGAGCCAAAAACGCTTTTTTGACATTTTTGGCACTTTTGACTGACAAAATGATTTTTTAGCAAAAAACGCACCCAAAAGTTGAAGTTCTCATTTGATGTTCAAGAAATTGTTATTTTATGCCACATTGTAAGTTTAAAATTCAAAACAGTCATAGAGCCGAAAACGCTTTTTTGACACTTTTGGTACTTTTGACTGACAAAATTTTTTGTTTTAGCAACAAATGCACCCAAAAGTTGAAGTTCTCATTTGACGTTCAAGAAAGTTTTATTTTTTCTCATGTTGTCAGTTGAAACTTCAAACCAGTAATAGTTAGAGCCGAAAACACTTTTTTGACATTTTTGACTGACAAAATGATTTTTTTAGAAACAAATGCACCCAAGAGTTGAAGTTCTCATTTGCAGTTCAAGAAAGTGTTATTTTATGCAACGTTGTAAGTTTAAAATTCAAAACAGTCATAGAGCCGAAAATGCTTTTTTGACATTTTTGGCACTTTTGACTGACAAAATGATTTTTTAGCAAAAAACGCACCCAAAAGTCAAAGTTCAATATTTGCAGTTCAAGAAAGTGTTATTTTATGCAACGTTGTAAGTTTAAAATTCAAAACAGTCATAGAGCCGAAAACGCTTTTTTGACATTTTTGGCACTTTTGACTGACAAAATGATTTTTTAGCAAAAAACGCACCCAAAAGTTGAAGTTCTCATTTGATGTTCAAGAAATTGTTATTTTAAGCCACATTGTATGTTTAAAATTCAAAACAGTCATAGAGCCGAAAACGCTTTTTTGACACTTTTGGTACTTTTGACTGACAAAATGATTTTTTTTAGCAACAAATGCACCCAAAAGTTGAAGTTCTCATTTGATGTTCAAGAAAGTTTTATTTTTTCTCATGTTGTCAGTTGAAATTTCAAACCATTAATAGTTAGAGCCGAAAACGCTTTTTTGACACTTTTGGTACTTTTGACTGACAAAATGATTTTTTTTAGCAACAAATGCACCCAAAAGTTGAAGTTCTCATTTGATGTTCAAGAAAGTTTTATTTTTTCTCATGTTGTCAGTTGAAATTTCAAACCAGTAATAGTTAGAGCCGAAAACACTTTTTTGACACTTTTGGCACTTTTGAGTGACAAAATGATTTTTTTTAGAAACAAATGCACCCAAAAGTTGAAGTTCTCATTTGTTGTTGAAGAAAGTGTTATTTTTTCTCATGTTGTCAGTTGAAACTTCAAACCAGTAATAGTTAGAGCCGAAAAATCTTTTTTGACACTTTTGGCACTTTTGACTGACAAAATGATTTTTTTTAGAAACAAATGCACCCAAAAGTTGAAGTTCTCATTTGCAGTTCAAGAAAGTGTTATTTTATGCAACGTTGTAAGTTTAAAATTCAAAACAGTCATAGAGCCGAAAACGCTTTTTTGACATTTTTGGTACTTTTGACTGACAAAATGATTTTTTTTAGCAACAAATGCACCCAAAAGTTTAAGTTCTCATTTGATGTTCAAGAAAGTTTTATTTTTTCTCATGTTGTCAGTTGAAACTTCAAACCAGTAATAGTTAGAGCCGAAAACGCTTTTTTGACATTTTTGGCACTTTTGACTGACAAAATGATTTTTAGCAAAAAACGCACCCAAAAGTTGAAGTTCTCATTTGATGTTCAAGAAATTGTTATTTTATGCCACATTGTAAGTTTAAAATTCAAATCAGTCATAGAGCCAAAAACGCTTTTTTGACACTTTTGACTGACAAAATGATTTTGTTTAGAAACAAATGCACCCAAAAGTTGAAGTTCTCATTTGCAGTTCAAGAAAGTGTTATTTTATGCAACGTTGTAAGTTTAAAATTCAAAACAGTCATAGAGCCGAAAACGCTTTTTTGACATTTTTGGCACTTTTGACTGACAAAATGATTTTTTTTAGCAACAAATGCACCCAAAAGTTTAAGTTCTCATTTGATGTTCAAGAAAGTTTTATATTTTCTCATGTTGTCAGTTGAAACTTCAAACCAGTAATAGTTAGAGCCGAAAACACTTTTTTGACACTTTTGGCACTTTTGACTGACAAAATGATTTTTTTTTTAAACAAATGCACCCAAAAGTTGAAGTTCTCATTTGCAGTTCAAGAAAGTGTTATTTTATGCAACGTTGTAAGTTTAAAATTCAAAACAGTCATAGAGCCGAAAACGCTTTTTTGACATTTTTGGCACTTTTGACTGAAAAAATAATTTTTTAGCAAAAAACGCACCCAAAAGTTGAAGTTCTCATTTGATGTTCAAGAAATTGTTATTTTATGCCACATTGTAAGTTTAAAATTCAAAACAGTCATAGAGCCGAAAACGCTTTTTTGACACTTTTGGTACTTTTGACTGACAAAATTTTTTGTTTTAGCAACAAATGCACCCAAAAGTTGAAGTTCTCATTTGACGTTCAAGAAAGTTTTATTTTTTCTCATGTTGTCAGTTGAAACTTCAAACCAGTAATAGTTAGAGCCGAAAACACTTTTTTGACATTTTTGACTGACAAAATGATTTTTTTTAGAAACAAATGCACCCAAGAGTTGAAGTTCTCATTTGCAGTTCAAGAAAGTGTTATTTTATGCAACGTTGTAAGTTTAAAATTCAAAACAGTCATAGAGCCGAAAATGCTTTTTTGACATTTTTGGCACTTTTGACTGACAAAATGATTTTTTAGCAAAAAACGCACCCAAAAGTCAAAGTTCAATATTTGCAGTTCAAGAAAGTGTTATTTTATGCAACGTTGTAAGTTTAAAATTCAAAACAGTCATAGAGCCGAAAACGCTTTTTTGACATTTTTGGCACTTTTGACTGACAAAATGATTTTTTAGCAAAAAACGCACCCAAAAGTTGAAGTTCTCATTTGATGTTCAAGAAATTGTTATTTTAAGCCACATTGTATGTTTAAAATTCAAAACAGTCATAGAGCCGAAAACGCTTTTTTGACACTTTTGGTACTTTTGACTGACAAAATGATTTTTTTTAGCAACAAATGCACCCAAAAGTTGAAGTTCTCATTTGATGTTCAAGAAAGTTTTATTTTTTCTCATGTTGTCAGTTGAAATTTCAAACCATTAATAGTTAGAGCCGAAAACGCTTTTTTGACACTTTTGGTACTTTTGACTGACAAAATGATTTTTTTTAGCAACAAATGCACCCAAAAGTTGAAGTTCTCATTTGATGTTCAAGAAAGTTTTATTTTTTCTCATGTTGTCAGTTGAAATTTCAAACCAGTAATAGTTAGAGCCGAAAACACTTTTTTGACACTTTTGGCACTTTTGAGTGACAAAATGATTTTTTTTAGAAACAAATGCACCCAAAAGTTGAAGTTCTCATTTGTTGTTGAAGAAAGTGTTATTTTTTCTCATGTTGTCAGTTGAAACTTCAAACCAGTAATAGTTAGAGCCGAAAAATCTTTTTTGACACTTTTGGCACTTTTGACTGACAAAATGATTTTTTTTAGAAACAAATGCACCCAAAAGTTGAAGTTCTCATTTGCAGTTCAAGAAAGTGTTATTTTATGCAACGTTGTAAGTTTAAAATTCAAAACAGTCATAGAGCCGAAAACGCTTTTTTGACATTTTTGGTACTTTTGACTGACAAAATGATTTTTTTTAGCAACAAATGCACCCAAAAGTTTAAGTTCTCATTTGATGTTCAAGAAAGTTTTATTTTTTCTCATGTTGTCAGTTGAAACTTCAAACCAGTAATAGTTAGAGCCGAAAACGCTTTTTTGACATTTTTGGCACTTTTGACTGACAAAATGATTTTTAGCAAAAAACGCACCCAAAAGTTGAAGTTCTCATTTGATGTTCAAGAAATTGTTATTTTATGCCACATTGTAAGTTTAAAATTCAAATCAGTCATAGAGCCAAAAACGCTTTTTTGACACTTTTGACTGACAAAATGATTTTGTTTAGAAACAAATGCACCCAAAAGTTGAAGTTCTCATTTGCAGTTCAAGAAAGTGTTATTTTATGCAACGTTGTAAGTTTAAAATTCAAAACAGTCATAGAGCCGAAAACGCTTTTTTGACATTTTTGGCACTTTTGACTGACAAAATGATTTTTTTTAGCAACAAATGCACCCAAAAGTTTAAGTTCTCATTTGATGTTCAAGAAAGTTTTATATTTTCTCATGTTGTCAGTTGAAACTTCAAACCAGTAATAGTTAGAGCCGAAAACACTTTTTTGACACTTTTGGCACTTTTGACTGACAAAATGATTTTTTTTTTAAACAAATGCACCCAAAAGTTGAAGTTCTCATTTGCAGTTCAAGAAAGTGTTATTTTATGCAACGTTGTAAGTTTAAAATTCAAAACAGTCATAGAGCCGAAAACGCTTTTTTGACATTTTTGGCACTTTTGACTGAAAAAATAATTTTTTAGCAAAAAACGCACCCAAAAGTTGAAGTTCTCATTTGATGTTCAAGAAAGTGTTATTTTATGCCACATTGTAAGTTTAAAATTCAAAACAGTCATAGAGCCGAAAACGCTTTTTTGACACTTTTGGTACTTTTGACTGACAAAATGATTTTCTTTTAGCAACAAATGCACCCAAAAGTTGAAGTTCTCATTTGATGTTCAAGAAAGTTTTATTTTTTCTCATGTTGTCAGTTGAAACTTCAAACCAGTAATAGTTAGAGCCGAAAACACTTTTTTGACACTTTTGGCACTTTTGACTGACAAAATGATTTTTTTTAGAAACAAATGCACCCAAAAGTCAAAGTTCTCATTTGCAGTTCAAGAAAGTGTTATTTTATGCAACGTTGTAAGTTTAAAATTCAAAACAGTCATAGAGCCGAAAATGCTTTTTTGACATTTTTGGCACTTTTGACTGACAAAATGATTTTTTAGCAAAAAACGCACCCAAAAGTCAAAGTTCTCATTTGCAGTTCAAGAAAGTGTTATTTTATGCAACGTTGTAAGTTTAAAATTCAAAACAGTCATAGAGCCGAAAACGCTTTTTTGACATTTTTGGCACTTTTGACTGACAAAATGATTTTTTAGCAAAAAACGCACCCAAAAGTTGAAGTTCTCATTTGATGTTCAAGAAATTGTTATTTTAAGCCACATTGTAAGTTTAAAATTCAAAACAGTCATAGAGCCGAAAACGCTTTTTTGACACTTTTGGTACTTTTGACTGACAAAATGATTTTTTTTAGCAACAAATGCACCCAAAAGTTGAAGTTCTCATTTGATGTTCAAGAAAGTTTTATTTTTTCTCATGTTGTCAGTTGAAATTTCAAACCATTAATAGTTAGAGCCGAAAACGCTTTTTTGACACTTTTGGTACTTTTGACTGACAAAATGATTTTTTTTAGCAACAAATGCACCCAAAAGTTGAAGTTCTCATTTGATGTTCAAGAAAGTTTTATTTTTTCTCATGTTGTCAGTTGAAATTTCAAACCAGTAATAGTTAGAGCCGAAAACACTTTTTTGACACTTTTGGCACTTTTGACTGACAAAATGATTTTTAGCAAAAAACGCACCCAAAAGTTGAAGTTCTCATTTGATGTTCAAGAAATTGTTATTTTATGCCACATTGTAAGTTTAAAATTCAAAACAGTCATAGAGCCGAAAACGCTTTTTTGACACTTTTGGTACTTTTGACTGACAAAATGATTTTCTTTTAGCAACAAATGCACCCAAAAGTTGAAGTTCTCATTTGATGTTCAAGAAAGTTTTATTTTTTCTCATGTTGTCAGTTGAAACTTCAAACCAGTAATAGTTAGAGCCGAAAACACTTTTTTGACACTTTTGGCACTTTTGACTGACAAAATGATTTTTTTTAGAAACAAATGCACCCAAAAGTCAAAGTTCTCATTTGCAGTTCAAGAAAGTGTTATTTTATGCAACGTTGTAAGTTTAAAATTCAAAACAGTCATAGAGCCGAAAATGCTTTTTTGACATTTTTGGCACAAAAGTGCCAAAAATCATTTTGTCAGTCAAAAGACTGACAAAATGATTTTTTAGCAAAAAACGCACCCAAAAGTCAAAGTTCTCATTTGCAGTTCAAGAAAGTGTTATTTTATGCAACGTTGTAAGTTTAAAATTCAAAACAGTCATAGAGCCGAAAACGCTTTTTTGACATTTTTGGCACTTTTGACTGACAAAATGATTTTTTAGCAAAAAACGCACCCAAAAGTTGAAGTTCTCATTTGATGTTCAAGAAATTGTTATTTTATGCCACATTGTAAGTTTAAAATTCAAAACAGTCATAGAGCCGAAAACGCTTTTTTGACACTTTTGGTACTTTTGACTGACAAAATTTTTTGTTTTAGCAACAAATGCACCCAAAAGTTGAAGTTCTCATTTGACGTTCAAGAAAGTTTTATTTTTTCTCATGTTGTCAGTTGAAACTTCAAACCAGTAATAGTTAGAGCCGAAAACACTTTTTTGACATTTTTGACTGACAAAATGATTTTTTTTAGAAACAAATGCACCCAAGAGTTGAAGTTCTCATTTGCAGTTCAAGAAAGTGTTATTTTATGCAACGTTGTAAGTTTAAAATTCAAAACAGTCATAGAGCCGAAAATGCTTTTTTGACATTTTTGGCACTTTTGACTGACAAAATGATTTTTTAGCAAAAAACGCACCCAAAAGTCAAAGTTCTCATTTGCAGTTCAAGAAAGTGTTATTTTATGCAACGTTGTAAGTTTAAAATTCAAAACAGTCATAGAGCCGAAAACGCTTTTTTGACATTTTTGGCACTTTTGACTGACAAAATGATTTTTTAGCAAAAAACGCACCCAAAAGTTGAAGTTCTCATTTGATGTTCAAGAAATTGTTATTTTAAGCCACATTGTATGTTTAAAATTCAAAACAGTCATAGAGCCGAAAACGCTTTTTTGACACTTTTGGTACTTTTGACTGACAAAATGATTTTTTTTAGCAACAAATGCACCCAAAAGTTGAAGTTCTCATTTGATGTTCAAGAAAGTTTTATTTTTTCTCATGTTGTCAGTTGAAATTTCAAACCATTAATAGTTAGAGCCGAAAACGCTTTTTTGACACTTTTGGTACTTTTGACTGACAAAATGATTTTTTTTAGCAACAAATGCACCCAAAAGTTGAAGTTCTCATTTGATGTTCAAGAAAGTTTTATTTTTTCTCATGTTGTCAGTTGAAATTTCAAACCAGTAATAGTTAGAGCCGAAAACACTTTTTTGACACTTTTGGCACTTTTGAGTGACAAAATGATTTTTTTTAGAAACAAATGCACCCAAAAGTTGAAGTTCTCATTTGTTGTTGAAGAAAGTGTTATTTTTTCTCATGTTGTCAGTTGAAACTTCAAACCAGTAATAGTTAGAGCCGAAAAATCTTTTTTGACACTTTTGGCACTTTTGACTGACAAAATGATTTTTTTTAGAAACAAATGCACCCAAAAGTCAAAGTTCTCATTTGCAGTTCAAGAAAGTGTTATTTTATGCAACGTTGTAAGTTTAAAATTCAAAACAGTCATAGAGCCGAAAATGCTTTTTTGACATTTTTGGCACTTTTGACTGACAAAATGATTTTTTAGCAAAAAACGCACCCAAAAGTCAAAGTTCTCATTTGCAGTTCAAGAAAGTGTTATTTTATGCAACGTTGTAAGTTTAAAATTCAAAACAGTCATAGAGCCGAAAACGCTTTTTTGACATTTTTGGCACTTTTGACTGACAAAATGATTTTTTAGCAAAAAACGCACCCAAAAGTTGAAGTTCTCATTTGATGTTCAAGAAATTGTTATTTTAAGCCACATTGTAAGTTTAAAATTCAAAACAGTCATAGAGCCGAAAACGCTTTTTTGACACTTTTGGTACTTTTGACTGACAAAATGATTTTTTTTAGCAACAAATGCACCCAAAAGTTGAAGTTCTCATTTGATGTTCAAGAAAGTTTTATTTTTTCTCATGTTGTCAGTTGAAATTTCAAACCATTAATAGTTAGAGCCGAAAACGCTTTTTTGACACTTTTGGTACTTTTGACTGACAAAATGATTTTTTTTAGCAACAAATGCACCCAAAAGTTGAAGTTCTCATTTGATGTTCAAGAAAGTTTTATTTTTTCTCATGTTGTCAGTTGAAATTTCAAACCAGTAATAGTTAGAGCCGAAAACACTTTTTTGACACTTTTGGCACTTTTGACTGACAAAATGATTTTTAGCAAAAAACGCACCCAAAAGTTGAAGTTCTCATTTGATGTTCAAGAAATTGTTATTTTATGCCACATTGTAAGTTTAAAATTCAAAACAGTCATAGAGCCGAAAACGCTTTTTTGACACTTTTGGTACTTTTGACTGACAAAATGATTTTCTTTTAGCAACAAATGCACCCAAAAGTTGAAGTTCTCATTTGATGTTCAAGAAAGTTTTATTTTTTCTCATGTTGTCAGTTGAAACTTCAAACCAGTAATAGTTAGAGCCGAAAACACTTTTTTGACACTTTTGGCACTTTTGACTGACAAAATGATTTTTTTTAGAAACAAATGCACCCAAAAGTCAAAGTTCTCATTTGCAGTTCAAGAAAGTGTTATTTTATGCAACGTTGTAAGTTTAAAATTCAAAACAGTCATAGAGCCGAAAATGCTTTTTTGACATTTTTGGCACAAAAGTGCCAAAAATCATTTTGTCAGTCAAAAGACTGACAAAATGATTTTTTAGCAAAAAACGCACCCAAAAGTCAAAGTTCTCATTTGCAGTTCAAGAAAGTGTTATTTTATGCAACGTTGTAAGTTTAAAATTCAAAACAGTCATAGAGCCGAAAACGCTTTTTTGACATTTTTGGCACTTTTGACTGACAAAATGATTTTTTTTAGAAACAAATGCACCCAAAAGTTGAAGTTCTCATTTGTTGTTGAAGAAAGTGTTATTTTTTCTCATGTTGTCAGTTGAAACTTCAAACCAGTAATAGTTAGAGCCGAAAAATCTTTTTTGACACTTTTGGCACTTTTGACTGACAAAATGATTTTTTTTAGAAACAAATGCACCCAAAAGTTGAAGTTCTCATTTGCAGTTCAAGAAAGTGTTATTTTATGCAACGTTGTAAGTTTAAAATTCAAAACAGTCATAGAGCCGAAAACGCTTTTTTGACATTTTTGGCACTTTTGACTGACAAAATGATTTTTTAGCAAAAAACGCACCCAAAAGTTGAAGTTCTCATTTGATGTTCAAGAAATTGTTATTTTATGCCACATTGTAAGTTTAAAATTCAAAACAGTCATAGAGCCGAAAACGCTTTTTTGACACTTTTGGTACTTTTGACTGACAAAATTTTTTGTTTTAGCAACAAATGCACCCAAAAGTTGAAGTTCTCATTTGACGTTCAAGAAAGTTTTATTTTTTCTCATGTTGTCAGTTGAAACTTCAAACCAGTAATAGTTAGAGCCGAAAACACTTTTTTGACATTTTTGACTGACAAAATGATTTTTTTTAGAAACAAATGCACCCAAGAGTTGAAGTTCTCATTTGCAGTTCAAGAAAGTGTTATTTTATGCAACGTTGTAAGTTTAAAATTCAAAACAGTCATAGAGCCGAAAATGCTTTTTTGACATTTTTGGCACTTTTGACTGACAAAATGATTTTTTAGCAAAAAACGCACCCAAAAGTCAAAGTTCTCATTTGCAGTTCAAGAAAGTGTTATTTTATGCAACGTTGTAAGTTTAAAATTCAAAACAGTCATAGAGCCGAAAACGCTTTTTTGACATTTTTGGCACTTTTGACTGACAAAATGATTTTTTAGCAAAAAACGCACCCAAAAGTTGAAGTTCTCATTTGATGTTCAAGAAATTGTTATTTTAAGCCACATTGTATGTTTAAAATTCAAAACAGTCATAGAGCCGAAAACGCTTTTTTGACACTTTTGGTACTTTTGACTGACAAAATGATTTTTTTTAGCAACAAATGCACCCAAAAGTTGAAGTTCTCATTTGATGTTCAAGAAAGTTTTATTTTTTCTCATGTTGTCAGTTGAAATTTCAAACCATTAATAGTTAGAGCCGAAAACGCTTTTTTGACACTTTTGGTACTTTTGACTGACAAAATGATTTTTTTTAGCAACAAATGCACCCAAAAGTTGAAGTTCTCATTTGATGTTCAAGAAAGTTTTATTTTTTCTCATGTTGTCAGTTGAAATTTCAAACCAGTAATAGTTAGAGCCGAAAACACTTTTTTGACACTTTTGGCACTTTTGAGTGACAAAATGATTTTTTTTAGAAACAAATGCACCCAAAAGTTGAAGTTCTCATTTGTTGTTGAAGAAAGTGTTATTTTTTCTCATGTTGTCAGTTGAAACTTCAAACCAGTAATAGTTAGAGCCGAAAAATCTTTTTTGACACTTTTGGCACTTTTGACTGACAAAATGATTTTTTTTAGAAACAAATGCACCCAAAAGTTGAAGTTCTCATTTGCAGTTCAAGAAAGTGTTATTTTATGCAACGTTGTAAGTTTAAAATTCAAAACAGTCATAGAGCCGAAAACGCTTTTTTGACATTTTTGGTACTTTTGACTGACAAAATGATTTTTTTTTAGCAACAAATGCACCCAAAAGTTTAAGTTCTCATTTGATGTTCAAGAAAGTTTTATTTTTTCTCATGTTGTCAGTTGAAACTTCAAACCAGTAATAGTTAGAGCCGAAAACGCTTTTTTGACATTTTTGGCACTTTTGACTGACAAAATGATTTTTAGCAAAAAACGCACCCAAAAGTTGAAGTTCTCATTTGATGTTCAAGAAATTGTTATTTTATGCCACATTGTAAGTTTAAAATTCAAATCAGTCATAGAGCCAAAAACGCTTTTTTGACACTTTTGACTGACAAAATGATTTTGTTTAGAAACAAATGCACCCAAAAGTTGAAGTTCTCATTTGCAGTTCAAGAAAGTGTTATTTTATGCAACGTTGTAAGTTTAAAATTCAAAACAGTCATAGAGCCGAAAACGCTTTTTTGACATTTTTGGCACTTTTGACTGACAAAATGATTTTTTTTAGCAACAAATGCACCCAAAAGTTTAAGTTCTCATTTGATGTTCAAGAAAGTTTTATATTTTCTCATGTTGTCAGTTGAAACTTCAAACCAGTAATAGTTAGAGCCGAAAACACTTTTTTGACACTTTTGGCACTTTTGACTGACAAAATGATTTTTTTTTTAAACAAATGCACCCAAAAGTTGAAGTTCTCATTTGCAGTTCAAGAAAGTGTTATTTTATGCAACGTTGTAAGTTTAAAATTCAAAACAGTCATAGAGCCGAAAACGCTTTTTTGACATTTTTGGCACTTTTGACTGAAAAAATAATTTTTTAGCAAAAAACGCACCCAAAAGTTGAAGTTCTCATTTGATGTTCAAGAAAGTGTTATTTTATGCCACATTGTAAGTTTAAAATTCAAAACAGTCATAGAGCCGAAAACGCTTTTTTGACACTTTTGGTACTTTTGACTGACAAAATGATTTTCTTTTAGCAACAAATGCACCCAAAAGTTGAAGTTCTCATTTGATGTTCAAGAAAGTTTTATTTTTTCTCATGTTGTCAGTTGAAACTTCAAACCAGTAATAGTTAGAGCCGAAAACACTTTTTTGACACTTTTGGCACTTTTGAGTGACAAAATGATTTTTTTTAGAAACAAATGCACCCAAAAGTCAAAGTTCTCATTTGCAGTTCAAGAAAGTGTTATTTTATGCAACGTTGTAAGTTTAAAATTCAAAACAGTCATAGAGCCGAAAATGCTTTTTTGACATTTTTGGCACTTTTGACTGACAAAATGATTTTTTAGCAAAAAACGCACCCAAAAGTCAAAGTTCTCATTTGCAGTTCAAGAAAGTGTTATTTTATGCAACGTTGTAAGTTTAAAATTCAAAACAGTCATAGAGCCGAAAACGCTTTTTTGACATTTTTGGCACTTTTGACTGACAAAATGATTTTTTAGCAAAAAACGCACCCAAAAGTTGAAGTTCTCATTTGATGTTCAAGAAATTGTTATTTTAAGCCACATTGTAAGTTTAAAATTCAAAACAGTCATAGAGCCGAAAACGCTTTTTTGACACTTTTGGTACTTTTGACTGACAAAATGATTTTTTTTAGCAACAAATGCACCTAAAAGTTGAAGTTCTCATTTGATGTTCAAGAAAGTTTTATTTTTTCTCATGTTGTCAGTTGAAATTTCAAACCATTAATAGTTAGAGCCGAAAACGCTTTTTTGACACTTTTGGTACTTTTGACTGACAAAATGATTTTTTTTAGCAACAAATGCACCCAAAAGTTGAAGTTCTCATTTGATGTTCAAGAAAGTTTTATTTTTTCTCATGTTGTCAGTTGAAATTTCAAACCAGTAATAGTTAGAGCCGAAAACACTTTTTTGACACTTTTGGCACTTTTGAGTGACAAAATGATTTTTTTTAGAAACAAATGCACCCAAAAGTTGAAGTTCTCATTTGTTGTTGAAGAAAGTGTTATTTTTTCTCATGTTGTCAGTTGAAACTTCAAACCAGTAATAGTTAGAGCCGAAAAATCTTTTTTGACACTTTTGGCACTTTTGACTGACAAAATGATTTTTTTTAGAAACAAATGCACCCAAAAGTTGAAGTTCTCATTTGCATTTCAAGAAAGTGTTATTTTATGCAACGTTGTAAGTTTAAAATTCAAAACAGTCATAGAGCCGAAAACGCTTTTTTGACATTTTTGGCACTTTTGACTGACAAAATGATTTTTTAGCAAAAAACGCACCCAAAAGTTGAAGTTCTCATTTGATGTTCAAGAAATTGTTATTTTATGCCACATTGTAAGTTTAAAATTCAAAACAGTCATAGAGCCGAAAACGCTTTTTTGACACTTTTGGTACTTTTGACTGACAAAATTTTTTGTTTTAGCAACAAATGCACCCAAAAGTTGAAGTTCTCATTTGACGTTCAAGAAAGTTTTATTTTTTCTCATGTTGTCAGTTGAAACTTCAAACCAGTAATAGTTAGAGCCGAAAACACTTTTTTGACATTTTTGACTGACAAAATGATTTTTTTTAGAAACAAATGCACCCAAGAGTTGAAGTTCTCATTTGCAGTTCAAGAAAGTGTTATTTTATGCAACGTTGTAAGTTTAAAATTCAAAACAGTCATAGAGCCGAAAATGCTTTTTTGACATTTTTGGCACTTTTGACTGACAAAATGATTTTTTAGCAAAAAACGCACCCAAAAGTCAAAGTTCTCATTTGCAGTTCAAGAAAGTGTTATTTTATGCAACGTTGTAAGTTTAAAATTCAAAACAGTCATAGAGCCGAAAACGTTTTTTTGACATTTTTGGCACTTTTGACTGACAAAATGATTTTTTAGCAAAAAACGCACCCAAAAGTTGAAGTTCTCATTTGATGTTCAAGAAATTGTTATTTTAAGCCACATTGTATGTTTAAAATTCAAAACAGTCATGTCAGGGATTGGAGGCTAGGTGAGATGCTGTAGTATCGCGAGACTCAACGAGACCGGTGTGGCAACTCAGCTTGGCGGTGCGTAAGTAGCAGAACAAACCTTTCATTATTATATCATTTTACTGCCATATCAATTAAGCTGGTAAACTAACATCTGTAAAAGTTGAATAAGCCTTTTGACAGCCTGGAGGACCTGGAGAATTATTTAGACGGCTGCTACAATACCGTCGTTATGGGGAAGACCAACACCACTACTCCTTCCTCCAAACGCGTCCGACCAGAAAGTTCTCCCGGAGCTGCCTCCTCTCCAGGCAGTGGAATCAGTGACGCTTTAGATTCCATTGATAAAAAGTTCTCCAGCCTTGACGGCCGCTTGAATCTGTTGGAGATCCTCCATAGAGAGTTCCAAGGCCTGCGAGAGTCTCTGGAGTTCAGCCAGCAGCAGGTGCAGGAGCTCGCAGCGGAGAATCAGGCCCTCAGAGAAAGTGTCAAAACCTTGAGCAGTGACACCGCTCGCCTTTCTGAGGAGAACCGTTCGATCAAGGAAACCCTCCTGGATCTTCAGTCGAGGAGCATGAGGGACAATCTGGTGATCGCGGGGGTTCCAGAGGAGGCAGGAGAAGACCCGGAGGCGACGGTGAAACGCTTCATGGAAGCCCACCTGAAACTCCCCAAGGAGGAGGTGCAGAAGATCGCGTTCCAGAGGGTGCACCGGCTCGGAGGAAGAAGGTCCGACAACCAGCGTCCGCGACCGATTGTAGCCAAGTTTGACAACTACAAGCAAAAGGAGATGGTGAAGGGTCGCGGCCGGGAACTGAGGGGGACACATTTTAGTGTCAATGACCAGTTTCCGGTTGAGATCCTGCGGCGCCGAAAGATCCTTTTTCCTCTGAGGAAAAAACACCTTGCCAACGGGTCCAGAGCCGTGGTTTCTGTGGATAAACTCTTTGTAGATGGAAGGCTCTTCCGAGACCCGGAGATCACCCCCTGGCTTTGCTGAAGATCTGACATCCGAAAAAACAGCGGCTAAACGTGTTGAATGAATGAAACCGGCTCATCAATCATCCACACCTCCATCTCGCTGAAGCAGTTTAAGTTTTCTCCCCTCTCATGTTTCTGTTGTTTTTCCTGTTATGTTGGTTTCTTTCTGTTTTTCTTTACCTCTTTCTTCTTTTTAGTTTCCCCCTCTCTCCCCCCCTCCTCATATGTAAATTATCCAAAGGTAACACGTCCCCCGGTAAGTTGGTTTCTATTTATGCACGGAAGGGCACGCACGCGCAGACAAGCGCGCACACGGGCAAGCACACGCGAACCAGCACACACTCGCGGACATCCCGCAAACACCTCACATAAGCCCACATAGGACACATGCAACATGCAGCTCACGCAGTCAGGAAACGCGCACGCACACAAACGCACAGTGTTTCTTCATCGATCAGCGGGCACGCGCACATGGACCGGCACACACTCTATTTAGCCTTACATTCTCTTGGTCAGAGCAGTTATGAACAGTCTTAACATTGTTAGCTGGAATGTGCGTGGGCTTGGCTCTGGGCCAAAGAGATTGAAAGTGTTATCTCACCTGGATGATCTTAAAGCAGATATAGCCTTACTGCAGGAGACCCATTTATGTACACAATCTCAGGACCTCCTGTGCAGCTCAAAATTTCCAGTCATATATTCTTCTAGTTATAACTCCAAGCAAAGAGGAGTTGCTGTTTTGATTAATAAAAATGTTACATTTACTCATAAGGATACAGTTACTGACCCAGAAGGTAGATTTGTAATTATTAATATATCCATTCAGAATAAGGACTATTGCATAGCCAGCATCTATGGTCCAAATGTTGACGACTCTTCCTTCTTTCACAGATTCTTCACCTCACTCTCAGTTCACTCTGACTCCACAATCATTATAGGAGGAGACGTCAATCTGGTTCTGGACCCTGAACTTGACAGACTCAGCACAGCAGCAGCCCAGCGCACATGGAGGTCTGCAAGTATTCTAAAGCAGTACATGAATGATCTGGGTCTCTGCGACGCGTGGCGCTCATGTCATCCAAGCACTAAAGGGTTCACCTTTTTTTCTCCAGTTCACCGCTCACACTCCCGTTTAGACTATTTATTAATCAGTAACTCTCTTTTAAAAGAAATTAAAAGTTCCAACATTCATCCGATTATTATCAGTGATCATGCACCAGTCTCTGTAAATATTTCTAGGGAAAAATCCACACCCTCAGGTACGACCTGGAGGTTTAATACGTCTCTGTTAAAAGACCAGGAATTTCTTGAATTCTTTAAAAAAGAATGGGCAACCTTCCTAGAATTCAACAATACACCAGACATCCCACCGTGCGTTCTGTGGGAAACGGCAAAGGCAGTCATGAGAGGGAAAATCATTTCTTATTCAACGCACAAAAAACGCAAAGAGAAAGCAGATTTATTAGAATTAGAAAATAAAATCCAAACCCTGGAGACTGCTTATGCTGCCTCTGCACAGGAACACATTCTGGGAGATCTGAAAAATTTAAAGCTGCAGTTAAATGACATCATTAATAAACAAACACAATTTCAAATACAAAGGCTACGACTTGAAAGATTTGAAAACTCTAATAAATCTGGCAAATTTCTGGCTAATCAGCTTAAAATTAATAGAGAAAAATCATCAATCACCTCTATTACGGACCAAACAGGAAATATCACTCATGACCCGGTCAAAATTAATAACGCATTTGAAAACTTTTATAAAAACTTGTACACACCACAGATCAATCCGTCAGAGCAAAGTATTGACTCATTTCTTAATAATGTAAACCTACCCAGGTTAAATGAGGATCAAATAACTAACTTAGACTCTCCGTTCTCGTTGTCTGAACTTCATGAAGCTCTGTTACTTATGCCTAATGGTAAAGCACCAGGGCCTGACGGCTTTCCTGCTGAGTTTTATAAAGAATTCTGGGAACAGCTGGCACCAACGTTTTATGAAACGGTCACATCTATCAATGAAAGCCAATCAATGCCACCTAACATGAACTCAGCCAACATAATTCTTCTTCTAAAACCAGACAAAGATCCCACTAGTCCTTCAAGCTATCGCCCTATTTCTCTAATCAATGCAGACGTAAAAATTATCTGCAAAGCATTAGCACAGAGAATAGAAAAAATCACTCCTCACATAATTGACTTCGACCAAACTGGATTTATCAAAGGCAGACACTCGGATGACAATCTCCGAAGACTTGTTAATATAATAGATTTTGCCACCATTAAAAACCAGGAAATGACGGTACTATCACTGGATGCTGAAAAAGCTTTTGACAGAGTAAACTGGAAGTTCCTTATTGCCGCCCTCCATAAGTTTGGTTTTGGAGAAGCATTCATCAAATGGGTCAAAATATTATATCACAACCCTAATGCATCAGTTAGAACTAATAAACAGACTTCAAACAGGTTTTTTCTTGGAAGAGGAACCAGACAGGGCTGCCCACTCTCTCCTTCTCTTTTTGCTATATTCATTGAGCCTTTAGCTGCAGCAATAAGACAGAATGAAAGCATTAAAGGAATCAAAACTAAACACAGCCATCATAAAATTAGTCTCTATGCAGATGACATATTACTGTTTTTAAGTAATTTACATTCTGTAAATGAAACGGCAACAATCATTAATGAATTCTCCTCTATATCAGACTATTCCATTAATTGGAATAAGTCTGTTTTATTACCACTGAACAATAATGCGGAGCAAAGACTCACAATACCAGTTAAATCAGGAAATATCAAATATCTAGGTATCAATTTTTCCCCCAAACTATCAGAACTGGTGCAGCTAAACTACACCCCATTACTGAAAAACATACAGGACGATCTAACACGCTGGACCAACCTGCCTCTGTCCCTTATGGGCAAGGTAGCCACGGTTAAAATGAAAATCTTACCCAAAGTTAATTATCTCTTCTCAATGATTCCCACACAACCGCCATTAAAATGGTTCAAAACATTAGACTCATCCATATCAAGCTTTTTATGGAACAATAAACCTGCAAGAATTAGTCTAAAAACTTTAAAATCTGCAAAAAGCTGTGGAGGATTAGAATTACCTAATTTCCACAAATACTTTCTTGCAAATAGATTACAATACATCTTAAAATGGTTAAAAAATAATCCAGAAACCAACTCATGGTTAGACTTGGAACAGGCGTTATGTGGAAAGATCAACCTGTCAGATCTTCCATTTATTAGCCAAACAGTTAAAAAACAGGATTGTTTCAAAACTATTAATATAAACGCCACTTTAATAGCCTGGTGGGAATTTCTCAAAATATCAAAATCATCAATTCAACCGTGCAAAATGACACCCATCTGGAACAACCCAGACATCCTCATAAACAAAAAAATTATCCACTTCCCAGCTTGGCAAGCAGGGGGCATAAAACAACTAGAGCACGTAATTATTGATAGAAGATTCATAACTCCCCAGGAACTTCAAGACAAACATGGAATAAATAACTTCTTGGAATATCAGCAACTTAAATCAAGTATTACTAAAAAATTTAAATACAGAGACAACGATTTAAAGCTACCAGATGTAGTTACCACTCTGATCAATTTCTCAATGAATAAAACTCTCTCCAAAATATACAAACTTTTATGTAATTTAGATAATAACATTTCACTTCCGACAACAAAATGGGATGCGGATTTGAGCATCAGCACAGATGAAAGCTTTTGGTCAGAACTTTGTCTAAACACCTTTAAACTGACAAAAAGTCCAAATCTGCAGCTAATCCATTTTAAAACCCTTCACAGAATTTACTACACTGGACAGAGGATGTTCAAGATGGGTCTCAGCAACTCAGACATTTGTCAGCACTGTGACAGTAATCTACCCGACAATTACATGCATGCACTGTGGTTCTGCACGCCTGTCCAGGCTCTCTGGCAGCAGGTATGTGCCGATTTATCAGTCTGGCTTAAGGTTTCAATCACAGCTTCACCGTCACTTTGTGTGCTTGGTGACATGAGTGCCATCGATGTAGAAGGAGGATTAGGCTCTATCATTTTCATAACTCTTTGCATTGCTAAAAAAACTATTTTAATAAATTGGAAAAGCAAGAAAAATATAAATATAAGTCAACACAGAAATCTGCTGCTTGATCAGATCAGCTTGGAAAAAATGTCAGCCCAAGGTTCAAGTAACTTTGAAAGAATTCGGTCTCTCTGGTCTCCCGTAGCTGACTCCATGACTTAGGGGATGGGGGGGCCTGGTCGTCGCTGCTCCTTGCCCTTCTGCCGTGGGCCGGGGTGGGGGCCGGGGCCTCCGGTGCCTGGCGGGGGGTGGTGGGGGCTCCGTTGGTCGGGGGGTCGGGTCCGGCGCCGGGGTGGGGCGGGCTGGGGCGCTGCGTGGTCCTCTGGGCTTGGGTGTGGGGGTGCGTGGTGGGGGGGTGGGGTGGTGTTCCGGCTTGGCTTGGGGGGGTGGTCCCTTTGCCTGTGCTGGGGGGGGTTGGCGGGGGGCGCTGCTCGGGGGGGGGGGCCCAGCGGCACTGGATGGGCTTCCCATCTACGCCTGGGGCTGGGATCAGCCCTTCCCTGGCTCTGGGGCGGGACGGGACAACCCTCTTGGGGCCCCCGGGCGCTCTGGGTGTCATCCGCTTCGGCTGCGGGGTCTGGGGTGGGGTGGGGTGGGGGGTCTTGTCGGCCCTGTCCTGTGGGGGGGCATTCTGGGGGAGGGGGGGGGCCGCTATTGGTACGGGGCAGGGGGGGTTGACGGGTCGGGGTCTCCGCTGAGGCCATCGGCGGTTTCCCCGGCCGGTTGGCTGCCTCGGTCCCGTCGAGGCCTGACCAGAGCTCTTCTAGGGCCGGCGTTTGGGGGTGGGGGCCTGGGCTTGCTCCGGGGGGGGGGCGGCGCTTTCTGGCTCCTCTCCCTCTGTGTGGGGTGGGTGGTGCTGGGCCTGGGGTGTCGGCGCCTCCGGGGGTGGGGCCCCTGGGCTGGGTGGGCCTGGCCCCCTTGCTGGGGGGGGGGGCGGGGGACAGCTGTTTGACCACCGGGGGACAGTCTACCAGCTGTCCCCAACTTACCCCCTTCCTCATATAACCTCATAATAGGGTGAGGGGGTGGGGGGCTTAGCCTGCGATGAGCCTTGGGGGGGGGGGTTTACTAGGCAGTGGCCCCCCCCTCCTATGGTTGCCGTATGGAGTGGGCCCCCCCTCTTTCGGTTTTATTTGCACCTTAGACATGTAGGGCCCTTGGTAGGGGGGGTGCTTGGACATCACTGCCAGCAAGCAGCAGATGTCCTCCTAGCACCCTACCCGCCAATTTTAACCTCACCTTAGACATTTAGGGCCCCTTGGTGGGGAGGGTGAGGGGACATCACTGTGAGTAATCAGGAGATGTCCCCTTAGTGCCCTACCCGCCAATTTTAACTGCACCCCCCTTAGTACACACACCCCTCCCCCCTCAATATATACATCCCAACATAAACACACACACATGCACACACACACCCTCTTAAACACACATATACGCACACACATTTTGCAAGGAAGGTGGGACCTAGGACCATCTGTCCCCTGCCTCTTCCCTGGTGGGGGGTACGGGCCCCTTTGCGGCGGCGGCCGTGTCCCCGGGGTGCCGGCTTCCTGGGCCCGGCGGTGCTCTCTCCGCGCGGTGGGGGGGTTCACATTACATCTGAGCCGGGGGTGTTGGTGTCCCTGGGGGGTGGGTTCTGGTCCTTGCTCCTGAGCGCTGGGCCCCGCCAAACTTCCAACTGTGGCCGAGCCTGGTCGGGCCATATTTACACCACCCCTAGTGGGCCCTCTTTTTTCCCCGGGGTTCCCCCCTCCTGGGCGGGGGCGGCGGGCCCCTGCCTTGCTCTTCCCTGGACCAACCGTGGGCCGGGCGGATGGCCGCCTGGAGTGCGGGGCGGGTCTCCCTTGGGGGGTCCTGGCTCGTACCTGGGGTTGGGGCGGGGGGATGCCCGGAACTCCTGGGTGGTGGTGGGGTGCTCGTCTGGGGCTGTGGGCGTCCCTCTCCGGTGGGGCCCTGCGTTGGGCTCTCCCGGCGCGGCGGGGGGGCTGTTCTCCTGGTTGGGCTGGGGCGGCCCTCTCTTTCCCTCTGTGCCTCCCTGCTCTCTGGCTCTGGGGGGCCTTGCGGCGGTCCTGCTGGCCCTGGCCTTGGTGGCGGGCTTGGTCGCCCGGGCGGCGGTTGTTCCCTGCCGGTTTCCGTGTGGCATGGGGGGGATTCCGGCTGCCGCTGCTGCTGCGGTGGGGGTCTTGGGGTGGGGATGGCTGGGCGCTCTCCTTCCTTCTTTACACATTCCACCATCCATATTAGAAGAACATGAGCACTCACCTGAGCACGGGTGTTGGCTCACCTTTGCACTGTCGGTCTGCGTGACTGAATGACTGAAATGTCTCACACTAGTTGGTGTTAAGGCATAAGTATGCGTGTGAGCACTATCTGTTTTGTGTACATGTCGACAGATGGACATTTTTGCAACTAGCAGGTGTGTTTGACACTTGGGTGTGTGTGTGGACAGGCTCCGCCCTTTTTGTACTGCATTTGAGCCTTACCATGGTGATTAACAACCAGTAAACTTGTTGCTCTATGCTGCTTCATGGTCTTACCCCCCTTCCCCTCCTACTATCACCCTCCTTCCCCCCCTCTTTCTAACGTCCCTCTCTCTTCTTCCCCTCTTTCCTTTTCCGTCCGGTAAAAAAAAAAAAAAAAAAAAAAAATTCAAAACAGTCATAGAGCCGAAAACGCTTTTTTGACACTTTTGGTACTTTTGACTGACAAAATGATTTTTTTTAGCAACAAATGCACCCAAAAGTTGAAGTTCTCATTTGATGTTCAAGAAAGTTTTATTTTTTCTCATGTTGTCAGTTGAAATTTCAAACCATTAATAGTTAGAGCCGAAAACGCTTTTTTGACACTTTTGGTACTTTTGACTGACAAAATGATTTTTTTTAGCAACAAATGCACCCAAAAGTTGAAGTTCTCATTTGATGTTCAAGAAAGTTTTATTTTTTCTCATGTTGTCAGTTGAAATTTCAAACCAGTAATAGTTAGAGCCGAAAACACTTTTTTGACACTTTTGGCACTTTTGAGTGACAAAATGATTTTTTTTAGAAACAAATGCACCCAAAAGTTGAAGTTCTCATTTGTTGTTGAAGAAAGTGTTATTTTTTCTCATGTTGTCAGTTGAAACTTCAAACCAGTAATAGTTAGAGCCGAAAAATCTTTTTTGACACTTTTGGCACTTTTGACTGACAAAATGATTTTTTTTAGAAACAAATGCACCCAAAAGTTGAAGTTCTCATTTGCAGTTCAAGAAAGTGTTATTTTATGCAACGTTGTAAGTTTAAAATTCAAAACAGTCATAGAGCCGAAAACGCTTTTTTGACATTTTTGGTACTTTTGACTGACAAAATGATTTTTTTTAGCAACAAATGCACCCAAAAGTTGAAGTTCTCATTTGATGTTCAAGAAAGTTTTATTTTTTCTCATGTTGTCAGTTGAAACTTCAAACCAGTAATAGTTAGAGCCGAAAACGCTTTTTTGACATTTTTGGCACTTTTGACTGACAAAATGATTTTTAGCAAAAAACGCACCCAAAAGTTGAAGTTCTCATTTGATGTTCAAGAAATTGTTATTTTATGCCACATTGTAAGTTTAAAATTCAAAACAGTCATAGAGCCGAAAACGCTTTTTTGACACTTTTGGTACTTTTGACTGACAAAATGATTTTCTTTTAGCAACAAATGCACCCAAAAGTTGAAGTTCTCATTTGATGTTCAAGAAAGTTTTATTTTTTCTCATGTTGTCAGTTGAAACTTCAAACCAGTAATAGTTAGAGCCGAAAACACTTTTTTGACACTTTTGGCACTTTTGACTGACAAAATGATTTTTTTTAGAAACAAATGCACCCAAAAGTCAAAGTTCTCATTTGCAGTTCAAGAAAGTGTTATTTTATGCAACGTTGTAAGTTTAAAATTCAAAACAGTCATAGAGCCGAAAATGCTTTTTTGACATTTTTGGCACAAAAGTGCCAAAAATCATTTTGTCAGTCAAAAGACTGACAAAATGATTTTTTAGCAAAAAACGCACCCAAAAGTCAAAGTTCTCATTTGCAGTTCAAGAAAGTGTTATTTTATGCAACGTTGTAAGTTTAAAATTCAAAACAGTCATAGAGCCGAAAACGCTTTTTTGACATTTTTGGCACTTTTGACTGACAAAATGATTTTTTAGCAAAAAACGCACCCAAAAGTTGAAGTTCTCATTTGATGTTCAAGAAATTGTTATTTTAAGCCACATTGTAAGTTTAAAATTCAAAACAGTCATAGAGCCGAAAACGCTTTTTTGACACTTTTGGTACTTTTGACTGACAAAATGATTTTTTTTAGCAACAAATGCACCCAAAAGTTGAAGTTCTCATTTGATGTTCAAGAAAGTTTTATTTTTTCTCATGTTGTCAGTTGAAATTTCAAACCAGTAATAGTTAGAGCCGAAAACACTTTTTTGACACTTTTGGCACTTTTGAGTGACAAAATGATTTTTTTTAGAAACAAATGCACCCAAAAGTTGAAGTTCTCATTTGTTGTTGAAGAAAGTGTTATTTTTTCTCATGTTGTCAGTTGAAACTTCAAACCAGTAATAGTTAGAGCCGAAAAATCTTTTTTGACACTTTTGGCACTTTTGACTGACAAAATGATTTTTTTTAGAAACAAATGCACCCAAAAGTTGAAGTTCTCATTTGCAGTTCAAGAAAGTGTTATTTTATGCAACGTTGTAAGTTTAAAATTCAAAACAGTCATAGAGCCGAAAACGCTTTTTTGACATTTTTGGCACTTTTGACTGACAAAATGATTTTTTAGCAAAAAACGCACCCAAAAGTTGAAGTTCTCATTTGATGTTCAAGAAATTGTTATTTTATGCCACATTGTAAGTTTAAAATTCAAAACAGTCATAGAGCCGAAAACGCTTTTTTGACACTTTTGGTACTTTTGACTGACAAAATTTTTTGTTTTAGCAACAAATGCACCCAAAAGTTGAAGTTCTCATTTGACGTTCAAGAAAGTTTTATTTTTTCTCATGTTGTCAGTTGAAACTTCAAACCAGTAATAGTTAGAGCCGAAAACACTTTTTTGACATTTTTGACTGACAAAATGATTTTTTTTAGAAACAAATGCACCCAAGAGTTGAAGTTCTCATTTGCAGTTCAAGAAAGTGTTATTTTATGCAACGTTGTAAGTTTAAAATTCAAAACAGTCATAGAGCCGAAAATGCTTTTTTGACATTTTTGGCACTTTTGACTGACAAAATGATTTTTTAGCAAAAAACGCACCCGAAAGTCAAAGTTCTCATTTGCAGTTCAAGAAAGTGTTATTTTATGCAACGTTGTAAGTTTAAAATTCAAAACAGTCATAGAGCCGAAAACGCTTTTTTGACATTTTTGGCACTTTTGACTGACAAAATGATTTTTTAGCAAAAAACGCACCCAAAAGTTGAAGTTCTCATTTGATGTTCAAGAAATTGTTATTTTAAGCCACATTGTATGTTTAAAATTCAAAACAGTCATAGAGCCGAAAACGCTTTTTTGACACTTTTGGTACTTTTGACTGACAAAATGATTTTTTTTAGCAACAAATGCACCCAAAAGTTGAAGTTCTCATTTGATGTTCAAGAAAGTTTTATTTTTTCTCATGTTGTCAGTTGAAATTTCAAACCATTAATAGTTAGAGCCGAAAACGCTTTTTTGACACTTTTGGTACTTTTGACTGACAAAATGATTTTTTTTAGCAACAAATGCACCCAAAAGTTGAAGTTCTCATTTGATGTTCAAGAAAGTTTTATTTTTTCTCATGTTGTCAGTTGAAATTTCAAACCAGTAATAGTTAGAGCCGAAAACACTTTTTTGACACTTTTGGCACTTTTGAGTGACAAAATGATTTTTTTTAGAAACAAATGCACCCAAAAGTTGAAGTTCTCATTTGTTGTTGAAGAAAGTGTTATTTTTTCTCATGTTGTCAGTTGAAACTTCAAACCAGTAATAGTTAGAGCCGAAAAATCTTTTTTGACACTTTTGGCACTTTTGACTGACAAAATGATTTTTTTTAGAAACAAATGCACCCAAAAGTTGAAGTTCTCATTTGCAGTTCAAGAAAGTGTTATTTTATGCAACGTTGTAAGTTTAAAATTCAAAACAGTCATAGAGCCGAAAACGCTTTTTTGACATTTTTGGTACTTTTGACTGACAAAATGATTTTTTTTAGCAACAAATGCACCCAAAAGTTTAAGTTCTCATTTGATGTTCAAGAAAGTTTTATTTTTTCTCATGTTGTCAGTTGAAACTTCAAACCAGTAATAGTTAGAGCCGAAAACGCTTTTTTGACATTTTTGGCACTTTTGACTGACAAAATGATTTTTAGCAAAAAACGCACCCAAAAGTTGAAGTTCTCATTTGATGTTCAAGAAATTGTTATTTTATGCCACATTGTAAGTTTAAAATTCAAATCAGTCATAGAGCCAAAAACGCTTTTTTGACACTTTTGACTGACAAAATGATTTTGTTTAGAAACAAATGCACCCAAAAGTTGAAGTTCTCATTTGCAGTTCAAGAAAGTGTTATTTTATGCAACGTTGTAAGTTTAAAATTCAAAACAGTCATAGAGCCGAAAACGCTTTTTTGACATTTTTGGCACTTTTGACTGACAAAATGATTTTTTTTAGCAACAAATGCACCCAAAAGTTTAAGTTCTCATTTGATGTTCAAGAAAGTTTTATATTTTCTCATGTTGTCAGTTGAAACTTCAAACCAGTAATAGTTAGAGCCGAAAACACTTTTTTGACACTTTTGGCACTTTTGACTGACAAAATGATTTTTTTTTTAAACAAATGCACCGAAAAGTTGAAGTTCTCATTTGCAGTTCAAGAAAGTGTTATTTTATGCAACGTTGTAAGTTTAAAATTCAAAACAGTCATAGAGCCGAAAACGCTTTTTTGACATTTTTGGCACTTTTGACTGAAAAAATAATTTTTTAGCAAAAAACGCACCCAAAAGTTGAAGTTCTCATTTGATGTTCAAGAAAGTGTTATTTTATGCCACATTGTAAGTTTAAAATTCAAAACAGTCATAGAGCCGAAAACGCTTTTTTGACACTTTTGGTACTTTTGACTGACAAAATGATTTTCTTTTAGCAACAAATGCACCCAAAAGTTGAAGTTCTCATTTGATGTTCAAGAAAGTTTTATTTTTTCTCATGTTGTCAGTTGAAACTTCAAACCAGTAATAGTTAGAGCCGAAAACACATTTTTGACACTTTTGGCACTTTTGACTGACAAAATGATTTTTTTTAGAAACAAATGCACCCAAAAGTCAAAGTTCTCATTTGCAGTTCAAGAAAGTGTTATTTTATGCAACGTTGTAAGTTTAAAATTCAAAACAGTCATAGAGCCGAAAATGCTTTTTTGACATTTTTGGCACTTTTGACTGACAAAATGATTTTTTAGCAAAAAACGCACCCAAAAGTCAAAGTTCTCATTTGCAGTTCAAGAAAGTGTTATTTTATGCAACGTTGTAAGTTTAAAATTCAAAACAGTCATAGAGCCGAAAACGCTTTTTTGACATTTTTGGCACTTTTGACTGACAAAATGATTTTTTAGCAAAAAACGCACCCAAAAGTTGAAGTTCTCATTTGATGTTCAAGAAATTGTTATTTTATGCCACATTGTAAGTTTAAAATTCAAAACAGTCATAGAGCCGAAAACGCTTTTTTGACACTTTTGGTACTTTTGACTGACAAAATGATTTTTTTTAGCAACAAATGCACCCAAAAGTTGAAGTTCTCATTTGATGTTCAAGAAAGTTTTATTTTTTCTCATGTTGTCAGTTGAAATTTCAAACCATTAATAGTTAGAGCCGAAAACGCTTTTTTGACACTTTTGGTACTTTTGACTGACAAAATGATTTTTTTTAGCAACAAATGCACCCAAAAGTTGAAGTTCTCATTTGATGTTCAAGAAAGTTTTATTTTTTCTCATGTTGTCAGTTGAAATTTCAAACCAGTAATAGTTAGAGCCGAAAACACTTTTTTGACACTTTTGGCACTTTTGAGTGACAAAATGATTTTTTTTAGAAACAAATGCACCCAAAAGTTGAAGTTCTCATTTGTTGTTGAAGAAAGTGTTATTTTTTCTCATGTTGTCAGTTGAAACTTCAAACCAGTAATAGTTAGAGCCGAAAAATCTTTTTTGACACTTTTGGCACTTTTGACTGACAAAATGATTTTTTTTAGAAACAAATGCACCCAAAAGTTGAAGTTCTCATTTGCAGTTCAAGAAAGTGTTATTTTATGCAACGTTGTAAGTTTAAAATTCAAAACAGTCATAGAGCCGAAAACGCTTTTTTGACATTTTTGGCACTTTTGACTGACAAAATGATTTTTTAGCAAAAAACGCACCCAAAAGTTGAAGTTCTCATTTGATGTTCAAGAAATTGTTATTTTATGCCACATTGTAAGTTTAAAATTCAAAACAGTCATAGAGCCGAAAACGCTTTTTTGACACTTTTGGTACTTTTGACTGACAAATTTTTTTATTTTAGCAACAAATGCACCCAAAAGTTGAAGTTCTCATTTGACGTTCAAGAAAGTTTTATTTTTTCTCATGTTGTCAGTTGAAACTTCAAACCAGTAATAGTTAGAGCCGAAAACACTTTTTTGACATTTTTGACTGACAAAATGATTTTTTTTAGAAACAAATGCACCCAAGAGTTGAAGTTCTCATTTGATGTTCAAGAAAGTTTTATTTTTTCTCATGTTGTCAGTTGAAACTTCAAACCAGTAATAGTTAGAGCCGAAAACACATTTTTGACACTTTTGGCACTTTTGACTGACAAAATGATTTTTTTTAGAAACAAATGCACCCAAAAGTCAAAGTTCTCATTTGCAGTTCAAGAAAGTGTTATTTTATGCAACGTTGTAAGTTTAAAATTCAAAACAGTCATAGAGCCGAAAATGCTTTTTTGACATTTTTGGCACTTTTGACTGACAAAATGATTTTTTAGCAAAAAACGCACCCAAAAGTCAAAGTTCTCATTTGCAGTTCAAGAAAGTGTTATTTTATGCAACGTTGTAAGTTTAAAATTCAAAACAGTCATAGAGCCGAAAACGCTTTTTTGACATTTTTGGCACTTTTGACTGACAAAATGATTTTTTAGCAAAAAACGCACCCAAAAGTTGAAGTTCTCATTTGATGTTCAAGAAATTGTTATTTTATGCCACATTGTAAGTTTAAAATTCAAAACAGTCATAGAGCCGAAAACGCTTTTTTGACACTTTTGGTACTTTTGACTGACAAAATGATTTTTTTTAGCAACAAATGCACCCAAAAGTTGAAGTTCTCATTTGATGTTCAAGAAAGTTTTATTTTTTCTCATGTTGTCAGTTGAAATTTCAAACCATTAATAGTTAGAGCCGAAAACGCTTTTTTGACACTTTTGGTACTTTTGACTGACAAAATGATTTTTTTTAGCAACAAATGCACCCAAAAGTTGAAGTTCTCATTTGATGTTCAAGAAAGTTTTATTTTTTCTCATGTTGTCAGTTGAAATTTCAAACCAGTAATAGTTAGAGCCGAAAACACTTTTTTGACACTTTTGGCACTTTTGAGTGACAAAATGATTTTTTTTAGAAACAAATGCACCCAAAAGTTGAAGTTCTCATTTGTTGTTGAAGAAAGTGTTATTTTTTCTCATGTTGTCAGTTGAAACTTCAAACCAGTAATAGTTAGAGCCGAAAAATCTTTTTTGACACTTTTGGCACTTTTGACTGACAAAATGATTTTTTTTAGAAACAAATGCACCCAAAAGTTGAAGTTCTCATTTGCAGTTCAAGAAAGTGTTATTTTATGCAACGTTGTAAGTTTAAAATTCAAAATAGTCATAGAGCCGAAAACGCTTTTTTGACATTTTTGGCACTTTTGACTGACAAAATGATTTTTTAGCAAAAAACGCACCCAAAAGTTGAAGTTCTCATTTGATGTTCAAGAAATTGTTATTTTATGCCACATTGTAAGTTTAAAATTCAAAACAGTCATAGAGCCGAAAACGCTTTTTTGACACTTTTGGTACTTTTGACTGACAAAATTTTTTATTTTAGCAACAAATGCACCCAAAAGTTGAAGTTCTCATTTGACGTTCAAGAAAGTTTTATTTTTTCTCATGTTGTCAGTTGAAACTTCAAACCAGTAATAGTTAGAGCCGAAAACACTTTTTTGACATTTTTGACTGACAAAATGATTTTTTTTAGAAACAAATGCACCCAAGAGTTGAAGTTCTCATTTGCAGTTCAAGAAAGTGTTATTTTATGCAACGTTGTAAGTTTAAAATTCAAAACAGTCATAGAGCCGAAAATGCTTTTTTGACATTTTTGGCACTTTTGACTGACAAAATGATTTTTTAGCAAAAAACGCACCCAAAAGTCAAAGTTCTCATTTGCAGTTCAAGAAAGTGTTATTTTATGCATCGTTGTAAGTTTAAAATTCAAAACAGTCATAGAGCCGAAAACGCTTTTTTGACATTTTTGGCACTTTTGACTGACAAAATGATTTTTTAGCAAAAAACGCACCCAAAAGTTGAAGTTCTCATTTGATGTTCAAGAAATTGTTATTTTAAGCCACATTGTATGTTTAAAATTCAAAACAGTCATAGAGCCGAAAACGCTTTTTTGACACTTTTGGTACTTTTGACTGACAAAATGATTTTTTTTAGCAACAAATGCACCCAAAAGTTGAAGTTCTCATTTGATGTTCAAGAAAGTTTTATTTTTTCTCATGTTGTCAGTTGAAATTTCAAACCATTAATAGTTAGAGCCGAAAACGCTTTTTTGACACTTTTGGTACTTTTGACTGACAAAATGATTTTTTTTAGCAACAAATGCACCCAAAAGTTGAAGTTCTCATTTGATGTTCAAGAAAGTTTTATTTTTTCTCATGTTGTCAGTTGAAATTTCAAACCAGTAATAGTTAGAGCCGAAAACACTTTTTTGACACTTTTGGCACTTTTGAGTGACAAAATGATTTTTTTTAGAAACAAATGCACCCAAAAGTTGAAGTTCTCATTTGTTGTTGAAGAAAGTGTTATTTTTTCTCATGTTGTCAGTTGAAACTTCAAACCAGTAATAGTTAGAGCCGAAAAATCTTTTTTGACACTTTTGGCACTTTTGACTGACAAAATGATTTTTTTTAGAAACAAATGCACCCAAAAGTTGAAGTTCTCATTTGCAGTTCAAGAAAGTGTTATTTTATGCAACGTTGTAAGTTTAAAATTCAAAATAGTCATAGAGCCGAAAACGCTTTTTTGACATTTTTGGTACTTTTGACTTACAAAATGATTTTTTTTAGCAACAAATGCACCCAAAAGTTTAAGTTCTCATTTGATGTTCAAGAAAGTTTTATTTTTTCTCATGTTGTCAGTTGAAACTTCAAACCAGTAATAGTTAGAGCCGAAAACGCTTTTTTGACATTTTTGGCACTTTTGACTGACAAAATGATTTTTAGCAAAAAACGCACCCAAAAGTTGAAGTTCTCATTTGATGTTCAAGAAATTGTTATTTTATGCCACATTGTAAGTTTAAAATTCAAATCAGTCATAGAGCCAAAAACGCTTTTTTGACACTTTTGACTGACAAAATGATTTTGTTTAGAAACAAATGCACCCAAAAGTTGAAGTTCTCATTTGCAGTTCAAGAAAGTGTTATTTTATGCAACGTTGTAAGTTTAAAATTCAAAACAGTCATAGAGCCGAAAACGCTTTTTTGACACTTTTGGTACTTTTGACTGACAAAATGATTTTTTTTAGCAACAAATGCACCCAAAAGTTGAAGTTCTCATTTGATGTTCAAGAAAGTTTTATTTTTTCTCATGTTGTCAGTTGAAATTTCAAACCAGTAATAGTTAGAGCCGAAAACACTTTTTTGACACTTTTGGCACTTTTGAGTGACAAAATGATTTTTTTTAGAAACAAATGCACCCAAAAGTTGAAGTTCTCATTTGTTGTTGAAGAAAGTGTTATTTTTTCTCATGTTGTCAGTTGAAACTTCAAACCAGTAATAGTTAGAGCCGAAAAATCTTTTTTGACACTTTTGGCACTTTTGACTGACAAAATGATTTTTTTTAGAAACAAATGCACCCAAAAGTTGAAGTTCTCATTTGCAGTTCAAGAAAGTGTTATTTTATGCAACGTTGTAAGTTTAAAATTCAAAACAGTCATAGAGCCGAAAACGCTTTTTTGACACTTTTGGTACTTTTGACTGACAAAATGATTTTTTTTAGCAACAAATGCACCCAAAAGTTGAAGTTCTCATTTGATGTTCAAGAAAGTTTTATTTTTTCTCATGTTGTCAGTTGAAATTTCAAACCAGTAATAGTTAGAGCCGAAAACACTTTTTTGACACTTTTGGCACTTTTGAGTGACAAAATGATTTTTTTTAGAAACAAATGCACCCAAAAGTTGAAGTTCTCATTTGTTGTTGAAGAAAGTGTTATTTTTTCTCATGTTGTCAGTTGAAACTTCAAACCAGTAATAGTTAGAGCCGAAAAATCTTTTTTGACACTTTTGGCACTTTTGACTGACAAAATGATTTTTTTTAGAAACAAATGCACCCAAAAGTTGAAGTTCTCATTTGCAGTTCAAGAAAGTGTTATTTTATGCAACGTTGTAAGTTTAAAATTCAAAACAGTCATAGAGCCGAAAACGCTTTTTTGACATTTTTGGTACTTTTGACTGACAAAATGATTTTTTTTAGCAACAAATGCACCCAAAAGTTTAAGTTCTCATTTGATGTTCAAGAAAGTTTTATTTTTTCTCATGTTGTCAGTTGAAACTTCAAACCAGTAATAGTTAGAGCCGAAAACGCTTTTTTGACATTTTTGGCACTTTTGACTGACAAAATGATTTTTAGCAAAAAACGCACCCAAAAGTTGAAGTTCTCATTTGATGTTCAAAAAATTGTTATTTTATGCCACATTGTAAGTTTAAAATTCAAATCAGTCATAGAGCCAAAAACGCTTTTTTGACACTTTTGACTGACAAAATGATTTTGTTTAGAAACAAATGCACCCAAAAGTTGAAGTTCTCATTTGCAGTTCAAGAAAGTGTTATTTTATGCAACGTTGTAAGTTTAAAATTCAAAACAGTCATAGAGCCGAAAACGCTTTTTTGACATTTTTGGCACTTTTGACTGACAAAATGATTTTTTTTAGCAACAAATGCACCCAAAAGTTTAAGTTCTCATTTGATGTTCAAGAAAGTTTTATATTTTCTCATGTTGTCAGTTGAAACTTCAAACCAGTAATAGTTAGAGCCGAAAACACTTTTTTGACACTTTTGGCACTTTTGACTGACAAAATGATTTTTTTTTTAAACAAATGCACCGAAAAGTTGAAGTTCTCATTTGCAGTTCAAGAAAGTGTTATTTTATGCAACGTTGTAAGTTTAAAATTCAAAACAGTCATAGAGCCGAAAACGCTTTTTTGACATTTTTGGCACTTTTGACTGAAAAGATAATTTTTTAGCAAAAAACGCACCCAAAAGTTGAAGTTCTCATTTGATGTTCAAGAAAGTGTTATTTTATGCAACGTTGTAAGTTTAAAATTCAAAACAGTCATAGAGCCGAAAACGCTTTTTTGACATTTTTGGCACTTTTGACTGACAAAATGATTTTTTAGCAAAAAACGCACCCAAAAGTTGAAGTTCTCATTTGATGTTCAAGAAATTGTTATTTTAAGCCACATTGTAAGTTTAAAATTCAAAACAGTCATAGAGCCGAAAACGCTTTTTTGACACTTTTGGTACTTTTGACTGACAAAATGATTTTTTTTAGCAACAAATGCACCCAAAAGTTGAAGTTCTCATTTGATGTTCAAGAAAGTTTTATTTTTTCTCATGTTGTCAGTTGAAATTTCAAACCATTAATAGTTAGAGCCGAAAACGCTTTTTTGACACTTTTGGTACTTTTGACTGACAAAATGATTTTTTTTAGCAACAAATGCACCCAAAAGTTGAAGTTCTCATTTGATGTTCAAGAAAGTTTTATTTTTTCTCATGTTGTCAGTTGAAATTTCAAACCAGTAATAGTTAGAGCCGAAAACACTTTTTTGACACTTTTGGCACTTTTGAGTGACAAAATGATTTTTTTTAGAAACAAATGCACCCAAAAGTTGAAGTTCTCATTTGTTGTTGAAGAAAGTGTTATTTTTTCTCATGTTGTCAGTTGAAACTTCAAACCAGTAATAGTTAGAGCCGAAAAATCTTTTTTGACACTTTTGGCACTTTTGACTGACAAAATGATTTTTTTTAGAAACAAATGCACCCAAAAGTTGAAGTTCTCATTTGCATTTCAAGAAAGTGTTATTTTATGCAACGTTGTAAGTTTAAAATTCAAAACAGTCATAGAGCCGAAAACGCTTTTTTGACATTTTTGGTACTTTTGACTGACAAAATGATTTTTTTTAGCAACAAATGCACCCAAAAGTTTAAGTTCTCATTTGATGTTCAAGAAAGTTTTATTTTTTCTCATGTTGTCAGTTGAAACTTCAAACCAGTAATAGTTAGAGCCGAAAACGCTTTTTTGACATTTTTGGCACTTTTGACTGACAAAATGATTTTTAGCAAAAAACGCACCCAAAAGTTGAAGTTCTCATTTGATGTTCAAGAAAGTGTTATTTTATGCAACGTTGTAAGTTTAAAATTCAAATCAGTCATAGAGCCAAAAACGCTTTTTTGACACTTTTGACTGACAAAATGATTTTGTTTAGAAACAAATGCACCCAAAAGTTGAAGTTCTCATTTGCAGTTCAAGAAAGTGTTATTTTATGCAACGTTGTAAGTTTAAAATTCAAAACAGTCATAGAGCCGAAAACGCTTTTTTGACATTTTTGGCACTTTTGACTGACAAAATGATTTTTTTTAGCAACAAATGCACCCAAAAGTTTAAGTTCTCATTTGATGTTCAAGAAAGTTTTATATTTTCTCATGTTGTCAGTTGAAACTTCAAACCAGTAATAGTTAGAGCCGAAAACACTTTTTTGACACTTTTGGCACTTTTGACTGACAAAATGATTTTTTTTTTAAACAAATGCACCGAAAAGTTGAAGTTCTCATTTGCAGTTCAAGAAAGTGTTATTTTATGCAACGTTGTAAGTTTAAAATTCAAAACAGTCATAGAGCCGAAAACGCTTTTTTGACATTTTTGGCACTTTTGACTGACAAAATGATTTTTTAGCAAAAAACGCACCCAAAAGTTGAAGTTCTAATTTAATGTTCAAGAAATTGTTATTTTAAGCCACATTGTAAGTTTAAAATTCAAAACAGTCATAGAGCCGAAAACGCTTTTTTGACACTTTTGGTACTTTTGACTGACAAAATGATTTTTTTTAGCAACAAATGCACCCAAAAGTTGAAGTTCTCATTTGATGTTCAAGAAAGTTTTATTTTTTCTCATGTTGTCAGTTGAAATTTCAAACCAGTAATAGTTAGAGCCGAAAACACTTTTTTGACACTTTTGGCACTTTTGAGTGACAAAATGATTTTTTTTAGAAACAAATGCACCCAAAAGTTGAAGTTCTCATTTGTTGTTGAAGAAAGTGTTATTTTTTCTCATGTTGTCAGTTGAAACTTCAAACCAGTAATAGTTAGAGCCGAAAACACTTTTTTGACACTTTTGGCACTTTTGAGTGACAAAATGATTTTTTTTAGAAACAAATGCACCCAAAAGTTGAAGTTCTCATTTGTTGTTGAAGAAAGTGTTATTTTTTCTCATGTTGTCAGTTGAAACTTCAAACCAGTAATAGTTAGAGCCGAAAAATCTTTTTTGACACTTTTGGCACTTTTGACTGACAAAATGATTTTTTTTAGAAACAAATGCACCCAAAAGTTGAAGTTCTCATTTGCAGTTCAAGAAAGTGTTATTTTATGCAACGTTGTAAGTTTAAAATTCAAAATAGTCATAGAGCCGAAAACGCTTTTTTGACATTTTTGGTACTTTTGACTGACAAAATGATTTTTTTTAGCAACAAATGCACCCAAAAGTTTAAGTTCTCATTTGATGTTCAAGAAAGTTTTATTTTTTCTCATGTTGTCAGTTGAAACTTCAAACCAGTAATAGTTAGAGCCGAAAACGCTTTTTTGACATTTTTGGCACTTTTGACTGACAAAATGATTTTTAGCAAAAAACGCACCCAAAAGTTGAAGTTCTCATTTGATGTTCAAGAAATTGTTATTTTATGCCACATTGTAAGTTTAAAATTCAAATCAGTCATAGAGCCAAAAACGCTTTTTTGACACTTTTGACTGACAAAATGATTTTGTTTAGAAACAAATGCACCCAAAAGTTGAAGTTCTCATTTGCAGTTCAAGAAAGTGTTATTTTATGCAACGTTGTAAGTTTAAAATTCAAAACAGTCATAGAGCCGAAAACGCTTTTTTGACATTTTTGGCACTTTTGACTGACAAAATGATTTTTTTTAGCAACAAATGCACCCAAAAGTTGAAGTTCTCATTTGATGTTCAAGAAAGTTTTATATTTTCTCATGTTGTCAGTTGAAACTTCAAACCAGTAATAGTTAGAGCCGAAAACACTTTTTTGACACTTTTGGCACTTTTGACTGACAAAATGATTTTTTTTTTAAACAAATGCACCGAAAAGTTGAAGTTCTCATTTGCAGTTCAAGAAAGTGTTATTTTATGCAACGTTGTAAGTTTAAAATTCAAAACAGTCATAGAGCCGAAAACGCTTTTTTGACATTTTTGGCACTTTTGACTGAAAAGATAATTTTTTAGCAAAAAACGCACCCAAAAGTTGAAGTTCTCATTTGATGTTCAAGAAAGTGTTATTTTATGCAACGTTGTAAGTTTAAAATTCAAAACAGTCATAGAGCCGAAAACGCTTTTTTGACATTTTTGGCACTTTTGACTGACAAAATGATTTTTTAGCAAAAAACGCACCCAAAAGTTGAAGTTCTCATTTGATGTTCAAGAAATTGTTATTTTAAGCCACATTGTAAGTTTAAAATTCAAAACAGTCATAGAGCCGAAAACGCTTTTTTGACACTTTTGGTACTTTTGACTGACAAAATGATTTTTTTTAGCAACAAATGCACCCAAAAGTTGAAGTTCTCATTTGATGTTCAAGAAAGTTTTATTTTTTCTCATGTTGTCAGTTGAAATTTCAAACCATTAATAGTTAGAGCCGAAAACGCTTTTTTGACACTTTTGGTACTTTTGACTGACAAAATGATTTTTTTTAGCAACAAATGCACCCAAAAGTTGAAGTTCTCATTTGATGTTCAAGAAAGTTTTATTTTTTCTCATGTTGTCAGTTGAAATTTCAAACCAGTAATAGTTAGAGCCGAAAACACTTTTTTGACACTTTTGGCACTTTTGAGTGACAAAATGATTTTTTTTAGAAACAAATGCACCCAAAAGTTGAAGTTCTCATTTGTTGTTGAAGAAAGTGTTATTTTTTCTCATGTTGTCAGTTGAAACTTCAAACCAGTAATAGTTAGAGCCGAAAAATCTTTTTTGACACTTTTGGCACTTTTGACTGACAAAATGATTTTTTTTAGAAACAAATGCACCCAAAAGTTGAAGTTCTCATTTGCATTTCAAGAAAGTGTTATTTTATGCAACGTTGTAAGTTTAAAATTCAAAACAGTCATAGAGCCGAAAACGCTTTTTTGACATTTTTGGTACTTTTGACTGACAAAATGATTTTTTTTAGCAACAAATGCACCCAAAAGTTTAAGTTCTCATTTGATGTTCAAGAAAGTTTTATTTTTTCTCATGTTGTCAGTTGAAACTTCAAACCAGTAATAGTTAGAGCCGAAAACGCTTTTTTGACATTTTTGGCACTTTTGACTGACAAAATGATTTTTAGCAAAAAACGCACCCAAAAGTTGAAGTTCTCATTTGATGTTCAAGAAAGTGTTATTTTATGCAACGTTGTAAGTTTAAAATTCAAATCAGTCATAGAGCCAAAAACGCTTTTTTGACACTTTTGACTGACAAAATGATTTTGTTTAGAAACAAATGCACCCAAAAGTTGAAGTTCTCATTTGCAGTTCAAGAAAGTGTTATTTTATGCAACGTTGTAAGTTTAAAATTCAAAACAGTCATAGAGCCGAAAACGCTTTTTTGACATTTTTGGCACTTTTGACTGACAAAATGATTTTTTTTAGCAACAAATGCACCCAAAAGTTTAAGTTCTCATTTGATGTTCAAGAAAGTTTTATATTTTCTCATGTTGTCAGTTGAAACTTCAAACCAGTAATAGTTAGAGCCGAAAACGCTTTTTTGACATTTTTGGCACTTTTGACTGACAAAATGATTTTTTAGCAAAAAACGCACCCAAAAGTTGAAGTTCTCATTTGATGTTCAAGAAATTGTTATTTTAAGCCACATTGTATGTTTAAAATTCAAAACAGTCATAGAGCCGAAAACGCTTTTTTGACACTTTTGGTACTTTTGACTGACAAAATGATTTTTTTTAGCAACAAATGCACCCAAAAGTTGAAGTTCTCATTTGATGTTCAAGAAAGTTTTATTTTTTCTCATGTTGTCAGTTGAAATTTCAAACCATTAATAGTTAGAGCCGAAAACGCTTTTTTGACACTTTTGGTACTTTTGACTGACAAAATGATTTTTTTTAGCAACAAATGCACCCAAAAGTTGAAGTTCTCATTTGATGTTCAAGAAAGTTTTATTTTTTCTCATGTTGTCAGTTGAAATTTCAAACCAGTAATAGTTAGAGCCGAAAACACTTTTTTGACACTTTTGGCACTTTTGAGTGACAAAATGATTTTTTTTAGAAACAAATGCACCCAAAAGTTGAAGTTCTCATTTGTTGTTGAAGAAAGTGTTATTTTTTCTCATGTTGTCAGTTGAAACTTCAAACCAGTAATAGTTAGAGCCGAAAAATCTTTTTTGACACTTTTGGCACTTTTGACTGACAAAATGATTTTTTTTAGAAACAAATGCACCCAAAAGTTGAAGTTCTCATTTGCAGTTCAAGAAAGTGTTATTTTATGCAACGTTGTAAGTTTAAAATTCAAAACAGTCATAGAGCCGAAAACGCTTTTTTGACATTTTTGGTACTTTTGACTGACAAAATGATTTTTTTTAGCAACAAATGCACCCAAAAGTTTAAGTTCTCATTTGATGTTCAAGAAAGTTTTATTTTTTCTCATGTTGTCAGTTGAAACTTCAAACCAGTAATAGTTAGAGCCGAAAACGCTTTTTTGACATTTTTGGCACTTTTGACTGACAAAATGATTTTTAGCAAAAAACGCACCCAAAAGTTGAAGTTCTCATTTGATGTTCAAGAAATTGTTATTTTATGCCACATTGTAAGTTTAAAATTCAAATCAGTCATAGAGCCAAAAACGCTTTTTTGACATTTTTGGCACTTTTGACTGACAAAATGATTTTTTAGCAAAAAACGCACCCAAAAGTTGAAGTTCTCATTTGATGTTCAAGAAATTGTTATTTTATGCCACATTGTAAGTTTAAAATTCAAAACAGTCATAGAGCCGAAAACGCTTTTTTGACACTTTTGGTACTTTTGACTGACAAAATTTTTTGTTTTAGCAACAAATGCACCCAAAAGTTGAAGTTCTCATTTGACGTTCAAGAAAGTTTTATTTTTTCTCATGTTGTCAGTTGAAACTTCAAACCAGTAATAGTTAGAGCCGAAAACACTTTTTTGACACTTTTGGCACTTTTGAGTGACAAAATGATTTTTTTTAGAAACAAATGCACCCAAAAGTTGAAGTTCTCATTTGTTGTTGAAGAAAGTGTTATTTTTTCTCATGTTGTCAGTTGAAACTTCAAACCAGTAATAGTTAGAGCCGAAAAATCTTTTTTGACACTTTTGGCACTTTTGACTGACAAAATGATTTTTTTTAGAAACAAATGCACCCAAAAGTTGAAGTTCTCATTTGCAGTTCAAGAAAGTGTTATTTTATGCAACGTTGTAAGTTTAAAATTCAAAATAGTCATAGAGCCGAAAACGCTTTTTTGACATTTTTGGTACTTTTGACTGACAAAATGATTTTTTTTAGCAACAAATGCACCCAAAAGTTTAAGTTCTCATTTGATGTTCAAGAAAGTTTTATTTTTTCTCATGTTGTCAGTTGAAACTTCAAACCAGTAATAGTTAGAGCCGAAAACGCTTTTTTGACATTTTTGGCACTTTTGACTGACAAAATGATTTTTAGCAAAAAACGCACCCAAAAGTTGAAGTTCTCATTTGATGTTCAAGAAATTGTTATTTTATGCCACATTGTAAGTTTAAAATTCAAATCAGTCATAGAGCCAAAAACGCTTTTTTGACACTTTTGACTGACAAAATGATTTTGTTTAGAAACAAATGCACCCAAAAGTTGAAGTTCTCATTTGCAGTTCAAGAAAGTGTTATTTTATGCAACGTTGTAAGTTTAAAATTCAAAACAGTCATAGAGCCGAAAACGCTTTTTTGACATTTTTGGCACTTTTGACTGACAAAATGATTTTTTTTAGCAACAAATGCACCCAAAAGTTGAAGTTCTCATTTGATGTTCAAGAAAGTTTTATATTTTCTCATGTTGTCAGTTGAAACTTCAAACCAGTAATAGTTAGAGCCGAAAACACTTTTTTGACACTTTTGGCACTTTTGACTGACAAAATGATTTTTTTTTTAAACAAATGCACCGAAAAGTTGAAGTTCTCATTTGCAGTTCAAGAAAGTGTTATTTTATGCAACGTTGTAAGTTTAAAATTCAAAACAGTCATAGAGCCGAAAACGCTTTTTTGACATTTTTGGCACTTTTGACTGAAAAGATAATTTTTTAGCAAAAAACGCACCCAAAAGTTGAAGTTCTCATTTGATGTTCAAGAAAGTGTTATTTTATGCAACGTTGTAAGTTTAAAATTCAAAACAGTCATAGAGCCGAAAACGCTTTTTTGACATTTTTGGCACTTTTGACTGACAAAATGATTTTTTAGCAAAAAACGCACCCAAAAGTTGAAGTTCTCATTTGATGTTCAAGAAATTGTTATTTTAAGCCACATTGTAAGTTTAAAATTCAAAACAGTCATAGAGCCGAAAACGCTTTTTTGACACTTTTGGTACTTTTGACTGACAAAATGATTTTTTTTAGCAACAAATGCACCCAAAAGTTGAAGTTCTCATTTGATGTTCAAGAAAGTTTTATTTTTTCTCATGTTGTCAGTTGAAATTTCAAACCATTAATAGTTAGAGCCGAAAACGCTTTTTTGACACTTTTGGTACTTTTGACTGACAAAATGATTTTTTTTAGCAACAAATGCACCCAAAAGTTGAAGTTCTCATTTGATGTTCAAGAAAGTTTTATTTTTTCTCATGTTGTCAGTTGAAATTTCAAACCAGTAATAGTTAGAGCCGAAAACACTTTTTTGACACTTTTGGCACTTTTGAGTGACAAAATGATTTTTTTTAGAAACAAATGCACCCAAAAGTTGAAGTTCTCATTTGTTGTTGAAGAAAGTGTTATTTTTTCTCATGTTGTCAGTTGAAACTTCAAACCAGTAATAGTTAGAGCCGAAAAATCTTTTTTGACACTTTTGGCACTTTTGACTGACAAAATGATTTTTTTTAGAAACAAATGCACCCAAAAGTTGAAGTTCTCATTTGCATTTCAAGAAAGTGTTATTTTATGCAACGTTGTAAGTTTAAAATTCAAAACAGTCATAGAGCCGAAAACGCTTTTTTGACATTTTTGGTACTTTTGACTGACAAAATGATTTTTTTTAGCAACAAATGCACCCAAAAGTTTAAGTTCTCATTTGATGTTCAAGAAAGTTTTATTTTTTCTCATGTTGTCAGTTGAAACTTCAAACCAGTAATAGTTAGAGCCGAAAACGCTTTTTTGACATTTTTGGCACTTTTGACTGACAAAATGATTTTTAGCAAAAAACGCACCCAAAAGTTGAAGTTCTCATTTGATGTTCAAGAAAGTGTTATTTTATGCAACGTTGTAAGTTTAAAATTCAAATCAGTCATAGAGCCAAAAACGCTTTTTTGACACTTTTGACTGACAAAATGATTTTGTTTAGAAACAAATGCACCCAAAAGTTGAAGTTCTCATTTGCAGTTCAAGAAAGTGTTATTTTATGCAACGTTGTAAGTTTAAAATTCAAAACAGTCATAGAGCCGAAAACGCTTTTTTGACATTTTTGGCACTTTTGACTGACAAAATGATTTTTTTTAGCAACAAATGCACCCAAAAGTTTAAGTTCTCATTTGATGTTCAAGAAAGTTTTATATTTTCTCATGTTGTCAGTTGAAACTTCAAACCAGTAATAGTTAGAGCCGAAAACACTTTTTTGACACTTTTGGCACTTTTGACTGACAAAATGATTTTTTTTTTAAACAAATGCACCGAAAAGTTGAAGTTCTCATTTGCAGTTCAAGAAAGTGTTATTTTATGCAACGTTGTAAGTTTAAAATTCAAAACAGTCATAGAGCCGAAAACGCTTTTTTGACATTTTTGGCACTTTTGACTGACAAAATGATTTTTTAGCAAAAAACGCACCCAAAAGTTGAAGTTCTAATTTAATGTTCAAGAAATTGTTATTTTAAGCCACATTGTAAGTTTAAAATTCAAAACAGTCATAGAGCCGAAAACGCTTTTTTGACACTTTTGGTACTTTTGACTGACAAAATGATTTTTTTTAGCAACAAATGCACCCAAAAGTTGAAGTTCTCATTTGATGTTCAAGAAAGTTTTATTTTTTCTCATGTTGTCAGTTGAAATTTCAAACCAGTAATAGTTAGAGCCGAAAACACTTTTTTGACACTTTTGGCACTTTTGAGTGACAAAATGATTTTTTTTAGAAACAAATGCACCCAAAAGTTGAAGTTCTCATTTGTTGTTGAAGAAAGTGTTATTTTTTCTCATGTTGTCAGTTGAAACTTCAAACCAGTAATAGTTAGAGCCGAAAAATCTTTTTTGACACTTTTGGCACTTTTGACTGACAAAATGATTTTTTTTAGAAACAAATGCACCCAAGAGTTGAAGTTCTCATTTGCAGTTCAAGAAAGTGTTATTTTATGCAACGTTGTAAGTTTAAAATTCAAAACAGTCATAGAGCCGAAAATGCTTTTTTGACATTTTTGGCACTTTTGACTGACAAAATGATTTTTTAGCAAAAAACGCACCCAAAAGTCAAAGTTCTCATTTGCAGTTCAAGAAAGTGTTATTTTATGCAACGTTGTAAGTTTAAAATTCAAAACAGTCATAGAGCCGAAAATGCTTTTTTGACATTTTTGGCACTTTTGACTGACAAAATGATTTTTTAGCAAAAAACGCACCCAAAAGTTGAAGTTCTCATTTGATGTTCAAGAAATTGTTATTTTAAGCCACATTGTATGTTTAAAATTCAAAACAGTCATAGAGCCGAAAACGCTTTTTTGACACTTTTGGTACTTTTGACTGACAAAATTATTTTTTTTAGCAACAAATGCACCCAAAAGTTGAAGTTCTCATTTGATGTTCAAGAAAGTTTTATTTTTTCTCATGTTGTCAGTTGAAATTTCAAACCATTAATAGTTAGAGCCGAAAACGCTTTTTTGACACTTTTGGTACTTTTGACTGACAAAATGATTTTTTTTAGCAACAAATGCACCCAAAAGTTGAAGTTCTCATTTGATGTTCAAGAAAGTTTTATTTTTTCTCATGTTGTCAGTTGAAATTTCAAACCAGTAATAGTTAGAGCCGAAAACACTTTTTTGACACTTTTGGCACTTTTGAGTGACAAAATGATTTTTTTTAGAAACAAATGCACCCAAAAGTTGAAGTTCTCATTTGTTGTTGAAGAAAGTGTTATTTTTTCTCATGTTGTCAGTTGAAACTTCAAACCAGTAATAGTTAGAGCCGAAAAATCTTTTTTGACACTTTTGGCACTTTTGACTGACAAAATGATTTTTTTTTAGAAACAAATGCACCCAAAAGTTGAAGTTCTCATTTGCAGTTCAAGAAAGTGTTATTTTATGCAACGTTGTAAGTTTAAAATTCAAAACAGTCATAGAGCCGAAAACGCTTTTTTGACATTTTTGGTACTTTTGACTGACAAAATGATTTTTTTTAGCAACAAATGCACCCAAAAGTTTAAGTTCTCATTTGATGTTCAAGAAAGTTTTATTTTTTCTCATGTTGTCAGTTGAAACTTCAAACCAGTAATAGTTAGAGCCGAAAACGCTTTTTTGACATTTTTGGCACTTTTGACTGACAAAATGATTTTTAGCAAAAAACGCACCCAAAAGTTGAAGTTCTCATTTGATGTTCAAGAAATTGTTATTTTATGCCACATTGTAAGTTTAAAATTCAAATCAGTCATAGAGCCAAAAACGCTTTTTTGACACTTTTGACTGACAAAATGATTTTGTTTAGAAACAAATGCACCCAAAAGTTGAAGTTCTCATTTGCAGTTCAAGAAAGTGTTATTTTATGCAACGTTGTAAGTTTAAAATTCAAAACAGTCATAGAGCCGAAAACGCTTTTTTGACATTTTTGGCACTTTTGACTGACAAAATGATTTTTTTTAGCAACAAATGCACCCAAAAGTTGAAGTTCTCATTTGATGTTCAAGAAAGTGTTATTTTATGCAACGTTGTAAGTTTAAAATTCAAAACAGTCATAGAGCCGAAAACGCTTTTTTGACATTTTTGGCACTTTTGACTGACAAAATGATTTTTTTTAGCAACAAATGCACCCAAAAGTTGAAGTTCTGATTTGATGTTCAAGAAATTGTTATTTTAAGCCACATTGTAAGTTTAAAATTCAAAACAGTCATAGAGCCGAAAACGCTTTTTTGACACTTTTGGTACTTTTGACTGACAAAATGATTTTTTTTAGCAACAAATGCACCCAAAAGTTGAAGTTCTCATTTGATGTTCAAGAAAGTTTTATTTTTTCTCATGTTGTCAGTTGAAATTTCAAACCATTAATAGTTAGAGCCGAAAACGCTTTTTTGACACTTCTGGTACTTTTGACTGACAAAATGATTTCTTTTAGCAACAAATGCACCCAAAAGTTGAAGTTCTCATTTGATGTTCAAGAAAGTTTTATTTTTTCTCATGTTGTCAGTTGAAATTTCAAACCAGTAATAGTTAGAGCCGAAAACACTTTTTTGACACTTTTGGCACTTTTGAGTGACAAAATGATTTTTTTTAGAAACAAATGCACCCAAAAGTTGAAGTTCTCATTTGTTGTTGAAGAAAGTGTTATTTTTTCTCATGTTGTCAGTTGAAACTTCAAACCAGTAATAGTTAGAGCCGAAAAATCTTTTTTGACACTTTTGGCACTTTTGACTGACAAAATGATTTTTTTTAGAAACAAATGCACCCAAAAGTTGAAGTTCTCATTTGCATTTCAAGAAAGTGTTATTTTATGCAACGTTGTAAGTTTAAAATTCAAAACAGTCATAGAGCCGAAAACGCTTTTTTGACATTTTTGGTACTTTTGACTGACAAAATGATTTTTTTTAGCAACAAATGCACCCAAAAGTTTAAGTTCTCATTTGATGTTCAAGAAAGTTTTATTTTTTCTCATGTTGTCAGTTGAAACTTCAAACCAGTAATAGTTAGAGCCGAAAACGCTTTTTTGACATTTTTGGCACTTTTGACTGACAAAATGATTTTTAGCAAAAAACGCACCCAAAAGTTGAAGTTCTCATTTGATGTTCAAGAAATTGTTATTTTATGCCACATTGTAAGTTTAAAATTCAAATCAGTCATAGAGCCAAAAACGCTTTTTTGACACTTTTGACTGACAAAATGATTTTGTTTAGAAACAAATGCACCCAAAAGTTGAAGTTCTCATTTGCAGTTCAAGAAAGTGTTATTTTATGCAACGTTGTAAGTTTAAAATTCAAAACAGTCATAGAGCCGAAAACGCTTTTTTGACATTTTTGGCACTTTTGACTGACAAAATGATTTTTTTTAGCAACAAATGCACCCAAAAGTTTAAGTTCTCATTTGATGTTGTAGGAAAAATATAATCTGTCGCTTTGAGATTACTTTCCTTTGTTGCATGTCCAATAAAGTCGAGAAGAAGAAAACCACGGGATTCGTCCGGATTAAAGATTAACAAATTTATTCCCTAACAATATTTCTAAAAACATAGTAAAAACAGATCGATCTGGGTGTCCAAAATCAAGGCCTGCAATACGCAAGAGGTTACATTCCGAATTCACATGCAGCTTGTCTGGAGACACAGGAAAATTCCTTGAGTTCAGACTTTTAAGCATGTGGGCAGAACATCCTCCCCCGGGAGCAAGATGGCCGCCGAATCTCCGCCTCTGGTCGCTGGAGATTGGCTGACAGAGGAGCCCGCCTACTTCCTTCAGCCCATGTTAGGAGTTACAGCATTTGGTCTCTGGGGGGGGAACCTCACAGATAGACACGGTACGGAATCCCCATGGGTGGCAGGAACTGTCACCGCAGGAAGTCGATCCTAGAGCTTTGTTCTTCACACGGGAGCAGATGCCTGTGGCGGTTCCCAGGGATTGAGATGATTGATTCATGATCCAAGTCAGACCTACAAGCAAATGGCCTCAGAAGATCAAAGACCATTTTCTCCTGAAGGGGGTTGGAGGTTGGAGCTGCATTCCTGAAACCTCTTTACATATGCAATTATCAGGAAGTCCCTTTTAATTGAAATGACTGAAACCCACACACAGTAAACCAGAAAGAAAACCTTCAAAGAAATAAAGATAAGATAAAAACCTAGGAGAAATAAGAACCACAAAAAATAAATTCCTTCAGTTTCCCTCTCTTGACCTCACGAAGTGAGGTCACACAAAAAATAAAAACACATCACATCATGCAATCAAATCAGCTGTGGTCTCGAGCCCTCACAATATATAAACAGATCCAATGTGCATTTCTAAGGTGTGAATGATTTGTTCATAAGTGTAGGAGCGAAAACCTGTCAGAGCTTGCATTAACCATCTTTAAGAAACGTTCAGTTGGACAGGGAAAATTCTCACTACGGTCCTGTGCCCCATCAGCGACCATCCCTAAGGATACTTATGCTTCACTAGATATTTGGCACATTGGCATTTACAAAGAACAATACATGAAATAGTAGTCAAATTTAAATTTAAAAAAGTCAAATATAAAAGCCAAATTTAAAAAGTCAAAATATAAAAGTACAGAAAAATAAAACATTCAAAGTCAAACTTAAGTTTAAAAAAGTGAAAATATAAAAGTCAAAAGGTAAAAAATACAACAAAGATAACACTTCCTATAAAGAAAAGAAAACACCTAGAATTAAGGGGGGGAATTGAGAAATGTTAAAGCAGAACAAAAATCACACAGACGATGAAAAGAAAAAGGAAAAATTGTCAAACATAACAGTAAGCAATTTTATAAAATGCAACAAAGTCCAAAAAAGGTCATTCCGGGCCTCGAACACTCGCGTCCTCCTTCTGCATGTCCCACAAGCTCTGGCAAGCTTGGACCTGGCCTCCTATGGACTTCTCAATAAGCCTGTTAGAGATCTGACACATCTGATACAACAGAACGGCTGCAAAAGGACTTGGGGTGTCCACTGCTGTGGTACTGTTCTGCCAAGATGATTCTGCTGTGGGTCTAAGTTTTTGTTAGTGTTAGGGTCAGGAAATTAAAAAATTAAAAAACAATAAAACACAAAAGACAATGAGACAAGAATCAATTTACGCATGCGCAGTAAGAGAAAATATGATGGAAAAGGTCCACCACGTTTCTCTTCTCAAAGGTCTGCTTCCCCTCGTGCTGTTTTATGAAGAACACAAGTGGGGAAAATACAAATTCAAGAAAAAGAAAAAAGTTTATTATGGGCTGTTGTCTAATGACCCAGTCGTAGAACCTACTCATCCTTGCTGTGGATGAGAGAAAATCAGATGAACAGACACACAAAGCTTTAAAAATTAAAAAATGGTCAATCTGTGTTACTATTTAAACATTCTTTCTAGACAAATGCATTTAAACAACAATGATAATAATAAAATATTGTCCTTCTTTTTATCATTAAGACCTCTTTTGTCTACCTCCCTCTCTTGGCCTGGGGCTAAGCTCCAGGACAAACACATAAAACGAATTAAATGTAAAGCAAGAACATAAAAACAATAAACAGTTTGGTGCACCGATAAGGTGAACAGGCGTCCTGTCCACGCTCCTGTAAAAGGCAAGGTCACAAGAAGAAATAATACAACTGCAACAGAAGATCTTTCATTAATTGCAGGCAGATGTCATCAACCTGTATTAGCAAAACACAAACCTCTTATAGCATAATGTTCTGTCAGAGAGACTTTAAACAGTGATCAAAAATGCAAGAAGGATTTTATGAACCCCTCTGTACTATAATGCGAACAATGGTCTGCTATTTTTATGTAATGATTCCATTAAAAGAAAACGTGTGCTAAAGCAATAGCAACAAACAACACACCTTGTGAGGTTAAAGGTGACAGCATGCAATATGGATCAGGGACGGATAGGTTTTATAACAATGGTAACGTCATCAACTTAAATTAACATTAGCTTAAATTATATGCCATACGATCCATCAGCTTTTAAAACCGCTTTCCTAAAGTAAACTATGAAGAATACGAATATTCAATGACACTATAGTTCTACAGCCCAGACTGAGTTTCCTTCCTCCCTTCATCTGCATCAGTCACTCAGCTGCACTGAGATCTAAAAACCTGTGCTCCTGCAATGACCTGAATCACCACCGGGGGGACGATGAAGAATGAACCAACATCAACTGAACCTGTGGACCATGAAGCATCAGAGAGCGTTTTAACATCACCTCTGCATCTTCATGAGCCGTCTCCTCTCTGCTCAGTTGTTGAACGGCAAAATTAACCTGTACATTTTATTTGAGGGAGGAAAGTGAACACCTGAAAAACACAACTCAACCAATGTGTTGTTAATGTCCTGCTTAGTCTAATCCTATGTGAGATACAGCTGTGTCTGACAGCTAGTATCATTGCATTTGTGAGTGTATGAATGCACAATAAGCCGCTCGCCCTCAGGGTTAATTATATGTCGGTGTAGTTCAAATGCCATGTGTGGTCTTCTACCTGCTGAAAAACTTCTTACTTTTAATCATGCTCTCTGTCATAATGGAGTGTACAGGTCAGACCATTCGGAGGCTTCAAACACAGGAGTCCAGGCTTCAAACCTGAAATTAACGAAACCACCTGGCGTTTCAGGGCCCTTTACATGTCTGCAGTGGGGGTCGGCTGTGGTGTCCGGCATGGCATCCAGTCTGCTGTCTCCTGTTTTGACAAGACTGTCCCATCCCAACAGATTCGCAGGCGTGTTTGGTGAATGCACGCATGAATGTTCCACCATCTGGTCAAAAGTCATTCGGATGGTCTTTTGCAGGTTTTGGGGAGTCATTTGTTCATTTGTCAGAGCAGGTAGAGTGTCCAGTAGACTCATCAGTGGTTACCTTTGAGCTTGGAAAAGACAATGGCTCCTGCATCAAGTGGTGTTGTCCGACTTGCCCTGTGGTCCTCGCCACGGTGGAGGAGGGCTTGGAGTGGTCATGGGTACTGTTCATTTTTCCTCCAGACCCTCTGCCTCTTGGTCTGTACATTCTGCTGTTGGGCACCTCGTTGTGGGCTGTCAGGGTTCAGAGCGCCATAGATGCCATTTCCAACTGCTGCTGGGGTCCCCTGGGTGGCCTGCTTCTCCCAGGATTTTTCCACCTGTCATCCTGTTTTGGCCTCCGAATGGCTGAGCATGACACGTCATTACTGCTGTTTCTGAGGGCATCAAAAGTCAAAATTCATGTTAGTTTCCTTTTCTTTTTAAAACACCTTTTATCCTGTGTGTGAATCATTTCAGTAAGGTAAAGAATTGTTTTTCTTCAGTTGCTCAACCTCCCCCTCTCTCCTGTCCTGTTTCTTCAAATGTGCTCTGGGGGTCAGTCACTGCTGACTCGGCCCCCTCCTGTGAAGGTAAAGAGCTGCGGAGGATGGTAAACTTATGCGCCTTTGTCACTCACCCACGTAGCAGAGGGGGGTTTTCTGCCTAAAGTTTTATGAGATCTCGGGGGGGGGGGGGGGGGGGGCGCTGCTGCTCTTCTGCTTGGAAAGAGATTTAGAAATGTATTAGTCATGTTCAGTCTTCACCGTCTCCAACACCGTCAGTTGATCAGAATGAAAGCCAGCAAAGGGAAAAATCCCTAAAATTTTCTTTGTCCGAAATGACGGACCTGGAGCAAAATCTTTGAAAAATATATTGTATTACATGCATTCCGGAAGCTTTTCATTCACTCTTAATCAAGAAACAAAGACAAATTGTTCTTACTTACCATTAAGGACTTGCTGCCCTACAAAAAGAATTTGGAGAAGTACTAAAAGCAACAAAATCCCACAATTTAAGCTTTTCCTTATTTAACCAAAAACACAATTCACACTCTAAAACACAGACAATCAATACAAAGACATTAACTTTTAACCGTTTTTGCAAAAGACATAAAACAAGTAAGGTACCTTACACAAATAAAAATAAACCATTTCACTGAAATGAATCGTTCATAACTAGCGTTTTAACATTCATGTTCCCTCTTCTCCTGTTCTACCATACCCTGCACTTTCATACCACACTTTTCCATGCCCACAGACCCTCCATTTTACTTACAATGCCTTTTAATTTCTCCTTCTTGTCACCTTACATTTCTTGTCTCTACATTGCAACATCCTTCCAAATCCTCAAAAACCATGTTTCCCTTTCCTTTACCTCGTCCTTTTCCCCATTCTGAAAACAATTTTCAAATACTATTGATTACGATTCAAACAAACAAAACCGCCACTCATTCGCTTCTCATTCAAACAGCAGTGCACAAGTCAAGATCAAAACAAACAGAAAAACGAACTTAAACAAATTAAAAATGTCAATAATACTTCTTTAAACAAAGCTGAACTTAATCGCGGTTATTAGGACATACAAACAAATTAGAGACATGTATTCACAATAAGAAAACCGAAATAATTACAAAATTATTTTACCCCAAATGTATTAGACCCTGCAACCATGCACGCTGATCGCCGTTGCAGCAGAGGCTCCCGTCGGAGGCGCTGTGCAACATAAAAACCTTTTTCGGCGAACCGAAAACCCACTGAAATTTGTTTTTCAACGCTGTTTTACAACCGAGGTCATGATTAAGCCCAATAAGACAATCCCCGCGATGATTGTACCGCAAACTAGGTCCCAAATTCTCCAGATTTGTTTGTGAAAGTTCAGCGCCGGTCCGCCATGTTGGTCGCTAGGAACGCCGACTCGCTAACCACGTGGTACGAACAAAGCAAATCACAGCCACCGTCGCCATTTTGGCTAGGACTCCGTCACGCTTACCACGTGGTACAGACAAAACCAATCACAGTCGTCTACACATTCGAAAACAAGTAAAACGTCCCGTCATTGGTCCGTTCGATGTAAACATGATGAACAAGATGGCTGCGTCCATGGAGCAGACAATACACAGGGAAATGTGGAAAATACAGTTAAAATACACAGATTTCAAACATTTTCATCCCATTCTTTCCAAAATCGCATACATTTCATTCCATTCATTCTCATTCAAGCCATTTTCACCGCTGTTGTCAAGTCAAGTCGTCAGCGTCGTCTGTCGTCAAAAGAAAATTCACCGGTTTCCTCATTTCTTCTGCCTAGTGCACCTTTCATTTTTATTGTGAATCTCTCTGTGGTTTCTCTACGCATTAAAAATAATTTGTGAAGGTTCGCTGCCTTCCTGGTTTTTCCGAAAATCCTAAAACGCGCAAAATTAGTTCCTATAGTAACACTGTTGTTTTCGTACGGGATTTCGTACAGGCTCAAACAGACGCAAAACCTCCTAAATTTTAACGTAATCCAAATATCACCCGCTCCCAATTTACTATTTATTCAATTTTGACAGGTTAAACAGACACAAAACCTGCACAATTTGCTCAGCTCTAATTAATTTTCATGAATTTCCTTAGTCCAATTTGCTGTTTCAGGAGGGTGAACCCACAAAACTTATACAGGTGCGCTATGCCGTCCACATACTTCACTTCCCCACAATTTGAGTTATTCACTAAAAGAATAACGTAAACAATATGCAGAATTTACGAACAGGTTCCTGCTTTACCTTTTGTTTGTGAGGCCTCGAGGGAAGTCAAGCACGTGGGGGGAGCGTCACCGACTTTTCGCCGAAAGTCCCAGAAATCTCATAATAAACCACTATCGGTCCTCTTACCCGCGTTGCGCTTCCGCGTTTCTTCCCCACTTTTCACGTTCAGGGGTCACCAATTAATGTAGGAAAAATATAATCTGTCGCTTTGAGATTACTTTCCTTTGTTGCATGTCCAATAAAGTCGAGAAGAAGAAAACCACGGGATTCGTCCGGATTAAAGATTAACAAATTTATTCCCTAACAATATTTCTAAAAACATAGTAAAAACAGATCGATCTGGGTGTCCAAAATCAAGGCCTGCAATACGCAAGAGGTTACATTCCGAATTCACATGCAGCTTGTCTGGAGACACAGGAAAATTCCTTGAGTTCAGACTTTTAAGCATGTGGGCAGAACATCCTCCCCCGGGAGCAAGATGGCCGCCGAATCTCCGCCTCTGGTCGCTGGAGATTGGCTGACAGAGGAGCCCGCCTACTTCCTTCAGCCCATGTTAGGAGTTACAGCATTTGGTCTCTGGGGGGGGAACCTCACAGATAGACACGGTACGGAATCCCCATGGGTGGCAGGAACTGTCACCGCAGGAAGTCGATCCTAGAGCTTTGTTCTACACACGGGAGCAGATGCCTGTGGCGGTTCCCAGGGATTGAGATGATTGATTCATGATCCAAGTCAGACCTACAAGCAAATGGCCTCAGAAGATCAAAGACCATTTTCTCCTGAAGGGGGTTGGAGGTTGGAGCTGCATTCCTGAAACCTCTTTACATATGCAATTATCAGGAAGTCCCTTTTAATTGAAATGACTGAAACCCACACACAGTAAACCAGAAAGAAAACCTTCAAAGAAATAAAGATAAGATAAAAACCTAGGAGAAATAAGAACCACAAAAAATAAATTCCTTCAATGTTCAAGAAAGTTTTATATTTTCTCATGTTGTCAGTTGAAACTTCAAACCAGTAATAGTTAGAGCCGAAAACACTTTTTTGACACTTTTGGCACTTTTGACTGACAAAATGATTTTTTTTTTAAACAAATGCACCGAAAAGTTGAAGTTCTCATTTGCAGTTCAAGAAAGTGTTATTTTATGCAACGTTGTAAGTTTAAAATTCAAAACAGTCATAGAGCCGAAAACGCTTTTTTGACATTTTTGGCACTTTTGACTGACAAAATGATTTTTTAGCAAAAAACGCACCCAAAAGTTGAAGTTCTCATTTGATGTTCAAGAAATTGTTATTTTAAGCCACATTGTAAGTTTAAAATTCAAAACAGTCATAGAGCCGAAAACGCTTTTTTGACACTTTTGGTACTTTTGACTGACAAAATGATTTTTTTTAGCAACAAATGCACCCAAAAGTTGAAGTTCTCATTTGATGTTCAAGAAAGTTTTATTTTTTCTCATGTTGTCAGTTGAAATTTCAAACCAGTAATAGTTAGAGCCGAAAACACTTTTTTGACACTTTTGGCACTTTTGAGTGACAAAATGATTTTTTTTAGAAACAAATGCACCCAAAAGTTGAAGTTCTCATTTGTTGTTGAAGAAAGTGTTATTTTTTCTCATGTTGTCAGTTGAAACTTCAAACCAGTAATAGTTAGAGCCGAAAAATCTTTTTTGACACTTTTGGCACTTTTGACTGACAAAATGATTTTTTTTAGAAACAAATGCACCCAAAAGTTGAAGTTCTCATTTGCAGTTCAAGAAAGTGTTATTTTATGCAACGTTGTAAGTTTAAAATTCAAAACAGTCATAGAGCCGAAAACGCTTTTTTGACATTTTTGGTACTTTTGACTGACAAAATGATTTTTTAGCAAAAAACGCACCCAAAAGTTGAAGTTCTCATTTGATGTTCAAGAAATTGTTATTTTATGCTACATTGTAAGTTTAAAATTCAAAACAGTCATAGAGCCGAAAACGCTTTTTTGACACTTTTGGTACTTTTGACTGACAAAATTTTTTGTTTTAGCAACAAATGCACCCAAAAGTTGAAGTTCTCATTTGACGTTCAAGAAAGTTTTATTTTTTCTCATGTTGTCAGTTGAAACTTCAAACCAGTAATAGTTAGAGCCGAAAACACTTTTTTGACATTTTTGATTGACAAAATGATTTTTTTTAGAAACAAATGCACCCAAGAGTTGAAGTTCTCATTTGCAGTTCAAGAAAGTGTTATTTTATGCAACGTTGTAAGTTTAAAATTCAAAACAGTCATAGAGCCGAAAATGCTTTTTTGACATTTTTGGCACTTTTGACTGACAAAATGATTTTTTAGCAAAAAACGCACCCAAGAGTCAAAGTTCTCATTTGCAGTTCAAGAAAGTGTTATTTTATGCAACGTTGTAAGTTTAAAATTCAAAACAGTCATAGAGCCGAAAACGCTTTTTTGACATTTTTGGCACTTTTGACTGACAAAATGATTTTTTAGCAAAAAACGCACCCAAAAGTTGAAGTTCTCATTTGATGTTCAAGAAATTGTTATTTTAAGCCACATTGTATGTTTAAAATTCAAAACAGTCATAGAGCCGAAAACGCTTTTTTGACACTTTTGGTACTTTTGACTGACAAAATGATTTTTTTTAGCAACAAATGCACCCAAAAGTTGAAGTTCTCATTTGATGTTCAAGAAAGTTTTATTTTTTCTCATGTTGTCAGTTGAAATTTCAAACCATTAATAGTTAGAGCCGAAAACGCTTTTTTGACACTTTTGGTACTTTTGACTGACAAAATGATTTTTTTTAGCAACAAATGCACCCAAAAGTTGAAGTTCTCATTTGATGTTCAAGAAAGTTTTATTTTTTCTCATGTGGTCAGTTGAAATTTCAAACCAGTAATAGTTAGAGCCGAAAACACTTTTTTGACACTTTTGGCACTTTTGAGTGACAAAATGATTTTTTTTAGAAACAAATGCACCCAAAAGTTGAAGTTCTCATTTGTTGTTGAAGAAAGTGTTATTTTTTCTCATGTTGTCAGTTGAAACTTCAAACCAGTAATAGTTAGAGCCGAAAAATCTTTTTTGACACTTTTGGCACTTTTGACTGACAAAATGATTTTTTTTAGAAACAAATGCACCCAAAAGTTGAAGTTCTCATTTGCAGTTCAAGAAAGTGTTATTTTATGCAACGTTGTAAGTTTAAAATTCAAAACAGTCATAGAGCCGAAAACGCTTTTTTGACATTTTTGGTACTTTTGACTGACAAAATGATTTTTTTTAGCAACAAATGCACCCAAAAGTTTAAGTTCTCATTTGATGTTCAAGAAAGTTTTATTTTTTCTCATGTTGTCAGTTGAAACTTCAAACCAGTAATAGTTAGAGCCGAAAACGCTTTTTTGACATTTTTGGCACTTTTGACTGACAAAATGATTTTTAGCAAAAAACGCACCCAAAAGTTGAAGTTCTCATTTGATGTTCAAGAAATTGTTATTTTATGCCACATTGTAAGTTTAAAATTCAAATCAGTCATAGAGCCAAAAACGCTTTTTTGACACTTTTGACTGACAAAATGATTTTGTTTAGAAACAAATGCACCCAAAAGTTGAAGTTCTCATTTGCAGTTCAAGAAAGTGTTATTTTATGCAACGTTGTAAGTTTAAAATTCAAAACAGTCATAGAGCCGAAAACGCTTTTTTGACATTTTTGGCACTTTTGACTGACAAAATGATTTTTTTTAGCAACAAATGCACCCAAAAGTTTAAGTTCTCATTTGATGTTCAAGAAAGTTTTATATTTTCTCATGTTGTCAGTTGAAACTTCAAACCAGTAATAGTTAGAGCCGAAAACACTTTTTTGACACTTTTGGCACTTTTGACTGACAAAATGATTTTTTTTTTAAACAAATGCACCGAAAAGTTGAAGTTCTCATTTGCAGTTCAAGAAAGTGTTATTTTATGCAACGTTGTAAGTTTAAAATTCAAAACAGTCATAGAGCCGAAAACGCTTTTTTGACATTTTTGGCACTTTTGACTGAAAAAATAATTTTTTAGCAAAAAACGCACCCAAAAGTTGAAGTTCTCATTTGATGTTCAAGAAAGTGTTATTTTATGCAACGTTGTAAGTTTAAAATTCAAAACAGTCATAGAGCCGAAAACGCTTTTTTGACATTTTTGGCACTTTTGACTGACAAAATGATTTTTTAGCAAAAAACGCACCCAAAAGTTGAAGTTCTCATTTGATGTTCAAGAAATTGTTATTTTAAGCCACATTGTAAGTTTAAAATTCAAAACAGTCATAGAGCCGAAAACGCTTTTTTGACACTTTTGGTACTTTTGACTGACAAAATGATTTTTTTTAGCAACAAATGCACCCATAAGTTGAAGTTCTCATTTGATGTTCAAGAAAGTTTTATTTTTTCTCATGTTGTCAGTTGAAATTTCAAACCATTAATAGTTAGAGCCGAAAACGCTTTTTTGACACTTTTGGTACTTTTGACTGACAAAATGATTTTTTTTAGCAACAAATGCACCCAAAAGTTGAAGTTCTCATTTGATGTTCAAGAAAGTTTTATTTTTTCTCATGTTGTCAGTTGAAATTTCAAACCAGTAATAGTTAGAGCCGAAAACACTTTTTTGACACTTTTGGCACTTTTGAGTGACAAAATGATTTTTTTAAGAAACAAATGCACCCAAAAGTTGAAGTTCTCATTTGTTGTTGAAGAAAGTGTTATTTTTTCTCATGTTGTCAGTTGAAACTTCAAACCAGTAATAGTTAGAGCCGAAAAATCTTTTTTGACACTTTTGGCACTTTTGACTGACAAAATGATTTTTTTTAGCAACAAATGCACCCAAAAGTTGAAGTTCTCATTTGTTGTTGAAGAAAGTTTTATTTTTTCTCATGTTGTCAGTTGAAACTTCAAACCAGTAATAGTTAGAGCCGAAAACGCTTTTTTGACATTTTTGGCACTTTTGACTGACAAAATGATTTTTAGCAAAAAACGCACCCAAAAGTTGAAGTTCTCATTTGATGTTCAAAAAATTGTTATTTTATGCCACATTGTAAGTTTAAAATTCAAATCAGTCATAGAGCCAAAAACGCTTTTTTGACACTTTTGACTGACAAAATGATTTTGTTTAGAAACAAATGCACCCAAAAGTTGAAGTTCTCATTTGCAGTTCAAGAAAGTGTTATTTTATGCAACGTTGTAAGTTTAAAATTCAAAACAGTCATAGAGCCGAAAACGCTTTTTTGACATTTTTGGCACTTTTGACTGACAAAATGATTTTTTTTAGCAACAAATGCACCCAAAAGTTGAAGTTCTCATTTGATGTTCAAGAAAGTTTTATATTTTCTCATGTTGTCAGTTGAAACTTCAAACCAGTAATAGTTAGAGCCGAAAACACTTTTTTGACACTTTTGGCACTTTTGAGTGACAAAATGATTTTTTTTAGAAACAAATGCACCCAAAAGTTGAAGTTCTCATTTGTTGTTGAAGAAAGTGTTATTTTTTCTCATGTTGTCAGTTGAAACTTCAAACCAGTAATAGTTAGAGCCGAAAAATCTTTTTTGACACTTTTGGCACTTTTGACTGACAAAATGATTTTTTTTAGAAACAAATGCACCCAAAAGTTGAAGTTCTCATTTGCAGTTCAAGAAAGTGTTATTTTATGCAACGTTGTAAGTTTAAAATTCAAAACAGTCATAGAGCCGAAAACGCTTTTTTGACATTTTTGGTACTTTTGACTGACAAAATGATTTTTTTTAGCAACAAATGCACCCAAAAGTTTAAGTTCTCATTTGATGTTCAAGAAAGTTTTATTTTTTCTCATGTTGTCAGTTGAAACTTCAAACCAGTAATAGTTAGAGCCGAAAACGCTTTTTTGACATTTTTGGCACTTTTGACTGACAAAATGATTTTTAGCAAAAAACGCACCCAAAAGTTGAAGTTCTCATTTGATGTTCAAAAAATTGTTATTTTATGCCACATTGTAAGTTTAAAATTCAAATCAGTCATAGAGCCAAAAACGCTTTTTTGACACTTTTGACTGACAAAATGATTTTGTTTAGAAACAAATGCACCCAAAAGTTGAAGTTCTCATTTGCAGTTCAAGAAAGTGTTATTTTATGCAACGTTGTAAGTTTAAAATTCAAAACAGTCATAGAGCCGAAAACGCTTTTTTGACATTTTTGGCACTTTTGACTGACAAAATGATTTTTTTTAGCAACAAATGCACCCAAAAGTTTAAGTTCTCATTTGATGTTCAAGAAAGTTTTATGTTTTCTCATGTTGTCAGTTGAAACTTCAAACCAGTAATAGTTAGAGCCGAAAAATCTTTTTTGACACTTTTGGCACTTTTGACTGACAAAATGATTTTTTTTAGAAACAAATGCACCCAAAAGTTGAAGTTCTCATTTGCAGTTCAAGAAAGTGTTATTTTATGCAACGTTGTAAGTTTAAAATTCAAAACAGTCATAGAGCCGAAAACGCTTTTTTGACATTTTTGGCACTTTTGACTGAAAAAATAATTTTTTAGCAAAAAACGCACCCAAAAGTTGAAGTTCTCATTTGATGTTCAAGAAAGTGTTATTTTATGCCACATTGTAAGTTTAAAATTCAAAACAGTCATAGAGCCGAAAACGCTTTTTTGACACTTTTGGTACTTTTGACTGACAAAATGATTTTCTTTTAGCAACAAATGCACCCAAAAGTTGAAGTTCTCATTTGATGTTCAAGAAAGTTTTATTTTTTCTCATGTTGTCAGTTGAAACTTCAAACCAGTAATAGTTAGAGCCGAAAACACTTTTTTGACACTTTTGGCACTTTTGACTGACAAAATGATTTTTTTTAGAAACAAATGCACCCAAAAGTCAAAGTTCTCATTTGCAGTTCAAGAAAGTGTTATTTTATGCAACGTTGTAAGTTTAAAATTCAAAACAGTCATAGAGCCGAAAATGCTTTTTTGACATTTTTGGCACTTTTGACTGACAAAATGATTTTTTAGCAAAAAACGCACCCAAAAGTCAAAGTTCTCATTTGCAGTTCAAGAAAGTGTTATTTTATGCAACGTTGTAAGTTTAAAATTCAAAACAGTCATAGAGCCGAAAACGCTTTTTTGACATTTTTGGCACTTTTGACTGACAAAATGATTTTTTAGCAAAAAACGCACCCAAAAGTTGAAGTTCTCATTTGATGTTCAAGAAATTGTTATTTTAAGCCACATTGTAAGTTTAAAATTCAAAACAGTCATAGAGCCGAAAACGCTTTTTTGACACTTTTGGTACTTTTGACTGACAAAATGATTTTTTTTAGCAACAAATGCACCCAAAAGTTGAAGTTCTCATTTGATGTTCAAGAAAGTTTTATTTTTTCTCATGTTGTCAGTTGAAATTTCAAACCAGTAATAGTTAGAGCCGAAAACACTTTTTTGACACTTTTGGCACTTTTGAGTGACAAAATGATTTTTTTTAGAAACAAATGCACCCAAAAGTTGAAGTTCTCATTTGTTGTTGAAGAAAGTGTTATTTTTTCTCATTTTGTCAGTTGAAACTTCAAACCAGTAATAGTTAGAGCCGAAAAATCTTTTTTGACACTTTTGGCACTTTTGACTGACAAAATGATTTTTTTTAGAAACAAATGCACCCAAAAGTTGAAGTTCTCATTTGCAGTTCAAGAAAGTGTTATTTTATGCAACGTTGTAAGTTTAAAATTCAAAACAGTCATAGAGCCGAAAACGCTTTTTTGACATTTTTGGTACTTTTGACTGACAAAATGATTTTTTTTAGCAACAAATGCACCCAAAAGTTTAAGTTCTCATTTGATGTTCAAGAAAGTTTTATTTTTTCTCATGTTGTCAGTTGAAACTTCAAACCAGTAATAGTTAGAGCCGAAAACGCTTTTTTGACATTTTTGGCACTTTTGACTGACAAAATGATTTTTAGCAAAAAACGCACCCAAAAGTTGAAGTTCTCATTTGATGTTCAAGAAATTGTTATTTTATGCCACATTGTAAGTTTAAAATTCAAATCAGTCATAGAGCCAAAAACGCTTTTTTGACACTTTTGACTGACAAAATGATTTTGTTTAGAAACAAATGCACCCAAAAGTTGAAGTTCTCATTTGCAGTTCAAGAAAGTGTTATTTTATGCAACGTTGTAAGTTTAAAATTCAAAACAGTCATAGAGCCGAAAACGCTTTTTTGACACTTTTGGTACTTTTGACTGACAAAATGATTTTTTTTAGCAACAAATGCACCCAAAAGTTGAAGTTCTCATTTGATGTTCAAGAAAGTTTTATTTTTTCTCATGTTGTCAGTTGAAATTTCAAACCAGTAATAGTTAGAGCCGAAAACACTTTTTTGACACTTTTGGCACTTTTGAGTGACAAAATGATTTTTTTTAGAAACAAATGCACCCAAAAGTTGAAGTTCTCATTTGTTGTTGAAGAAAGTGTTATTTTTTCTCATGTTGTCAGTTGAAACTTCAAACCAGTAATAGTTAGAGCCGAAAAATCTTTTTTGACACTTTTGGCACTTTTGACTGACAAAATGATTTTTTTTAGAAACAAATGCACCCAAAAGTTGAAGTTCTCATTTGCAGTTCAAGAAAGTGTTATTTTATGCAACGTTGTAAGTTTAAAATTCAAAACAGTCATAGAGCCGAAAACGCTTTTTTGACATTTTTGGTACTTTTGACTGACAAAATGATTTTTTTTAGCAACAAATGCACCCAAAAGTTTAAGTTCTCATTTGATGTTCAAGAAAGTTTTATTTTTTCTCATGTTGTCAGTTGAAACTTCAAACCAGTAATAGTTAGAGCCGAAAACGCTTTTTTGACATTTTTGGCACTTTTGACTGACAAAATGATTTTTAGCAAAAAACGCACCCAAAAGTTGAAGTTCTCATTTGATGTTCAAAAAATTGTTATTTTATGCCACATTGTAAGTTTAAAATTCAAATCAGTCATAGAGCCAAAAACGCTTTTTTGACACTTTTGACTGACAAAATGATTTTGTTTAGAAACAAATGCACCCAAAAGTTGAAGTTCTCATTTGCAGTTCAAGAAAGTGTTATTTTATGCAACGTTGTAAGTTTAAAATTCAAAACAGTCATAGAGCCGAAAACGCTTTTTTGACATTTTTGGCACTTTTGACTGACAAAATGATTTTTTTTAGCAACAAATGCACCCAAAAGTTTAAGTTCTCATTTGATGTTCAAGAAAGTTTTATATTTTCTCATGTTGTCAGTTGAAACTTCAAACCAGTAATAGTTAGAGCCGAAAACACTTTTTTGACACTTTTGACTGACAAAATGATTTTTTTTTTAAACAAATGCACCGAAAAGTTGAAGTTCTCATTTGCAGTTCAAGAAAGTGTTATTTTATGCAACGTTGTAAGTTTAAAATTCAAAACAGTCATAGAGCCGAAAACGCTTTTTTGACATTTTTGGCACTTTTGACTGAAAAAATAATTTTTTAGCAAAAAACGCACCCAAAAGTTGAAGTTCTCATTTGATGTTCAAGAAAGTGTTATTTTATGCCACATTGTAAGTTTAAAATTCAAAACAGTCATAGAGCCGAAAACGCTTTTTTGACACTTTTGGTACTTTTGACTGACAAAATGATTTTCTTTTAGCAACAAATGCACCCAAAAGTTGAAGTTCTCATTTGATGTTCAAGAAAGTTTTATTTTTTCTCATGTTGTCAGTTGAAACTTCAAACCAGTAATAGTTAGAGCCGAAAACACTTTTTTGACACTTTTGGCACTTTTGACTGACAAAATGATTTTTTTTAGAAACAAATGCACCCAAAAGTCAAAGTTCTCATTTGCAGTTCAAGAAAGTGTTATTTTATGCAACGTTGTAAGTTTAAAATTCAAAACAGTCATAGAGCCGAAAATGCTTTTTTGACATTTTTGGCACTTTTGACTGACAAAATGATTTTTTAGCAAAAAACGCACCCAAAAGTCAAAGTTCTCATTTGCAGTTCAAGAAAGTGTTATTTTATGCAACGTTGTAAGTTTAAAATTCAAAACAGTCATAGAGCCGAAAACGCTTTTTTGACAGTTTTGGCACTTTTGACTGACAAAATGATTTTTTAGCAAAAAACGCACCCAAAAGTTGAAGTTCTCATTTGATGTTCAAGAAATTGTTATTTTAAGCCACATTGTAAGTTTAAAATTCAAAACAGTCATAGAGCCGAAAACGCTTTTTTGACACTTTTGGTACTTTTGACTGACAAAATGATTTTTTTTAGCAACAAATGCACCCAAAAGTTGAAGTTCTCATTTGATGTTCAAGAAAGTTTTATTTTTTCTCATGTTGTCAGTTGAAATTTCAAACCATTAATAGTTAGAGCCGAAAACGCTTTTTTGACACTTTTGGTACTTTTGACTGACAAAATGATTTTTTTTAGCAACAAATGCACCCAAAAGTTGAAGTTCTCATTTGATGTTCAAGAAAGTTTTATTTTTTCTCATGTTGTCAGTTGAAATTTCAAACCAGTAATAGTTAGAGCCGAAAACACTTTTTTGACACTTTTGGCACTTTTGAGTGACAAAATGATTTTTTTTAGAAACAAATGCACCCAAAAGTTGAAGTTCTCATTTGTTGTTGAAGAAAGTGTTATTTTTTCTCATGTTGTCAGTTGAAACTTCAAACCAGTAATAGTTAGAGCCGAAAAATCTTTTTTGACACTTTTGGCACTTTTGACTGACAAAATGATTTTTTTTAGAAACAAATGCACCCAAAAGTTGAAGTTCTCATTTGCATTTCAAGAAAGTGTTATTTTATGCAACGTTGTAAGTTTAAAATTCAAAACAGTCATAGAGCCGAAAACGCTTTTTTGACATTTTTGGCACTTTTGACTGACAAAATGATTTTTTTTAGCAACAAATGCACCCAAAAGTTTAAGTTCTCATTTGATGTTCAAGAAAGTTTTATATTTTCTCATGTTGTCAGTTGAAACTTCAAACCAGTAATAGTTAGAGCCGAAAACACTTTTTTGACACTTTTGGCACTTTTGACTGACAAAATGATTTTTTTTTTAAACAAATGCACCGAAAAGTTGAAGTTCTCATTTGCAGTTCAAGAAAGTGTTATTTTATGCAACGTTGTAAGTTTAAAATTCAAAACAGTCATAGAGCCGAAAACGCTTTTTTGACATTTTTGGCACTTTTGACTGAAAAAATAATTTTTTAGCAAAAAACGCACCCAAAAGTTGAAGTTCTCATTTGATGTTCAAGAAAGTGTTATTTTATGCCACATTGAAAGTTTAAAATTCAAAACAGTCATAGAGCCGAAAACGCTTTTTTGACACTTTTGGTACTTTTGACTGACAAAATGATTTTCTTTTAGCAACAAATGCACCCAAAAGTTGAAGTTCTCATTTGATGTTCAAGAAAGTTTTATTTTTTCTCATGTTGTCAGTTGAAACTTCAAACCAGTAATAGTTAGAGCCGAAAACACTTTTTTGACACTTTTGGCACTTTTGACTGACAAAATGATTTTTTTTAGAAACAAATGCACCCAAAAGTCAAAGTTCTCATTTGCAGTTCAAGAAAGTGTTATTTTATGCAACGTTGTAAGTTTAAAATTCAAAACAGTCATAGAGCCGAAATGCTTTTTTGACATTTTTGGCACTTTTGACTGACAAAATGATTTTTAGCAAAAAACGCACCCAAAAGTTGAAGTTCTCATTTGATGTTCAAAAAATTGTTATTTTATGCCACATTGTAAGTTTAAAATTCAAATCAGTCATAGAGCCAAAAACGCTTTTTTGACACTTTTGACTGACAAAATGATTTTGTTTAGAAACAAATGCACCCAAAAGTTGAAGTTCTCATTTGCAGTTCAAGAAAGTGTTATTTTATGCAACGTTGTAAGTTTAAAATTCAAAACAGTCATAGAGCCGAAAACGCTTTTTTGACATTTTTGGCACTTTTGACTGACAAAATGATTTTTTTTAGCAACAAATGCACCCAAAAGTTTAAGTTCTCATTTGATGTTCAAGAAAGTTTTATATTTTCTCATGTTGTCAGTTGAAACTTCAAACCAGTAATAGTTAGAGCCGAAAACACTTTTTTGACACTTTTGGCACTTTTGACTGACAAAATGATTTTTTTTTTAAACAAATGCACCGAAAAGTTGAAGTTCTCATTTGCAGTTCAAGAAAGTGTTATTTTATGCAACGTTGTAAGTTTAAAATTCAAAACAGTCATAGAGCCGAAAACGCTTTTTTGACATTTTTGGCACTTTTGACTGAAAAAATAATTTTTTAGCAAAAAACGCACCCAAAAGTTGAAGTTCTCATTTGATGTTCAAGAAAGTGTTATTTTATGCCACATTGAAAGTTTAAAATTCAAAACAGTCATAGAGCCGAAAACGCTTTTTTGACACTTTTGGTACTTTTGACTGACAAAATGATTTTCTTTTAGCAACAAATGCACCCAAAAGTTGAAGTTCTCATTTGATGTTCAAGAAAGTTTTATTTTTTCTCATGTTGTCAGTTGAAACTTCAAACCAGTAATAGTTAGAGCCGAAAACACTTTTTTGACACTTTTGGCACTTTTGACTGACAAAATGATTTTTTTTAGAAACAAATGCACCCAAAAGTCAAAGTTCTCATTTGCAGTTCAAGAAAGTGTTATTTTATGCAACGTTGTAAGTTTAAAATTCAAAACAGTCATAGAGCCGAAATGCTTTTTTGACATTTTTGGCACTTTTGACTGACAAAATGATTTTTAGCAAAAAACGCACCCAAAAGTTGAAGTTCTCATTTGATGTTCAAAAAATTGTTATTTTATGCCACATTGTAAGTTTAAAATTCAAATCAGTCATAGAGCCAAAAACGCTTTTTTGACACTTTTGACTGACAAAATGATTTTGTTTAGAAACAAATGCACCCAAAAGTTGAAGTTCTCATTTGCAGTTCAAGAAAGTGTTATTTTATGCAACGTTGTAAGTTTAAAATTCAAAACAGTCATAGAGCCGAAAACGCTTTTTTGACATTTTTGGCACTTTTGACTGACAAAATGATTTTTTTTAGCAACAAATGCACCCAAAAGTTTAAGTTCTCATTTGATGTTCAAGAAAGTTTTATATTTTCTCATGTTGTCAGTTGAAACTTCAAACCAGTAATAGTTAGAGCCGAAAACACTTTTTTGACACTTTTGGCACTTTTGACTGACAAAATGATTTTTTTTTTAAACAAATGCACCGAAAAGTTGAAGTTCTCATTTGCAGTTCAAGAAAGTGTTATTTTATGCAACGTTGTAAGTTTAAAATTCAAAACAGTCATAGAGCCGAAAACGCTTTTTTGACATTTTTGGCACTTTTGACTGAAAAAATAATTTTTTAGCAAAAAACGCACCCAAAAGTTGAAGTTCTCATTTGATGTTCAAGAAAGTGTTATTTTATGCCACATTGTAAGTTTAAAATTCAAAACAGTCATAGAGCCGAAAACGCTTTTTTGACACTTTTGGTACTTTTGACTGACAAAATGATTTTCTTTTAGCAACAAATGCACCCAAAAGTTGAAGTTCTCATTTGATGTTCAAGAAAGTTTTATTTTTTCTCATGTTGTCAGTTGAAACTTCAAACCAGTAATAGTTAGAGCCGAAAACACTTTTTTGACACTTTTGGCACTTTTGACTGACAAAATGATTTTTTTTAGAAACAAATGCACCCAAAAGTCAAAGTTCTCATTTGCAGTTCAAGAAAGTGTTATTTTATGCAACGTTGTAAGTTTAAAATTCAAAACAGTCATAGAGCCGAAAATGCTTTTTTGACATTTTTGGCACTTTTGACTGACAAAATGATTTTTTAGCAAAAAACGCACCCAAAAGTCAAAGTTCTCATTTGCAGTTCAAGAAAGTGTTATTTTATGCAACGTTGTAAGTTTAAAATTCAAAACAGTCATAGAGCCGAAAACGCTTTTTTGACAGTTTTGGCACTTTTGACTGACAAAATGATTTTTTAGCAAAAAACGCACCCAAAAGTTGAAGTTCTCATTTGATGTTCAAGAAATTGTTATTTTAAGCCACATTGTAAGTTTAAAATTCAAAACAGTCATAGAGCCGAAAACGCTTTTTTGACACTTTTGGTACTTTTGACTGACAAAATGATTTTTTTTAGCAACAAATGCACCCAAAAGTTGAAGTTCTCATTTGATGTTCAAGAAAGTTTTATTTTTTCTCATGTTGTCAGTTGAAATTTCAAACCATTAATAGTTAGAGCCGAAAACGCTTTTTTGACACTTTTGGTACTTTTGACTGACAAAATGATTTTTTTTAGCAACAAATGCACCCAAAAGTTGAAGTTCTCATTTGATGTTCAAGAAAGTTTTATTTTTTCTCATGTTGTCAGTTGAAATTTCAAACCAGTAATAGTTAGAGCCGAAAACACTTTTTTGACACTTTTGGCACTTTTGAGTGACAAAATGATTTTTTTTAGAAACAAATGCACCCAAAAGTTGAAGTTCTCATTTGTTGTTGAAGAAAGTGTTATTTTTTCTCATGTTGTCAGTTGAAACTTCAAACCAGTAATAGTTAGAGCCGAAAAATCTTTTTTGACACTTTTGGCACTTTTGACTGACAAAATGATTTTTTTTAGAAACAAATGCACCCAAAAGTTGAAGTTCTCATTTGCATTTCAAGAAAGTGTTATTTTATGCAACGTTGTAAGTTTAAAATTCAAAACAGTCATAGAGCCGAAAACGCTTTTTTGACATTTTTGGCACTTTTGACTGACAAAATGATTTTTTTTAGCAACAAATGCACCCAAAAGTTTAAGTTCTCATTTGATGTTCAAGAAAGTTTTATATTTTCTCATGTTGTCAGTTGAAACTTCAAACCAGTAATAGTTAGAGCCGAAAACACTTTTTTGACACTTTTGGCACTTTTGACTGACAAAATGATTTTTTTTTTAAACAAATGCACCGAAAAGTTGAAGTTCTCATTTGCAGTTCAAGAAAGTGTTATTTTATGCAACGTTGTAAGTTTAAAATTCAAAACAGTCATAGAGCCGAAAACGCTTTTTTGACATTTTTGGCACTTTTGACTGAAAAAATAATTTTTTAGCAAAAAACGCACCCAAAAGTTGAAGTTCTCATTTGATGTTCAAGAAAGTGTTATTTTATGCCACATTGTAAGTTTAAAATTCAAAACAGTCATAGAGCCGAAAACGCTTTTTTGACACTTTTGGTACTTTTGACTGACAAAATGATTTTCTTTTAGCAACAAATGCACCCAAAAGTTGAAGTTCTCATTTGATGTTCAAGAAAGTTTTATTTTTTCTCATGTTGTCAGTTGAAACTTCAAACCAGTAATAGTTAGAGCCGAAAACACTTTTTTGACACTTTTGGCACTTTTGACTGACAAAATGATTTTTTTTAGAAACAAATGCACCCAAAAGTCAAAGTTCTCATTTGCAGTTCAAGAAAGTGTTATTTTATGCAACGTTGTAAGTTTAAAATTCAAAACAGTCATAGAGCCGAAATGCTTTTTTGACATTTTTGGCACTTTTGACTGACAAAATGATTTTTAGCAAAAAACGCACCCAAAAGTTGAAGTTCTCATTTGCAGTTCAAGAAAGTGTTATTTTATGCAACGTTGTAAGTTTAAAATTCAAAACAGTCATAGAGCCGAAAACGCTTTTTTGACATTTTTGGCACTTTTGACTGACAAAATGATTTTTTAGCAAAAAACGCACCCAAAAGTTGAAGTTCTCATTTAATGTTCAAGAAATTGTTATTTTAAGCCACATTGTAAGTTTAAAATTCAAAACAGTCATAGAGCCGAAAACGCTTTTTTGACACTTTTGGTACTTTTGACTGACAAAATGATTTTTTTTAGCAACAAATGCACCCAAAAGTTGAAGTTCTCATTTGATGTTCAAGAAAGTTTTATTTTTTCTCATGTTGTCAGTTGAAATTTCAAACCAGTAATAGTTAGAGCCGAAAACACTTTTTTGAAACTTTTGGCACTTTTGAGTGACAAAATGATTTTTTTTAGAAACAAATGCACCCAAAAGTTGAAGTTCTCATTTGTTGTTGAAGAAAGTGTTATTTTTTCTCATGTTGTCAGTTGAAACTTCAAACCAGTAATAGTTAGAGCCGAAAAATCTTTTTTGACACTTTTGGCACTTTTGACTGACAAAATGATTTTTTTTAGAAACAAATGCACCCAAAAGTTGAAGTTCTCATTTGCAGTTCAAGAAAGTGTTATTTTATGCAACGTTGTAAGTTTAAAATTCAAAACAGTCATAGAGCCGAAAACGCTTTTTTGACATTTTTGGTACTTTTGACTGACAAAATGATTTTTTTTAGCAACAAATGCACCCAAAAGTTTAAGTTCTCATTTGATGTTCAAGAAAGTTTTATTTTTTCTCATGTTGTCAGTTGAAACTTCAAACCAGTAATAGTTAGAGCCGAAAACGCTTTTTTGACATTTTTGGCACTTTTGACTGACAAAATGATTTTTAGCAAAAAACGCACCCAAAAGTTGAAGTTCTCATTTGATGTTCAAGAAATTGTTATTTTATGCCACATTGTAAGTTTAAAATTCAAATCAGTCATAGAGCCAAAAACTCTTTTTTGACACTTTTGACTGACAAAATGATTTTGTTTAGAAACAAATGCACCCAAAAGTTGAAGTTCTCATTTGCAGTTCAAGAAAGTGTTATTTTATGCAACGTTGTAAGTTTAAAATTCAAAACAGTCATAGAGCCGAAAACGCTTTTTTGACATTTTTGGCACTTTTGACTGACAAAATGATTTTTTTTAGCAACAAATGCACCCAAAAGTTTAAGTTCTCATTTGATGTTCAAGAAAGTTTTATATTTTCTCATGTTGTCAGTTGAAACTTCAAACCAGTAATAGTTAGAGCCGAAAACACTTTTTTGACACTTTTGGCACTTTTGACTGACAAAATGATTTTTTTTTTAAACAAATGCACCGAAAAGTTGAAGTTCTCATTTGCAGTTCAAGAAAGTGTTATTTTATGCAACGTTGTAAGTTTAAAATTCAAAACAGTCATAGAGCCGAAAACGCTTTTTTGACATTTTTGGCACTTTTGACTGAAAAAATAATTTTTTAGCAAAAAACGCACCCAAAAGTTGAAGTTCTCATTTGATGTTCAAGAAAGTGTTATTTTATGCCACATTGTAAGTTTAAAATTCAAAACAGTCATAGAGCCGAAAACGCTTTTTTGACACTTTTGGTACTTTTGACTGACAAAATGATTTTCTTTTAGCAACAAATGCACCCAAAAGTTTAAGTTCTCATTTGATGTTCAAGAAAGTGTTATTTTTTCTCATGTTGTCAGTTGAAACTTCAAACCAGTAATAGTTAGAGCCGAAAAATCTTTTTTGACACTTTTGGCACTTTTGACTGACAAAATGATTTTTTTTAGAAACAAATGCACCCAAAAGTTGAAGTTCTCATTTGCAGTTCAAGAAAGTGTTATTTTATGCAACGTTGTAAGTTTAAAATTCAAAACAGTCATAGAGCCGAAAACGCATTTTTGACATTTTTGGCACTTTTGACTGAAAAAATAATTTTTTAGCAAAAAACGCACCCAAAAGTTGAAGTTCTCATTTGATGTTCAAGAAAGTGTTATTTTATGCCACATTGTAAGTTTAAAATTCAAAACAGTCATAGAGCCGAAAATGCTTTTTTGACATTTTTGGCACTTTTGACTGACAAAATGATTTTTTAGCAAAAAACGCACCCAAAAGTCAAAGTTCTCATTTGCAGTTCAAGAAAGTGTTATTTTATGCAACGTTGTAAGTTTAAAATTCAAAACAGTCATAGAGCCGAAAACGCTTTTTTGACATTTTTGGCACTTTTGACTGACAAAATGATTTTTTAGCAAAAAACGCACCCAAAAGTTGAAGTTCTCATTTGATGTTCAAGAAATTGTTATTTTAAGCCACATTGTAAGTTTAAAATTCAAAACAGTCATAGAGCCGAAAACGCTTTTTTGACACTTTTGGTACTTTTGACTGACAAAATGATTTTTTTTAGCAACAAATGCACCCAAAAGTTGAAGTTCTCATTTGATGTTCAAGAAAGTTTTATTTTTTCTCATGTTGTCAGTTGAAATTTCAAACCATTAATAGTTAGAGCCGAAAACGCTTTTTTGACACTTTTGGTACTTTTGACTGACAAAATGATTTTTTTTAGCAACAAATGCACCCAAAAGTTGAAGTTCTCATTTGATGTTCAAGAAAGTTTTATTTTTTCTCATGTTGTCAGTTGAAATTTCAAACCAGTAATAGTTAGAGCCGAAAACACTTTTTTGACACTTTTGGCACTTTTGAGTGACAAAATGATTTTTTTTAGAAACAAATGCACCCAAAAGTTGAAGTTCTCATTTGTTGTTGAAGAAAGTGTTATTTTTTCTCATGTTGTCAGTTGAAACTTCAAACCAGTAATAGTTAGAGCCGAAAAATCTTTTTTGACACTTTTGGCACTTTTGACTGACAAAATGATTTTTTTTAGAAACAAATGCACCCAAAAGTTGAAGTTCTCATTTGCATTTCAAGAAAGTGTTATTTTATGCAACGTTGTAAGTTTAAAATTCAAAACAGTCATAGAGCCGAAAACGCTTTTTTGACATTTTTGGCACTTTTGACTGACAAAATGATTTTTTAGCAAAAAACGCACCCAAAAGTTGAAGTTCTCATTTGATGTTCAAGAAATTGTTATTTTATGCCACATTGTAAGTTTAAATTTCAAAACAGTCATAGAGCCGAAAACGCTTTTTTGACACTTTTGGTACTTTTGACTGACAAAATTTTTTGTTTTAGCAACAAATGCACCCAAAAGTTGAAGTTCTCATTTGACGTTCAAGAAAGTTTTATTTTTTCTCATGTTGTCAGTTGAAACTTCAAACCAGTAATAGTTAGAGCCGAAAACACTTTTTTGACATTTTTGACTGACAAAATGATTTTTTTTAGAAACAAATGCACCCAAGAGTTGAAGTTCTCATTTGCAGTTCAAGAAAGTGTTATTTTATGCAACGTTGTAAGTTTAAAATTCAAAACAGTCATAGAGCCGAAAATGCTTTTTTGACATTTTTGGCACTTTTGACTGACAAAATGATTTTTTAGCAAAAAACGCACCCAAAAGTCAAAGTTCTCATTTGCAGTTCAAGAAAGTGTTATTTTATGCAACGTTGTAAGTTTAAAATTCAAAACAGTCATAGAGCCGAAAACGCTTTTTTGACATTTTTGGCACTTTTGACTGACAAAATGATTTTTTAGCAAAAAACGCACCCAAAAGTTAAAGTTCTCATTTGATGTTCAAGAAATTGTTATTTTAAGCCACATTGTATGTTTAAAATTCAAAACAGTCATAGAGCCGAAAACGCTTTTTTGACACTTTTGGTACTTTTGACTGACAAAATGATTTTTTTTAGCAACAAATGCACCCAAAAGTTGAAGTTCTCATTTGATGTTCAAGAAAGTTTTATTTTTTCTCATGTTGTCAGTTGAAATTTCAAACCATTAATAGTTAGAGCCGAAAACGCTTTTTTGACACTTTTGGTACTTTTGACTGACAAAATGATTTTTTTTAGCAACAAATGCACCCAAAAGTTGAAGTTCTCATTTGATGTTCAAGAAAGTTTTATTTTTTCTCATGTTGTCAGTTGAAATTTCAAACCAGTAATAGTTAGAGCCGAAAACACTTTTTTGACACTTTTGGCACTTTTGAGTGACAAAATGATTTTTTTTAAAAACAAATGCACCCAAAAGTTGAAGTTCTCATTTGTTGTTGAAGAAAGTGTTATTTTTTCTCATGTTGTCAGTTGAAACTTCAAACCAGTAATAGTTAGAGCCGAAAAATCTTTTTTGACACTTTTGAAACTTTTGACTGACAAAATGATTTTTTTTAGAAACAAATGCACCCAAAAGTTGAAGTTCTCATTTGCAGTTCAAGAAAGTGTTATTTTATGCAACGTTGTAAGTTTAAAATTCAAAACAGTCATAGAGCCGAAAACGCTTTTTTGACATTTTTGGTACTTTTGACTGACAAAATGATTTTTTTTAGCAACAAATGCACCCAAAAGTTTAAGTTCTCATTTGATGTTCAAGAAAGTTTTATTTTTTCTCATGTTGTCAGTTGAAACTTCAAACCAGTAATAGTTAGAGCCGAAAACGCTTTTTTGACATTTTTGGCACTTTTGACTGACAAAATGATTTTTAGCAAAAAACGCACCCAAAAGTTGAAGTTCTCATTTGATGTTCAAGAAATTGTTATTTTATGCCACATTGTAAGTTTAAAATTCAAATCAGTCATAGAGCCAAAAACGCTTTTTTGACACTTTTGACTGACAAAATGATTTTGTTTAGAAACAAATGCACCCAAAAGTTGAAGTTCTCATTTGCAGTTCAAGAAAGTGTTATTTTATGCAACGTTGTAAGTTTAAAATTCAAAACAGTCATAGAGCCGAAAACGTTTTTTTGACATTTTTGGCACTTTTGACTGACAAAATGATTTTTTTTAGCAACAAATGCACCCAAAAGTTTAAGTTCTCATTTGATGTTCAAGAAAGTTTTATATTTTCTCATGTTGTCAGTTGAAACTTCAAACCAGTAATAGTTAGAGCCGAAAACACTTTTTTGACACTTTTGGCACTTTTGACTGACAAAATGATTTTTTTTTTAAACAAATGCACCGAAAAGTTGAAGTTCTCATTTGCAGTTCAAGAAAGTGTTATTTTATGCAACGTTGTAAGTTTAAAATTCAAAACAGTCATAGAGCCGAAAACGCTTTTTTGACATTTTTGGCACTTTTGACTGACAAAATGATTTTTTTTAGCAACAAATGCACCCAAAAGTTTAAGTTCTCATTTGATGTTCAAGAAATTGTTATTTTAAGCCACATTGTATGTTTAAAATTCAAAACAGTCATAGAGCCGAAAACGCTTTTTTGACACTTTTGGTACTTTTGACTGACAAAATGATTTTTTTTAGCAACAAATGCACCCAAAAGTTGAAGTTCTCATTTGATGTTCAAGAAAGTTTTATTTTTTCTCATGTTGTCAGTTGAAATTTCAAACCATTAATAGTTAGAGCCGAAAACGCTTTTTTGACACTTTTGGTACTTTTGACTGACAAAATGATTTTTTTTAGCAACAAATGCACCCAAAAGTTGAAGTTCTCATTTGATGTTCAAGAAAGTTTTATTTTTTCTCATGTTGTCAGTTGAAATTTCAAACCAGTAATAGTTAGAGCCGAAAACACTTTTTTGACACTTTTGGCACTTTTGAGTGACAAAATGATTTTTTTTAGAAACAAATGCACCCAAAAGTTGAAGTTCTCATTTGTTGTTGAAGAAAGTGTTATTTTTTCTCATGTTGTCAGTTGAAACTTCAAACCAGTAATAGTTAGAGCCGAAAAATCTTTTTTGACACTTTTGAAACTTTCGACTGACAAAATGATTTTTTTTAGAAACAAATGCACCCAAAAGTTGAAGTTCTCATTTGCAGTTCAAGAAAGTGTTATTTTATGCAACGTTGTAAGTTTAAAATTCAAAACAGTCATAGAGCCGAAAACGCTTTTTTGACATTTTTGGTACTTTTGACTGACAAAATGATTTTTTTTAGCAACAAATGCACCCAAAAGTTTAAGTTCTCATTTGATGTTCAAGAAAGTTTTATTTTTTCTCATGTTGTCAGTTGAAACTTCAAACCAGTAATAGTTAGAGCCGAAAACGCTTTTTTGACATTTTTGGCACTTTTGACTGACAAAATGATTTTTAGCAAAAAACGCACCCAAAAGTTGAAGTTCTCATTTGATGTTCAAGAAATTGTTATTTTATGCCACATTGTAAGTTTAAAATTCAAATCAGTCATAGAGCCAAAAACGCTTTTTTGACACTTTTGACTGACAAAATGATTTTGTTTAGAAACAAATGCACCCAAAAGTTGAAGTTCTCATTTGCAGTTCAAGAAAGTGTTATTTTATGCAACGTTGTAAGTTTAAAATTCAAAACAGTCATAGAGCCGAAAACGTTTTTTTGACATTTTTGGCACTTTTGACTGACAAAATGATTTTTTTTAGCAACAAATGCACCCAAAAGTTTAAGTTCTCATTTGATGTTCAAGAAAGTTTTATATTTTCTCATGTTGTCAGTTGAAACTTCAAACCAGTAATAGTTAGAGCCGAAAACACTTTTTTGACACTTTTGGCACTTTTGACTGACAAAATGATTTTTTTTTTAAACAAATGCACCGAAAAGTTGAAGTTCTCATTTGCAGTTCAAGAAAGTGTTATTTTATGCAACGTTGTAAGTTTAAAATTCAAAACAGTCATAGAGCCGAAAACGCTTTTTTGACATTTTTGGCACTTTTGACTGAAAAAATAATTTTTTAGCAAAAAACGCACCCAAAAGTTGAAGTTCTCATTTGATGTTCAAGAAAGTGTTATTTTATGCAACGTTGTAAGTTTAAAATTCAAAACAGTCATAGAGCCGAAAACGCTTTTTTGACATTTTTGGCACTTTTGACTGACAAAATGATTTTTTAGCAAAAAACGCACCCAAAAGTTGAAGTTCTCATTTGATGTTCAAGAAATTGTTATTTTAAGCCACATTGTAAGTTTAAAATTCAAAACAGTCATAGAGCCGAAAACGCTTTTTTGACACTTTTGGTACTTTTGACTGACAAAATGATTTTTTTTAGCAACAAATGTACCCAAAAGTTGAAGTTCTCATTTGATGTTCAAGAAAGTTTTATTTTTTCTCATGTTGTCAGTTGAAATTTCAAACCATTAATAGTTAGAGCCGAAAACGCTTTTTTGACACTTTTGGTACTTTTGACTGACAAAATGATTTTTTTTAGCAACAAATGCACCCAAAAGTTGAAGTTCTCATTTGATGTTCAAGAAAGTTTTATTTTTTCTCATGTTGTCAGTTGAAATTTCAAACCAGTAATAGTTAGAGCCGAAAACACTTTTTTGACACTTTTGGCACTTTTGAGTGACAAAATGATTTTTTTTAGAAACAAATGCACCCAAAAGTTGAAGTTCTCATTTGTTGTTGAAGAAAGTGTTATTTTTTCTCATGTTGTCAGTTGAAACTTCAAACCAGTAATAGTTAGAGCCGAAAAATCTTTTTTGACACTTTTGGCACTTTTGACTGACAAAATGATTTTTTTTAGAAACAAATGCACCCAAAAGTTGAAGTTCTCATTTGCAGTTCAAGAAAGTGTTATTTTATGCAACGTTGTAAGTTTAAAATTCAAAACAGTCATAGAGCCGAAAACGCATTTTTGACATTTTTGGCACTTTTGACTGAAAAAATAATTTTTTAGCAAAAAACGCACCCAAAAGTTGAAGTTCTCATTTGATGTTCAAGAAAGTGTTATTTTATGCCACATTGTAAGTTTAAAATTCAAAACAGTCATAGAGCCGAAAACGCTTTTTTGACACTTTTGGTACTTTTGACTGACAAAATGATTTTCTTTTAGCAACAAATGCACCCAAAAGTTGAAGTTCTCATTTGATGTTCAAGAAAGTTTTATTTTTTCTCATGTTGTCAGTTGAAACTTCAAACCAGTAATAGTTAGAGCCGAAAACACTTTTTTGACACTTTTGGCACTTTTGACTGACAAAATGAATTTTTTTAGAAACAAATGCACCCAAAAGTCAAAGTTCTCATTTGCAGTTCAAGAAAGTGTTATTTTATGCAACGTTGTAAGTTTAAAATTCAAAACAGTCATAGAGCCGAAAATGCTTTTTTGACATTTTTGGCACTTTTGACTGACAAAATGATTTTTTAGCAAAAAACGCACCCAAAAGTCAAAGTTCTCATTTGCAGTTCAAGAAAGTGTTATTTTATGCAACGTTGTAAGTTTAAAATTCAAAACAGTCATAGAGCCGAAAACGCTTTTTTGACATTTTTGGCACTTTTGACTGACAAAATGATTTTTTAGCAAAAAACGCACCCAAAAGTTGAAGTTCTCATTTGATGTTCAAGAAATTGTTATTTTAAGCCACATTGTAAGTTTAAAATTCAAAACAGTCATAGAGCCGAAAACGCTTTTTTGACACTTTTGGTACTTTTGACTGACAAAATGATTTTTTTTAGCAACAAATGCACCCAAAAGTTGAAGTTCTCATTTGATGTTCAAGAAAGTTTTATTTTTTCTCATGTTGTCAGTTGAAATTTCAAACCATTAATAGTTAGAGCCGAAAACGCTTTTTTGACACTTTTGGTACTTTTGACTGACAAAATGATTTTTTTTAGCAACAAATGCACCCAAAAGTTGAAGTTCTCATTTGATGTTCAAGAAAGTTTTATTTTTTCTCATGTTGTCAGTTGAAATTTCAAACCAGTAATAGTTAGAGCCGAAAACACTTTTTTGACACTTTTGGCACTTTTGAGTGACAAAATGATTTTTTTTAGAAACAAATGCACCCAAAAGTTGAAGTTCTCATTTGTTGTTGAAGAAAGTGTTATTTTTTCTCATGTTGTCAGTTGAAACTTCAAACCAGTAATAGTTAGAGCCGAAAAATCTTTTTTGACACTTTTGGCACTTTTGACTGACAAAATGATTTTTTTTAGAAACAAATGCACCCAAAAGTTGAAGTTCTCATTTGCATTTCAAGAAAGTGTTATTTTATGCAACGTTGTAAGTTTAAAATTCAAAACAGTCATAGAGCCGAAAACGCTTTTTTGACATTTTTGGCACTTTTGACTGACAAAATGATTTTTTAGCAAAAAACGCACCCAAAAGTTGAAGTTCTCATTTGATGTTCAAGAAATTGTTATTTTATGCCACATTGTAAGTTTAAAATTCAAAACAGTCATAGAGCCGAAAACGCTTTTTTGACACTTTTGGTACTTTTGACTGACAAAATTTTTTGTTTTAGCAACAAATGCACCCAAAAGTTGAAGTTCTCATTTGATGTTCAAGAAAGTTTTATTTTTTCTCATGTTGTCAGTTGAAACTTCAAACCAGTAATAGTTAGAGCCGAAAACACTTTTTTGACATTTTTGACTGACAAAATGATTTTTTTTAGAAACAAATGCACCCAAGAGTTGAAGTTCTCATTTGCAGTTCAAGAAAGTGTTATTTTATGCAACGTTGTAAGTTTAAAATTCAAAACAGTCATAGAGCCGAAAATGCTTTTTTGACATTTTTGGCACTTTTGACTGACAAAATGATTTTTTAGCAAAAAACGCACCCAAAAGTCAAAGTTCTCATTTGCAGTTCAAGAAAGTGTTATTTTATGCAACGTTGTAAGTTTAAAATTCAAAACAGTCATAGAGCCGAAAACGCTTTTTTGACATTTTTGGCACTTTTGACTGACAAAATGATTTTTTAGCAAAAAACGCACCCAAAAGTTAAAGTTCTCATTTGATGTTCAAGAAATTGTTATTTTAAGCCACATTGTATGTTTAAAATTCAAAACAGTCATAGAGCCGAAAACGCTTTTTTGACACTTTTGGTACTTTTGACTGACAAAATGATTTTTTTTAGCAACAAATGCACCCAAAAGTTGAAGTTCTCATTTGATGTTCAAGAAAGTTTTATTTTTTCTCATGTTGTCAGTTGAAATTTCAAACCATTAATAGTTAGAGCCGAAAACGCTTTTTTGACACTTTTGGTACTTTTGACTGACAAAATGATTTTTTTTAGCAACAAATGCACCCAAAAGTTGAAGTTCTCATTTGATGTTCAAGAAAGTTTTATTTTTTCTCATGTTGTCAGTTGAAATTTCAAACCAGTAATAGTTAGAGCCGAAAACACTTTTTTGACACTTTTGGCACTTTTGAGTGACAAAATGATTTTTTTTAAAAACAAATGCACCCAAAAGTTGAAGTTCTCATTTCTTGTTGAAGAAAGTGTTATTTTTTCTCATGTTGTCAGTTGAAACTTCAAACCAGTAATAGTTAGAGCCGAAAAATCTTTTTTGACACTTTTGAAACTTTTGACTGACAAAATGATTTTTTTTAGAAACAAATGCACCCAAAAGTTGAAGTTCTCATTTGCAGTTCAAGAAAGTGTTATTTTATGCAACGTTGTAAGTTTAAAATTCAAAACAGTCATAGAGCCGAAAACGCTTTTTTGACATTTTTGGTACTTTTGACTGACAAAATGATTTTTTTTAGCAACAAATGCACCCAAAAGTTTAAGTTCTCATTTGATGTTCAAGAAAGTTTTATTTTTTCTCATGTTGTCAGTTGAAACTTCAAACCAGTAATAGTTAGAGCCGAAAACGCTTTTTTGACATTTTTGGCACTTTTGACTGACAAAATGATTTTTAGCAAAAAACGCACCCAAAAGTTGAAGTTCTCATTTGATGTTCAAGAAATTGTTATTTTATGCCACATTGTAAGTTTAAAATTCAAATCAGTCATAGAGCCGAAAACGCTTTTTTGACACTTTTGACTGACAAAATGATTTTGTTTAGAAACAAATGCACCCAAAAGTTGAAGTTCTCATTTGCAGTTCAAGAAAGTGTTATTTTATGCAACGTTGTAAGTTTAAAATTCAAAACAGTCATAGAGCCGAAAACGTTTTTTTGACATTTTTGGCACTTTTGACTGACAAAATGATTTTTTTTAGCAACAAATGCACCCAAAAGTTTAAGTTCTCATTTGATGTTCAAGAAAGTTTTATATTTTCTCATGTTGTCAGTTGAAACTTCAAACCAGTAATAGTTAGAGCCGAAAACACTTTTTTGACACTTTTGGCACTTTTGACTGACAAAATGATTTTTTTTTTAAACAAATGCACCGAAAAGTTGAAGTTCTCATTTGCAGTTCAAGAAAGTGTTATTTTATGCAACGTTGTAAGTTTAAAATTCAAAACAGTCATAGAGCCGAAAACGCTTTTTTGACATTTTTGGCACTTTTGACTGACAAAATGATTTTTTTTAGCAACAAATGCACCCAAAAGTTTAAGTTCTCATTTGATGTTCAAGAAATTGTTATTTTAAGCCACATTGTATGTTTAAAATTCAAAACAGTCATAGAGCCGAAAACGCTTTTTTGACACTTTTGGTACTTTTGACTGACAAAATGATTTTTTTTAGCAACAAATGCACCCAAAAGTTGAAGTTCTCATTTGATGTTCAAGAAAGTTTTATTTTTTCTCATGTTGTCAGTTGAAATTTCAAACCATTAATAGTTAGAGCCGAAAACGCTTTTTTGACACTTTTGGTACTTTTGACTGACAAAATGATTTTTTTTAGCAACAAATGCACCCAAAAGTTGAAGTTCTCATTTGATGTTCAAGAAAGTTTTATTTTTTCTCATGTTGTCAGTTGAAATTTCAAACCAGTAATAGTTAGAGCCGAAAACACTTTTTTGACACTTTTGGCACTTTTGAGTGACAAAATGATTTTTTTTAGCAACAAATGCACCCAAAAGTTTAAGTTCTCATTTGATGTTCAAGAAAGTTTTATTTTTTCTCATGTTGTCAGTTGAAACTTCAAACCAGTAATAGTTAGAGCCGAAAACACTTTTTTGACATTTTTGACTGACAAAATGATTTTTTTTAGAAACAAATGCACCCAAGAGTTGAAGTTCTCATTTGCAGTTCAAGAAAGTTTTATTTTTTCTCATGTTGTCAGTTGAAATTTCAAACCATTAATAGTTAGAGCCGAAAACGCTTTTTTGACACTTTTGGTACTTTTGACTGACAAAATGATTTTTTTTAGCAACAAATGCACCCAAAAGTTGAAGTTCTCATTTGATGTTCAAGAAAGTTTTATTTTTTCTCATGTTGTCAGTTGAAATTTCAAACCATTAATAGTTAGAGCCGAAAACGCTTTTTTGACACTTTTGGTACTTTTGACTGACAAAATGATTTTTTTTAGCAACAAATGCACCCAAAAGTTGAAGTTCTCATTTGATGTTCAAGAAAGTTTTATTTTTTCTCATGTTGTCAGTTGAAATTTCAAACCAGTAATAGTTAGAGCCGAAAACACTTTTTTGACACTTTTGGCACTTTTGAGTGACAAAATGATTTTTTTTAAAAACAAATGCACCCAAAAGTTGAAGTTCTCATTTCTTGTTGAAGAAAGTGTTATTTTTTCTCATGTTGTCAGTTGAAACTTCAAACCAGTAATAGTTAGAGCCGAAAAATCTTTTTTGACACTTTTGAAACTTTTGACTGACAAAATGATTTTTTTTAGAAACAAATGCACCCAAAAGTTGAAGTTCTCATTTGCAGTTCAAGAAAGTGTTATTTTATGCAACGTTGTAAGTTTAAAATTCAAAACAGTCATAGAGCCGAAAACGCTTTTTTGACATTTTTGGTACTTTTGACTGACAAAATGATTTTTTTTAGCAACAAATGCACCCAAAAGTTTAAGTTCTCATTTGATGTTCAAGAAAGTTTTATTTTTTCTCATGTTGTCAGTTGAAACTTCAAACCAGTAATAGTTAGAGCCGAAAACGCTTTTTTGACATTTTTGGCACTTTTGACTGACAAAATGATTTTTAGCAAAAAACGCACCCAAAAGTTGAAGTTCTCATTTGATGTTCAAGAAAGTTTTATATTTTCTCATGTTGTCAGTTGAAACTTCAAACCAGTAATAGTTAGAGCCGAAAACACTTTTTTGACACTTTTGGCACTTTTGACTGACAAAATGATTTTTTTTTTAAACAAATGCACCGAAAAGTTGAAGTTCTCATTTGCAGTTCAAGAAAGTGTTATTTTATGCAACGTTGTAAGTTTAAAATTCAAAACAGTCATAGAGCCGAAAACGCTTTTTTGACATTTTTGGCACTTTTGACTGACAAAATGATTTTTTTTTAGCAACAAATGCACCCAAAAGTTGAAGTTCTCATTTGATGTTCAAGAAAGTTTTATTTTTTCTCATGTCAGTTGAAACTTCAAACCAGTAATAGTAAGAGCCGAAAACACTTTTTTGACACTTTTGACTGACAAAATGATTTTTTTTAGAAACAAATGCACCCAAAAGTTGAAGTTCTCATTTGCAGTTCTAGAAAGTGTTATTTTATGCAACGTTGTAAGTTTAAAATTCAAAACAATCATAGAGCCGAAAACGCTTTTTTGACATTTTTGGCACTTTTGACTGACAAAATGATTTTTAGCAAAAAACGCACCCAAAAGTTGAAAGTCTCATTTGATGTTCAAGAAATTGTTATTTTATGCCACATTGTAAGTTTAAAATTCAAATCAGTCATAGAGCCAAAAACTCTTTTTTGACACTTTTGACTGACAAAATGATTTTGTTTAGAAACAAATGCACCCAAAAGTTTAAGTTCTCATTTGATGTTCAAGAAATTGTTATTTTAAGCCACATTGTATGTTTAAAATTCAAAACAGTCATAGAGCCGAAAACGCTTTTTTGACACTTTTGGTACTTTTGACTGACAAAATGATTTTTTTTAGCAACAAATGCACCCAAAAGTTGAAGTTCTCATTTGATGTTCAAGAAAGTTTTATTTTTTCTCATGTTGTCAGTTGAAATTTCAAACCATTAATAGTTAGAGCCGAAAACGCTTTTTTGACACTTTTGGTACTTTTGACTGACAAAATGATTTTTTTTAGCAACAAATGCACCCAAAAGTTGAAGTTCTCATTTGATGTTCAAGAAAGTTTTATTTTTTCTCATGTTGTCAGTTGAAATTTCAAACCAGTAATAGTTAGAGCCGAAAACACTTTTTTGACACTTTTGGCACTTTTGAGTGACAAAATGATTTTTTTTAGAAACAAATGCACCCAAAAGTTGAAGTTCTCATTTGTTGTTGAAGAAAGTGTTATTTTTTCTCATGTTGTCAGTTGAAACTTCAAACCAGTAATAGTTAGAGCCGAAAAATCTTTTTTGACACTTTTGAAACTTTTGACTGACAAAATGATTTTTTTTAGAAACAAATGCACCCAAAAGTTGAAGTTCTCATTTGCAGTTCAAGAAAGTGTTATTTTATGCAACGTTGTAAGTTTAAAATTCAAAACAGTCATAGAGCCGAAAACGCTTTTTTGACATTTTTGGTACTTTTGACTGACAAAATGATTTTTTTTAGCAACAAATGCACCCAAAAGTTTAAGTTCTCATTTGATGTTCAAGAAAGTTTTATTTTTTCTCATGTTGTCAGTTGAAACTTCAAACCAGTAATAGTTAGAGCCGAAAACGCTTTTTTGACATTTTTGGCACTTTTGACTGACAAAATGATTTTTAGCAAAAAACGCACCCAAAAGTTGAAGTTCTCATTTGATGTTCAAGAAATTGTTATTTTATGCCACATTGTAAGTTTAAAATTCAAATCAGTCATAGAGCCAAAAACGCTTTTTTGACACTTTTGACTGACAAAATGATTTTGTTTAGAAACAAATGCACCCAAAAGTTGAAGTTCTCATTTGCAGTTCAAGAAAGTGTTATTTTATGCAACGTTGTAAGTTTAAAATTCAAAACAGTCATAGAGCCGAAAACGTTTTTTTGACATTTTTGGCACTTTTGACTGACAAAATGATTTTTTTTAGCAACAAATGCACCCAAAAGTTTAAGTTCTCATTTGATGTTCAAGAAAGTTTTATATTTTCTCATGTTGTCAGTTGAAACTTCAAACCAGTAATAGTTAGAGCCGAAAACACTTTTTTGACACTTTTGGCACTTTTGACTGACAAAATGATTTTTTTTTTAAACAAATGCACCGAAAAGTTGAAGTTCTCATTTGCAGTTCAAGAAAGTGTTATTTTATGCAACGTTGTAAGTTTAAAATTCAAAACAGTCATAGAGCCGAAAACGCTTTTTTGACATTTTTGGCACTTTTGACTGAAAAAATAATTTTTTAGCAAAAAACGCACCCAAAAGTTGAAGTTCTCATTTGATGTTCAAGAAAGTGTTATTTTATGCAACGTTGTAAGTTTAAAATTCAAAACAGTCATAGAGCCGAAAACGCTTTTTTGACATTTTTGGCACTTTTGACTGACAAAATGATTTTTTAGCAAAAAACGCACCCAAAAGTTGAAGTTCTCATTTGATGTTCAAGAAATTGTTATTTTAAGCCACATTGTAAGTTTAAAATTCAAAACAGTCATAGAGCCGAAAACGCTTCTTTGACACTTTTGGTACTTTTGACTGACAAAATGATTTTTTTTAGCAACAAATGTACCCAAAAGTTGAAGTTCTCATTTGATGTTCAAGAAAGTTTTATTTTTTCTCATGTTGTCAGTTGAAATTTCAAACCATTAATAGTTAGAGCCGAAAACGCTTTTTTGACACTTTTGGTACTTTTGACTGACAAAATGATTTTTTTTAGCAACAAATGCACCCAAAAGTTGAAGTTCTCATTTGATGTTCAAGAAAGTTTTATTTTTTCTCATGTTGTCAGTTGAAATTTCAAACCAGTAATAGTTAGAGCCGAAAACACTTTTTTGACACTTTTGGCACTTTTGAGTGACAAAATGATTTTTTTTAGAAACAAATGCACCCAAAAGTTGAAGTTATCATTTGTTGTTGAAGAAAGTGTTATTTTTTCTCATGTTGTCAGTTGAAACTTCAAACCAGTAATAGTTAGAGCCGAAAAATCTTTTTTGACACTTTTGGCACTTTTGACTGACAAAATGATTTTTTTTAGAAACAAATGCACCCAAAAGTTGAAGTTCTCATTTGCAGTTCAAGAAAGTGTTATTTTATGCAACGTTGTAAGTTTAAAATTCAAAACAGTCATAGAGCCGAAAACGCATTTTTGACATTTTTGGCACTTTTGACTGAAAAAATAATTTTTTAGCAAAAAACGCACCCAAAAGTTTAAGTTCTCATTTGATGTTCAAGAAAGTGTTATTTTATGCCACATTGTAAGTTTAAAATTCAAAACAGTCATAGAGCCGAAAACGCTTTTTTGACACTTTTGGTACTTTTGACTGACAAAATGATTTTCTTTTAGCAACAAATGCACCCAAAAGTTGAAGTTCTCATTTGATGTTCAAGAAAGTTTTATTTTTTCTCATGTTGTCAGTTGAAACTTCAAACCAGTAATAGTTAGAGCCGAAAACACTTTTTTGACACTTTTGGCACTTTTGACTGACAAAATGATTTTTTTTAGAAACAAATGCACCCAAAAGTCAAAGTTCTCATTTGCAGTTCAAGAAAGTGTTATTTTATGCAACGTTGTAAGTTTAAAATTCAAAACAGTCATAGAGCCGAAAATGCTTTTTTGACATTTTTGGCACTTTTGACTGACAAAATGATTTTTTAGCAAAAAACGCACCCAAAAGTCAAAGTTCTCATTTGCAGTTCAAGAAAGTGTTATTTTATGCAACGTTGTAAGTTTAAAATTCAAAACAGTCATAGAGCCGAAAACGCTTTTTTGACATTTTTGGCACTTTTGACTGACAAAATGATTTTTTAGCAAAAAACGCACCCAAAAGTTGAAGTTCTCATTTGATGTTCAAGAAATTGTTATTTTAAGCCACATTGTAAGTTTAAAATTCAAAACAGTCATAGAGCCGAAAACGCTTTTTTGACACTTTTGGTACTTTTGACTGACAAAATGATTTTTTTTAGCAACAAATGCACCCAAAAGTTGAAGTTCTCATTTGATGTTCAAGAAAGTTTTATTTTTTCTCATGTTGTCAGTTGAAATTTCAAACCATTAATAGTTAGAGCCGAAAACGCTTTTTTGACACTTTTGGTACTTTTGACTGACAAAATGATTTTTTTTAGCAACAAATGCACCCAAAAGTTGAAGTTCTCATTTGATGTTCAAGAAAGTTTTATTTTTTCTCATGTTGTCAGTTGAAATTTCAAACCAGTAATAGTTAGAGCCGAAAACACTTTTTTGACACTTTTGGCACTTTTGAGTGACAAAATGATTTTTTTTAGAAACAAATGCACCCAAAAGTTGAAGTTCTCATTTGTTGTTGAAGAAAGTGTTATTTTTTCTCATGTTGTCAGTTGAAACTTCAAACCAGTAATAGTTAGAGCCGAAAAATCTTTTTTGACACTTTTGGCACTTTTGACTGACAAAATGATTTTTTTTAGAAACAAATGCACCCAAAAGTTGAAGTTCTCATTTGCATTTCAAGAAAGTGTTATTTTATGCAACGTTGTAAGTTTAAAATTCAAAACAGTCATAGAGCCGAAAACGCTTTTTTGACATTTTTGGCACTTTTGACTGACAAAATGATTTTTTAGCAAAAAACGCACCCAAAAGTTGAAGTTCTCATTTGATGTTCAAGAAATTGTTATTTTATGCCACATTGTAAGTTTAAAATTCAAAACAGTCATAGAGCCGAAAACGCTTTTTTGACACTTTTGGTACTTTTGACTGACAAAATTTTTTGTTTTAGCAACAAATGCACCCAAAAGTTGAAGTTCTCATTTGACGTTCAAGAAAGTTTTATTTTTTCTCATGTTGTCAGTTGAAACTTCAAACCAGTAATAGTTAGAGCCGAAAACACTTTTTTGACATTTTTGACTGACAAAATGATTTTTTTTAGAAACAAATGCACCCAAGAGTTGAAGTTCTCATTTGCAGTTCAAGAAAGTGTTATTTTATGCAACGTTGTAAGTTTAAAATTCAAAACAGTCATAGAGCCGAAAATGCTTTTTTGACATTTTTGGCACTTTTGACTGACAAAATGATTTTTTAGCAAAAAACGCACCCAAAAGTCAAAGTTCTCATTTGCAGTTCAAGAAAGTGTTATTTTATGCAACGTTGTAAGTTTAAAATTCAAAACAGTCATAGAGCCGAAAACGCTTTTTTGACATTTTTGGCACTTTTGACTGACAAAATGATTTTTTAGCAAAAAACGCACCCAAAAGTTAAAGTTCTCATTTGATGTTCAAGAAATTGTTATTTTAAGCCACATTGTATGTTTAAAATTCAAAACAGTCATAGAGCCGAAAACGCTTTTTTGACACTTTTGGTACTTTTGACTGACAAAATGATTTTTTTTAGCAACAAATGCACCCAAAAGTTGAAGTTCTCATTTGATGTTCAAGAAAGTTTTATTTTTTCTCATGTTGTCAGTTGAAATTTCAAACCATTAATAGTTAGAGCCGAAAACGCTTTTTTGACACTTTTGGTACTTTTGACTGACAAAATGATTTTTTTTAGCAACAAATGCACCCAAAAGTTGAAGTTCTCATTTGATGTTCAAGAAAGTTTTATTTTTTCTCATGTTGTCAGTTGAAATTTCAAACCAGTAATAGTTAGAGCCGAAAACACTTTTTTGACACTTTTGGCACTTTTGAGTGACAAAATGATTTTTTTTAAAAACAAATGCACCCAAAAGTTGAAGTTCTCATTTGTTGTTGAAGAAAGTGTTATTTTTTCTCATGTTGTCAGTTGAAACTTCAAACCAGTAATAGTTAGAGCCGAAAAATCTTTTTTGACACTTTTGAAACTTTTGACTGACAAAATGATTTTTTTTAGAAACAAATGCACCCAAAAGTTGAAGTTCTCATTTGCAGTTCAAGAAAGTGTTATTTTATGCAACGTTGTAAGTTTAAAATTCAAAACAGTCATAGAGCCGAAAACGCTTTTTTGACATTTTTGGTACTTTTGACTGACAAAATGATTTTTTTTAGCAACAAATGCACCCAAAAGTTTAAGTTCTCATTTGATGTTCAAGAAAGTTTTATTTTTTCTCATGTTGTCAGTTGAAACTTCAAACCAGTAATAGTTAGAGCCGAAAACGCTTTTTTGACATTTTTGGCACTTTTGACTGACAAAATGATTTTTAGCAAAAAACGCACCCAAAAGTTGAAGTTCTCATTTGATGTTCAAGAAATTGTTATTTTATGCCACATTGTAAGTTTAAAATTCAAATCAGTCATAGAGCCAAAAACGCTTTTTTGACACTTTTGACTGACAAAATGATTTTGTTTAGAAACAAATGCACCCAAAAGTTGAAGTTCTCATTTGCAGTTCAAGAAAGTGTTATTTTATGCAACGTTGTAAGTTTAAAATTCAAAACAGTCATAGAGCCGAAAACGTTTTTTTGACATTTTTGGCACTTTTGACTGACAAAATGATTTTTTTTAGCAACAAATGCACCCAAAAGTTTAAGTTCTCATTTGATGTTCAAGAAAGTTTTATATTTTCTCATGTTGTCAGTTGAAACTTCAAACCAGTAATAGTTAGAGCCGAAAACACTTTTTTGACACTTTTGGCACTTTTGACTGACAAAATGATTTTTTTTTTAAACAAATGCACCGAAAAGTTGAAGTTCTCATTTGCAGTTCAAGAAAGTGTTATTTTATGCAACGTTGTAAGTTTAAAATTCAAAACAGTCATAGAGCCGAAAACGCTTTTTTGACATTTTTGGCACTTTTGACTGACAAAATGATTTTTTTTAGCAACAAATGCACCCAAAAGTTTAAGTTCTCATTTGATGTTCAAGAAATTGTTATTTTAAGCCACATTGTATGTTTAAAATTCAAAACAGTCATAGAGCCGAAAACGCTTTTTTGACACTTTTGGTACTTTTGACTGACAAAATGATTTTTTTTAGCAACAAATGCACCCAAAAGTTGAAGTTCTCATTTGATGTTCAAGAAAGTTTTATTTTTTCTCATGTTGTCAGTTGAAATTTCAAACCATTAATAGTTAGAGCCGAAAACGCTTTTTTGACACTTTTGGTACTTTTGACTGACAAAATGATTTTTTTTAGCAACAAATGCACCCAAAAGTTGAAGTTCTCATTTGATGTTCAAGAAAGTTTTATTTTTTCTCATGTTGTCAGTTGAAATTTCAAACCAGTAATAGTTAGAGCCGAAAACACTTTTTTGACACTTTTGGCACTTTTGAGTGACAAAATGATTTTTTTTAGAAACAAATGCACCCAAAAGTTGAAGTTCTCATTTGTTGTTGAAGAAAGTGTTATTTTTTCTCATGTTGTCAGTTGAAACTTCAAACCAGTAATAGTTAGAGCCGAAAAATCTTTTTTGACACTTTTGAAACTTTTGACTGACAAAATGATTTTTTTTAGAAACAAATGCACCCAAAAGTTGAAGTTCTCATTTGCAGTTCAAGAAAGTGTTATTTTATGCAACGTTGTAAGTTTAAAATTCAAAACAGTCATAGAGCCGAAAACGCTTTTTTGACATTTTTGGTACTTTTGACTGACAAAATGATTTTTTTTAGCAACAAATGCACCCAAAAGTTTAAGTTCTCATTTGATGTTCAAGAAAGTTTTATTTTTTCTCATGTTGTCAGTTGAAACTTCAAACCAGTAATAGTTAGAGCCGAAAACGCTTTTTTGACATTTTTGGCACTTTTGACTGACAAAATGATTTTTAGCAAAAAACGCACCCAAAAGTTGAAGTTCTCATTTGATGTTCAAGAAATTGTTATTTTATGCCACATTGTAAGTTTAAAATTCAAATCAGTCATAGAGCCAAAAACGCTTTTTTGACACTTTTGACTGACAAAATGATTTTGTTTAGAAACAAATGCACCCAAAAGTTGAAGTTCTCATTTGCAGTTCAAGAAAGTGTTATTTTATGCAACGTTGTAAGTTTAAAATTCAAAACAGTCATAGAGCCGAAAACGTTTTTTTGACATTTTTGGCACTTTTGACTGACAAAATGATTTTTTTTAGCAACAAATGCACCCAAAAGTTGAAGTTCTCATTTGATGTTCAAGAAAGTTTTATTTTTTCTCATGTTGTCAGTTGAAATTTCAAACCAGTAATAGTTAGAGCCGAAAACACTTTTTTGACACTTTTGGCACTTTTGAGTGACAAAATGATTTTTTTTAGAAACAAATGCACCCAAAAGTTGAAGTTCTCATTTGTTGTTGAAGAAAGTGTTATTTTTTCTCATGTTGTCAGTTGAAACTTCAAACCAGTAATAGTTAGAGCCGAAAAATCTTTTTTGACACTTTTGGCACTTTTGACTGACAAAATGATTTTTTTTAGAAACAAATGCACCCAAAAGTTGAAGTTCTCATTTGTTGTTGAAGAAAGTGTTATTTTTTCTCATGTTGTCAGTTGAAACTTCAAACCAGTAATAGTTAGAGCCGAAAAATCTTTTTTGACACTTTTGGCACTTTTGACTGACAAAATGATTTTTTTTAGAAACAAATGCACCCAAAAGTTGAAGTTCTCATTTGCAGTTCAAGAAAGTGTTATTTTATGCAACGTTGTAAGTTTAAAATTCAAAATAGTCATAGAGCCGAAAACGCTTTTTTGACATTTTTGGTACTTTTGACTGACAAAATGATTTTTTTTAGCAACAAATGCACCCAAAAGTTTAAGTTCTCATTTGATGTTCAAGAAAGTTTTATTTTTTCTCATGTTGTCAGTTGAAACTTCAATCCAGTAATAGTTAGAGCCGAAAACGCTTTTTTGACATTTTTGGCACTTTTGACTGACAAAATGATTTTTAGCAAAAAACGCACCCAAAAGTTGAAGTTCTCATTTGATGTTCAAGAAATTGTTATTTTATGCCACATTGTAAGTTTAAAATTCAAATCAGTCATAGAGCCAAAAACGCTTTTTTGACACTTTTGACTGACAAAATGATTTTGTTTAGAAACAAATGCACCCAAAAGTTGAAGTTCTCATTTGCAGTTCAAGAAAGTGTTATTTTATGCAACGTTGTAAGTTTAAAATTCAAAACAGTCATAGAGCCGAAAACGCTTTTTTGACATTTTTGGCACTTTTGACTGACAAAATGATTTTTTTTAGCAACAAATGCACCCAAAAGTTTAAGTTCTCATTTGATGTTCAAGAAAGTTTTATATTTTCTCATGTTGTCAGTTGAAACTTCAAACCAGTAATAGTTAGAGCCGAAAACACTTTTTTGACACTTTTGGCACTTTTGACTGACAAAATGATTTTTTTTTTAAACAAATGCACCGAAAAGTTGAAGTTCTCATTTGCAGTTCAAGAAAGTGTTATTTTATGCAACGTTGTAAGTTTAAAATTCAAAACAGTCATAGAGCCGAAAACGCTTTTTTGACATTTTTGGCACTTTTGACTGAAAAGATAATTTTTTAGCAAAAAACGCACCCAAAAGTTGAAGTTCTCATTTGATGTTCAAGAAAGTGTTATTTTATGCAACGTTGTAAGTTTAAAATTCAAAACAGTCATAGAGCCGAAAACGCTTTTTTGACATTTTTGGCACTTTTGACTGACAAAATGATTTTTTAGCAAAAAACGCACCCAAAAGTTGAAGTTCTCATTTGATGTTCAAGAAATTGTTATTTTAAGCCACATTGTAAGTTTAAAATTCAAAACAGTCATAGAGCCGAAAACGCTTTTTTGACACTTTTGGTACTTTTGACTGACAAAATGATTTTTTTTAGCAACAAATGCACCCAAAAGTTGAAGTTCTCATTTGATGTTCAAGAAAGTTTTATTTTTTCTCATGTTGTCAGTTGAAATTTCAAACCATTAATAGTTAGAGCCGAAAACGCTTTTTTGACACTTTTGGTACTTTTGACTGACAAAATGATTTTTTTTAGCAACAAATGCACCCAAAAGTTGAAGTTCTCATTTGATGTTCAAGAAAGTTTTATTTTTTCTCATGTTGTCAGTTGAAATTTCAAACCAGTAATAGTTAGAGCCGAAAACACTTTTTTGACACTTTTGGCACTTTTGAGTGACAAAATGATTTTTTTTAGAAACAAATGCACCCAAAAGTTGAAGTTCTCATTTGTTGTTGAAGAAAGTGTTATTTTTTCTCATGTTGTCAGTTGAAACTTCAAACCAGTAATAGTTAGAGCCGAAAAATCTTTTTTGACACTTTTGGCACTTTTGACTGACAAAATGATTTTTTTTAGAAACAAATGCACCCAAAAGTTGAAGTTCTCATTTGCATTTCAAGAAAGTGTTATTTTATGCAACGTTGTAAGTTTAAAATTCAAAACAGTCATAGAGCCGAAAACGCTTTTTTGACATTTTTGGTACTTTTGACTGACAAAATGATTTTTTTTAGCAACAAATGCACCCAAAAGTTTAAGTTCTCATTTGATGTTCAAGAAAGTTTTATTTTTTCTCATGTTGTCAGTTGAAACTTCAAACCAGTAATAGTTAGAGCCGAAAACGCTTTTTTGACATTTTTGGCACTTTTGACTGACAAAATGATTTTTAGCAAAAAACGCACCCAAAAGTTGAAGTTCTCATTTGATGTTCAAGAAAGTGTTATTTTATGCAACGTTGTAAGTTTAAAATTCAAATCAGTCATAGAGCCAAAAACGCTTTTTTGACACTTTTGACTGACAAAATGATTTTGTTTAGAAACAAATGCACCCAAAAGTTGAAGTTCTCATTTGCAGTTCAAGAAAGTGTTATTTTATGCAACGTTGTAAGTTTAAAATTCAAAACAGTCATAGAGCCGAAAACGCTTTTTTGACATTTTTGGCACTTTTGACTGACAAAATGATTTTTTTTAGCAACAAATGCACCCAAAAGTTTAAGTTCTCATTTGATGTTCAAGAAAGTTTTATATTTTCTCATGTTGTCAGTTGAAACTTCAAACCAGTAATAGTTAGAGCCGAAAACACTTTTTTGACACTTTTGGCACTTTTGACTGACAAAATGATTTTTTTTTTAAACAAATGCACCGAAAAGTTGAAGTTCTCATTTGCAGTTCAAGAAAGTGTTATTTTATGCAACGTTGTAAGTTTAAAATTCAAAACAGTCATAGAGCCGAAAACGCTTTTTTGACATTTTTGGCACTTTTGACTGACAAAATGATTTTTTAGCAAAAAACGCACCCAAAAGTTGAAGTTCTAATTTAATGTTCAAGAAATTGTTATTTTAAGCCACATTGTAAGTTTAAAATTCAAAACAGTCATAGAGCCGAAAACGCTTTTTTGACACTTTTGGTACTTTTGACTGACAAAATGATTTTTTTTAGCAACAAATGCACCCAAAAGTTGAAGTTCTCATTTGATGTTCAAGAAAGTTTTATTTTTTCTCATGTTGTCAGTTGAAATTTCAAACCAGTAATAGTAAGAGCCGAAAACACTTTTTTGACACTTTTGGCACTTTTGAGTGACAAAATGATTTTTTTTAGAAACAAATGCACCCAAAAGTTGAAGTTCTCATTTGTTGTTGAAGAAAGTGTTATTTTTTCTCATGTTGTCAGTTGAAACTTCAAACCAGTAATAGTTAGAGCCGAAAAATCTTTTTTGACACTTTTGGCACTTTTGACTGACAAAATGATTTTTTTTAGAAACAAATGCACCCAAAAGTTGAAGTTCTCATTTGCAGTTCAAGAAAGTGTTATTTTATGCAACGTTGTAAGTTTAAAATTCAAAACAGTCATAGAGCCGAAAACGCTTTTTTGACATTTTTGGCACTTTTGACTGACAAAATGATTTTTTAGCAAAAAACGCACCCAAAAGTTGAAGTTCTCATTTGATGTTCAAGAAATTGTTATTTTATGCCACATTGTAAGTTTAAAATTCAAAACAGTCATAGAGCCGAAAACGCTTTTTTGACACTTTTGGTACTTTTGACTGACAAAATTTTTTGTTTTAGCAACAAATGCACCCAAAAGTTGAAGTTCTCATTTGACGTTCAAGAAAGTTTTATTTTTTCTCATGTTGTCAGTTGAAACTTCAAACCAGTAATAGTTAGAGCCGAAAACACTTTTTTGACATTTTTGACTGACAAAATGATTTTTTTTAGAAACAAATGCACCCAAGAGTTGAAGTTCTCATTTGCAGTTCAAGAAAGTGTTATTTTATGCAACGTTGTAAGTTTAAAATTCAAAACAGTCATAGAGCCGAAAATGCTTTTTTGACATTTTTGGCACTTTTGACTGACAAAATGATTTTTTAGCAAAAAACGCACCCAAAAGTCAAAGTTCTCATTTGCAGTTCAAGAAAGTGTTATTTTATGCAACGTTGTAAGTTTAAAATTCAAAACAGTCATAGAGCCGAAAATGCTTTTTTGACATTTTTGGCACTTTTGACTGACAAAATGATTTTTTAGCAAAAAACGCACCCAAAAGTTGAAGTTCTCATTTGATGTTCAAGAAATTGTTATTTTAAGCCACATTGTATGTTTAAAATTCAAAACAGTCATAGAGCCGAAAACGCTTTTTTGACACTTTTGGTACTTTTGACTGACAAAATTATTTTTTTTAGCAACAAATGCACCCAAAAGTTGAAGTTCTCATTTGATGTTCAAGAAAGTTTTATTTTTTCTCATGTTGTCAGTTGAAATTTCAAACCATTAATAGTTAGAGCCGAAAACGCTTTTTTGACACTTTTGGTACTTTTGACTGACAAAATGATTTTTTTTAGCAACAAATGCACCCAAAAGTTGAAGTTCTCATTTGATGTTCAAGAAAGTTTTATTTTTTCTCATGTTGTCAGTTGAAATTTCAAACCAGTAATAGTTAGAGCCGAAAACACTTTTTTGACACTTTTGGCACTTTTGAGTGACAAAATGATTTTTTTTAGAAACAAATGCACCCAAAAGTTGAAGTTCTCATTTGTTGTTGAAGAAAGTGTTATTTTTTCTCATGTTGTCAGTTGAAACTTCAAACCAGTAATAGTTAGAGCCGAAAAATCTTTTTTGACACTTTTGGCACTTTTGACTGACAAAATGATTTTTTTTAGAAACAAATGCACCCAAAAGTTGAAGTTCTCATTTGCAGTTCAAGAAAGTGTTATTTTATGCAACGTTGTAAGTTTAAAATTCAAAACAGTCATAGAGCCGAAAACGCTTTTTTGACATTTTTGGTACTTTTGACTGACAAAATGATTTTTTTTAGCAACAAATGCACCCAAAAGTTTAAGTTCTCATTTGATGTTCAAGAAAGTTTTATTTTTTCTCATGTTGTCAGTTGAAACTTCAAACCAGTAATAGTTAGAGCCGAAAACGCTTTTTTGACATTTTTGGCACTTTTGACTGACAAAATGATTTTTAGCAAAAAACGCACCCAAAAGTTGAAGTTCTCATTTGATGTTCAAGAAATTGTTATTTTATGCCACATTGTAAGTTTAAAATTCAAATCAGTCATAGAGCCAAAAACGCTTTTTTGACACTTTTGACTGACAAAATGATTTTGTTTAGAAACAAATGCACCCAAAAGTTGAAGTTCTCATTTGCAGTTCAAGAAAGTGTTATTTTATGCAACGTTGTAAGTTTAAAATTCAAAACAGTCATAGAGCCGAAAACGCTTTTTTGACATTTTTGGCACTTTTGACTGACAAAATGATTTTTTTTAGCAACAAATGCACCCAAAAGTTGAAGTTCTCATTTGATGTTCAAGAAAGTGTTATTTTATGCAACGTTGTAAGTTTAAAATTCAAAACAGTCATAGAGCCGAAAACGCTTTTTTGACATTTTTGGCACTTTTGACTGACAAAATGATTTTTTTTAGCAACAAATGCACCCAAAAGTTGAAGTTCTGATTTGATGTTCAAGAAATTGTTATTTTAAGCCACATTGTAAGTTTAAAATTCAAAACAGTCATAGAGCCGAAAACGCTTTTTTGACACTTTTGGTACTTTTGACTGACAAAATGATTTTTTTTAGCAACAAATGCACCCAAAAGTTGAAGTTCTCATTTGATGTTCAAGAAAGTTTTATTTTTTCTCATGTTGTCAGTTGAAATTTCAAACCATTAATAGTTAGAGCCGAAAACGCTTTTTTGACACTTCTGGTACTTTTGACTGACAAAATGATTTCTTTTAGCAACAAATGCACCCAAAAGTTGAAGTTCTCATTTGATGTTCAAGAAAGTTTTATTTTTTCTCATGTTGTCAGTTGAAATTTCAAACCAGTAATAGTTAGAGCCGAAAACACTTTTTTGACACTTTTGGCACTTTTGAGTGACAAAATGATTTTTTTTTAGAAACAAATGCACCCAAAAGTTGAAGTTCTCATTTGTTGTTGAAGAAAGTGTTATTTTTTCTCATGTTGTCAGTTGAAACTTCAAACCAGTAATAGTTAGAGCCGAAAAATCTTTTTTGACACTTTTGGCACTTTTGACTGACAAAATGATTTTTTTTAGAAACAAATGCACCCAAAAGTTGAAGTTCTCATTTGCATTTCAAGAAAGTGTTATTTTATGCAACGTTGTAAGTTTAAAATTCAAAACAGTCATAGAGCCGAAAACGCTTTTTTGACATTTTTGGTACTTTTGACTGACAAAATGATTTTTTTTAGCAACAAATGCACCCAAAAGTTTAAGTTCTCATTTGATGTTCAAGAAAGTTTTATTTTTTCTCATGTTGTCAGTTGAAACTTCAAACCAGTAATAGTTAGAGCCGAAAACGCTTTTTTGACATTTTTGGCACTTTTGACTGACAAAATGATTTTTAGCAAAAAACGCACCCAAAAGTTGAAGTTCTCATTTGATGTTCAAGAAATTGTTATTTTATGCCACATTGTAAGTTTAAAATTCAAATCAGTCATAGAGCCAAAAACGCTTTTTTGACACTTTTGACTGACAAAATGATTTTGTTTAGAAACAAATGCACCCAAAAGTTGAAGTTCTCATTTGCAGTTCAAGAAAGTGTTATTTTATGCAACGTTGTAAGTTTAAAATTCAAAACAGTCATAGAGCCGAAAACGCTTTTTTGACATTTTTGGCACTTTTGACTGACAAAATGATTTTTTTTAGCAACAAATGCACCCAAAAGTTTAAGTTCTCATTTGATGTTCAAGAAAGTTTTATATTTTCTCATGTTGTCAGTTGAAACTTCAAACCAGTAATAGTTAGAGCCGAAAACACTTTTTTGACACTTTTGGCACTTTTGACTGACAAAATGATTTTTTTTTTAAACAAATGCACCGAAAAGTTGAAGTTCTCATTTGCAGTTCAAGAAAGTGTTATTTTATGCAACGTTGTAAGTTTAAAATTCAAAACAGTCATAGAGCCGAAAACGCTTTTTTGACATTTTTGGCACTTTTGACTGACAAAATGATTTTTTAGCAAAAAACGCACCCAAAAGTTGAAGTTCTCATTTGCAGTTCAAGAAAGTGTTATTTTATGCAACGTTGTAAGTTTAATATTCAAAACAGTCATAGAGCCGAAAACGCTTTTTTGACATTTTTGGCACTTTTGACTGACAAAATGATTTTTTAGCAAAAAACGCACCCAAAAGTTGAAGTTCTCATTTGATGTTCAAGAAATTGTTATTTTATGCCACATTGTAAGTTTAAAATTCAAAACAGTCATAGAGCCGAAAACGCTTTTTTGACATTTTTGGCACTTTTGACTGACAAAATGATTTTTTAGCAAAAAACGCACCCAAAAGTTGAAGTTCTCATTTGATGTTCAAGAAATTGTTATTTTAAGCCACATTGTAAGTTTAAAATTCAAAACAGTCATAGAGCCGAAAACGCTTTTTTGACACTTTTGGTACTTTTGACTGACAAAATGATTTTTTTTAGCAACAAATGCACCCAAAAGTTGAAGTTCTCATTTGATGTTCAAGAAAGTTTTATTTTTTCTCATGTTGTCAGTTGAAATTTCAAACCAGTAATAGTTAGAGCCGAAAACACTTTTTTGACACTTTTGGCACTTTTGAGTGACAAAATGATTTTTTTTAGAAACAAATGCACCCAAAAGTTGAAGTTCTCATTTGTTGTTGAAGAAAGTGTTATTTTTTCTCATGTTGTCAGTTGAAACTTCAAACCAGTAATAGTTAGAGCCGAAAAATCTTTTTTGACACTTTTGGCACTTTTGACTGACAAAATGATTTTTTTTAGAAACAAATGCACCCAAAAGTTGAAGTTCTCATTTGCAGTTCAAGAAAGTGTTATTTTATGCAACGTTGTAAGTTTAAAATTCAAAACAGTCATAGAGCCGAAAACGCTTTTTTGACATTTTTGGTACTTTTGACTGACAAAATGATTTTTTAGCAAAAAACGCACCCAAAAGTTGAAGTTCTCATTTGATGTTCAAGAAATTGTTATTTTATGCTACATTGTAAGTTTAAAATTCAAAACAGTCATAGAGCCGAAAACGCTTTTTTGACACTTTTGGTACTTTTGACTGACAAAATTTTTTGTTTTAGCAACAAATGCACCCAAAAGTTGAAGTTCTCATTTGACGTTCAAGAAAGTTTTATTTTTTCTCATGTTGTCAGTTGAAACTTCAAACCAGTAATAGTTAGAGCCGAAAACACTTTTTTGACATTTTTGATTGACAAAATGATTTTTTTTAGAAACAAATGCACCCAAGAGTTGAAGTTCTCATTTGCAGTTCAAGAAAGTGTTATTTTATGCAACGTTGTAAGTTTAAATTTCAAAACAGTCATAGAGCCGAAAATGCTTTTTTGACATTTTTGGCACTTTTGACTGACAAAATGATTTTTTAGCAAAAAACGCACCCAAGAGTCAAAGTTCTCATTTGCAGTTCAAGAAAGTGTTATTTTATGCAACGTTGTAAGTTTAAAATTCAAAACAGTCATAGAGCCGAAAACGCTTTTTTGACATTTTTGGCACTTTTGACTGACAAAATGATTTTTTAGCAAAAAACGCACCCAAAAGTTGAAGTTCTCATTTGATGTTCAAGAAATTGTTATTTTAAGCCACATTGTATGTTTAAAATTCAAAACAGTCATAGAGCCGAAAACGCTTTTTTGACACTTTTGGTACTTTTGACTGACAAAATGATTTTTTTTAGCAACAAATGCACCCAAAAGTTGAAGTTCTCATTTGATGTTCAAGAAAGTTTTATTTTTTCTCATGTTGTCAGTTGAAATTTCAAACCATTAATAGTTAGAGCCGAAAACGCTTTTTTGACACTTTTGGTACTTTTGACTGACAAAATGATTTTTTTTAGCAACAAATGCACCCAAAAGTTGAAGTTCTCATTTGATGTTCAAGAAAGTTTTATTTTTTCTCATGTGGTCAGTTGAAATTTCAAACCAGTAATAGTTAGAGCCGAAAACACTTTTTTGACACTTTTGGCACTTTTGAGTGACAAAATGATTTTTTTTAGAAACAAATGCACCCAAAAGTTGAAGTTCTCATTTGTTGTTGAAGAAAGTGTTATTTTTTCTCATGTTGTCAGTTGAAACTTCAAACCAGTAATAGTTAGAGCCGAAAAATCTTTTTTGACACTTTTGGCACTTTTGACTGACAAAATGATTTTTTTTAGAAACAAATGCACCCAAAAGTTGAAGTTCTCATTTGCAGTTCAAGAAAGTGTTATTTTATGCAACGTTGTAAGTTTAAAATTCAAAACAGTCATAGAGCCGAAAACGCTTTTTTGACATTTTTGGTACTTTTGACTGACAAAATGATTTTTTTTAGCAACAAATGCACCCAAAAGTTTAAGTTCTCATTTGATGTTCAAGAAAGTTTTATTTTTTCTCATGTTGTCAGTTGAAACTTCAAACCAGTAATAGTTAGAGCCGAAAACGCTTTTTTGACATTTTTGGCACTTTTGACTGACAAAATGATTTTTAGCAAAAAACGCACCCAAAAGTTGAAGTTCTCATTTGATGTTCAAGAAATTGTTATTTTATGCCACATTGTAAGTTTAAAATTCAAATCAGTCATAGAGCCAAAAACGCTTTTTTGACACTTTTGACTGACAAAATGATTTTGTTTAGAAACAAATGCACCCAAAAGTTGAAGTTCTCATTTGCAGTTCAAGAAAGTGTTATTTTATGCAACGTTGTAAGTTTAAAATTCAAAACAGTCATAGAGCCGAAAACGCTTTTTTGACATTTTTGGCACTTTTGACTGACAAAATGATTTTTTTTAGCAACAAATGCACCCAAAAGTTTAAGTTCTCATTTGATGTTCAAGAAAGTTTTATATTTTCTCATGTTGTCAGTTGAAACTTCAAACCAGTAATAGTTAGAGCCGAAAACACTTTTTTGACACTTTTGGCACTTTTGACTGACAAAATGATTTTTTTTTTAAACAAATGCACCGAAAAGTTGAAGTTCTCATTTGCAGTTCAAGAAAGTGTTATTTTATGCAACGTTGTAAGTTTAAAATTCAAAACAGTCATAGAGCCGAAAACGCTTTTTTGACATTTTTGGCACTTTTGACTGAAAAAATAATTTTTTAGCAAAAAACGCACCCAAAAGTTGAAGTTCTCATTTGATGTTCAAGAAAGTGTTATTTTATGCAACGTTGTAAGTTTAAAATTCAAAACAGTCATAGAGCCGAAAACGCTTTTTTGACATTTTTGGCACTTTTGACTGACAAAATGATTTTTTAGCAAAAAACGCACCCAAAAGTTGAAGTTCTCATTTGATGTTCAAGAAATTGTTATTTTAAGCCACATTGTAAGTTTAAAATTCAAAACAGTCATAGAGCCGAAAACGCTTTTTTGACACTTTTGGTACTTTTGACTGACAAAATGATTTTTTTTAGCAACAAATGCACCCATAAGTTGAAGTTCTCATTTGATGTTCAAGAAAGTTTTATTTTTTCTCATGTTGTCAGTTGAAATTTCAAACCATTAATAGTTAGAGCCGAAAACGCTTTTTTGACACTTTTGGTACTTTTGACTGACAAAATGATTTTTTTTAGCAACAAATGCACCCAAAAGTTGAAGTTCTCATTTGATGTTCAAGAAAGTTTTATTTTTTCTCATGTTGTCAGTTGAAATTTCAAACCAGTAATAGTTAGAGCCGAAAACACTTTTTTGACACTTTTGGCACTTTTGAGTGACAAAATGATTTTTTTAAGAAACAAATGCACCCAAAAGTTGAAGTTCTCATTTGTTGTTGAAGAAAGTGTTATTTTTTCTCATGTTGTCAGTTGAAACTTCAAACCAGTAATAGTTAGAGCCGAAAAATCTTTTTTGACACTTTTGGCACTTTTGACTGACAAAATGATTTTTTTTAGCAACAAATGCACCCAAAAGTTGAAGTTCTCATTTGTTGTTGAAGAAAGTTTTATTTTTTCTCATGTTGTCAGTTGAAACTTCAAACCAGTAATAGTTAGAGCCGAAAACGCTTTTTTGACATTTTTGGCACTTTTGACTGACAAAATGATTTTTAGCAAAAAACGCACCCAAAAGTTGAAGTTCTCATTTGATGTTCAAAAAATTGTTATTTTATGCCACATTGTAAGTTTAAAATTCAAATCAGTCATAGAGCCAAAAACGCTTTTTTGACACTTTTGACTGACAAAATGATTTTGTTTAGAAACAAATGCACCCAAAAGTTGAAGTTCTCATTTGCAGTTCAAGAAAGTGTTATTTTATGCAACGTTGTAAGTTTAAAATTCAAAACAGTCATAGAGCCGAAAACGCTTTTTTGACATTTTTGGCACTTTTGACTGACAAAATGATTTTTTTTAGCAACAAATGCACCCAAAAGTTGAAGTTCTCATTTGATGTTCAAGAAAGTTTTATATTTTCTCATGTTGTCAGTTGAAACTTCAAACCAGTAATAGTTAGAGCCGAAAACACTTTTTTGACACTTTTGGCACTTTTGAGTGACAAAATGATTTTTTTTAGAAACAAATGCACCCAAAAGTTGAAGTTCTCATTTGTTGTTGAAGAAAGTGTTATTTTTTCTCATGTTGTCAGTTGAAACTTCAAACCAGTAATAGTTAGAGCCGAAAAATCTTTTTTGACACTTTTGGCACTTTTGACTGACAAAATGATTTTTTTTAGAAACAAATGCACCCAAAAGTTGAAGTTCTCATTTGCAGTTCAAGAAAGTGTTATTTTATGCAACGTTGTAAGTTTAAAATTCAAAACAGTCATAGAGCCGAAAACGCTTTTTTGACATTTTTGGTACTTTTGACTGACAAAATGATTTTTTTTAGCAACAAATGCACCCAAAAGTTTAAGTTCTCATTTGATGTTCAAGAAAGTTTTATTTTTTCTCATGTTGTCAGTTGAAACTTCAAACCAGTAATAGTTAGAGCCGAAAACGCTTTTTTGACATTTTTGGCACTTTTGACTGACAAAATGATTTTTAGCAAAAAACGCACCCAAAAGTTGAAGTTCTCATTTGATGTTCAAAAAATTGTTATTTTATGCCACATTGTAAGTTTAAAATTCAAATCAGTCATAGAGCCAAAAACGCTTTTTTGACACTTTTGACTGACAAAATGATTTTGTTTAGAAACAAATGCACCCAAAAGTTGAAGTTCTCATTTGCAGTTCAAGAAAGTGTTATTTTATGCAACGTTGTAAGTTTAAAATTCAAAACAGTCATAGAGCCGAAAACGCTTTTTTGACATTTTTGGCACTTTTGACTGACAAAATGATTTTTTTTAGCAACAAATGCACCCAAAAGTTTAAGTTCTCATTTGATGTTCAAGAAAGTTTTATGTTTTCTCATGTTGTCAGTTGAAACTTCAAACCAGTAATAGTTAGAGCCGAAAAATCTTTTTTGACACTTTTGGCACTTTTGACTGACAAAATGATTTTTTTTAGAAACAAATGCACCCAAAAGTTGAAGTTCTCATTTGCAGTTCAAGAAAGTGTTATTTTATGCAACGTTGTAAGTTTAAAATTCAAAACAGTCATAGAGCCGAAAACGCTTTTTTGACATTTTTGGCACTTTTGACTGAAAAAATAATTTTTTAGCAAAAAACGCACCCAAAAGTTGAAGTTCTCATTTGATGTTCAAGAAAGTGTTATTTTATGCCACATTGTAAGTTTAAAATTCAAAACAGTCATAGAGCCGAAAACGCTTTTTTGACACTTTTGGTACTTTTGACTGACAAAATGATTTTCTTTTAGCAACAAATGCACCCAAAAGTTGAAGTTCTCATTTGATGTTCAAGAAAGTTTTATTTTTTCTCATGTTGTCAGTTGAAACTTCAAACCAGTAATAGTTAGAGCCGAAAACACTTTTTTGACACTTTTGGCACTTTTGACTGACAAAATGATTTTTTTTAGAAACAAATGCACCCAAAAGTCAAAGTTCTCATTTGCAGTTCAAGAAAGTGTTATTTTATGCAACGTTGTAAGTTTAAAATTCAAAACAGTCATAGAGCCGAAAATGCTTTTTTGACATTTTTGGCACTTTTGACTGACAAAATGATTTTTTAGCAAAAAACGCACCCAAAAGTCAAAGTTCTCATTTGCAGTTCAAGAAAGTGTTATTTTATGCAACGTTGTAAGTTTAAAATTCAAAACAGTCATAGAGCCGAAAACGCTTTTTTGACATTTTTGGCACTTTTGACTGACAAAATGATTTTTTAGCAAAAAACGCACCCAAAAGTTGAAGTTCTCATTTGATGTTCAAGAAATTGTTATTTTAAGCCACATTGTAAGTTTAAAATTCAAAACAGTCATAGAGCCGAAAACGCTTTTTTGACACTTTTGGTACTTTTGACTGACAAAATGATTTTTTTTAGCAACAAATGCACCCAAAAGTTGAAGTTCTCATTTGATGTTCAAGAAAGTTTTATTTTTTCTCATGTTGTCAGTTGAAATTTCAAACCATTAATAGTTAGAGCCGAAAACGCTTTTTTGACACTTTTGGTACTTTTGACTGACAAAATGATTTTTTTTAGCAACAAATGCACCCAAAAGTTGAAGTTCTCATTTGATGTTCAAGAAAGTTTTATTTTTTCTCATGTTGTCAGTTGAAATTTCAAACCAGTAATAGTTAGAGCCGAAAACACTTTTTTGACACTTTTGGCACTTTTGAGTGACAAAATGATTTTTTTTAGAAACAAATGCACCCAAAAGTTGAAGTTCTCATTTGTTGTTGAAGAAAGTGTTATTTTTTCTCATTTTGTCAGTTGAAACTTCAAACCAGTAATAGTTAGAGCCGAAAAATCTTTTTTGACACTTTTGGCACTTTTGACTGACAAAATGATTTTTTTTAGAAACAAATGCACCCAAAAGTTGAAGTTCTCATTTGCAGTTCAAGAAAGTGTTATTTTATGCAACGTTGTAAGTTTAAAATTCAAAACAGTCATAGAGCCGAAAACGCTTTTTTGACATTTTTGGTACTTTTGACTGACAAAATGATTTTTTTTAGCAACAAATGCACCCAAAAGTTTAAGTTCTCATTTGATGTTCAAGAAAGTTTTATTTTTTCTCATGTTGTCAGTTGAAACTTCAAACCAGTAATAGTTAGAGCCGAAAACGCTTTTTTGACATTTTTGGCACTTTTGACTGACAAAATGATTTTTAGCAAAAAACGCACCCAAAAGTTGAAGTTCTCATTTGATGTTCAAGAAATTGTTATTTTATGCCACATTGTAAGTTTAAAATTCAAATCAGTCATAGAGCCAAAAACGCTTTTTTGACACTTTTGACTGACAAAATGATTTTGTTTAGAAACAAATGCACCCAAAAGTTGAAGTTCTCATTTGCAGTTCAAGAAAGTGTTATTTTATGCAACGTTGTAAGTTTAAAATTCAAAACAGTCATAGAGCCGAAAACGCTTTTTTGACACTTTTGGTACTTTTGACTGACAAAATGATTTTTTTTAGCAACAAATGCACCCAAAAGTTGAAGTTCTCATTTGATGTTCAAGAAAGTTTTATTTTTTCTCATGTTGTCAGTTGAAATTTCAAACCAGTAATAGTTAGAGCCGAAAACACTTTTTTGACACTTTTGGCACTTTTGAGTGACAAAATGATTTTTTTTAGAAACAAATGCACCCAAAAGTTGAAGTTCTCATTTGTTGTTGAAGAAAGTGTTATTTTTTCTCATGTTGTCAGTTGAAACTTCAAACCAGTAATAGTTAGAGCCGAAAAATCTTTTTTGACACTTTTGGCACTTTTGACTGACAAAATGATTTTTTTTAGAAACAAATGCACCCAAAAGTTGAAGTTCTCATTTGCAGTTCAAGAAAGTGTTATTTTATGCAACGTTGTAAGTTTAAAATTCAAAACAGTCATAGAGCCGAAAACGCTTTTTTGACATTTTTGGTACTTTTGACTGACAAAATGATTTTTTTTAGCAACAAATGCACCCAAAAGTTTAAGTTCTCATTTGATGTTCAAGAAAGTTTTATTTTTTCTCATGTTGTCAGTTGAAACTTCAAACCAGTAATAGTTAGAGCCGAAAACGCTTTTTTGACATTTTTGGCACTTTTGACTGACAAAATGATTTTTAGCAAAAAACGCACCCAAAAGTTGAAGTTCTCATTTGATGTTCAAAAAATTGTTATTTTATGCCACATTGTAAGTTTAAAATTCAAATCAGTCATAGAGCCAAAAACGCTTTTTTGACACTTTTGACTGACAAAATGATTTTGTTTAGAAACAAATGCACCCAAAAGTTGAAGTTCTCATTTGCAGTTCAAGAAAGTGTTATTTTATGCAACGTTGTAAGTTTAAAATTCAAAACAGTCATAGAGCCGAAAACGCTTTTTTGACATTTTTGGCACTTTTGACTGACAAAATGATTTTTTTTAGCAACAAATGCACCCAAAAGTTTAAGTTCTCATTTGATGTTCAAGAAAGTTTTATATTTTCTCATGTTGTCAGTTGAAACTTCAAACCAGTAATAGTTAGAGCCGAAAACACTTTTTTGACACTTTTGGCACTTTTGACTGACAAAATGATTTTTTTTTTAAACAAATGCACCGAAAAGTTGAAGTTCTCATTTGCAGTTCAAGAAAGTGTTATTTTATGCAACGTTGTAAGTTTAAAATTCAAAACAGTCATAGAGCCGAAAACGCTTTTTTGACATTTTTGGCACTTTTGACTGAAAAAATAATTTTTTAGCAAAAAACGCACCCAAAAGTTGAAGTTCTCATTTGATGTTCAAGAAAGTGTTATTTTATGCCACATTGTAAGTTTAAAATTCAAAACAGTCATAGAGCCGAAAACGCTTTTTTGACACTTTTGGTACTTTTGACTGACAAAATGATTTTCTTTTAGCAACAAATGCACCCAAAAGTTGAAGTTCTCATTTGATGTTCAAGAAAGTTTTATTTTTTCTCATGTTGTCAGTTGAAACTTCAAACCAGTAATAGTTAGAGCCGAAAACACTTTTTTGACACTTTTGGCACTTTTGACTGACAAAATGATTTTTTTTAGAAACAAATGCACCCAAAAGTCAAAGTTCTCATTTGCAGTTCAAGAAAGTGTTATTTTATGCAACGTTGTAAGTTTAAAATTCAAAACAGTCATAGAGCCGAAAATGCTTTTTTGACATTTTTGGCACTTTTGACTGACAAAATGATTTTTTAGCAAAAAACGCACCCAAAAGTCAAAGTTCTCATTTGCAGTTCAAGAAAGTGTTATTTTATGCAACGTTGTAAGTTTAAAATTCAAAACAGTCATAGAGCCGAAAACGCTTTTTTGACAGTTTTGGCACTTTTGACTGACAAAATGATTTTTTAGCAAAAAACGCACCCAAAAGTTGAAGTTCTCATTTGATGTTCAAGAAATTGTTATTTTAAGCCACATTGTAAGTTTAAAATTCAAAACAGTCATAGAGCCGAAAACGCTTTTTTGACACTTTTGGTACTTTTGACTGACAAAATGATTTTTTTTAGCAACAAATGCACCCAAAAGTTGAAGTTCTCATTTGATGTTCAAGAAAGTTTTATTTTTTCTCATGTTGTCAGTTGAAATTTCAAACCAGTAATAGTTAGAGCCGAAAACACTTTTTTGACACTTTTGGCACTTTTGAGTGACAAAATGATTTTTTTTAGAAACAAATGCACCCAAAAGTTGAAGTTCTCATTTGTTGTTGAAGAAAGTGTTATTTTTTCTCATGTTGTCAGTTGAAACTTCAAACCAGTAATAGTTAGAGCCGAAAAATCTTTTTTGACACTTTTGGCACTTTTGACTGACAAAATGATTTTTTTTAGAAACAAATGCACCCAAAAGTTGAAGTTCTCATTTGCAGTTCAAGAAAGTGTTATTTTATGCAACGTTGTAAGTTTAAAATTCAAAACAGTCATAGAGCCGAAAACGCTTTTTTGACATTTTTGGTACTTTTGACTGACAAAATGATTTTTTTTAGCAACAAATGCACCCAAAAGTTTAAGTTCTCATTTGATGTTCAAGAAAGTTTTATTTTTTCTCATGTTGTCAGTTGAAACTTCAAACCAGTAATAGTTAGAGCCGAAAACGCTTTTTTGACATTTTTGGCACTTTTGACTGACAAAATGATTTTTAGCAAAAAACGCACCCAAAAGTTGAAGTTCTCATTTGATGTTCAAAAAATTGTTATTTTATGCCACATTGTAAGTTTAAAATTCAAATCAGTCATAGAGCCAAAAACGCTTTTTTGACACTTTTGACTGACAAAATGATTTTGTTTAGAAACAAATGCACCCAAAAGTTGAAGTTCTCATTTGCAGTTCAAGAAAGTGTTATTTTATGCAACGTTGTAAGTTTAAAATTCAAAACAGTCATAGAGCCGAAAACGCTTTTTTGACATTTTTGGCACTTTTGACTGACAAAATGATTTTTTTTAGCAACAAATGCACCCAAAAGTTTAAGTTCTCATTTGATGTTCAAGAAAGTTTTATATTTTCTCATGTTGTCAGTTGAAACTTCAAACCAGTAATAGTTAGAGCCGAAAACACTTTTTTGACACTTTTGGCACTTTTGACTGACAAAATGATTTTTTTTTTAAACAAATGCACCGAAAAGTTGAAGTTCTCATTTGCAGTTCAAGAAAGTGTTATTTTATGCAACGTTGTAAGTTTAAAATTCAAAACAGTCATAGAGCCGAAAACGCTTTTTTGACATTTTTGGCACTTTTGACTGAAAAAATAATTTTTTAGCAAAAAACGCACCCAAAAGTTGAAGTTCTCATTTGATGTTCAAGAAAGTGTTATTTTATGCCACATTGTAAGTTTAAAATTCAAAACAGTCATAGAGCCGAAAACGCTTTTTTGACACTTTTGGTACTTTTGACTGACAAAATGATTTTCTTTTAGCAACAAATGCACCCAAAAGTTGAAGTTCTCATTTGATGTTCAAGAAAGTTTTATTTTTTCTCATGTTGTCAGTTGAAACTTCAAACCAGTAATAGTTAGAGCCGAAAACACTTTTTTGACACTTTTGGCACTTTTGACTGACAAAATGATTTTTTTTAGAAACAAATGCACCCAAAAGTCAAAGTTCTCATTTGCAGTTCAAGAAAGTGTTATTTTATGCAACGTTGTAAGTTTAAAATTCAAAACAGTCATAGAGCCGAAAATGCTTTTTTGACATTTTTGGCACTTTTGACTGACAAAATGATTTTTTAGCAAAAAACGCACCCAAAAGTCAAAGTTCTCATTTGCAGTTCAAGAAAGTGTTATTTTATGCAACGTTGTAAGTTTAAAATTCAAAACAGTCATAGAGCCGAAAACGCTTTTTTGACAGTTTTGGCACTTTTGACTGACAAAATGATTTTTTAGCAAAAAACGCACCCAAAAGTTGAAGTTCTCATTTGATGTTCAAGAAATTGTTATTTTAAGCCACATTGTAAGTTTAAAATTCAAAACAGTCATAGAGCCGAAAACGCTTTTTTGACACTTTTGGTACTTTTGACTGACAAAATGATTTTTTTTAGCAACAAATGCACCCAAAAGTTGAAGTTCTCATTTGATGTTCAAGAAAGTTTTATTTTTTCTCATGTTGTCAGTTGAAATTTCAAACCATTAATAGTTAGAGCCGAAAACGCTTTTTTGACACTTTTGGTACTTTTGACTGACAAAATGATTTTTTTTAGCAACAAATGCACCCAAAAGTTGAAGTTCTCATTTGATGTTCAAGAAAGTTTTATTTTTTCTCATGTTGTCAGTTGAAATTTCAAACCAGTAATAGTTAGAGCCGAAAACACTTTTTTGACACTTTTGGCACTTTTGAGTGACAAAATGATTTTTTTTAGAAACAAATGCACCCAAAAGTTGAAGTTCTCATTTGTTGTTGAAGAAAGTGTTATTTTTTCTCATGTTGTCAGTTGAAACTTCAAACCAGTAATAGTTAGAGCCGAAAAATCTTTTTTGACACTTTTGGCACTTTTGACTGACAAAATGATTTTTTTTAGAAACAAATGCACCCAAAAGTTGAAGTTCTCATTTGCATTTCAAGAAAGTGTTATTTTATGCAACGTTGTAAGTTTAAAATTCAAAACAGTCATAGAGCCGAAAACGCTTTTTTGACATTTTTGGCACTTTTGACTGACAAAATGATTTTTTTTAGCAACAAATGCACCCAAAAGTTTAAGTTCTCATTTGATGTTCAAGAAAGTTTTATATTTTCTCATGTTGTCAGTTGAAACTTCAAACCAGTAATAGTTAGAGCCGAAAACACTTTTTTGACACTTTTGGCACTTTTGACTGACAAAATGATTTTTTTTTTAAACAAATGCACCGAAAAGTTGAAGTTCTCATTTGCAGTTCAAGAAAGTGTTATTTTATGCAACGTTGTAAGTTTAAAATTCAAAACAGTCATAGAGCCGAAAACGCTTTTTTGACATTTTTGGCACTTTTGACTGAAAAAATAATTTTTTAGCAAAAAACGCACCCAAAAGTTGAAGTTCTCATTTGATGTTCAAGAAAGTGTTATTTTATGCCACATTGAAAGTTTAAAATTCAAAACAGTCATAGAGCCGAAAACGCTTTTTTGACACTTTTGGTACTTTTGACTGACAAAATGATTTTCTTTTAGCAACAAATGCACCCAAAAGTTGAAGTTCTCATTTGATGTTCAAGAAAGTTTTATTTTTTCTCATGTTGTCAGTTGAAACTTCAAACCAGTAATAGTTAGAGCCGAAAACACTTTTTTGACACTTTTGGCACTTTTGACTGACAAAATGATTTTTTTTAGAAACAAATGCACCCAAAAGTCAAAGTTCTCATTTGCAGTTCAAGAAAGTGTTATTTTATGCAACGTTGTAAGTTTAAAATTCAAAACAGTCATAGAGCCGAAATGCTTTTTTGACATTTTTGGCACTTTTGACTGACAAAATGATTTTTAGCAAAAAACGCACCCAAAAGTTGAAGTTCTCATTTGATGTTCAAAAAATTGTTATTTTATGCCACATTGTAAGTTTAAAATTCAAATCAGTCATAGAGCCAAAAACGCTTTTTTGACACTTTTGACTGACAAAATGATTTTGTTTAGAAACAAATGCACCCAAAAGTTGAAGTTCTCATTTGCAGTTCAAGAAAGTGTTATTTTATGCAACGTTGTAAGTTTAAAATTCAAAACAGTCATAGAGCCGAAAACGCTTTTTTGACATTTTTGGCACTTTTGACTGACAAAATGATTTTTTTTAGCAACAAATGCACCCAAAAGTTTAAGTTCTCATTTGATGTTCAAGAAAGTTTTATATTTTCTCATGTTGTCAGTTGAAACTTCAAACCAGTAATAGTTAGAGCCGAAAACACTTTTTTGACACTTTTGGCACTTTTGACTGACAAAATGATTTTTTTTTTAAACAAATGCACCGAAAAGTTGAAGTTCTCATTTGCAGTTCAAGAAAGTGTTATTTTATGCAACGTTGTAAGTTTAAAATTCAAAACAGTCATAGAGCCGAAAACGCTTTTTTGACATTTTTGGCACTTTTGACTGAAAAAATAATTTTTTAGCAAAAAACGCACCCAAAAGTTGAAGTTCTCATTTGATGTTCAAGAAAGTGTTATTTTATGCCACATTGTAAGTTTAAAATTCAAAACAGTCATAGAGCCGAAAACGCTTTTTTGACACTTTTGGTACTTTTGACTGACAAAATGATTTTCTTTTAGCAACAAATGCACCCAAAAGTTGAAGTTCTCATTTGATGTTCAAGAAAGTTTTATTTTTTCTCATGTTGTCAGTTGAAACTTCAAACCAGTAATAGTTAGAGCCGAAAACACTTTTTTGACACTTTTGGCACTTTTGACTGACAAAATGATTTTTTTTAGAAACAAATGCACCCAAAAGTCAAAGTTCTCATTTGCAGTTCAAGAAAGTGTTATTTTATGCAACGTTGTAAGTTTAAAATTCAAAACAGTCATAGAGCCGAAAATGCTTTTTTGACATTTTTGGCACTTTTGACTGACAAAATGATTTTTTAGCAAAAAACGCACCCAAAAGTCAAAGTTCTCATTTGCAGTTCAAGAAAGTGTTATTTTATGCAACGTTGTAAGTTTAAAATTCAAAACAGTCATAGAGCCGAAAACGCTTTTTTGACACTTTTGGTACTTTTGACTGACAAAATGATTTTTTTTAGCAACAAATGCACCCAAAAGTTGAAGTTCTCATTTGATGTTCAAGAAAGTTTTATTTTTTCTCATGTTGTCAGTTGAAATTTCAAACCATTAATAGTTAGAGCCGAAAACGCTTTTTTGACACTTTTGGTACTTTTGACTGACAAAATGATTTTTTTTAGCAACAAATGCACCCAAAAGTTGAAGTTCTCATTTGATGTTCAAGAAAGTTTTATTTTTTCTCATGTTGTCAGTTGAAATTTCAAACCAGTAATAGTTAGAGCCGAAAACACTTTTTTGACACTTTTGGCACTTTTGAGTGACAAAATGATTTTTTTTAGAAACAAATGCACCCAAAAGTTGAAGTTCTCATTTGTTGTTGAAGAAAGTGTTATTTTTTCTCATGTTGTCAGTTGAAACTTCAAACCAGTAATAGTTAGAGCCGAAAAATCTTTTTTGACACTTTTGGCACTTTTGACTGACAAAATGATTTTTTTTAGAAACAAATGCACCCAAAAGTTGAAGTTCTCATTTGCATTTCAAGAAAGTGTTATTTTATGCAACGTTGTAAGTTTAAAATTCAAAACAGTCATAGAGCCGAAAACGCTTTTTTGACATTTTTGGCACTTTTGACTGACAAAATGATTTTTTAGCAAAAAACGCACCCAAAAGTTGAAGTTCTCATTTGATGTTCAAGAAATTGTTATTTTATGCCACATTGTAAGTTTAAAATTCAAAACAGTCATAGAGCCGAAAACGCTTTTTTGACACTTTTGGTACTTTTGACTGACAAAATTTTTTGTTTTAGCAACAAATGCACCCAAAAGTTGAAGTTCTCATTTGATGTTCAAGAAAGTTTTATTTTTTCTCATGTTGTCAGTTGAAACTTCAAACCAGTAATAGTTAGAGCCGAAAACACTTTTTTGACATTTTTGACTGACAAAATGATTTTTTTTAGAAACAAATGCACCCAAGAGTTGAAGTTCTCATTTGCAGTTCAAGAAAGTGTTATTTTATGCAACGTTGTAAGTTTAAAATTCAAAACAGTCATAGAGCCGAAAATGCTTTTTTGACATTTTTGGCACTTTTGACTGACAAAATGATTTTTTAGCAAAAAACGCACCCAAAAGTCAAAGTTCTCATTTGCAGTTCAAGAAAGTGTTATTTTATGCAACGTTGTAAGTTTAAAATTCAAAACAGTCATAGAGCCGAAAACGCTTTTTTGACATTTTTGGCACTTTTGACTGACAAAATGATTTTTTAGCAAAAAACGCACCCAAAAGTTAAAGTTCTCATTTGATGTTCAAGAAATTGTTATTTTAAGCCACATTGTATGTTTAAAATTCAAAACAGTCATAGAGCCGAAAACGCTTTTTTGACACTTTTGGTACTTTTGACTGACAAAATGATTTTTTTTAGCAACAAATGCACCCAAAAGTTGAAGTTCTCATTTGATGTTCAAGAAAGTTTTATTTTTTCTCATGTTGTCAGTTGAAATTTCAAACCATTAATAGTTAGAGCCGAAAACGCTTTTTTGACACTTTTGGTACTTTTGACTGACAAAATGATTTTTTTTAGCAACAAATGCACCCAAAAGTTGAAGTTCTCATTTGATGTTCAAGAAAGTTTTATTTTTTCTCATGTTGTCAGTTGAAATTTCAAACCAGTAATAGTTAGAGCCGAAAACACTTTTTTGACACTTTTGGCACTTTTGAGTGACAAAATGATTTTTTTTAAAAACAAATGCACCCAAAAGTTGAAGTTCTCATTTCTTGTTGAAGAAAGTGTTATTTTTTCTCATGTTGTCAGTTGAAACTTCAAACCAGTAATAGTTAGAGCCGAAAAATCTTTTTTGACACTTTTGAAACTTTTGACTGACAAAATGATTTTTTTTAGAAACAAATGCACCCAAAAGTTGAAGTTCTCATTTGCAGTTCAAGAAAGTGTTATTTTATGCAACGTTGTAAGTTTAAAATTCAAAACAGTCATAGAGCCGAAAACGCTTTTTTGACATTTTTGGTACTTTTGACTGACAAAATGATTTTTTTTAGCAACAAATGCACCCAAAAGTTTAAGTTCTCATTTGATGTTCAAGAAAGTTTTATTTTTTCTCATGTTGTCAGTTGAAACTTCAAACCAGTAATAGTTAGAGCCGAAAACGCTTTTTTGACATTTTTGGCACTTTTGACTGACAAAATGATTTTTAGCAAAAAACGCACCCAAAAGTTGAAGTTCTCATTTGATGTTCAAGAAATTGTTATTTTATGCCACATTGTAAGTTTAAAATTCAAATCAGTCATAGAGCCAAAAACGCTTTTTTGACACTTTTGACTGACAAAATGATTTTGTTTAGAAACAAATGCACCCAAAAGTTGAAGTTCTCATTTGCAGTTCAAGAAAGTGTTATTTTATGCAACGTTGTAAGTTTAAAATTCAAAACAGTCATAGAGCCGAAAACGTTTTTTTGACATTTTTGGCACTTTTGACTGACAAAATGATTTTTTTTAGCAACAAATGCACCCAAAAGTTTAAGTTCTCATTTGATGTTCAAGAAAGTTTTATTTTTTCTCATGTTGTCAGTTGAAACTTCAAACCAGTAATAGTTAGAGCCGAAAACACTTTTTGACACTTTTGGTACTTTTGACTGACAAAATGATTTTTTTAAGAAACAAATGCACCCAAAAGTTGAAGTTCTCATTTGCATTTCAAGAAAGTGTTATTTTATGGGTTAGGGTTAGGGTTAGGGTTAGGGTTAGGGGTTAGGGTTAGGGTTAGGGTTAGGGTTAGGGTTAGGGTTAGGGTTAGGGTTAGGGTTAGGGTTAGGGTTAGGGTTAGGGGTTAGGGTTAGGGTTAGGGTTAGGGTTAGGGTTAGGGTTAGGGTTAGGGTTAGGGGTTAGGGTTAGGGTTAGGGTTAGGGTTAGGGGTTAGGGTTAGGGTTAGGGGTTAGGGTTAGGGTTAGGGTTAGGGTTAGGGTTAGGGTTAGGGTTAGGGTTAGGGTTAGGGTTAGGGTTAGGGGTTAGGGTTAGGGTTAGGGTTAGGGTTAGGGTTAGGGTTAGGGGTTAGGGTTAGGGTTAGGGTTAGGGTTAGGGTTAGGGTTGGGGTTGGGGTTGGGGTTAGGGTTAGGGTTAGGGTTAGGGTTAGGGTTAGGGTTAGGGTTAGGGTTAGGGTTGGGGTTGGGGTTAGGGTTAGGGTTAGGGTTAGGGTTAGGGTTAGGGTTAGGGTTAGGGTTAGGGTTAGGGTTAGGGTTAGGGTTAGGGGTTAGGGTTAGGGTTAGGGTTAGGGGTTAGGGTTAGGGTTAGGGTTAGGGTTAGGGGTTAGGGTTAGGGTTAGGGTTAGGGGTTAGGGTTAGGGTTAGGGTTAGGGTTAGGGTTAGGGTTAGGGTTAGGGGTTAGGGTTAGGGTTAGGGTTAGGGGTTAGGGTTAGGGTTAGGGTTAGGGTTAGGGTTAGGGTTAGGGTTAGGGTTAGGGTTAGGGTTAGGGTTAGGGTTAGGGGTTAGGGGTTAGGGTTAGGGTTAGGGTTAGGGTTAGGGTTAGGGTTAGGGTTAGGGTTAGGGTTAGGGTTAGGGTTAGGGGTTAGGGTTAGGGTTAGGGTTAGGGTTAGGGTTAGGGTTAGGGTTAGGGTTAGGGGTTAGGGGTTAGGGGTTAGGGTTAGGGTTAGGGTTAGGGTTAGGGTTAGGATTTGAGGGAGGAGCCCTACCCCAGCCAGAGTTCGGGAACCTCGGTGCCCTCCTCCAGCCGGAGACGGGAAATGCACGGTCCATCCCGATGTCCGGTGGGTCCTGATGATAAACATAGTGCGCACGGGGATTTCTGTAGCGTCTCCTCCCGTAGCGCACTGTGGTCCAGTCACCTCCATCCTGCTCTCCATCATAAAAACGCATGGCAGGTGACGGTAAAGTGAAAAAAATCCAAAGGAAGAAATTTGAAGAAAACAATTGAAGAAAAAATTGAGAAAAAAAGAAAAAAAGAAAAAAGCGGGACAACCACTGAATTTTTGTTGTTTTTATTAACAAAAATTGTAAAATTGGTATAAAAAATAAATAAACAAACCTTACAAATTTGTAATATAGTGTGCTAGCGACGCGTTTCGGCAGATTCTGCCTTCCTCAGGCTACATGCACACTCAAAACAACCAAACAGGTTCCAACTTGGCACAACAGGTTATACTGTGAGAGTGAGAGAAAGGCTGGCTCTTATAGGGTCTCAGGGTGATCACGCGTTGACCTCGTGTCAGGAGCTGGGTCCCCGCATGCACACAGTGTATCCCCCTTCGTGCAGCACCTCCCCTACCCACAAACTGCTGAGTAAGGGAATTTAACCCCTGCCCTCCAACCGTTTTTTGTGTTTGTGACTATTTTGCCTTTTAATTACTGATTAAAATTAGTGTTGGGATTGGGGTTAGGATTAGCGTCAGGATTGAGATTAAGGTTAAGGTTAGGGTTAGAATCAGGGTTAAGATTGGGGTTAGAAGCCGGATTGGGGTAATAATAAAATCAATAATAATAACAACAAAATAAATATATAATAATAATAATAATAACCCTTAACTATAACCATTAACAAAAACAATGAAACCAGCTATGTCCCTCACTAGTAACAGTAACTAACAACCCTTGGTCATATAACATTCAGGCCAGATGGTGCTCTGGTCCCGAGCAGAAATATCCATCTCCTTTCCATTTTTTGTCTTTGTTTGTCTGTCCATGTTGAATTGCTATGGATACCACATATCTTTAATGATTTCAAGCCATGTGAAAGAAAATGTTTGACCAGTGGGGTGTGTGCTTCTCTCTTGTTGACAATATTATATTTATGTTGCCACAGTCTGGTGCTTATAGAATTTTTGGTTTGTCCCACATATTGTTTATCACACAAGGAACAGGAAATAAGATAGACACAGTTCCGTGTCTTGGGGGTGAAGGTCTGTTTGATTTCAAATAATATATGATTTGATTTATTTCTGACCATCTTGGGTCTCCAGAAAAAGGCGGATGATTGATGGGTTCTGAATTGCAACGTGTTTAATTTTGCTCTAACTAGAAGGTCTTTTAAGTTTCTATTCCTCCTGAATGCGGCAACTAATTTGTGATTTTCCAGTAGACCATGTATTTGCAAATTGTTTAGATAATTATTCTTAAAGGTCCTCTGCATTTTGGTGCTGATTGATGAGAATGTAGTAATAAAGGGAATAACTTTCTTAATGTCCTTTTGTTTTTTCTCTTGAAATGTTTTAATGCATTTCCTCAAGAATGTTCTGGAGTAACCTCTGTTTTGCAAGGCTTTGAACAAAATGTGGACAGCGTTCCAAAAGTCCTCAGGTCTAGTACAGATCCTGTGGAACCTCAATAATTGTGATTTAACTATGCCTCTGTAAGTATGCTTTGGGTGAAAACTGGTTTTATATAATAGAGCATGCGTATCTGTTTCTTTAAAGAAAACTTTAATGTCCAGTTGCTGTGTATGTGCAAATAGTGGGCCTTTATATACAGTTGTGTCCAAAAAGTTAACTGATTCGCTCTGTAAATCATATTTAATTTTAATTGAGGGGTCCTGATTATTTAAGATATCCACAAATTTTTGAAAGTCTGACTCCGAATATGACCAAATTCCCCAGATATCATCCAAATAGGGTTAGGGTTAGGGTTAGGGTTAGGGTTAGGGTTAGGGTTAGGGTTAGGGTTAGGGTTAGGGTTAGGGTTAGGGTTAGGGTTAGGGTTAGGGTTAGGGTTAGGGTTAGGGTTAGGGTTAGGGTTAGGGTTAGGGTTAGGGTTAGGGTTAGGGTTAGGGTTAGGGTTAGGGTTAGGGTTAGGGTTAGGGTTAGGGTTAGGGTTAGGGTTAGGGTTAGGGTTAGGGTTAGGGTTAGGGTTAGGGTTAGGGTTAGGGTTAGGGTTAGGGTTAGGGTTAGGGTTAGGGTTAGGGTTAGGGTTAGGGTTAGGGTTAGGGTTAGGGTTAGGGTTAGGGTTAGGGTTAGGGTTAGGGTTAGGGTTAGGGTTAGGGTTAGGGTTAGGGTTAGGGTTAGGGTTAGGGTTAGGGTTAGGGTTAGGGTTAGGGTTAGGGTTAGGGTTAGGGTTAGGGTTAGGGTTAGGGTTAGGGTTAGGGTTAGGGTTAGGGTTAGGGTTAGGGTTAGGGTTAGGGTTAGGGTTAGGGTTAGGGTTAGGGTTAGGGTTAGGGTTAGGGTTAGGGTTAGGGTTAGGGTTAGGGTTAGGGTTAGGGTTAGGGTTAGGGTTAGGGTTAGGGTTAGGGTTAGGGTTAGGGTTAGGGTTAGGGTTAGGGTTAGGGTTAGGGTTAGGGTTAGGGTTAGGGTTAGGGTTAGGGTTAGGGTTAGGGTTAGGGTTAGGGTTAGGGTTAGGGTTAGGGTTAGGGTTAGGGTTAGGGTTAGGGTTAGGGTTAGGGTTAGGGTTAGGGTTAGGGTTAGGGTTAGGGTTAGGGTTAGGGTTAGGGTTAGGGTTAGGGTTAGGGTTAGGGTTAGGGTTAGGGTTAGGGTTAGGGTTAGGGTTAGGGTTAGGGTTAGGGTTAGGGTTAGGGTTAGGGTTAGGGTTAGGGTTAGGGTTAGGGTTAGGGTTAGGGTTAGGGTTAGGGTTAGGGTTAGGGTTAGGGTTAGGGTTAGGGTTAGGGTTAGGGTTAGGGTTAGGGTTAGGGTTAGGGTTAGGGTTAGGGTTAGGGTTAGGGTTAGGGTTAGGGTTAGGGTTAGGGTTAGGGTTAGGGTTAGGGTTAGGGTTAGGGTTAGGGTTAGGGTTAGGGTTAGGGTTAGGGTTAGGGTTAGGGTTAGGGTTAGGGTTAGGGTTAGGGTTAGGGTTAGGGTTAGGGTTAGGGTTAGGGTTAGGGTTAGGGTTAGGGTTAGGGTTAGGGTTAGGGTTAGGGTTAGGGTTAGGGTTAGGGTTAGGGTTAGGGTTAGGGTTAGGGTTAGGGTTAGGGTTAGGGTTAGGGTTAGGGTTAGGGTTAGGGTTAGGGTTAGGGTTAGGGTTAGGGTTAGGGTTAGGGTTAGGGTTAGGGTTAGGGTTAGGGTTAGGGTTAGGGTTAGGGTTAGGGTTAGGGTTAGGGTTAGGGTTAGGGTTAGGGTTAGGGTTAGGGTTAGGGTTAGGGTTAGGGTTAGGGTTAGGGTTAGGGTTAGGGTTAGGGTTAGGGTTAGGGTTAGGGTTAGGGTTAGGGTTAGGGTTAGGGTTAGGGTTAGGGTTAGGGTTAGGGTTAGGGTTAGGGTTAGGGTTAGGGTTAGGGTTAGGGTTAGGGTTAGGGTTAGGGTTAGGGTTAGGGTTAGGGTTAGGGTTAGGGTTAGGGTTAGGGTTAGGGTTAGGGTTAGGGTTAGGGTTAGGGTTAGGGTTAGGGTTAGGGTTAGGGTTAGGGTTAGGGTTAGGGTTAGGGTTAGGGTTAGGGTTAGGGTTAGGGTTAGGGTTAGGGTTAGGGTTAGGGTTAGGGTTAGGGTTAGGGTTAGGGTTAGGGTTAGGGTTAGGGTTAGGGTTAGGGTTAGGGTTAGGGTTAGGGTTAGGGTTAGGGTTAGGGTTAGGGTTAGGGTTAGGGTTAGGGTTAGGGTTAGGGTTAGGGTTAGGGTTAGGGTTAGGGTTAGGGTTAGGGTTAGGGTTAGGGTTAGGGTTAGGGTTAGGGTTAGGGTTAGGGTTAGGGTTAGGGTTAGGGTTAGGGTTAGGGTTAGGGTTAGGGTTAGGGTTAGGGTTAGGGTTAGGGTTAGGGTTAGGGTTAGGGTTAGGGTTAGGGTTAGGGTTAGGGTTAGGGTTAGGGTTAGGGTTAGGGTTAGGGTTAGGGTTAGGGTTAGGGTTAGGGTTAGGGTTAGGGTTAGGGTTAGGGTTAGGGTTAGGGTTAGGGTTAGGGTTAGGGTTAGGGTTAGGGTTAGGGTTAGGGTTAGGGTTAGGGTTAGGGTTAGGGTTAGGGTTAGGGTTAGGGTTAGGGTTAGGGTTAGGGTTAGGGTTAGGGTTAGGGTTAGGGTTAGGGTTAGGGTTAGGGTTAGGGTTAGGGTTAGGGTTAGGGTTAGGGTTAGGGTTAGGGTTAGGGTTAGGGTTAGGGTTAGGGTTAGGGTTAGGGTTAGGGTTAGGGTTAGGGTTAGGGTTAGGGTTAGGGTTAGGGTTAGGGTTAGGGTTAGGGTTAGGGTTAGGGTTAGGGTTAGGGTTAGGGTTAGGGTTAGGGTTAGGGTTAGGGTTAGGGTTAGGGTTAGGGTTAGGGTTAGGGTTAGGGTTAGGGTTAGGGTTAGGGTTAGGGTTAGGGTTAGGGTTAGGGTTAGGGTTAGGGTTAGGGTTAGGGTTAGGGTTAGGGTTAGGGTTAGGGTTAGGGTTAGGGTTAGGGTTAGGGTTAGGGTTAGGGTTAGGGTTAGGGTTAGGGTTAGGGTTAGGGTTAGGGTTAGGGTTAGGGTTAGGGTTAGGGTTAGGGTTAGGGTTAGGGTTAGGGTTAGGGTTAGGGTTAGGGTTAGGGTTAGGGTTAGGGTTAGGGTTAGGGTTAGGGTTAGGGTTAGGGTTAGGGTTAGGGTTAGGGTTAGGGTTAGGGTTAGGGTTAGGGTTAGGGTTAGGGTTAGGGTTAGGGTTAGGGTTAGGGTTAGGGTTAGGGTTAGGGTTAGGGTTAGGGTTAGGGTTAGGGTTAGGGTTAGGGTTAGGGTTAGGGTTAGGGTTAGGGTTAGGGTTAGGGTTAGGGTTAGGGTTAGGGTTAGGGTTAGGGTTAGGGTTAGGGTTAGGGTTAGGGTTAGGGTTAGGGTTAGGGTTAGGGTTAGGGTTAGGGTTAGGGTTAGGGTTAGGGTTAGGGTTAGGGTTAGGGTTAGGGTTAGGGTTAGGGTTAGGGTTAGGGTTAGGGTTAGGGTTAGGGTTAGGGTTAGGGTTAGGGTTAGGGTTAGGGTTAGGGTTAGGGTTAGGGTTAGGGTTAGGGTTAGGGTTAGGGTTAGGGTTAGGGTTAGGGTTAGGGTTAGGGTTAGGGTTAGGGTTAGGGTTAGGGTTAGGGTTAGGGTTAGGGTTAGGGTTAGGGTTAGGGTTAGGGTTAGGGTTAGGGTTAGGGTTAGGGTTAGGGTTAGGGTTAGGGTTAGGGTTAGGGTTAGGGTTAGGGTTAGGGTTAGGGTTAGGGTTAGGGTTAGGGTTAGGGTTAGGGTTAGGGTTAGGGTTAGGGTTAGGGTTAGGGTTAGGGTTAGGGTTAGGGTTAGGGTTAGGGTTAGGGTTAGGGTTAGGGTTAGGGTTAGGGTTAGGGTTAGGGTTAGGGTTAGGGTTAGGGTTAGGGTTAGGGTTAGGGTTAGGGTTAGGGTTAGGGTTAGGGTTAGGGTTAGGGTTAGGGTTAGGGTTAGGGTTAGGGTTAGGGTTAGGGTTAGGGTTAGGGTTAGGGTTAGGGTTAGGGTTAGGGTTAGGGTTAGGGTTAGGGTTAGGGTTAGGGTTAGGGTTAGGGTTAGGGTTAGGGTTAGGGTTAGGGTTAGGGTTAGGGTTAGGGTTAGGGTTAGGGTTAGGGTTAGGGTTAGGGTTAGGGTTAGGGTTAGGGTTAGGGTTAGGGTTAGGGTTAGGGTTAGGGTTAGGGTTAGGGTTAGGGTTAGGGTTAGGGTTAGGGTTAGGGTTAGGGTTAGGGTTAGGGTTAGGGTTAGGGTTAGGGTTAGGGTTAGGGTTAGGGTTAGGGTTAGGGTTAGGGTTAGGGTTAGGGTTAGGGTTAGGGTTAGGGTTAGGGTTAGGGTTAGGGTTAGGGTTAGGGTTAGGGTTAGGGTTAGGGTTAGGGTTAGGGTTAGGGTTAGGGTTAGGGTTAGGGTTAGGGTTAGGGTTAGGGTTAGGGTTAGGGTTAGGGTTAGGGTTAGGGTTAGGGTTAGGGTTAGGGTTAGGGTTAGGGTTAGGGTTAGGGTTAGGGTTAGGGTTAGGGTTAGGGTTAGGGTTAGGGTTAGGGTTAGGGTTAGGGTTAGGGTTAGGGTTAGGGTTAGGGTTAGGGTTAGGGTTAGGGTTAGGGTTAGGGTTAGGGTTAGGGTTAGGGTTAGGGTTAGGGTTAGGGTTAGGGTTAGGGTTAGGGTTAGGGTTAGGGTTAGGGTTAGGGTTAGGGTTAGGGTTAGGGTTAGGGTTAGGGTTAGGGTTAGGGTTAGGGTTAGGGTTAGGGTTAGGGTTAGGGTTAGGGTTAGGGTTAGGGTTAGGGTTAGGGTTAGGGTTAGGGTTAGGGTTAGGGTTAGGGTTAGGGTTAGGGTTAGGGTTAGGGTTAGGGTTAGGGTTAGGGTTAGGGTTAGGGTTAGGGTTAGGGTTAGGGTTAGGGTTAGGGTTAGGGTTAGGGTTAGGGTTAGGGTTAGGGTTAGGGTTAGGGTTAGGGTTAGGGTTAGGGTTAGGGTTAGGGTTAGGGTTAGGGTTAGGGTTAGGGTTAGGGTTAGGGTTAGGGTTAGGGTTAGGGTTAGGGTTAGGGTTAGGGTTAGGGTTAGGGTTAGGGTTAGGGTTAGGGTTAGGGTTAGGGTTAGGGTTAGGGTTAGGGTTAGGGTTAGGGTTAGGGTTAGGGTTAGGGTTAGGGTTAGGGTTAGGGTTAGGGTTAGGGTTAGGGTTAGGGTTAGGGTTAGGGTTAGGGTTAGGGTTAGGGTTAGGGTTAGGGTTAGGGTTAGGGTTAGGGTTAGGGTTAGGGTTAGGGTTAGGGTTAGGGTTAGGGTTAGGGTTAGGGTTAGGGTTAGGGTTAGGGTTAGGGTTAGGGTTAGGGTTAGGGTTAGGGTTAGGGTTAGGGTTAGGGTTAGGGTTAGGGTTAGGGTTAGGGTTAGGGTTAGGGTTAGGGTTAGGGTTAGGGTTAGGGTTAGGGTTAGGGTTAGGGTTAGGGTTAGGGTTAGGGTTAGGGTTAGGGTTAGGGTTAGGGTTAGGGTTAGGGTTAGGGTTAGGGTTAGGGTTAGGGTTAGGGTTAGGGTTAGGGTTAGGGTTAGGGTTAGGGTTAGGGTTAGGGTTAGGGTTAGGGTTAGGGTTAGGGTTAGGGTTAGGGTTAGGGTTAGGGTTAGGGTTAGGGTTAGGGTTAGGGTTAGGGTTAGGGTTAGGGTTAGGGTTAGGGTTAGGGTTAGGGTTAGGGTTAGGGTTAGGGTTAGGGTTAGGGTTAGGGTTAGGGTTAGGGTTAGGGTTAGGGTTAGGGTTAGGGTTAGGGTTAGGGTTAGGGTTAGGGTTAGGGTTAGGGTTAGGGTTAGGGTTAGGGTTAGGGTTAGGGTTAGGGTTAGGGTTAGGGTTAGGGTTAGGGTTAGGGTTAGGGTTAGGGTTAGGGTTAGGGTTAGGGTTAGGGTTAGGGTTAGGGTTAGGGTTAGGGTTAGGGTTAGGGTTAGGGTTAGGGTTAGGGTTAGGGTTAGGGTTAGGGTTAGGGTTAGGGTTAGGGTTAGGGTTAGGGTTAGGGTTAGGGTTAGGGTTAGGGTTAGGGTTAGGGTTAGGGTTAGGGTTAGGGTTAGGGTTAGGGTTAGGGTTAGGGTTAGGGTTAGGGTTAGGGTTAGGGTTAGGGTTAGGGTTAGGGTTAGGGTTAGGGTTAGGGTTAGGGTTAGGGTTAGGGTTAGGGTTAGGGTTAGGGTTAGGGTTAGGGTTAGGGTTAGGGTTAGGGTTAGGGTTAGGGTTAGGGTTAGGGTTAGGGTTAGGGTTAGGGTTAGGGTTAGGGTTAGGGTTAGGGTTAGGGTTAGGGTTAGGGTTAGGGTTAGGGTTAGGGTTAGGGTTAGGGTTAGGGTTAGGGTTAGGGTTAGGGTTAGGGTTAGGGTTAGGGTTAGGGTTAGGGTTAGGGTTAGGGTTAGGGTTAGGGTTAGGGTTAGGGTTAGGGTTAGGGTTAGGGTTAGGGTTAGGGTTAGGGTTAGGGTTAGGGTTAGGGTTAGGGTTAGGGTTAGGGTTAGGGTTAGGGTTAGGGTTAGGGTTAGGGTTAGGGTTAGGGTTAGGGTTAGGGTTAGGGTTAGGGTTAGGGTTAGGGTTAGGGTTAGGGTTAGGGTTAGGGTTAGGGTTAGGGTTAGGGTTAGGGTTAGGGTTAGGGTTAGGGTTAGGGTTAGGGTTAGGGTTAGGGTTAGGGTTAGGGTTAGGGTTAGGGTTAGGGTTAGGGTTAGGGTTAGGGTTAGGGTTAGGGTTAGGGTTAGGGTTAGGGTTAGGGTTAGGGTTAGGGTTAGGGTTAGGGTTAGGGTTAGGGTTAGGGTTAGGGTTAGGGTTAGGGTTAGGGTTAGGGTTAGGGTTAGGGTTAGGGTTAGGGTTAGGGTTAGGGTTAGGGTTAGGGTTAGGGTTAGGGTTAGGGTTAGGGTTAGGGTTAGGGTTAGGGTTAGGGTTAGGGTTAGGGTTAGGGTTAGGGTTAGGGTTAGGGTTAGGGTTAGGGTTAGGGTTAGGGTTAGGGTTAGGGTTAGGGTTAGGGTTAGGGTTAGGGTTAGGGTTAGGGTTAGGGTTAGGGTTAGGGTTAGGGTTAGGGTTAGGGTTAGGGTTAGGGTTAGGGTTAGGGTTAGGGTTAGGGTTAGGGTTAGGGTTAGGGTTAGGGTTAGGGTTAGGGTTAGGGTTAGGGTTAGGGTTAGGGTTAGGGTTAGGGTTAGGGTTAGGGTTAGGGTTAGGGTTAGGGTTAGGGTTAGGGTTAGGGTTAGGGTTAGGGTTAGGGTTAGGGTTAGGGTTAGGGTTAGGGTTAGGGTTAGGGTTAGGGTTAGGGTTAGGGTTAGGGTTAGGGTTAGGGTTAGGGTTAGGGTTAGGGTTAGGGTTAGGGTTAGGGTTAGGGTTAGGGTTAGGGTTAGGGTTAGGGTTAGGGTTAGGGTTAGGGTTAGGGTTAGGGTTAGGGTTAGGGTTAGGGTTAGGGTTAGGGTTAGGGTTAGGGTTAGGGTTAGGGTTAGGGTTAGGGTTAGGGTTAGGGTTAGGGTTAGGGTTAGGGTTAGGGTTAGGGTTAGGGTTAGGGTTAGGGTTAGGGTTAGGGTTAGGGTTAGGGTTAGGGTTAGGGTTAGGGTTAGGGTTAGGGTTAGGGTTAGGGTTAGGGTTAGGGTTAGGGTTAGGGTTAGGGTTAGGGTTAGGGTTAGGGTTAGGGTTAGGGTTAGGGTTAGGGTTAGGGTTAGGGTTAGGGTTAGGGTTAGGGTTAGGGTTAGGGTTAGGGTTAGGGTTAGGGTTAGGGTTAGGGTTAGGGTTAGGGTTAGGGTTAGGGTTAGGGTTAGGGTTAGGGTTAGGGTTAGGGTTAGGGTTAGGGTTAGGGTTAGGGTTAGGGTTAGGGTTAGGGTTAGGGTTAGGGTTAGGGTTAGGGTTAGGGTTAGGGTTAGGGTTAGGGTTAGGGTTAGGGTTAGGGTTAGGGTTAGGGTTAGGGTTAGGGTTAGGGTTAGGGTTAGGGTTAGGGTTAGGGTTAGGGTTAGGGTTAGGGTTAGGGTTAGGGTTAGGGTTAGGGTTAGGGTTAGGGTTAGGGTTAGGGTTAGGGTTAGGGTTAGGGTTAGGGTTAGGGTTAGGGTTAGGGTTAGGGTTAGGGTTAGGGTTAGGGTTAGGGTTAGGGTTAGGGTTAGGGTTAGGGTTAGGGTTAGGGTTAGGGTTAGGGTTAGGGTTAGGGTTAGGGTTAGGGTTAGGGTTAGGGTTAGGGTTAGGGTTAGGGTTAGGGTTAGGGTTAGGGTTAGGGTTAGGGTTAGGGTTAGGGTTAGGGTTAGGGTTAGGGTTAGGGTTAGGGTTAGGGTTAGGGTTAGGGTTAGGGTTAGGGTTAGGGTTAGGGTTAGGGTTAGGGTTAGGGTTAGGGTTAGGGTTAGGGTTAGGGTTAGGGTTAGGGTTAGGGTTAGGGTTAGGGTTAGGGTTAGGGTTAGGGTTAGGGTTAGGGTTAGGGTTAGGGTTAGGGTTAGGGTTAGGGTTAGGGTTAGGGTTAGGGTTAGGGTTAGGGTTAGGGTTAGGGTTAGGGTTAGGGTTAGGGTTAGGGTTAGGGTTAGGGTTAGGGTTAGGGTTAGGGTTAGGGTTAGGGTTAGGGTTAGGGTTAGGGTTAGGGTTAGGGTTAGGGTTAGGGTTAGGGTTAGGGTTAGGGTTAGGGTTAGGGTTAGGGTTAGGGTTAGGGTTAGGGTTAGGGTTAGGGTTAGGGTTAGGGTTAGGGTTAGGGTTAGGGTTAGGGTTAGGGTTAGGGTTAGGGTTAGGGTTAGGGTTAGGGTTAGGGTTAGGGTTAGGGTTAGGGTTAGGGTTAGGGTTAGGGTTAGGGTTAGGGTTAGGGTTAGGGTTAGGGTTAGGGTTAGGGTTAGGGTTAGGGTTAGGGTTAGGGTTAGGGTTAGGGTTAGGGTTAGGGTTAGGGTTAGGGTTAGGGTTAGGGTTAGGGTTAGGGTTAGGGTTAGGGTTAGGGTTAGGGTTAGGGTTAGGGTTAGGGTTAGGGTTAGGGTTAGGGTTAGGGTTAGGGTTAGGGTTAGGGTTAGGGTTAGGGTTAGGGTTAGGGTTAGGGTTAGGGTTAGGGTTAGGGTTAGGGTTAGGGTTAGGGTTAGGGTTAGGGTTAGGGTTAGGGTTAGGGTTAGGGTTAGGGTTAGGGTTAGGGTTAGGGTTAGGGTTAGGGTTAGGGTTAGGGTTAGGGTTAGGGTTAGGGTTAGGGTTAGGGTTAGGGTTAGGGTTAGGGTTAGGGTTAGGGTTAGGGTTAGGGTTAGGGTTAGGGTTAGGGTTAGGGTTAGGGTTAGGGTTAGGGTTAGGGTTAGGGTTAGGGTTAGGGTTAGGGTTAGGGTTAGGGTTAGGGTTAGGGTTAGGGTTAGGGTTAGGGTTAGGGTTAGGGTTAGGGTTAGGGTTAGGGTTAGGGTTAGGGTTAGGGTTAGGGTTAGGGTTAGGGTTAGGGTTAGGGTTAGGGTTAGGGTTAGGGTTAGGGTTAGGGTTAGGGTTAGGGTTAGGGTTAGGGTTAGGGTTAGGGTTAGGGTTAGGGTTAGGGTTAGGGTTAGGGTTAGGGTTAGGGTTAGGGTTAGGGTTAGGGTTAGGGTTAGGGTTAGGGTTAGGGTTAGGGTTAGGGTTAGGGTTAGGGTTAGGGTTAGGGTTAGGGTTAGGGTTAGGGTTAGGGTTAGGGTTAGGGTTAGGGTTAGGGTTAGGGTTAGGGTTAGGGTTAGGGTTAGGGTTAGGGTTAGGGTTAGGGTTAGGGTTAGGGTTAGGGTTAGGGTTAGGGTTAGGGTTAGGGTTAGGGTTAGGGTTAGGGTTAGGGTTAGGGTTAGGGTTAGGGTTAGGGTTAGGGTTAGGGTTAGGGTTAGGGTTAGGGTTAGGGTTAGGGTTAGGGTTAGGGTTAGGGTTAGGGTTAGGGTTAGGGTTAGGGTTAGGGTTAGGGTTAGGGTTAGGGTTAGGGTTAGGGTTAGGGTTAGGGTTAGGGTTAGGGTTAGGGTTAGGGTTAGGGTTAGGGTTAGGGTTAGGGTTAGGGTTAGGGTTAGGGTTAGGGTTAGGGTTAGGGTTAGGGTTAGGGTTAGGGTTAGGGTTAGGGTTAGGGTTAGGGTTAGGGTTAGGGTTAGGGTTAGGGTTAGGGTTAGGGTTAGGGTTAGGGTTAGGGTTAGGGTTAGGGTTAGGGTTAGGGTTAGGGTTAGGGTTAGGGTTAGGGTTAGGGTTAGGGTTAGGGTTAGGGTTAGGGTTAGGGTTAGGGTTAGGGTTAGGGTTAGGGTTAGGGTTAGGGTTAGGGTTAGGGTTAGGGTTAGGGTTAGGGTTAGGGTTAGGGTTAGGGTTAGGGTTAGGGTTAGGGTTAGGGTTAGGGTTAGGGTTAGGGTTAGGGTTAGGGTTAGGGTTAGGGTTAGGGTTAGGGTTAGGGTTAGGGTTAGGGTTAGGGTTAGGGTTAGGGTTAGGGTTAGGGTTAGGGTTAGGGTTAGGGTTAGGGTTAGGGTTAGGGTTAGGGTTAGGGTTAGGGTTAGGGTTAGGGTTAGGGTTAGGGTTAGGGTTAGGGTTAGGGTTAGGGTTAGGGTTAGGGTTAGGGTTAGGGTTAGGGTTAGGGTTAGGGTTAGGGTTAGGGTTAGGGTTAGGGTTAGGGTTAGGGTTAGGGTTAGGGTTAGGGTTAGGGTTAGGGTTAGGGTTAGGGTTAGGGTTAGGGTTAGGGTTAGGGTTAGGGTTAGGGTTAGGGTTAGGGTTAGGGTTAGGGTTAGGGTTAGGGTTAGGGTTAGGGTTAGGGTTAGGGTTAGGGTTAGGGTTAGGGTTAGGGTTAGGGTTAGGGTTAGGGTTAGGGTTAGGGTTAGGGTTAGGGTTAGGGTTAGGGTTAGGGTTAGGGTTAGGGTTAGGGTTAGGGTTAGGGTTAGGGTTAGGGTTAGGGTTAGGGTTAGGGTTAGGGTTAGGGTTAGGGTTAGGGTTAGGGTTAGGGTTAGGGTTAGGGTTAGGGTTAGGGTTAGGGTTAGGGTTAGGGTTAGGGTTAGGGTTAGGGTTAGGGTTAGGGTTAGGGTTAGGGTTAGGGTTAGGGTTAGGGTTAGGGTTAGGGTTAGGGTTAGGGTTAGGGTTAGGGTTAGGGTTAGGGTTAGGGTTAGGGTTAGGGTTAGGGTTAGGGTTAGGGTTAGGGTTAGGGTTAGGGTTAGGGTTAGGGTTAGGGTTAGGGTTAGGGTTAGGGTTAGGGTTAGGGTTAGGGTTAGGGTTAGGGTTAGGGTTAGGGTTAGGGTTAGGGTTAGGGTTAGGGTTAGGGTTAGGGTTAGGGTTAGGGTTAGGGTTAGGGTTAGGGTTAGGGTTAGGGTTAGGGTTAGGGTTAGGGTTAGGGTTAGGGTTAGGGTTAGGGTTAGGGTTAGGGTTAGGGTTAGGGTTAGGGTTAGGGTTAGGGTTAGGGTTAGGGTTAGGGTTAGGGTTAGGGTTAGGGTTAGGGTTAGGGTTAGGGTTAGGGTTAGGGTTAGGGTTAGGGTTAGGGTTAGGGTTAGGGTTAGGGTTAGGGTTAGGGTTAGGGTTAGGGTTAGGGTTAGGGTTAGGGTTAGGGTTAGGGTTAGGGTTAGGGTTAGGGTTAGGGTTAGGGTTAGGGTTAGGGTTAGGGTTAGGGTTAGGGTTAGGGTTAGGGTTAGGGTTAGGGTTAGGGTTAGGGTTAGGGTTAGGGTTAGGGTTAGGGTTAGGGTTAGGGTTAGGGTTAGGGTTAGGGTTAGGGTTAGGGTTAGGGTTAGGGTTAGGGTTAGGGTTAGGGTTAGGGTTAGGGTTAGGGTTAGGGTTAGGGTTAGGGTTAGGGTTAGGGTTAGGGTTAGGGTTAGGGTTAGGGTTAGGGTTAGGGTTAGGGTTAGGGTTAGGGTTAGGGTTAGGGTTAGGGTTAGGGTTAGGGTTAGGGTTAGGGTTAGGGTTAGGGTTAGGGTTAGGGTTAGGGTTAGGGTTAGGGTTAGGGTTAGGGTTAGGGTTAGGGTTAGGGTTAGGGTTAGGGTTAGGGTTAGGGTTAGGGTTAGGGTTAGGGTTAGGGTTAGGGTTAGGGTTAGGGTTAGGGTTAGGGTTAGGGTTAGGGTTAGGGTTAGGGTTAGGGTTAGGGTTAGGGTTAGGGTTAGGGTTAGGGTTAGGGTTAGGGTTAGGGTTAGGGTTAGGGTTAGGGTTAGGGTTAGGGTTAGGGTTAGGGTTAGGGTTAGGGTTAGGGTTAGGGTTAGGGTTAGGGTTAGGGTTAGGGTTAGGGTTAGGGTTAGGGTTAGGGTTAGGGTTAGGGTTAGGGTTAGGGTTAGGGTTAGGGTTAGGGTTAGGGTTAGGGTTAGGGTTAGGGTTAGGGTTAGGGTTAGGGTTAGGGTTAGGGTTAGGGTTAGGGTTAGGGTTAGGGTTAGGGTTAGGGTTAGGGTTAGGGTTAGGGTTAGGGTTAGGGTTAGGGTTAGGGTTAGGGTTAGGGTTAGGGTTAGGGTTAGGGTTAGGGTTAGGGTTAGGGTTAGGGTTAGGGTTAGGGTTAGGGTTAGGGTTAGGGTTAGGGTTAGGGTTAGGGTTAGGGTTAGGGTTAGGGTTAGGGTTAGGGTTAG